>NC_060235.2:29348656-30827681 GCF_021155775.2 Neodiprion pinetum
TCTGTATTGGCTCATGCAACGGTGTTCTAATTTCGCAGAATCACGTTACCATTAAATTGACATGATTGAGTGTCACGTACAAGGTATGAATTGGCAAAGTCCGAATACACGTGTCCACGAAATAATTCAATTGATCTTGAAATTAGTTCAATTTTGCCATTAGTGATGGAGAATAATGGAAATCATGGGTTGCGTAGGCTTGCGTTGCTAATATCACAGTTATAACTCCGACTATCGTTGTCTGCTGCACACAAACGGCTATTGTAATGTCAGAGCTGTCTCAGGCAGCCGGGAGACGAGGGATTTCGTTCACCATTCAGTTCGAAACGGATTAATTCCCATTATTTCTGCGAATCATATGAATTGTCTAGGCGATTTAGACACTGCGAACGTTAGTTAGCCGATCCATCAACCGATAGGTGCGTAATTTTGAATGGAGATAATATTATTCGGATTTTTTAACGTAAAACACTACGGATGAAAATTGCGCTTTTTATAACCGCACTAGACGCGACTTTCTCGCACCTAAACCGTAAAGTCGTTGATCGTGGAAAAGCCATCGTGCAGAGCTGCAACGTCTTGGCCGCAATAAAACTTCTTCTGGGTGGCGCACTTGAAGACACGCGGCACGCGTCGCTTTGCTAGTGTAATTATAGAGTTATGGCTAAACGCCCGCATCCTGTGGATCCATGGTACCTCGCTCCTTCAGCGTTACACACTCATCCGCATACCTCATATCCGTGCTGAACCTCGCTCTTACTTGACCATTGACTAACGTTCCTCGGCGTACTTCAAGCTTCGGTGCACATACACCTATAAACTTCAAAAGACACCCTTCATCTTACCCGTCCAAGTTTCACGTTGAAACGGGGATTTCGTACCGTTTCAACTTGGGCGAGGAACTATTACTCGCCTCGGGGTTATGAACTCGGGTATTTGAAGTGAAGGGTTCAGTTAAAAGAATTTGCAATTGCGGGTACTCGAACAATGTTAGTTTGCTGGTACAAGCAAAAGACAATAAGTTGAATTCTTGATAATACAAGAAACAACCGATAATTTCGAGTTTGAAGCGAAGAGTCTCAATTATGAATCAAGTAGACGGATTTATGTACGATCTATTAATTAAATTCAGAGCAGGGATCTGTAATTCTAACCGTAATATACTGAAACATATTTTAATGAATCGAAGATTTATCGTCAAAACTTACGTTCAATATGGAAAAATGGCACACAGTGCAGTTGACCCTCCGATAATACCACATAGTCCGTGTATTTGGTAAAAATATTGGTTTTGAAGACAAGAATTGACATCGCTACATTATTGATGGCTTGAACATCGAAATGAGAAAAATCTCACGGCGACTGTGCAGATTATTAGCTATTCGCATTTGCCTGGAACGAATATAAGAGCGTTATACGTACTCCGCCTATACTGAAACCGTGATATCCAGTCGTCGCTGCGAGGCACAAAATTCAAAGAGTTCGAGGCCCGTTTGAAACGGCGAGAATTGTTTCGCTCGCGTGTAATTCGTCGTCCTAATATCTCCGCGTGACATTCTCTACATACTGCATATATTGCACCGCACTGAAACGGTGAAGGGAAATTCTTATCCCCGTTCTATTCGAGACGCGCGGGTTGCGTTATAAGAGGCCCTGGAGAGAACCGCGGCGAGCAAAACTGTGACTAACGACTGCGCTTTGCCGTGACAAATCGTGTGTTTTTTTTCCGTTATTGGAGATCAGAGGTCGGCTTTCTGCTTCGGGGCATAGAAACCCGCTGATTTTCTATTCTTCGCGTGCATGTGGAAACGATTCGCTCGAAGTGCGATTCGCCGGTACCTGCGGTAAAATTGCAGCTTGTATTTCGAATTGGATAAAAAGAAAAGGGGGAGTGATCGTGTTGAAAAAGAATTTTTTGCTTCCGGTGCTGCTAAGTCCTTAGCGATTATTAATAATTCCGTATGTTCGGTCGTTCACAAGTATATGTTTCACAGATGTTTCGTTAATAGGTTTAAACTATATTTAGATGTCGGCCAGACGAGTCTATACAGAAACTAGGTATAAAACGCATGGATGTCCCTGTTAGGTCTGCGGTTAAGCGACACTAAACATCATCGGCAGATCATTAGTCTCTCATAAAAACCGGATTCCTTTAGCATATGGCGGAAAATGCGCGGTGAAATCACGTGACAATCACGTGCAGCCGAGTTGTATTTATCCATTAGCGATAAAGCGTGACCTTTGTCGGATCCCGCTCGTGTACTTCGTACCCAGAAATAGACGTCTTCAGCGTCGTTTCTCCTTCCGTGAACGTGAATATTTTTTATTCCACTTTCCACTTTTCCTTTTACTTTCACTGATCCGTCCAGGGTATTCAGGCGGACTTGCGACGTCACCGGCAAGTTGGATGGAGGTATAATGCCCGTCGCGACGTTTCAAAATCAGACGCCAAACATAATACCGCATGGCATAAGCCAAACAAACGCCTTGGTTTCGTGGCGTTGGGCCTAAGGCGTTGGCCTAACTTAACTGTATAATCAATAGGGCAAATATGAGGGCGCGAACTTGCAGGGGTGGATAAGACGCCGACGAACTCTACGTTACAGCTGAGGCTTAAAGTCTAAGGGGCTGCAAGGGCTCCGAAGGGGCTGCACCCACTGCAGGGATCGTTTGGTCGATATAACGAACCCCTATCCAAACTTGACTTTGTATTATATATCAACTTTCTGGCTTAGAACTGTACCCGCAGTTTGACTTCGAATTAGGAAGCTGTGAGCTTCTCAAAGCTTCGTCAATTTTTCACGGCTCGAGGAATTTATAATTTAAAAAGCACCTCGTGTCTCCACAGTTTCAGGATACGGACCCCAATGTGAGTCATTCGAAATTTTATCAGGCTTGAAAATTATGCGTCAATTAATATTATAAAGATGATGATAGTCGACATACCTACGGATGAAAGGAATACTTCAAATCATTTCTTGTGTCACAGGTAAAATGTTACCCGCTTGTTGATGGTGTCCAGAATTTTGCGAGAGTGAAACATATGCTATTTTCAATCTTGCATTGCAGTAAATATCGATGAAGATGAATCAGACGGTCCCTATGAATCAAAAGTCAGCAGAATAGAGAAAATCGTTTAAAGAATCTCAAGCAATATTATTTGTCCCAATGGTCGTGATAACGAACGAACCAACATCCCTGCTGTATGGTAGAAATGAATCATAAAATCATTCAAATAACACAAGCTTGGATATCAACAAGTTGAGAAGGTTTTATAATTCATCTAAATCGCATCGAAAACACCAGTGTTTAATCACTTCGAATGTTCTAAGTATAGAAACCTTTCTCACACATTGCTTATATCTTAACTTGTGGCATGCAAATTTTCTCAGTATCATTTTAATTACATAATGAGGATGTTATTTCATGTCTGTACAATATTGTTGGCGCAAATAACATTTCCAGAAATTTTTCTCTCTTTATAACTTTCGATTCATCCTTAATAAGTTATTTGACTTTGATTCTAATCTAGAAAAACAATATCATCCCGATATTCGACAGTTAGCAATTGATTGTTGAACTGACATTCATGGTTTAAAACCCCATCGCCTACTCTCTCCGTTGCGGTGCGGAATTGAGCTGCCTCGCAATGCGGTAAAGCCTATACACTTATGGTTCGATGGGCACGCGTTGTAAATTAGCATCAGGACAAAACAAGCTTACAACTCCTGGAAAGCAAGGAGTAAGCTACTTTGTTACCCGAGTATTTGGCTCATTTAACACATAATTAAGCGCTGCTCCAACGCGAGGTGTCGAGGCATGCGAAGTACGAGGCCGCTGCCGTGCCGCCGTTGCGGGTTCCCCTTCGCCGCTCTTGACGCGGCGCTTTGGCATGGGGTTGAAACGTGATTAAATAAAAAAAAAAAAAAAAAAACAAAAAGAAGAAAGGAAAACAAAAGAATTAAAAAAAAAATAAAATAAAATAAAAACCGGAGAGAAACATTTTTAGATAGGTGGGAAGGTCGCTCCCTGACCCAGTTCCGCAGAAATGAGAAAATTCTAATTATCGTTTGCAGCTTTGCAGAGTGGGCTCGCTTTACTCGCTTAACGCCGAGTATAAACGAGAATGGATAGCGCTGATAAGCGGGAATGGAAGGAGCGTTCTTGAATCCGAGAGAGAGATAATTATAATTGGCGCTTCTCACGAGGCGGCAGCTGTTTCGCGCCGGGTTAAGTATTTTATCTCCGATAGTTGATAATATCGCGAAATCTACTCTCGGCGCGCATTTTATCCGATGCAGGCTCGTTGTAATAAACATTTACGGCAGGGTCATTGCAGCGGCTTCTGACGACAATCAATTAGACGTTTAATCAGGGGACAGATATGGGTACCGATCCTCCTTTCATTCGGTTATGCTTCTCCGTCGAATTACTGGAAATTATCACACTGCTAATTTCAACTTATCTGCTCGATCATCTCTTGTAACTCGAGCTCTGCAAACCACCCCGCGCAATTTCGCGCCGCGTTTGCTGAAGCGGAAATTGCAACTATCGGAACGCCGCCTATCTCTCCCTTCCTTCCGCGATTCACGGTGGCCTCTATTTACTTTGTAGCTTTAATCTGATTGCTTGAGAACCACTGGATTCCATTTACCGCCAAAATATTTGAGGCGATGCCACTTCAGATCGCATTTATACATCGTCACCCCGTTACACTGACCCCGAGAATCATTTCAGCGGCTTTGTTGTTCCTACCTTTCGAAACAACACTTCTAAATACCGAGTAATGGTCGAGCCCGCGAAATTTCCGACTATCTCGTTCTTGATGAAACACAACTTTAACCCTCGTAAAAGTTTCCGGAAAACGGTAAACCGGCCAGATAGCCGCGTATGAAAGCACGATGCCACTTTGGCGCGACAGTAACCGAGGAAAAAAATTTAAGAAAAAACGAAACCGAACCGAAATTGCAATGTACTGCAGGTACGGAAATGTTGTACGCGTATATACGCACGTATCTCTCAGCTAGTCGTTGCAGCACATCTTGCTGCTGGCCATTTAAATTGAAGCGAGGGGGAAACACCTTTAGCCATGCACGAGTATCGTACACACGTTACTTTTGAACATGCATATTGCATTCAGGGAAATTTATTACACCTAATACTGGGGCATCGTAGTACGTAGTGTGTTTCGAGGGGGAACAGAGGCGTGCAGAGGCTAGTCGGTGCACTATTGCCATTTTCATAAATCCGGGGGATTCTTTTTTTTTTCGGGAATCCCCATTGCAACCGGAAACTCTCACGATTCTCGGAGGGCTGCGCAGCTGGAAGGGGCGCGGCTGAGCGGAATATTGAATTGTGATGGAAGCCTCATTGACAGGGGCGGTTCCTGTATCGCGATTCATGAATATCATAACGGTATGCACGCGATGCATATTTAAAGCAAAACTATCCGAGTACTGCACAGGAATTTCTTCCGTTCTCTGATACCGGTACATTTTTCGCTACAGCCTGGAATTTCTCTCTCGTCGGTGAATTTAAATCACACTTTCGAACGATATTCAATGCGTCGTTAGTACGATCAACATGCGGTATCTACAGTGATTGTGTAACTCTCACTCACAATAAAGGTGAAAAAAGATCAGGGAATTTTCTCTTTCGTTTAATTAAGTATATTTCGTTCGAACGTGTGTCGATGCTGCAAAGTGCCAATTAGTAAGCTATCACCGGGTCAGCTCGGACTTAATAATAATTGTCAGGACGTATATTTACAGAGGGTATAAAAAAGTCAGGCTAATAAGAGAGGCTGCAGGGAGAAACGTTTGATCTCGATTTAGCCGAGCAAAGCGTAGCTAGAGCGTGGATCATCTATCCGCCTTGCGGACAATCGGCCTTGTCTTTCGCCAGTCGAGGTTGAGGCAAACGAAACTACCGTTACGGATTGGTTTTCGGTTGCCAGAGGGGACTTATTTCTGTTTCAAACTCTGCCGCAGCGGGCCATCGCTTCGAGCCCAAAGGCAGGCATGCGGCCGACGAGGACGAGGGGTGTTTTACCGCTTTCGGAAGTTTCTCAAGCTTTCGCGATAGTTCCGTCGTAACAATTGGACAGCGCGCATTACGAATACGAAGAAAAGCTCTGTGTGTTGTTTTCGAATTCGACCTCGGTTTAATCGAAGACTTCTGCATGGACCGCAGCTTTAGTAGGTCGGTGAAAATCTCAGCAAAACTTTGCCAAATTGAGTAGAAAATTTTTCCCCACTTCGGAATTGATTCCAACGCGATTCTAAATCGAGCCGTGGTCCGTAACGATTCCTAAATTTATTCGAAAGAAAAATGCGTCTCATAAGTTCTAAGCTCGCTTTATATACCCCCCCTGCAACCTGCGATATAACTTTTGACTACAAGTCGGTGTACAGCGCAAATCGATTGCAGGGCAAAACGGACTCGGATATACCACGCGAGAGGAAGAAGCCCTCGGGTATCCTTCTGCCGTACAGCTTCTGCATAACTTCTCCGGTATCGCATAGGCGGCAATAAACTTTACCAATCTTTATTCGATCAGCAACAAAAAGTACAAATTTCCTTCCCCTTTTTACTCTGTGAGCCCGCGATGGAGACGGTGGGTTTACACCGGCCGATCAGTATTTCAGTGTCGTGCTGCCGGATCGGCGTCGAGGGACCCGTAAAAAGGCGAACGCGTATCCCGGAACGCGAGTACCATAACAAATTTTGATTTCTTACACGTCGAAGGGGATGCCGCGGCTACCCCGCCGACTCGATACGTCAGGGTGCGAAGATATGCATGCGGGGTCGAGGAGCCAACCGCCAGGGAAATGCACCTTCGATGTGCTTTCCCTCGTCGTTCCGGGCTTTGCATTCCTAATTTGTCCCTTTTTTTTTTTAGATCGAATTCCGATTTTACGCATCTTGCGGTTGAGGTTAAATAACTGTACAGCTTTTAAAGCAAATATTAGAGAGCCAAAATTGTCGAAAATGCACTTTTAATTCAATTAATTACAAGCAAATGATCGCAAGGCTGAAATATAGTCATACACGATGTTTGTTGATGATTTCTTTGACGTAATAAAAAAAAAAAAACATTTTTGTACGACGTGCACTTATTATTAACATTTACACAGCGTTCTGATAAAGATCATAAAAGATCATATGGTAACTTTTAAGAGCTGCGGTATTAGTGCTTGGTTTTCCTTTGGTATCTTGAGTTCCACTGGATCAATATAAATGAAATTTGGTAGAGATACTACTATGCAACTGAAAATTTTTGACCAACTCTCCAAAAAAAAACAAAAAGTTATCATCAAAATGGCTGCAATTGTATCGTCAATTTCGATCTCTCACTAAAATTTAAATGCTTGTTATAATGTAATAATTGGTACCAGATATGGACTGAAAATTTTGTAAAATAAGGAGAAGAACGCGTTTAATTCTACGAGTCGTTCATTTGTTTTCACGATAAAAGCTCCGACTCACAGTTTTTGTGGACATATAATATGCCTAACAAAGTGATGCTAATAAATTTCTGTAGTGATGCTAGATACCGGTATCAAGTTTAGCTCAGACGCAAGCTTTACTTTAATCTTAACCTTTAGAAAAATGTCAGCTCTCGTACGAAGAGACGAATCGCGGATTATGACGGGTTGAAAGGAACAACGTGGCCTGAAAGAATTCTGTTTTTCTCATCTCGCTTCCCTCTGAGAAAACGTATTAATTTTTTCACCGCAAGCACAGCTGGATTCTCGACAGTAGAAAAGATATTCGGTGAGGGGTGGGGAGGCCTCGCTTCAAATTGAAAATAACCTTATATACCAGGTACATACCCACATAACTACAGATGATGTACGTATAAATCAGATTAACTGAAAACAAGTTCACCGAAGGAAAGTATATCTTACAGTAGTTGTGAAAACTGGCATCAATAATAATCTTACATGATAATTTGGAAATTTCGTGGTTGTATGTGTGGTTTTTTTCATCGTGTTCGAAGTTTCGGAAGAAAAAATGCTTTATACATGTGGAATGAATCTCGCGATGCAGTCTGCTGTCACAAGTGCTAAAAAGGTTTACGGCATTTTTTATGAACTCATACTTACAACTGCTGGATATGAAAAATTAATAAAAACATACGAGTAAGCTGAGTGAATTATACACAGTGGTTACTTTTAAAAATGAAAAATCTGGAAGAGTCCGGAAATGTAATTTCGGCGCCCGAATTTACACCCCAATGAGTTGTTGCCGGAACACGCACGGGCATCGTAACTGCCCACAAGCGTATACCTACGGGATTACGTTCGATATGTGAAAAACAAATCATAAGTATAGGCTCACCTGCATTCGCATACAATATTCTATCGGCTGGGAAAAAGGGTTATAAAATAATCAACCTTTAATGGGAAAAGTATGCCGGGTCCTTGTTATAGGTACAGCCCTAAAGTCGGCACGCAAACAATATCAGTCTGCAGGGTGTAGCGAGTCTGGATGGCGGGGCTTCGTACCGCGTAATATCAGCCCTCAGCCCTCAACCCTCGGCTTCGCCGTGAGACGCGGCTCTGGAAACGACAAACTCGAGTCTCCGCATCCCGACTTCCGTATCGCCGAGCGTACGGAGGTAGTTGGTATTATTAAATAATTCTGCTCAGCAAGCTAAGCATGTCCCGGCCCTAAGGCCCTAAGGCCGTCTGAATTAGACCGTTCCTCTTCCTCATTCTCGCCGCGCTCAACTCGCACTCTCTTTGTGTGTTTCTGCAGCTCGAAAGTTTCTCCCTGTTTGTAAAACTTGCCGGGCGGGTGGCGGTCTGCTGGTTCACCTGCACGCGGATTAGATCTGCTTAGGATTCCCGGCCCTGGGATGAAAGTTGGGTAAATGTGAGCCAAATTCGTTCACCGTGGCATTAGCTCGCCCCTCCTTCCTCTCTTTCGTCTCGGAAACGCGGCTGACCCACGCATTTCCTTCATTTCCTGTTTATCGCCGGCACCTTTTCTTCCCGTCATTTCGCTGTTTATAAATTACTTCATTTTGTAGAACAGCACGCGTTACGCCCCTGCGGGGACAGCAGCTCTGCTTAGCTTTCATCCGTCCGGATCTCTGCAGCAAATTATGTCTCGCTAACGTTTTTGGAAAATTAATGTCTCTGCTTAAACCGTCCGCTCGACTCTCTACCGCTGTTGCTACCCCTAATGTACTTGGACGCTGTCATTTCCTCGGACATTTTATCCCACACCCTTTTACCCCGTTATACCTCCATTTATTATTTACTTTACGGCCCGTTGCTCGTGAACAACTAGCTTGTTAGACTAGCACGAGACTATAAGACTCCTATACACCCGTCTATAATTACGCTTGCAAATTGAGATTGAAATTTTAAATAATCTTTATTCTCGTTTCCACTACGTTCCATTCGTTTGCATCCTTGCATCCATTTTTATTATTCTACTACGTTCTTTTGATTGCACTTTAATTCTCTATTAGAATTTGAATTATAGATAGGTTTTTACATAAAAAAAAGCTCGACGCAAATCAGCTTCGAGCAGTTGTTAACAAACCATGAAAGTCAAGCGACGTTGTAGAATTCCTTCCACGCTTTTTTGGTTTGTCAAATAGAAGCGAAACGCGAAGTTCGGTGAAAATTTTCAAAACTAAACAAATACCGTGTACACAAACACAATATGCACTCGACTAACGTCTAAGAACTATTCGACGCAACGTTTTCTGCCATAATGTAATGTAAATGAGCCAGAATCCCCGTGATCAATCAAGGAATGAAAATATCCGCATCTCGCGAGCTGTAAGGTTATAAAAATCTCTGAGAAAATAAGCCGGGAGTAACAAATTGAGCAAAAAGGACGAACATTTCTCTTTTATAAATTGCTCGACATAACTAACATTCCTTGGATTTTATCGCGCGAGGGAAGGGAGGAATAAGAAGAAAAAAATACTAATAAGGAGGAGGGAGAAAAAGAAGTGAAATTATGAAAACACATCGGAGCTCCTTGCAGCAGGGGCTCCCGAGGCAATAGCCACCAACCTCGGGACTTTTTTCCACTTAAATTTCCACCGGGTGAAAAATGTTTTAATTTCAGCGAATCTTCGCGTGGCCCCCGAGCAAGAAACAGCAAACTCTCGTTACGTTTTGTCCTGTCAACTTGGAGCGGATAGGTACCTACGCACTCTGGACGGTGGAACCCTCGGGTTCCTTGGAGAGCGGATCGTCGGGCCCCTCGATTTATACCCAAGGAAGATTCATGTCTCGGCCATTAACGCATTATTGAAAGTCATAATGGTTCGTTCCGAAGTAGCTCTCTCGGCTCCGGCTTATAGATTCGTTTTACGAATCGGCCCAAAAGTTCTGTCAAAGTTTCCGCAGCGAAAGGCGCCAGTCTAAATGCTTTTGTCCCTTAAGTTTAATCGCGCCAAGGTTGACGTGGGGGAAACTTGTCCCAATCGTTTTGATGAATATCTCAAATTATTTTAACGTCTCGACGCTTGCTGTAACGGCGAATCACCTTCTTCTAACATTTTATTCAAAGAACATTTTCTCGCGAAACTTTCCTAACGGCAGGGAAATCGCGTCTGTAAACGATAAAATTTGACAAAATTATTGGAAAGTGTTGCGAAGGAAGAAACTCGTCAAGAGAACTTTCTTTTCGGGAATGTACGTGCGCGTATATTAAATACCAGGTAAGCCTGCTGCCTTTGAAAGACGGTAGGAATTCCATGACGCAAGCTGAACATTGAAAGTATAAAAAATTAAAATTTATATCTTATATTTAATAATTGCGAAGACATTAAAACAGCAGAAAACGTAATGAGAGTAATTTAATCGCAGCTTGAGGACTGAATGCTAAGCGCGAGCCCGACTCTTCATGCTAATCTTAGTCCACCTCGACTGGTTCCACGTGGAACTACGCATACCTGTATATTCGCGGTAATCGAGCTATACCTAGAAGGATTCCTCCTTTTATATTTATATAATTCTTGGAAACTACCCCCGGGGTATAAATTTAGATTTGTATAAAATTAACTCGACGTATAAATTTCAGTCCGACGTCTGCGGGTTATAAATGAAATCTAGGCGAAAAGGTTATTGTAACGTGGATGTGCAGTATTTATATATTACACAGGGATAACATTAGCATAGATATCCGACTTGCATGTGATTATTATTCAAAATTCATAACAAGCTGAATAAGTAAACGTGAATTTTCGGTGAACTGAGGGTATAATGTAGAGGCAAACTTTTGCCATGAAAAAATTAACGGCAACAGGCGCGTGCTTCTAATAAAAATCGATCTCTCGGCCTAACGGAATATGCAGGATTATATACATGTACCCGGTTGCTTGGATTCGTTAGCTTATCTAATTATCACGTCCCCCCACAGGCATTCCATGAAGATACGAGCCCGTCGAGTACCAAACCGTCAATACCAAATCACCCTCTCTCTCAATTGCTTAAATTAACTGAAGAAACATTTCCTAATTAGAATTCCAAGAATTTGCTAGAATTAAGGAACAGGAACCGGTTCGGTTATCTCATGCCACTGTATAATGTATTATGCGCAAAGAATCTTCGCTTGCTTGAAACGGCGCCGGAATAATAATTTAAAAACTCTTGCCACGATTAAAGGTGTTTGTTTTGAAAAATCTACTCGAACAGATATGGTGTCACCACAATTTTCAACATTTTTAATGCTGATTTGGTTTCTGGACGAATCGCAATCATATTCTAAGTTTGGATTAAAAATTGATAATATTCATCGATTTTAGTACGAGATATTCGTGCATTGATTACTTATTAAATTATTATGTCTCTTAGCTATGGAGATTTTTTTGAAGATACAAAAATATCAAATAGTGGAATAAGAAGATAAACTTGGATGCCGATGATTTATTTCAAATCGCTTCAAAATAATGATTAATCCACCAGATAAGGTTGATATCACTCTACAATGGCTCATTCGATTCAGAAGACTGGTTTCGAAAATTTCATTGAAAACCTTTTTATCACGTTGGCATGGTTGAATATTCAAGTTTACAACATTGCACCCATAGTGATTACGATCAACAAATAAAAAAACTGAATTGAATGCTAAAAAGAATCCACTTCAGTCACTTTGTAGAAAATTGTCTCCTAAATAAAATGTGATAACTAGATTTCGAATGATTTTGAGTAGATTTGAAATGAACTAGCTTTTCTTTACGAATTCAGTTTAGTCTATTTTAGAATATTCCGAAGAGGTCTTCGTAGCTTATGAATATAACAATTTGATAAATACTCGATGTACGATCATCTCGTAATAGAATTAAGAAAAAAATACCTTTCTCTGGCACACCAACCTCCTTGAGCAACTGAAATCATTGAAGACTAATTCTTTTTCCTTTAAGACAATCTTCCCTACAAAATTACAAAGTCACCATAAGGTTGCCATCTTTTTTATTTGGAATCATTAAAAAAATATTAACAAAGTTTCGAACATTCGAAATTTCATTTGTCTAAATATGTCTAAATATGTTCTACGAGTTAAAAAAGTGATCCGCCTTAAGTATGAACAACGGTAGGGCATTTGCATGAATCGTTGGAACGCTGTTTTTATTATTCATGCAGTAATTTTCCACGCGCACTTTGAAATCCATATCGAGTGATGCAGATTAAATGTAATACGTGATGGAATCTGCGAGAAAAAATATAAAGAATGAGACGAGAAAAAGAATAAAAGATAAAAAATAAGAAAAAAAATTTCTCCCTGACAGTAAAGCGCATCTGGAGAATGTAAAATATCTAATATTGCCATAACTTTGTTAAAGCCCCAGCTCTTGTCCTCTCACTCTGCACCCTGCGTGGCGTCGCGACGCCCTCACGTTTCCATTCTCCCTCGTTTCTTCCCTCCTCGCCGTTTCGGAAAACGGTTATGCAACAGGGGAAGCTTTACCGACTTCCCGTGACGTCGCGACGCCGAGAGAATCCAAGCAGGGTGTCGTTAAGTTTTGACGAGATGTCGAAACGCGCGTCGCTCGTGGATTTCGGTAATCTTTCAGGCTCTGAACTGAAATTTTTTTTTTTCAAGAGACGAAGATTTCTTACGCTTACTGATGGGAAGCAGAGAAGAAGCAGCGATATATATATATAGACATTCAGATTTTTATTCGGTAAAATCCTGTTTCCATATGCTACTTTCTTTTTCTCGGTTCTTCCAGTTTGACACATTGCAAAATTGCGGACGAGATTCTTGTCTATTGATGCAAAGTAAGGGAGAAGAATACTTTACCAAGCGTCACGCAGGATTCAAATTAAGATCACTTGATCTCACTTTAAGAAACAAAAAAACTTCTCACCGAAAATTGTCAGAACAGAAATATTTTTCCAAGCCGTTTCACTTTCGTAGGATGTACGGTCAGCCATTATCCCACATAATCTATCAGACTGGACGAGAGGATCAGTTTGGATGTCGTTGAGGGCGGCGAATAAAAAAGTAGGATGCAGTTGTGCAGTTCTCACCACAGGCTTCGGGAGGATTTGTAACTTTTCCTCCTTATTCTTTCTCTTAGTTACACCGCCTCGTCATATTTTTTCTTGTCCCTCTGCGAGCGCGCCCCACGCAAGATTCTTACTCGGCCTTTTTAGGGGTCGGCAAGACGGACGAATGCCGACAGTGAGGAAATAACATTCGAACACGTATAGATTCATCTTTTCTTATACGGACTTAGGATAAGCACAAGTCGTTTCTCAATATTAAGATCTGTTCGCGCTATGCTTTAAGGGAGCGGCTGCGTTATCTCCATATTTTTATCCTCCGCCTGTCGTTAGTATAATGCGAGGATCCTCAAGCTGCGTGGCGTTTGGAGAACGGGCAGATCTTGGAAAGCACCATCTTGAATTTTCAATGCCCTATTTCAGAACCCAGTTAAACCCCGTCGTTTCGCTTTTCGATTACTTTCAATGTGGATAATAGTACTTTGAAACATGCCGCGAGTTCAGCTATTTATACGCCAATTTAAGCGCATATTTTTGCTCCCACAGCAATTTATAATCAAGAAATTATGAAAGGATGCGAGAGGAAAGTGAGAGGCGAGACAGAAAGTAGCCGAACGAGTTTAGCTTACACAGTGAAAGTGAACGGGGGCGAGAATGAACAATTCGCATGGTACCTGACACCCCTCTAAGCACCAACCGCGTCTCTCCTAACGTCGAAAAGTTTTCCGTGCTGGAAGCAGCACCGCATAAAGTAAACAAAGTGAGGCCGAACTCAAAACTTTGATCGTTAAAGCAACAGATTGTACCCCGCACGTAGACTTCCACCACTATATATATATACCCGTGTTCCTGGCCGCGTATACTTCAGCGTTCCGGCATCAGGGAGGATCTCGAAAGCGTACGCGGCAAAATGGGCGAAAGGGGGGGCAAAACGTAGCGAAGAAATTCAACCGTTTTTGCGATAAATAACGGCCACATATCGTTGGTAACTGCTTCGCTGCTCAGGTGGAAAGCTCGTGCCTCGTCGTTGCGACAACTTTCCGGGTGAGATATGCATTCCGGGCATTCTGGGATCGTATTTCAGATCCGTTTATTTCGGGGGAGCTTTTTTTGGCTGGCCAATCGGCGGGAACGGTTTAAATTTCTTGGCCAATCGAGCCTCGCTTTTGGGAAAAGCCCTTTGCCTTTTGTGGAGCTTTTACCGGTTAAGAACCGACGGTATCTCTACCTTTTAATTCCCCGCTCAGCTATTTTATTTATTGTTCCATTTATCTGCCTCTCGAGTAACGTACGACGCACCGCTGCAATTACGAAGTTTCCCTCAACGTATTGCCCGCTATTTTCTTCCTGTATATGTGTATATGTATAACGGTACATGGAAGACTCAAACCAAGGGATGAAAAACGCGTGATGAGTAGTTGAAAAAAGACAGACTTTTTGGTGCGTTGTTTTATGAAATATGTGCAGGATTAATCCAACGCTTCGTAGAATTGCAATTTCATAACGCTGAAATTTGCATCAAGATCAAGCTTCTGATGTCGACCTCCCGTTATCATCAATTTTTTTTTCGATGTATAAGCATATCTATAGTTGTTCACTTTTCTTCAATTACTTATTACAGGATATTATTTGTTTCATCATGTTTTTTTCCTGCCTTACATACAATGACTCGGTTCGGCAATTAGTAACCAAATATATTAAGCCTTGAAGATGATCAGTTTGAATTGCACTCTCGAACCTTGGATTATAGAAAATCTACTGATTCCCAATTACAAGTATACCAATGGTATATATACTGAAAATCCGTAAAAATTTTTTAAAAAGTCACAAAATTATTAGTGATGTACATAGTATACACTGGTTTTTTCTACCGGAATATTTATAACTGGGAAACAGTGAATTTTCGTTGATTTGAATTTAAATTACGCGAGTCAAAAAAATGCGTTGCGATTTATTTTACAACTTACCGTGAGCGCTTCCTACCGTCGAATCGTGTAACCAAAAGACAAATAACGCTTGAGATCAAGGATCAAGAGCCATTAAATAACAATAAAATATTAGTTTATAGTTATCCTTATTCCTTAATGTGACACAGTCGATGTAAATTCCGTTTTTCGTCCTATATCCAGAAATGGCGATCGTTTCCTAGACGCGAAGCGTATCCCACCAGATATTCGTACGATGGCCTGAGGTATTCTGAGATAAAAATGAAAAATCAAAGAGACGGAGGCAGACCTCCATCCGGGCGAAACGTCGAAAAAATGTAAATTGGTCGGTGCGGGATATCTGGACCGTTTCGATGCGCGGCGCGTCGAGACGCCGGAAGCAGGCGCCGCGGCGTTGAGCCTTTCGAAAGTGGCGTCACGAGTCCAGAAGCTCCAAGAGGCAAAAGTCGAGCGTCGACATCGGCGCATCGGAATTCGACACGCGCACCGCACGTTTCATAGGGTGACACCCCAATATCTACCCCGAGATTTGTGGCATGCGCGAAACCCGAAAGACGACACAACTTGTCGATGATTTATCTGCTTATTTATTTTTGGAAACCTCCTCGCGCAGTTCGGCCGCGATACGTGTTTCGCTCGACGGTCAAATCGTCCCGGACGATGCCTGCGATCCCTGCTTCGATTTATCCGACCTTATTTCGATATCGAACCTCGGAACCCTCGAGTTGCACTGACATGTGAGCCGCGCTCATACCGCCGATCCGGACACCTTCGTCTCCGTATCTTGATCAGGATACATATGAAAAAACGCTGCATCGAATCGTAAGTTGAAGCTCCTTGCCGAACTGTACCGACTACCTACCTGTTGTTGCCGCCACGTTTTCCAGGCTTTGCGCAACATGGGCTAGACTATCGTCTCCTTTGTCTATTCTGACTCCGTAATAAACAGGAGAGGAGAAGAGCTCGCTGTTCCTACGGAGTGTATTCTACAGTGGTCGCAATTTACCGCAATTACTTGGAAATTAGTGTAGCAAGTTGGTAATGGTCGAATTCAACCCATCGTGTAGTACAACACGGCTGTGAGATGGTGCCATTGTCGAGTTGATAATGGCGTTTCGGAGAGAGACGTGTGCCGACAAGTTGCACAACTTACAACCCGAGGACTTCGCCTCGACACCCAGAAAACGTAAGATGGTCTCTGAGAGACCCTGAAAGGCCTTTGTTCTCTTCTACGGGAAGTAGCTTCGAGTTCTTGGACTCTTCTTTTCAATCAACGTTGTCACGGTTTCGCACAAGGCATGTTCATTCTCAGGAAGTGGTAGAACATCCGGAAGGTCAGATCACCAGGATGACTCGTATATAAGTTAACACTTTTTCTGGAATTAGATACTTTTTCTCGTGAACGTTGAACGACGTGAAGCTACGCAAATTCCGTTATTATACTTCAGTACTATACCAATTAATCGCAACGATCAGATCGTCGGCTGGTATATACATATAATGTATGACACTGTGACAACTGATTCCTTGTATATCCATCATCCTGCGTCGCGATGTTCGGCAGATCGTTAGTCGAGGATAAACTCGTGCGATGCGAGGAATGTGTAGATTAGGAGGCAGTAGAATGTCTCTGGTGGGCGAACGATTAAATCGCGAGAATTGCGAGGGGCGGGGATTTGAGGGGGCTGGTTTATTTCACGCGTTGTCTCATTCCCACGAAAGCTACGCGCGGGTACTCGACGACTCTGGGGCGTCGTAGACTAGATAACGGCGTCGCGACGCAACTGCGTCCCGTACCAACAGTGTTCCCCTCTTCGGTAGGGTTTTCCCCTCAGGTTCCTCGGCTTTCACGCCCCTTAAAAGACCCTCAGGCCTCAGCTGGCGCGCTAAGGCGCTGATTGCACTCAAAAAGAACCAACTTTCATAAATTCAAGACGCTCTTCTCTGCTCCACTTCGCACCGCGTGTCGAAAGAACGAACGACAACGGTTGTATTGCGCGTGTTTCCGTAGTTGTGCGGAAATTTGGTGATTTTCGAGCAGTTTCGTCACGGCGCTGTAGAGGTGACGAATAACTTGGCTCTTGTTGTTAGTTCGGCTCAGTGATCACGAGTCGTGATGATTTTGGCGCGAAGAACCGCGAGAGCCGGGATTGGGATTAGAAGAGGGTGAAAAAGAGGGCAAAAAGTCCGCAAAGCGTCGGAATGAAATATTCAAGTTCCACCTGGTGACTGCGGGTATCTATAAACTTTTTGTTGATTGATCGATCGCTACTCTCAATCCTCATAACGTCTCGGCGTTGCGGGGCGTTTGCGGAAGCTTTTTATCGCCTCGTCCCGCATCGCATCGCTGCGAAATTGATACGAAATTGCCGGATTACCCGCCGCGTTCTGATAAATCGCGAACAGATCGCTTCGGCTAGATATAGTAATTTCCTACAATTTATCCGTGATAAGATCTCCGAACAAACAACCCTGTCCGGCTTAACGCGCTCGACGACAAACTGTACCCACCCTCATCTGCTATCTTGTACGAAACTAGAACTATGATACAGCTCCCCTAGGAACGCTTCTCTTCTCTCCATTCTTGAACCGTTTCCTCAACCTGGAGACAACAGTTCCTCTGAATCTGCGCCTAATTGCTTTCAACTGTAATACGATATAAATACTTCACTTGTATGTGCAGCGTAGAAATTATCAAGTCAGGAAAATCTTTGTTTTTGAATTACTTAATTATGCTGATGGGTATTTTATAATTGAAGGTGGTTTGGGTTGGTTCAATTTCTTAAGAACATCATAAAAATTTTATAGACGTTGGCGCGCCTGAACTAGATGGTCTACTTTTCCCATTAGTTTCAGCGATGAGAAATAGAGGGCGAGTGCGGATAAGGAACTTTTTTCTTTACTTCGTTTTTACGATTTTTTCTACTCAAGCTAAGGTGCCGTGGGATATCATCGATTTATACCATCCCTGAACTTCCAGGAGATAATCTCAGGTCTTTCGTTTCCGCGGTATTCTTTTTTCAAGTTCTCAATTAGCCGGATTACGGTCGACTCGTCCGGCGTCTTCAGAATGAGTTTTTTGCGACGCCCCACGGACAAATTCATTGCCAGCTTTTTTTATTAATCATCAAATTAAAAAACTCACCCCGCGAGATGCGAGGGTGCTTATAATACGGTGAGATTAGTTCCTTGCACGAAATGCATCTTCTTCAAGGACCGGAAATTTATTCGCACACGGCTCCTGTCTGAAAACGAAGACATGAGTCACTTGTCCAAATTATTTTGATTGAAGTAAAAACGGGGAGGCTAGATAATGCCGCAATACGAACGCATCTACAAAGGGACGCGGAAGGTTCAATAACCCTGCAAACAGCCTAAGAAGTGTGTTAAAACACACGGAATGTGCTAGTACGCTATATTACCGCGGCGTTATTACGAGAGGAGGCAGAAGAAAAGGGGACGATATAATATTTTTTTCGGAAAAACCTGGCGCCAAGAATTGTTACTGCCACCACGACTACGGGCTAAGAAGGCAAAGTGCAATTTTCTCCGGACCGTGTACAGGTATTTAGTCCACTCCGCGCTTAAGTACCTCGAACGTAAGCACATCGCCATTTTTTGTTACGGCTCTGCAGTGGCGTGTTCCACTTGCAGGGTTTATAACAATCGCCTCTTTTACCGGTCGCATGGCGTCCTGCGGGAGGAAGTCAGTAAATAAGCTCTGTAGGTACTCGGCAGGACGCAAGTTCGTGCCGGACGCAATGTTCCCTTTTTGATTCCCGATGTTCCCGTTCCTGAAATTTGATGCGAAGCCATGAGCTCCGCAGGTTACGCGACGAGATCAGTCCAACGTGTAACTGTGTATCGACAAATTCAAAGCGAGTCGATAGACGGTTAAAGAAACGGCGTTTTTTACTCACCCACTACCGCACTTGGTGCAAAATGACTTTGAACTCGCAAGAGCGTGTTCGAGACACGCGAGGAGGCCCGATGCATATTCATAACCGGGACAATGCTGCCGTAGGTGTATAACAATTCTCGACTTGCGGATATAGCTATGCCTTGTGCGCTATAAGCGGTTTGTCCGAGTTGTAAAAATAGAAATATTGTTGTCGAGGGACGAGGAGCGTGGGCGAGAATCGAGAATCGAGAATATGGGAGCTGCTGGAGAGTATTTATACCGTATAACGTGCGAGTAGTCGCGCGTGGTGGTGGGCAGTTGGCTGGTAGCTAAGGGCGTATACGGCATGTTGTGTATCCGGCTGACAATCTAATATCTTCTTGCCCCGCGAAAATATCATGGATATTTATTTCAGAGCTACGTAGCTTACAGCTCGGCGAGCTCTGAAAAACCCCACGGCGTTCATGGGAGTAACCCAGATTGAAAGCGGCCCGATAACAGAGCCCGCAACTTGCATCCTGAAGTTGTGTTACGTTGCGCGTTTACGTTACGTTTTCGTTCTATTAAAACGAAGGTTCGTGGCCCTGTATCACTCGATAAAATTTCCTCACCGTGGCCAGCGAGCAGCCTCCATTTATACATTATGTAGGTACGCGAATCTCAACTGTCAGTCAGGACGCGATGAGTATTATACCGACCTAATTTCACCCTAGGCATTTCTTGAAACAATTTCCACTTTGAATATTCTCTCCCTCTTTCACACTTCCGTATTTTAAACTCGTAAAACAGCAATTCGGTCTTTCACTCAAAGTCTCGGGATGGCTTGTCAAACTGTTGAAATTGGATGGGAGAGTCGGAGAATTGTTCCCGTTGATCCGTGAATGTACCATGTACCTTGTAATACCAGTAACCATCTTCGGGTCGGTCATTTAGATTCTGAATCTATACGTCAATTAATTTTCTGATGTTTTTGATCAAGCCAGACATTCGCTTACGAGATCCATGGAATTCTTCCAGAACATTTTCCGTTCGGATATCCAGCACCTACGGGCACTCTGCAGAGAATAAATTTGTTCTGACCGATGTACCTCAGGGACTCATCTATCCTCGAATGCCAAACGGTGCGGAGTAAAGAACAGAAAACGAGTAAAAAGGGCAAAATGTAAATAAAAAAAAAAGTCATAAATCATAAACGCGTTTGTAATTCTTACACGCGGAGAAGCACGAAGCGCAGGTGTATACATGCTCGTTCGGATGCGTGCGTTACCCTTTGGCTCAAGTAGGTCCGAGTAGAACCGCGATGGCGTTTATCGAGCGGCGAGAGACCGAGAAGTCGAGTAGAGTGTAATTACGTTGTACAACGGGCTGCAGTTGGCTCCCAGCAATGAGATACCAGTTTCTTTCTCTGGTTCGCTCACCCGCGTTATAGTGTATAATGTACATACACTCACACATACATATATTTATATATATTATATGTGTATGTACGTATACATGTACGAATGTACCTACCAAGTTGTACCATCGCGTTGCCGACGGGCGTTACCGCGCATAACAATGCCTCGGCAGTTGAACGAAACGAAACTACCGACTGGAAGTCCCGAGATCCAGGTGCTCCGTTGATACAGCTGATTAAATTCGCGATTTTTGCGCTGGCACTCGATGGACTATCGTAGCGGCAGAAGGAGCAGTCGATCCTCGGAGGCTCCGAAATACCTCCCTAGTCTCCTTATCCGGGTCGTTGAGTCGGTGAAGGGGTGAACACTGAGGGATGTGAATGGCTGGCCTGAGGGAAAAAAAGTTCATATAATTAAGATAAAAACGTCTAATTAGAGGATTAACCTATCTCGAGGCTGGGACCGTCTTGAGAAGGCTTTAACAATTTACACGAAATTGTGTTCTATCCTTTGAGTTATGTCCGCCATTCGCCAGATTAAATCACTTTTAATATCAGGGACGCGCCGGCGAATTCGCCTCGAAGGATTCCGCGAGAACGCGGGACCCGAGACGGGCACCCAGAGGATATAACGAAATAAGCCTCTTTTCTTTTGGAATACCGTCGATGTATTGTGCGATTACTCCGCGACCTGCCCGAAGTTTTCCTCAATTTTACAAAAGTATCACCCCAGCTTTTCCTGATCCACGATTAGCCCGGGCTCAGCCCTGCACTTCCTGTTTTGCACGTTTACGCATGTTCCGATTCCTTTTTTTTTCGTGTCAACAAAAGAAGATCAGCCCCGCTCAGCTTCCGAATTTCCGTTAGCTAGGCTCGAACTCTCGAACCATCATACCGGAAAGGGCAACCCTGAGCGAAACTTTGCATCGCTATGGGCGACCGGGAACAACTTTGGTGAAACTGACCAAATGGTGCCATGGCTATGCAAACTAGCTCTCCGTCTCGGTTTCAACCGACCACCGAAAGCTCCGTCCTCGTCACACGCTCGGAACTTGCAACTCTTGCGGTGGATGATGCATGGTAGGTTAACCGCTAGACCCACCCGCCCCCCTTTGCTCGGCCCTTTTCAAAATTTCCACCCGCTGAACGGACGGATGGCCCTCCGGCAGGGTCACAGTCTAATGGTATTTCTGGGGTCCCGATTTGAACCGAATAGTGCTGGACTGGTATACTTATTTATTCATTATTCTTTCATGGGATTTATTTGGTCTTCTACCTCTCGGTGAGGCTGGCACTCTTCCAAAAACCAGCGTAAAATGAAAATGTCTGAAGGATTGCCAGCTGTACAGTTGTATGGAGGGGAAAAATTTCGCACGAAAGAGTAGTTGTGGAATTCAATCGATTCGTTGATACAAAGTGAAGTTGAATTCGAACGATGAAGTGCAAGTTTCAACATATCAAGTGACCATCTGTTATTATCCAAAAATCCAGCAAAAGTTAATGAATCTTACAGAGTTGCAGCATCAAGAATGAATTTGATTCCTCGTATACGTGAAGCGATAAAATTTAGTGCCCGGATACGAACCTTGCATCGAGTACACGTTATTCGAAAATTGGATGCAGAATCCAGTACACAATCGCCGAGACAGCAGCGAACCAAGACCGACTAACCGCAAAGCGAAACGTTCGCTTCGACTCGATTCTCGTTGCAGGCTGCTTGGTATTCCTGGGAGAAATCATCCTGCGTCTTTGCCAAGCGCAAGGATCCCTTGGGTGCTATCAGCTCTAATTGTAGCAAAAGTAAGCTAATACCGAACGACAGAGACGAGGCAGTGAGCCTCTGCTGACGGGCGACAAAGACGAACTATAGACAACGACGAACTTCACGACGAAGTGAACTTTAAACGGTATATCAGAAAATCCAGGGCATATTTCACGGAAATAGATTACAAAGGAATTACACCTCGGGTGGTTCGAAAATTCTAGTTTTTATGAAACTTCAGTCTGGCTTGGAGAGCGCTTGTAATTTTCATATTGTTTGCAAAACGGAGTGTTAGATCTTTTTTAAATTCTTAAGACATTGTGTCAGTCGTATTGTTTAGTCGGAGCCAGGCAGACATGCTATAAATGGTTGTATTCCAGTATCAATTTTACTGAGCATCTATTCTACCTACATGAATTGCAACAATGCACATTTCGAAAGCATTTTCGAAGCTTTCGCTTGTCGTGAGAAAATTCCCAATTCCTGATATCGTTAACAACGATATGTAAGAACTATTTACTTATATATCATGGTGTTAAATGAACGATTATGATTTTTGGAAATCACGGTCCACTAAACTCTCTAGTTACAACCGAGTTTCCACTTTTGAAGCGATGGTTTGTTGATAAAACGTATTTTTCATATCTTTTCCTTCGAGCTATTCAGTTTCAAACTTGGATCCTTAACGAATCTCCTCTTATATTCAACTTCGCAATGACACATTATTCGATAGAAAAGAATATTTCAAGTTCTGCCGAAGGACTCCATCCTTTCGTATTTTCAGTAAGTAAAATAAATTTTGCATCACTTCAATCACTTTCTTGTCGTAACTTTCAAACCCTGAAAGAAGAAATTGCAATCCTTGCTCACTAGGAACCGTTCTCTTTTCGGCCGTTAAGAGCTATTGAAATTGTTACACGGTACCAAAGTTAAGTGACGTTTAATGTTTTCGAACTCTTGTGCAGCGTGCCCTCAGCGTCAGAGCGAAAATATTCTTGGGAGCCGTTCACCCTTGCGCGTTGCTTCGGGGCTGCAGTCTCGAGTACATCGGCTTACTCGAAGAGAAATTTCACGGCAGCGTACATAATTGGCCTGCCTACCTGGACGCGCGGTGTGGATCCTCGAGGCACAATGGTTGCAGACCCAACCGTCCACGATTCAAGATTGTTTTCTAATATTTTTATTGTTCCGGATTGAATGCTCCGCGGAGGAAGTGAGCCCTCGAGATTGATATCGGGCCGAGACCCGGGGCTCGGCGCAAAAGAGTCGGCAACGAGTGGCAACGGTCGTCGACGATTTCCCGGTGCGTAAATTGCCTTGATATTGTTATTTAACGCGGACAAATACAGGTATGGTCGAGGGTCTTCGGGCTCTCCTTTGTAAACATCCACATGCGCGCGATTCCGTTCCATTCTCTCCCGGCCACACGTTTCGTAGCGCTTCTTGATATCTGCGGAACTCGAATGCCCATCTGACCCGTTTTTATTGAACGAGATAGGATCAAATCGTCATTAAGGCCGAACGGTTTTCCGTTCTTTCATTAACAGAACGCGAAATTCGTCGCACTATTCCCTTCCGTTCGGGTTGTCTATCGTTTTCGCTCCGTTTCTTTAACTCGCTTCCACCTTTCGCTTCTCTTTCTGATCAGGTTTAAAACTTGAAACATTTTATTCAAGTTCACTTCGCTCCATCTTCAGTGCTGTTTCTCACGGTAGAATACAACAGTATCTGTGGACTGAAATTGAAACGTCAGTTTCGTGTATTTCAACTGCAGCTTTGCAGCGGCAAGGACAGGATGCGCAGAAAATTAGCGGAAAAGGATTATTAGGATCGATCAAGGATTATAGGAAAATTACGAAAGCCGATTCTTTCGCTGCGGATGAATACCCAAGAGCCACAGCTTCTTCATTTTCCACTGTCAGACAAGAAAAAAAACTTTCCGATAATTTGCAGGAGAACGAATCGTTAGCAATCGTACCTCCACAATGTATGCTGACTTTGAAAACCGTATTCAAAATCCACCATCATAAAGACGAGAAATCGTAAATAGTTCACTATTGCAATGACGATGGTTGGATTCATTGCAACCATGTGGCTTTTTGCTGAAGTTGAACCGATCATCGGGCAGCTATAACTGCTCGTTTACTATCACAATGGGTAAGCAAGCTGGGCATAGAAACTACTCGACGTGTCACGCACACGCGCGTGCTCTGACAATCAGTGGTTAGACGGCTCAACGAGTACCGCAGTTTATTCTCAGAATGTCCCCCTGATGGAGTGACAGGCAACTCTGGACATCTCACATCCTTCAATCTCACCTTGGCATTACAGGTGTGTGTGTGTGTGTGTGTGTGTATGTACAAGTTGCAGGCCCTCGAGTGTTTGTCATGCACTCTTCGGATTAGCAAGGTCCACTTCCAGGTGTTACGGCGAGAGATGAATCTGTCAGAGGCAAAAACCGAAATTGGATACAGGTTGAGAATTTTATGGCATGCAGTAGGTGTTCGTACGACCCGACAGGGCAGTTCTCTTGCCGGCAATTGAAAGTGGGAAATGGATACTTGGTATCTCTCTATATATAACGTACTTAGAATGTTTTTCAGAGGACGTGGGGCGTGAGCTGTTTGCCGTACTTTCGCGAGAGGTAAATGTGGTTTTACGACGCAATTACTATCTCGAGATACTGCAGCTTCTGCACTTTACACGTGGCCTTATCGCCAATTATCAGCATCCCGGGCCGACTTCAACTAATGGATTTCGCTTCCGTGTCGCAGGATCGTTCCAACGGTTTAGCGATGCTAGAATATTTTCTTACATATCAAGGATCGCGTACGCTGTAATCTGTATTAGAAGAAAATCGGCCCGGAAATTTGATTCTTATTTCAAAATGATCGTCTCAAGCCAAATCACTTACCAACTTCATCGATAACACCATCTCTTGGGCCCAATCGATAACGCACTTATCAATTTTCCTCGAGTAATAATTGCTTCCACGAAGTGACCCGAAGATCATAACTGCATCAATTTGTTCTTATCACTCCTAAGACTGGACATTAGCTTCGGGTTGCGAGAGTTAGAAATGATTGAAGGTGGTCAGAAATGAATATCGTATATTTTGCCATGGCAGGCAGTACTTCTCGGCCATACGAGAGTCCGCCCCACGCCCCCTTGCCGATACGCATCACCCCCAGAGGCCCCGGGTATCGCGGGCCGATCAGACGGGAGCGCGGGTACGCATACTTCGGTGATCGACTCGACCCCACTAGGAGGGGCAAAGGCCTCGAGGTGAAAGTACTTCGGAAGCGGGTTGAAAATGTACCCAACAACTGGCCGCAGCGCCTCGGTGAGGGTGGCGAAGCGGCGCAATTCATGCCGCGTGTTTTCAAAATTGCAAGGAAAATGAGAGCGAAGAAAACACTGAATGGTCGGTTTGCATATTGGACGGGAACTTCTGCTGCGGTGAAGCGGATGTACCAGCTCCCGGCTTATGAACCGTAGAATCCTTCACGGATAGTTCTCTGTCTAGTTTGATTCAGTACAGTTGATGTAATACCGCCTCCTCTCTGGAGTTGCACCGTGATATACGGCTATGCCCGTATTATAGCTTGCAGTCTCCCGAAGCAAATGGGTCTGCTTTGTAAGATGGTTTGAATTGGACATAGAGACGTGGCGCGAAGGGAATGGAATGCTTTTGATCATGCACGGGAGAATTTGCTAATTGCCTCGTCAAACCACTGTAGAATGATTTTGATTAATTTTGCAGTTACAAATTTATTGTCTTACAAACCGCTTCGACCGAGTAGAGCCTTGGTCATTGCCCATTCACATTTGTTCGAAACTTTGTGTAGTAAGCAGTTTAAGATATTTCTCGAGATTATTCACTGTGTCAAAACGCAATTTCAGATCTATAGATGGCTTTCGTCTCTGTTCGAAATGACCAGATCTTTGATAGTCGAAATAAATTTTTGCAAAGAAATGCCTACGAGGTTTTCCGGATTGTAATAGCAGTGATTCACATTCAATATCCATATTATTCAGCCTTCTGACTTCTCTCAACTATTGTTCCAGTCAATTTGAGTATTCACGTCCAATCCTTCGCCTCACATTGCATTTTCTCCTGATACCGAAAGGTTCCTATTCGGCATGTGTGTCTGCAGTTTGTCAATGCTAATTAGCTTCGTACCATGTTACAGAACCGTGATTCTCCCGTCGTATTATACGCGTGCTTGTTATCGAACCGCTACGCCTCGTCAAGATATCCGGTTTCGCGTAGCACTATTATTGAATGAAATGGATGGGTAGAAATGAACATTAGCGGATATTTGATATCACGGTTGTTTCGTCGTTAGTCGCAGAACACCTTCGATAGACGAGTGATAACTTGCTGGACGCAAAAAAGGGCGGCTTAAAGGTTTTCAAAATTGCTTACACAAGGCAAATGACGAAGGGTTCGCGTACCCCAGTCACAGGACAAATTCCCAGCTGTGCGTTTCTTCTCCATCACACGTCATGTCCCACTTGTGAAGATCGAAACCGACCGGTGTAATCAAATTTCAAATTTCCTGACCCGCTCCTTCAGTACATAATTGCCAATTCGCCGTGAAATTAGGGATTGCTCATTCGGAAATAGATTTTAAATTTTCCATCTCCACCTTCAATTACTATTCATTGATCGATGGACGGAGATGTACCATTCACTCTCTCTCTCTCTATCTGTCTCTCGAGGAGGGGGAAAAGGACGACGAAGTCCGGGTGCTCTCGGGTGATTCTGGGACAACGTCCCTTCCTCGAACAGATATAATCGATTCTTGATTAATTTTTCTGCCGATGACACACGATGAATATTTTCAATGAATTATTCAAATTAGCCTGAAAAGGAGGGGAGCGTGAAATTGAGTTAGCCTCTGCCAGTCTTTTTTGTTGGCGACGCCTCAGCCTTCGCGTGCTTTCATTCGCGAATTAAGAAGTATTTGCCAGCCCCCCGATCATTCCACCGATATTCAGACTCCATTACCTCGATGAAAACATACTTCTGCAATTTACTAATTAGCGCAGTTCTCGGCGGGCTTGTAACTCCGTCTTCTTTCAGTTTAAATTACGATAACGAGAAACTGATGACGTTCGACAAGGTTCCTCCTCACTCCTTCCTCTGGGTCTGAGCCTCATTCGTTCCTGATCCGAGAACCATGGTCAATCTTTCGGCCCAACCGTGAAATCTCATTTGCCGTTGAAATTACATTCAAAGAACACTTTTCACCTGATATCTTGGGATGACCGAAAAATATCGTAAAGCCAAGAATATTTGGAAGGATGGACAACGAACGGAACGGATATACCATTTGGTTAAACCGAGTCCGATAGACGAGAGATGGCGTCAGGTTTGTACGTTGAATGGAGCGTATCCCTCGATCTGGATTACCTCGTCGGTCTGTGCATCCTTCCAACGGTCCATTCCTCGGCACCGATGTGAGGGTGCGCGGTGCCGTTCTCCCGCACCATATACATGAAGCGAGACACACTGCCACGGGTACGACGGAGAGTGGTTTGATGCGATTAGTATTGTCCCAAGTCTATTGTATACCGGAAGATGGCTGGCTTCGACTAGTACACCGTCGGGACTGTCTATCGTTACTACGGACGATCGAATCGAGAATGTAATCGTGAAACCGTGGCGCCGTGGCACAACGGAACTCTGACTGCCTCCGGCGTCGATGGAGTCAAGTCTCCGTTATGTAACGAGAAAGACAAGTTTAAGTCGCTCAGTCAAATGCCGTGTTAAATGACAAATGGGCAATTCCGCGCCGAGCAATCACGCCTTTGGGGCATAATTCTCAGGCTCCGTTATAATTATCGGGAAGACAGGCTGCGTGTACTGCGGGAGAAATGGAAAACGTGGAATGTCTGTAACGAAGCAGTAGAAATTTTTACTTTCACAAAGTGTTTTCATGCGACTCGTAACTTTGGCTATAGTACTTTAACCGTACCACAACGACCGCTGCCGTTCATATCAATTTCAACATTAACCCGAAACTCGCAATTTCCAATATCTGTTGAGTGTACATCGTTATTGCGGTGGGTATAAAACTTTTGTTTGTGACGAAAGAGAGAAAAAAATTAATAAAACTACCACAATACCCTCCGTGTATTCTGCGTTTATTTTGCGCTGCAGGTTCCAACTTCATATTCATGTTGCGTTCACAATTCGCAGTTTCGCAATTTCACTCGAATCTATATGGCCGTCGGTGAAGGTTCGAAACTTTTCCTTTATGGTGCGTAACCAACATAAGTAATAAAGCGGTAATGCAGTGATTGTGAGTTGTCTGGTGTGAGAAAAAAAAACTATTCAAGTATTACAGACGTAAAACTACTAAAAAATGCTTCCTCTTTTCTGAATACTAAAAATATTCCCACGCAATTGAAACTGCCGCGTGATGGTAAGAGAATAGAGATTGGAATTGAAGTATGGTTACTCGCATGGATGAGTCCGCCCACGTGTCGTGTTTGCTTTAGTTCTACGACTGGAGCTTCAGGATGTTGAGGACCTGACATGAAAAATTACAGAACACTGCGAGCACCGGTCAGTCCGACCGCAGTATGAAGAGGACATTGTGAACCACGAAGCGTATCGCGTGTTTAACTTTGCTCCGACGTTGGTAATACATATATATACTTCTGTTGAAACGCACCTTCATTTCATTAATGATAAATCAAATACGCTGACAGAAGTAGCAGCTGCGCGTCTTTGCCTCTGATCTTTATTTGAACATTTCTGTGTAGTCACACCGTAGTTTAACCGACTTACGGAACCATGAAAATGACCCACTTTCCGTGTGTCATATACGGTGTGTGTTGCTTCTGGCGTACCCGGAAATTTTGCTCCGATTAAACGACGAATTGCAACGGGACCTTTCCCGGGAGATGTCAATTGGTTATGCCAAGAATGACAACGTAATCTAAATTCTCGCATACCGAGCATCCGCGCTTATTGCCGCAGCGGTAGCGACGCAGCGGCCACAAATCACTATTAACAGAACCAATACGATGAATAAATCATGGTATTCATAAGGGGTGACCTTTCCGCCACCGCGCGCACCGGTTCCCATGAATTATGACTGGGGACAATTTTTTTGGATTATAAAATGTAGTCGCCCTCTAGGCACCCTTGGGTACTCGACCAAGAAAATAGCCGCGGTCTGTGCCCAGCAGATATTGTCTGCTCGGTGTTGTGGAGGACTCGAGTGAGCAAGAAATGAAGCGAAAAGTTCAGACAACCCTGTACGTAGAGAGTAAATAGAAAATAATTGATAGCCACTCGCGGATTGAAACAGGTCCGATTAAATTCATAACCCGCCTTGTGTTGCTTGGTCAAATATTAATTTTCAACCAAAAGTACGAAAATTTTTCTGTACTCATCATGTCAATATTCGTAATTATCTTGACGATTTGTGGCGAGAAACGAGTATTTGTGATAAGCTTTATATTACAAGGTCAAGATCTCCTCTTGAATGGCGTCCTGAAAGAAGCGATCAATCGAGTCAACCGAATACACCAGACAAACGCCTTCCGAATCACGTCACGAACGAAGCTAAGAGTGTCATCCCCTACATCCCAGTTTACGGCCTATATATTCTGACAACGGTGGCAGCTGCAGAGTCGGCGATAAAGGTATTACTCATCTCAAAGTAATTTCACCTTTTTCGAGACGAGATAGATTTTCATGATCTGCCGTATACGTCCTTGCAGGTTATGACGATAAAGAGGACATGAGCATGTAGTGGAACTCATCGGTGGCCTTGATATTATTACCATTAAGACGCCAGAAAATCATCCGGGATGTCTGCGTTTTCTCAATGACGTAGTTAAAATCTACAATTGCAAGCCGTAGTCTACCGTCAAATTAAACTCACAAATGCCAACATTCCACTGACATATATACGGAGGTTGGAGGTATATTGCGAAAAAGAGAGCGGTGGTCCGGGATTTATCTATTAGGATATCCAATTTAAACGTCGACGTGGGTGAATACCAATTGAATTGGATATGAATGGGCTCGTGTCATCCCCCTTTGAATTCGTCAACACGCAATCTAAAAAACAAAGCTCTTTGTCCGTCTTGTGCTTTGTCGTTGCGTCCGCGCGTCACCCCTATCGCCTGCCTTTCGATTGACTAAATACAATCAATGGTGAAAACTGAAGAACCACGCCTCCGCCAACGCGACCCTAAACCCTCACACGTAAGCACACATCCCCGTCTGACGAGGGTGGAAGAAAGCTGAGGCATACATGTGGACATGTGACAGTGCAAAATTTACGGCTAGTTGCACACCCCCGAGTTCATCAAAAACCGCTACAAGGAAAATAATTGAATGGCCAATGTCTCTCTCAGTGTTCGTGGGGATTGATTCTTTCAAAAAGTGGCCCACACGTGATGAAAAGCATATATATTTTCAGTTTTCAGCACCGAACTCGGTGCAATTTACGAACTTCTGTTTTGCACACAGAACATCCAATCAGGCCGTATCAGAAGTGGGAACCGAGATTTCGTGGGACACTTGAGTCAGCGCGTGGCGCGCATGTACCCACTCTCGCTTTCACGTAAAGAGTATTAAAACACGCCCTGTCTTGGCTGTCGTGGAGAGCCGGTATCCAAGCTCTTGGCCTTAGCGTGCGCAAGGTCCACGCGTGTATTTATGCCTCGTAACCCGCGTGGGTAACACAATGCGTTGTACACTATATACTTTTTTGACAAAAGGTGGGTGCTTTGTTGTGAATATATAGTTCCCGTGCTCGACAAAGGACCCGGCGACGTCACAACTTAACCAGTACCTGCTGTTTTTTGATCCACAAAGAACTCGTTAATGCGAACTAAAGGGTTTTAAGCGCATTATCGATGCTACCCGCTTCCGTCGTGTTGCTACAGAATCGAGTGGGCTGCCAATATTGTCGAGTAATCGGGTCGTCGATGGCCTTTGATGACGAGAATATGCTCCTAAGATCTCCTTTACCGGACAGAGGCTAATAGCTCCCTATACAAAGCGGGTACTGCCTAAGCCCCTCAAACCCACAGCTGGTGTTCGATCGATATGTCTATATGGGCATCTATTATTCATCTCTTTAGCGCGAAATGGTCCATTGGGAATATAAAAAAAAAAAAAAAACATTGCTACTACCACATCGATGATGCGTCTTTGTATCGCTTGTACCTTTTCGATGCAAGCAATGCTAAGCTTGAAGGGAGAGCTGTTTTTGGTCCTTGAACTAGATCAATGATCGATTAGCTGATAGTTTCATACCACGACTGATGATAAAACCATCCTTGACGAGAGCGCTAACTCCAGCGTCTGATGTGTAGTGGATACAATTTTCTCTTTGACACGTTGTGCGAAACGCGCGGTGGTTAAGATCAGCTGGAATTTATATTCCAGGATTTTTTATTACGTGACCTTGAGAAAACTCATTATGATGCTATTAGAGGCAAGTCGGATAGCCAGGCTGTGGCATAAAATGGTATTTTTCGTTCTCTCTTTTACCAAGAGATGATGAGTTCGCCGTATGCAGAAGCAGTGTCATTCCGGTGATGGGTTGGCTGCCACATGCATTACGAGCTCAGCCAATCTGACCGGAGGCAAAGCAAAATGCAAAGTGTAATGCACTTAATCAGAGGCAACCGTCTACGCTGACGACCCACATCTCCATCAATTATTTCCTGTTCAATCTGTCCTTAACGAAGAATTAATTCGAAAAGAGAACTTCACTCTGCGCACACTCGCTGACGATGGATACTTGAGCGCCCTCGAAGCCTCCAACGATAACTAACCAAGTCGGCTTTGTTCACTACCAACGTTTGCCCGATTGTTCACGATCACATTCGGCTGTGTACAAGGCTCCGAAAAAGTTTCTCCAAAATTCAAGGTCCAATAATGTATAATTTTATCGGTGAATCATTCTCCTTACGGTGATAGATTGGTCATTCTTATGCTTGACAAGAAACATCGGTATTTGATAACAACTTTTCCCACTCCACCTGTAATGCAATATCGGTTCTCATTTCTTCGGACATTTGGCGCCACGACAATGATTGTCTTTGGTATCCGTTCAGGGTGAAGTCAAACTCATGTCGACTCAAGTATAGGTACGTGGCACATATAGTACGAGAGCCCACGACCAAAACAATGTATTACAGCAGTACGGCCGTAAACGATATCAAATCGTCAGATTATATGATTCTGAACCCGACTAGGTGTGTAGTAACGGTCAAAAGTGTAGCAACTGCGTGGGAGGCCATTTCTGCTGTGTCAAAAAAAAGGCAGTCGGTATTATAGGAATACGTCGGATATTGAAAATATACATAGATTTTATAATTTTATCACGAAAGAGTTTGTTTTCAGACATTTTGCGCGTAGCATATAGCCCGAGCGCATTTTTGAAAATGTGAACGAATTTAGCCTACCTGTATCAGAGCAACCCGGATAAATGTTTTTTTAATCCTTTCGTATGGCTGCCGGGATTACCAAAAACCTGTTTTCAGACATTTTTAATGTCACATATACTCCCAAAAATGAAAAGAACGTTTCGGAGTCGCCTGGCAGACGTCTCAGCGCTTGTTACGCTCCTGTGGCGGGTACGACTTTTCTTTGTTAATTATCGTCAAATAATTTGAGGGTCGCAACTTATTCATTGGTTTGTAACATAGAATTCAATATGCCTGAATTCGATTTTTAAATGATTTCGGAGTATCGAAAAGTTGTCTGATAAAGAAGGTGCTACACTAAATTTGTCTGATATACATTTTTTGCACATCTGGACAACTTTTTTTATCACGTCCAACAATTTTCAGACAGATTGTTATGATACCGATCGGTAAAATTTGTTAACATTTTAAAAACGGTCTCGAAATTTAATGCGTGCACATTTTCTTCTGAAAATTTTTTTGTTCGCATCAACTAACCCAAATTTACTAGTAAAGAAGATTTTCAGACGTATTGCTATGATAAATTTTTTTTGTGTCATATTCAATTTTTTTAAGTGATCTTCCGGGTTCGCGCTACACTACTGACTTCTGAAAAATATGTTTTCTGTATCTCAGAGCTATCATTCAACTACAGTCTGAAAATCAGAGAAATTGCTATGATACAGTTCGGTAAAATTCGTTGACAATTTTGAAAATTCGGTCAGGTCAAACGCTACGCGGAAAATGTCTGATATTAGTATTTTCGAGTTAAGGATAATCGAATCTATCAATCTGATGCGGTTTTGGCCGTATTGCTATGAGACAAAAATTTTGGTCGTGGGCTCTCGTAATAATAAGCTATCCTGTGATTTATAAAACGCGTATACTCGCGTGTACCTGTCAAACGGACGAACAATCTTCAATACCGGTGCACACGGTATCAACTGCCTTTGAAGGTACGGGAGCAAGTGATGGATCGAAACGACCGAAACAGCTCGAGATGCCTCGACTCCAACATGATCACTCCCATGAGCACGAGGTGTTCCAATTACTCCCAAGAGTCATCAACGGTCGTTAGTGTCGAGACAGTCGGTCCGAAACTCGGGAAAAATTTACCCATTCGAAGAGAACGAGCAATGCCAATGAATGGAAGTTGTTCGAAGACCCCGGACCATTGGCGTCGCTTGTAGCTGTCACTGGGAGTAAATGCCGAGGAGTCGCTAGTAGCCGCGTACGCGGTACGTAACAACTCCTACACCGACTGCAGTTGGATGATGTATGCGTGCAGGGTGACGGGTCCTCTATGATATATGCAGAGTGTACCCTCATCCTCCGAGTCCTCCACCCGCGGAGGCCGTCGCACGCACTTTCTCAGACGCGTGTTACATTGTCCCGTGATTTAGGAGCCCCGCATTATTACGAGAAGGCGAACATGAAATGTGAATATAATTCGGTGGGGTTCGGTTCGAGAGGAGCGCGACGATTCACGGTGAACGGTGAAGGTGAACGGTGAACGATCCGGGGATTCGGCGCTTCGACCGAGCCTGCGAACGCGTGATTTGTTACTTCATTAGTAAATATACTGGATCAAAGGCGAGTTCGGGCATAAATAATAACCTCCTCAACTGATCCTGTATCGTACATGGCACCCCGTAATGTTTCATCCCGTGACACCCGGGCGGGGTCGAACGGAAATTATGTCACCGCTTTTGGGCCGCGCGGTGACCAACCCGCCTCGCTTCGATCTGCTTACTGCGGGTCGAAAAATTCGACGTTGCAAAAATTTCCAGCGATCATCCGTTGCGACAGAAGGGAAACGGATGGATGGATTTCACTTGGGCTCCGCGGGAGCTTCTGCATATTAATTATATGCCTTTTGCCTCGACCATGATGCTTATGCGGCGCGGAAGCTGACCTGCAAATGCGAGACGCGAGACGTCAACTCCTCGCCGGAGGACGAGCGGGTGACAGTCGGCCACATACCGGCTCTTTAGAAGCAAACAAACCTGTTGCAACGTTGACCAATTAGACTGGAACGATAAGTGGTTAGACGTTAGTTAAGTAGATGAGTGCCAGCTAAGGTTACCTGCGGCTCGATTAACCGTCGCAGGAATATCTGTTTGCGAGTTTCAGCTTCGAGGCGCGGAACTAGCTGGCAGAACGAGACGGAGAGACGACTTTAGCGGTATGGGGAGAGAGAGGGAAGCGGATAGAGTAACACGCAGTGGGTCGATACGACTCAGCTCAGACCCGCGACTAATTAACAACTATAATTAATTGGAGATCTTAGACCCTCGAGCGAGGCTAAGGAGCTTCGCTTCGTGTCACGGATTTACAAACTTTCCGCGAATAGTACTATACTTGGGTGCTAAATGATTCAACGACGTTCTCGTTAGGACTAACGTACTATAACTGAATAGTTTCAGACGACTTATCGTCTGTCTTGCCTTGCTTTCCCTTCTCGTCTTTTACCTCCTGCCCCTCCGTCATCTTCAACCGATAATTGCTCCCCGAGTACGCAACGCCTTGATAAGCTCCATTAAATTTATTTCACCAATTCGCCACCGCCTGCGATTCGATTCCACCGATCGGTGTAAGATGGACAAACTTGATATCTCCTCGTCAATTATAGATCCTGTTTAAATCAGATCCAACCCGTTTCTAGCATAGTTACAAATATATAGTTGAGTCTTTGATATATGACAGTTAACAGTAGAATTCGTTTCGAGATTTTAATTTACATTAAGAGATCGTAAACATGGATGCGGTATTATTCTTTTACGCGTTATCAATTCTGCCGTCGATCCAGAAATGTAATGGATAATTTTATAATCTTGCCATAACGTGGCATGATTTTTTCAAAAATCCAAAATTATCTACACATAAATATGTTATAGCTTTAACGAAGGTTTTCAGTATCCACTTGACGTGCCAAATACTCGATACAGTTCTCCTCTCCAGTTCATTTGAAATTGTTTATAATATGACACAATTACTTTTTACTATACGCATTTTTCACCCTGCAACAATTTTTCGTACATATTTGGCCGTCATTGATAAAAAAATATGGGTATAGGTCGGATCGTAGTCATACTTGGCTGCACCGGTCCATGGGATAATGTTTTTTCATTACCTCCGTACGTTCCTGTAATAATTCACCCTCGGGTTTCATACCCTCGAGAAATATATTATCGGGCGACAGCACGCAGACGCATCCTATTCACAGTCCTATCTCAAACCCCTATCGTACATTTCTTTTCCTCCTACTTTTTATCTTTTAGCACGCTGTCAGGTTCGCAAAGCTTTCTTTCTCGGTTGCTATTCATGACTGAGAAATGAGAAAAATTTTAAATGCCAGAAAGTCAAACGAATATCACCAGCAACTGTAGCACATCTTCATCGGAAGGTGGTAGATACAGAAGAACACGTTCTCATATTTATAGCGTTCAACATATATCCACGTTAAACGCCATTTATTCAGTCTCGGCGTGCAGAGCTGTGAATATAACTCATTTCTCCGCCAACTTGCATTAAATGCGCGTCCCAATTTTTTTTTTTTTCTTTAATCCTGAATTGCAAAAAATTCACGAAGTTATATTTCACGCAACGCTACAACTACTTGTCCGTCGGTAAGAAATAAAGGTCTTTTCACAAATCGGGCTCGCTTCTCACTCCCTAATTATTGCTGTTATGAGCTTTTCGCTGCGCGAAATTGGACAACGTTGAAGAAATCTGGCGAGGTTCAATTAATTTAAGGCAATATAGGGGAGGGAACAAGATGTTCGTTCTGACCGCAAAATAATTACAGCCCTTCCCGCGTAGATAGGAGCAGAGCCTGCGACCTCAATGGCACTTTACAGGAAGCAATCTGCTCCTAGGACCGCAACCCTTTCCCAGTCGTTAAGCTTCAGGGCAAAGGCGTGTGCGCGGTGTATTATATAATATATATACGTGCATATCCAAGTATGAATAATAGCCGGTTCCGCTTTGCTCGACGATAGTCAAGAGCTACTCGCGAAGAGCGCGGCTGCCGCTGGGAGCGTAGGAGTCTCGGCTATAATGTGTTCATTGTTACCGGCCTGCAAGAACCGTTTTCATACACTTTTATATGCAATCAATCTTATTTGTAATTTATGCATAGGTAATACGCAACCGTAAACAATTTCTCCCCTGTGACACAGCGTTACACGGTAAATTAATTTCCACTTCGTGATAATGTTTCACCTGACTTAACATTTGTCAATTTTATTAGTATTTTTTCATTACGAAAAGCTACAACGTTGACGATTCCGAGTCGGTACAGGCAAGTCTACGTTGTGACGAATTGCAGGTGCGAAATGCGGTTGAAGTTTTTAATGTTACTATAATGACGCACTTTTTGGAAAAGTCGGTATTTCGTAAATCTAGGATTGCAGAGGATGCCTGAAGTTTTTTAAAACACTATAAATTTTTCAAATTTATTATGAAATTGGAAAACAATGATTTGTGATTCAATTTTTCGTTAAGTTAACGTTATTAGTTTCAACCAGTAGTTTACCACAGAAACTACAACCAGGATCCAAAAAATGCGTTCAAATGAGTTCTACTAGATCAAAATGCGAGAATCCGGTAAATTTTTCAGAATACATATTCAGTTGTATCATCGTTTTTCAGACCAACAAAAGCTAGTTGTACAAACGCAAAACGAACATAAAAATCAATAAACGACTAGTAGTTGATTGAATGGCTTATTGTTAGTTTTCATACGGATAAAATTTGGTAGAATATTATTTGATGGTGTGATTTTTATGGTAGCTACTGGAATTTGGAATCTTGAAAATTGACAACTCAAACTAGACTGACTAAAATAAATTGAAAATTTGTCGTTTAGTTATAATTTCTGTACAACTATATCATCGATTGTCAATGATCAATGGATTTTAAAGATTCGTCAATATCGCCGTTTCTTTTTTTTTTATAAATTGAAAGCATAGGCAGAACGCCTCACACGCTGTGAGTATAGTATATACAGTTCATGTACCTACCTGAGAAAACGATGACATATACAAGGCGTCGCGGGAGGTGAAACAGGGCAATAAAACTTCCTTACGCATTAACGACGTAAACCGTGAGGAATTTACGATCAATAAAGCAATGCGTGCGGAAACGATTTCGGTGGTTTGACTAGATTGTCATGAATTTCGGGGAGCACGTTAGGGCGGCGAAGCCGGCAAGAAGCGTCGCTGATTTTTAAGGCCTGCACAGTCTGCTGCGCTTTATGACGCGGCAGCGTGCACCACGGATACGATTGATGGGGTTTTTCCATCGTGGAGTCTCCACCGTTTATCCACCATCATTCAATACGCAACAGACTACAAAAAAACAGCTAACTCGGAGGATATAATAACGGGGACAAAGTCTTCCTTCTTGGATTCCTACGTCTCTTAACTCTCTTGAATTAACAACCGGTTAGTCGCACCTTGTTTACTTTGTTGTGCCGAGCATAACGCGCATTGCACTTTCGTTGCCTACCAAGGGATTTAATTCTTGCTAAACTTTCAAAGTACTCTGGTCAGACAGACAACTCCGTGTACGACAGAAGCTCCTCGCGCACTGCAGCTATTGCAAGCAAAGCACACACGTGCCGTCGGTGCAATGTCGTGCTTGCAATAACCCGGAATTCTCAAGACGTGGCCTGGCTTCCTCGCATAACCCGGGCTAATGCTTGCTTGTACCGAAAGGAGTACGCCGGTTAAGAAATTGTCTGATAAGATTCATCGGTTCACGTCATCCGGAGGAAATCGGTGCAGAAATTTTCTCTCGTGACGTTGAGAAAGAAAAGTCGCGTTCACCGCGCTGAACAGAAGCGTGAGAATCGTCCCTATGTAATTTTTGATAACTGACACTCGCACCGTGAGGTTGAAATTTTTGGACGAGAATTTTGCCGCTCGATGGAGGTGGAACGGTTTACGGAGCAATTACTTTTAATGCGGATTCTAATTTCTCGGCGTACCTTGTACAACATCGGGTCCAACTTACTGCAGCTACGTTACGTTTGATTACAGCCAGAGGCGACGCATCCGTTACGTCACGTGTCTAACCTGTCGTCTGTGAAATCTACGCGGTATTTCTACGGCTCGAAGTAACAACGCGCGCTTTGGTTACCTTCGATAATTACCCGTGTCATGAAATTGCCGTGAGACACGTTCTCAACTTCGTCTTGATATGTGTATACAGCATTAACCCGACCTGTAACCAGCCAGCATCTTACTCTCTAAATACATAGCAAGCCTGGATAGGTTAGATAATGATCAAGCAATAACGCGATGCAATGTCTCCGAGTAAATTCAGGCACGTTACCGTCGGTGTACACGTAGGCGATTATACCTCGGGCCTTAAGCTCTAGATTATTCGAAGCTTCTGTTGTTCCGGCTCGGAAGGGTAATTAATTTCTACAAAATTTAGGTCAGCCCGAAAGATTACCCTCGCGAAACATGAACGAGGAAAAATGAAACGTGGTTGAAAATGGAACAGGAAAAATTATACAACATAGCACAGTTGCATGTGTATCGAATCGTAGTTGGCATGACTCATGTAAATGTAGAATTCATGTAAAATCCTCTCAATTGGAATGAAAATTGAGAAACCATTCGGAAAAAATTAACTGGAAACTGACCTCTTTCATTGATAGACTATTTTCAAAGTATTTGCTCTTGACAAGCTTCTAATTCGTTGACGATATATTACTACGGCTCACAAACAGTAATTTAAACGTGCATTTAGTAAGTACAGTGACGTTGTGCAAAAGTGCCGTGTGGTTAAGGTCGTAATCAAGTGCTAACCGCATTGTAAAGACGTCTGAGCGTAGTAATCTTCCGTTTTCATCGCTCAAGGTTTACGATTTGAACGTAGAATTTTCAACGATACCGCAGACATGAGTGTCAGGCATTTTTCCATCTATTTTTGCCATTATATTTATACCGAAGGTGGAGTTCAGTGGCCGCGACGTATTTTGGATAAAAAACAGACGTTGGCTGTCGCTGCTCTGTTAAAAGCAATGTAATCGCGAGTGCGAAGTGTTCAGCATATTTGAACTGCGTTTAATAGACCTGGAAGAAGGTTTTGAAGGGACTGGGAAGGGTTCTTGCTTTACTGGACGGAAAAAGTTGGACGAGCACGACAGGAAGGAAGAAATAATGGTAGAATCGGGAGAATACGTGGTTTTAATAACAGCTGCAGATATCAAATTGTGAAAAACTACGCTTGGAAATTCACCACCGAGGTGGGAAATTGCATCAACGATAAACAGCCAGACATTTAGGTATCTACTGTCCTAAGCTCAAGCTATGATTTTCCGTGATTGCAAATTCGGCTGTAAGTACCAACAGCTATGGAATTGGGGAGACGGAAACTCCTCTTATGATTGGAAGAAAAAACAGGGAGGCATGTATTAATTATCAACGGAAGCATCAGGAGCAGCTTAATGCGCTTAACTGAAAATGCCGTATCAGCTGAGCTTTGCTGGAAGCTATACTACAATGACTGTCTGAAACAATGCGTGATCCCACTTGCCACGCTCATTTCAACCCGGAGAGGGATCAGCCCTGTGTGCGCTGCTGGTACAGCTGTCTATAGGCAAGGGTGCACTGTGCAACAAGGGAGAGAGTTATTGCAAAAATGAAGAAGCCTTACCGCGATGAAAGTCGTCGGCGGTCCCTTCGGGAGTGACGGGAAGCTGCAGGCGATTCAGATATTGGAGAAACCCTTCATGTTCTGCTATACTATCGTCGCGACGCGACGTAGTACTTCGATGTAATAAGTAGAACAGAGTTTTCACAAATCCTCAACAATTGCATACTGGATCTGCCAATTACTCGCGGGAATATTTGAAATTTGGAGATGTACAAGTCATAAATGTTGACTTTATTACTTTTGCTTTACATTATATATTCTTATTTAAATTCTTTTACTTCAGTTGTTTGGAGAAAATTGATGATCGTGAGGTGTTTTCTACCGAGTGTTCTTACAATTAATATCGGGAAATTACAATTTTGAATAGAATAAGCTCACTTTTCAGAAATCCGCTGAATAATGATTTAAAAATCAAATGAAAAGAAGAATAATGGACCCTTATATTTTTTAAATATGACTGTTCTGAAATTGATGGAAATTTTTGCAACTTCAAGTTCAAAAACATTTTTATTTGGAGATTGATCGCCTTTAAACCCAAGGAATTCTTGAGCTTTCATGGTGCATTCAAATGCTCTCACCAGTCGAGAACCCTTGATCTAATCGATTTCTACTGAAAAGTCGGGCTTTTGACCAAGTTTTTAAAAATCAGATCTTTCTTTTTTTTTTGGAAAACCTCCCATGCGAAAAATAAATCGTCTACGAGACCGTTGTACAGCGTAGTTGGTCCTCGCTGCAGCGAAGGGATAATCTGAGAGCGTAATAAGGTGTCCGAGGCGTGCACGGTTTCATTCTGAACGCATAAACCGGGCCCGATATGCAATCTCTGAAAGCCGGTGCAAAAACACAGAGCAGGTATGCGTACCGTGGGTTATGTTTATGCATCTGGATATTCGAAGAGAAGGTCCGAGGTGGAACAAAACGACGGTACAAGTCCGCGTCGCGGAGCTTCGGAGTACAACCGGCAACGAATAGAGCCATCTAGATAGGAACTGAATGTACGTGCACCCGACATCTCGATTTCTGATAACCCGTTTTAAATACGAGAGGGAAACGCTCAGGCTGCGAAGTGCCCGAGAACTCGCGGTTGTCATAACACGGCGCCAGTAATTAAAGATCATTCGATACCTACAAGGGTCGAGTCTTAACGGCAGCAGCCGCCCTTCTCGACGACCTTTGAAAAAATGTTGCTCGTATCGGGTAAATCGGTGAGACTTGAATACCGGCGATGGCGCGACTTATTTCGGGACGTTAAAGTCGTGCCGGAAATGCAAACGAAACGAAAGGAGCTTGAGGATCTGGTCGTAAAGCTCATCGACGGAGTTACGGCCGTACGTGGGACGCGTTACTTGTCTCACCTCTGCGGGCGTAGGAGTTCGGTAAAACGGTGCTCGACGCGAACTCGCGGCCGAGGTAACACTGTCTGACCTAAGTCAACCGGAACCCCCGGGGCCCGTGTAAGCGACGACAGGAAGTGACGTTTCTGTTGTCTTACACGTCGGATTTCACCCCGGCGAAACTGGAAACTGACGAAGTTGAGCTTGACTCTGTCTCGGGGAAACTCTGAGGATGGAAGAGAGGAGGCGTCCGGTTCCTGGGCATCTTCCGTTCTCTCTCTCTTTCTCTTTCTCTTTCTCTTTCTCTCTCTCTCTCTCTCTCTCTTCGCAACCGCGAACCGAAGACAAACGAGCGCGTGTGTATATTCGCAAGTACTCGAGACTACTGTCCATGGTCATTAAAGCCCGCCCAGGACCGGTAATTGGAGAAGATATGATCGCGGAGTCCGGGACACGGTGCAGCAGCACATCCAGCTGGTCCGGCCGGTTGCTTTGTGGGTTTAATGCAGTATCACCGAGGCGAAGCCTTCCTCGGCTTCTCTTCACCGTCGGGTGACTCACGTAGGGCATTACAAATATTTATGCATGTTTACTTGCCCACTTAGGAGTCGAGCTGTGGATACGCGGAAAAGAATCGCTGGGGGGAACGAGGGTGCTTCTCCTCGCGCTAAATGACAGTGGGTGGACGTTGTTTGCTGGCGCGACTCGAACGACGCCACGACCATTCCGCGGAGGCGTTTTAATTTTCGTTCTACAACGCGCGGTGCCATTTTTCTCCGCTTGTCTAGTTTTGCACGCTTGAAGAAAGGAGACTCGACGTGAAGCTGGAATTGCTCGTACGAACATGGTAGTGAACATTGACGCTGACGACTTCATCCGCGCAACCACTTCTCTGCAAGTTTAATTTGCAATTCTTTCGTGCGAATTAAAAATACGTGAACAGTTTTTGGCGCACCGATTTCAAATCAGTCTCAGCTCAACGCAGACGGGAAACGAGAATTTGAATTCTTTTTTTCGGATTCTGAAAACAGACGTTCGGTTCATCCGGTTTTGGCACAATGAGTCGGTGGCGAGAAACTTGCCGGCGCAAATAGACGGGTCCTCGCATTCTCCACGGGGTGGCAGCATCGAGCAGCGTATATAAGGTTCGATTCTCAGTAGGAGATGCCTAGCATCACTGGAATACGGGAAAACAAATTCTTTATACAAAAACTCGGAAAAAATGGTGTATTTTATCTTTCATCCCATATCGGTCAACCCGATAAATTCCTCCTTGATTTTGTATTCACTTCTATTGAATTAACGTAGGTGAAAGAAATGTATTTCTGATACTCAGAATCAAAAAATTATCCGGTAACATATTACCGTCCAGCGTAAGCCCTTCTCGGGATCCTTGAAAACCTTGCGAGTTCTCGAGTCAAATAAGCGCAAAGCGTCGTAGGCGCTGCGTGTTTCGCATAAACTGAAACTGACAATGAATCGGATCGTCCTGCAGGTCATCGCCAAGTCCATTCCTCCGTCGAACAAGAATCACGCTTCCATTTACATGTTAATTACCGGTCGTCCCAAGGCGCGGTGGAATAGATTCTGCATATGGGGTGGGGATGATGAAACACCCTGGGATTCTATGTTGTATGCCAGGATCTTTCTACAACAAGAATTAAGAGATACGGGATACTTACAAGTTTTTTGAAATGTTTTTTCGCAAGCTGTGTACAAGTTTCGCAGACTTGTCGGATTTCAATAGAATTTGTCTACTCTGGAAAAACTTCTAGACGTACCTAGAATCTATTATATATATGTATATGGTAACGATTTCGTACAATTCAATTCAGAGGCATGTGAACTTTAGTGAAGCGAACAAAGTATGTTTCTCGAGAATTAGTGAAATATCGTCAATCATTCGAATTGACTCAACGGAATTATTTCAATCGGCCTTTTTTAACTCCATACAGATTTTTTCCATATATTTGGTACAGTGGAAATCACGACTCTGATTCGCGTGTCATCTGACTGATTTGTTTTCTTTTCAAAAAATCATGTATCCAAAACATTCGCTACTGAAGAATGAAAGAAGTCTTTTCCCGATGATTTAGGACTTTAAAACTGAAACTAGAATTACGATCCACGAACCCGTCTGCTGCAAATTTTTAATCATTTCTTTATACAACCATTGATCGTTACCGATCAGACACCCCATAAAATATCAAATTTCAGAAAACACCTGAGTAGTAATTATTTTATACATATTGATTTTCTTGGACAGTTTTTAAAAGTTTTCCAAGTTTCGGAACTCTTGGGAAGTGTTAGAGACAATTTTCTGGAAAGCGTTAATAATATGTTGCTGTCAGAAATATTACTAACAATAAATAAGCACACAGAATTTAGCATGCTCGCAAAATTGTCGCAAGTGTTACAGGAAAATATCTTCTCGATCCAAAAAATCTTCGTTTTCCGTGTTGAGAACATAATATCTGTGGGGAAAATTTGGGAGGAAGTGTTTTTGCGTGGGTATAAAAAGGTATATAAGTTACGGTGTGAAAAATGCTGGAAGTCAGTGTACCTGGCTATTTGTCAACGTCATCCAGTGGAAAAGAGACTCTGGATTTATCGATTTGCAAGATCGAGTTTCATCGCTTATACCTTTGTCAAAAATGGCATTACGACGGCGTAGCGCGGAGGTAGAGGCGGGTTACCTACGCTTCGGAGCTGAGAGAGATCGGGCCGATCTGAAAGCCGGTGTATCCGAGTGTGCCTCGGCAGGCAGGTAAGAGAGATGCAATCAGCGGACTGCCGGGTTTATCGCGATTCTCAGGACTCTCGTTGCCACACCCTGGTGCCTCTCGAGAGCTCGCTCCTTCAGCATTCGCGCGTACTTAAATGCTGGCAGGTCCTATAAATACGTCATCGCAAGCTCCGTCCGAGTTGCGAGCATCTCACCACACCGCAACTTCTTCGGACGTGAACCTTGCCTGACGTCGGGGCGTCGCGTCGAGACGCTGCCGTCTTCGAGCCGCATTCGCGGTGACACGTCTGAGATAAGTTACTCGAGCGAAAATGAACGACGCCGTTTTATCCTCAAGTCCATTCAACCAAATCATACTCTGTAAAATTATTCTACTGAAAAAATAATCTGTCTTCACTTTTTCAATCGAAATCTTGACACATGTACTAAGCATTTCTTAGTACCTTGATCATCTAACTAGATAATTATTTCTCAAAGGACAGGCAACAAAATAAAAGCGGGAACTTGGTTTTGTTTCAATCCGTTACACAATTTATTCGCATGTAAGAGGCGGTTTTATCACTTGGGAATACAGAAATGGGAACAGATATGGGGAGAAACTAATATTCTTCGTTTTGAAATATTACTTGGTTAATCTGGTAAAGCAGGACGCGTGAAAATGTTTTTTTTTTCAGTCCTAATCAATTTGGAAATTCTAACATTTATATCGATTCGTACCACATCGGATTATTTTTTTATAACACTTTACGGTAAAACATTTGTTTAGTCACCGGTATCTTCTATCTGGTTTATCAAAATTTTCTCCCTGTGACAGAAGTCTGATTAAAAATTTAGCGAATTTATAACGATACGGGATAATCATAAAATCTTATGAACTTTGGATTCCCAAAATTTATCAAATTCTCTGAAACGGAAATTAATGTTTTTGTTTCAACAATTTCTCAAGACAAAATTTGATCTTATGTTGTAAAATAAATTTATAAATTACGATGCCATCGATGTTCAGTTAATCTTTTTGATTTTATTTGGGAGTCGTTCTGTCAGGTTTTAGTTTAGATTACGAAAACGAAAACTTACCTTGACTGGAACGCTGACTTCGCCAATTACCTCATTTCGAATAAAGTCGTATTCTGGATCTCTACGAACTTTTTCAAGGTCTAAAACTTTTTGACGTTCTCAATTTCTCCAGATTCTTAGCTTCGCGCATGGCAGATTTTCTTTTTAAGTCCTAAGAAATTAATTACGTGCATTCCACATCTACAGACGCTAAAAAAATTCATCTGCTTTCACTGAACAGCATGCAATAAACAAAATCTTCTGTGCAAAAAACAAACAAGCCTATCTATATAAGGGGGCTTTTAACTGGCTAAAATATCATGTACTCAAATACTTAAATCCGCGTTACGCAATGCTGCCAAGATTGAAGCGTGGAAAAAGTGGTAATCCTTGTAAATGGAGGGGATCAAACAGCGTTTCGATTGTTTTCAAAGCTATCGTAATTTAACCGCTTGTAGTCGCCGCGGTAAAATGTCCCTGCAGCTCATTGACGGTAAAATATACCTTATACCTCATACCTTATACCTTATACCTTACGCCATCTACCTACGCTATCTGCGTTAATTGCTTCTGTTTTTTATTCAGCTCACGCGCTTCATCCCCAACAATCTTAATTAACGATCTAGAATCCAGCGTGTAGAAATAATTAAAACCTATCGGGATGAGTTTTGAGAACCGCTTGTATTCTTCTCGCGTATGGTGTTCAATGGAATCGACGATGAAATAGCTGGCCCCGCGATAAACTGGACATATACCTCGGCCATAATTATACGGAATGAAGTATTAATTGTAATTAGTTCTCAATAATCAACTATTAGTAGCTATTAACTGTCTCTTCAATACACACCTCGCGGTTAATTGGGATTTTAATACATCTATGGACCGCGGCTATCGGGCATCGGCATCTAAAGCCATGATTGTATTTATAAAAAACTCTCATTCCCGTAACGTTACTACTTCTTACATTCCTTAACACGAAACTTGCGTTGCTTAAAACGTAACGTTAACTTCTAGGTTTCTTACTATATACACAATTATTTTGTGATTCCACCCAAAGTATTAGATGAATATTCAAACTCTCCACGAGTGAATTCGTGAAATCCATCTCAACTAGATACTGTTATCTTTTTCCAGACGAGCGAAAAGCCGGAGTTCCCCTCGTCTCGTCGTACAAAAGGATGTATAAAATTTTATCGCGTATTGAAGAATTCGAGAACACCAATTCCTTCCTCGGAAGAAACGACTTGCAATTAGCCCTAATTTGCTCCGTTGCATTTAAATTGCCTATTACCCGTCTTCCGCCTTTCTGTTTTTTATCTACCCATAGTTTGAACCTCGACAGATATGGCGAAGGTTAACGCTACGAATGAACATCCCGGCACTAAATTGGATTAAAAAACGACGACGGGGAGAGGGAAACGAAAATTTGCGCAGACTTGGATGGGTATGTTAATTCGTTGGCGAACGAAATTTAAATAAAACTTAACAAGGTAACGAATTGACTGTAAGTAGGAATAATCGCGTGTTCAGAAAATGATGCGATTATTTCTTGAGGGTGAATCTTACACGTATGCCGAACACACTTTGTTGCACAAAATTCGCTGCCATAGTTTGCATCCTACCTTGGAGAAATTGAATTGGAATTTCCATACAGCCCCAAGTTTCGTGAGTAAAATCCTGAAAGATATTCCCTAAAACCGACGTCCCACCTGCCCCAATCCTTCTCGCTGGTAATCGAAGTGGGCCGTTTCCTTCCATCTCCCGAAAAGACGATTCCCAGGCCGATAGTAATCTGGAGTACAAGGGACAATCCTTCGGGCGAGCGTATTTATGGAGACTTCTTCTTCCTGTCTCCGGTGCCCGTCTGCCCGTCTGCCCGTTCACCCACGCTATCCTCTCCACCATTTCGGTGAATTGGTAATAATGTATGAACCTGTGGGTGCCAGAACCATGAGAAATATTGACGCTGGGCAGTGGTTGTCGCTTATAATATTTTCTCCGAATACCAACCAGCAATAGCCTAAATATACGACGTAATAAATTATTTTTACCGTCTATGGTTATGTTTGAAGACATATCTAATTTGACGTGGATTGCAGGAATTGTTCTACCAAGATGAAAACCTTTACCATCATAGTTTTGTGTCGTACGAAAAAATTACAGTTTCAAAAAAGAGTCGTTTGATGCAATATATTTTCTATTATTTATACTGATAATATTTCTGAAAAAAAAATTTACTGGGAATACATCATACGGTGAATAATGAACATCAATCTGACTTGAACCCGGGCATATTCTCAGTTTCAACGATCTACCGACGAATCGGTAGGAGCTGTTCGAGCCAGTCTTAGCCGCTGCTCTTTTCTACGTTATATAGGTATTGTATAGTGTAAAAAGTAAAGAGGGAAGCAAGTGTATTGGATATCGTGCCGTCTGCACGGTGGCTCAATTATAGATAATAAGAGAAGAGCTTACGATCGAATCTGCAGTATGTGACGGAGCGAGACGGAAGGAAAAAGAGAGAGAGAGAGAGAGAGAGAGAGAGAAAGAAAGGCCGAAGAGAACGATAATATGAGAGAATAAAATAAAGTGGTAGCGGTTGTTATTGAGATAAAATAAATGTCGGATGATGAAATGAGAACCTCGAATCGAGATAGGGCTCGGTACCTACATACTTGGACAATCGTAATGAAATCAGAGCAGGGAAGCCTCGATAAATAGTTCAAGAGGCATTCCCCAACACGTGATGCCGGGACAGCCAAGAAATCCTGCAGCTCGGCGGAATAACCTATCTGAATAATGAATGGGAGCACATGCATGCAACGATTGTCAAAAGCTCGAATACGGGGGAGGAACGCCGCGTCTGTATGACGCCGTGTGTGTGTTGTTATAGTAACTCGTATCTTCGTATGCGAGGAACAGGTCCGGTAGATTTCCTTGGAGATTATACTGCGAGGTGTCGCGGTAGAAACGAAATCACTCGATACGGCGATCCGCCTTTATGGGAACGATTTAACTTTACTTTATAGAGACGTAAAAGGTAATCTTTTACCCTCGATGGAAACAACTTCTATCTCAAAGTCTATGAGAGTCAATCCGTCCAAGGTTCAATATATACCCATATTTAACGATTGAATTTTTCAGAAACACAAAAAAAAATTTCCGCACTTTCTCATTTGGGATATGAGGGTTTGAGTCCAGCATCCATCGATCTCTTAGAGACTCTAACATAATCATAATAGCATAAGAAAACCATAAAATCACTAAGTGAAAACTAATCAGTGTCAAATACTGGAACCTATCGAGCAAAAGTTTTTTGTTTCGTTAAAATAACTGTACGATGCTGAGCCTTCCGATGCAATCCGGTTAATAAATATCCAACTGTCATGGATTTCGGGAGAAGGGTGTAATGAATGTTTAATGTGCGGGGAGTGACAAAACTGGGAACAAAATTATCGTTGACAGTTGTATTCGAAAACTTATGAAAACAAAAAAATCTGCTGTCGAGCAAAATGCGCATGACTCTTGGTGTTACGTAGGAAATGTCTGACAATGAATATCACAAGAATCCGAAACACGTTCATCTCTCACACGAATATTGCGTGAGTTGTTTCATGCCCTTTCACTCTGCCGCCTTTTTTTTATGTATTCACCTTTTTCTCCTCCTTTATTCCGATTCTTCGTTCCTTCAGCTCGGCGAAACAGCAGCCAAGACGAAGCAAGACGGGCAGGAAAGTCCTGGAGGGGGAGATAAACGTTTTCGGTTGCCAAAATCAGACAACGGGTGGAAGCAATTCGGGGTGACGTTTTCGAGATAGCTGTAGGTGGTTGGCCCTGGTTGGCGGGTGATCGAGCAATGTATACAACCTCGCTTCTTCAGCCTTCGGGATTTCTTCCTATCGCTGTTATTTATCTTGAGACTCCATCAAAAATCGCCGGATGAAACAGAAAGGAATAAAGCCGGGATTTTACGATCCTGATGCTGCCCAGATTCGCTTAAATTTCCTCTTTTAGTTTACATGATTCATCGTAATATGTACGTTTGTAAAAAATTATTCGCAAATCCATTGTCATTCTACTCGGTCGATTTTATCTTACAACCGAGTTCCGTACCGATTCATAATTTCGTTAACGTGCGTTGTGTGAGAGACTGTTGTGGTGTTTTCGACCTCGAGCCACGATCAGATATTAAATCCGTACATCAACTGCAGGGAGCCGCGACAATATCGCAGACAACAATTAGCAATAAAATACGGAGTAAAACGTTTCGTGGCCTTTGTGTATTAAGATGGTTTCAGAAAAATGTGTACGGTTCTGTATACGATAAGGTTCGAGCATGGCATTACGGGTAGAGTTTTATTGAAATAATGGGAATATTTCATTGCTCGGCGTAAAAAGGCCATTATTATATCTCCACCCCAATGTCGTGTTATACGTATACACGTATACGTACACGTTCAATCATCTTCCGCCTCATCTCGTTGCTCCAAGTATCCATTTCTTCCTTCCCATATGTGTACATATATTCGTTTTTATCTTATCTCCAAAACGGGTACCACACCCCGTTCTAATATTTTTCTCTTTGCGTATTTCCTTAAAAGATTCCTCGCGTTCAAGGAACCTTCTCCAAACGACGGAATGAGCTGTACGATATTCGAGTAAAAAAGCGTCGAAAAAATCTAATCACACCGACATTTTACCGAAGGGGATGGTGGTGATCTTGACGAACAAATTTTATCCCGCCGTGCAGCTCATTGCTTATCGGACGATGGTCGGCACCGAGTGGCGAACCTAACGCCGGCATTAAAGTTAAGCCGTAACGACTGCGTGTATTTATCTTCGGTTACCCGCCGCTGCATCCTTGCACGGTGCGTTGCCCCATGTTCCGGATAAATACGCGCGGCGGTGTTCGCTGCTCGGCCAACGCGCTCCCCCTTCCCTTATTTATGGCGGCCCTGTGTCTCCCGAATGTGTCCCGGACCGGCAGATCCCCAAAATTCAGCCCCGTGAAACGCCACGTGGAATCCACCCTCTTCAAGTCCTCGCCTCGCCTCGCCCCGCCTCGTGATTCGAGCTTTTTCTCGCACGTATGAATTTTCCAGAAAAGGCTGAAGATAAGCGTCAGAGTGGAGCTCTCCGCCCGCCGTTTCACATTTTACAAACCATTTGGATTATGTCGAAGAAAAACGCGGACCGCGCAGGCCAAGGAGGACGGAAACTCGTGGAAATGTTCGATTGTCGACTAATTTACTTCGCTCTTTGATACTTCAAATCCCATATTTACAATTTAAAAGCACCGGATCTCGTTCGTCGGCTTTGAACGAGGCTTCACTGCAGGCCTTCGTGTACTACAAGAGGGGGATCCGTCGCGTGAAATATAGTTGGAATTCCTGACACGGGTAATTGGAATGGATATTTGTCTGCACATACGTACGCAGTTGGGTGGACCGTTCGTACACGTAGAGGTCGTAATTTATCAGGTGAACCGTAATTTATATGAATCACGTTAATAGGGTGTGTACAAAATGACAGCATCCGGGGGGCCGCTACAATTTTGTAAATATCATCAATAACCGCTGATTACCCAATCATTCGGAAATTCGTCCCTGGCCTTTTCTGTCCGTAAAAAAAAACCATTGACCAACATTGTTAAACTTGACATTGTCCAATTTTCGTCCGAACTTCGTCACTGTTTCAATACATCAGAAGCGGCAGTTTTGCAAGCCTTAAATTGCAATTTTTACTCGATTTCTAGTAATCACTTTACCCGTGATAACGATCCGTTCACTTTTTAAACCCGTAGCTTTAAAACACGATACTATAGGATCGAGCAGTCAGAATCGATCGAGACTGAAGAGCCGGTGGAGTGACTGAGGAGTCTGGTTGAATCCTACGGACCAGAATGGCACGTGTCAATCCGTCGCGCCCTAATCAGGTTTGAGACTAAGGACGATACTGCGATAGTATTCGGGGTGAATATTTGAACGCCCGTCCGATGCCACCCGACTCAAAAACTACGCGTAATTCAATTGAGTTAAATAATTGAACTGTTGCTACTGTATTTCAAGATCGTTTATACCCTGAAGCAGATGGACCCAATTTAAATTTCAGATATAAAAATAATTCCGTTGAAATTGGAAAGAGGCTCGATGTAACAACTGAAATTACAGCGATAAACCTGAAACTCTGAGGTCTTGCTATTTGTCGTTTCAACTCTGTCTCTGCAGTGTTGCAGTGGTTATTTTTCATCCTTGTTTCACTCCCGGCGAATGGGCCAACCGACGGATGCTGCGAGGCACGATGAGAGATGCACCGTATGCGGAGGAGGAAGCGAGGTGAAGAGAGATGACGAAGGGGAGGAAATGTATACTGTATATAAGAGAGTGGGAAAGTTGGGGTCGGCGCAACGGATCGCAGCGAGGGCGGTAGTGGTTGAGGTGGTCGAGATGGTAAAGGATGGCCCTCGCTTTTACTCCGAAGGACGGAACGCCGGGGTGAAAACACCCCTGCAAGTTGCAAGAGAACCGAGGCTTTCTCGTTCGCAGTGTGATGAAATATTTATCGTCGCTCTTTTGCTTTGTTTTATATTTTTCCTATACATCGCGACAGGACGCTGCCTGCCGCCCTTTGTTGTATCCCGTAATTCTTTGCCCCGTTACTACTGAACAATTCAGTCAAATTAATCGGGCACTCCTACGAAGATTCGCAACTACGCGTCATGAACGTAACATGAAAACTGGTGACAGCGGTTGCGCGGAATCGTTTTCGAAGCAATTACCTATGGCGTGAAATTAAATTGAGACATTCTTTAAAACGATACTTCAACTGTTTTAATGCTACGAAAATAACGTAACGCGTGACGTGAATTTAGTTGATCTTGTGAGTTTTTCCGAGTTTTTTCATCGTTTCCGAGGGCTAAAGGGGTGGAAATATTAACGTTTCATGAATATCTTGTCCGCAAAATCGGTTCGGAAGGAACAAATTTTTCACCCGCAGTCTCTGCGGGCGGTTTAACCCAATCCGGGCGAGGTGGAAGCATGTCTTTATTTTCAGGGGCGTGCACGTATTGCCCACTCCGCATTCACACATCCGGCAGCTAAAATGTAGTAATTTCCACAAACGTATGGGTGAATACATTTTTATATCGGCATAAAAATGGCACCAATAAATAGAGGGCGACCGGTCCGGGAGACATTTGCTCCAAAGGGTCCACGTCCCGTAATATTCAGCGCCGCGCACTCCTCTCCACGATATTTCACAAGAATCATAAGAGCTCTCTAAATGTCGTCATATTTTTTTTTTTATATAGGTGTATAAGAGCCAACGGAGCGAAGGTCCAAAAACTCGCCGAATGCCCAGCCAAGCTTCACTCCTTCGCAGCCTCGGCCCTCACCTTCCAAGTAGACCGGTATTACACCGTGTGAAATATACACGTGAGTCTTATCTTCAAGAGACACTTATTCCATATTGAAAGACCGAAAATTTAATGAATAAAAAGGCAGATGATAATACTGAATCAACTAAGAGATGCCACCGGTGGTTTTGTCCGTCATCTCGAGGCCCGATAGGACGTTTTTCGATAAATTTCCAGGCCTCATTTGGTTTGGAATGTTCGTATAAGCTTCAGGTATATATATATATATATATATATATATATAAATGTATGAGAAACAGCCAGACGATCACGCACTTCATATACCCCAGTGTTAGATAACGTTCTGTTCGGAGATACCAACGGTTAACTAAGCCAACTACCGTTACTTACATCTAGGTGAACCGAGTTCAAGACAAAGATCCTCTTGTGCGATGCTGCTTGCACTGCAGGGTGTTTGTTGTTTAGTCTCACACACTCTGGTTATACATGTATATACGAGTTGTTGGCACCTACGTGGAATTTAGAGGATCCAGTTTAATTGTTACGGCAAACTGACTCCACCCTTATACGGACGCGCGTTTATGTCGAGGTAATTTAATTAACCCGTTTAAGTAATCCAGGAGTGCGTGTGTTATATTTTCCCTTCCATCGGTGATTTCCTTCTAGCACTTGGGTCGATCGGTCACATCTTCGAAAGCAAGCCTGTAGCAACTATCGCCCGGATCTTTCTCGCCTGGTAATACTTCACGGCTGAGATATTCTCTTCAAAATTCAAATTCACCGAAGCGTATAAATGTTGGAGATAAGTACTTTTGACGATCCTCCGCATCAGATAGCTGAACATTGATCAAGATAACTAATTAATAGCCGAACCATGTATTTTGCATATCTGAGATAGTTTATCCTCTGTATCTCTTTGCACCCTTAATGACGCGCGATAGCATTTTATCACCCGAGATAACTCGGATCTTTATTATGTCCCATGCGAGTAAATAAGCAGCTCCAATCTCCTTCTTTCGTTCGCGCCGCTCACCTTTCGTTTCATTGTGTGCGCGCGAGTGATCGCTTGTACACGATGGAATCCACTACCAGCGGAGACGGGATCCTCGGGAAAGGAACGAGGCAACCGCGCGTTGACCCGTTGAAACCACTTTAACTTTACACATCTTCCGTCTTACGTCGAAAATCACGTGTGTCTACAGGGTGAATGCACTTCGTCGCCGGATTAGACCAGAACAAAACTGCGATACAACCTAGCGCCGAAGATTCGCCGGTCCAAGAAGGGCGACGAACGTTTCCGGCGATGTTTTATTCCCATGATTACTGTATTTTTCGCGCCCTCGACGCGGCACGACTTTGGAATAAAACATCGCCCAGAGCCACGACGCAGAAGGAAAAGGCTCTTTTACTACTCGCAGGACCTGCGTCCTGCATTTCAAGGACCTGCAGGCGGTGGGATCAAAGGAGCTGATAAACAAGGAACAGACGGCTCGCTCCGGCAAGGTGATAATTATTTTTACGAAGTACTTTCTGGTTTTCGGCTCTTCATTTCGGACGGACAGGTGGCTGGCCGGAGTTATCGAATTCACGCAAGCTCTCATGAGTGAGCTATTACAGCCGGAGAGCTGGAGGGCTGACAGATTCGTATCTGGCGATAGATTTTTCCTCTTTTTTCTCCCTCTGAGATACCGCGGTGACTCCGGCTGTTCATGGTCGTTCCGCACTTAACGGAGGTGTCAAATTTACGACGTTATACCTACTTGAGGAAGTATTTTTGTCGGAACTCAGCCCCTCGAGCAAGCAGCAACAATATACACTGTCAATTTATATTCCGATGGCAAAACGTGTCGGCGGGGGGATTTTCGAAAATATCAGAGGCGGCATTAGTGGATTATTGACGGGTGGCGGGGGGAGTGGGACATTGATATTCAGGGGCGTGGTGCCAAATTCAAATATTCCTTGCTACGCACCGATGGGGCTGCTTCCTTAGCGCAAGACATGGTAAATAATTGCTAAACCGAGGCGAAGGCGCGGCGAGGCCGCAGCCAAGTCAGGACATTTCGAATAAGTTCGCGCTCACTTTGGAGATATCAAAAGATCCAGTTTTGTAATGTAATGCCCGGTACTTTTTATACAGAGAGTAATGCTGCAGCTATCCGATAATTTTTCAATCAAGTAGCACAGAGACCCTGACGAACAATAGATGCAATGGTTGCTGCATGGGAATGCGCTTGCGACGAAACCCTTATCGAGATTCAAATCGTGAGAACAGTTTGTGGAAACCAAAGCCTCTTGTGGGCCACGAACAGACGTATTATGTACCGAGTATAATACTTTACTGAAGAAATGTCCCGTGCAGTACAGTCGTCGTCATAGAGCGATGAAAAAAATCTGAAATTCCTTCTGCTGTGATTAGCGCCGTGATTTGAATTTAACCGAAGGTGTGCTTGAGTTGATATTCTCCTGATGAAAAACAAAATGATAATAAATAAAAAAAAATGAACATAAGTTTTTGAATCTCACGATGCAAATGAGTAACTTATTTTTTCATGAAATATGATTTATATTCAGAGCGACGAGGCTGGAAAAATATTCGATTAATAAGGTACGTGAGGTAAAAATATAATCCGCTTTAATATACAGTTATATATTATATGTATACGCATATATTCATTCGAGGCGATGATTGTTGATCATCCTCAGTGTATTCTCGATTCCTCTCAATTTCTCGAAAGCTTGATAAATTGAATCCTTTGTCCGGGCTTCCCGCAGAAACCATATTAAACACTCAGCGAACTAAGCTCAGCTCCAACTCGCCTCCTTCGAAATCCCCAGCCACCGATCTATATAATAGCCTCTCGGCAGGCCGTCTTCTGATCTTCAACCCCCTCCTCCCTAAACCCACCGTCATTTCGCTAAAGCACGCAGTTTTCAGATCTCATTTCAGCCGACGGTCTCTTCTTTTCACATTTTTCATCTCAGCTACTTTTAAGCAATTTGGCGACCAGTCGAATAATTGGCCACTTATACTCGCGAATCGCGAAGCTACCCTGTCACATTTCTTTCTTAAAAATTTTTCAAATTCGAGTTTTGAAACTTACATCACCATCCAGAGACGGATGGTTTTTATTGCGGTTATTACTTTGTCTTTAGTTCAGATTCAGTTTGAACCGTTGCGGGTATCCTTTCTTGCAGCGATTTTTCCTACTTTCCAAACACGTTATTTTTAAAGCTTACGTCGCGTCGGAAGAATAGGTGGCATAGCTGCGTCTAACTGTAGGCTGCAGAAGTATCATAGCGATACACCTTATACACCCGTCGAAGGCTTCCGGAAGTCGAAGTGCTCGCTCTTCGACGTCTCGTCGACACTCAGAAGGGTGGCTTTTACCCATAGGGAAAGGTGGGAGGCGTGTTAATGCCTTTTATTTCGAGACCAAAGCGTCTAGCCGTTAAGGGTAGGTGTTACACTGGCTACACTGGCCGTGTTTCTGTGAGCGTGTTATACAAAATTCTCCTCTCCTCTCTTCTGCCGTTGCAAGAAAACGCGATACTTTATTCATCCTCGGTGGTTCGGCGAGCGAATCCTCGGGGTGGTAATCGCGGGAAATTGCCTCTTAGCTGGATGCTAATTCCTAGAGTTAAATTTCGGCACCGAACAACCTGTACTATCCTCACCATATGGCACACCTGTTTTATGCAATGAGCCAGCCGCGCGCACCGCGCTTGCGAATCTATTCGCAGGTGCAATTATCGTCAGCTGCATCCCTTTCTGCTGATAAATTCCAGGGTGTATGTACGTAATACGTATTATATACCTTCGACCGCACGTGTGGTACGAACGCGTCTCGGACCCTCTTGGCTCGGCGGGACATGCAACGCGTGTACCCGACACAGCCTTTGTCCTTGTATCTTCTTATTAGATGCACCAGTGCACTCACGTCTTCCTTCCCTCCAGGATCAGGAACGAAAATAAAAAAGCCAATAGACCGCCAAGTGGGGGCCACGCTACCCCAGATAATACTACTTCGGGCCAAGGTGCGCCGACCTGCGGGTCTCCGAGGAAGAGGAAGAGGAGGAGGAGGAGGAGGAGGAGGCGATAAAGTTGATTTATCCTCAAACACATCGCGCTTTCGTTCTATCCTCCGCTTTTATTTTCTCGCCGAGAGACACTTGCTGGATCGGGAAAGCGGTGCTTTGGATCTGCTACCAGGTTTTAAATGAGAAAACTACCGGTCATTCCGGAGGCGAAGCAAGCTCCGGTGAAACTTCCGGCAACTGACCATCTCAAGACCTTACTCCGGAGTTACGGTGCACTGGTACTAATTTGGGGAGCGAAAGATCCGAGCCAAGTTCCCAGAGCGAAACTTGAAAGTCCCCTTGAATTCCGCTCATTCGCAGCGCGTAACCCGTTAATCCCTTCCCACCCTCTCGAGGTACTCCAGGCATCAACTCAGCTCCCTCTGCACCCTCTCCACGCGCACCCTGCGAGGACCGGCCAGCGAACCAGTAACCATGGCAAACCAGCACACCGCCCGTGTGTGGTGGTCTGACTATGCGAACGTTGCTAAAACGTGCCTAAACTTCGGGATTCTAAGCTCGAAGTTACTCGGTGAGCAACTGATCACTCAGAGGATAATTAGACCAGGATTGAAACACGGATAGGAAGTTGACTCTCGAGTTGCCTCTGTCGCGGAAATCTCATGCCCCCTGCGGTGAATGTTTTACGGCATCGACGAAAGACCCGCAATAACGTCCATCTACACTCTCACACGTCGTAGTAAATCTTACCAAGTCAATGACAACTGTTTTCTTAGCTAGATTTAGGACCTCGGATTGGGTCCTCCGTGTTCTCGGATATTTGAGCGGGTTCGTCGATATGTTATTCGTTAATACGGGACAGGGTTGAGCATGGGTACTTTGTGCTCATGTACCTACTATAGACTACTCCTATATAAGTTTAGCTGCCAACGAGATTGATAACCTTTGTTTCTTGTTACGGCGCTTAGATTTCCATCTTGTTTATTACACCTCTTAGGATGCTTCGATCTTTAGCAGCTTACGTGTAGAACGTTCGTTTTTGTTTAACTGGGAATAACGTTTTCACGACATCTTGAAACCCATTGACCATCATCTGAATAGATGTCCTGATCAATTGTCGTTCTTGTGTTAATACTAAATTTCATCTGTATAAACAGCCTTACTTGTAGTACTGCAATGATACACCTCGTTATTGCGTCTCCTGTCGATATAAAAGCTCGTAAAGGTGACCGTTTGTTATAAACGGTGTTGCGAACCGTTAATACGGAGAAAATGTTGAGACCAAAAACGACGGATGTGATGTCCATTACGTTGCGAGCCGTACGAACCCTTCGTTTCGTACGTTACCCTCGGTTTCGCCGTTCATCCGGCTGTCCGGCTCTTGAAGCACCGAGTTTATCCCTTGGTGGCCACTTTTAACGTCCCTTACCGTCGCGCGTCGCCTAGCTACGCGATATATAGCGTCCTCGGCAAGTTTATCTCCTTCTAACCAGTGGCTACCAAACAAGATAGATCGGCACGAAGTTCGCCAAGTGAGGGCATTAGAATCCCATAAATTGACTCGCGGGTCGCCGATTTTCGGTTTCGGGATAATTCGATTATTCGACCATAGGACGGATATACGACAGGCTTATACCCGAGAATGGAATAAATATTTTATTGCCTGGTCCCGAGGCATCTCTTCTCCTTCTTTAACCGATACGAATCACTGCACCATCTGACCACTGCCAATCAATATCTGACAGCTACTCCTGCGCCGTTTTCGTAACTTCGATTCGTTCGCTTTACCGAATTTCCTAAAATTCCTTAAATTTCTGCCAACCGATGCCGACAGTATGATAATGCGAAAAACGAAAGTTGCGCACTTGGTGGCTCCAGATGTTTGCACCCTGCTAGAAGGCACGCTCGTATTCAATCACACGGAACACGAGAGCCCGTGGTTGAAATATTCCCGTAGGTTCAAACCAGAGCACGCGTCCCTAACTGACCAACGGGTAAAGTAATGGCTATGTCACACATAAATATGTCCGGCGTTCCTCGATTTATGCGAGTATGCAAACGCGCTGCCCCGAGGTCCTTGCGTTGACGGGGGTTTCCCTGGGTCAGCGACGTCTTCCGGACGGGAGGCGTTAATGAAAACCATCCGCTCCGCAAGGGACACAATCCAGATTCCATTCACGGGCAAGGTGTCACAGTCACACTCTTACAAAATCCCAAAAACTGATTACTGCCGCAGAACTGTTAGTAGAATGTCGATGCTGACTTATTCATTTATTCGACTGGAAAGATGAGAGTGCAGTTCACGCCATACGAGGTGAAGAAGGTTCACGACTTTTATGAAGTACGAAAAAGGACTCGAAGGACGTTCAGGGTGGTCCAGGGTTTGGCTGAAGGTAAAGCTGCTTCACTCGAGCCAATCTTGATGGACCAAGGAGTTTTCTGGCGCTGCTCTGGACCGTCGAAGAAGCATTGATGAATGAGAGCGGATGCGTTCTGAGCTCCGCTCGACGCCGTGTTACAAACTAGAGAACAGACAGACAGGCTCGACGCAGAGGCGCCAGAACACTTTCACAGGGGCCGCCCCCGGCTCTCTGCAATGTTGAGTGTCTGGCGCAGGCTGCCTCGTTTGGAAGAGTAGCGTGAGTGGTACACGGACCCACGTTTCTACTGCACCTTGTACGTTCTGCATACGCGCACGAAGCCGTGACACAAGAACCTCCACCTCTGAACTGGATGATTGAATTAGCATGGTGCTAGTCGCAAAGGTATATAAGGGTGCATCCGCCCTCTGACTCCCGGTCATAGTTGTCACAATAACAGAGGTGATAACAGAGACTACGCTCAGTTACTCTTTCGGTCCAACTTGAGAGGCAACGATGCGCTGATGTCAGTTTTGAAATGTTCGATTCTGATTGCTTGTATATTTGTTTTTCTATGGTTTTCGTGTCTCTTTTTTTTCGTCGGTCGTTCGATGCCGAATACGCTACAGATTAACGGACATACGAAGTGCATAATTTGAATATTTTTCAACCTGGCATTCAAATCATTTCCTTGGTTTGTCATAAAATTCATGCGCATTACGCTTTGGACTTTCACAATATCGTGGAAAATAACTACACCGCAGCTTCCTTTAAATTCAATTCACGAAACCATGAACAGAAAAGCTTTTTGCTTTGTGAAAACTTAGAAATTCTTCATTGCCAAAGCATGCTACATTTTGTTATTTTACAGAGTGCACTATTGATGGAGCACAGGCTTAACTAAAATTGCTTGTTGGTGATTCAAAACTGAGAAAAGGACAATCTCGGTACTTTTCGGATCGAGCGTAAGTTGATGCGGTATGAGTTAAAGCCAGTATTTTTTGTACTCCGCACATGCGCATTCGCAGAATCGCTCTACCGTCGTAGAAACGGGTACTTTGTGTACGGAAAACACGTTTGAAAAACCGGGTCAAACATGCATGCGTTACATAAAAGACGTTCTTATTCGACAGTATTTGGTACGTCTGTGATTTTTCCACCGCTTCACAAGCATGAAATAAGCGTGCATTTCTCTCGTTGAAGGTGCTCCTGTTTTCCGCAATGATATCTGACAGGCGTAAGATTCAAGCCGGTAACTTGGTTAGCATCCAATGAAGCGACGGGCGGCGCCCTTTCACTACCAATCCAATTTCTCCACAATACCGCATAAATAGTGTTATCCAGTTAAGTGGCAATATTCCACCCTTGGTTCTCTCTTTTCGTCTATCTCTTTCTCTTTCTCGCGTCCTCTATTTTTCCCTCTTCGACGTTCTCACCCTCCTCCAGTTTTCTCCTTACCGTCGTCCCCTTTCGTGCAGTTTCTCTTTAGCTCGAGCTATCTGGTATTCATTACCCTCTCCGCTATTTCCAGAAGTAGGTACCTACACTAATGCCGGAGGAGTTAGAATTCGCTCAGCTGAACCAAGAGGCAGTTGATTTCTTGCCAAAAATGGGTGAAATGTCGGGTGAAATTGAACCGCATGTGCCACAGATTATGAAGTTTAATCTTTCGCATGATCAAGTACACGAAACCCTAACGCGAAGACATTATAATTCTCTTTGTCCAACACCTCGAGCACCTCAGCCAGACCGAAACTTTTCAGACTCTCTGCTAGCGCATGTAAGGATAATTTCGCAGTACGAGCCACTAACGTAAGTCTCAGATCGGATCAGCCGTCGTTAATTCTATAACTTTGGATATTATCGAAGTCTGGAATAGAACTAAGAGTCTCGGGAGTCAGTCGACATTATGGTCCGGCTATGCGATATATCCGACTAATGCGAGAACAACTCTCTGCAGACGTTACAAGATTTCGATTTTCCGATCAAAACTTTTTACATCTAATCCACAGATGAAATGATCCGACGGCGTGCACCTGACAGAAAAGTGGTTCGGGTATCTATCGATCAACATTTTTTTGCTCTTTTTCATTGTCAAACAAATATACGATTCCCAAAAACACGTCAAGTGAATAAAAAGACGAGGAAGACAAATGGTAACTTTGAACGAACTGACAAATCGAATGAAAGAGAGAATCGCGGAGGCTGATCTTACGCCTCGACGTTTTACATACCAAACTCCTTGGCTGAAGTACTGGGCCAAAGTCTCGTACCGAATTGATATGCGACGTCGAGTATCAATTCTATAGGAGTGGCGCATCACGTGTGTTACTCGAAACTAGCATTTTCGAGGCAACGGCGATTAGCCAGACCCCCATAAATACCAACGTTGAAACGTGAACCGCATGCGTCTCCCACGATCGGAACGAAAACACGGAAAGAAAATCTACGACCTTTGAATTCATCCGTCAAGCGAAGAAATAAAAAAAAAAAAGAAAAAAGGAAACAGCTCTTGGAAGCAAGTAATGGGAATATAACTGCACCTTTTTAGCGGGCTGTAAATTTTCTTGAAAAACGTGATTTCCACCGCGGTTTTCTACCGCCGAGTTCGGTGACGTTATCCATAGGATCTGGAATTAGCGCCGCCATGTTTTGCCGGACGGACTAAATCACGCTTAAGATTTTGCCGACATCCGTTTGTTTGCCGCTGATCGATATCATAAGGGAAAGCCAGACAAGCATGACGAACGAACTAACCTCGCATGCACGCACTCAGCTCTTGGATCTTTTTAGGATTATACGTGGCCGTTTGAATATGCCGATTCGCACCCAGTGCACGTCGTATAATCGTCGTAATTCATAATCTTTATGACTCGACAATTATTTCTTTTAACTTTCTCACCTTTATTATACCACGAAACAGATTATTCTGCTATCCGTGATGCGATGAATTATTCGATCTTAAAACCTATAAGAAAGAAACCTTGACTTTTCATCAAGCAAAATCCTTGTGCATGCACTGTGATTTTCACAATCAGTCACCAATTGATACCTTTTCATACAGTTTCAAACTACTTTCGCAAATCTCGTATTCCATTTCACTACGTTATTTCCTTCAATTGTACACAAGTGTAGTTATGGAAAAAGGAGCTCTCAAGTCCTTGTGCTAAACACGCTGTGCCTTTCAATACTCAATCGAGCCTTCTTGACTCGTTTTGTCAACGAGCCAGCTGGTGTAATGGAAATCGATCAGACACCGTGGCAACCTGATTACGATTCCATCTGCAGACCGTCCACGGTTGTACGGATGGACAATTAGGAGACAATCACTCGATAACATCAGGGTATGGAGATAACCCTGTGACACTAGAGCATGCGTATATAAACCCCTGTAATAGGTCCCTCAGATGTGCAAGGTTGCCGGTTTATGGGAGCCTCCAATTCGGGCAAACCGCTCATTCTGCTCCTCGGAAGCAAATTAACGGAAAGACAAGTAGGTACCGGGGACACGATGACCGGGATTGTTACAGTGCCATGACCAGAGGCACAAAGGTGCCCGAAAGGATTGCGCAGGTTACTGGCACTGCTGCCCGGTCGCAAGGAGGATTCGAATAATGTGTATTTTCCTTTATGACGAGCAGGTGGAAGGGACAGATATAAGCTTCGGCGTTCCACCATGGCGGTGACGGTGTTCCACATGGTCGACCCCAAACGGTAAGCGGCCCTAACGCCCGCCAGGATAATTGCACCCTAGGCTCGTCGCGTCGTTGCGGACAGGGGAACCAACCAGCAAACCAACCACCCCTTCGCGCCTGCTGCATGGTTTTACAGGGAGGGGATTGTTTTTGGTAATTGGGTGGGTCGTGCCGAGCATGGTAATACGCGGTGATACGGTTCCGGGTCAAAATTATGAGCACCAAGAGGCATAAATTCATTAATTTGAATTGCAGGATAAAACGTAATTGAAGCGACGCCGCCGGAAGTCTAATTCTTCCGTGAACAGAGAGGATGAACCGGCGCTACAATGGCCTGGCATGCGGCTCCGCTGAGCAGTATCTTTGCTAGGAAAAACTAAACGTAAACTCGCGCGGCTCGAACCCTCCCACCGACGATCGATAGTGTTCATGCGATCAAATAAAGCACGTACGCGTGAACTTCGACGTCGTGGTAATCACCGCTGTATGGCTCCCTTCAATAGAACCCTCGTTAACGAACAACGCCGACGGTGGTTGCAGGGGACGGTTTTGTAACCCGCCTGATAACTATCCCTCTGTAATAACCTAGGCGGTCACTCATAGTGACGACCGATTACGAATCTGTTCGCTTATTTAACGCTCTTCAATGAGTGCAGGTAAGTCTCCTCTTGGCGCAAGTTAAAGTGCCAAAAGAGTGCTGGAATTCTTCCAGTTTAATGAGATGAAATACACGCACGGCATCTTTGTCTATATGACGAGCTTCGGGACTACGAATATATTATTAAAAAATCCAGTTTATTTAATATCAAACATTTCATTTACTGGTGAGGATGGTCGGTAGAATTGTTTCAGTGCACAGATATACGTGAGACGGATAGTTAGTGAAAAGAAGGCAAGAGAAACAAGAAAGGTGCTGGTTGATAAAAAGGGAACGCGAGGGATGCAGTTTGCTTAGGAGATATCGACGGACGGGATACGCGGCGAAAGCGGTAAACTGAATACGAATGACGTTATCTAAAAACTGGCAAAACTCCACAGCCGGTTCACAGAAACGTGAATTTCGCCGAGAATTACTGCTATTCCAATATATTTTTCGCCACATACACTACACGGTGGAAATTCCATCATCTGCCCATTTACCGTCAATGAAGTCCGTGTAATTAATCCCTCCCCAGTGGCTGCAACGTAATAACAAACTGCAGACCCCGACTCGATTTTCGGTGATGGATTGCCTCCCGTGATGAGAAAATCATACATAGGTACGAAATATCCTAACGTGAAAAAAGGAGATAAAATCCGCCACACCGGTATAGCATTGGCTGTATACACGATGCACGAATCTATGCTGTACGGACACGTGTGTATGTGAGAAAGTAATTATATTCTTGCAAAAACCTGCAGCGATTTTTCCCCGTTCTAAGATCCAAATATCTGGAGGGTAGGTGTAGTGTAGGAATGTTGAATTTCTCGGTGAACAAATGCACCACAGGTATAAAATATGATCGACGCATGATTGGCCGGGCATTGTGTTTCTCTATGGGGCTTGTCCATGTTGATGGATCACGAGTACGAAGATTCTTTGTATTTCTCACCGTTTCTTCCGCCGCTTTTCCAAGAGCACGGGAGGCACGGGACGCGTATATATGGGAAATTGAGCGAAGGGGAAATGCCGAGAGATGGCATTGGGATAGTAGTAGTTATATACGGTCGGAGATGTTGCATCGGCACGAAACGAGCCAGTCATTTTCCGAATGGTGTCGTGAATTGGGAATTCCGGCGAGGCGTAGGGTTGATATCGGTTCCTTGTTCCGTCCCCTTCGATTTTACGAGCCCACGTGGCACAGTCCGCGGCCAATCATCGTCGGAAAATCGACGAAGGACAGGAGCGGCCTTCTTTCAGGTTTCGTTCAAACGATACTCAGTTATGGGATAGGCATCCAGGTTCTTCCTAGTAAATTCCAGCCCGCTTGGCAGTCAGCTTCAATAATACAGCCCGCGTTCATCTGATTCAGACCTTGCACGTACTACGCGATACCATAGAAACAACTTGGACAGACCTCGAAGGCCTTATCGATCGCCGACTAATTCCCCGGTGCAACGCGTTTTTTTCTAGCTAAATCGGCGTTCCGTCGATGGACCCGTTATCTCCTTCACTAGTCCGCAACAGAGTTCTTTTCTCCAATCGGTTTCTATCAGTCTACTCGACCGGTGCCCGGACGCTAAGGTAGGAGGAGGGAATTGAAGGGGATATAGAGATCGAGCTATCTTCTATTTTGTTTTCGCTTATCAAGACGACGTAATCCGGGAAATAAATCCTGTAGGTTGCAGAGGCTTCGCGGAACGGTTCCAGCGCCAGCCACCCTCGCTTTTGGACTCGGGTGTGAGGCCGCGTCGATACCAGAGGCCACCTTTCTTCGTTCTCTGATTCGAACGACAATAATAGGCTGTCTGACCCCGGGTGAACCCGTGCTTGAAGCCTGATTCCTCTATTATACACATGTTGCCCGCTCGCACGGACAATCGACATGCACATACCGGCCGAGTGCCTACTCTCGTTATTGATAGAAATTAATCGAACCGAAACTGACTATCCGAGTCGGACTCGGCGGGAGAGCATTGGAGTTTACTCACAACCGCTCGGCTTGAAAGGTCGATTGGAAGATATCGATTGGGGATTCAAAAATCAATTTTCAATCCTTAATGCGGTGACTACGAGGCCAGGCCCAGCGTAATGCCGACGAATTAATAGACAGCACTAATATTGCCAAGGGCAAAGTACCTCGAGTACAGATCGATCAAAACGAAGCTAAATATGAATGATACCAGAAGATATCGCGTTACGGAGGATGAAAATACGCCCGTGTGTCATTGGAGTTTGATTTATACCGCAGGCTTGATCGATCGTAATTGAAACAAACAAGCGTAAGATGCATTCCTTGTCTGTCATACCTGTACAATATTCTCTTGCGTGAGTGCAGAGGTGAAATTGACATGATGGTGAAATGATTACAAAAGTACGGGGGGAAACCTCGCCTTATACAACCTGCATGCGAGTAATCAACTGGGGATAGAAAAACACTATCCAACTCAAGTATTCTGAGAAGGATATTTCTTTGAACGAGACCTTCTTCTTCCTCGGACTTGCCATTCGATTCACCTCACCTACGGCAATTAGGATTGATTTAGTTTACAGTTGATCACGCAATCGTGAATTTAGCAGTGAAATGAAGCGGCCCAATGACGCAGTGATAACAACAGCTGCTGAGTGTTCCTAAAGGTTGCTCGAGGCGCGAAGGTTAATGCGAAACACATTAAAGAAGGGTTCCAGCACCCGCTACGTGAAACAGTGATTTCGTAGCGTGTCAGCTGGCCACTCATCGCGAGAAGCGCGATAAGGCAATCTAGTAGAGAACAGTGAACCAGAAAAGCTCGGAAAGGCGCGATAACGGGGTTTGTATTCGGTGTCTTTTAGTCCTGTAAGAGAACAACATTGGAAACTTTTTATTGAAATCCGGGATGCTTTAGTGGTACAATGGAGCGCAAAATAATCCCATTACCAAATGGCAGATTCTGCCGCAGACCCGACGCGTCATGAATAATTGTCCAGTATCGATTGTGGTGCGAATTGGACCAATGCAGTCGGTTTATTGGGTTGTCGGGCGGACAACAAGTTTCATCACTTTGGATCAACGCCGCGACGCGCTGAAGTATGAGTCCAGTTCAGTCGCCGAAGTTGTGTGCGGAACAAAGGTAAAGAACGGTCTCAACCCGAAGTAACAAGATAATATTTCTGGAAAAACTATGTCCCGTCCTAGTCGTTGTGTTCATTCCATCCACGTGAGGGATCCTAAGAAAACGTTCCTGGGTGCCGAAATTTTCGCCGTGAAATGAGGTCAGGCAGGTGAGCTGCGTGCGAAGTGATTCGGTGATGCTGGGTAAACATTGTCCTCCATTGCTGTTGGTACAGCGGTCGGAATATGATGAGGAAGTGTACTCAGTCGACCGAGATTGACACCTGTGTTATTACCGAGAGTATTATAGGTATACAAAGATATGGTTCAAAAAAGTCTGAGGGAATAACGTCTGAATAAACCTGACGTCGACCCTAAAAAGTTAGAGGATGTTTGTCACGGGAAACCTATTAGGGAAATACAGAAACAAGAGTGATAGAAATTGAACAATAATCTCTGACCGCTGCAACGTCCAGCTGCCGTACCTACCTAATCTCTTCAGTGCGGTTCCGTGTCCAGTCAAGTACCGCTTTGAACTCGGTACTGTCGCGAGCATTTATACGATTCGGTCCCCCTCCTTTCACCTGCTGCGTCAAAAGTGCATGGGAATACTATCCGGTCATCGTCCACAATACACGTACTCGACGAGATGGCCCCTTGTCACGAATAGATGTGACGTGGTGTCGGTGTACTTGTGACTCCGAGTGTGAAGTTACATCGGTGCACCGGTGAGCTAGATCTCTGGGTTGCTGCCGGGACTGGCTCGCTGGCTTCATCCACCACGGATACTCCTTGAGTAACTACTTATGTTACTTGACCCATATGAGCCAACCACGCGAGGTGGACCGCTGCACCGGGACTGGAAACGACGGTGAGATCTTGGAACCGTAAAACCCTGGATATTGTTACTTGCAGCGTGTTGCAACTAATGGAGTTATAATTTGCCGGTGTCAGTTTTCCTTTGCAGGATTTTTTCGCGATATTGTTCGGATTGTATCCGTCCTTGTTTACCGACGTCGCGGGGTAAAGAAGAAACCTTATTCTGATTTTTCTGCGCCAAGGATAATTTTTTCCTCGGCCTAAGTCATTATAATACGCGATATGCGCATTGACGTGAAAAATGAACGATCGGTGCGAGGAAGCCAGATACTGGAATGCTGATAACCATTGCCGGAAATTTCAGTGATATTGCAGGTCTTGACTAAGGGCGTTACACTCTTTCGGTATTTCGACTCTCAATAAATATATTGCCGGTGAAATATAACTGCCCGAGATAAGGCTTCGATGTTTATTTTTTACTCCATTTTTCTCCACGCGCGCTCTCTTCTTCTCTTCTTCAACTCGTTGATAAATGTGGCGCGTTTCAATCCATTAACCATCCAAATGCAAGAAGCAGATGGCAAAGGGTAGGTATACTCACTCCAATAATGCCTGTAGAAACGCGGGGCGCTTCCTTCGAAGTATCGAGGATTGTTTCTCGAATAATTTTGTCACTCTTCATTGAAAACCAATCGCGCCTTTCCCTCCGCCTGTGCCCGCTTCACGTTTTCAGATATAATCAGCAGTAAATTCCCTGTAATTTCCGATCGAATCAAGTACGGAATCGCGAGACACCCGAGGAGTCCAGGACCTCTCAAGGATCGCTAACGATCCAAGAGCCGCCGCAGCCAGCGGGAGGGTCGGATTTGCGCAGAGCGATTGTTGAATTGGCGTGCGGATAATGCGGGTACCTTAAATTCATTCTACTCCTTATCCGCTCCAGGAGCTCTTCACGGAGTAACATTGTGAACATCCACCGTACGACAGCAATTTTCATCCTCGCGAAAATTGATCGCGCTTCATTATTATTCGCACAATGCTCCAGCGGCAGCCATTGAAACGCGATGGGATCTCCTCCGGATTCTTCATGCCGTGAATCATTCTTTTGTATCCCTGCGGATTGCCAGCTATACGTACAACCTGCACCGTACATGCGGCACGCGTTAAGGCATCACTCAGAATTGAGCCATCGAAACGCGAAAGATATTTCTCATTGCATTCCACCGAGTGTGACACGGTAGTTGAACCCATTGTGCAGACGAGACTCTAGTCGAATCGTTACCTCGAAATCGATACAATTTACATGTTTGTGCGGCCCGAACCGAAATGGTGGGCTGAATAGCGCGTACAAGGGCGAAGGGTCTTGAGCCACGGTGGGGTTTTCTTTCCTTCGACGACAAAGGGGATCGATCGCACCTTGACTATTCTCGACTATCGGTTAAATCAATCTGGTCCCAGTGCCGCCGCGTGGTGTTCCGCCGCGCCGCCCAAATGAGCGACCGATCCTTATACCTTTGCAGGCGCCCGTCGAAGAATGGGACCCCGTGATAGATTTCATCTTTAAAGCGAGATGGATTTACCGGTGGCAGTTGCCGGGGCTCCGAGGGTGGATCGGAAAACTAAACTAAATGGAAAGGGCGACGATTTCTCTCCCGTTTCCCTTCTTGCCTCTGCGATCCCGCCAACGCTCTCCGACCCTTAACGCTTTTCGATTTCAAACTTGGATCGAAATTTATTTCCTCAATCGTCACTCCCTCAGAATTAAACCGTGTACCTGATACCGGCACTCAATATATTTCTCACTCATTTACAGGAACTCACCTTTTATTCCTAGTCACCGCCTCTTGCTTTCGGTCAGAGAAATTTTTTTCTTCACCTCTCGACAAACGTGTGATAATAAATCCGCAGTAAACAAGGTTTGAAATCGTCCGTAATATTTAGGGAGAATGCTATCCCCGTTTCAATCCAGGTTCAAACTCTCCAAACTGAGAGCTGATGTATACCGGTATAATATTTCGATATAATGAAAAGTACCGAATCTATATCTGTTCCTCCCGCGGAAACGCAATTTCGTCTGTCTCTGACAAAGGTTTTCTTTTAAATAAACGTTTGAAAATTTTTCTCATTATTCTTTCACTGTCGAAGTAATTCTGGAACGAATTCAGGGTTATGATCCTCTCACAGCTTTTCGGTGTTCATCTCTGTGTAAGATACGAAAATAATCCGCGAGAAAAAAGTGGAAGCACGAGTCCCTGGAGAATATTCAGCAGTCTTTTTTACAGATATATCTTAACTTGTGACTTCTTTGCTCGTGCGCAGAATACACCGCACGTACCCCACATCGTACAGAGCATATTACATGCGCGTATTGCGATAGATGCACTTTTACAATCTTCGGATCGTATTATACCGTTCATTTTTACCGACCAACGACAGCGATATCAGTGAAACCAAATCACTAGGCGGAGCCAGCTAGGACAGATTAGTATAAAGTCTGGAGGTCTGGACAAGCTGATCACAGTCGCCTCAGCTGCATCAAAAACGAGCACCTCGATCATCATGGCTTGCAAAGTAAACAGCGGTTATATTTTCATCCGACTTTCACTTCCCGATTTTTCAATTAGTGGGTCGAGAAATTGATTTCGGAATCATCTGACTGGAAAAATTGTCGGAAGTTCACATTAAACCCCAAGGAATATGTCCCGGCGTTATAATATAAACCTTCACGTTTCAGCTGATAATGTTCACCGGCCTGCTCGCCGTAGCTCATGGAGGAATAATTGGCGGAGGCATCGTTGGATCTCCAGCTGCTGTGGCTGTGGCACAACCTGCAACCGTCGTTCGCACGGAAGACTACGATCCCAATCCTCAGTACAGCTACAGCTACAGCGTCGCTGACGGCCTGACCGGTGAGTTTGAATAATTCGAAAATGACACGGCGCGTGTTTTTGCATCGAGAAATTTTACAGCCAATTTTGCGGTTTCCACAAAAGCCAGAAATCATGACTGTGTATCTAGCTAACGGGTAAAAACTTGTGCAGAGTACGGTGTGGCTGGATAGTTTGATGCTGGGTCAGAGTTAACGGTCTAGTTTTCGCGTGTTCAGCACTGTGCTTCTGAAACACTCAACTGCTCTCATTTCCTCCGACCCTACAGGAATATTCAAAGTTTAGCAAAATTATCACTGTTCTGGTGGGAAATTTAATCCAAAAGTCTCGCTGAGTTACATTTGAGGAACGAATGGAAATCCCGCAGTGAAAAAGTCTTTTTCACTCTGCCCTCTTCACTCCGCCTGTTAATGTCACTGAGAAAATGGACCATCCTGAGTTTAATGGCCGGTGTAAAGACACACGCTGTACACTCTGAATAACATATCGGGTCACAGAAGTTTTCACATAATCGTAAAATAAAGTGTTCTGCATACGTACTACCAAACAGCCAACGATGCAACCTTCGTACCGGCTCTTCTTCAAGTGCCTGCAGTTTGCCAGATCCAGATGTTATCAAATGTTCTTCGTAAAATCCAAGAGAATCAAACTACTTGATCTCGAAGTTTTTATACGACGTCTAGTACAACGAGCGGTTTCGGAAGTTTGGAAAAAGAAAGTTACAATTAGTTTTGACGCTCGCTAGACCCACCAAACACCCTGACTTTTTCGTGACCCGATAATCTTTTCATTGCGTAATTTACTTTCAGTTTCTCGGAAAACGATTCATTCCAACTCGTTCGTCCAACTTTGTTCGAGGAGCTTTCCCATGAATTATTAACTCGACTGTTCGCTCAATCCTTTTCTGTTCCATTTGTCAAACTTGCACGAAATGAAGAGGATTACCCCGCTTCTTGTTGCCCACGTGTTAAAGCATCAGGCAACTGACGTAAAATTATACCACAAAATAACATTTTAAGGCGATAACAAGGCCCAGGAGGAAACGCGCAACGGAGATGTTGTCCAGGGTAGCTACAGCCTCGTCGAACCCGACGGCTCTCGAAGGACCGTGTCCTACGCCGCCGACCCGGTCAACGGATTCAATGCCGTGGTCCAAAAAGACCCTGCCATTTCAGTTAAGACCGTCTCTGCGCCGGGGCCGCTTTTGGGACAAACTCTCGTCACAGGACCCCAGCAAATCATCCGGCATCCGATACTGACCGGGGCCGCTGGGCCAGCGGTGGTGACCACTGCTTCCGGATCGCTACTCCGTCAATCGGTAATGATCTGAAGAGGAGCTTTTTGTATTCGCGTCGTAAGTTCGCGCCGAAATCGAACGCTGTTGATTTTTTGTAGGCTGTACTTGCCGGCGGTCAGGTGCTCCGGCAGTCGCTGGTGGCCGGTGAACCCGTACTTCGTCAGTCAGTGATAACGGCGCCCTCCATCACGTCTCAGAACATCATTAGTGCCCCGTCCGTCAACGGTGGTGTCGTTGCCACCGCACCGCTGGCCTACGGCATCGGACTGGGACTTAGGGCCGGATCTCTTTATGGTGCCCATCCTGTTCTCCAGTCTGCCTACGGAACTGGAGCTATACTGAAGGTTCACTAAGCGGCAGAGATGCCAACGATTCAGCAACAGCGTTTTCCTACTTTGGGTCAATGTCCGCCCGAGACGCAACGTTGGATAAAAACGCTGTGGCCGATTCGCGAACAACTTGAACCGAGTAAATCTTCAGAAAACGACACTTAAAGAGTAACAAAAACAAGTTATCGCTTTGTATTTGGTCAATATTTAGTGTCATTTCGGTAACGCACCTAACGCATCTCGCGCTGATTCCAATTAATGTAGCCGATCTGTTACAAACAAATTATAAATCGTAGGAGAAACTTATGGTCGAAAGACCGATTGCAAATTTTTACATGATTCTCAAGGTGATGATACAGTTTTCTTTTTTGAAGCTATACTTTGAGTTTTTGTTCTCTGAAGTGATCGTCAAGCTGCCAATTCGCTTTACATTTTAGAGACAAGTGATACGAAATTCATACGAAAGGCAACAGCCAACTTCTGACTTGATTGATTAGACGCTGCTTCATCTCTTTTCCCCTTATTCTGTTTGCACTGATTCTAACTCGCACGATGCGCACGAATTGTCTAACAACTCTAATTGCTTTTTAAAAACTGAGTATCTTCTCATCTGGCACACGTGAGTTTACACCCACTGGCACGTGTGCAATGGACGTGGATATATCTAATCAAGTCTTAACACTAGCGTTCTTTGACACGTAATGTTTACCCCGGACGGTGTATTTTCTCGGTGGCAGCTCTGTAGAGTCGGTAAAAGAAGAACGTGATTTCGAACTCAGCTGTTACCTACTTCGCCACAATCTACTGGCTTTCAGAGCGAGATCTGCGATAATTCACCCGACAAGTTTTTCTTTCTTCCGTTCTTTACCTATACTTTTCCCAACTGACTAGCTGTGAACTATGGTCTACGATTTATGAGCTAATATTTAAAGTAATCGTTATGCGTAAGCGACACCTTTTAAGCGTAGGTATTAGTCACGATTTGTTCGTTATTAAGCATAACACATAAGTCATTTATGGTCAACCCACTGTAACATATAAGCAATGATTCGATGTTTTAGTACGCCACACAAAATAAACAGGAGATTCAAAATAGCTTCTATTCCATATCCGTAATTACTCAACTTGCTTCTTGCTGGTTCAACAGAAAGTCTAACAGCATGTGTCAAGATCGGTGAATAATGAGTCTGCTGACTGATGATATATTACCTTAGAATTGAATGTTTATTTGAGCTACAGTTAAGATTCTAAATCTTATTAATAATCTAATAAGATTAGAAGAAGAATCTGAGGTAAGGGTTTAGAATAAATCATGTCTCACATACGACTGAAAAAATAATTTTGAAAAAGTCACAGACAAAATTTAATGAATGTTGCAACCTCGCAGTAGAACCCGTGAAATAATAATCTAGACTCGAAATCGTTGCAGTCTAGACGATAAAATTCAAGCCTGCGAGTTATTACTTGATATACCGGTCAGCAGCAAGTCGGGTGAGAAAAATTCGTAGCGATTTATGAAAGTCATTCGCCTTCCAGAGCCACTTTCACGACGGCAGATTTGAGGCATGGCCGAATGTAACAGCTTTTCCTATTTCACGCTGTGCTTTTAGAATTTTAATAGCCGGTGCCAGCGCAAAATCCTTGGTAATAATCACGCGCAGACGGTTTTCAATCCTGAAAATCTAGCTCGAGGCATTTCTAGGATACCACAACACACCGTATCGGACCGCTCATTACCTAAAGATGTTGATTGACACAATTATTATAATTCCAATACGAGAACGGAAGGTCAGCGAACTCCGATCAGTCGGCTTAACAGCTGTGGAGACGTATAAACTGTATCATTGTTGTGTACATGTGAGTACAAACATCCGAACAACAGAAAGTTCTGTCAGCGCGACGTGATATCCTGCAGGGCTTGGGAAGGCCTTGGAATGTACCGCAGAATGTCCAAACACCCAAACAAAAATTGCCACTGAACTGCATTGCGATATATCTCGCATAGTTATTGGGCCTAAGGTGTATCTCTATACCAGAATAGACTGAATTTTTACTTAACGGGTAGCCAAGCGAAACGGTTTGGGCTCATTTATCACGTGTCGTTTCCAAAATCCTTACTAACGGAGCAAATGCGACTGTGCGATGATTTGCGGCATCTAGTTATTTTGAACCCATGCATACTATATAATAGCCGTTCCCATGCACTGCGTAATGTTCGTGGTATCGTGCACTTGTGGTCGTTGTGCAATTTCTACAATCATTATTGCAGTGGCTAACAAAGTGACGAGCTGTCTTCTCACTTGGTAAGATGATACGTTCGCAAACCATACGTCAAAGAGCTGCTGGAGCATCGGCTTGGAATACCGGACATCCATCACAGGTACACGTCAATCAATAACGGCTCCGGAACAGCCGATCAGCTCACCACTGCTGAGGTGAAAACCACGCAAAGGCTAAACAGCAGCTTGCACTTCATCCGGAACGCGTGTGGTCGAACCGCCAACGACAGTGGCAGTGGCATGCATAAATGAAGAAATGGTGCGAACGCCGAGTGAAATGCGTCTACGAAGAATTACGACGTTGCGACTGAATCGTGGATAATATATTACGAACCGGTGTGAGGAATCATGGTTTCAGAAGAAATGAAAAATTGACCACGGGAAATCGTTGATCTATCATCAACGCACGCACGGCTCTTCAAACTTGGCACTTGAATTCTCATCAGCCTGAGATTCCGGCGTCACGACTTGAAGGGTACCTATACCCCACTGCTGCGAACCTGGTACGTGACCTCTGACTCGTGGAAAACAGGGATCAAGGGTGCCCCAAAGCACACAGTTAGACCCCTTCTCATTCGCCTCACGAGAACAGGAGCTAGTTTTAATTAGGCTCACTATCTTCGGATTATTCCGACATTGTTTGAGTGTTTTGGTTATATCCTACCTGGCTAAGGCTCGTTGAACAGAGTCGAGGGGATTCCGGGATGATATTATAGTTCTAACGCCACTTGGTACAACAGAACAATCGGCCTAACGAGCCGCGCTCAAATTCAACTGAGCAAACTGTGTAATACGATTTGGTGAGGTAACCGGGCGAGAAATCAATGCGCGTGGGCTCGAAAACGCCCCGAAAAAGCCTTGGGTTTATAAGAAACTTTTCCGAAACGAAGACGGAACATTGCGGCTGATAACAGGATCAATCTGTATGCACGTGCTGCATAAGATACCGTGACTTATTTTCTTGGAGACAATAATTTGAAAGATTGTTTACGGTCGCCTAGCTGCGCTCGGCCTCGCTTAAATATATAGACCACGTTATACTTGCTGGCTATGATTTCTCATTTTCCGCTGGCAAAGCATAACCTTTACATTGCACCCCCACCTATTTCCTTATATTGTGAGGAGAAAAGTCACTTAATAATTCATTGCCTCGCGCTCCGCGGATCGAGCGAACAGCTCATTTACATTTATGAGATAAAAATGGCGCATATTTATCGTTCGCTCCGTGCTGCTATGTGATCACGTTTTAAGAAGAGACTTAAAGAAAGCCGAGACCGAACAGGCAAGTTGGCTCAAGGGTTGCTGGTTCTCAAACTGTACAGACCACTCATGAATTTCAAAAAGCTTCAGAGTCCTTCCTTATTATCCCACGTTCTTTTTGTTTAATATAAAATTATGTACCATTACTCGTGTACCGTGTCAACTGTTGCTAGTATTATCCTGGTCTGACCGATTGGCCGCTTTGGAGAGTTTTTCTCATACCATCATTGCTGAGGAGTCTTTATACCTTCTTTTATCAAAATTTACGGCCAAAATTCGTTTCGATTTTTTGCCACGTACGTGTCGATTGCGTTTCGTCAAAAAGTCACTGGAGCTGCTCCTTAAGGGCGTGAGTCAGAGAAAATAAGAAAGACTGATGGATTTCTGAGTTCTCGGGAGCTGAGCAACCGTGAGAGGAAATTCTGAGCAGTATTCGGTAGGCTGAAAATAGGTATATACGTAATCCGCGGTAAGAAGACTTACAAAGGATTCAGGAAGTTCGAATGCGGTTGCCGAGGTGGAAAATCATCTCTAAAGTAGACTTATCATACCGAAGATAGTACCGAGATGAATGGTATTGTGGGCTGCCGGGTCAATGTCGGAAATACAACCGTTAATTATGAACACCGTGGAACTGGTCGTTAGCTTACAATCGAACAACACACGACAAAATAGTTCACCGTCTTTCACCTCTTGTACTCGCAATGATCGCGTTGATTGACTGCACAACGAATGCCCAGCCGGCTGAAGTTCTGTCCCAGTTTATTCTCACTCCATCGTTAATTAAATCGTATTGCTGCAGTAATACATCATTAGAGACGATGCCGAGTCTTGATAGACCGGGACAGTTTCGTGTTCACTTCGCAACTGGTGTGACAGCGACTAGTCGACAGGTAGAATTGGTACAGCTGAGATGCGCAGATTCGTTGAACACCTCGTCCAATTTTCATATGATAATTACGGTAACCGCTATTCGCGAGAAGGAGATGAAATCGTGAAATACATGGCCACATGATTGATTATCTCGACCGAGATCAGTGAAAATCGTGTTGGCGTGGAAGAGTAAAAAAAAAAAATTTCCCGACGTCAAAGTTTTAAGTATGCCTTGCGAAGTGATCTGTTATACGTATAGAAGAGTATTTGCATCCATCATCTGCCACCCGAATCCCTTAATTGATTTCTCAACAGCCCCCACGGTGCTAATCAATGTATTATGTTCGGCAGTCTTCCACGAATAGTCTGAGAGAAGGGTACGTACCGTCAATTTCGAATCGCTAAGCTCATACTAAACTTAACTAATCGGTAAATTGTAAAGTTTTCCTATTTCTTTCTACGTGGGGTCTGGTTCAAGTCGCTGAAGGATAAAATAAATTATCGAATTACTTTGATTAAAAACTGTGCGAGAGAATCGTTTGGGGAAGAGGCGAAGAGGGTGATAGAAATGAGAGGAGACTCGTTTGCGATATCGGAAATAAATTTCTAAAAATACGTGACCGCCAGCACTGCACGTCGAGGACTGGGAAAGGGGAAGGGGAGGGAAGGGTGGAGGATGAAGATTTATGTTTATAACTTTAGGACAAAGGGCGTTTGCCGAGTAATCGGTAATAAAGGGTCGAAATGTTGATAAAAGTCGAAGCGAGCCCTATGGCTCTTCGAACGGAGAGAAAGATCGGGAGGCTGCGAGGAGAAAGGACGGAGAACGCGAGTAGCTGGGGTGGAAAAGGGGGGATCAGAGCGGGAAGAAAAAGAGTAACTCCGATGCCGCCAGCTCGGTGGAGGTTAAGCACGAGTTGTTCAATAGCCGATGGAAACTTAAAGTAGAGTTGGGGGAATTACTTGAAAGGGAATCGAAGGGTGAACGCGCGTCTTGGGGTGGATGACACGGCTCGAGAGGGAAAGAAATGAAGGAAAGTACAAGAAGTAGAAAAAAAGGAACGTCTTATGCTCTTCGATAATTATTGAGATTCCAAAGTTCTCGAGATGCGAACCGCGGATGGTAAAGTCGACGTTCACGGGTATTAGCCTTCACGATACTGACACTGATGTCTGTTTTGATGCGCTGCGTAATATCCGCGTATCCCTTGAAATGCGCGTCTCGAACGTTGTTGCGAAACTTTTCAGTCGATATTTCGAAAAAGATTTTTCGAGTAGGAATTCAACGGTATTGGCAAAAGTGAGTCGCAGAGTATTAATAGAGAGTAATTGAAATTATCATCCCATCCCATTCAACTATTACTTACACAAAGAATCACCTGGAGCTCGAAAATCAGAACTGTGTAATGTGATCTTTATAGTTATGCCTTTCAATTCAATTCTTCCTACTTTGAGCCATCGTGAACGGAGGAGCAGGACTCGTTGAAACTATTGTCCGTGGAAACCGGTCGCTTCTTTATACTGCGGACCCATAACAGATCGGAAATTGAACTGAATCGAACTCTACGAAGACAATTGAATCCTACCAATAAAACCCAGCCAGATCTTCCGGACACCGAAGGATGCACTTTAATACCAAAGTTTGAGGAGTAAAATTCTTCGCGGGATTGGACAGGAAAATGAAATGAATTTTCCCGTTCAACTCATTTATATAGAAACGTATACCTATATGCGTTTTTGTAATCGAGGATGTTACACAATTAGCCAAGTGCCACAAATAGCGAATATCATTCGTGAAATATAGTTGAACAGAGTCGGATCAAGTGACGAATCGCAAAGTAGTATCAACCTGCCAATTTTCAGAAATTCCGTACAAACGCACTGTGACAAAGCCAATTTGAGCCAAAAGTATATTCTTCTTCGTAAAGGATTACCGAGTTTGCAACTCTGTCAGCGGGCTGTAGAGTTCTGCGAGATCTTCCAACACACCCTCTAAGCCTATCCATTACTGCATGTACTTATCGACGTCAGCTACTTTCAGTACTCAAGTTGTTGATTCCGGGATCGCATTTTTCTGTAGAAATTAGTTAAAAACACCGGACATTCAGTGTGGTCAACTGCAAGAGATAGCGCTGGGAGAATTAATTACAGACTGTCGTGTGGTTTTCGTGTGAGTATAATAAGGTATAATAGTTTGCGATCGTGAAATGACTAGTGTAATATCGTAAAAAATGTTACATTCAAATTTCCTTGCTTGCATCAGCTACAGAAAAACTTGTCTGTTTATTATACATTTATACATTTATACGGCCAACAATTTATCGAAAAACTGCGAAAATCACGAGAAGGGAAAGCCTCTTTAAAAGCTTCGTTAAAAACCGTTGTACTAATTAATAACAAGCACGCAATCATTTCGTGCCGTTTTATTCGCGTCGTTTCATCCGGTTTGCATAAACCCACACCTGCAGTAAAGATTGCGCCAACTTCACATGCTTGCGCTGCGATAGCGAAGGAAAATGATTGCACCCGGTGAAATGTGATTCTGTATCTGATCGCACGTCTCCTGCAAATGCACTCCTTGATTGTTCGATTCGATCATGCGTGTTCATAAGTAATATGTTGTAATTTCTGAAACGACAATAAAAATAATATCCTCCGGGTGATTTCAGCCGGATAACGAGGGCAGATCGACCTTGCACTTCTTCATTGTACTCACGATGTGCGGAGTTGTGTATAAGCAGCATCAATTTACGCTCATGGATATAATTGCCACGAACGTTTCAGTCCATCGAGAAACGCCGTTATCGCTTCCTATTGGCAGGTTACTGTTCGCGTTCAAGGGGTTCGATCATCGCTCAGCTTCGCGTTTCGATTAAATTTTGGACCTAAGCAAATTGATGGTCAGCTACGGGCAATCTTCTGAACAAATACATTTGGCACATGCGACGAATTCTCCGCTCGCGTGCCGATGCTTTTCGTGCTAGATTACGTGAGCACTGCTGCCTAGATGTTTCCTAGTAGTAAGCACGTGATGTATTTGATAGGGCGTTGAACAAAAAAAAAAAAAAAACAAGATAAAAGAACAAACGGTTGTAATTATCGATCTTCCCTTTTTCTGTAGCAATCTTGTAGTTTAGAATCAAAAAATATTTGTATGACGTATGTGAAGTGGAAAGTTTCAAGAACAGGGTAGGAAGGATTAAAATAAATTTTGTGAAATCTGCTATTTTTTTTTCACATACTGACAAAAAATAAACTAATAATCACCTGAGTCCATAATTTATCCGATAGCTCATTCTAAATGCATTTTTTTCGACATGCCTGTCAACGATATGTTCTTATAAAGTTTAATATTTTGTTTTCACTCAACCTCAAATAAAATGAGTCAATATTTTTACGGTTTAAAATTGATTCTTTAAAGTGTCAAGAACAAGTATTATTTTTGGTGAAATTCAATGATGAGCAACCATTTCCTTTAGTAAAGGTAAAAGAAAATATTCATAAGCTATGCGGCGTTACTAGGTGATCATCATACATCATACATAGTATGAAAGTTCGAAATCAGAGTTTGGATGTTCGGATGTTCGGTGGTTCAGAAAGTGACGTTACCCAAAATTTTTTTTCTCTTGACGTCATCGATCTGTAGTAATCGTAACGACCAAAATCAGCTAGCCGAATTCCTCAGTCTGGAAACAACCGCGCAGTAGAGCGGACGTATGAGAATCGCGCTCCGCAGATTTCGTGTACCGGGTTCTCTACCTCCTGGATCCTGCGCTCCGGGTCCGCTTCCTGGTGCAACTCGAGTTCCAGGACAAGCCCTCCGTGGTTTCTGCGCTTCAGGTCCACTACCTGGTGAAACTCGACTTCCAGGACAAGCGCTCCGTAGTTCCTGCACTTCAGGTACGCTACCTGGTGAAACTTGACTACCAGGACAAGCGCTCCGTAGTTCCTGTGTTCCAGGTTCACTACTAGGTGAAACTGGACGTCCAGGATAAGCGCTCCGTAGTTCTGGCTGGCCAGGTCCTTGGGCTGGTGATTTATGACTTTCACGAGTAATTTCCCATGGTTCCTGCGCTCCAGGTCCTCTACCTGGTGGATCTCGACCTCCAGGACAAGTGCTGCATAGTTCTGGCTGTCCGGGTCTTTGACCTGGTGACTTTCGACCTTCAGAACTAATTTTCCGTAGTTCTAGCTATCCAGGTCGTCCACTGGTGGATCTCAACCTTCAGGACAAGCGCGAAGCGCTCCATAGTCCTGGCTGTCCAGGTCCTTGACCTGGTGATTTTTGACCTTCACGAGTGATTTCCCGTGATTCCTGCGCTCCAGGTCCTCTATCCGGTGGATCTCGCCCTCCAGGACTCACGCTCCGTAGTTACGGTTTGTTGAAATTGTTGCTGTACATTCAATATCTACTAACAATGTTATCGACTAGACGTCGAGATTCACTATGTAAATTATTGTGTATGTATTGTAACGTTTTGGCGAACGTCACGAATTAAATACGGCTTCGTGAGCTTAATTAGCGAAGCAATCAAAGGCGGAAATTAAATATTGAGAAAATGTTCTATGGGCAAGTAAATGTTTTCAGTTTAACGTCCGAAACAAGGCTGTTTTTACAATACTATCGGTGGACGCAGCAACCTTATTCATTTTATGTCATATGAAGTATTAGGTACATGTCTTTTATCTGTGATGACTACTATCAGTTGAAAGCGAGCGCGTGGAGCGCAGCGAGCACAAAAACCAGCTACACTAGGTATCCGACCCCGAGCGATCTTTAGCGAGCGCGGGTTTTGAAGCTAGTAGATTTTAATTTTCGGAGCACTTGGGTAAATATTAAAAATGAACTTCAGATTAAAATGAAATATGTTTTTCTCTATTCAATATAATTGAATGGCTTATAATATCACAAACACATTGTCCAACAGTCCATTTTTGCAAATCTATTATGATTCAAGGTCCGGTGCTGACTTCCTAATGTGACAAGTATTTGCTTGTAATCCAAAAGTCATATAACAATTACGCGTAATATCCTAGGAAAATGTGATACACGGATTTGTTTACATATGTCAGCGGTACGCCGGTGTTACAACTAAACTAATTAATTTGTGCAACGGGTGCAGATACACCGCTATGCTTATCTGGCACAAGGAAGAAACTCGGTTGAACTAGACGATAAACGTCAGGAATGAGTTGTCACGGTAAAGGACTAAAATGCGACATCTTGTTAACCATCCCAGAGCCACAGCATCGTCTCAATTATACGCGCGTCAAGTCCCGGTGCGCAAGATACATCGAGTTTGGCGGCTAGATGCAGGCTAGACGCTGCCCGTCCAGGGTTGATTATCTACATTCCCGGTATTCCTGCATTCCTCGTTGCGTTCATTACACCCCTCGGCGTTCCGTTGATCGTGCTCGCCTCAGTTTATACCCCGCGTATAACGGATACTCGCTTTTCTCGACGATCTATGGCAGAGATTTCGTCAGAGTTTATATCGAAACTTTTCTACCCTCACTTGTGCAATGTGCTCTCTACTCTGCGCTTGCACGCTTTAATTTTTAGAAGAAAGTAAAATGACCAGAGTATGGAATGCCGAGGCGATGACGTTCTTCGATCGATGTGTCTCACAAAGATTAAACCATTTTCGGTAAAATTGGTGATACATGAGAAAGCAAACGACGTGTCGAACACGCGGCTAACGATATGCAAGAACGAGCTGTTCGACCGTTCCCTGGGTCGAGTAATTGTAGTAAATATTATCTACGGTCGGCCATTGTCACGCATTGTCAACGGCGTCGGGGATAGGAAATCATAGCAGAGAAATACCTCGGAGCTAAATTGTACTTCATACGCCGTCAGAAGAACAGCTCTCGTGATTTTCTGGTTTGTCTGACCGTTACACGTTATACTTACTCGTCGTTATTGATTGTGTATGGAAACGATGCACCTAGAAATAGAAAGCAGTCGATCAGTTAGTCCGATGTTGAGCGTGATAAATACCGCAAATCTTCTAACGTGTAGCGCATGTTGAACACGTTTGTGAATTACTTGACCGTATGGACAAAACGAACGTTTCTCTCCGATTCGCCATTGCGTGGCGATAATCGGCGCTGAAGACTCGATCGACTTATAAGGAGTCGAAGCAAGTTATACAAAAATAAAAAAGAGAACGAAATATCGCTCGAGTATCTTATTCACTCTCTTTCTTGAGCTGAAAATTTTTCGCACAGACCGCGATACATGATCGCGTGTATCGCGAATATACTCGCGCCTACCGACTATCTTTTAGCGAGAAATTAATTCGGAAGAAACGATGGAAGGCACGGCCATGGCTATCGGGCTGGCCTCGAAACGCGTGGGTCGAGAATCGGACAGGCTCGGGGTGCGCCAATGAGTTATCTCGATCTACACGCATCTCACTTCCATCCAACTTCTCGCGAGGCCATCGACACTTTGGGGGGAACAAGTGCAAAATCGTCCGAGCCTTCTGGCGCCTGCGTGAGTTGCTCGTGTGCGCCTCTTTGTGCATTACACGTATAGACCCGGTGTACGAGGCATACCTATCCAAGCTCGATTTACCTGCAATGCAGTTGCAACGCAGACGAGCTGGGGCAAAAACATTCTTGCAGATTTAACGGACTCGGTCTTATTGGAATCGGGCGAAATTGATCCCTCCCATGAGGCGGAACCGCAAATAGGAAAAGTTTTATTGATAAAAGGAGAAGAAATTTCGGATCCGTATTATATTTTATTAAGGAAGAAAAGTTTCTACAAACTTGCCCATTTGGAAAGCAGAAAATATGAGAAAACTAAGAGCACCGTGACTTTCTTGTTCACTTCAAACCGGAAATAGCTGCAATCGCGGACACCTGTCATCGCCATGAGTGAAATGAAGGATTTTTATGAACGCGATTTAACAACTAAATGATTTTGGCATGCTGACATATTCTGGGGACATCGCGAAAAGGAAATTATCCGCACCATTAGTTGTCTCCATTTTCACTGCAGTTATCAAAATCTGTGTCCGCCTATCAAGATTTGTTGCCAAACCTATCTCTCGGTGCAAATTTCCGGCTAGCTGTTCTAGGTCGGCGTTTCACATCTGTGGCATGATTTTCATCCGGTGAATCAATCCTTGTACTGGCCTAATGGACACACGGTGTAGAGTATGATACGTGCGGTGAGAAGTTAAGTCGTCGCAATTTGTCAGGATTGAGTTGCACTTACGGCTTGTTTAGTCTACCCCTTGTGCGCAAGTCCATAAATAGATTTCGGTGAGCTGGGGAGACCAGCCTAAATTTAAGGTCTCGAATCATCCAAGACTTAGCCTAGGTTAGTCCTAGCCAAACGGTCTGTTTCGGGTTGTTAGTCAGGGTTAACGGGCTTGAGCAAATCCGAGACACAATAAATTCCTAATTGCAGGCTGTTGCTTACGCCTCCCGTAAGACCATGCACTCTCTAAACTTTGGAACCGATTGCTCAGAGATGCACCGATTTTTGGCTAGAATGTGCGATGCATAGCAGCCAGAATTAGCGAAGATTTGTTGTTTCGAATATTTCCCAGTTTCTCTTTGCAGTTTACGAAAAAATATGCATGTCAGATACATCGAAAAATGCATGTTACACTGAAAATAAACGTAAGTCCGATATATGTTGCCTTAAATATATATGAGATATGTATTTTATATAAATTTTTAATATACAGACAATATGTACGGCAAATATTTTCAAAAAATATGTAGTGCATATGTTTAAATCAGTGTGCACTAAAGATTTATTAATCCTGGTCCATTAGACTTGAAAGGCCTGCTAATGACTGGGGCGATATTCCAATGAATTTATTAAAGCACATATATAATAAAGTATTTGTCATCAGTATACATCGTGATGCATTTATAATTAAGCTAGTCGACAAATCGGCCGCCATAAAATAAAAGATCAATGACATCTGCACTGCGAGGCCACTTAATATCATTGCAGGCGTTCCACCGCTCGACAACAGCTAAGTTCAAGCATTTGCTAACCGGGCTGCAGAAAGATTGAAGACCCTGAATAATTTTTCGATTCGCAAATCTGCATATCGAAACCGATATGCTTGGGCTGCCTTCAACAGTTTCATACATCGCGTCGATCACGGTTGAATGATCGATATTGAAGGACGGTATAATATGATCGTAGACAATTGTAAATTTTCACAGTGTACCTTTGGACGATATTTTGAACTATGGTACGCAAATCATTAAGATCAGTTGAAATACATCTCCAATTTTCATTGATCGAACTTTTTTCATTTTACGGATACAATGAGAAAGGCAAATTCTTTGACTCCCCATATTTGCATGCAGCTGTTATGGTCGATTTGACAAGTTTTTACGACCGAAAAGGTGGGATAAAATCCGTTTACTCATATTATTCAAGCTTTATGGCAAGATGATTGCAGCTTAGGCACTTCCGGTCTATGCACGCTTCACTGCTCACTACAGACACGTCGGCACGTCATGTAATTCGCTCTCGGTTCCTCAGGCTGTCTAATTTCATCCCTGTGTCAATTACCACCCTCGATTATTATACCTTCGACTTACATGGAAATTTAGGAAACACTGGATGGAATTCAACGTAACCCGCAGCCGGCAACTGTTAGAATAATGAAAATGAATCTAAGAATCATTATAGCTCCTAAATATTTTACGTGAAATACGGTTTTCAACTCAAGTTCGTTCTTTCTCAAGTTTACGTAAATCTAAGTCTAAAGAATGCCCAATCATATTCTTTTTTTGCCAGGATGGGATCCATCGGGCTTATCTGGTTCTCCTTCTAGCGTTGAGTACATGGCATTAGCCTTTTTTCGGAAGAATATTCACGGTGGTTTTGGGGTAGCTCGTACAGTAACCTAAAAGCTGTGCGAATCCCTCAAATATTGTCTATATATATGTAAGCAAGGGACAGATTTTATCGGGACCTATACCTGCCTTTTAGCCTCCTTTATTTTGCAGCATATGTAATCCCGGTTTGATCCCGATCCCAACAAGTGAGTGTCGGTATATTTTTACGCCGCGTGAACCAACACAGTACCTACCTTCCTACCGTATATATCTCGATGATAAAGTGCTTATCTCCCGTGCGGGAAAAAGGGTAAAAGTGACGATCGATCTTTCCGACTTGTCAAAATGCACAATTTTTCTTTTTCTCAATACGAAATTTTGCTACACAATTATTAGGCAGCGACAACAATCTTGAGCAACTTGGCGATCACTTGTACGTAGTTTGCAAATTCCACGTTGTTATATTTCTGCTTCACTAACCTTGAGTATTTTTTTTCACTGCGCATTTTGACATTTGACGTGAGCTTGCACGAAGTTAAAGATTCGACCTGAAACATCCGTTTGCGAATAGTGAGATCAAATTCTTTGGTTATCCACCCCAACGGCTATTCTTCTTCCTGACACTTTTCTTTTAGTATTAAAGTCCTCGGGAATCCTTCGGGAATTTGGGATTTGAAAAAGGTCTTGAGATCGCACCTGATCAGGAAGCCGAAAGAGCATGAAAGTCGAATTTTATCAGCGTCTGCACGCGCAACGATATGAGATCATTTTCTTTTCCGTCTTCCCCGTTGGACCGAAAGCTAAAATCCTCGTGTTTTAACGGTCGAAAGCTGCAGGAATGGCGTGAAATTAATGCGATGTGCCATGTTGATCCCTGTCCACTTCCTCCGCCACCAATTTACCCTTGATCCGCAGGATTCCCCGAGCCCCGTTCAGGGTACCCGGTAGCACGTTTGCTGTTCTGAGCGTATAAATCTGCGGTGATTAACACGGCCCGAGCCGCAGTCTGGGCCCGTTAAACTTCACTCCATCAATATCACAGCGCTGGCAGATAGTGTTCGCTCGTTTCACTTCGTCCCTCCAGATTCTCTTCCGAATTACCTGCCGTCTGCAGACTGCTCTGCCAAAAGGTCAAAATCAATCCTAAACAGCTAACCGAACTCGTTTACCTTGATTTCAACATTGGTGAAGCGATCACTTTTTCCCTATTTCACTGTATTTTTAACTATCGTAAACACATCAGGATTCGAATTGAAATCAGTCAAGTCTTCAACCGTTACTCGTAATGACAGAACCCTAATCAATCTATTAATAGCATGGATAGCAAGACCGGGAAGTTTTGAAACGTAAAATTACACACGAAGTTGGGTTTTTTTCTGTGAAAGTCTCCAAGTCAACGTCAGCAGATCGATAACCGGAGTTATATTTTAGCTCATCTGTATACCGATGCTGGGTTGGAGACTTTCAGAGAAATCGCTTAGTATAATAACAGGAATTACACTTGGTTCTTTTAAATTAGAACTGACTTATTTTTATACTACTGGCTAGTACCGAATTTGCGACGTTCAACATTTTTAATGACAGTCTTCAGATCGGGGGCGAGTCTCATTCGAGAAAATCCAACCGATAAAGACCGTCATTACCCAGAAAAAAATGACTTTAGTGACGCGAAGGTTACGCTGTCATCTCAAATCCCAGTGAAGTGGGATCCATGAGCAATTTCAGCCTTCAATAATTTCATATACTTATTTTTCGTGTCATAAACGCATAAGATGTCATTTTCATATCTTATTTTCATCACACCAACAAATGACATAATCACGGAATGTGTTCTTCGTGCTGTAGGAATTGTCTGACAAATCGTCCCCAGTAAGTCGGTAATGTGCGTATATTTCTTCGCCTGATGAGACGCCCCATTGAAGAAGGCTCAGGATTCCGAAAAGATTAAGTTATTAGATTAAACCCGATCCGCCCAGCCACTTTATCTAAGATCCGATAAAGATCAAGGCGCAGTACCGGGTCCCTGAAGCCGGAGGCTGCAGGATTCCAAAGGTGATTTCACCCTTTTGTTCTCCTTGTTGCATTTTTCGGCTACCCGCGGATTAATAAGAGCAGGCCCGATCCGGTCGCGTATATCGGTACCATCTCCTCCGCAAAATTGGCGATCAATCCTGCCTTGGGCCTAAATTACGGATATTACTACAGCGCAAATGTGTCGGGAGGAAGATTCTCCTATACGGCGGTCTCGCATGACACGCGAGTCACTGTAACCGGCCCCTGGTACCTGTAGATTGGACCTTCGCCCAATTATTTCGGATTTTATTAGCCCCGGATGATGAATCGGAGTTAATTGATGCTCGGCTCCCTCGCGCAGATTGTCAAACATTCCAACCCTTTGAATCTTCACTGTACAAGAGAATAATCGCACAGTTTTTAAGAATTTCCTGTTGCGTGTATCAATTAGCGCAATGGTCGCGGGGAAAGTTGGAATAATTTTTATTATTCGTTATATGTATGTCTGAGCTTTGGGAAGTGAAGCTACGACTATTTAACGTAGAATAATACCGAACCTACATATGTTGCGGAACGACGGTGAATACCGCGAGCAAATCAACACCGGAATAGCGCGAATGTTCACTTCGAACGCCTCCGGCCTTCCCTTGGGATGTTTTAATTTAATTACAGATTATTAACTTGGACTGTGTAATTATATCCCTCTATATCCGACGGGCTTTCGCACTTTCGTTACGTCTGTCGTTCTCCGGCTCTCGTGCTGGTTTAATTGTTCCTCTTCATTTCCCTCTGTTTGACTTGCGTGATATGAGCTCACACACTATCATACACACGTCAGCGTTACGCATCAGAAAAACAAGCTCAAAAAGTTATCAGCACAATTACACCTAGAATATCAAACAATTAATTAATTATTAAATAATCGATGTAGGTACTAAATATAGTCAATAATTTTCATCTTTAGGTAATTGACTTTGTGCTGCGTGAAATAAAGCTGCACGCTTTTAATTGTTGTGTACCTTATAGGTTTGAAAAGACTCGGCTGAAATCCGAGTATCAACGGTTAAAAGATGTCGAGATTTGTACAGCATGGTGCCAGCAGTCGATCGAAAATCGCGTGCGGGTCACATCACGGGCGTAATTTTACGTTGTATGTTTATCAGGAACAAGGCTTGGTTGCCTTGTTCCCTGATACCGCGTCGATTTCAACCATCCATAATTCTCATTCAAACCCTGCGCAGTTTCTTTCCACACATTTCTCCTCTCTACTTTTCTCGCATACCTTTTCCTCGCGGTACAATCGCTCGTGTGCACATTCCTGATACATAACATGAATATGCAAGTATATAACCTAGTCATGTAAACGGATTTCGATCGGCAAGTGAAAATAATACTCGACACGCAAGCTTATTCTCGACTTGACACGTTCTTTAGGATTTTTCTCCGCGTTCAGTTATTTCTACATTCTATGCTTTACGTTTGATGGTATGTTTACTTCAAAAGATTTGTCACGCATACTTGCGCGTACTTTTCCCGATGGATTGGAAACATTTTATCAAGATTCATCCGGAAAATACTCAGGAGAAATTGGGCCCCTTAAACGTTTAAGTTCGTAACGGAACAGCATTAGTATTTCATTTTGCCGCGACTTGGAGCCCACTTGCAGGACAGCCATCACCGAGACCGATGGGCGTTGGACGCCTAGATAATTGGTCTAAGCGTTTCGTGTTAGAATTCCGGAACTAGAAAGGAACAAAAAGAAATACAAAAAATGGTGGTCGACACGGGTAAAAATCTTGACCTCACAAGGCTGTGAGAATTTTTCGTCCGGGCCACCCAGAAGGCGACAAATTATCATCAGGCTGAAAACAAGTAAAAATCAAAGGATCGCTTATGCCCATCACTTAACTCTTTATAGACACTCGCGGGGATGAATTTAAGGATGAAGATAGTTATAACAAAGTCCCGTATCATTACAACGATTCGCCACAGACATCGGCGTGATATGCAGTGGGCATCTATCAGGTCTAATTATACATTTTACATCGGGCACATTACGGGGAGGATCAGATTTTATTTTTTGTATCTGCTGTAGGGTGATGAATAACGCTGTGTCGTACCACCGACGTCATTGCGTAACATGCCGGTCTCAATTTTCATCGAACTGGCAAAGTTTTCTGTGTATCGCATGTTTCGAGATCTCTCTAGGATAGCTGAAACTTTGACGAGGAAATGCAAGTCGCCAAATGTCGCGATTGTGCAAACCGAACGTCTAGCTGGTCTAGTTTGTCCTTCTACTTTTCTTCTACTTTTTCCCGCACTGTCTTCCGTGCCGCGAGACAACAAAGTTTGAAATCTTGTAGCTGCATTTTTGCTTTAAATACACTTTGCCAAGTTTTGTGCTGCATACGTGCCGCATGGTTGGTACAAAGTTGGTAAACACGATACGTACACTGGGCAAACTTTGCGGAGTATATATAACGGGTGTAATTTAGGTGTATATCGCCGGCGAGCGTGCATGGAAAAGCTAATTCAATTTTATAAGGCCAATCTTTCGTTACCTCGCGCATAGTTAAACGTGATATACAACACGTCAACTGTATTAACGAACCAGTTTATATACGCTCACCTGATTCACTGTATTCAACCCATCGCAGTCACGCACGCGCCGACGAATTAACCATCCAGGTATTCGAATATAAGGCCATGCTTTCGCATCTAACAACTAATTACTATCAACTCGAGGGCTTTGCTCCCTTCCTTCCTCTTCCACAAAACCCAAGCAAAAACCAAGCTTCAAGTTGTTGAAGATATCTCCCATTCGATTCAACAACTTTCGGCACCTTTGGTTTCGTTTCATTTTAAGACGGTCAGAAAACACAGGTTCGATAATCATTGGCGTTCTGGTCAATTCCTATCTGTAGAGTCATCCAAAATATAGAGATCTCGTTCCTTCAAGTGACGCGGACAATTTGGATATACGGTCATGTTGCAGAAACATTTTCCTTCCGTTTTCATCTGATTCTTATATCCCACTGAGCATTGAGGTCAGAGGCTACACCAACCCGAAAAAGAGCCGGTTATGGCAAAGTGGAAGGAGGAAATAGGACGAAAAGGACGAAGGGACGGTAGTTCCTTGGAGGTTATTAGCGAGCTGGCCGGCCATCGGCGAACCGTCCGACGTAAGAATTTCGCCAAAGATGGCATCTCAACGACGGTAGTCGGCGAGCGTGTCTCTTTCGTTTAATTACATCTCACATCGGGCTTTCCCTGAAGGTTGCTACCACCTCTCGACCGACGAAACGTTTATCATTCCCAGCGTTAAGCGTGTCATCGTCCGCGTAAATGTCGCCACCGGGTAAAGCTGCCTTTTATAGTAGGGTTGTGCTCTGTTCGTGTTCGAGCAGGGAACGAGCGGCAACTCCGTGTGAAAGTGAAAGCCACGGTGTCGAGCCGCTCCTGCGGTATTTCATGTTGGAATAATTTGACAAATATTTCACCAATGCGGTACAAGGCGCTCAGGATTTTCTCTACAAGTTGATCATACTTTGACAGAATGTGAGGGAAGTCAGTGAGACGCGCCGTTGCAACTGCAGGGATAAATTATCTTATTGGTCAAAATTTTGATTAATTCGAATTGTGCCAAAGAGTTGGAATCCCGAATTATTTCATTCTGATAATTCGTTGAAATTGAGTTTTCCTGAATGAGGTGTCGAGGTGATTAAGCTCGAGAGAAACTTTTGACAAGTGAGACGATTCAGAATTTTGATCGTTGATCGGAGGGCTTTACCTTCCAGACTGATAAACGCGGATAATTTAAGAATCTGAGCCGCTCGGTACTATTTGGACGCCGAGAAACGAGTCGCGGAATGAGGATCAGCGCCGCATGTACGGAACCCGATGAGCAAGAATGATAAAACAGAATTCCGTCAGAGAGGCGATTCCGTGCTGGAAGTTATATCGAGCGGCCCTCGACTCGGCTCGCAAACTGGCTGGATTACATTTATAAACCTCCCCACTGTGCAGCCCTCTGTCCGCCCCCCATAGCTGGAGGTATTTAAATAAATACACCCGTTGGCCCAACACGCCACGATTTATGAGATTATTAAATTATATTATGTAGAGCACGATGGCGTAGATAAGATTGTTTCGTTCTCCGTTCCGACGGTGTGGAAGGCTTGTCTGCCACGAAATGGCAGCTAAAACCCGCGTTACCGGATCTTTACGGTTCCCCCCGGCGGGTGCGATCCCGCGATTGCACTTACCAAGACAATTAACGTCCGCCCGGCTGTATTGCATCCAATTTTAACTGGCCCCGCGTGGTATAACAATTGTGATGCATTCTTACCCTCGACTATTAACAAGTTTTTGTGATGCCTGGAATAGCCGAGCCGGTGATCGGGATCTTTAACACACGCCGGAAAGCAACTCTAAAACAACTCTGCTGGAGGATCCACTAATGAACCCGGCATCAGGTCAGGAATAAGTTCTTTATTAATCCTGACCCGGCGTTTCAACCTGAAGTCGGAAGACGCGCGCAGGCGGACGGGAAGGATTAAATCGGAGTTTGTCTCATAAACGTCAACCGGTAATATCTCGGATTTTACCGAGATGACGCGTTAATGATCGTGTCTCGAGAATCTTACAGTATTCGAGACGGGGCGCGACTGCACAGCCGTAACGTGTTTACGAAGTGAGACGAACAACGAACGCGCACTTATAATCGCATTAAAACAATGCTTCAAGGTACGAGCAACGGAGATGCGGCACGGCTCAATTTAGGCTCTGCATTGTATCGTCTTGTTGCGCATAATTCTGCTTTGCACGAGGCTTTGCAGCTGAAGCAGAGTTACGGGATTGACATTAAGATGAATGAAACCTTTCCTCAGCCGTTTTCCTTTGAGTTTTCACTCACCCGTAAGCTTCGGTTTTTTACCCTCAAAAAGCTTCAACTATGGCAAGTAAATTTCGTCAATGTTTACCTGGAAGCGTTTAATTCTAAGGATAGCTAAGGGGTATATTTTTTTATGGTCAAGATCAAGTATTCACTATAGCTTCTATCGAAAAAAAAACATCTTCACTTCAAAATCTGACGCAGACTAGTAAAATATTTCACGTGTATAACACACCGCGAGATAAAAATAAATCTTCACGAGTAACGAGGCGGGGAAGCTGAATGGATTAGCTAGTCGAGTTTCACGGATCGTGTGATATCAATTTGATTAAACGCTGACGTGATTCGCAAAGTACAATATGCATATGGATATAAACTATAGTCGAGGTTAGGTCTCCGTCTGCGTGTAATAAAATTTGAGAAGTTGAGCGAGTATCTGCCGTGATTATTGCATTATACTATTGCACCAATGGGATTACTAAGCGATTATAATAATTTGATATGTGAGTCTCGGCACAACGAGCGTCACTGTCATACCCTTCGTGCATACTTGAACAGTTCAGAATTATGCATCACGGCTTGGACGGTGAAGTAATAATCTCATTACCCACTTGTAGATTAGAATCGGTGCAGCAGAAGACTGAATTATTGATGTTTATAGGCGCAGATTCAATGCAGCCGGATGCCGGTGAAGAAAAATTTCAAGTAATTCGCTGCTCAGAGACAGATGTAAAATTCTTTTGTGAAATTGATTCCATTGAAAGTTATACTCCGTAACATGCGCGCGTTCTTTTTACACGAAGAATAATCGACGCCACTGATCTCGATGGGAATTTGGAACGAGAAATGCGAAGAGAAATGCAAGAAAATTGTATGGATTTGATTTTTGTCGAACATTGAGCACCGAGCAAGTGTCCAACCGGAGATCGCCAACGGTTCGAGGCTGCTGGTGGTCATTCATTAGTGCTGGCAGTTAACGCAGACGAATGCCCCGGGCTGAAGCATCCCCTAACTTGCCTCGTTCCAGCTACGTCCATGTTACCGCAGACTAACACGGGCTATTTGTTCGATCCGGTAGAGTGCACAGGGAAAAATCACCGGCTCCCTGACCGGCGAATCAGGCGCTCGATTCCGATTTTAAAGCCTCGCACCAATTAAGGACAATTTCGGTGCAGAAGAGAATCGCGTTTCGAGGGATAGAGCATACTTTGAAACTTTGGTGTAACCTGGTTTATTTTATCGCAGTGGTTTTTGAATATCTTTCCTATGAATTCGTATAGTTTTTGAATACTCGAATTGTTTTTTAACTCGTGAATTTATCAAAATATCGATGCATTCCAACTGTAACTAATATATAACCACAGTGGTCACTAATTTCAAACTCCTATATATATATATTACAGCTGCATTATTACTGTGGCTAAGAAGAATTGAGACTACATTTTGAGGATTAGTATGGAAGGAAAGTTTATTTTTTCTGATCTAATAATCTGTTTATCATCAGACTTACACAATTGGATGGCCTGACTACATACGTTGAGTTTATTAATTTCAAAATCAAAAGGTACCTTACGGTGTACATAAATATTGAGTGTTCTAACGCATGGATGTAATAATTTTACGTGCGGTACCTTAGTGGTTTGTACAACAAGGGATTCAAGGATCATCATTTTATCGCTCAATTATACTTAAGCTGAAAATTTCATAACTGATCGTTGAAAAAATTGGGTAAAACTTGGAAGTTTTCAAAGTTTCGAAATTTCCCCACCAGAGCCGAGGGTGCTGAATCCCTTTCAGCAGTCCGTATTATATAATTAAAATACACGTATTGAAGTACACCTACCCCTCGCGCAGTTTTCACCCGTTGAGAGAACAAAGTTCCCAATCCGATCTCTTATTTATACACCGTAATAATTTAATAGCGAAAGTAAGTCTAAAGTTTGGTCCTCCTCGCGCCAGAGAAAGAGAGAACGAGACTAAGCGCGCGGGGATTGATTGCCGACTCGGTATTTAGCCCTCGCTTCGTAAATAAGGGTGAAGGTATAATCGAGGGAGGAAATTCGCTGTTGACGTCAAGTAATGAGTTATGAGAGATTCGAATACCTCGGTTCAAAGCTTTCGAAAGCCTTTCGATGGGGAAGGCTGATTTTATTTTTTTTTCATTTTCTTTCACTGAAATTTGTTTGTCCTCTTGATCCTAACCAAACGAACGCCAATTTACCTTCTTCGGCATAGTTTCGGGATGGATAAAGATGTCGCCTTTTGAAATGAATGCCCGCCGATTCGAAGCTGCGTCTCACAATATAAACCGCAATTTTGCACCGGCGTTGGATTCTCAGTTCGCTCACAAAGACCGCGAAGACTATTGAAAAGGTTGTTGTAACAAGTACAACACGGGGCGCAACAAAAAGCTTCTAAAGATGCGACTCGAGTCGGTAAAGCATAACGACGACTGAATACCGAGACGTAGAGCTTCGCCTGTACAACTGCCACACGAAAGTTGAAGGGGAATTCCACGGGTGGTTAGGTTAGACGGCTAATGATCATAATTAGAAAGTCTTTCATACCGGTATTCAGGCATTCTGAAACGTGACTAACAGACGTACCTTAAAAACTGATATCCTAGCAAAGACTCGATGTATCCCGTGTATCGTACATGCCTACTTGTATTCACGTCTGCGATACGGTAAGGTAATTACTTCATCAAAGGTTGAAAAGTAATGCAATTACAGGTGGCGCGGTATACCTGCATATTCAAATGAGATCTGATTAACATAATCTAAATGAATGCGGAACAGAGCGTCGTAAGGTAGGAAGAAGACGGGGTGTACCGATGGGATCAAACGATAGGCATCCAATGACTTTACTCCTGTGACCACATCATTAACTCTGCTTATACCAGCGCCACGGAGGAGCTTTCATTGTCTCTCTCCTTCTCTCGCGAAAGCACTCAGGTACGCGTAACGGACGTAAGAACTAGGATGAAAATTTAGCGCACTGCTCGCAGTGGTCCAGGATTCACGCGATACATGTCGTGCCCTGATTTTCGGAAGGTATAGCGCGTGCCGGTGAATCAAGACGGCTCGTAAACTACCGACAGTCCCGGTGTTCAATCACATCTCACACGTCACGGTGACGCGTATCTCGAAAACGGATTCCAGATTCACGGCTCGTGGACGCCGGGTGGAATTGGGGGAGGGAGGACGCCGAGAGATTCAACCAGTCATTGAGGTATAGCTGCATAATTAGAGCTGACACGCCCTCTATCACCAGTACCCACTAGCCAAGTGACATCTCAACTGGCGTATTTGACTATTGATTGCGGGTTTCCCGACTCTCTTGAACCGCCCTGGGTTGGCTCGATGGTACATGTGCGTGGGGCTGCATTATGCACCGGTGGTTTGCTGCAGCACGTACTCAAATACCTTCTCTTCCCCTTCCTAGCATCCTCGACCTCGTCCTCCTACGCCGCCATTCAAACTGGTTAAAGCTCACACGGAGTTAAGCCTCCGCGCCGAGTCGTAAGAGTCAGAAAGTCAGAACGATTTGACTCTGTTAATTCACCGATAAAATTAACTCATCCCCTGATTATGTAATTGAAGTCTACAGGTTGCACGTTTCCATGGCTAAAACGGTTTGTTAAAGCTCGGTGCACGGTTCGATCTGCAATGCTCGACCATCTCTTTCTCTCTCTCTCTCTCTACAATCTATCTTTCTATTTTTTTCTCTACTTTATTTCGTTTGCCCAAATCGTTTTGCAGCAGAAATCTATGAACCTTCTCAATTTTGCTGTAAAGACAGATTTATTCCGGAATAGTATACCTAAGCTGCATTTTGATGTTACCAATCTACTCCCCTTTTCATCTTGTTTATTGCATTTTTCTCCCAAGAGTTTCGTTTTCTTGAATCTCGCCCGTCTCCGCTGTGCAGACGCCCACGGAATACACGCTCTTTGATTTTTATCAACGACGGTATTTGTTGCTTTTTTTCCCTTTATTCTTTAAGGTTTCTTCGCTGCTTTCTTTCTTTCTATTTATATCAACCTTCTTCGCATCATCCGCATGTATGAAATGCTTGAAAAATCTTTTACATCATGTTATCTCACTGATCGCCCGAAAGGACGGTATTTCTCGATAAATTCCAACAACCGAAGTATGCTTTATAAATCGCAATACATATTTTTATGCTGTATTGAAAACGCTTTAGTGTATCACATACGGCTACATCCGCAAAATCGACATTCACCCCGTGTTATTATACATGAATAGTACGTCGTGCTTCAACAATTTTGTAACCTATTTCTCCCGACGAATATCCGAGAAACATTGCACTTCGACTCATATATCCTCCACTTTCTATTTGAGAACAAGAAAATAATAATAATCAGCGGCACCTCAATTACGATTGCACGTATGCGAATGTTCTCCCCCTATCGTCGGTTCTGTCTCGTGGTAATTTCCTGCTGGCAATGCTAAGAACTTTCCCCATTAAATACGTCTCAATAAGATCATTAATTCACAGGCCGTTTCCACCGGGGGTTTGCTGTTTCTTATTGTCAATTTCCGTTAATGGTGGCTGCTAGTCGCTGAAAGTCATTGGCCGTGCCTAGCCGTGCCTTCCCGCCGTCGTCTGTCGGCCCGAGGTTCGAATGCCGGGGTTCCCGTATCTCACCTGCGATACATCAACGTCGCGAAGTAGAAGCGGGGGATTCCTGGCGCTGCTTCTCTCTCTCTAGGGAATCGAACCCAAATTCAGTCAAAATTTACTCCGGCTCCTCGAATCGAAACCGTGAAATCTACTTGTCTAGCGAGCCCTGATTTCCACGGAGGACATCTGCCACTGATCCTTCATTCGCGAAGCGAACCTTTGTACAACCGAAGATTAAAATTTCTTTGTTCTTTCCCTCTCTCTTGTTACATGGAAATTCGGTGAATGTTTCGCTGGTATGAGAAAGAAACAAAATTAAAAAATGGTCTTTTCACCTTAAGATACCCCTTCTTACAAAGTTTTTTCCACGTGCGTACGTTAAGACAGCAGCTATGGGTGGAATAAAATTGTTCCCTTCAACTCCTCGGCAACCGATAAAGCGAGATTAGAAGTTCGCGTTGTATAATTCCGTTTCTGCGCGCACCTACCAGATTCCCGGGATTTTCCAAGATCTCAACTTTGGCCGCCGGGTGGTGAACCCAGAACCCCGTGTCAAGCTTGGGTAACTGATCGTTTTTTTTCCGAGGCGATTTTTTAAACTTGAGTTTTCCGAACTTGCGTTGACAGGGTAAGATATGGCCAAGAAGTATTGGCTAAGACTGTGCGAATTTATTTTTACGAATATATATGCTGCCGTATCGTTTCAACGACAATTTGATAAATTCATTCTGATTTATTTCCCAAAAGTTTTCTTTGTCTGGTTTTGTTTTGCTTTGTTTCAAGATTGGCTATACTGACTCGGTTATGAAGCTTTCAATCTGCAAACTTCGGCCAGCATCAATCTACAACCTTAGTGTGATATACGGAAGTATAAGTAATATACATATCTACATTCAAAATAATGCTGCCAACGAAATATACCGATTAATTCGACTGAATTTCAACATATTTTTGTGAAATAATGCAAAAAAATTATTCAAACACGAGGCTACTTCGTTCAATTCATATTGTAGAATAAATGATAAGGTTCTGCCGATTTTAGTTCACACGTGTTCATTCATGATAGAGAGAGAACAACCGTTAAAAATCATAGATTTGATTTCACAGGATATAGTATCAGGTTTGGAATGAGAGGAGTAAAATTCTGCTGTACTTCAAGTGCAAATCAAAATCATGCCAACGTGAATTATGAAAGGGCCGATTACTTCGTACAGTTTCAAACTACTTCTGAGGTATGCGTCATTTGTATGCTGTCAATCTTTGGAACACACCATCAAGGCCGAATGTGTTTCAATCCAGGTATCATTAATAATTCGAAAATATCTTGAATATTTGAGTGCCATTGGTAAAACGGATGCGTACTGGGATCAGCTGCGTATTCGGGATTCTCGAAGACGTTCCACTTTCGAGAAACGGATTGACTAGACCTCACTTTTGTCCCTTAGGGCTAGGTTGAGAAATAACCGTAGTATATACCGTATAGATTGAATGTCCCTTCGAACTGATCGGTGGAGGACCTTGGAGGGCGGTATCTCTTTTCGCGGATGAGATTTTTCAACCGGACTGAGAGACGGATCCTTTCGAAAAGAGTGGTTCAACTCAGATGGTGTTTCAATTTGAGGAAGAATAATTTCGGACCTTCTCTGAGAAACGCCTCTGACGAATCAACCTTGGATCGTAATGTTGAACAGGTCCATGTTTTGTCTTTTCGCGAAGTTCTAACACCTTTTCAAAATGGTGAATCTAGCGTGGGTTCCTCCTTTTCTTTGTTGTTTCAATAAGGATGGTGAATTGAGCGTGAAGTTGGCTCTGCCTTCCCTGCGGGACAAAATCTAATGGAATACCTACTATTTTCTAAGAGAAATAGAAGAGAATAAATCTTCACCAACACTTTAGTTGAAAACGAATCAGGTATTTCATTCTCTGATGTATTAAGTTCAAAAACAATTTCCATATATCTTTTTCCGATGAAACGACTTCGTAATTTTTTCCCGTCTGTTTATAATGCAAACTCATCCCGTGAAGATTTGAAACTCGTGGATCTTCTGATACTGTAAAACGCTGATTGCAGTACCTGATCGACTTATAGATCAGGCTCACTGAAGCAGATCATAACCGAAAGAAAATCTGTTGGAAGTCATTCAATTAATTTTCAACTCAACGTCAGCTACGGTCATCGTTATTCTCGCGAGAACGCGTACACAGGGTGAAAACAAACGGTTGAAATAGCGCAACGAATTACCCGTGAAATTACCACCAAACTTAGGTAAAATCTTCTGCGCAGGGGAATGAAAAATATACGAGGGGGAGAAGGTCGGATGAAAAGATAGGAGGAAGCCGGAAAAACGAGGGAAGTGTTCTTTTCCTTCTTCTGTTTCATTGGGCGTGAAGTTGCACTCGTTGAACTTATACGGCAAAAAACTTTCCGATGAACAAAAGAATCCTCTTCGACATCCCCTTCTCCTATCTCATCGGCTGATTCTGGTCCCTCAAGACGTGCGGATGGCAAATTGCCGAGCTTTAAAAATACCCGCTGATGTGAAAACAGCAATTACAAAAATAGCTCTGCAGGTGCCAAATGGTCAGTGTAGAATATATCTTTTCCACAGACTGTAAATGAATTCAGCAGAAGCTTTAATCCGGTTACAAAGTTTTCCCCTGAAAATGAATCTCGAGTGAATTCAGTTCGATAAGATTTATTACGATTAAATAATCACAATGATCGATGTTTGCTTTCGGTATATGCACCTGAAAATGCGTGAATTTTTGACTTTTTGATCTAGAAAATTTTAGAAAACAGCTTCTAACCATTTTGTTTTTCTCTTTACGAAAGAACCGAATTCACGTATAAAGGCCGATACAACAATTCTGCGAGTTTTCTTCGCCCGGCAAAGCGGGTGAGATAAGGAAAAGAATTGGGGAGGTAAATAGCGACTCGAAGGTATGGGGGAGGAAGAGTGAACGGGTGAGGTAGGCGGCAGATCTCGCAAAAGCACCTGCGCCAAGGGGGCTACAATTGATGACATGAAAAAACACCCCCAAGGTTTTCCGCTGTCGTTGGGGTCTTACCACGACTCCTTCTTCTCCGCCTCTTCCGCCTCCTCCTCCTCCTCCTCATCCTCTTCATCCTCCGCATCCTCCTCATCCTCCTCATCCTCCTCATCCGTTTCCTTCCTCACTTCCACACGCCCCTACTACCCAAGAGTTTCTACGAGGCCAACTGGCGAAATGTGAGAACGTGTAATTTGCGAGTGTGGTAGCCTCACTCTGACTTGTGATCGATATCGTTTAACACAGGCTGACACCGACGAATTGCGTCACCCTTCATACGCTCGCTTGAATAATACTTCCCTTTTCCAGTAATACAACAGGCAGCATCAATCGATTCATAGATTGCTCATTCCCAGCACCGCTAAGATCCCATTATACACGGTACGTGGAAACATTCAGCACGCTGTAAAATGGTGTCAGTGTAACTTCTGTTATCAGTACTTGTACTATTAATACTGAGGCGTCATTTTCATTACCATCCTTCGAGTTTTTATAATTCATCGTAGACCATGAAAATTCCTTGAAAATTACGAAACTGTATATTGTATTACAAGTGCACAGAGGTATAGGCTCGGCTTCATGATATCTAGCTTGAACGCGCGAACTTCGTGCTGAACTTAACCCAATGTCGTGACAGGCGGTGCGTAAGGTCCGTGAGTAAAATTAAGCTACTAGAAAGTGCGCATGCGCCGAGAAAGCCCTAGTGTGTAAGACTGAGAATTTCAGCTAAGCCCATGCGCCAGTGTTTTACCCCATTGTTCAGAAATTGAGCACTTTACGCACGCTCCATAAGCTTCGAAGATCTAACTTTCGAATAGCATCTATTGGAAAAATAATTTTTTTGAACATTTAAACCACTTTAATTAACAATGTAAATTTTCCTGTGAATTTTCGCTTCACGATCTGATACTTTCCGTTTTCTTGAAGCATTTTCAAATAGTTTTGGAGAAAATGGTTAGCAAAAAAAAAAAAAAAACGCCAAATATGTATAATGCCATTAATATTTCACAGCAATTGCACGATTTCAGTAAATATCACCCTCCAACGCGTGATTATATAACACTCAGACCGGATTAAAAATTCTCACTGTATTGCACACAAAAACATTTTCTTTTGATCTGCCAAAATATCGAAATTTGACAAGGAAAACACGTAATTCCGACCAATTTTCATGATTAACATACAAAGTGTTTGCTTGAGTTAGTTAATTTTGATTTTACGAACTAAGTTTGTATCATCAGTAGTGAAAAATTTGTACATATCCAGAGAAATTTGTCTGCACAGATTTAATTTTTGACTACTTTTTATCACACAGCTGTATAAAACATGTATCTTCCAATTTTCTAGGTGCGCAATTCTGCGACGTATATGACGCCTGTTCCTTGTTGAAAAACGGCGTCGACTTATAGATTGCAATTCGTTTGGAGTACCGACCTCAGGGGTGTGGAGAAAGATTTGGGGGAATTCGGAAAAGCTCTGATGGGTGGGAGTCGAGAAAGTGATGGTTGCGCACTGGGGAAAGCAGAGAGGCAGTCACCGTGAAATATTGTTTTCATACTAATGACTCAAGTTTTTTCAATATAACGGCTGCTGCAAGCTGTTGCTACTGTTAGATTGCTGCACCCACAAGCTTTCGAGATCGCGATATTATATCCGATAAGGGTGAAAGTTCACATGTAGTGAGAGAGAGGATAAGAAAAAAAATCACTCATTGAATGGATTTTGAAAAAAGAATAAAACGAGTAATTACGCGACAAGTCGCGATAGCATGGTTACGGAATTGACAGGGAGCTTGTAAAAATCTGGACGCAAATATTGTGCAGTTGGGTAGAATGATTAACGATCACCGGTAACGCGGCTCGAGCTCACAAAGAGCAAAATGATGCACACGCAATAATTACTCGTAGCACGCGTTTCCCAGATTTTTCATTGTCCATCATTTTTGCCACGCGAAATCATAAAAGACATTGCAAAACTACACCACGCGACCAGAACTGCAATTTAGCTTTGATTAGCATAATATTAATAAACTCGGGCGCATTGGCAATTTAGTGAAACATTGTTTTGGCAGTTTTGCCTTGTACCATATTTTACGAATAGATTTCAATCGGCAGTTTCACCTTAAACAATATTGTACAAATAGATTTCAATCGCCAACAATCGTTTCACCTATACACGTGGATCGTGATCCTACCGCGCGATTCCGTTATAATGTATAGGTATAACAACGCGGTTTAATACCGTAGAAAACAGCCTATAGTGTAGGCAAAGCATCGCGTATACATTATACTTCGTAGCTGCGGAGTTCCCTGGCATATAAAACCTCGCAATTATGACATAAATCATTGTTGATTGCTTTGCAGCGTGGCGTTCGGTCCCGGGGTTAAGGGTAGCTCGATGTAGGAGGTTCGTAGTTAGCATATTACAGTCTTACGAGGGTCGATTGCGTCTTGGCTTCAGCGAGAAGGGGTCGGAATTACCCTTGTCGCGGTCTCGATTCGAGACGCCCGCGTCGCGCGTTTTCATCGCACTCTCAAGATCCAATTCCAAGTGCCAGCATGCAGAAGAACTCAGCTGAGACGATACGTCGAATGTAGAATCGTTCGCTGTTCAAGGGTGGATATATTTTGGCTGGAATAATTGAGACTGGGAGAATATTTGTTTTTTTTTTTTTCACGCCAGAACTAATGTCTAATTGTAAGAAGTGCTTCATACCATGTGATTTACTACCATTTAAATAACTTATTTATGCCAATTTCTTCGTGGAATCTTCCAAAACCATCGTATCAAATGGTTTGACTGACCTCATTTTACTGTAAATAACTTACTCGTTTTTGTATAATTACTTGGAGAATGGGATTAAGCTGTCATTTTTGAGAAAAGGTACAAGTAGTCCTGATTTTATTAATATCTGGGTTTTGGTTGCTGCAACGTATAAAAACTTGCATCATTTCAGAAGTTAACTTGATATATCAATATCAGACCGTACTTGTTATCACTCTGAAGAATTCCATGATAAAATTATATATATATATAATACTATACTATATAATAAGTATGATTTTGCACATGTTATTCGATTAATGAGGCACATGTTGCAAACCACGTGTTAGACTTAAGATCACAATCTCATACTTCGAAGGGACTTTTTGCTGGGCAGAAACTAACATTCAAATCTCAGTTTCAGACGAAAAACATGGCCCGAATTTGACACAGACTAATGTCGGCAAGATATTATAGACAAGTCGTATGCATACGTGCAGTCCTTGAATTTTCCATAGTGAGTGCAAGCCCTGCATGTATCATTCAGAGGCAATCGCTCGAGCTTGCATTTCATTATTTTATCGTATCCCCCTTGGGAAGGGAAACAAGAAATGACGACGCAGCGATAGTAATAAATTCAAAGTTTATGGGAACGGGATAGAGGAGAAATTAACCAAAATGAAATAACATTGACTAAATAATCGATATGCGTCTAGCGAGGTCTCAATTATATGATTGTTCAAGCAATAGTTACTCTACTGAAAATGACCATGTCTTAAATCATATAATATTATGGCCGAAACCAGCATATAATTTATTACATTATTTACCTTCCAAATTCAAGAAAGATGTATCAAAAATCACGTAATCAATCACAAAAACGCGGATCATTAGATGCACTATATCAAAAGTAATATAGTGAACTGCGTATGATTTTTGATTTAGTATATTTGACCGTTCGTGGTTTTGTAATTTATTACGTGATTTTTTATACATTTTTTTGGAATGTACTAGATAAATCATGTAGTAAATTACCTGTTCACTTCGGTCATAACATCTTATGATTTATTACATGTAGATTTTCGGCAGGGTAATGTTGAATAGTATTTATCATAAATTTCTTCGTGATGTCTTTACAATTTGTAGAGTTATCTTGTATTCACGAATATGATTCGAGAGGTTCAAGGCGCTGTTACGATTATGAAAACGAGTTATAATATTATAAAGGGATACTTTCGCAGGTTCGCCAAAAGTTCATAATAAATTATGCTGAGCCGGTACAGCGCATTACTTTGCGAACTTTAATAAATAGAACGACGTTATAACATCATCTCGGTAAGATTGTATCAGCATTCGACTATACATCATGCCTTTTATATTCAAAGGGCATGATTGTATAATTTCTTGCTCAGATAACCCCGAAGCCCTCCCTAACGGTACTCTTCGTCGAACTACAAGCATGTATATAACACTGTTTTAATATCGAAAATGGACTATTAAACGTCTTGGCTTTCGAATTCGGAGTGAATTTCAGGAAGACGAGTCAATCGATAAACTCATTTCCTCGTTTCAACGTGACTGAAAATAATCAGCTATGGTGTTCACTGATTAACTAAAAGATACAGCGTGCCACCCTTCAAGAAAATGAAAGTTTCTTCTTCCCGTTTGCAATAAAAGGGTTGCCAAATCAGGGTACAGCGAATGCATTTCTTTGTAGTTGGAATAGATGATAAAAAGAGAAAGGAAAGAATATTTTCCCAGTAAAATGACGAACCAATTGGCTGAAATTGTTGAATTTTTTAATTCAAAGCTTAAATGCTAGCAATTTAGTGAAAATTAAGATCTGACGAATAAATTCATTGAGCACAGAAACCAGGGTTACTTACAATTAATCGAACAAGAACCGTTGGTTATATTATCAACCGTCGTGGCTGTCGGTAACTCGGGGTAGCTGTTCAACCAACTGAAGCTGCTGTATCGGCAATCCGTGAGGAAATAGCATGGCAACGTTTGTTTGAACAGGCAATCAGTGAACGTCTTCAGCAATCGATAACTTCATCGAGTGCTGGTTCTGAAATTCAGTACCAACAGTCACGAAGAAGAAATGTATAGGTGGATAAAGGAAAAGGTGATTTGTACTATAGAAGTACAGGGTAGAAGCACAGAGTTTGTCTAGTTTTGATCGAACATTTTCAAGATTTTAGTAATTTTATTTGATAGACCGATAATATTAGGCTTTATTTTTTATATCCAATTACTTAAACATTGGTCGATGTCAACATCCAAGACCATGTTGAATAGAGAACTCGAATGAGACTCTCAGTTTCCTGGAAGAGAATCGCGTCTTTGATGAGTCATTCGTCACCATAATTGGCAATAAGTGAGGTAACTGATCTGCTCAGTCGTCGGCAAACGTTGCACCACGCAGGTTGTGCCGCTAGTGCAAAGCCGCCATCAATATCAAACGAAGTATAGAGATGAATCGGAGAAGGTATGAACGTTGCTTAATTGAATAGAAATTTGGCAAAGTTTTGTATCTGTTGGATGATTCACATGTCCGGGCCGTGAAATTTGTTTCAAGAAATCTTGAATCGAGTTTCAAAAGAAACGATGCAATCACCGAGTCACTCTAACGCTGTGCGTTTGATTTTTTAATATTTGCAAGAATATGTGAAACAGTATTTGATGAAACAAATGAGGTTGCAAGAAAATCAGTGTACGTAATAGATTTTCTGATTTAGGGACTTTTACTTGGCTTGCAACGTAGGTCCAACAGTAAACGTATTTACGAATGTTTGGGAGTAAGTCGGTGATGTAAGTAATTTCATGCTTTATACGATTATTTGCAAATTTACCTCAGGTTAGTGTGACCAATTTTCGAAGTATCTTGATGTAACTTGGTTAGTTTGCATGCGAGTGAAATAGCTTTTTTGTATTTATTATAAATATTTTATTGAGCAACGTGAACATTATTGAGAATACCTCACTGGCAAGATTCACAGTAATTGTTACGATTCGTTCTTATTTCTTCTTTCAAACCTTAAATAGCTAGAAAATATTTTTATAGTAACCAAAAGTAATTATCATTACCACAGTTTGACTTCACCAAACGGTTAAACGATACATAAATGTGTGTATTTTTACTTTCATCAATAGTTACATCCGAAATGTGATTACATAATAAATATAAGATTCCATATCGAAAATCAATCATCCTGAAGTACATGTATTGATGTGAAAGTTCGTATACATAATTTTTTTTTTTTCATGTTTTTTCTGGATTCTTGTCACCAAATATTGTTACCCTGATGAAGGCACATATGTTAAAAATATAAATATATATATATATATGTAAGGCAAGATCGTGTAGTACACGAGGTTATAAATCGAAGTCATAGTTCCTGAATTCGTGGAACTCGTTGTTCTAGTTTACAAAAAGTTCTCTACTCATGATATTGCGCCTACAGCAAAGTTAACAACAATTCTTTCACCTACGTTGGGTTTCATTTGTTTATCATCCAACAAGTAGACAAGTTACCGTACGTCAGAAAAATCTACCTAAAATGGATTGGACGGTAATTATGGTATTGCATAACAGTATCTTATCTCCTGAATTACCTACTATTATCTAAATCACAATTATTTACATATTTACAAAGTTTTCGCCCCTGTCAGATGCCGGGCATCCGACAATTAAGGCCCTTCCGCTTCTTCCGGAAGCACCTATTTCACAAAATACTGTTGAAACTAATGCACACTACTTCATATCCTTGCCACGGAAGCCAATCAATAACTTTCTTTATGCTGATAGTTTGCAGTTATTTCATGATTTGCATGATTCGGTATGAATAAAATCGGACCGCTAGGTATGGCAATCCGACAAAATGACATATTTAGAAGTTGAAATATAGCAACAACCACATCTTGATTTACGAATAGTTCAATTACTATCATAATTGATATAATATACGTAAGACACAGCGTAACCACAACCAAAATATATATTAAATCCAAAGCTAAAAATCCGTAAAAATAAACCTTCAGATGTTACTTTTTAAGTACTAATTAGCACGGTGAATGATCCGGTACGTGCTGAAACGAGCGAACTCAAAGTTTTCCCTATCGCAAATGGATGTAACCGTTGCTGAAAATCGAATCCGTGTACATTAAATCCGTTACGAATATCGAAATTCAACTCAGAAATTCAGTCATCTAATTTTTTTTTTTTTTTTTTCAATTTTAGAACGAAGTAATTCTCATTCTCTCTCTCAATGGAGTAATGAGAAGATATTTACATCCTAAAAAGCCATTTTCTGTTGTTTTAACATTAAAATTTTGAAAATCACTGTGAAAGGGCGTTTTCTCAAATTTGTCATCGATCTAGTATTTCTCCTACTGCGTTTGTACATTTGTATGATATCACCGTGAACACTGTCAACCTTTGAAATATACCTTGTAGCTATTTGACGGTGCAATAAAAATTTTTGAACCATCCGGTGACGCTTGTAGGAGCAGGTGCTTGTGCACGAGAGAATTATTTCTGATCATGAGAAAAATCTTCCAAGTGATACATCCAACATGAAAATGTATAACTTCAATTCTGTTTTACTATGCTTGAAAGTGAGTTTCTACACAGTTACGTTTGAAAAGTGAACAAAAATTTTCATAAAAATTTCAAGTATCTTAGTAGCGTATCAACACAATTGAGGTGTGCAAGTCTGTGTACGTCGTGCACTCGTTAAAATAATTCTTAGGTGTAAACTTATACTAGATATAATACTATTTCAAATTCAATAACAACCATCAGGTCATTATAAATCTCGTCAAGACCCCATTTCCCGAAATCCTCCTGAAGTATTTTGTATGACCCGCTGCGCGAGATGAAACACAATCGTAACGAAAAAAATTAAAGGTAATATAAAACGTAGGTACCGAGCGCCATCCGTAGCCATTAATTCCGTGCAGCTGACTTATAAACTACTAGTCTCTTTCAGAGCTCTCCATTAATGAATCGTTGTTAATGATAAAACAATTAGATATGTTCCTCCGTGAGGCATGGGAGGTCCTCCTGCGGAGCGGTCGGCACGTTGTCGGTGGGACTGAGTAGCGAGCTGTAATAAGTCTCGAGTTCCTTTGGCTTGACGGAGGATCGTCTCTCGTTCAGGAAGCTAAGCCTCTTTCGCTGCATCTCGTTGTCCAACCACTGCGCCGGACCGCCGTATCCTTTGGGCTGATGGAACAAGATCTTCACCACGCTCCAGATGAGGAATAGAATGCCTATCAGGAAAAGAACGTAGATCGCAACCTCCTGGACCATCGGAAGTACGTTCAGGTAGAGCAGAAAACGATCGTTTATTGGCTTCGGGAGCTCGTGCATGCCCTGAAGAAACAAGAGGGACCATGAAAAGTCGAGAAACAGGTTTGAGGAAGGTTCTAGAATTTATACTGCTGACTTGCGTTTTGTTTTTTCTATCACGCTGACTTCTAGTTCAACGTTATCTCGAGGATATCGGGAGCGAAACGAGTAAGCAGTTTACGCGAAAAGTCGCGACAAACATGTTTTCTAGTTTATAATTATTTGAGCATGGAGAACTCAAAAATATCGCATTACACTCGTTGAAGAATATGAAAGTAAATTTGTTTTCAGTTCTTTGGAATCTTGTTGGGGTTAAAAATAAACGGTGTTTGTTTCACCTCGACAATCACGCGTTGGGCACAAGCTGCGGTGCTTTCTGAGTGAATTTTTATTTTTCAACGGGTGTGTCTAGCGTCCTGATCGATCTTCCGATCGTGAGTGCTTTTCTTCGCGGTAAACGAGATATATGATGAGGTAAACTTACAATTTCAAACCACAAAAGAGGAAGCACTAGGTCCTTGAACTTTTCTACGCTCGAGTAGGAACTGATGTCCTGGAGCGCCATGTTTATCTGGTAGCGGAATGCGAGGTCGACGGGAAGCCCGGACAGAGGTTGGATGTAGAAAAAAGACTCGTGATCCTTCTGGTTTGGTGTAAGGCCTTCTACTGAGCTCAGTAGCGAAGGATCCGACTGATAGAAGTGAGGATACGATAGAGCGATGGGGAAACCTGTTTGAAGAAAAAATGCCATTTCACTTTCGAAAATCGTGTTTACCATCATCATTAAAATATTTTCTTTTCATCATACGGTGATTGCACATGGTAATCGCTTGTCTTTTTTCCATTGAATCAGTAAACATCTTCAACATATATTTTCAATCGAAGTTCAGAATCGATCGACACGTGTATTATTGAATTATTTCTCAAACCGCGTTGTATAATGATGTTCAGGTAAAATTCCAGGTCTCGTCAGTTTCGTAACAAATGCATGCAAGTTCTGGAAACTAGGTACTCGAACGCAACTCAATTACCATTGCTAACAGTTATTACTTCGCAACGGTATGCCTCTACTTCGTCCAAGTATCGACGGATCTCAACTTCATCTCTCGAAGAACGATAAATTCCGTAAGCAAAGTAACTTATTATCCCCAACGTAACCTTTTGGCTCACCTGTCTGTATTCGAGTTGATTCAACAACGCGGAGTGACAAGGTGAGGTCCTGTATTTTGTTTGTCAACTAACCTAGACTATAATACCGTCCGATAAGAATTAGCTTACCGTAGTAGCAATCAGTGACGTCCACCAGGCCTCGGGGAAGACAGCGTCCCTTGCGGCAGAAGCACTTATTCTTTGGGTTGACTGCTCCGTTATCTAGCTCGTTTTCAACAAATTTGTATTCGAATGCCTCGAGCCCTTTGATAGTTTTAGTGCCTGTATAATGCTGTAAACAGGAATGATAAGATCGGTGTAATGAGTGATATGATGACTTGTAACAATTAGTCAGATTCCGCGAGATAATATAGTTGCATGGAACACCGTTCCGATGTTCGGAAAAAAGAGTGTAATTATTTTCTCATTTTCGCAATTCACAAATCGTTTTTCTCCCGTCTGTGCCTTATTTAATTGTCCCCCGTTATGGCGCACGTAAGGTAATTGTCGAAAAGCAAAAAAATCTACTCCGAAGACAAATTATCAGGTTCCACATACGATCGTCCCTGTGGTACTAATCGCGTGCTAATTATGTCTTCTTGCGTAATTTAGTACCTTGTCTCCAAAATTAAATCGACAAAAAAGATTGGCGATATTGTCAAGTGATTCAGTTATTATTACACACTAGCGCGTGCCGAGAGTGATGTATTGTCGTTGGAATTTATTCAGATTACATCTAAATCCGCACGGTACGTTGTTTTTCAACTTTGTCGTTGATATGTGTATAAACGGAGAGCCCGGTATTAAGCGACGGTGAATTAATTTTTTACACCAGCTGTGAGCGCTAACATTTAATCACATTGAATTATCTAATTGGATGTTACCGATAATCTATCTCTTCGAAGTGGGCTGACGGGAAACGCTCCGTCCAAAAAGTGCGGCCTTATCTCTGATATTTTCCGATCAATTGCGATCGCCCCGTGCGATCAACCCAATTTTCAGAATCACGTGAAATCGGCATTGCGACGTTATTGCCATTTAAACTAAAAATAACTTACCATCTCAACACTGCGGCAAAGACTCTTCCTGAAGAAATGAAGCGTTTGATTCGGCTTCAAGTAGCCACGGAACTTGGTACCGTCACTAGCGCCCTGAACATTTGCACAACTCCCAGTCCAATGGGGTAGATCAGCGCCGTGATTATAGGTGTCAATCAGCCCGGCCTTCGACACGTCGGTTTCGCCGGTATACACGGTTTCAATGTCACCCTCGAAATCGTACATCTGCATGGGCAATTTGAATGAAAGGACCATTAACAAAGGAGCGTAGATGTTCCGAAATACCTATCAGAGTAACCGAAACAAATGTGGATTCCAATTGTGATAATGCAATCAGGTACGACGAGAAAATGTCCGCATCACTTTTTTAATCGGAGCCGAACAAGTTTGACCACTTGGCAATTGTTTTGCGGTTGGATGGTGAAGTGAATTAAAATTTATAGTGGCTGAGATCAAGTATTTTTCAAGGTTATACATTAAATCGAGATGAAATTAATTTTTACCGTACCGCAGACATGCAAATTCAGCCGGTTTACCGTTGATGTGAAATAAAAGTGATATCTTTCTGTAACAATTTTATTTTTAGACACATTTAGGTAGACGTCGATAAACTTTGATTGCTACTAACATGTGTTGATATGTTTTTTTCTTTAGCTATTACAAAATACCGAGCTAAGATGGCATGATAATTCTGGAGTGAGACATCGAACGATTTCCGAAGATGCAATTCCGGACACGTTGGAATCCGGTACCGGAACGTGTACTATTTTTGTGCACGGTCTGCATCACTCTGACTTTATAAGTGCCTACAGGAATGTTTGACCAGGGAGCTCTTTCAAGGACGTCGATTCAACCACTGTGAGGGATACGAGCCCAGCAACCGGATCCTCGGAACTCGTTTCTGAGGAAAACTCGTTTCTCAAATCGTCAATGATGTTACGGTCAACCTCGGGAAAAATTGAACGCATCTTAATCAGCTTCAGCTTTATCGTATCGTATAATTTATACGCGAAATAAATTCAAAACAGGATTATAAGAGGATGTGCGTTGTTGCGAGATGTTTTTAGTTCGAAAATCGTTCGTCATCAGCCGTCGTAAACGTTTTGCCAAACGGAAGTGGAGTTCATTGGAAACTTACCCTATCGATGAGGCCCAGTCTGTCGAATTTTATCCAAGAAGGCATCACCTTGTTCCCCAGCGTGACCAGAGTCGATTCGTAACCGAACATAAACTCCTTCGCGGTCATTTCGACGAGCGGCTTACTGCCCGACTGACTGATGAGCATATCGAGGGCTAATTGAGTGAGGTAATTGGAATCCCGCATCACGTTGGTTATACTCTGAAAACGAACAAAATCTCTGTAAAGCAACAGTGCATCAACAATGCGATTGTTGGTACAGGTTAACGGTCCAAGTATACTTTCGCCTACGTGCAGCACGATGCCCATTCACCTATCAAAGGCAGTTGTCGTTGGGCAAGTAAAGCGTAAATCTTTAATATTCACGTGCATGTGACGAGTGTCTGTGCAAGATCGACGGCACATGCCGCAGGGTCGTGAATAACAAACAAAAATCGAAAGCAATGCCGGCTGTTGCACTCCGTTAAAAACAATGCTGATTGGATAGCACGATTGCGGGAAAAAATGTATCGCAAGGAATTGTTATTTATAAAACTGACGCCGAGTGGATAAGTATAATATTTTCTTTGAATATTAGACAGCTCAACTTTCACGTCAGAGTTACCAAATCCTGACCGGATCGGCGATTTCCTTTCACCATAATCACGGTGCCGCAGTTTGACCTAGGCCAATGCTCGATGCATGTGTGTATCGGTAACGTTCCCTTTCTCTCTCTGTATTTTTCCCGTCAATCTCGGACCGGTTGAGAAGAAAAAAAAGAGAAAAATTCGACAAAGTAAAAAGATGTATAATACAGGTGCAGCAGGAAAAGTACTCGGAGCATAAGTAGTAGTCGAGGATTACTCAAGGATTACATCAATCGGCCAAGGTATACGTCTCGGACAGACGGACAGGTATGGGGTCAATTGTCAACTGCGATTAACTCACCGCGTCGTGGAGAATGTTTCGATCGAGAATAATGAACGACTAAGTACGGGATGCGATACCTAAAGTAAAAAAAAGCTGGGTCGCTGATTATACGGAGTCCTCCTTACCGCAGCCGCAATACGTTCATTTGATTGTGAGATCGGAATACCGAAACGTCGACATCGGTAGTCAATAATGTACAATTGTATCTGCGATGATATCGTAAGCTCAATAGTAGTGACATGCATATATTGTATGCCTAGTTTTGTCGGCTTACGCAACAATCTGCGTTGTGTTTTTCCATATAATAATCGTTTCATCTCGACTTAACTGTGACCTTAACTTTCGTTATTGATGATCCTAGAATTTTTTATCGATTGATTCTAGAAGTCGCTTTTCCGAAACATTGGATGTGCGATGTATCTAACGTATGCAGATGACAACGTTTTTTTTTTCTCCGTTTTTTCGCTTGACTTTTTTTCTTTCCTCATTTGGACGATAAACTTATAATTTATTATCGCCTGATGGAATCTCGGGATTTATTGTCTATACTGTTTGCCTTGCAGGCGTGCTACAAATACTTAGTTTTTCTTCAACTCGCTATCCATAAAAAGTAGGCTGTACTTATACCTACTTCGAATCCATGGTGCAATATAATTTCGTTATGTAATCGCGGTTTACTTCAAGATTACAGAATATTATTATTAAATTCCGTTGATAGTTTGTCACAAGAGAAACGCGGTCTGCATCTGGATTCACCGACGGTAGTGCAACGTGACGTAAACTCGTCCACAAATAATGTGCGTGTACTGGACACGTGTGAATTGCAACTTCTGCACGCAACCTTGACAACAATGACGTTTCCGCCCTAAGAAGGCAACGTCGCGTAACATCTGGAAATTGGGCCACACGATTACTTATGGTCCAATTTGTTCAATTATACGCATGTGACGAGGAAAGTTGGCCGCGGTTCTCGACACCGAATCTCGAAATTATACCGTCGTTGAATTTTCACTTCTCTAAGTATTACGTCAGAAATTGATTACAATTTTTTCGTTCACTATGCACCATGAATGGCGATACAAAGCATGCACGGTATTTCTTTGTGGTAAGAACGTTCTGTACTGCAGCAATGTACACTTATCGACGGCTAATTATTGCGCAAATCCAGTGATTATGATCACCGTGTCAAGTCCCTCTTTTTTTCGATTTACCCGCTAATCTCGCGTTAAAATTTTTGATTATTTCGCTGCATGACGTTAATGTTTGCCAGAAAATATTCACCAATAGTGCGATAAGCAAACGCCGTTTGCTTTCGGTACCAATCATAGCACCTGAGCACATAGTAATTATCAGTGACACTGCCGCATTACAGGTCACTCGTCGTCAAAAAAATCCTTTTGAGGTGCTGTTAACAACCGTGTGATGACGTTCATATTTAACGACTTTATCTGTGATTTCTACCGTGGGTAATAATTGTGTTGATAAATTGTTACATACTAACATTGATATTGACTTTGAATATTTTAGCGAAGTTTCACCAGACGAATGTTACTTCGGATTTGGAATACTATGTGTGAAATATGGTGTCGGACGATTGCAGTCGTGACGAAACACTCGTCGAATAGATTATATCGATCGACTAATTCGAACGACTCTTGCTATCCGTAGATTTTTCTAGAAGCACGTTTCCAGCTCAATCACGTCCGAAAGAAATTTGACCACGTGGACTCGGTGAACACGTGTGGATTACAATTTAAAACGTTCGTCTAAGCCTTTTACCTAAGAAGCTAGTGGCAAAAATGTCCAGTCACAAACAGATACGATGCGCATTTGTAATAAGTGAGCAGTTATGTATAAAACAGATCGATATCATTAAGAGCTATACTGCTACACGTGCTGCTGTAAAAAAATCGCTGGAAACTTACGTAAGTGTGAAAGGGCTAATCAAAGATCTTGCGTTGGATACGGATGATGATTCCTTTCGGTTTACCATGCGATGCAAGTATCAGGTAGATAGAAAATCGGCAGAGCATTTCTGTAGTAATTTCATGGTCGGATGACATTTGTAATGAGCGTGAGTCCGGAATAAAATGAAAGAATCATGATGAACTTTCCGCAATCCAATTCACAGGAATTAATGAACAAAAGTGAACCTGGCGAGGTGTAGATGCGAGAGCTACGCTAATCTAACGAATATTTTATACGCCCATCTGGAACGTACCATTTGTTATCAAGTAGAACTATAGTGCAAAGGTTAGAAATGCGGAAGAAAAATCTAATTACAGATATCAAAGTTGAACATACATCACTTTGTATCGGCGAATTATCAGCTATACGATATGCACAAGTGATAAACGAAGCCTGATTGAAGAAATCTGTGAGATTCGTTGCAAAAGCAGTACTCGTCAAATATGACGAAATAAGAGCGACACGTGTCGTTTGACTTGTTAGACAGAATAATTCTTAAGACAAAACAGTTAATGGACAAGCTTTTCTACAACTATCCGCAGGAAGCGTTCAGATATCTGATAAATATCGAGATGCCCTATCTCCGTCAACAACTCGACTACTTTGCAGTAAACTACACAATATTCTTGTTTTTGACCAGAGGTAGCACAGAAAATAGGACTCGTGGCATTTTTGGATATCGCCTTCGGTTCGTGCGGAATTTTGTACGTGTCGAAAAAGCCCTACTTTAGGCGTACTTGCGACGAAAATAACCATCATATCGAGAAGTCAACGCGGAGACAGGTTTGCTTGGACACGATAAGACAGCTTAGCTTAGACTGTCCGCGTTCCAACAATCGGGGCGGCAAACCCAGCATGTCAAATTTATATTCTCTTGGTGATATTAATTCCATTTTTTTTCTCTCTCTGACATTTCGTCCGACGTCGCATGCAGAAAAACATGGTTTGTTTTCAGCTACAGCTAGAAGTAATCCAGTTTAGACGTTGCTCGTGTCACGACCCATCATTTTTAACCTTGTTTTATATATGTACCGTGCAGTGACGTGTTAGCCGCATGTCGGAATGTATTGACGAGCTACGCAGTCTGACACGCCTTAAATAAACTACTTGCGGTGAGGTTTTTTACCCCATAATTTTTTCATTCAAATTGTATCAAGAGTTTAATCACTTTTTTATTATTCAAGTGTACAAACAATGCTCAGGTTTCTTAATATGACAAGTCTATTTTTTGCTCGCGGCTCCTTAAAATCCGATTACCGTAATTATAATTCCCGGTGACGACTGTCAGGCAAGATTTGTGAATAGAAATTTGAAGAGTTGATGCGCGCATAATTGAGGATTCCCTTAAATCTCGATGATGTAACCGCACAATATAGCTGTAATTAAATAAACACTAGCACTTTTCCCATGCCTTATACTCATGAATATTCAACTAGCGGCTTATTTGATTCGCGTCTCTAAGGAACTCCCATCAGTGCAAACAAGCTAATCCAATCGTTCAACAAACTCTTGAGTTAACTAAAGTAAACTTGCGTATCCAGAAACGCCCAACTTGCCGATTCATTCACATTTCGTTACGTTAACAGCCGGTTAATTACGGTCACAACTCACATCTGGTGCAATGTTCAATACCCGTGCATGCGATACCGTAATAAAAATCTTGCCTTTCCAGTGTTTTGTTAGCCTTGAGGCAGTACAAGTGCATCTGAAATCTGCATATATATATATATACCTAATATCACTTCTGTCGGATCAGATGCTTTAATCACACTCAGCTGGCATCGCATATTCGTGGTCCCCTAATTAAGCTTTTCTAATTAATTAATCACGCCGTCGTTTGGTATTCATTTATGCACGATACAACTAGGTCCCCTGTGTCAATGGACAAACTTTTTTCATTCGGCATATCTTGTTTGTTTTTATATGTATGTTATGTTTTGATAATTTAAGGTGAACAAGTGTTTGCGGCAATATCCATTCAAGCACGCGTTATATGTACGTATATTATTGAATATTATGTTATTGAATTATAGTACTGTACGTATATTGCACTGAAGAAAGTAATGATGTATGAGTTTAAGGTGCAAATATTGTAGTGACATAACAGAAACTACACTCTTGTTCTTTTTACACTCAACGAGCAGCAATAATTGCATTTTATAGATTATTGCACTTTTTCTCCCTGTCATAGTATTTCTTCACTCAACCAACAGAAAAATTTGAAACCATCTGTTAGAAGGAAATTAGCAGAAATAATTCTAGCTACTACATATGAGATTTATTGTCAGTTATAATTAAATACAATTAAGTACGGTACATGATTAATTAAAATGACCATGAAATTGATTTGGATCAATTAATGTTTACTCTGACGGATGAAGGCAACGACTTATTTTCCGAATACTTTTTCACCCGTTTACTGCACAGTTGTGAGCACAAAAAATTTGACAAAAAACAAATATCGCCCACTCGAATGAACTAAAATATGTCACTGGACCGACACTAACGATACCAATTTTAATATTTATTTTATCACTCCGAATGCGTGCAAACTGGAAGCTATGAAACAACGTCGAATGAGTAAGTCATCTGCAAATTATACAGGTAATTCCAAGATACACACATATATTAAACAGCTAGTAAAAAGATGAAGATGACTCAGTTGACACGGGAGTTTCAATATCATTTCAGAGTGCAATACGTGTAATACGTTGTATAACGTGGCAAAGGTCTGGGATGGACATGTCACGTTTGTACTTCCGTAGTTTTTTCCCACTGTCCTATAGAAAAAATTGACCAACCGAAATCAGGTCTTTGTGAGTAAGCTGCGAGTCTAGAGAATTCGATGTTCCAAAACCGAGACGAGGCAATGGCCAATTGTTCGGCGTCGCGATTCGTAATCTCCAAATGCTTCGAGGCTACCGTTTATCCGGTTACCCAAATATTTTATGGTCTCATTGCTCAATAGACGACCACGTGCGAAGCATGACCCGGTATTTTTTCACTCAAGCCAAACGATCCACGCATAGCTCGTCGGTGCTGAGAATTCATATTATATGAATCCACATTTCGTATTCATTCGATATTTCTCGATAATACAGAGTTATAAGCCTGAAGCATACTCGGAAAGTTATAACGCAATCGCTGTGAATAATGACTGTCTCAATGATTGGGTGCGTCCGAATTCCGAGAGTTTCGATTGCATCTGAGATAGTACTCAACGCGCCAGTTGGCCTTCGAAAAAATGTCTAGAATCTTCGGCTGGTCGGGTGAACCAGTATAATTTTGACTCGTCAAAGTTGTGAGTCAGACTCGAAAACTGTGTCACAGCAGATATAATTCGGATGTCAATTCGAATCCAAGCGTCTCGAGCTGAAACAAATTCGATGCTCGAATATGAAGTAAATATTATGGGTTAAAAAATATGTGAATTTGAACTTGCTAAACGAGCTCTCGAGTCGCTAAAAAGTCTCAATAAAATCGTTCTTTACAAGTTTTAAGTAAAATTGTACCATGACATTAACTTCCCTCGTAAAAAAAGAGCGCGCTTAACGAGAAAAAAAAATACAAATTTAAAAATTATCATCCAGGTTAGTTCGAACTTTGATAAATCCCGTCGTTTTATGCCGTGGCACAAATATCGAGACAGCTCTTCTTTAATACTTTTTTACGCCGACTGAAATTTCTCTGTTTGCGCAACGTACGTTATACTCAGCGACAGAAAAATTCTTACGGTAATTTGAAAGCACGTTTTTACTACTACGCAGAGTTCGTTTGGTAAAATACGGACCCGTTGACCCGTTTGGACAACGTCCAGCGTTGGAAAACTGCATAAACGTTATGTTCGTATGATTATTAATCACTGGCAGACGCGATAGATTCGATTCACAATTTAGGCCGTGAAAATAGTCAACTTTAAAGCTTTCAATCGAGGTGTCAGCATTTGGAATCATCCAACGCCTGCATCATGCTTCCGGTAATTATTTTATCCTGTAGGTATATGTTGCTATTTTATTCGGAAGTGAAATTGATTTGTGTATTTGTTTGTTGAGTAATAAATTTTAAAGCGATAATTTTTTCCCCTCAAATCATTTTCTGCAGTAGATGTTAGTCCAAAAAAAAAAAAAAAACGGTAGATAGCATATAATGCTTATAAAAAACAATTATGACTTTATATGTTCTCTTCATAAACGTCAAGTGCAGTTTTTTCATTCAATGATAATGAACACGCGTTATGAAGAAATTAATGTGCCGCCTGATAGCCAGAGAAATGAATAATATTATTCAGGCGTGAATGCAAGATGGAAATTTAATACCACTTTAATTCCGATTGGACTTGGCAATTCAAAAACTAATGGAAAATTTTGATCGACAGATCGCGGTGTAGGAATAATCGATATCGTTTGGCTATCGGCTTATATTCGAGTAGAAGCTATCCTTGGCATCTATATCGGTCATAATGGACAGCATTGGTAGTATAAGTCATACGTCGAAAGTTCATTAGCATTCTGTAATAGTTCACGCGGTGAGTCTTATGAATGAGAAATCAACTTGAGGAAATTTGTTGTTAATAAACTATGCTCGATTTACACTTCGTAATGCTGCTGTATGTATGCGTATTCCAAGTAAATCGGACGGACGCTTCTTCCTTGTTATTTTCCTCCCTTTGTCTCTGTACGAAGTAAACGGAACTCTTTCCCCACATTTCTGAACATGCGAAATTCACCTCCAATGCTAAATTTTCAAAACACCTTTTATTGTTCGTCGGAATGTGTTAACTGGTTCGCCCTGCCTCTTCGAAACGTGAAACAAGTAGGCGTGAGGCCAGACCTTGTAGAATCTTTATCGAGAGATCATAAGTTTGCCATTAAAAAAAATAAATAAAAAACTTCGCAATCTGAATAAATAAGTACCTAAAGGTGACATGAATGAGCCGTCGCGAACCTATATTACTCATGTGTTTACTACACGGAATTTTTTCATTCCCCTGTAGTTAACAATGCCATCTATATTATAACTATTATTACAATTCTTACACATATGTTAGAGATCAAGACTAGATTTAGCAACATTCAATCCGGTATTTTTGCAATTATATGTATCGTGCACAACGGCGTTCATATTTCATTCTCGATTTCTGCGGAGCTAAAAATCGCTTTCAAGATATCACACATTGCATACTAATAGTGGCTTATCCGCAGAAGAGAAAATGGCACCGCCTTAATTTGCGGTTTTATAGTTTGATGAAAATTTTTCCGAATAAGATACCTTGACTCGTCCGATTTCCATGGAAGGTTCGTAAGCAATTAAGTTGTACAATTAATAATTATTATTTATCAATAGAATGTTCGAAAAAAAATTTGGCAGAAAATGATGGCATCACTTCTTAAAATTCCGATGAAATATTGATATTTGTCAAAGCGGTGCCGTTACGGTCAAATTTTGAACAAGAAATAACTCAAACCAAACTCACCAGCAATGCGATGTTTGGAAGCATCAGCAAGTCCTCCTCTGTCCCATTGCTCATTTCCGGGATGTACTTGAGGGGATGTAGAGGAATGGAAGTTACCGTGCCATTTTCGTTGAACGTCACGTTTCCATGCTCCATCAATTCTCTGAAATGACCAAAGGTAGATATGATTTAGAGGAAATTTCCTTATTTTGCGCTGCGTTTATCGAGCAATATTGGTTGTTTTTTTTTTTTTTTTTTTTTTTACGAGCAGTCGTTCGTAAAATGTAAATCGATAAACCGGAATTGCTAATTCTTATTTTGTTATTGATTATATATCTGTTATTATAGGAACACTGCAATAACCTGATATAATTTACTGTTCAAGTCAATAAAATTTTACAATCACGTGATCGGAAGACACACGCACAACGAATCGTTAGGATGAATGTTGACTCACTTGTAAACGTAAGGACCGACTTGGTTGAATCGAAGCTTGTCTTCCTCCCCGTTGAGGAATTGCTCGCTGTTCGTGACATTGAAGAGGTAGACTTTGAGATAGAGATCGACAGGCGGCGAACGCCACAGCTCGAATATTTCACCGCCTTCGCTGAAAGTGACTTTCAGCTTGAACAGAATATCGTACGGCTGGAAGACCAGGACAAGACAGCCGGAAGCGATGCCCAGCAGGCCCAATGTCATCAAGACAAAAATGCCTGGAACAAAAGAGTCAGAGATACGTTGGTTATGAAATTCCTACAACACACGTTATATATCTGTATGTTATAATACGTGCGAAGAATTCCGAAGCGTGTTAGCAACAATTTATTTCCATACGTTGCAAAAGAACATGGGGAAAATTTCATCCACCACAAATGAATCAATTTTCGTAGCATCACAATATGTAGGTATTTACATACGTGTCTAGTAATTACCTACCTCACGAATGTCGCAACCGTCGAATAATGTGGGTAGAATAAAAATCCACGTACAATGAGGAATTGTCACGAGTTCAACGGCTGGCGTATCATTCTGTTAAGATGTTTTCTTTTTTCACCCGAGAATAGTTTATGCTCGCATATTTTAATCTGTTCGTTGATATCTACTTCGTTATTTTTCCCTGCTCTCTCTTCACTTTGTGAGCGAAATAAGATGATGAGTTTCATAAACTAGCCCAATGTTTCAGACGTCAGTGCTGTTTTGTAACCGTCAAATAAATAATTTCCGCTCGGAATTTCTGACCGTCATCAATCGCGAATCATTCAACTCGAGACTATTATAATCACTTGTTTCATTTTTAATTTTCAATTTTCATCTCTGGCAAATTGATGCGTGCGTCGAACATCGATATTGATATGTAATCGGGTGAACAGAACTATCGACATTATAATTTTGGGATAAAAATTGATTGAAGATTCTCTGTGTCATGAATTTCGTGTCGTTTTACGTTTAAGGAACTCAATGCTGAAGAACTGAACTCTTCAATCCTTTTTTTTCGACGGCTCTTAATTAAGGGAGCGGCCAGTTTCCTTGAACGAATCTCAGAATAATTTTCGGACCCTTTGTTACGAGGGAAGCGGAAAAAGTTTCAAATACCAGGCTCAGTGGACGAACGGTTCTTAGGAGCAATAGCGGAGGCGTATACAGGAATCGAATACAAATTGTTATTTAATAGGGTGATTCACACAGGAATCACGTCCATCCGTCCTTGTAAAATTATATTATAATTGTTAAGCTTCCTCCCGAGTTGTGACGTCTAGACCGTCGACATATCAAGATAACTGATCTGTCCGTACAGGTTCGTACAAAACTCTACCGGTGGAGTAAACTACGTATTGTACACATTTTTAATGAATTAATTCATCGCCTTATTACGAAGACAACAACGACCAAAGGCAATAAATCTGCAGAACTTCCCACGTGCACCAATGAGAACCTGTTCTACGACTACTTGCTGCAGTCTCTGGTAAACCTTGAGGAATGAGATACGAGTTTCGCCAAGCTGCATACGAGATAGGAGGTTTGGTGACTTCGTTTCCGGTTACTGGGCAGCATTCTTTGTACCTAGTCTATCCGGTGTTCAAAGAGAGTATCGCATGCGGTTTGTGCAAAAATTCCTTTTCCAACGACTGCTGTATCATGTTTTGAACCAGCCCTCCCGAAAAGCATCATTAGTGGGATCACGCATGAGACATAACAGTAATTTACCGCTTGTTCGATGCACAAACAAGGAAAATTCGGAGACTAAAGGCTGGAGGCGATTCAAATGGGTATGATCGTTTCAAGATAGGAATCAGAAAATTTGTAGAAATGTCTTGGATTGCGTCAAACCAACGTAACGCGATATGCTATCGGCGAGTTTATACAAACGATATTCTCTCTTCGTCAGTTTAGCGTTCATTTTTTCTAACTTGTATGAAAAATTTGATTTTCTTGAATGATCCAGACATATTGCCATTTTCACCCAGCCACGTGATTGTAATCGTTATATTCGAAAAACAATAATCTCCTAGGCAAAGTCTTTAGACGACTTAATGAAATTACAATGTTGAAACATTTATCTAAGTTATATGAATTGGTAGAAAAATATATGCGTATTATCGAGTCATGTAAGTTGAATGCGGACCTTTATTATATTCATTGGGAATTCAAAGTAGTACTGAAATTCAGCACAGCTCTGCCATTTACCATCAGCATATGGCTTTGCGAGAAATAGCGCCACCTCAAAAGGTTGAAGTTTGCATTCTTGATAATATGTATTTATATACATGCGATCATCTTGTCCCAAGGAAAATGCTAATTCTTTATTTCTGCGAATTGGGACATACTTGTAATAGAAAACAGTCCTGAAGAGTCGTTTCATATGATATATGCCAAAACTGCAGCATTGTGCGATTATACCCATGCATTAAGCAACGTGGATTCGATCCGGTTGTATCGTTTCAACGTGAATTCACCACGGCAAAAACGCTTTAGATAGCGCCGTGATTTCCTCGTGAAACCTCCGACCCTACGCCGTATAAATCATCAACCCTAGCTCGCTGTAGCTTCGACTTTGCGAAGCTGCGATTCCCCTCGACTGCATGTTGCAGAGTTATCAGTTTATCGAACTAGATGTTGTTTCTGCGACGGAAGTCACAGTGTTAAAGGCATTGACTACTGCATAGCCGTGCATTGAATCCGCATCTCATACTCTTCTTCTCAAGGAAATTGAAATCTGGATAGTCTACGAATGACTAGAAACAAGAAAACATTATGGAAAAGATAAAGCGAGCATAGTTTACGTTTCTGGGGCCCCTTCATTCACCTACCTGCCCAGAGAAGTGAATCTCGTGTTTTTATTTCGCGGAAATTTTGCTGCAAGTTGCTCGAAGATTTCCACCCGGTAAACAACACCGGTTTGATATTTCTGCTCGCAAAGAGACTCGAGTTAATGCTCGGTCGATTACCGGCGTAACTTTTGTCCTCGAAATCTGAATTATCCTTCTTTCTTTTTTCCGCACGGATGAAATGAAGCGGTTAATTGCGCTTCCCAAAACTGAACTTACACAGTGACTCAATACCGCGCAACATCCTTGCGTAATTTGAATTCAGAATGGACACTGTTTCTCCGTTCAAAACGTGCGACCAGTTTCACTTCCTATAAGTAATCGAGATTACCGCATTGTCTTCTGTTAATCTTTCGCACGGTATGATCATCACGTATTCGCAATTTCTCAACTATTCAAGGTTTGACGTACCCGTACGCTTTGATACTGTAAGCTCCGATATATACTTCCAGAACAAGACAGTCTGCCAACGACTGGAGTCCTCAGCTGCTTAATCCCTCCGCTGCTTTTACTGGCTGGTAGCTAAAGTACCAGATCGGCCTTGAACGACGTTGATTTCCTAACTCAAATGGCCAATTCGTGTCTATCGCCATCGGCATACTTCTTCTAGAATCATAACCCTATGCGCTTTCAGATTTCCGTAAATACTGGCTAATCTGACACTTTGCAAGATTCGAAACAGTCGCTCCAATCAATTTATTCTATGGACATTCATCAGGCTGTAAGTAATGGCTTTATTGGTTCAATGAATCGAAACCACAGCCGTCAACTTTCGTACCTACAGTGCTATAATAATATGTGGTACCGTTTGATCCATCATGTTTAGTTCCAATGCTTATTGATCATTTTGACCTTTGTCTTTGATATATACGGATGTTAAAATTCTATGTCGACATTTTTTGTTTTAGTGGCTATACCTGAATGTTCCTTCACGTCTGAGAATGACCACCAGGTAGTAGACGGCGAATAAAATTCTCGAATGTCGAATAATCCGGGTCGATTCATTACATCAATAAAACATAGTGCTTGTTTTACTTGTCAATATCACGAGGCTGAAGGAATAAAAAAAAACGGGTAACATTCCTTTCAAAAACAAGTTTTGCATTCGAATTTTCATACGCTTCACCGTGCCGGATGCGACAATAATTAAAAATTGAAGACAAGATTGTTAGAATGTAATTTTATTTCTTGATAGTGGCCACTTTGAATCTCCGATTAAGGATTTGTTAAAAACAGACGGCAAACTTCTCTGTACTTCGGGCTCTGAATTATTTCCCTAAGAAGAATATATCAAGGAAAAAGGTCGATCACAATACGACGTGTGTCCGAAAGACATGAAACGTAATTCCAAAAATTCGACTTGATGTTTGCAGAACTTGTGACTCACGTTCGCGCGTCCGATCTTTTGAACAGATTCATCCACGCTAGTTCTATCAGTAGATACCTTTATTCTCATTCACAGTTCATTGTGCGATTAATCGAATGATCATCACGAGAGCAAGGAACAGCTTCTACCGGGGATTGTAATAATACGGGCGCAAGTACGGGTGCTTCAGCCAAAAAGCAATTTGAAAGTCATTCATATCTGTCTGATTACTACGGTAAGTGTGCACAGAGTTTGTTTTTTTTTCTTTTTTCAACCAGTCGGCGTACGCGAGCAACATCAATGGACTGTTCTGTCAAGGTACGGTCCGGTCCGTGTCAAGTTCAACAGGTCGTCTACACTGCTGCGTGATATAGGTACCGACGTCATTGGGATGAAAGTGAAATAACCATACACTATAGGCCAAGAACTAACGAGCCGTTCGATTTTTCATCACTTGATAACTGAAGTAAATTTAGACTCGCGGCGTGAGTCCCACTATCGTTAAATTCGTGAGGTAGTTAGTGAACATAACGGCATTTAGAGTACATGTAACGTAGTATATATATACGTGTGTATGTAGGGACGACGTTGTTACTTTGGACCCCGGTGTAATGGATTATTTCGACTGTGACGTATTCATATTTCACGCATCAGACCGTAAAGCGCCTTTACGCAGTCTTAATGGTCATTCGAATTTGTCAGCACTGAGTCTAATTGATGCATATTTAATTCTTCAGAAGCAAGACTGGTTTTCACTGAAGGTATTGAAAGAGGCGTCATAATTATTTCCTACAATCCCAGCGTACATTACGCATTATTGCACATGATGCAGATTATTTTTCTTCCAAGTAATAAGTCGATGACAATTAGTCATCATTTATATAATGTTACAATCGATGGGTAATAACGACAGCCTGGGAGATTCTTTTTTTTGGAATTTTATAAAATTACTACCTTTGCATCCGCTCAATCGAGTATGATGCAAAGTTACATAAATACTGCATACCAAAGTTGACGGCGAATGGCTTATTGGATGTGACGGACACGTATTCTCAAGTTCATGATTCAACAGAAGGAGGAATTTGAATAACTATGTATTGATTCAATAATCCAATAGGAAAGAAAATAACGTTTTCGATTATATTTTTTAGTTTTTTTTCAACATTTGAGCAATATTTATTTGGTGGATATTTGAAATTTACTTTTCTCCGTATAAATCACTGTAAAAATTACCAGCTTTGATCTCAAGCAACAGAATGCTAATTATAAGCGTTCAATTCTACCATGAGTAATATTACGTCAGCGTATCTGTAGGTCGATAAAATGGATGAAAATAAATTCACGTTAAGATTCAAGTAGGAACTGAAATCGTCGAATCCTCATCGCCACTGATTTACAGGTACCGAAAACCATTAGCAATCGTACCGAATCTGAAACGCGAGTTACCACGAGTTCGTGACTAAATAACGATATCATAGTCAATAAATATTAATTTTAGCAAACTAAAAAAACAGCAAAAATGCGAATGGGAATTAAACAACACCAGAATACAACACATTAGCATAACGAGCGAATAACTGCGAACAGATGGTTTGAAGGTCCATCTGGTTTGCAATACACTAATGAACGCGATAATAGGTTAGTTAATTTCGACGATGAGTAAACTTTGTGTTCGTCTATCCAATGTTATCCATCTTTCTTTTACATCCATCGCGTTATCAACAGTCCTGCCATTGTTCATTTAATCCACGTCACTTGAACGCGGTTGATAGAGTTTCATACACAGCCGACGAATTGAAAATCAAGGTGAGTGATTTATCAGATCATTTGCATCGGTAATCTACTGGTGATTATTCAAGATGCCGCAGAATTTTATGGGGTCATAAAATACTTGTGTTGTACGAAAGGATTTTAATAAAACACATGAATAAATATTAGCCATATTTCTGATGCGATTAATTCATACCTCGTGTTCATAATAATATTAATTATGATAAACGTGAGGAATAGTTTCATTCCATTAATTATAATTTTCGGATTAAGTCGAAATGATGCGTAGAACGAACAACATAGGTTTCACGTGAATTTGAATTTATGACGAGAATTTAATTTATATAATCAACTTGCGGTACCAGCTTACTTGTAAAATCGCGTGTATTCGCTGTAGAATTATAATCGATTTACAGGCACGTATGAAATGGCTGCGATTCTAGGAGGTTTGGCAGTGCAGAAATTTTCATAGCAGATTTATGACACTATTATTAACCAACTGATCGGCTCCTAGTAAAAAAAAATTATCGTAGCACGCCACGATTTTGCGGAGGACCAGCTCTCTCTCTCTCTCTCTCTCTCTCTCTCTCTCTCTCTCTCTCTCTTGATGCAAGTATTTCGTTAGAGGTGTTTTATGTTGCAACTATCATAGCCACTATCACACTATCCTAGAGAAAGTGCGTCTGTGCGCCGCTGCACAAACCGAATACCAACTCTCACTGTCCCCCTTCAAATTAACTCCCTCGACTTATAGACAACTCGCGTGCGTTGTTTTCGGCACGCAGATATATTTTCACTTGACCCAGATCAGGGGTCGAATCGTTAAATAATTAGGCAACTCTTGAACTTGGATCATTGTTTTCGTTGGACGGATACATGGCTCGGTTCCGAAAAATTAGCTGAAAACCCGATTCCCCAACAGCCAGGGGCGACGAACCCTGAAAAAATGCTAATCGCTCTAATTGAATGTACTTGATACGTTAAATGAATCAGGTCGATACACGGTTAAAATTCTAATGTTACTTTTTATTCCGGGGTATTAATGTGAGAAATAATACTGAAGAAGAAGTACAGGCGTAGTTCGATCGTTGTAAATCAATTCCTGAAATGTAATGAATGTTTCCGGGTATGATGTCGGCCTAATGATGAGTGACCACCTACTATGAATGTTGGCGCGCGATCTGAATCTCGAATTAGAACGTCACGAGCACTGTGCGGTTATTTCATGCGCGGCAGAATTTCAATTGATTAACGGCTGCAGAATTCAAGACGCGGTGGCGATCGCAAATCGATCTTTGCAGATCGCGCGTGGAGGGTCCCCTGATATATGATTGAATATGCAACGTGTTCATTCCCGCTAGTTGTAAAAGGACACATCTTTAATTACGCGCAATGAATAGCCGATTCCGGATGAAATTAGAGACAGAGATCCGCGGTGAGAGAGTGCATTACTTTATTGTTCGGGTTGATAACCCATCTGAATTCTTCGTATGACGGTAAACAAAAGATGAGTTATCGTCCTCGACTAAGTTAACATACGGTTGAATTACCTTTGAGGATGAAAAAGGAGAAATAAAAAGAAATAAGAAATCAATATCTCATGGTATGCGATCGGAAAATTTTCCGTTGACCGAACGGTATGGAAATTTAATTGCCATCCTAATAACCAGAATCCGGATTTAATTCGCGGTCGTGCAATTTTTATAAGTGTTTTATAAGAGAAAAAAATCTGTTCAACCTGCAAAACCACCTTGTCCGAATTATAACCTGCTTATTATACGTGTTTTTTACCTCTGTTTTCGTGCTGACAAAGAGGCAGCAAAACAGTTGATAAAGAAATCTCATCCAATAAAACACATATGTATTCATAATACGTGGTATCGACTGAAATGTGTGTGAGAAAATGGAACGAAAAAATTCACCTCATCATTCGCGTATTATTCCGCAGTTGGTCAACCGTTCCAAATTTAGCCTTACTCGCAGATATTTAAGCAATTAAAAAAAAAAAAATCTTTTGTTTTATTACACGTATGATGCGGTAACATAATATTGCTGATAAAATTCCAGTGAATCCCGACGAAAACAGAAGTTTATTAACATAAGAGTTCCGAAAAATGTGTGGGGTAACTGCATACTTTTACCAACAGTCATAAACGCTGTTTACGTTTACACGGGTGCAGCTTCAACAAACAATTTACCAGAGTTGGTGATACGTGTTACCTAAGAATTTTGAATTGCAGTTGAAAATGGAGTCTAAGTACGAACACTGTGTGTCGGATCACGAAAATTCTGAACCTCTAGTCTAGATGTGAAGTATGCTATCGAGATAGATACGAACCGAAGTGAAGAGGTCGTTAATCTGTTCTTGCCTCGGTAATATGTGAATTCTTTCCACGAGGTACGTGGCTTGTTTTCTAATCGCTTTATTACAGCTTGCTGGAGAAAGAAACCACTTGCCACGTGTAAATACGTCTAAATTTTATTCACATATATATGAGTATAAATTTGTCATACACACATGCTTTTGTTCGGCATTTATATTTCTTTGCAAGTAAAGTGAAAAACTTTATGGCATCCAATAAGCTGCGTGATGAATTCCAGGATTTTATCGATGCAACTTTGAGGTTCCAATAACCCAACAGTGAACGGTGATGATGTGATACGGATCAAGATCGTGACAACGATGTAGCGAAGTGAAACAGAAGTCAGTTTTAGATGAGTGGCATTGAAACAAAACGGTTGATATTCCTATCGTCGCACAGTTTTTATACTGGCGGTCAAGTTGAAATATGAAGATCAGTGCACTTGCAATATTTCAGGAAGCATCTTCTGCTCACCCAAATACCTGAGGCAGATTGCCGATGCACTTACAGTGGAGTAAAGTGAAAAGTGTGTGATTTTTTGGTTGAAAAAAGTGACTTGAACTCCTTGCCCGGGTGCAGCCTTTAATTTGTACCGAGAAATTCGCCTGAGATGAGAGAATGAGTTTCATTAAAATTTTCATTAGCGTCGTGACAAACTGAGACTTACACGCTGCAAGAACGGCGTTGCGATTTGCGCAACATAGTCATCATCTGTATGATGATGGGCTGCTTAGAAGTGCCGAGGAACAATTACCCCTCTTCTAATTTGCATAATTATCAAATCCGAATTGCAGACAAGCGCGGCTATTTTGCAACGGACCGACGTTTGCACGCAGCGCATAACTCAAGAATGGTTTTCGGTCAAATCGGAGATACCCGATTAACGTCGTTTATATTCCTGTTCACAATCGCGTTGGCAAAGAGACCATGCAATATAGCGGATCCGCACACGTTTCACCGAAGTGTAAGTATTTCAAAACGCAAAATTCAGCCCTCGCATTCCTCGAGCCGATCATCCAGACCAAGGCTGACCTAATGGTCGAACCTTGTTTCGCACTAGAGCCGCACACGCATGATGCTGCGTCTAATTTCATTGTCCGAATGGAAGGCGGTGCGAAACAGTCCGCAACTCGTGCCGCCTATTCGACCTGAGCTAGATTTATGTGTTTGGTAAACGGCACGTTAACTTCTTTGTATGAGGATCGCGTCGTGTTTGGTTATCGCTTATGGTGGTGCTAATTCAGGAAATTAGTTAGCATTGAAAGAGCGGTTACTGTAAGCAATGTCCGATCCAAAAGTGTCTTATACTTGCACAGGCGTCGAGCACTGTAAAAAAATAATCCTTCCAACGCTGCCGATCCGGAAGCCATTGCCACGAAGGCTTGTTTATTCCGTGGCGGAAACAGTTTCGATTCGGTTCGCTTTCTGGCACCGGTCCTCGATAGTCAATCACCGCGAAAAGCCTTTATGTAACGAAAACAATATTTCACCGCATATTTTACACGCCCGATACGTAACGTAACAGGTAACGGGCATTAACCGATTTTGTAATAGTTTAATGAGTATGAGTAACGCGTAAACATGGGTTTTTCGGCGATTGTATGTTACACATCCGAAGGTATGTTTTCAAGGTTATTACTCATACACCGCGGTTCAACGACGGACAATTTTTGCTTCTAGAAAGTGTGATTTGCAGCCAAAAATCTATCCACGGTTTACTCAACTTTGAGAAAGAAAAAAAATAATCACTCTCAACTCCATTTGACGCAATTTCAAGTTTCATTCTCATCCTGGACAATCGATACATTCGAATTTCTGATTCTAATAATTAATTCGCGTATAATTATTACGTTGTCGGGTGATATTGAATCGCGAAATATACGATGCCCTCGGATTACTAATGCAAAAGCTATCAGGAACCAATTTAGTATAAGCTAACTTTGTTAGTAATTATTTCCTCATAACGATAATATGATGTAAGAAACCTGTAAGTGATGTTCCGAAAACCTGAGGCTGAACCAAATTTTGTTAAACCTTTTCCAGCATCATGATGTTAATCGTGCATTTTGTTATTTCCTCCATGACGATGGGTAATTTTAAATCGATCGCTAGGATTCCGCTGATCTGGCCTGGGATCAACCGGTACCAGCTTCTAACTGTGAACGATTAACGTCCGTCGGCTAGCCCGTAGAACGCTTTCGGACATTCCCGGGTATAATAAATAAAGCGTCATAAGTCTATAAGAAAATTACCAAGCATTCCTTTGTCAGACGTGTAAATGTAAGTAACTATGATTACTTATGATTCGAGCAATTGAAATGCAGGTGTTCAGGTATATATAGTATCAATCGACCAAGAATTACCGCAATTAGCAGGAATTTTCCGCTCATGTTTTTGATTCATTGACGAACGAACTGAGTCACGATTGTTTACTTGACTATAGATTTTGGATAATTTTATGCGAGTAAGAACCTCTCGCCTCGCCGCGATGCCTTGGCGCACGATGCACTTTTTGCGACGAGTGAATCGTGAGATAATTTCACAGCGGTTCATCCGATAGCGTATTTGTAATACGCTACAGTAACGCTGAAAATTTTCCATACACCCAACTAGTCCCGAGATATCAATTTACCCGAGTGAAACATTCCGATCTTTCAAATAAATTTTCAGTCATTCTTATTATTGCAATTCCTGCAAGGATTCCAAACGCGGTAGGCCGAAAATAACTCGCGAATCGAATTTTCAATGTTTTATCGACGGCTGGTGGAACACACCCCCGCCGTAACTATGAATGAAAAAGCTGAAGCTGTAGGCGACCTCGAACTCTTGAAAATAAAAACTTACTTTTTGGCCAGCTTGGTCGTCCGTCCGAGTGGACCGGTAATGCGGCGTTAAAGAACTGGTTCACTACGACGGAAGACTTTCTTCTCAAGCTTCTGTGATTCCCCGGCGATGGCGGGTAATCGGGTTCCGTACCATCGAGGGTGTCTGATACCGGACACGAGTTTGTGTTGACCGCGGAATAACGGCGCCCGGTAAAACGGTCCCAGAATCCGATAACCTCCTTCATTTCACTACACTTGGCAGTCTCTTCGGTGCTTAAAACAAGATAAGCGCAGTCCTTCCTCTCTCCACGTAGCCAAAAAGCACGATCGCTTCACCGCGAAGACGCCGAAAGCTCGTCTGTATTCCGATAGGTTCGCAGTCGTGCCTTCGCGAGGCGAGAGTCTCCGATATGATTTTTACGAGTATAAACGTTTCCCACACTCAAAGTACGATTGCTCAACTCGATACTAAACCGCGGTAAGTGGCAATGAAATCTCGAAACTTCTACACATGACTTTCGACTCGAATTCCCGCTGCAGCTATGCAGTAGACTTCCTTGTTTACTCCTCGTTGGATGCGGATTGCAACGACCTTCTTCTAATCAGTGTAAATACCCGTGCGTTGCTACACTTGCGGGAAACATTTCAGCTGTAAAGAAAATCCCGAGGGTAATTTTCGCTCTTGAATATTCTTACGACGATCCGACGAATAAAATTGTCTGTATTTCAACTATCCGAATGGCTGTTCTTCGGGTGTTTCTTGGACCGCGTTTTCCTTCCAATATTACTACCCGGTGCGAACGGCGTGCGACACAATGCAAAAGTGGCGAAAATTTCCAACCGTGTTTGAAAAATATCTCCAGACGCACCCCACTTTCACCTCTCCCAATGAAAATGGAGGTGGATGCCGCACGTGGACCTGCAGCCAATCGACAGGTGCAGCTCGCTCCCACCTCTGGAGGTTGAGACCACCACCAGGGTCTCCGACACGCGCCTTGACCGCGCGCCGTTCCTCCGCTATCGCACATGCCTATACCAACGTTCAGGTCACTAGCTGCCGGCTCGAGACATTTCATAGAGTTCTGGACGATCCGCGTCGATCTTTGCAAGTGGTAAAAGACTGCGCCTGGTAAACTTCTAGAAGAGTATTCTGCAACCGTCCAGCGTGGTTCGGCTTCAATGTCACCCACTTTTTATACATATATATAATAAACAGCTGCTTCTCGTCAATCTCTTGTCTGCCTCGAAACTCTTTCACTCTTTATTCGTAAAAAAAATTTCTTCATTCCCTCGAAATTCTGTTGAGTAAAATGTCAGATTCATTCTTTTCGAGTGAAAACTGCAAGTCACTCTGACACAAGTCAGATTATACCCGAGAAAATTTCGAGAGTTCAGCGATTTTCTCAAACTTTTTTCCATATTTACTGAACAGTACTGAAATTCTACTTGGGAGAATTTGAAGAATTCTCTAATTTTATAAATATTTTTTCGTGATTTACCTTGGTATAATCTCACTGATGTAGTGGGTTGGTTTTCACGACATAAAATTTGGAGACTCCGTTTTGATTTGAAAAGCTGAGTTATTTTGCGTTATTCGTACGGAATGTCTTATCCGAGCATTGACTCGGCATTTCTTGCAGGGATGTATGGTGGAATTGACTTGTGACAACAAAAATATCATTAGGGTGTTGTTGTCTGATTCTCGAATAAATGAAGCGTCGGACTATTGTTTGTCATATTTTTAAAAACCGTAGAAGAAAATACGTGTTGTTTTTTTCGAAACTCATTTGCCACTTCGAGGTCTGTGATAACTGCGTTAGATAAAAATAGTTGTTACCGTTTCGAGTAGTCTTCAGAAATATTATTATTCGACGGTGCGAAAACAATTGATTCATAATATGTATCACTAAATGATCTTATTTCGTAAATTGAATGATTTTCTTAATTTAAAACAAAAAAAATTCCGACTTATGAAAGTGACGAAACATTTTTTTATATACTCAGTAACGTTATTTTAGTCGAAATGAAAATATATTATTTCGTTGAAGTAAAGATTTACAATATAGGTATAATAATCTTTCCGAGGCAATGGTTAGTTACACGTTAAAAGATCTTCAATCAGTTTTACCCAATCTTGCATTCTTGAGAACTTGTCATCGAATAGTTTTCTGTTCCACTTATAACATTGTAGTGAGGAAGGTGGAACCGGTTTGATATGGTTTTAACGCAGCGGTATTCGATTGCATCAGTGTCATCGGGGATTCATGTGATTCTTCATTGATGGCGAAAAACGGGTTTTTACAAGCGAGAAAGCCTCAGACGATTCAAAATATCACTGTCACAGTACATGTCGTAGGGATATCGTAAAATTTTCTCAATTACTTGGCAGTTACAACGTTCTTGCTCGAAGGGTGATCAAATGTTTGTTTCCCGAGTTAATTTCCGTCATTTGTTATGTAGCATTACATCATATACAGTGTAATTATCTGAGATCATCGCATCACCATTGCACCACGTTTCCGAGGTATTAAGGATATAAGTTACCTTGAAAAAGTGACACTGGGATAATCTTCGGAAGCATAGAAGTAGTTGAAAGTCTGGTCTTTGATTATTTGGCGAGTGTTTCTATCACGGGAAATATGGTACATCGTTCAAGATTCGCGAATATACAGCTCACATGAAAGACAATCTACCAACCAAGTATGCGAAAGGAAATGAGTTATACCTGTGGTCGATCAAAGTTGGTGACCCTCTACTGTAAACTGTACGAAGGTTACTTAGGACAATCTGCTTCGGGCAATTTCCAAACGCAGCGCAAGTTCGATTGTAAGAAACGATATAGTTTTCACTAGTGAACAGTGCTATTGACCGCCATTATTTTCATGGCTAAGAGTTCGGAACCGATAGATTTCTAGTTTAATGCAAAACAGGTGAAAGACCATAATCCTTGATCGAGGTGGATGATCTCATTCTGTGAAACTAGGACCAGGCATTTCCGGAATATCCATGACGCATGACTAATGAACGATTATTGACGTCTGATTAAAATTCACATCTAGGATTAGGACTTTATTGATGACGGAAGATTTTCTCATTTTGCATACTCGTGAAATTTGATATTTGCTTTAGTACCTACTGTAATCAATAATTGCTGACATGCTGACACGACGAGTTTATATGGTCAAAGGGCGAGGAATACGGATGATTTTGTTCTTCTTATTTTTCTTCTACATTTGAAAAATGTCCTCACAGAGAAACGCTATCCGAGACTGTTCTATAGGTCTCACACTTTGTGTGATGTTTCGACAAAAAATTTGGAATTATGTGGAAAAATCATTGCATGTTCATTTGCCGTGGCTGATAGGTGCGGGTAATCAATCTTCACAACCAACGTCATGATTCATGACCTCATATAACGCCTCAACGACTACGGTCAATTTCTGCGTAAATTCAATATGGCGGATGAAAAGAATTTTAATCATGGATTCCGTGTTTACCGAGTCTCGTTGCTCTCTTGAACTCCCGTCATTACCTCTACCGCGATAGACGTATCATCATTTCCAGTTGTCCCTTTTTACGATTTGTTTTTTCACCGGTTTTTCCCGAGGCTGAGATTGAATCGAAATTACTGGAAATCGCGCGTAAATGCTTTTTCATGCCGAAGAGGGTGAATAACAACTTTTATCGACGTGGTTTTCCGCTCGTCGGTGACTGCATAGGGTAGTAAGTTTTTTTTACTTGTTTCTCTTTTTCGCCCAGTTTGACTCGTGTGACTTTTGTTGTTCCTCATGGCCTGTATGCAACAACAACGGAATGACTGGAATCACGATAATCTCTTGCCTACGGCATTACTAATTACTGACACAGATTTCACAGGGTGATATACGATAAGTTGACCAGATACCTCATAGTTTCGATATCTGTGTTCACCGATACGTGTCAAAGCATGTTTGTTTCATTGTTCTCATTAGGATTTGCTCACACTCTTTTCCAGGCCGCTGACGTATCTGGTGTAATACTGCGCTCATAAATTCATGTGGATTAAAAACAGAGCATGTAAGTCCTCAGAGATGACTTGAGATCCGAATTTATCTACAGCCAAAGAAGGCTTTCACAGTACTAAATGATAATTATCCGATCAAGAAAACCATTGGATTTCAGACCCAATTTTTCGAAACGGCTGATTGGACAGTAGGTATTTACGACTTTACGAATAATTATTATCTGACAACCGAAGTTCCAATTTTACGTACAACATACGTGATACGATCAGTTATCGGTAACTAACGAATTAACATTAATCGAAAATATTCCCATGGCTGAATATGCTTTAGAAAAAAATACATGTGCAATGAACATTTACATTTAATTTTATTTTAATTTAAATACACAATGTAGTGTTTGTACGAGCGGGTTTGAGAGCAAAAAACTACCTCACGTGAAAAATTGTATGATGGACGGCAAAAACTTGGATAGTGTTCGTACTGTCGTTCGATCTTGATGTATTCAACATTTTATGATGTTGAGCAAAAATATGATCACTCACTCAATTACTTAGAACGTACAGTTTATTACATGCCGCACGAGGCGAGATCACGGAATTGAGATGGTTATAAAAAATCGTAATAACAGAATGTGAAGTCAATATCAGTTTCTAGCCGATTTGCTTACGTCAGTGAGGAAAAAAGTGTTTAGGCTAAGCCCAATATTCTCTTCTCAGGTTACCAGGTGTCGTCGGCAGAAATTGACCTAAAATTTGCGCTTCACGATTTGTTCGCAGACGCAACTTTCATCAAGAAAAGACCGGTGAGTCCTTAATGTTTCGCATTTCAGTTTCTTTCCCAGATTTTGGACTCACTGAACGATGAAAGTATGAAAAAGCAAAAGAACTAGAAACGCGCAATTTATCCTTGCGAGTATTCGTACTTTTGAACTTGCCGATAGGTTCTTTCCGAGCAAGGCATTACCTTTTTTTTATCCTATGATTTTCAATACTGTACCAGGTATTAGAATGCGTCATTTTAAGATTATATCGATGAACATGAATTGTATGTGTGTGTGTCTTTTTTATGTAGTTTTTTTGCCTATTAACTCATAAATTAGGTGATCCTAGAATTTATAAGCAAATCCGCGTATGTTTTTCTATCGTATACGTATCACCTCGACTTGAACCCGGTAATTTGTTCCCGTAGCTAACGAGCGTGCAAGATCTTTAATTTTTCTTTGCTTTTTTGTTTCCTCATTTTTACCAGAGATCTTTGATTAATCTCATGGTGAGCATTGACTGTTATTCACATCTATTTCATCTTTTTTTACGCTTCACCATTCGGTATATTGTACGGTTATTTGTCCCTGATTATACCATAGACAGATTTTTTCATTGAAAAATAGTTAACTGGTTTTGTCGTAAGTCCGTGTCAATTGTTGACAATCCGATATGCTCAATTCATAACGTTGTCTTACAAGCGTAAATATATTTTAATTTTGCGAATGTTGTAATAAATGTGAAGTCGAAATGTGTACGCGATGAAAATTTTGAATATTTCAGTAAAACGAAAGAAATATTTTCAATAGTAGAGTCTCAAAATACACCAAACTGCGCAATTTAGAATCATCGCGAGTTGTAAATAAGAAATGTTGAACCTCGTGCGAATTATAAAACTATACTCTAATACCTCCTGTATCTTTTACATCTGTAATATATCAGAGCTGAGAATCATATAACCTTATTAGCATAATTTGTAAAGAAGAACCCATGCTTCTTTTCATTATTGATCCTGTGACGACATTTGAATGGCACGCACCGTAATTTATACACCTGGAACGTCAAAAGTACATTTATCACAGATTTTATTGCTGTAATATTCCAAAGCACGCGATTATTATAATTACCATGATTTTTTTCTCGCGGTTGAACTGTATACTATTCCAAATACCTACACAAAGGAAACAAGTATGCGAAATTTTTTCAAATAGATTTCGTTAGTTATAATTGTTGTAAACCTGTACATCATACTTCCTTTATTATTTCCGTTACAGTTGATTAAATTCATTATCATTCGTGTGATGTTGAAGTCGAGTGAAATATCAGTGTCTGTTTCACACTGACAATTAATATCCCGATACATCGATGTACGTGTGGGACACACATAAGCGTATAAACAGGAATGAAGCTGTTCCCCAATTGGTATAATGAAAGCCGGATGTAAGAATATCGCACGGTTGCTTGAGTTGTGTGTATAAACCAAATGAGTCTAGGACCAGAGACATGGTTGAAAATAAAACGACACTCAAAGTGTTGTTCAACTGGAAACGGATTAATTGATGTGATCTGCGGCGTGTATTGAGCCCAAATCCCGTTGTGCTATATTGGGCAACTTTGTTTTTGTTATAATGAATTTTAGTAAATAAATGTAGGTACGTGTTGAGAAAATTTCCCTAAATTCATATCCATGAAGTTTGAATCGGCTGATAAGATTTAATTTGAATTTCGTCGCTTATTTGCCCTTCTATTTCGCAAGATTTACCCGCATTCTCACATCTCGAAAAGAGTTGACTATCTCATTAATTACTCTGAAATTTTCAACGCCGATTCAAATTTCCAAATATTATTTGATCACTGTATCATGTGCCGCTAATTTTTCCATTCCACGTGGATGACGTCGTTGATCGTCACCTTGTAAAATTGTTCCAAGAAAGTTCCCGCACTGCAGACAAACAATTCTCTGTCTGTGCATTTGTTGATCGCTATGCAAATGTATCAATGTGTCCTTCCCCGGCAGAATGTAGGCTGCAGTTGTTTCGTGACTGTAATCAACGATTTCAATCTTTTTGCGCATATGTAATATAACGTGTGCCGCGATAGATGCAAGATCTTGTAAGCCGGAATAGGTAATATATACGAGAAAAAAATATACATAATCACTACCTTGCGCACAGTGTTAGAGTGAATTTAATATCGGAATAGACTTGCCGCGATCGGTTCATATCTATACATATAGTAACTCTATTTGTTATAAGATCGCTGTTGACGTCGATTGCAGCCGCGGTTTAAGTAAATCGCACCTTGAGATTCGTACGGTTATTCCACCGCTCGATGATCGAAAAATTCCACACTACGCCGTGAGAATCGACTTGAAAGTAGGATCGTGTATTGATGGAAACAGTTTATGATATGTGCCGTAAACTAGTCGTATATGTATGGACGATGAATTTTTTCCACGTACTGTAAATAACAGGCAATATGCAAATGGAAAAACCCGTGTTGAAACAATTCGCTACTCATTTTAATGCAATTTATAGAATGATTTCTAAATCTGAGACTCCCGTGCCATAACCCTGACAATGTTATACGTAGAAGTTGACAGGGTAAAATGCATTAACTTCTAGAGATGCACTGTTCAGCAACCTGAACAATGTTACCCAGAGCTGTAACTCCTTGACGTCGAATGCCGTAAGTCTAAGAGTGAATTGTAATAAAAATGCAATGAAAAACTAGGAATAATTTCGAAATTGATAGCAAAATAAATTTATTTTTTAATGCTTAAAATATCTGTCGATGTAAACAGAAGAAAGAAATTGATCGAAAGAATCAATTATGTACTAATAACGATATTGTGAATACCATTATTAGTTTGAAATGACGCTTGTCTTGTATGAAAGTCCTCGATCAATATAAAATTTTATAACCCTACCATAAAAGTGGCAAGTGGGAAGTACTAAAATTACAAACAAACACAGCTGTATTGAACATGAAAATAAACGTGAATAGCAAATATTTTTATTCTCAGGTTTATAATTTTATTCGTGCAAAGTACCTTTTGGTAACTTCAAATGCGATTAGCTAGCCAATTAATCAAGTGCCTAATATGATTATTCACGACGGTGATGTAAAGGGCATGACCCGGCTTTGTACCCACGTATGGTGTAGATCGTAAAGCATGTCACGCCCGGAGATGTTGAATGTTAGTGGCAATTCACACGTAATACATCATGACATATTGACTTATTGATATTAATATTGCAGCATTTGCAGCATAAGAGTGGAAGGAAATGATTAATTTTCGCACAAACATCGATTCGAATTATGCGAAATTTTTTTTGCGATACCTACACAACGTGAACCGTACACCTATAGAAGACTTAATACAAGTTGACCACGATGCGAGAATAATTATTTCTATCTGCAGTTGCTACACAGTCCTCAAATATTTTAATCTGATTATCGTTATTATTTTAATTTATTAACAACATAGTTTTGTACTGAATTCACCAAATTTTTCGAAGTTTTCTTTCTGGATCGCACATGTTTCAACAAATCTCTACCAGGTATATAATATTCGCATAAGTTTGCTATTTCAGAGCTACATGAACAGCTATTACGTTGCAATTGCCAAATCATGCAGTAATGACAGCTATGGTTACACTAAATAGTTGTACCAGATTTTCTTGTAATTTCAGGATTCTTTAAAACGTTGTTCAAACAACATTCCATCTGACTGCAATTTTCTGCAAACTCTAAATGAAATTTTTCCCATTGTGCGGCTGTGGAGAAAGGATTCATAAATCGAGCGAATTTCACCCGTAAAGCAGAAACGGTGTAAGGTATGTAATGGTACATAATTTGAAATGTGCGCTACAGTTGAGCCGTTTGAACAATTTTCTAACTAATTTGGAGTAATTGTATAAGAGATTAGATACCTGTATATTCGACGTAATGCGATAGTTAGGCTTGTGAAACCGGTAATGCGAGTCAAGATCACGTTTGCGTTGTGTGAGACTTTTTCTGCCAGACTCGTCTGTTCGTTACACTTCCTCCTACGGTGCATTAAACTTTGCATGAATCTTATGTACGACTGTTCTGCCATTCGCTGATCCTGGGCGTTCTTTTGCAGATAAAACGTCTTGACGTAAATGCTTTAATTCGAGTAAATGAACAAACAAAACAAGCTTGACGTTCTAGAAAACATTATAATGGGTACACACTTCGTCAAAATCTTGATAAATCGATGGAAAATATTGACAATAACTTACGAATGGGCTACTCATGATGTCATACACTACGATCGCTACGCAAATTGACGGAAACAACTATTCGACACGTTAACCATCTGAGCATATTTTTTTTAAATGTTGTGTCCCAAAAAAAAAGTCTTTAAGAAAAACCGGGGTTCGTCCTTTGCTTGCGGACTGGATTAAAACATCGCCGCTTATACTTATTCATAACTACATCCAGCCTGTTGAATTCTAACTCACCGAATTAGACAACTTTTCCATAAGGTCAGCAACATAAAAAATTCACTATCGAGACTCTATTAAATATATTTCAACAGGTGGAAAGGAGGACCTGTCACAGTATTTATTACGTGAAAGTTTTTTAGTTTTCTATTTCAATAGTAGAAGCGAAGTCAATGTTGTCTGACCTAATTAAATACGATCGGATCTTTATTTAAGGGGGTGCCCTGGTTGATTTCGACTTTGACATATATATCTGTAAATATCGAAGTCCACGTGTCTCGATCGCGATGAAAAGCTCAACACAATTCTGTATAAAAACACTCCAACTCATTTTCATTTGACGATGAAATAAAGAAATGGCACGGATTCTACGAAATCGCAATAGTAAATTCGTAAAATCCATGCCAATTCTTTATTTCTGCGGCAAGTGAAAATGCGTTGGAGTGTTTTTGTTTAGAATTGCTATCGAATGGGGCTATTGAACCGTTTTTCGCATTTGAAATACTTGGAATTTGATACTTGGAGATATATACGTCAACGTCGAAATCGATCAGAGCACCCCCTTAAATTGTATTCTTGTCATATTAGATCAGATAAAGACAAAAGTTGTATTCAATTAGTTTGATTCATTTGATCTTGGGCGAGAGAATGTTAAAGATACTTCCATTATTGAAATGGAAAAGTAAAAAACCTTCATTATATAATATCAAAATTATATCTAATTAGTTTTAAATAGACCATCAGAATATAACATACAGTTAAATTGGAAATATAGTTTATCAATCTAAATGGATTCAAACAGGCTTATTTACTTTGATCGGGTAGTTGAAATTTTATGATATGTGCTTACAACTTTGAATAGTTCGTTTCTGAAATATTTTCTGAACAAATCGTGCTTCCAATTTCTGTTTATGCCTGATTTGAGAGAATCCATGATATCTTTTTGAACCTTCTGAAAATGATCATACTGTAAATATACGTGACGGTGATTTGGAAGCGATCATTTCTATCAGACACTTTGTTCGAAAATGGCAATTTGTTAACGCCTTACAGCTATCCCAAATTGTTTCGATACGTTTTACAATACCGATGTTTGAAACAGCTTCAAATTATTATTCACATGTGTAATATTATACTAACTTAATGCGTATTACTGACCTAACGATCATTTATGCTCTATTATGCCGGTTGAACGACATGCGCAATTAATGAATATCGTAGATGATTTAGCTACTAATTGACGAGGATATCGGCAGCAATCGCGATTCAAAACACATTATATGCCAATTTTATGAAGAGCTGCTCGATTATTATCGGTAATTGCAGGCACACACGATTCAATGTAGGTAGTCGATAATTCTTGACTTTTTGAGCGCCCTACGTCATTGCAGGAAAGTTCATGTGACTTGTGAGTCAATGTAACTACAAATCTCTTCCACGCGTATGCTCCGATCGGTTGGCGCATGCAAATTACTTATGGAAATCAACAACAAGCCGGCAACATGCCGGAATTAACGGATCGTATACATGTTGCACAGACAAACAGAGCGGTTAGTCTTGCGACAAATACCTTGACAACTTCGATCGAGAGGCAACTATATATTTCCGGATAGGTTAATACAGAGTCGGTAGTAATTATGAGATTTGTTAGCTGACACGCATATTCGTGTAGAATATTTATAATCCACCGACCAACGACATACAGCTAGAAAGAATAAGTAATAAGCAATTTTTAAGCCGCGTCACACGTCGAACAGAAATAACCCACTGCATTGATAAAAAGCCTGAAAAATGTATATAATTGAGTCGTAAATTCGCGACGCAATACCTTCGTTATGTTTCTCTCACGGCGTTTTCGTAAAATTTTTTTCGAGTGTGATGTGTAAAATATTCCGATGAGATACATTGCCATTAATCCGTATACGCCTGTCTCCAGGGATGTGGAAAAACGCGGAGTTCCGATCAATTTAACGCAACTTGAATCTGGCGATTTCAACATATGCAGGGAAGGATTCATTCTCCAGGTTATGCAAATTGTGAGCTTGCCTCGAAAAAAATATAAAGGAAATTTTTAAACGAATGCTTGATCGTCTGATATACTTTTCGTGTATCTCGATATGGCGTTCATTATTTGATTCACATTTTTATCCCACGCCTGTATACTCTCTGGGTTGGTTGATTGCGGTTTTTTCCATCGGGTTTCTTCAATCTGGTTAGCTGAATCTGCTACACTGTGTATAAACTTGGTTCTTCAACGTAGGTTAGAACAACATCTTTGCCTGCGTATTGAGTATACCACTATAAGTGTTATACAGTTCCGTATATCGAATTCGGGTCGCTAATTATGGTCGGAGAGTAGTCAACAAGCGTTTTTTTGTTCTCAACTCGCGGCTTTTTATTTTTTATTTTATTTTTTAAAGAATTTTAATGGTCAATGAACATCGCATAAGTTTAAACGAATTAAATTACTCCGTAAAGACTGACGTCAAAGACGTATCCGCTATAGCGATGTGGGGAAACCCAAGAAATTGCTATGGGTATAAAGCAGAAATCGCATTTTTTTTATTTCTTTTTTATTTTTGTGTTTTCATTTGGAGGTCAGCACAATTGTGCAATCTTCTATTTATGCTTATCCAGGTGTATTTGCGATTTCTATAAACGATCGGCTTATGCTGTCGGGTAACTAATTCATTACCTTGCGGCAAATCTTCATTGGTTATCGGTGCGTGTGGGGTGTCGTTACGTATTATGTAAATAGCGTGAGTAGATATACTCTTAAAGCCCATCCGGTTTTATATAATATGGACCTTGATCGCGAAATTCAGTGACGTCGAAAACCTATAATCACGAGATAATGCTTTGTGTCATTTCATTTCAAAGAGGAGTTTTTATCGCTATTAATTATTTTAATATCGTTTGAAGATCGGTAATATTTTTGGTAGTACGTATTTGATTGCATAACTAATAGCCGTTTCTGATTGTCGATCGCGAAACATTAATATTGAAAAAATAAAGTTTTTCTCTGAAGAATCAACAACACGCAATGTGCCGCTGGAATCTATGTGGCTTTGAAGTCGCTGATTGTCGACTGACGCATTTTCATCAAATTTAATCCTCCGGGCAAAGAAGCTATGAATTTAGTTCAGAGTTTGATTTTGATAACTGATTGTGAGTCAAGTATTTTTCACTTAAGCCTAACGCGAACAACAGTGTTATTGCAGGTTATTAATTTCCTATTATATGTATTGTTCAATGGTGTTTATGAAATTTACGTGGTAATTCATACACAGTATATTAAAATATGGTAACGTTTTTGTCTCGGCAATCATCTGATTTTGTATAATTAATTAAGATCAAAATCGTTAAGAAGCGAAACACCGGATACAACATTTTTGTTACTTCGTATTGTATTCAATTCAAATTAAAGAGAGAAAAGCTTTTAACAATTGAATTGAAAGTAAGAAGTGACAAAGAAATCGTGATATGCCCTCTGCACCCTGTGAGGATTAGCTGCAAGTGTGTTTCACGTATGCATCGAGATTTAGGATCTCAACGCTTGTACGCTGCAGCAATTATTGGAAACAAAGTCAGCAGCTGCACCGCGGGTGACATAATATGGGATTCAAATACCATCGCTTTATTTTACTAATAATGCAGCGCGGCTGAATACAATGAGTCTCCTGATAATTGCCAGGAAGTTTATTTCATTTGAATCACTCCACAGCACGCTTCGCGGTAGCGAATCATTCCCGAATATGTATTTCATGTACTTGTAACATTAGTCACAACTTTTACGTGAATTCTACGCCAGAGTTGATCGTTTCGAAGACATAAACTCAAATATATTTATAAAAAAAATTTGATCACGCTACAACGAAACTTTGCAATAATATAATAATTTGTAAAGTAGGGGAGGATACGTAATTCCGACGCTCGTGAAGTAACGGTGAAATGTTGATGGATAACGACCAGTTAATTGACGCCGGGCCATGTTGGGTGTGGAATTTTACAAAATAATATGACGAACAACGGTACAACTGCGTGGATACTCTGTACTTCATATTCGAAAAAGCCTAGCCAGGCCAGTCACGAGTCACAAGACAGCAAAATGCATATTTCGACCCTAAGCGACTGAGCCATTTTAAGGCATGTGTTTTATTATTTTATATTTGAAGTGGTCGATCTATCGGTTTTCAAGCCTGGAATACTCGCTTGAAAAGTTTTGCATACATGAAACCGGCAAGTCAAGACAATCAATTCCATCATGGCATTCGGATATTTGATACATCGATTTAAATGTGAATTTCTGTTCAAATATAGGGAAAAAGTATTATGCAGACGCATACAATTTAACTGTAAGAGGTATTCAGATATTAAGGAAAGGCGGCTGTTCAACAGGTTTGTGGATAAGACGACCTTATTTACTGGCTGACCTTTAGCTTCTTTTTTTATTTGAGAAGATCCGAATTTCTTTTGGATTGGGCACAGAAGCGGGATAAACGGTCGGAATCACTCCAAACATATACATACAATGAGCGAGATGATAATGAAATGATGCCAAGTTCTAGCAGATTACAGACTATAATAACGACCTTCGAGCGGATATCTTTGACTGGTTACCAAACGCACATACATTTCGGTGATCTGACCAGAATTAGCATGAATTTAGGTCATCTTTATGATAAGAGGAACAACTCAAGGGATGTGAGTTACACGTTGTGTGTATTATTTAGTCCAGATTTACCGCATAAACATATTCTCCACCATCTTATCGTTAGCGCTATATAACGAAATAACATTCACGTCATTAAGTGTAAGATATACCACTGAATACGTACACGCAAATAATATTGGTGAATGCATCACCCGTTTAATTGATAAGCATATTCAATATTACAACAGTAATGGAGTATGTACAATAATATTGTAAATTTCATTCTAACTCGCTGCATCTCCAAATCCGGGGTGACGGATGCCGTCCGCTTTGATCAACTCTTCAATTCGAATGTGTTCGAAATTATTATACGATTTACCTTTTCCTTGCAGACCTTGCCAGCTGCGTATTAATTTATCCTTTTTTATTTCTGTCCTCAGCTCAAGTTTTTTTCCACTAAAGTCTTTGCACAGAAAATGCATCGTTACGTCATTATTATAATTTCTTCCTAGACACGTCGTGTCATAATATTTTTGCAAATCCAATGCCGACAACTTTCTGCTCTATGATTTAAATAATCCAGCCTCAACTGTATCTCGCAGTTTTACTTTGCAATATGTCTTTCGAGTTATGAAAGGCTGCAATTATAGCCATTAGACGTAATACTTTTTGCATACAGATTTTTATCAGTACTATCAAAGGGCAATCGAATACCGAGTCTCCTATTTGCTTTTCAGATGATTGGAATTGATAAAAATTTGCTTACCTTGCTCATCGCGAATAACGCGGCCATTCCCCTAATATAACCGTGAGAGTGTCGCCATTGGCAATATTATAAGCAAATCGACCTTTCATCAGACGTGCCGAATGAGAAAAGACCCCGTCATTTAGCTTCCGGTTTTGACACCCTGAAAATATGTCACGATGCCGTATCAGTAATATCACTGCCCCATCCATCTTGATCCTCCTTCGCGTAACCCTGTTTTTTTTTTCTCTCCTCATTCAGGGACACAGATTCCTGCGAAACGATACTCAAGGATGATGCTTCAATTACCGCCGCCCACCGGATGTGAAATGATCTAAACATCGGAGGTCCAGTTCGTCGAACCGTTGCCAATTGTTGGGGTATTTCCCGCGAAATTTGTGTCGCGCCCACTCGAGAAATCCGCTTTCAGAGGCCTCGAGCGATTGAGAATATTAAAATATATTCGCAATAAACCGTAGCGTTAACTGCGGCTTGCGACTAATCGAGGCTTCGTCTTGCGGTAAGAGAGCCGGTCTTCGTGTTTTCTTCACGCTCCGGAGGTGAGCCAATTTCCGATGATAATCCCTGCCGTTGAGGTGTTCTGGTTTGACCAGCGGTCACTTGGAGAGCACCATTATTCTTCATGGCACTTAATGACCACGGGTTCAAGGAGAGGCGTGTAACGGCGGGTTTCATCCTGAGCTCATTTGTAATTGCTTGTTCATGTAAAGGATCCAAAAACCGACAAGCGCAACGGGTCAGGACGACGAGATATCCCCGATGTCTATGAGGACTCGAAATAATTAAGCGGATGAATAAATCCCTGATCATATTCCGCCGTGAAACTTTAGTACCAGATCTTCCTTGGGTGGGAGATATTCGACTCTCGTACGACTCCGCTTGGGGAAAAAACTTGAATCTCGAAGAAACCACTGAGTGTACAGTCATGTCGAAAATTCCACGGTAGGGCCTGATTCGTCATTCGTGGCCTTCTGCACTTGGGCCTACTCCGTCTCGAAGCGAAGGATACACATTGGAATGCCCAACGGTCAGACAGCGTCAGACCGCGCAGAAGGCGGGCTAATGAAAGGCCGGATGTGGGAGGGTACAATACTAATCCTTTTTATACTTTTACTGCGAGAAATCGTTAGAAAATTTTTACAACAAAGTGACTGAGCGTTTTATGGCTAGATATTAAGCTGGTGAGGTTTTAGGAGGCACTGTTCACTTGTTCCGAAATTATGGTAGCAACAAAAGAAGTGGAAATACGTTATTCGCATATAATCGTGACATGAAACCTTTGACATGAGATTAATAAATTATTCAACCTTGAATCAATGCATGCCCAGCGCCCACTCATCATTTTTTTTCTTTTCACTTCCTTCACTTTATTGTTCTACTTTTGGCACATTATAACTAATATAATGAAACCGTTTCTGATGTTTGGTGAATTTTCTATATCATTTCTAGGTAATTATTGTATATACGATATATCGTGATTCAAAGGTGTGCAAATAGGTGTTTATCGTATAGACAGGCACGAAAAGTTTATTGTCATATTATTTTAACACCGCAGCTTATGCTAATGAACCATTTCTGTCACGTATGATTATTCATGATTAGATGGGAGTACATCCGCCAATTGACGTATCCAAACAATTTAAATTAATGACAAGCGAATTTTTTTGTTTTCAACCAAACAACTTTTTTTTATAATGTTCCGTCTGCGGGTCGTTAAGCCGTTTGATTTTCTTATCGTAAAATGTTTCAGCGCATTGTAGTTGTCACAGGTCGAACTTAACAGCCGTGAATGCAAATATTATGCTTAAAATTAATATCAATCAAGAGAAACGATTAGAAAAAATTAATAATACACTTTTGAAAAACACAGTATTTTAACTATATTGAATGCAAAAATGGCACCATATAGAATTGTTTTGCCATAGATGGCATCCAGTTGTGAGTTGTCGAGTATAATAGGGAACGAGTTAAATACATACACGCGTGTAAAGTCTTTTTATCATGATTTACATGAATATTTTTTTGCTCTCGATATGCTCAAACACTGTAACGGCGACAGTGAATTGATCTGAACTGACAGTAACCTTTCTAATACAATACTAAGCTTGGAATTTGTGAGAGAGATTATTTAAAAAATTATAGAATAGGAATTAAGCAAGCAAATAGATTGAAACTGAATTGACCAAAACACGCACGAATACGTAACGGATGAATAGTTATTTTGTTATTGGATATTTTAATTTGTACTAAAACAAAAAAAAAACTGGCGCCTGCGTGTAATAATGAAGACTTTGAACGTATGTTTATTCCTTCGAACAGCCAAAATTCATTATTGTATCTCGTGGTCTATGTTAGCTACATTCTATACGGCAATGATCAAAACCTGTTATTTTCACGTTAGGTAGGATCCAGTGGCTACGTATTATTAAAACCAATGGATTTAAAATGAAAGTATTTTGGTGATACTGATTATTTTCACGAAATCTGCAATACGGTTTCTACTTTATTTTCGCCTGCAAGCCGGCTGGGCACTTATGCAATAAAAAAAAAAAAACTAAAAACAAGGCGCTAAACGGATGAGACAAAATGCGTCTTATCAAAAAAAAAAATTGGGAATTGGTATAGTTAATTGACCCATTACAGTAATCGAAACTCGAAGTACTGTTGATCTTACCGTTTGAAGTTTTCTGAAATAAAATGCCTGCAAAATTTTGATGAGAATAAATCATGTCTCAATTCGTATTTCTACATCTACTATCGTATTTACTCACGGCTAGGGATTCCAGTGTACCAAAACATATTGAAAAGCAGCGATAGATACTCCGGAGAAGTGTTAAATGGCACTTTTCTTCTTTTGGCCGTGAAAATTAACAATATCAATTATTCCGTTCACTCAATGCTATCACTCGATGAGAATTATAAAAAAATTTCTGTTCCTACAGCAAATAGCATTTAGGTTTAACGTATGGACCGAGTATATATTGTACAATCATAAGCTGCCTACGGTATTATGTATACATATATATGTATATATATACACAACTCGCTAGGCGCTCCGTAAGTTTTATGTACTGAACGAGTTATCATACGCGTCTGGACTAATTTCTGAAAGAGCTGTATGCACCAGTAATTTGTACGTAAGTCTGTTTTACTCCAGCCACCAGTTAACCGTCCCTATCGACGCCTGCGCGCGTCTTTTGTGATAATATTATCTGACTTGTGAACTAGACGTTTCGCCCCGGTGACCTGCCATATTTTTGGATCATAACTACTAACGGTGTAAATAATAGCAAATCAGCAATTCGAATCTGTTGCGTAACATGTGTTTCTGTTACAGATACATATTGCCACTCTTTAATGCATGCGCAAAACTCGGGTCATTCACGAGCTTCCGGATTCTTTCTTGAATATCGCTCACATGGTTAAAATTTTTCAGTCGTCTTTATACTGTTTTCTTGTATCTATCGACATTAAACGTACATGAATACGATGCCTGATACGATGAATTTCCGAGGCACCAAATCTTACCACCATGAGAAAGAAAATTTCTAAACGGTGACAGCATTTTGCGGCTGGAAAGCGGTTTCAGAGCATCCAAGAAAATTAATTAATCAGCTTTCCTACATCAAATTTATATAAGCAGCTGTATACCAATATTATATGTACGTATGTTACAGATGCCATTGTAGATTCTACAATCATGAATTAAACCAATTGTAAAATGGAAATCATCATTTTGTACACGTAATCAGTTACAAGACAACCATATTTTTGGCCAAAAATCAACGATTTGTCTCAATTAATTTGTGCTGCGAATATAACTTTAGGATCATGAATATTTTTAATTTTTTACCATGTTCCAAACTCTCGAAGCATTTTTTTTTTTCTCTAACTGTAAATCTCTGGATATTATGTTCACTCAGCAATGACTATTAAAGTCAGATTGAAAAAATTAGCCGGATCTTGTTCCAGCCGCAGTGAGTTGGAATACACGCGTAGCTATAAATTCGGAATGCTGTACCCACTCACCTTGAAAATAAGTTAGTTCCTTGTTCACGATTCAGGCATCTTCGATTCACAGAACAGTGTCGCCAATTTATGAAGGGTCTAAGAGTTACATAACCGCGCCATATTGTAAGGTTTGAACGCGATGTGATTTGCCGATTGTCACAGCGTTGAGTTTAAGTAATGTTAAAGGAAATTGTAGAAACAATCTGATCTACTATACTGGAAAGAAGGTTACAATTCATGATAGTCCTGCAGGAATTTCGTCATAAAATAGTATATTGTAAACTATTTTTGCGAATCCCCCCGATTAAGACAAAAATGTAGACTCAAAAACAAAACAAAGTATAATTTAAAAATTAAATCTTATAACAATCCTAAACTAAATTCACGGGCAAAAACATGAACACAACGAAGTTGCCGCGATTCATGAGATACGGTTAAGAGATCGGTGCTATTCGTGCCACCGTAAGGGGGCTATTTGCTCTATGATTGGACAAAAAAAGTTTTTGCTCTCTAACGGAAAAATAGTTCACCAATTCCCAATGCGTACGTCATTCGTTGAGAAATAGCGTGTTTTGTTCATTTTCAGCATGCGGCTAAAGTCGCCTATTTTTACATTTGAGATTCGAAAAAGACGTTTTTTGTACTCGTTCTCCTTAAACACGGAAAATACAGTTAATTTACTGGCAGCTTGGGTTTTGTGGAACCATAATCTAATTAAGTTGTGTCAAAGAAAACAAACAACTGCCACGAGATACGACTTATTTACGACAAAGACAAACACAAACACGCGTTACCATCGATAGTCTGAGGGCCAGTCACGTAGCCCAATCTCGTGACGTAAGATATCCCAGTTTCAACTGCACCATACGGCCGAGTCATAATGTTATTTTATTATACTTATTCAGAACATTGGAAAAATTCTATGATTGGTCCTGTTATAGACCACCATGGTGTTAATCGTCGCTCCTCATTCCGATACCACTTAAATCCTTATCGGTTCACCTGTGCACTTGCGGATTAAAAATTAGCTGACCATTTTCCTGGTGTCGTTAGACAGATTTTCTTTAAATAAACGATTCCCAGAATATCTGCTTACAATAGTATTACTAGCTGGGCTAATTGTTTTGCTACTTTTTTTTGATTGCATTTTGTTTCATTTCATTAGTTCGTCACATTCAGTTGATGCCCATACTTAATTGATATACTAGCTAGTTTTTACGCAGTCTGATGCCTGATGAACGTTACGAAGGTTTCCTGTTTTTCTATTTATTTTTGTTATTTTCATTTTTAACCGTCCTTTTTCATCATATTCCGACCGGACAGGATTTTTTTCAATAGGTATCTATGACGGAAAATTTTCCAATTAGGTAATTATCGTTATTATATAACGAAGTGAACATCCAAGAACAACTACCTTGTTCAAGGTTTCATTTTATGCTTTTATTTTTCGTCTTCCCTATTTTTATCCTTATTTTTAGCCAGGTAGTTTACTCTTGCCTGGTTACGTCTTTCCTGCTTTCTCATCCTCTCCATCTTTTTCTTCATCCTTTCGTTGCGTAGAGGCAAGTCCCGCGCCTTCTTCCTTCTCCGCAGCGCTTTTTCGTCCTTCACCATCGGAATTTTGTTCAGGTTTGTTATTTTTCTTGGCTACAATGTGGATTTCTATAATTAAACGAGAACTGGATTATTCGTGTAACTATACCAGTTGTGTTTGACCGACCTTATTGAGGAATAAAAAACGTTAATGATGTACATGATAATGTTCAACAGTGAGTCACGATTGCGCTTATATGTGTGATCGGAATTGTATAACTCTCACGTTATCATTAATATAATACGTTTTGCAAAGCTTGAACTTGAGGTTTCTGCGTAACGGTTATTCGCTATTACAGTAGAACCTCGACTATCCGAACCCTCCGTTATCCGAACGTATACTTGCTTTATCCGAACGTTCTATTATCCGAACCATGGCGCGATTTTTTTTTTTTTTTTTTTTTTAAACAATAAAAATGCCTTTTTTTTGTTTGTTTTTCGTTCGAAATGGTGCTCGTCCGATGTTTTCGACGTTCGCTCGACAGAAGTACTCTCATGCGAAAAAAACAATAATCGAGCTACGTTATGCTCGAAGACAAATTAATTTCGCAAGGGGTCATTAAGAATTGCTACAAAGATACGTATCGTTCATAAAATTTTTAATTCACACGGAATAAAACTTGACGGAATAATTTATAAAAATTGGCTATTAGAGATAAATACAACGGCATCGTCGTCTTCCATGCAAGACTTCTGATTCTTGTTTTTTTTTTTCTTCTGTTGAATAATAATTTATCCAAGCGAGTTTGTCGTTAAAAAGTGAATACTACGAATATTACCCGAGAGCGTTACAAACGTATGAAAAAATATATATTTTAGATTGGTTGAAGAAAAAATAGATTAAACATGATTCCGAAATAATTTGTAGTATGTCCGTAATATTTTATTCTTTTTGAACGAATAAAAAGTTTTCACGGAAGCTTTTTTTTTGTGACCTTTGCGATAAATTTCAGTACTGTGTCTCGTCATTACTTATTTTTTTTACCAAATAGAATAGGTTTGACGAAAGCAACATAGGATAATTTTCAGTACATATTTTTCCCGTATGCAATACGTAAGACCGCTATCTACGACAACGCATTTCCATTATCCGAACTTTCAATAATCCGAACTAGGCCCGGTCCCGACGGGTTCGGATAATCGAGGCTCTACTGTACTTTAAATAAATAAACAGCGTGTGATCGGTTGAAATTGTCAAGCGTTCAATGGTCAGGATAGAAAGTGGTTCTGACTTGATGACGAGTCACGTGTATCCCGCGCAAAGCTACCAACTAAGATTTAGTCAAAAGTTGGGTTTTATATCTGACATATATTACAGAAGCCAATTTTCTAACGAACAGAAATCATAGTGCACAAATTTCGAGGCTCGTTTGCAAAACTCGGAAAGAGAATGTCCAACTTGAGTGGCGAGAATAATTTCACGAATATACCTGTCTTTGTGTCAGATCAAATCATGAGATAGCAATGCAGCAAGACTGGATATAAAAAGCGTCATCACTATATGGAATTACCTGCTCCACTGCAGTTCTTTGATTTTATTTTTGCATGTCATTGCAGATATAAGCATACCTTTAGCATCAGCTTCTGACCGTACCGCAGGACACGGCTTACAGTTTTGTTTCTTTATATACACTTTTTCTGACGCCTCCAAGAAGCAGTTAAGGTGTTCAGGATGAAGATATCTGTCACGGGCTGCCAGTGGTGGTTGAATCCGTAGCATGATTTTTTCTATTTTAGTCAAACGTTGCTTCGGTTTTGACTGGCGTGAGCTCTTTGGATTCGGACATTTCGGCTGTTGATTCATTCTTTCCTTTTTCTCCGCACAATTCTTCTTTGGCTTGCCTTTCTTCTGTTTTGACTCATTGTTCAAATTTTTACCGCAGGAGTTACACATATTCGCCTATCGGAACTCTCGCTATTGAGTTTGATAAAAGTACTGTTGAAATTCGGTCATTGAGCCCTGTAATACGAACAGCACGTTCATTACAATAATAAATATTGCAATAATATCTTGGTACACGGTATGGAAAGAACAAAGTTAGATTTTTGCATATTTACCGTGCGATGTATAATCAGTTAGTCACGGTATGTATTGTAGGTAGACATTGTGGTATGTCAAGTTTCTTCAGTTTCATAATGTCAAGTTTTGAAGAAACTTTCGACAGAAATAGTTAAATTACTGAATTTTATGATTCTGATAGGAAGTTGTATTGAAAAAAGTTATTCATGATTGTAAAGTTGTCGCGAAATCTTGTGCGGTAAATTTAGGTATATTTGAATTTTGATTCGAAATAGGGCCGAAAGGTTATTTGCCAAACTGATTACTGAAGGATTTCAAGTTATGCGTGGAGTTTTTGTTTTGAAAATGCTCCGTTATTTTGCTCCTGAATAATCCTGGTTTCGTCATACTATACAGTTATTGGATAATGTGAACATAAACTACATTTCTATTGGTCCTAAGGTGTGTTCGAGCCACGTAACACGTGAAGTTTGCATAGCTCCAGCGATAACGTTTGTTTTTCAAATTGAATACATTTGGTAACTCTCGCCGTCAAGTAAATTTTTATTCTGATTGCATACCAAAAATTTCTAGTTTATTCAGTACACAACGCACTACGATGGATACGAGTTGAAATCATCAAATCGCGAAGGATCACTGTAAGCGTAGGTATACTTACATAAAACGCAATAAAATATTTTATCATAGCCGCGTCACCTAATCGTAGAGTTCGTTCACAGCCACCTGAATCTCACTACCGATTTCCGGATATGGCTCCCGTTAAAGCATATAAAAGACCAAGTCCAATGCATGTTGTACAATAAAATAATAAATCAATTAACGCGTTGTTGTAAACGAAATCTAGCTGTTTATATGACTGTTCAAATGGGTTAAGAAAAAAAAATTACGCGTACAAATAATTTATACCCTATTTGTCAGGGAATAAAGAAATTGTCAGGTAAGGAATTCTAATTCAATTAATTGTTAACACCTGTTGTAGATCATAGAAACGTCATACAAATATGGCGGACAAAAAAGGCAGCAGTGGAAAAGAAGGAGGGGGTGGAGGGGGTGGAGACAACGAAATAAAAGCCGCGCCTGATAGTGGAAAAGATAAACCAAAAGAAATGTGCTGCGATGATTACTTATCTGAAGATCTCACTGTGGGTAAGATTGGCGACGAGGTTGAAGGCGTCGAAGAAAACATCTCGAGTTGCGACGAAGTGGACGAAGAATTGGAAATTGAATATCACAAACTTAACGAAATTCTCGACCTCCCAGAAGACACGTATTCGCTAACGAAAATTACTCCAATCCTTCCAGCATGCATTAAATTCGGAATACGTTCGGGAACTACCCATTTCAGCATGTCAAAGTTCTCTCCGCTTTCCCGAGGCTTACAGGTCTGATTAGAATCCTTATTTAGATTTTTAAAGAGTCCGCAATTTGATCGTATCATTGCGTATGTTTTATTACGAAATTTGAACCTGACACTAAATGAGGATTAACTGAGGAAGGTTCATGGTTAAAATTTTCAGGAGATCGGAAGACCTCAAATATGTTATTTTTGTTAGGATTTGAACTCAACATAAATTAATTCACAGTTAAATAGATGCGATCAAGTTTGCAAATTTGCACGAAGGATATCTTGAAGATGGAAGGCTTATCGTTATTTTTCAGGGTCCGGCTTGTGCGATAGCAGGTTTTGCCACGAATGCAGTGTTGAAATCGCGCTGCTGGAACGAGTTCATTATAGATCAAATTATCGACGACGGTGACAGTTATTATACAGAGTCATATAAAAACGTCGAGACGGATGATCGGCGAACGATGACTGTCAGAGATTTGAAGAGAGATATTAGCGTGCAAAGAACACATTACGTGTGTTTCAACATCGATGATGCTGCATATGCCGGTGCTTTCAGGTCCGAGGATCCCAAAGAGATGCATTTAGTGAAAGCTTTGAATCTCTTTTTCAAAAGATATGATGCCGGACTTTTGATGTCTTCGAAGTTGAACATATCCATATGGAGGGATGCGAAATTTTACAACATTTTCGACGGCCAAGCGAGAGGAGACGACTGCCTTCCAATTACAGTCGGAAGTGGAGGATCTGCTAAGTTGATACTGGTTCGTGATCTGACCGGTGTTGTTTTTGTGATCTTAGAACGAAGTTGTGTCAGTAATGAGCCATTCGTTTTATTTCCAATCACTGTTATTAATGCGTACAAGATTCCTTCGCATCCCGACGATCCTGAAGAGCCTTTCAAATCTATAGGAGCACCCAAACGAAGGCCAAGTGACTATAAGATTCAAGAAAAGTTCCGAGCTTTGGTCCAAGGGACCTATCACCTAATGCATCCTGAAGTGCCAACTGAACTCCGGGGTCGAGGTCACCTGATGATTGCTGTCGCAGCGATTGTTTACTCCCGTCTTATAAGTGCCAACAAGTGGAGCTCGGTGATAGTCGACTTGATATTCAATCAGGCGCATATTTACATGATCGATTTGGTGCGAGCACTGGAGAAGAAGCTGGATGATACTTTCGAACTGAAAATAGATGATCTTATGGGGGACGTAATTTTGAGCGTGTACTCCGCCAAGATAAACGTGACGGCGAACGTTGTGCCTGGACAGAAGAAAAAAGGGAAATCGACTATCGATGCTGGGATTCGAGAGTTTTTTCAGCAATACCAATCGGGCATTTTAGAGATAAAGCAAATATTTTTTCCAATTTGGAAAGAAGAGAATAAGTTCTATTTTCTTGATCCATTCGGTTGCGACGACGAGGGATTCCGAGTCGACCCTGATGACCCTACGGACGCAAACAGATATAAGATGTCGAAACCGTGTGCGACAATGAATAGTTCCGTTAACGAATTGGTTGAAACGATTCTCCAAAATACCGGCAACAAAGACAAGGATCCGTTTATCTTACACGCGCTTCGTGTACTCTACATAAAAACTGGCAGCACTCCAGGAGGACCGCCAGACAACGTTATTTATCGTGAAAAACGAACAAACCGCAGACCATTGCCTCAGGAATCCCATCAAGTGAAAAGTATAGACCAACATGATGCCGAGTGCAGAACTAAGATTGATATGGTACCGAAACCGCGATCAGATGCCGAAAAAACGAAGGAACAGCAGACCCAATTTCCAGAGTTGATGAGCAATGTCGATGATTATATGATGAAAGCAGATGAACCAGGATCCTTCATAGTAAAAAGACCGTCAGTAGAATTGCTGGGTGAATTCAGGTACGGCGCTTCATCAGCTGAGCAAATTACTGTACCCGACGAAGTTGCATCAAAATCTAATGACCCTGAAATTCAATACATCTTTGGTTACCACGTAGTAAATCCTCATCGCTTGTCGTTGCGAGGTGAAAAAAACTGTCTTGCTGAGCAATTCGAGGAACGAGCTCGTGGGCAACAAGGATTAATTATTGCGTTGACGGCAATGGCATATGGCAAAGTGAAACCACCCGACTCTTGGCGAAATATTGATGTTAATCAGATTATCGACGTTGGAGATAAGGCTTATACCAGTACGATCACTTGGATTCAGCGTGGCAGTCCGGCTGAAATGGAGAAAAAAGATAAGGGTGATCCTGTGGACGACGATGATGAAGAAGAAGGGAACGAAGAACAGGACGACGAAGAGGAGGAAGAAGACGAAGAGAGTGAAAACGAAGAAAAGAAAAAAGTCAAACAAGAATTTAAGGGAAAACTTCAACCGGCACCAAGTCATCTCGACGTTACAATGCTACCTGAGAAAATAATGCTCGGTGAAAACGAAGTTCAGTTCAAGAAAAAGCTAAACTTTGCCAATGGTGACGCTAATCCGCTGGCGAACCTTGGAGAAGCTCTCGAGCAGTACTTCGAACGCTACGACGAATTGATAGTGGAGAATAAGAAGCTAATGTTTGGTGTTTGGAAAGGGAACGGGAAGTACTATATATTCAATCCGTACGGCAGTGACGACGAAGGAAGACGTATGCGAGGGTTTCCGGCTACTTTCATCGTGGCTGACACCATAAATGAACTCACTAACGTTTTCTATGAGATTCTGGAATACAACGATCCCAAATTCAAGCTTCATTTCATCGGAATCGAGTCGATTCAGCCGGGTGATAAATACATTGTTCCAGAACCAATTGAGGTACCTGGGGGGGAACTACCGGTTAAATATCAGACCATATTTTTGCCTGTTACTGACGAGGATCTGTTCGTACCGGAACCGGAACCTGAGCCTGAGGTGCAGGTGATAGCTCAGACAAAGAAAAAGAAGGGAGCAAACGACGACGACGATGATGAGGAAGAAGGGGAGGACGACGAAGAAGAAGATGTGGATGATGATGAAGATGAGGAAGAAGAGCAGGGAAGCGAGAAACAAGAAGAGGCCCTGATGTTGGAAGCCGAAAAACCGATAATAGATCCCTTATTGGAAGTAGAAGAACAAGAACAGCCCGATGCTCCGGATGAATTGGACTTAACTCTTCTGTCTGGAACAGTGATAATTGATACGAAAGGAGAGCAGCATGGCGAAGAAATAAACGAAGCACTGATTTACGAGAAGCTGAAATACAGACACCCACCGCCGTTCGTCTCCCCGCCAAAAAAAGTTCTTTGCGTACTGCTGGAGGCAAAGAAAGCGTCAAAATCTTCTCACTCATTATTGTCAAGGTTCTCGATTGACTCTATGTTATCGATTAAAAAGGATAGTGGTCTCCCCACCGGTGTACCTACTCAACAACCAACTATAACAGCGGTTGACGTTACCGATGGTGACAAGGTTTCAAAGGTCATCAAACTTCCGCCTAAAAAGTATTTAGTCTCAAGACTCCCAGAGATTGGATTCACGCCAATTAGAGCTATCAACGAAACGTACGTCGAAGATGAAGATTTGAATAAAGGTAAGGAAAACGAATGCCGCCAAAGCAAAATTAAGAAAACTCCCCAAAACGTGGAGCGGGAAGAAGTCGCAGAAGTTCCGACCACCGTGCGTATCAAACCGATTTTAATTCCACTCGGACCACCAATAAAAACACCAACCCCTGGAAAAAAACCGAAACCTTGCATGGATAGAAGAAAGAGACGATGCAAAATAAATTCCATCGACAAAGAAGATCCAGTTCTGGAAAAGCTTATGTGCAAGACTGAAGACTTACTGCTGGATTTGATGTTTCCTCACCCGGACACTGACGTGAAGGTACTATTCATTTTTCGAACAATGTAAGGTTCAAATATTTGGTTGCACAAAAATAAAATGTAATGTTACGTGTTTTTTTTTTCAGAAAAGACAAGCAACCATTCATGAAAAAGAGAGGTCGGATGAAAAGACGAAAGACAATGAAAGCCGAGTTCGAAGGAAAGATCGAAACAAGAAAGAAGCATCTTCAGCAGAGCCGGAACGTTGTGGCTTTAGGATGACCGAAGACGAAGTCGGCGTGATAAACGGGAATATATGTTTGGAGGATAGAGAAACGATTGAAGAGTGTCACTTCAAGCAATGTTATTTCGCAGCGATAATCTGCGTGTTGGCTAAAATTCGACTGAATCTTGATACGTTGCAAGGCAGTGTATTAGACAAATTTATTCTAGCAGGTGATGAAGTATATCAGCGCACAGGTAAACTGAGGTATAAAGCTCTCCGTTGGTTCTACAACATAGAAATTCTCGGATCGAAATGTAATATTGCCTTGAGGCAAATTGTGTATGCCAATCCCGAGGAGTGTTCGGAAGATGAACTTCTGAAGGTGATCGCAAATTACTTGGAAAAAGACCGGAGCGGTATTCTCGTATTTCCTTCCGCTAGCTACGCTTTTTGGTATAGTCAAGAAAAGTATTACCTCTTCGATCCGTACAGCTGTGACGACGATGGCCATGCGAGTTCAGATGGATCAGCTTGTCTGATGGAATTTCAGGATTTGGATACTATGATTACCAGAATTAAAGAAAATACGGGAGAAGCAGCTGATAAGGTATTCCGAATTCACGCTATTGCCATTGCGCACATGGAAGAAATTAAGCGAAAGCGAAAAAAGCGTAGAACAAAGATTTCACGTGTTGAAACAGAGCCGCAGCAGCCACAACCATCACCAGAGCCAGAACCAGTTTTATCACTCATTGAACTGTCTGATTGGGTGACAAAAGTGAAAAAGAACAAAGTTATTTTTGACCTGACTATCCCTGGCTTCGCGGCTGTTCCCAGCTTTAATGCGTCCACACTGGAAGTGACCGTACTTGAAAATGATATAACAAACCCAATCAGAACTGAGTTTAGAACAAACAAAATTGTGAAAGGCAAAGCGAAGGCCGTTGATCAGTCTAATGGCATAGATCTAGTACGTAAAAAACCGTACGACAGGAAGTTCAAAGAAAACTCATTCGTTTCAAAACCTATAGATTTGTGCATCATCGCCTGGGCATGTGTTCATGACCCTACGCTTTGGGGTGGAAAAACTATCAGAGGCATATGTGATGCTGGAAGAGATTTCACCGAGGACTGTATATTTGCATCGGAGGATACAACTGCTTCAGATACGACGGATGGAGTCTTGCCGGAGTTTACGATAGCAAACTACAGTTTCCGAGCAACGTTCGCTCCGCTACACCAAGGAACTTTGTACGCTGTAACCGGTTGGAACTTGGCAATGTCCTTGAAGAAGTTATTCAGCACGCCAATTTACTCGGGCGCTATAATAATTTGCGGCAAAGCACATATTGGCGTTATGAAAAGGAAAGAGAACTTTTATGCCTGGTGGATAATTCCTAGGACAAAACAACTGAAGATCATCACCTCGGAAGAAATGGAAGACTTCTTGAAACTGATCGTCCAAGAAATCAATGAGCCGAACGAAATCGAATTCTCGATAAGAGCGGTGACAATTTCGTATGCTCGAAAAATGGCACCTGACTGCGAGGACACAACCGGTCTTCACGAAAGAGCTGTGCCAGCTACGTCGTTGGCCGAAATACACAGAAAATCACTACCGCCTTACGACATTGAGGCTCTCTTCCGGAAAACGGTATCTGATACCAAACCAATATTTGTTCAAGGAACGGTGGCTGTTCGAAATCGCGAAATATTGACGGAGCCCAGAATGAAACGATGCTATTTTGTAGCACTGTTAGCCGTCATGGTGAAGAGAGACATCATTCAAAGTGCGGTGGCAGGAACGATCGACAAAATAATCGAGGTTGCAGAGGGATTGTACAAAGAGTTTGACGAGCCCAAGTATCACACCGAACATATATTGAAGAATGTCACCATCATGAATAGGATTTTCGATTTTCGTGATTGCGCTTCACCGCTTATTGAATTCAAGAGCAATTCAGTGACAGGGAAGAATGATCATTATCCACTCTTAAAGAAGTGCTTGAAGCGACATTTCAAGAAGCACTCGGACGGTATAATACATTTTACAAATTGCTGCTATGGATTTTGGTACTCGAGATCAACCAATTCTTACTACTATTTGGACCCTTATCAATGTAATGCCAAAGGAAAAAAAGTTTCGGACGGAGGAAACAGTTGTTTGTGTATATTTCCAAGCTTGTGTTTTATGACTCGCCATATGTATCAAAATAGGTACGAAGACACAACTGGATTCTTCATTCATCGAATGCACGTGGAATCAATCAATGTACCTCCATTCAAAAAACTTCAAGAAGATCCGATGTGGGTATACTTAGACTTTCACTGGAGTTTTAGTCATTCACCAGACATCGTGAAGTCGGGAAAGAGAAGAAAGCAAAATATACCTGAGCGAAAAAAGCCGTCCTGGAATTACTACGCAATCGAAGTACCAAATCTCATATATTCTGTGTGGGGAACATTAGGGTGCTACGATCCAAGGTTTGGTCAGAGAGCAGGGAAGAATCAAGCTGGAATAAACGTCGCCATTCTTGCGATGCAATTTTTGTGTCATCCCTCAAGATGGGGTCCCGCTATATTAGATTCGGCCGTTATTTGCGGAGACTGTTACTACACGGAGAGTTTAAGGAGTGCGGTGCGCAGAGGCTGCAGGCATCCGAATAGATTTAACTTGCAGTCAACTTTCAAGGTGTTTCCACATATCTGGACGATTGAGTTCAGAGAAAATATGTGCGGAACCTTGTACGGGGGACAAGGAAGACTGACTCTTGCCGCCACATTGAAATTGGCGTTTGAAGAGGCGCCAAATGTCATTATCGAATGCAACAAGGCCATATTTTCAATCTTGACTGCCGATGATGGTTACTACGTGGCAGATTCACGTTGGACTGGACCTCCACTTTTTAACAGAAACCACGGAGCCATCTATGTGTTACGATGTCGAAATATGAACTCTCTCATCTACGCACTGACCAAGATGTTGAACACCAACCAGCGACTGGAATTTCACATAACTCCAGTAGTCCTGACGTTTACTCAAGAAACTTGCAGACTTGGTGGTGAAAAGACTTCAAGCAAGACTCAAAAGCAGATTCTGCTCGATCCCGTTTGTTACTCTCCAACTCGCGCTGGTGGCCTAGCATCTCAGATAGCTGGAGCGATAACCGTTGCTGACGAAGATACGTACTTCAAGTACCGCAGGAATCTTATCAAGGGTCAGAAGCACGCCACTGAACTTGAAAATCCACCGATAGAACTACCGGACCCCAAATTTGCTGAAGTGATCATGAATAATACGTTGGTCAGCACCATGTGGCATCTAAATGTGGGTCACCCAATGCCCCAAAAACACTCGAAGAAGCCGTGTGATGAACGTAATAGAATTCACGGACCCCCGGTACCTGTCAGAACTGAATACCTAACGTCTACACCGCGCGATGTTCATCGTGGTTATCCCAGGCTAGTGGACTTTGCCGAGAATGTCACCAGGCAGCCGATTGATGGGACTTCGGAACAGTTTGAACTTGGCAATGATTCTACTCCTCTCGTTGAACTGGATACTGTTATTCCACCGCTCTGTGCCGGGGCGCCTAGCTTTATCACAGACACATCTAGAATAGAATTTGCGAAAACGCTGAAAGAGATGGCTGATGACTATTACAAAAGTTACAAACACAGAATAGCAGTCGAATCTGAGGCAGAACAGGTGTCAGAGAAAGAGGATAAGGAACAAGAGAAACCAAAAACAAAACTGAATCAGGATGAAGTAGACGGTGAAGCAGGTGCAGATACGGCAACTGAGGACGTGAAACAAGAGCCCTCAAAATCAGAGGGTCAAACTTGAGTTTCATTCGAAGCAGTTGTTAAAAAATTAAGCAAATCATCGATCAGCATCAAGGGGCTTGCCGTCCTTCGAATTGTCTCACCCTTCTTTATAGATCAGAATAAATACTGTTTTGTGTCCATCAAGTTTTAGTCGCAACTTACACTATAACATTTGTGGTATGTACCTGTATATTGTATACCAATGAAGTGTTCTCTTTTGGTACCTCAAGTTTTCAAATAACTTGAATTAGTCCTGCTACACCGTTGTTCGTACCACATTGCTATGGTAATATATAATCTAAGAGGTAAAATTTATAATCAGCGAACATTCCAACTTTCCGGTTAAATACTAAAAAAGAGAGGGAACTTAAGTGCCTTATGTACAACTACATATCGGGAGTTTTCGGTGGAGTGTTGCGACGCGAACGATGTTTCGCCAAAATATAGGCAACCAAAGTTACATTTTACTCGTAGCAAATATGTACTTCAGATGTAACTGTGGTTGCCTGTTCGTGGCGAGTCAAGACTACGCATCGGATTCCTTTCGCAATATAAAATCGCTGCAGTGCATAAGAGTATTGATTCCAGCGTCATTTAAAACCGTTGAAATTTTTACCAAAAAATTAAAAGCCATACTGGTTTTTTGAAGAAAAATTTATCGACTCTGAACTGATTTGTATGAACCTTTTCAGACCCATTGGACACTCAGGGATGCAAAGAAGACATTTGGAACAGCAGAAACCAAGAGCTGAGGAAACACATAGAAGAAACAAAGATAATAGATTCCTTATTCAATTTGATCCGGGTTATATTAAATAGTGAGGATACAATATCAGACATCACACGCTGCGTTAGATAGAGGTATGTTGTACCTGTACGCCGGAAAAACTATATTGGAAAATTACAATAATCAGTATCTAATATGGTATTTTTGAAACTCTGCTTAAGACAATATATACTGCAGACCTAGCTCCTCACATTAGAATAGGATATCTTGTGAGATGTTTGATTATGTTTTTGCATTTCATTTTGACGATTACTATGAATTTATTCGCCAATTTGTAACATTGCTATACACTGACAGCCGAACACTTGTATTAGAGTTAAAGCATTTTAAATACACAGAAATTATCTTTATGGCATAAGATTTTTGATTTTCCCAACCCACCTCGTCCAAAATTGTATGCAAATTTCATGCTTTCGACCATGATTATTGTTCGATTGTTCGCAGCGAGTCGAGACTGCATACATCGGCTTCTCCTCGAAAACTTATGTCGATGAGAGGTCTGAGGAGATCGATTTCAACTGTTTCCAAAGTCCACCAAGAAACAATTAAAGAAAAGGTATAGAAGTTGATCTTGCTTTTTTGAGCCTGAAAATGTTCAGTTTAGAATTGAGTTTGCTGAACCGTTGATGGACTACCAAACGCCGAAAAAAGCAGTAATAACATGAAAAAATGTGTGGAACCGGTGGCAGGGAAATGAAGATAACAATCTTGCGTTTTTAAGGTGGTTCTTCGGCTTAGGGACTTATTACATAGGTGCCCACAATGGGCTCAATGTCAAATTAAGAATTTACGCATAATTCTCACTAAATCGATACGAATATGAACTATAAACGTGTTATGAATAATATTTTGCTCAGTATTTATGAATTAGACAAAGAATTATTGTGATACTAAATGTGAATATAGAAAGTGTTCTTCCTCTTCGAGCACATTTGTAAGAATGTCTGTAAGTGTTTACATTTTGGTATCTTACGCTTCTTGGTGCGAAGCTCGTAAGACAGTCAATGACCGTCTAATATTGAAATGCGGATATGCATCATCAACATTAATATTAATCACGAGGTAATTTGTTTTTGTGATACTAAATTGGTCTTGTTTTATGCGTTGATACGTTCCTGGGAAGTGAAAAATGTAGCAGCTTTGCCATATTCCGTCTCCGTCTAAACACCGGATCTATCTCTGTTCAATTTCTATGCGTTCTTTACGTCGTGAAAATTGTATTTTTGGTAGAAGTAATATTGTATTTGACATGGAGAAAAAGATGTTATTTTATCCTAGAGGCCACTCAATAAAAGACCTAAGAAGGTGATAGTCGGCGATTTTTTTTTTGGTAGGGAGACAAAAAAACAAAGCTTCTTAAAACATCGAGTGTATTTTAACACACATTTGAAAGGAACGAGCAAACATTTTTATCATCCAACTGTAGCAGAACGGCAGCGTTATTGGCTGACCCGTTAACTGAAGAATACATCTTAAGTCGAAGGCTGACCATCAAAGGGCATAGCCGTATGAGTCTCGAATCGGCAGGAAAGATAAAGTGCGTATTTCTTGTCTGAAATCTAAAAGCTAAAATCATTACACATCATGTCATATAATGCACAGTATTAAAGTTCGAAACCAGAGTTTGGATGTTCGAATGTTCGGATGTTCAGAAAGTGACGTAACCCAAAATTTTTTTTTTCTTGACGTCATCGATCTAAATCAGCTAGCCGAATTCCTCAGTCTGGAAACAACCGTTCAGTAGAGCAGACGTATGAGAATCGCGCTCCGCAAATTTCGAGTACCTGGTTGTCTATCTCCTGGATCTTACGTTCCGGGGCCACTTTCTAGTGAAACTTGACTTCCAGGGCAAGCGCTTCGTGGTTCCTGCGCTCGAAGTCCGCTACCTGGTGGACAAGGATTTCTGCACGGTGAGTATAGCATTTTTATAATATTTAATGGCAATTAAAATTATATTTTATCTAAAAATTTTTAAACTTTTCATGTTGACAATAAATTATTTCAATTTATTTTTCGCACAAGCCCAAATTGCTATCAATACGCTAGTGAAATTTTCTATGATTTTTTATAATTTTCTCATAATCTTTTTGGTAAAATGTGTCGATCAAAAAATTACATTAATCCATACACAGTATTTTAGACGTGATCTAATACTGAATAAATTTATTAGTATTCGAAGTATAACCCAAGGTGGTCATCAGTGGTTGTTGGTGGTGGTTGAAGGTGGTTGGAGGTGGTCGTAGGTGGACAAGGAGGACGAGGATTTGTGGTCGGTGAATTTAACATTTTTATAATATTTGATAGCAATTGTAATTATATTTCATCTGAAAGTTTTTTACACTTGTCATGTTTACAATAAATTATTTCAATTCACTATTCGCCCAAGCAGAAATTCAGTAGCTACAAATGAGCTAATAAAATTTATTATATCATTGATTAATTAACTATATTAATCCTTACAAAACATTTTTGCTGTGTTCTCATACTGGAAATATTTATTACTATTCAAGGTACATCCCGAGGTGGTTATCAGTGGTTGTTGGAGGTGGTTGACGGTGGTTGGAGGTGATCGGAGGCAGACGAGGAAAAGGACGAACTGAACTGAGTCTCAAAGCCCTGTTGACATAAAAGCAGCTATTCGATAGAAATTATAGTTTATAGTTTACATAGCCCATTGCATGATATTTCATTACAAATACATATGTTTCAATGTATTTAGGAATAATTTATAAAATATACGATAAAATTGATGCACCGGATCATCGTCGACTTTAACTTTTGAAATGTCCTACCATTTTCGAACACCTCCTACCTCCCCCTGCCACCTCCGACCATCAATGGCCACTTTCGACCACCCCCTATCACCTTTTGCCAGCGCCGACCACCTCCTAACATTTCCGAACACCTCCGACCATCCTATTTAGCTATATTACCAGATTAGCTATGATATGAAAAGAGAAGAATTATTCATTTCGAAATGGGATTCTATTCGACGCGCGCTCGATGTATTCCATAACATTAGTATTCATAATTATTCCAACAACTTTTCATTTGCTCTCTCGATCTTGAATTTTCATAGGCATAGAATCGAAACGTTGTTTTAGCTGGTCGCAAGTGAAGTATCTGCGTTGGGTAGAGGAGCAGAATTGTTTTTCGAAAAGTATTCGGATGGAAAAAAATTCAGAGTAACTGTAATACATCACGGATGCGCTAATTTTGAACGAGATGAAACGGATGCTTCGTATATGAGACGGTATTTAACGCTGCGTAGTGGTTTAAAGACCTAGAAAGGTGATAGGGAGAGAAAGAACGACGCTTCTTAACACTTCGAGTGTATTTTAACACACATTTGAAAGATACGAGCGAGATTTTTCATCATCCAACTGTCGCAGAACGACAGCGTTATCAGCCGACCCGTTCACTGAAGAATATATCTTCAGTCAACGGCTGACCATCGAAGGGCCTGGCCGCTTGAGTCTGGAACCGGCAGGAGAGATAAAGTGTGTATTTCTTGTATGAAATGTGAAAGCTAATATCATTATACATCATATCATATCATCATACCTCATACATCATACATCATACATCGTACATCATACATCATCATACATAGTATCAAAGTTCGAAACCATAGTTTGGATGTCGGACGTTCAGAAAGTGACGTCACCAATTCGAAATCAGCTAGCCGAATTCCTCAGTCTGGAAACAACCGCGCAGTAGAGCGGACGGATGAGAGTCGCGCTCCGCAAATTTCGAGTACCGGGTTCTCAACCTCCCGGATCCCGCGCTTCGGCTCCGCTACGTATTTCGAGTACCGGGTTCTCAACCTCCCGGATCCCGCGCTTCGGGTCCGCTACGCGGTGAAACTCGACTTCCAGGATAAGCGCTCCGTGGTTCCTGGTTCATGTTTACAATAAATTATTTCAATTCGTTTTTCGCGCAACCCCAAATTCGGTAGCTGTCAGTCCGCTAATAAAATTTCTCGACTTCCAGGATAAGCGCTCCGTGGTTCCTGGTTCATGTTTACAATAAATTATTTCAATTCGTTTTTCGCGCAACCCCAAATTCGGTAGCTGTCAGTCCGCTAATAAAATTTCTCGACTTCCAGGATAAGCGCTCCGTGGTTCCTGGTTCATGTTTACAATAAATTATTTCAATTCGTTTTTCGCGCAACCCCAAATTCGGTAGCTGTCAGTCCGCTAATAAAATTTCTCGACTTCCAGGATAAGCGCTCCGTGGTTCCTGGTTCATGTTTACAATAAATTATTTCAATTCGTTTTTCGCGCAACCCCAAATTCGGTAGCTGTCAGTCCGCTAATAAAATTTCTCGACTTCCAGGATAAGCGCTCCGTGGTTCCTGGTTCATGTTTACAATAAATTATTTCAATTCGTTTTTCGCGCAACCCCAAATTCGGTAGCTGTCAGTCCGCTAATAAAATTTCTCGACTTCCAGGATAAGCGCTCCGTGGTTCCTGGTTCATGTTTACAATAAATTATTTCAATTCGTTTTTCGCGCAACCCCAAATTCGGTAGCTGTCAGTCCGCTAATAAAATTTCTCGACTTCCAGGATAAGCGCTCCGTGGTTCCTGGTTCATGTTTACAATAAATTATTTCAATTCGTTTTTCGCGCAACCCCAAATTCGGTAGCTGTCAGTCCGCTAATAAAATTTCTCGACTTCCAGGATAAGCGCTCCGTGGTTCCTGGTTCATGTTTACAATAAATTATTTCAATTCGTTTTTCGCGCAACCCCAAATTCGGTAGCTGTCAGTCCGCTAATAAAATTTCTCGACTTCCAGGATAAGCGCTCCGTGGTTCCTGGTTCATGTTTACAATAAATTATTTCAATTCGTTTTTCGCGCAACCCCAAATTCGGTAGCTGTCAGTCCGCTAATAAAATTTCTCGACTTCCAGGATAAGGTTGCTGGGTGAGTAAAACACTTTTATAATATTTGATGGCAATTGTAATTATATTTCATCTGAAATATTACAAACTTGTCACGTTTACAATAAATTATTTCAATTCATTTTTCGTGCAAGCACATATTCAGTAGCTATAAATAATCTTATACAATTTATTATATTATTAATTAATTAATTAATATTCTTATAATATTTAATGGCAATTATAATTATATATCATCTGAAATATTACAAACTTGTCACGTTTACAATAAATTATTTCAATTCATTTTTCGCGCAATCACATATTCAGTAGCTATGAATAATCTTGTACAATTTATTATATTATTAATTAATTGATTAATTACATTAATCCTTACACAATATTTTTGATGTGTTCTTATACTAAAAATATTCATTACTATTCCAGGTATTACCCGAGGTGGTCGGAGGTGGACGAGGAGGAGGACGAGCTGGACGAGGAGGAGGACCAGGTGGACGAGGAGGAGGCGGGGTGGGTCGTGGGAGAGGACCTCTCCTCTCCTCAGAGGAGGGGAGGGGGAGGGGCAGGGAAGGGGGAGAGGTGGGCGGGGAGGGGGAAGGGACGGGAAGGGAAGGGAAGGGGGGAGGGGAGGGGAAGGGAAGGGGGAAGGGGGAGGGGCGGGGAGGGGGAGGGAGGGCGGGCGGGTGGGAGGGAGGGAGGGAGGGAGGGAGGGAGGGAGGGAGGGAGGGTGGGCGGGCGGGCGGGCGGGCGGGCGGGAGGGCGGGAGGGAGGGAGGGAGGGAGGGAGTGGACGACGGATGTCAGTGCAAGTCCCCTACACGCCCACCCGCCCGCCCGGCCCTTCCCTCTCCCTCCCTTCCCCCCCTCCCGCCCTCCCTCCCTCCCTCCCACCCTCCCGCCCGCCCGCCCGCCCTCCCTCCCCCTCCCCGCCCCTCCCCCTTCCCCCTCCCCTGCCCGTCCCCTCCGCCTTCCCCCTTCCCTGCCCCTCCCCTCCCCCCTTCCCTTCCCCGCCCCTCCCCCTTCCCTTCCCTTCCCTTCCCGTCCCTTCCCGCTCCCCGCCCACCTCTCCCCCTTCCCTGCCCCTCCCCCTCCCCTCCTCTGAGGAGAGGAGAGGTCCTCTCCCGCGACCCACCCCGCCTCCTCCTCGTCCACCTGGTCCTCTTCCTCGTCCAGCTCGTCCTCCTCCTGGTCCACCTCCGACCACCTCGGGTAATACCTGGAATAGTGATGAATATTTTTAGTATAGGAATACATCAAAAATATTGTGTAAGGATTAATGTAATTAATCAATTAATTAATAATATAATAAATTGTACAAGATTATTCATAGCTACTGAATATGTGCTTGCACGAAAAATGAATTGAAATAATTTATTGTAAACGTGACAAGTTTGTAATATTTTAGATGATATATAATTATAATTGCCATTGAATATTATAAGAATATTAATTAATTAATTAATAATATAATAAATTGTATAAGATTATTCATAGCTACTGAATATGTGCTTGCACGAAAAATGAATTGAAATAATTTATTGTAAACGTGACAAGTTTGTAATATTTCAGATGAAATATAATTACAATTGCCATCAAATATTATAAAAGTGTTTTACTCACCCAGCACAAATCCTCGTCCTCTTCGTCCTCCTCCTCGTCCACCTCCGACCACCTTCAACCACCTCAGGTTATACCTTGAATAGTAATAAATATTTTCAGTATAAGAACACATCGAAAATATTGTGTAAGGATTATTATAATTGAGTAATTGATTAAATAATTAATTAATAATATAATAAATTGTATAAGCTTATTCGTAGCAACTGAATTTGTGCTTGCACGAAAAATGAATAAAAATAATTTATTGTAAAGGTGACAAGTTTGTAGTATTTCAGATGAAATATAATTACAATTGCCATGAAATATTATAAAAGTGTTTTACTCACCGAGCACAAATTCTCGTCCCCCTCCTCCTGAATCACCGAGATTACCCGCAACCACCCCTAACTACCTTCAACGAAAACCGCCAACCACATCGAGTTATACCTCGAATACTAATAAATATTTTCAGCGTGAGAACAAATCAAAAATAATGTGTAAGGTTTGATATAATTTTTTTATCGACATATTTTACCAAAAAGATTATGAGAAGATTGTAAAGTTATAGGAATTTTATTAGCGGACTGACAGCTACCGAATTTGGGGTTGCGCGAAAAACGAATTGAAATAATTTATTGTAAACATGAACCAGGAACCACGGAGCGCTTATCCTGGAAGTCGAGAAATTTTATTAGCGGACTGACAGCTACCGAATTTGGGGTTGCGCGAAAAACGAATTGAAATAATTTATTGTAAACATGAACCAGGAACCACGGAGCGCTTATCCTGGAAGTCGAGAAATTTTATTAGCGGACTGACAGCTACCGAATTTGGGGTTGCGCGAAAAACGAATTGAAATAATTTATTGTAAACATGAACCAGGAACCACGGAGCGCTTATCCTGGAAGTCGAGAAATTTTATTAGCGGACTGACAGCTACCGAATTTGGGGTTGCGCGAAAAACGAATTGAAATAATTTATTGTAAACATGAACCAGGAACCACGGAGCGCTTATCCTGGAAGTCGAGAAATTTTATTAGCGGACTGACAGCTACCGAATTTGGGGTTGCGCGAAAAACGAATTGAAATAATTTATTGTAAACATGAACCAGGAACCACGGAGCGCTTATCCTGGAAGTCGAGAAATTTTATTAGCGGACTGACAGCTACCGAATTTGGGGTTGCGCGAAAAACGAATTGAAATAATTTATTGTAAACATGAACCAGGAACCACGGAGCGCTTATCCTGGAAGTCGAGAAATTTTATTAGCGGACTGACAGCTACCGAATTTGGGGTTGCGCGAAAAACGAATTGAAATAATTTATTGTAAACATGAACCAGGAACCACGGAGCGCTTATCCTGGAAGTCGAGAAATTTTATTAGCGGACTGACAGCTACCGAATTTGGGGTTGCGCGAAAAACGAATTGAAATAATTTATTGTAAACATGAACCAGGAACCACGGAGCGCTTATCCTGGAAGTCGAGAAATTTTATTAGCGGACTGACAGCTACCGAATTTGGGGTTGCGCGAAAAACGAATTGAAATAATTTATTGTAAACATGAACCAGGAACCACGGAGCGCTTATCCTGGAAGTCGAGAAATTTTATTAGCGGACTGACAGCTACCGAATTTGGGGTTGCGCGAAAAACGAATTGAAATAATTTATTGTAAACATGAACCAGGAACCACGGAGCGCTTATCCTGGAAGTCGAGAAATTTTATTAGCGGACTGACAGCTACCGAATTTGGGGTTGCGCGAAAAACGAATTGAAATAATTTATTGTAAACATGAACCAGGAACCACGGAGCGCTTATCCTGGAAGTCGAGAAATTTTATTAGCGGACTGACAGCTACCGAATTTGGGGTTGCGCGAAAAACGAATTGAAATAATTTATTGTAAACATGAACCAGGAACCACGGAGCGCTTATCCTGGAAGTCGAGTTTCACCGCGTAGCGGACCCGAAGCGCGGGATCCGGGAGGTTGAGAACCCGGTACTCGAAATACGTAGCGGAGCCGAAGCGCGGGATCCGGGAGGTTGAGAACCCGGTACTCGAAATTTGCGGAGCGCGACTCTCATCCGTCCGCTCTACTGCGCGGTTGTTTCCAGACTGAGGAATTCGGCTAGCTGATTTCGAATTGGTGACGTCACTTTCTGAACGTCCGACATCCAAACTATGGTTTCGAACTTTGATACTATGTATGATGATGTATGATGTACGATGTATGATGTATGATGTATGAGGTATGATGATATGATATGATGTATAATGATATTAGCTTTCACATTTCATACAAGAAATACACACTTTATCTCTCCTGCCGGTTCCAGACTCAAGCGGCCAGGCCCTTCGATGGTCAGCCGTTGACTGAAGATATATTCTTCAGTGAACGGGTCGGCTGATAACGCTGTCGTTCTGCGACAGTTGGATGATGAAAAATCTCGCTCGTATCTTTCAAATGTGTGTTAAAATACACTCGAAGTGTTAAGAAGCGTCGTTCTTTCTCTCCCTATCACCTTTCTAGGTCTTTAAACCACTACGCAGCGTTAAATACCGTCTCATATACGAAGCATCCGTTTCATCTCGTTCAAAATTAGCGCATCCGTGATGTATTACAGTTACTCTGAATTTTTTTCCATCCGAATACTTTTCGAAAAACAATTCTGCTCCTCTACCCAACGCAGATACTTCACTTGCGACCAGCTTAAACAACGTTTCGATTCTATGCCTATGAAAATTCAAGATCGAGAGAGCAAATGAAAAGTTGTTGGAATAATTATGAATACTAATGTTATGGAATACATCGAGCGCGCGTCGAATAGAATCCCATTTCGAAATGAATAATTCTTCTCTTTTCATATCATAGCTAATCTGGTAATATAGCTAAATAGGATGGTCGGAGGTGTTCGGAAATGTTAGGAGGTGGTCGGCGCTGGCAAAAGGTGATAGGGGGTGGTCGAAAGTGGCCATTGATGGTCGGAGGTGGCAGGGGGAGGTAGGAGGTGTTCGAAAATGGTAGGACATTTCAAAAGTTAAAGTCGACGATGATCCGGTGCATCAATTTTATCGTATATTTTATAAATTATTCCTAAATACATTGAAACGTATGTATTTGTAATGAAATATCATGCAATGGGCTATGTAAACTATAAACTATAATTTCTATCGAATAGCTGCTTTTATGTCAACAGGGCTTTGAGACTCAGTTCAGTTCGTCCTCCTCCTCGTCCACCCCCGACCACCTCCAACAATCGCTAACCACCTCGAACAACCACCGATAACCACCTCGGGTTGTACCTGAAATAGCAATAAATATTTTCAGTATCAGAACATATCAAAAATATTACGTGAGGATTAATATTTAAAAAGTGCTGGAATAAATTTTTTCTGGCACTATTCGAAGAGAAGTCGATTGGGCGCAGTCCCGATACGCTGCGATCAACGCATCAAAAGTTACAGCCAAAAAACGAAAACCTGTGATTTCGACATTTTTCAGCAGGTATTTTTTCCTTCGTAACTTCTCTCCTGTTGATCCCACGCTGTTTTCGCTGCGTTTTCTGAGTTCCTGGGGGTCCAATTGGTCAGAAAAGGGTCATACAAATCGAATCGGAGACTCAAAGTTTTTCGCCCAAAAAAACAGCAAGGCTTACCCCTTTGTATTTTTGGCGAAAATTTTCGCGATTTTGAAAAGTGCTGAAATGAATCCTTTTACGCTTCATTTCGACGTGATTTTGCGAGAGAAACTTTGTCGAGGTTGAATATAATCAGCCAATTCAGAAATATCTCAAAAATATTTTGCTGTCATCCACAAAAATTCTTGACCTCATCGCTTCGCAAGTCGTACGCCGCTGCCTACTTGTAGATAGGATTGAGTTGTAGAAGGAAAGGATTGACGAAATTCAGGTAATTTCAATTTCAACACGAAAGTCTTTTGTATGTTAATACCCGGTTTTATTTCGTGTTTCTTCGTATTTCACAGAGTTTGTGTTTCCAGAAGTAAGACATAAATATGTGTGTTCCAATACAGCCCTTATGAACTTCTATGATTCTGCAGGATTCATTTGAATCGTGTAGCAACTGAATTGTTGCAATTGCTTTTCACTGAACTTTATTTCGTGCATTCAAATTGGATCTGACGGCTGAATGTATCGCTCTATGAATATCCTCAGAATCATTCCTTGTTGTTACAACTTGTTTCTACAATGTTTCAAGGTTACAATCGACTATCAACTGTCTATTTTCGTCGAAATAGGCATTTTATATTGCAAATCAAATATCTGTGAATTATATCTCGATTTTCCTTAGTATTTATCCAAAATTCACATTCACGATATTTCGGATCTTGTAGTACAGCTCAAACTTGGAATTTGAATGGTTTGCCTTGTTTGAAGGCGAATATTTTTTTTTTTGCTCTGTGAGATAGACAGCATTTCTCTGCTCAAAGGTCTACAATAGTGATGCTACTTATTGAAGCACCTCATCAAATTTGAACTTAAATACGTATTTTTAAGTAGTAATCGTGCTTTTCTCTTATCTTACACTTATCAAAATCTCATCTGAATTTTTCTATTACTATTCTTATTATTCGCAAATTGAGTGCAATAATGCTTGCTCTATATAAAAAAGTCTTACATCATTCCAGCTGTAAGCGTGCTTACATCAATACATCAATATACTAAGTCGCTGTTGCAACTACCACCTCACGATAATTATAATCAACGACTGGCTGTTCGGTACTTGTACGAGCTTACTTAAATATTATCTCTATATAACGGACGGTTGAAAAGCTCCTAATCAATATCAAAATATCAACTTGTCTCTAAATATTCATTTTAAGCAATTCAGTAAAATTTCATCTGCATAGTCCAATTTTTTTCATCATATTCATACGTGTACAAAGCATGATTCGGTTGTGAAATAAGTTCTCGATGACGGAAGGACGGTAATTCAACGAAGTCTCGAATAGTTGGTCACGATGAATAATAACTATAACTTATGCCTAATCATAGACGTATTATTCCGAAAAATCGTATAATAAGAAGTAAAACTAAACTAATTAATATTGGTCTCTGGACTTCAAATGTTACGGCGTTTATCCACAATATATATAATATTATAATATATCGCCAAGGTACTTGTATGTTTAAGCTTAAATTAGTGTACCACGAATAACTGCTTATAAGAGTGGTCAAAACCATGACGGACAGAACACGCGTTAAGATTCAATTTCACTGACCGTGAATGAAGAAGCAGTCGTTTGATTCTCATAAATTTTTGATTATAACATTTTACCAATTGAACAATGCGTTGCGTCGTCTTTTTCGACACATATTGTGTGTGCGAAAAAAATTCTATCTCTACAAAGTGTGTTCTAATGAATCTACGCATACGTACGTGATTGAATATATAGTGCCTGATGAAGATTAATACATATAGAAATAAAAAAGTATCATTGCGCGGCTATCGCATATTCATCGTAATAATTTTTATCAATCGCACTCTTCGTCTGCAGATTTAACGACTAACGTAAATTACTTGTTCGCGGCATTAGCCGCTTCCTCGGCTTCTGGTTTCGTGTAAATGATCTCAGCGTATTCCGTAGCATCATCGTCGATTCTGCGCGGGGCCACGTTTTTCTGCTGTGTTAGGTCCAGCTCGGCATAGACGAGGCCACCCTCCCCAACGGCAGGATTTGCCGAGTTCAAAGTGACGGCTTGCGGTGCATCGCTTGTTTGAATCTGTTGGAGAATATGAGGAAATGATAAAACACGTTATCCCCGGTGAAATCAAATTTAATAGCACACAAACGGGAATGGAAATGCATGAAATTTCGGAAAACCCCAAAAATCCCAAGAAACCAAATCACCTTTTCGTCGTCGACAGTCACGACGGTTCTGACGGTGTCCGTGTCGGTTCCAGAAACTTTGTCCTTGTTGCGTTTGAAGAGTTGTGAAAAATTCATCTTTGCTCTTGCTCGTCTTGCCGCGGAGGCCGAGCTGTCGACTTCGCTTCTAGAGTAACGTCCGGCGCTTTCGGTGTCACTTCTGTTAAATAAGATAGCTTGATAATCGGAAAGCACAAACGATTCCAATCGTACGATGAGGTACAAGGATTTTTTTTCTTTTGACAAATGCGCGTTAATAAGAGGTGAAATATGACGAACGAATTAAAGCAACAAATTTATAATACATGTAACTTTGACATATTTTGTTACGTATGTAAGTCCCTTGATGTTAAACGATACGCAGGCATGGCAAGAAGCATTGCTGAGTATTTCTTCATATTTCTCGTTAGTCAAATAATGTGATTCGTCACAATCCTGTGAATATATCTGGACGTGTTACTAATCCTACTGATTGTTGCGTAAAAAATCGTAAAGCGCAGCTGTCTTCGGATTATTACCCGGTATTTTACACAAAATTTTCGAGAATCTGAGTTTTGGTTTAAAAACAGATCTGTTTCTAAAGATCTGCCTGAAAGTTTACCGCTAGTTGTGTAAAAGAACGCGTAGAAAAGCATTTTATTTTTCCTCCCAGGAAATAAAGAACAAGTATATAGAACGAACTGAACGACACGAATTTCGTCATGGACAGAAGAAAAAAATTTTAAATCCATAACGGAAAATTGTAAAACGACCGGTATTTGTTGTTACCTGAAATCACAACGACTTCTCGGAATCGTAGTGTAAAAATTGAGGAAAATCATGTGATATGTGTTTGTTTTGGTTGTCAAACTTCCATCAAAGATTTTCTTTTTTGCCAATACTTTGTAATACCGGTTGGAATATTTGCGGTATAATTATAGCTGCTTAGTCAGACTGGTAAGCGTTGGCATAGTCTAGACGTGAAACTATTGCTGTAAATACAATAGTTACAACAATACGTGTAAAAAATAAAAAATGAAAAGCACATTCACATATTTTGCACATAAATAATATTATCGATGCCTGAGTAGTGATTATGATGATGCAAGTCGAACGACTAATACCTACTCACTGTGCGAAGACAGTGTCCGCCGCCTTGAATGAGCGTGGAATGAATATACGTGGGAAAAAAGCTTGATTCCTTGGCAGGTATACATTAAAATTACAACATACGCTATACAATGTGTGAAATGCGTAAGATCCGTCCAGGTATAATGATTTTGATGTGAGTGCGAATTACGGGTTTTGTTAATGGACAAACAAAAGCAATGAAAAATAAATATGTGCTCCTTGCCTTCGCCCCGCATTTGGATCATCTGGTTTTGGTTTTCGGAAGCGAAGAAGGCTAACGCTTGCTGCTGGATCTGCTATGTCTCTGAAAATTATTCGCGTCATGCGGTGTCTAACAATAAGTCTAGAGTAAAGATTCGCCTACTTGTACGATTAATGGCACGGAGAAGGAAATTAAAAAAAAAAAAAAAATGACTACTAGTTACGGGTATAAATATTTTTCACATGTAATCGGTTGATCGACCTCTGGGCTTCGAATTTCTGATATTTGGCAGGATTATCTGCGAAGTGTCTTGCGTGTTAGTGACAAACTTGTGCGCTAAGAATGCGGCAGAAATTAGTATTACGAGAACTGATAGTCAACATTCAATACAACGTGTAATTATTTTACAGTGTATAAAAAACAGACGTCCAATTGTTAAGAAGGATTTATACTCACGACTCTCCAATCGTCCTGGTCGAGGAACCACCTGAAATAGGCAGAAGAAAATACATTTTCAGAGAGATATATTGAAAATGGTTATCGATGTTTTGTATGCCAGATATTGACATCGGCATAGGTATACTATGAGTGGGAATTGCGAATTTTCCGATATTTAAACGAGCTGCGTTAAGTAATTGTAGTTTCTTAGACGTTTTCAAGGACTACGCGTAGTTGTTACACGTTTGTATATTTAAAACAAATGTTTTATTTCAAAAATCATATAATACTTAGTTATATATATATATTTATATAATATCATAGCGATGAATGAACTTAAAATTATTACATACAGCTCTCTATATATTAATTTCATTTAAATTTTCAATTATAATTACTGTCGTCTATCGCATTGTATCTACAAGTACAGATACAAAATTCGCAGATCGCTTTCGTTCGACATCGACATGGTCGCAATGCGTTTCTTAATTTACTTTACCGATCCCGTAACTTTAAAATTTTATTTCAATTCGAAAACGGGGGCTCACAAATATTTTTTTTTTTCTCATTTTCTTCAACGCTTTAGCATCGCAAACGTGAATTCGACATATCAAAAAATGGTCACGCCAATGTCTCAAAAATGTTAGAAAATCAAGAATAAATACGGATATTGTGTAGATAACGAGAAACGGTTGAATCAATAAAAGCCGCGTTAAGAAAGAAGGAAGAACAGTTGCGATAAAACCATTTTATTTTTCAGTTATACAAAAATTGTCGATAAAATAACGAAAGTGTCCATAAAAGTATTTCAGAGCCCGCCGATTCCAGTTAATAATAATTATTAGATTATCTAAACTTACATTTACATAAATATATATATGTATATATATATATATTTATATATTCCATTGTATGGCCAACGATCATGCTTAGTATAACATACAGCATCATCCTTCAATAGTGCAAGCCGTTTTAAAGTTAATATACTTTTTCTTCTTTCTTTTTCTTTTGTGGTTTGGGAGAGGGCTCAAAATTCGTTTCGATTAAGCAAGGGTTTGATTAATGTATTTACTGATTTATTTAAATAAATTTTCTTGTAACGGATTATATCATAGCATGATCATCGAGATTTAAGTAATTAGCGTTACAGTTAATTAATAATTATGTAATAAAATCAATTATAAAATAAGTTTAGTATTATCATAAATGTACCACAATAAACCTTTGTACATAAACGTATCATAATAATATCTAGTTAATATTAACCATTCGTATGATATATTCAGTTTTACAGATCCTAGTCCATCAAGTTGAATAGTTTAAATTTATCTTTACACCTTACACGGTTTTTATGTGTATGTATACCTTTAATGCCTAGGTATACCCCATTTTATAAAAGTGTGTTAGATACCTGACACAACCGTAATCAGAAAATATACTTCGAATCAGAGGTAATATACTGCAAATAAGATAACAAAGAATTCAAATGATCTGAATTGAACCCGACAATCAAAATCCACCCTAGTCTGCAATCTCGTGGCAGTGATGCACGTCGATATCGTACAGGGTTTATCGATATCGTTATACTATACGTATTTGGACCAGTACTGAAAGTGAATATGATTATGGTAAGTATAATGATTGACTGATTTTCGGCTTCTCAGCGTAAGTTACCGAGTGTCGATGGTCACAATTACAGCGGAGATTCAATCCCGTAACTATTCAACATTCAAGATCCTAGTTCCACGTGAGACTTTCGGTAATTAAAAATTGTTATAAATATAAATTGTGTTTAACGCGTTAAAAGATAATATTACGTAACCAGATCGAAGGGGGCGTTCCATACTTGTATTTCTATGGGTAACATACACTCACACATTTATTTCGTTTCGAATGTATGTTTTTTTTTCTTTTTTTTTTTGCTTTTAATTTTTTTTTTCATTATATTTTTTATTTTATGATGATACGATAACCATTAAGTAAACCTTATTTTTTTCCTTATTATTTCACTTCAAATACGAATAACGACAGGCTTCCAGCACATGATTTACTTTTTAGTAAATACTTTTTATATTCACTGAATGTAAATCAACTGCCTTGGCTCAGAATATATCATTACTATTAGTTTTTATATCGTAATATTTATAATATTAATATATATTTATTCATTCATTTGTTTTACTTATTTATTTTTATATATACAACACGCAGCAAGTCGGGCCAACCGAGTAACAAATTTACATTTTTTTTCACTGTTTGTCTGGTTTTGCTTTCGTCTTCATCGGACGAACCCTGACAAATTTGTTACCCCATTGCCCTTTCTCTGTTAAGTGAAAATGTGTCGTGTGTTAAAAATTCGGTGTGTGTATATACGTATGTATGAGTTTACGTTTATTATATGTGTGCGCGAAATTGTGAAACTTTCTTTTCAAACAAACAGGCCGTAAAATTGCACTCGTAAAAACAAACGAGCTACATTGTTGACGACATTTAATGTTCCGATCAAAAGGATTTTCATGGTTATTTTAAATGGCTCATTCAAAAGTAAAAAATCATCAGTACAAAAGTGGAAACAATTATTTTATTGTCGAAGAAATGCAATTTGAAACAAAATGATTGTTTTCTTTTTTTTCTGCTCTTGTTTATTCCAGTTAGAAATCAATTAAAATCGCTTACATTCACCTGTGGTGCGTTCGATTGTCTCATATTGATAATATTTATCCAAAAGAAGACAACTGGATGTAAATTAGCGATGGTTTTTCTTTTCTTTTCAATGTTCTTCAAACGGCGTATTGCGAGAGTAGAATAATTATGTGATTTTAATATGCACGATTAAAATATAATAATATATATATATGTAATATATATATCCTAATATCATTACACAATAAATTGAAGTATCAAAGTAAACTTTGCTTATCATTACTATTGTGGTATTATTATTAGTAAAAATAATTTCACATTGAACAAACCTTGCGCAAATTAGTGTCAAGCCTCAGCGAGAGTGATTATAATAAGTAGTAACCAATGGGTAAGTGAAAAACTGCAAAACTGATTGACACAACGGTCGGGTCAACGATTTATGCGCGTAAAATTTTGTGACAGCTTTTGCGTTTGCAGCCATTTTGTGAAAATAAATGTTAGTAACGAAGATGTATGTATCGATTTCAATGATTGTTGAAGTGCAGCATTGACGATTACAACCTCGATTTTGGATCATGTGAAATGTAAGATGAAACAATCCTGAATAAAAAGCCATATAGAGAGTGATAAATTTGTATTAGATGCGAATTCAAAAACCGGATTTGCCATAGGGTCTGAACTCGGATATTTGATTATCTTTGACGATTCTAATATGAATTTATTAATTCGATCTGGCTTTTTTAACAGGGAATAATTGCCGAATAATCGCCTTAAATGCGGAACAAGCGAGTGCATGTATATAATTGTTGAATGTAATAATTGTTCAACGATGTATTCAAAGTTGCAGAATTTCGCACGAAGCTAGATCTTATGGAATGTGTGTGTAATTATTATCAAATATTATAACGATTCAGATTACGATTGTGTAGATTTAGGTTTTCGTAACTTATGTTCATTCGTTTAATTAGTTATCTCTTAATATTAACGTTATTACATCAGTATGCATGTGTGTATCAATGTATTCATGTATGTATATTCAGTACTGCGATGTGTAATGAAGAGGAGAAAAACAAAAACAATAATGGTAATTAACTATTTCATAATTTGAATCTTTTGTGGAGTTGAAACAGTTCTGAAATTTACGTCAAAAATGTTTGCGACAATGGATAAATTTGATGTTGATTATATTATATATGTATATAATATATATATAGTTACGAATTTTACAATTAAACAATGACGCTTTTGTTATTATCACGCATAATGTAACGCGTACGTATAGGCGCGCATAATACTCGAACAACAGGGCGTGACGGGATTCTTAAAAGTAGGTATGCGTTTTAACATTATTAATTTACGTGGTTTTTGTTGTTTCTTTTTAATCTCCTCTAATTATTAATATCAAAATCAATGTTAACCTCTAGTTAATTCGTCTTCTTCGAGATTATGAATATCGATGTACATAATTCTATCATAATTATCATTAATTGGTATAGAAATTCTGCACCTCTTTGAAGGAGAAATTAAAATCAAGAGGTTCATTGTTTTAGACCTTGGACTATAGTCTATAGTCCGACGTTCAGTGATGTAATTTTTTTTTTTTTTTCTTTTCTAATCTATCCAGACTCGACTTATCCCACGTTGTATAATACGTACTATTGAGGGGCGGATGCTCGGCTTACGGATCGTAATACAAGCTTGCGCTATTCTCGCACATTTTACGATTTAACTTTGACAGTGCTTTACCCTTCCTGGCGCGTTGAAAACCCTCGCGTTCAAATTTCATGACTGTCAGAATATCAGCAGAACGTGTTACTGTAATAATAGTATCACTTTTTACGACAGGGAAAAAAAAGCAAATAAAAAATAAAAAAAATAAAAAATAAAAGAACAGAACACTCATTGCGTCATCTAACGGCGATTAGAGTATATGGTTGGATTAATCTTACATCACCCCGTCTTGATTTGAGATTCAAAACTAATTCGGTATCGAACAAAAAAATACTTATTGTTCCTTAGTACATCGTATAATAAGAGATTCCCGTTAAAACCTCCAGTAAATTGAACACAGGAGAAAATTTATCGTGACTATGACATCACGAAGTCATACAATATACTTTCAATGTAGTTTCCTTCGCATGATAATCATCCCAAGAAAACCAAAAAAGCAATCGCTCAACTTCCGCAGCGCGAGAAAGGACGCGCGATTTTATCCCCCGGGGTAGAGTGTCGAACACCATGCATAATTGTATACAAATAATCTGTGTGCCCGAGATTCCCAGTCCCGTACTATCCTCGTCCAGGCTGCAGCCGGTGAGAAAATGAATACAAAAACGATATCTCGCAACCGGGGACAAAAAGGGTTGAGTGGCGTTCGTGCGATATAACATTGACATGACGAAACGGTAACCGCTAAGTGAAGTAGAGGAAAAAAAATTAAAAATTAAAATATAACAAAAGAACAAATCGTGAAAAAATGAGTGACAAAATAAAACGATGCTGCGGCACAACGCCCGTGACAACAATATCGGTAAAATGAAGGAAGCGAGAGGGTGAGGAAATCTTTCGATAAAATGGCAAATGACAGGCATTCGACACCCTTCCGTCCGCCGGATGCGAGCGATGAGACAAAAAGGGCCGCCGCCCGCGTTAGACCGGCGTGTCCGTCTTCTCGTCCTTCTTGATGTCCTTCATGTCCTTGATGTCCGTGTTCCCGTTAACGTACTCCGTGCTCGCGTGGATCGGGTTCTCCTGTCCTCCGTGGGGCATCTTCTCGTCTATGATGTGGGGATCTTCGTGGTCCTCGTCGCCGGGTGTGATGTGCGCCTCGCTCCCGGCGCCGGCACCGCCAGCCGCCTCCTCGTCGCGCCTCCGCCTCGCTGTAACAAGCAACGCCACAACCGGTCAGGGCAACGCGCAAACCTTCAACGTAGACATTTTTCATTGGTTGGATTCGAGAAACGGAAGACACGACCAGCTATCCTTGTCTAATCGTGTGATGCGTGTGTCGAGTGAATCGTGCCACGGTGACAAACGACCGAAAATGATGGAATAATTTTTTCGTTTTTTTTTTTCTTTTTTTCCCGGCATTACTACGAACCAATCAAGTTTTAATAGCAATTTTCAATTCAATTCGAGACTTTTTTTTCTACTTTCTATGATACGAGCGACTGGCTGTCACTGTTTGGACTCGTTATATCGCGGATGCAAGTTCTTGTAGATTTTACTATGAATTTTTAAGAATTTACCTTTTCTAAACGATTTTCACACGCGAGTGTGGAGAAGATTTCTTTTTTTTTTTTTCACGTTAGAATCATACGTGATAATAAACGAGATTCTAGTTGTACTGTAACTGACTATAGCATAATAAATTGATAATATGTATAAACATTCACAAGCAAATCATCGCACTAAGAATTATTATCATTAATATTGATGACTATTTTTGTTGTTACTATTATAATTTATCAGTCCAAGCAAAGGGTATGAGGTGAAAAGTGAGCGTATGTATACCATTACATATACATGAATTGCAGTAATGTTTCACAGTCAATTAGTAATATAATCGGTGTATTGAAGAACAGCAATGAACGAAACAACCATGCTTCAAACGATCAACCGACAAAGTGAAGTATGTATAAACGGTATATGTATATTACTTGGCACAAGAACTCTACCGAATCTATTTTAATGTAATAATTGCTAAGATTGGAATATATTTTACCGACCGAAAATAACGTCGGTGCAGCAAATACCGACCGTATCCGATCTGTTTCTGTGCCATATTGCCATGAACAGGCAAATCCTACGTGATCCTGACTTGCCCTCGCCGATTGTTAGCGGTTGCTTGTTACGGGAAAAAGTCCAACGTAATAGCAAAAAAAAAACATACGCAAAAAAAAGACGACCAATATCATCCGCGCGAATTCGTTATGGTGAAATTTTGAATTCTGGTAGGTATGTACAAACCCGTTAGATAAATTCGATGTCAGTAGATGGTCAGAGCGATACCGACTTCTCCGTAAGAATTGTACGGTACTCGCTCTGACCTTTGGTGGTAAGTATGTAACATACATTACACACAATAAAATGCTTTTTTATCACATGCATCAATTATAACGTACATGTAGATACCAAGCTCGAAGTACATGCAATATTGTGATAACATTATGACGAGAGAAAAACATACAAAAAAAAAAAAACGAAAGGTGATAGAATAATCGTTATTAGTGTCGCTTCCCATTGTTCAGCAGCATTCAATTTTCACTGTACATTCTGTTACAATGAATGAAATGCGACAACGACTCAATCTGATTATCAAAAAGTGATTGCAAATAGGTACAACAGATCGTTGGGTAGTTCGAACTTCAGCTGATGACGTAGTGAATAACGAAGCTACGGCGGTTTGGAAACTCCGATTTTTTAATTTTATTATTTTCATTTCTTTTAATGGAATGGTGAGATGGCTGTATTGATGGCTGATGGTGGGCGGCGAACAGCGCGAGCACTAGGGGTTGCTGTCTCATGTCTGAGGCTAACTTACCCCTGGATAGTGTCATGCCTAGAGAATGGGATCGCACGGTTAATGTTGGTGTATCTCCGTGTTCTTTACTTCGCCCGACTTGCATGCTGTCCTATCGGTGGCGGCACAACACACAGTACATTGTATACATACAGGTGGCAACTGATATGGGAGAATTTATTTTTTTGGGAGGAAAGGAGAACGCATACAAATAGAAAATTTTCTTATCTTACTAGTACGCTTATCTCAAACCAATATGGATTTCGCTACCGCAATACGCAAAATGCTGGGCTGTGATTTATAGGTTCGAGAACCGTTGTAATTTATACATGTTCGTAATGAGCTATCGGTCTTTATTCTAAAATTTTAGGTTTAACTACTGATTTTCACTTTCAACTTATTTCATACTCGAAACTTTCAAAAATACCTTTTTATAATAATTGCTTCACGAAAGAAGAAATTTTTATTACTTCAGCTGAATTATTTTTTCGAGATATTATTCACGCAAAAGCGATTCGAAGTTGAAAACCTTTCGATTGTTTCGCAAATTTTTCAGCCGATAATTAACGTATTGAATTGAACGTTTGAAGGAATTGAGTCCTAAGTCTGCATCGAACAAGATCACGAATTATCGAATTTTACGATGTCACGAAGTTGGGGTGAAAAAATAAATAAATTATTTCATCCGGACGGAAATTTGGATAATATTGAACAAGGAAATTTGAAAATAGCAATTCCGATACCAAAAAACTGATATTAGAGCAGGGCGAAATTAACTTTTAAAGTTTTCAAAGACTTTTAGGTGGCAAATTTTACGCGATGTCGGAGCAAAAGAGCCGATGAATTTCCACAGGACTGGGCACGCAAAGATACGATTTTCACGAGCGAGTGAAACACATTGAAAAGTATCACTCTGGAAATATCTGGAATCTGTTCGATCAATGAACATCATTGAACCGGTATCACATTAAAATAACAGACTGGTTTCAACGTTCATCGATTGCTCCGACTTTTTTCTATAGCACGTATATTCAATGGCTCGGAGTATTTATAGATTTTGGTATGAGTATCTTCATACTATATAGAAACCAGATTTTCGAATTCTAAATAATAACGAGACAAGAATGGGCCCATGAAAATTATACCAGGCGGATAATAAACACTGATATCACCGATCTTGTTACTACGATTAATTATCCAGTATAATGTCTGCTTGTGAAACTTGACGTCGGAGAAGTATTGATCTCAGCAAGCAAGTACACGGATTGTTTCGCATTCGTTTCGCGTTTATCTTTGAAATAAGATGCCAAACAAGTTTTCCCGAGACATTTTCGCATGTCTAGCATCTGGAACCTGACTACGACAAGTTTTCAGGTTTCCAGAGAGTAGTTACTATTTGTTTTCCGAGCTGCTACCTACTTTATTTTCTGTAGATTGCATACTGTCCGTTGAATCAATACAAATATATTATTACTTGTTCAAATAAATCATAAGATAGAAGAAAATTTTCAAATACAAGTACATTGATTCTACACGAGATAGAGAAAATTCCAAGTTCTACAGTGAAATATTTGCACGCATACTGTAAATACGTAATGCCACGTAGAGGGCAGCAGCAGCAGTGGACTCTTGCCAATTTGCTATTTATCAAACTTTTGTTTTCTCCGTTGTCATTTTACTTTCACCAACCGACTATTCTGAATCATTCCGCATCATTTCAACTCCGTTCAAAGTACCATTTGATTCGACGTATTATTATCAGATTTCAACCACAGCGCTTTATTTATAAGTCGTACTATTTGTACTGGGTTCAACTACTCTCTGATTATACCTCTGATTTATCGGTTTTGCCGAGTTACGAGTTCGCAACAGTCGGTCGTAAAGAGATGAAACTATTAACCTCAATCTATAAATCACTATAACATTATCTTGAAAGTATTTCTAGAATTTATTCTCTTTATTTCTTTCGCACAGCATTGCTGTTTCCATATGGAAAAATTAATAATCATATTGATAGGACGACGTTGATAAAATATCGCAGATACCCGACAGGGGGTTGAAAAATCCATCACTAGTAATTCGTACAAAAAATGTTGAGTGTCGAATCGGGGATTATTGGAGAATAGTTAATTGGAGAATATACATGTGAGGAAATACATAGTGAGTCTCGATTATTTGCTTGCAAAAAAAAAAAAACGGGGTATCTGCCGCTGTACGCATGGGACACGGTGCTGAAATTCGGATCAATTTAGCTAGAATGTGAAATTGAACATGCCAAGACAAAAGTGAACAATTGGAAAATGATAATTTCCGACAGTATAATCGATTATGCAGGAAAATTTGAAAGTAAATATTGGATGTTCAGCGATCGGAATTACGACACCCGGTCCTCTCATCTGCAGGGACTCAAAAAGCAAACGCTGAGAAAGATTTTGTATTTCAGAGGAAAAGTACACTCAACGAAACGATTAAAATTTAGGATAAGAATACGGGTGACTCACCTGCGAAACACCAACGACCCGTAGCACGTGCAAAGATGATAAGGAACACAATAAGAAGAAGGATCAAAACTCCAACGACGATGCCGATGATAGACCCGGCGTCAAGATCTCCTGTAATTGCAATTTGATTTAGCATACACTTTCGATTCACCTCGTCTTAGAACACAACATGCCCCAGTTCGAAAATGCAAATGCTCAAAGAACATTTTTTTTTTTTTTTTATCTCTATGATAACAGCACGCATTTAATAATTGTAATAAAAATGCCGTGAGAGTTACAGAGGTCGAGTTTATTTGGCAAAATACCAATATCTTTACCATAGGATAAAACAGATATAACAATACATTAGTAAAAATATGTAGCTTGAATTTTATGTGAATCCTCACGTAGAAGCAGAAATAACCAGATTGAAATCATTCCAAAATCACCGAAGCTCCCCAACTTGCTGTTATTTAATGTTAAACGGTTATGAGCTCTTTTCATCGATTTTAAGTTAACCGCTTGAAAATGTATATTCCGTAGGAAATAGGATAAATGATAGAATTTTACGGCACGTCAATTACGCGACAAAGATACGTCTCTTCTTCGATTGAGCTGCTTGATCGCCTTAGTAGTAAAGCCATGAAGTCAAAAGTATTTTAATTGTCATTCGTGTATAATATATAATTAATCATATAAGTTCTTTCATAGCAAGCTCACTCCAAGTGAAAGATGTACAAAATAGTACAACGTCGATGCAGCAATTGGTTAATATCTACAAGCGTGGTGAGTATTGAACTAAAGTTATTCCGTGATTCAGAAGATAAGAAGTTATTCGCGGAATAATTGACATGTACCTTGAAATTACTAATAAAACTTACAAATCCGACTGATCAAACATGCCTTGTATTTATGTTTGCATTATTGATTACAGGCACGCGATTAAAATGAAATAATTGAACCCCGCATATAGGAAAAAAAAATATTCGCAATATCTCACCACGCTAAATCTACTTCGCCATTTTAGGGTTGAACGTGAATTACCGGTTGTACAATACGCGGATATATCTCTGAAAGAAATGTGCTTTTGCCTACTTCCCGCAATTTGACAAGGTGGAGAACGGTTATCCCTTTCAGCAACTACGAGCACTGTGAGTCAGATTCATGTCGACGAAAGCATTAGTGGAAAATCAATATAGCTCATGTATAAACCAACGAACGAACGAGCATACACAGCGAGTGTCGTCGTTCACGTAGAACCCATTGGCCTAGCTCTACTTACAAATAATTGTTAAAATAGAATTACCTAGTGCGTGCATTGATTCGGCGAGCTTACCATAGAAGTGACTGAACGCTCCTGCGTGAGCATGTGGTGAAGTAGTGCGGTTAGATATACCTTCTGCCATATTGGTTTCGTTTGCGAAGTAGTGATGATGGTGGTGGTGGTGGTGGTGGTGGTGGTGGTGGTGGTGGTGGTGGTGGTGGTAGCAGGTGAGAATGAATGAATGAATGAATGAATGGGAGAACTAACGGACGCATCCCCGAACGATTAGTGTCGGGGTAAGATCGTTACATAGTATAGACAGTGAATGAACATGGCATTTGTACATCGAAAAAAGTTGCCGAGTGAGTATAATTGGCTAAGAAACATTGATTATCTAGCGAATGACCTTTGCGAACGGGACTTATCCTGAAACGCGTTTACTTCGACTGTGGAAATAAAAATTATCTGCCATAACGTGATTATTGCAATATTAGACCTCTGATAGGCCTGAGTGACACGCCGATGCATCGTTTTTAAGCGAGATGGTGCAGTGTGTGCTTTGTAACGTGTTCTGATTGACGGCAACTAAACTGTGATAAGTGAATGTTTTGACGACTGAAGACTTACCAGCAGGTTCCGTTGACGTTGACAAAACGATTTGGTACTCGGTAGATCCCAGCTCATTGTTGACTAACAAAACGTACTTCTTCTCGGTGTCGGACTTTTGAACACTGTCGATATTCAGGGTAATTTCCCAATAGCCTTTGCCCTGTAATGACGAATAAAAACCGATTTACTTGTAAAATTTCGATTCGTAGTAAAAATATTCGCAGATTGTCGGACTTTGTCTGATTTCAAATACACGTGAAATATTCAATCGGAGCCCGTCGTCGATGATACCCTTTGACAGTTTCGAAGATTTTCAATAGAACTCGATCTCGAAAGTGTCCCGGGATTCAAGGGTTTTGAGTGGAAGGTACGGATCGGGGATCAAGAGCCGAATGAGAATCCGAGAAGGGCCGGGGAAAAGCGATAACAAGATTTCCCGATAAATTTAATTGGAAATGAAGAAGGCGATATTATCTTACTAATTCGACTGCTCTGGACGACCTGATGCGATTGCTCTCGTCAAATTGACCCTCGTCGACCTTGTCGTCGTCAATACGCCACATGAATTGCGGTCGGGGATTCGCTTGAACCGTTACGTTAACTGTACCAGGCTGACCAATCACGAATCCAAACCTTTCGATTGTAGGCTGGGGTTGCGGCGCGTCTGAAACACACAACAAGCGTTATCCATCCGCGAACGATTTAATTACAGCCGAGACGTATTTTACATATGCAGGCGGAGCTCGCCAGATCACAACGAACTCACATAAGACTGAGATCTGCTGTTTTGCCGAAAGGGGCCGATCCAGAGCGAGATGAGTAGCGTCGCAGCGTAACACCTTCCCGTTGTCAGTCCAAGACAAGACTCGTGTCGCATTTTGAATGACGTACGAGTCGTTGTTGTAGTTGTAAACTATCGGCTTCTCCTCAAGACCGATTTGTTCGTCGCCTGTGAAAAGTGGTCAAAATTTCAATTGGGAAAATGATGAAATTCGATTCCCACTTCATTCAAATGGTCATAACCCGCATTTACAAACGACAAATGAAGCGAAGCTTAAGCGACTAAATTTGTGTCGGGTTTTGTTGGTGCGACTTTACGTGACACACGAGAAAAAAATTCCTCCCGAATACTCACCGAAAAATATAGACACGTTTGCAACTGGTCGACCAGCCTTGACACGGCAGCTGACCTTCAGCGTTTCTCCCTTTTCGTAATTTTGCCGTTCACCACGACGTCCAGGGAAGACCATCAGTTCAGGCATGACCGGAGGTTCTGCAAAATTACAGTTTGTACGGTTCAAATTCACCTTAATTTGTTACGAAGTTAAGCAATCAGTTTTAATCACCCGTTTCATCCGCGCCGCTTATGTATAGGTACTTCGACACGGTATATACGTGAAATGAAACTCTACTTTCCGGTGCTTTTACGGTTTCCGGTCAAATTTCGGAATACACATTTTCAGCACTATTTGAAAGACAACGAGATTAAAAAATCCGACTAAGAACGGATTAATACATTGTTTTCTCGCGTTCTTCTTCAGTTGACTTATACTGAATGCTGACGAGTTACTATAGTTGTTTACTGCATTAAATATCTTCATTTTTTATTTTTTTTCTTATATGTATATAATCTCTTCCATTTTTCACCAACATACTAATAAATACTGAATCAGAGCCTCCTAATATCGGTTCAATTTCTCGTGTCACAAATTGTTCAAGCAATCTCCAAAATTGACGGATCACAGCAAACAAATCAACATTAACTACAGAGTGTTAAAATACTCACTGGCAACGATAATTCTCAAGGTGTTGTAGCTCTCGTATCTGGCATTCTTCGGAGTGAGGGAGCACTTGAATATGCCGTCGTGTTTTTCCTTTATTTGAGCGATGAACACCCCGCATTGTCCAGCATCCAACGATGAGCCGTACCATCCAATTCCGTCTTCGGACGGCTGATTGGGCTCGAGAATCACGCTCCTTTCCTGAGGAACTTCAACGCGACAGGTTTTCAAAGGTACGCCCACGCTGCAGAGTATCGTGAGATTTTGTCCAGTGCGTACCGTCGTCTCTCCCGAGGGATTGATCGAGACGTTGATATTCTGCGTGTCGGCTGAAAACAAAGAAGAAACCACAAGGCTGTGATAATTATCGGAGAAAATGACGGGAATTTCCCGACCAGGCGGGTATCCGCTGATTGAAAGGAAACGAGCCAAGAACCGTCTTATTGTTACAGCACTACACTAGATCCGAAAGGTTGACAGCAACAGTGTTCTACCTATACTTATACGTATCTGCTCCACAAGAGAGTGATCATAAACCTTCGGTGACGCTTGTTACGTGGTGTGATTTCAGCCGCAAATAGGGCTTGCAGGGCGCGAAGAAGGGAGGCGAGCACGGTAACAGCATCAGATTTATGGGGCAAAATGTGAAGTTGATTAAAACTCAAGCCAACCGGCTCCTTTCCCAGCAGCTTCCGTTCTCTGCGGTAAAATACAAACTTGAACGAACTATAAGCTTACACACTCACCGTGTACTGGTCGCCAAAATAATCACGCAACCCTCGAGAACGCAGGAAGGGCTGCTACACTTACCCCTTTTGCGGTACCGTTCATGTATTGTATAAGCGAACGAAACTTTTGGTGCAAAAAGACTACCACGAACTTCCTTTATCAAGTCAAGCCGAGAGGAGCGAAGCTTTGGTTTTTAATTTTTTTGGCTGAGAAGCGGAACTGTTGAAACTGGTTCCACCATATCGTACATTATTATACATGTACACGTTGCTACCAAAGTTTTCGTTCATTTTTCACCCAGCTCAAGTCGCGCAAGCGGCAATTGATCGTAGAGATTTTTGTACAGGTTAATATTTCAATTTAAAAAAAAAAAAATTACAGGGGCCACTATTATGCACTAAACAAACGACTATGCGACGAAGCATATTCTGTAGAAAGTATAACAGACCTCGAATGCATGGCTTTTGTTCTTCAGGGATTTAATGATCAAAAGCTCGAGGAAAAAAGCAAGAAGAGCTAACAATTGTACCAAACACGTTTCAGATTCTGAAAGATTATCTTGCGAAATGTGAGTATATACTATATTATATCTGAATCTTATCTGTTTTTATATTGATTGATATTCGGATTGAAGTTCGTCTCTTTTTACCAAAATCACGTCAAGCTTATCTCTCATTTCCGATCTCCCGTCATCGTTCCGGATGTCACGTAGCTGCAGAAACTTAAAAAAAAAAAAAAAAAAAAACATCGAGGGTTCATGAAACGTGAAAGTAATTGATTACACTGTACACGGTGTACAAAAAGATCCGGTTTCAATGAATTCGATTTCAGAGTATGTCAAGTCGGAGAATAATCATAAATATAAGACGAATATTGTAGTAATTAAAATTGGTAAGAGGTGAACAATACAACTGTTCAAGATATACGTTCCATCGATGGTTTCCTACCGTATCTTCAAGTTTCGTTTTCCTACGTGCATTGATACCCGTATTTTCTATTCGTGTCTTTGTCGCAGCTTACCAGAACCGACAATGAGCGTCGGAAAATCCGTACGTTGTTTTCCTCCAATGGGAAACCGGTAATCGCTCTTCCAACGTCAAACTGGGTGTTTTCACCGAGCGGGAATCCGTCTTGTTGTCATCGCGAGGCAGCTAGACTGCTGTCTCCAGTACCGTGTACTCGCATAAACGAGCATTAAGCTTAATACGATAAACGAAGACTCGTGCAAATTGCTGCAGTCGTCGCAAATGCATATTGCATTATAACGACGCGATATTGCAGTCGAGGAGGAACGAAACGTCTGTCGCGAAATGATCTTCGTACATCAACGCCCGCTTTTCTTCAATCTTCCGCTCATTCAACTCGATCTGCAATTTTCCGAAGTGTTTTTGCACTGAAATTGCAGTAGCGTGGATGTTGGCATTGAATTTACTTTTCGGACCATTGAATTGCCAACGTTTTGATTCTCAGCGTGATTTCGAACTTTGAACAGCTTCGGTGCGGCAACTCAAGTCTTGACGGTGAATCGATCTAATCGGAATTATGCGAACTGCAGTACGAGCTATTCCAAGTCTAGCGACTCAATGCAGCTGTATATTTTCCGAGCTTAACCATCCGTAAAATCGAAATAAATTCTCGAATCACGAGACGGCAATTCACCGATCGTGTATATGTCTCGTTTTTCACTGAAAATAAATTTGCAATTCAACAGTTCTACTCGAGACGCAAAAGAAGAGCGAGACACCTGTTGGTATTTGTCATACGTATATACGTAAGCCGGGAAAGAGCCAATCGGAATGACTCAGCTCACGCATCTGGTATCCCCCACCATTTCGCGAACCCCTGTGTAGTTTAGTAAGTTGAAGGGAGTAAATTTTCGGCGAGTGAACGGCGTGACAAACGTGCATATGTTGTAATGCGCCTGTAGGTGATGATAATAAAATGCAGACAAATGAGAGAGAAAAAATATGTATATAGGTATACGCAAGCAATATTCGCTATCGCGTACAGCCGGCGCCATTCATCGTTCATTCCCTCCAAGATTCAAGGCACTGCAAGAAAACCATGCGGCAGTTGATTTTCGTTCACGTTCACCTTCTCCGGCTTCCGGTCTTAGGCACTTGGCTCATTCAGGTTCGTACTTCGTGTTCTGGGTGCGAGACGGAGGGTTGCTATAGCCCTTTTTATTTACGACATCCTACATCATCGCCAGCGCCTTTTTTCACCCGGAAAGCCTCTCCAGCCCTTTTCCTCTCACACCTTTCCAGGGCATGTTGATGTGCTTGTTATATACATGCAGACCCGCTCTGCATAATAGGTGCAAAGCGGGCTTCAACGCCAATTAAAGCTCTGCCACAGCTCCTGCGAATGATTATATTCTTCATCGTTCATTCTCATTTCACCTGCCTTCTTCGCCAGAGTTCAACAGCTTATTAACCGTTCGTAGCTAGGCGGTCGAAATGTCAGTATACCAATCGTTGAACGCCTATGTTGGCGTATCCTGCGCCCTGGGTGATGGTGTGCATTCGGTATTCGGCCAATTCAAAACCGCAGCCGGCTACGGACGAACGGTTAATATTGTTTAATTTGCATATTTCATTGCTGTATTGAACACGTTAAATGAAATATTTTAGAACAGTTAACATCACCTGGCCATTCAAGCTTCTAATACCGAGTTTCAGGTGATAATAGAAATGCTTCAAATTATACATATATATGTGAAAAGTAAACACTCGTCTATAACCTCAATCATTAACAATCATCAAATTTCACGCTCGCGTTATACGTATTGTTGATGAATAAAATTATTTGACCATTATTTTTACAGTGTTGCGGTAACAGCCGCAGAATATTATGTATGTATGTACTTTTGGTGATACAGAATTTACCCGGAGAGCTAGGGTGCTTTCGAATTGCAATTTGTTGAAATTTTTCCACTTTCAAGAGGTGAAATATTGTCTTGCGTAAGCTCGAATGCTGAATCGTGGACGGAATTTTCAAAGTTTCATTTAATATCGATAAATTATTCCGCATACCGACAGCGAGTTAGACACGCCGTTGCAGGCCTATTTGTTTTTATATTTAGCTCAAGCTAATCATCGTGCACCGTTATCACGTACGAGGCTACAATTCGCGTCAAGTTTGGCGTAGTAATTACAGAGAATCCGTGACTTGTGTCCTCTCACGTGCGGCGTTCTGACACGAATTATGCCGAGCACCAGCGAACGAGAGTTACGGCACGATTGATCCCACGAGCCTTGTAATTTTTCCCCGCAATGAAGGCTATTGTCATTTAAAATACCGGGAAAATAGCAGGGCGGGTGTTAGCGGTTGTTGGTCAATAGTCAATTTTCAAAAGCCACGCCTTGCTCTCTGGCGCACGACTGTGAATGAGCTCAATCAACGCCAACGTTCCTCATTTTCGTGTTCGTACAGCGTTTCATATTTTTCGAATTTTTTCAAACTTCAGGATGGTAATGAAGCTGGTTTAATTTATTTTAGTTATAACTTGATGAACTTTGATTAAGCTGGCCAACTCGTCCGCGACTATCCGTTGTTTTCGTTTATTGAAATGGGCTTCATTTGATTAAACTGGATTCGCATTGTTGTGGAAAGACAAATTTTATTACCGTGTTTCATTATACCTATTCGTAACAGCGAAATGAGGTACATAAATTATACCTTATGAATTTATTTATTCGTTTCGTGCCATTTCTCTCGAATCCATGCGTTGAATAATTCGATACACGTCATGAATCCCCTTTGCTATAATTTAAAACCGCGCATAAAAATTCACGCCAAACGTTGCAAGTGTTTAGTTGAAACGAAAATTACCTATGTGTACAAACATAATCCAGATAGTTATATTTTCGATTAATTACCAGAATGAATAGAACAATAGTGAATAGCGCTCAATTGTTCATTCAAATCTCATAAAGTTATCCTCTTTAATATTAATATATATATATATATATATATAGAGAGAGAGGTTCAACATGAATGTGTTACTATGTCTTATACCACTTTCGGAATAATAATTTACCATCAGCTCAGCTTATCCACACAAACATCGTTAGAGCCTGAGAATTGTTATTAATTGAACAAAAATTGGCGGTGTAATGACACAATTACATTTTTTGCTAAGACTGTTTCCTTTCAGGGATATTTCACGCTTCATAAAAAATTTGAGCCACTCATTAAAGAACGCAATTTATAATTCTTGGCCGAAAAAAAGTTGTTCTGCTGTTATGGATCAATTTCAATCGTTCATCAGACGTCAGCACGTGAGTCTTAAAAAAAATTGTTCATGCCTGGAGCTAAAACTCGTGGTGAAGGGATGCGATCGAACGATTTATCATTTCCAGCTAATTTCATAAAAGCGCGTAATTAGCACGTTTAGTGTGTACAAAGTACCTCCGTATAATATCAGCCGCGGGTTAGGTTTGATTAAAAATGTACGTAAAACCGTAATCAGAATCTCGCGGGCACTTGTGCTTAGCCGGAAGGATATTCGCGGAAATTATTATCTGAGCAGAGCTTAGTGGTAAAGTTTAAATATTACGGATCAGGGTTGGTTAGCCTGCAGTACCTAATTTCCAGGTATTGTTTTCGGGATGAACTCCCTTTCATGCTTTATCAAAACAAAATTGAGAGTATGAAATCAGGTGACATACTCGTTGACGTAATAAAGGCAGGAACTTTACTTTTCCTTTGAATTCTGCAGAGTGCCACGAGACCTAATTACGTTCTATTTGAAGCGAGCGTAAGAAGAAAAAAAAATATGTATGGTTGAATGATGAATTAATTTACAGAATGGTTCATTACTCTTTCTTCGCTCAACTTTGTGAAAATGTATACTGGGAATTGTTGAATGTTGAATATTTCATTAAATTAAGGTCAGTATGATCGAAAAGCTTCAAAGTCATATTGATCCTTAAACTTAAAATGGGTAAGTGAAAAAATATGAAATTATACCGAAATCAAGAGACAGGAGAATGCGCATGACGGTGAATTTGTATTTCAGGCGAAACCAGACCAAACCCACGCAGACTCGACGAAGACTCAAGGCATGGATAGAGAGCAGAGTGCCCCATGCTATAGTAATAGGAGACAAGGACTGGGTTTTGCTTTTATTTCAGAAGCGTTCGGGCGTGAATGAAAATATGATGAGGGCATTCGCGGTAATATTTGCGAGCCACGGTAATGTCGTAACTTCAAACGCTACGGGGAGAAAAGCGAGAAAGGAGGAAAAAAATCGCTTACGAGAAAAAGGGTGCGGGAGAAATTGAAACCCAGAAATATTCCCCGAGCGTGCGTAATTTCGTCCTTTGACTTTTCCCGCTGATTAGAACGAGACCATGCACAGTCACAATTCAAAGTTCTTGCGGTCCCTGAACCGTAGGTATTATACGCGTTCAATTTTTTCTTTCAATTTCAAACAGCAGAAGATTGAAAATCGTAACTCCTCGAGATCATTCAAATACGAATTGCAATTCATTACGCGCATGACTAACGTGACAAATCAATTTCAGGTTCATCCAGAGATATACGAGCTTGCAGTGGAATTCCGCATTGTTCGAATTTAAGACCGCGGGCAAGAGCTGATACCAATGTGATTTACGGTTCACACAGTATCGGCGGCAGGTTACATATCCTGCAACCCGCTGGCCTGGATTCGCGAAATAAACCGCCGAAACTCCGCAGTTCCTTTATGTACAAATCAAACTTGCATCGCGATCAAAAATCATGGCTATTTCGCGGACGAGATTCGATAAATTCAACGTTGGTACGCGGATACGTAGAAGAGATCCTCCGGAATCAGCCGAGTCTCTCGATATCCTCAACTATATAAAATACGTACGCGAACAATCGTGCTGTTCTCCAATTTCGCGGACTCGTCGAGACTGGATTTCCGGCCAATTTCTTGTATCTTATATATGTCTTTGGTAAGCCCGACTTTCCGCATGCCATTGAAAATTGAAATTTTCACCAAATCCGCGCAACGATGAAAATGCAGGTATAAGTGTGGGTACATCGCTTCGCCAGAATCTGGGAGGGGGGGGGATAATATCTCTGAAAATGAAATTCTGGATCTCGATTCAATTTACTCTCGATAAACGGTGGCGTTCGAAAATTGCATATAAATGTAGAATTTTCCCCCGATCGAGCTGCAGGTCATCGTCGTCCACACGCTTCTCGCAAGAGTTTAAGCCTTCAGTTTTTCCGGTCACTCGCGGTTTCTCAGGATTTTCTCGCGGAAAATGGCGGCGGATGTGAACGAAGAGTGGGAATGGGGAATAGGAAGCGGTTCCGCGCAATTTCCCAGTGATTTCCAATTTTCTCGGATGGCCGCTCGCAATAAGACGCCGCCTGAACTGCACGCCGCGACTACCAAATCTGCATACAACTAATTCCACCAGGACCACAGCCGCGCAGACCTTTCCTTTGGCCCCTGTATACAACGGGACCAACCCTCCGTCCTTCCCGCTCTAAGCCCGCATGATAATTCCGCGGTTAATATTTGTTAATTCAGGGAAATTCCGCGGTCTTCCACACTAATCTGCCCTTTTCTTTGCAATAATCATGCTGAAATCTAATTCCAAGAGTTTTTGCGACAGTCGATATTTTTTTTTCTTTAATAGTGAATTAAAATGATTTCCTGCAATTGAAAATGGTGGTAATAATTTTGCACGAGTAAAATTCCCTGACTTTTCTCGTAAAAAAATTCAAAATTCTCTGATCTTTTGCCACGAAACTTTGGTCATGTTGAGCAGCTTTTATGACCAAAAACCCCAGAAATTGTGCACGTTCTGTATATAAATTTAGATTTAAAAACACATAGTATTGCTTCGTTTCACACAAATAATAAGAAATTGAATGATACCCTTTCTGATAGTTAGCTTAAATGAATTAACAAATTATTGCTGAAGTGTAAAAACGATTTATAAAAAATTAATTTCTTCGCTATGGCCCATCGTAATTCCCTGACTTTTTTCGATAGATAAAACTTCCCGATTATTCCCGGGTTTCCCGGTCTGTCGCCACCCTGTTGAGTCGACTAGAGTAATAGAGAAGAATTTATAATATTCCAATATCTGAAAAATGTCTGAATTCCGAGTAATTGACGTATTATCGAGAAGTGAAACCACGAGAGATACTGCGAAGAAACGATCGATTTAAATCAATATCTAGACATATTACATATGTATACTATGTCATATGTCATATGTATACATATGATTAGGTAACTTTACTTCCTTAAGCCTCGGTTTGAGTCAAAAGTTGCCTGAATCTTCCCATTTTCCGTTTTCAACTTTACAGGCACGCGTTGATTAGGTTTCGAGGTGATCGAGGAGAGCAAAGACAACCACAATAGAGCAAGTAAAATTCTCCCGCGAATCGAGGTGCCGTTCACATCGTCTTGCTGACAGAACGAAGGCTTCCGAGGGACGCGCGATCAAGGGATAATTTTTTTTATTCAACTAGCTAGAATTTAAGCCATCCCAACGGACAACGGGGTAGCTTTTATCAGGCGTCCTCGATTAGACGCTCCGGCGTCGTTGAGGGTCCCAGAAGTTCCAAGAGTCTGCTGTAAAAGTTGCAGCTTAAGCTCTTTGCACCGCGACTGCAACCGACGAGGATTTATCAAGCGGATATTAAACTGCATTTACGACGATGCTGCTTTTTCTGCTACTGCAGTGCCAGAAAAGAAACTTCGATGGTTCGAGTTTGTACAACGGGAAGAGGGTGCTTGTAGTTTGCAAAAAAAAAAAAAAAAAGACACCCTTCAATCTACACGGAAGGCGGAATCTCCATGCGATGGAAAAAGATCGACACAATATAAATTCTGCCGGAGCTTTTGAAACTTTTCCGAGAGGATCGGAGAGTAGGTACTCGAGTGACTTCTTTGTCGATATAAATTTCTTTCTCTATGTCTATAAATAAAGCTTTCACAGCAACGATTGCAGGCGGAGCCCTGCACGTTGAAAGAGTAAACGACTGATCGTGAAGAGAAAATTTTTATGACAGAAAAAGGAAGAAGAAACGAAAGAAATAACGCAGAGTGAGACACTTTAGGAGATGAAAACCCGGCGAAGATAACAGACGTAAGAAGTTATAGAACGATCGACCTTACAGAAAGTGAACAAATATTTGTCCGTTGCAAATGATCAGCAAATATCTGCTCAGTAGGTTGGCGGGTGGCGGAGCACCGATGATGTCTGTACAAATAATTCGCGGATATCCCGTATCGCGAAGAGGCGAGCTGAAGACCCGTGAGTTTCTCTCGCGGTGAAGTTTCGTCCTGACAAAAAGTTTTTTTTCCGACAAACAAGCGTGACGCCGAGTTAGCAGTTTCGGCAACTGCCGTTCGCTCCTTCGCGCTCTTCGAGGCCCTTTTCGCAAGCTCAAGTACCGAGGACTTCGTTGCCAATTTTGTCCCAGACGGCCGCAAATCTCCATGGTGATTAAGCCCGATTTACACGGCCCTAAATCAACTCTCGGACCCTTCTCTTTGCCGTATAGTCGGACCGACGAAGCCACGGCAAGTGTCCCGGGCTTTAAGGGTATATTTCACCCTCATCGCCTGGTATACAGAAACTGTTTTGCTCGCCGATGATGATGCTGAGAATTGAGTTAACCGAAACGGATACCGGATTAAACAACTATCAACCGGGATTGAGCGTCCCCGTCAATACTCGTCCCCATTTTACAGCGGGATAGGTGAGTCACTCCTCGGGACATGAAAGCCTGGTTTATGGTCGAGACCCGCAGGGCGTTGGATTATGGGGGACAATAGCGCGAAGGACGCAAGATGTTGGAAGTTAATAACGGGATGTCTCTTAAATCTGATTGAAGTTATTACGTGGTATCATTATTATTAACTAGATCATCCGCGTATCTGCGGTTGATTAGAGCTGGAACTACGAAAGGCTTTTTCTTTTGATAAAAATACCCGAGACCGGGAATGATTCATCAGGAAACGGTCGCGATAGAAATTTCAAGTGAGACTTTCTTTGGTAAAAAATTCAAAAAACAAATGAACAACAAACAAAACAATTTTTGTTGCTGCAATCTCTCCAGAAAGGAAATGTTGCATTGAACTGAATTTGACCTGCAGCAGGAGATTAAATATCACGGACTGAAACCACATTCACTGACATTTAACCACTCAGTTTTATAATTATTGCGGTACCATTTATTACACTTTTGCTTCAGGTATTTATCACTGAATACGGTCTGCAGCAATATTTCAATTTCAATGAAAATAATCGAATGGGATCCGTGATAAACTCTTGATTAAACTTGGCGGACACTTCTCATAGTTTAATAATGTTACACGGCAGATTGAACACGCATTCGATAAGCTGCCAAGGTGTTTCCTTCACGGAGATTGCTAAACGACTGAGATGCCAAACACATTAAATATCAGGAATTTCGATTGCTTCTTGGCCTTGCAAGGGATGGGGCTTAAAATCCTAAAAGACCAAAGTCGACTGTCGAAAAACCGATATTTTAGAGGTACGAATTTTAAAACAGTGCCTTGGTATATTTGAATAGATATATTCGGATTCGTAGATTTTCGACAAAGGCACGAGTCTGACATTTGAAAAGTCGACTTTTGACTCGTCGGTATTTTCGCAATTCAATATTTTACACATCGTAATCTTGGTCATTATCAAAAAAAATAAAAAATGCCGGTATGAATTTATTTATAAATTTTTGCGTTCTCAATTTATATTTTTCTACAAGTCATTTTCTCGTATTTACGGTCTATCTACGTTTTTAAGTGCCGGTAGTTTGACTTTCGGAATTTCGTCCCATCGATTTTTTGGTCTCGCGCATTTTTGTACCCCACCCCTTGCGAGTATGTCACGAGTATTTGAAAACTAGGGTGAATTTAAATTTTTTAACAACAGTTCAATTGCGTGCCCATGATACTAATACGTTTTATAGCATATTCGGTGGGCTAACTTCTTTTAAGTTGTCTCAGATCCTGTGAAGACATGCTAGAATAACCTGAGGTAAGGGACTTCTTGACAGCGTGACCAATGATGATTGTCTAGACAATGGAATCGAATTCGTAGGATGAAGCGAACCAGAGTGTTTTTGGAATTGAGATTGTGAGTTGGCGGTTTGCTTTTACCGTTATGAGCACAGTGGCATTTGTGCTTCTCGTGCAACGTGAGCGTACAGAAGCTATGATAAAGACGACGTGATTTTGCTAATAGAATTACCTACCGCAACCGAGCAGGCATCTTGAGCCGTTATTTTTATCACATAGTTCGCGGCTTCGAGGCAGGAGGAAAATGAGGAAAAGAGAAAAGAGTGACGGTACCGATATATACGGTGGTGAGTTTCTCTTGCCCCTTTGAATACATGCATAAGTAAGTATGGTAATTGAAGGCTTCGAGTTAAATTACCCTCGATAGTAGACGAGGTGGACGAGGTGAGCGAGGTGAGCGAGGTGAGCTAGGTGAGAGAGGTACGCCTCTTCGCTCTCTCGTCCACGCGTCGTTAATTAATATTCCGCCTTCCTGTAACACACTAAAAGTGGGGAATCCATTTGCCACCTTCGCCCGATCCTGCACCTAATATAAATCACTTTGATGGGCTTGTTCGCGACGTTCATATCAGCTACACCTTGGCACGTCAGATCGAATCCCCAACCAGGCATGCCGCGTAGCTCACTTACGCGTTGCTACGAGACCAGACTCGTGAAACCGTAAATTGCACCGACGCATTAAGGCATAACTATTTTCATCAGTTGATGAGTAAACTGACAGACTGCCGATCCGACTTTGAATTCTCACGATGTGAAAATATGCAAAAACACTACGAATTGAGGTGCATTCGCACACACGCCTAATTAGCAACGATAGAAACGCGATACTTTATCGCCGCGCGTTAATTAAATTACGAGCTTGTGTTGTTAACGGTGAATAAATATCACCGCGTGTGAAACTCCCAATTAAATTACACGTCAGGTAAAAAATGTTATACGTGCGTATGTATGTATGTATGTATGTGTGTATATATATATATGTTGAATATATTCGAGTATGATTATAGCTACGAATAATATTGTTAATTGTTCACAGTTTGCCGGGCAAATCCTTTCACAACTCTGCGAGTAACGATATTGACAAAAATCTTTCCCGTCTGATAAATCCAATTATATCTACTGATTCATTTTATTGGATTTCAATTGTTTTTACCAGTCAGAATTCTGGAATTACGTGAATTCCTGTTTGAGCTTTGGTAATACCCGCATGATAGCCCCCGCCAATTGGAAATACCGTAGAATGAAGGGTGAATTTTTGGAATTCTGTATTGGATAAAAATTGGATTGTAATTTGGACGAGAGCCATGCAATCGAGGCAGGGAAATTCGAAGTTTTAGCAGAGGGACGACGAGGCGGGGCTTAGGTCGGCGAATGGATAGAGGGAAGTGACCCTGATGTGGTTTTAACTAGCCCTTGTGACACCGTCAGCATCACCGTCACACATTGTGCCAACCAATACCTTCACCGACCGAAACCCCTTATCCGAGGAGCCGATGTTCCACTTCGCCGGCATGTTACTCCGAACACTAAGTGAAAACAGATGAAAGCACATTTGCTCCGAGTCCTGCGAGAGAGCGACGAACGACGAAAACCGTTAACTCGTTATTCGGCGAAATCTATGAGGAAAAGTCGAGTTTTTCAGTGTACCTATGTGATATTCATTCTCCGATCGAAAATAGAACTGTCGAGAAGAAGAAAAATTTCAAGCACAGACGTGCATTTGTATCTAAATTTCTAAGCTCATAGTTCGGCGTAAATGGATTGAAAGAATTCACCCCATATCAACCTGCGGCTATCCAAACGCCTTTGTGGAACAAGGGGGATGGAGAACGAGGGAGCGTCACCTCATTTGCATTGCTGAAATCATGGTGCGTCAAAGGCATCAAAAGCTCAGAACTCCAATTGTAGTTAAGGTAGAGGTGAAACTGTGGGCTAGAGTTTCGGAGAAGGGTGTCTCTATCCTCCCCTTTCATCTCCGCGTATCGTTCATTCGTTCAGTCCAGGTGATTCAATTACGTGGAAAAGTTGAAGACGCTTCCTCGCGTGGCTTCATCCGATACCTACTCGGTAGTTTTTCGGGCGTTGCTTCGAAGGATTGAGGTGGATTTTTTTCCTCGGGTGAGATCAAAATATTACATGTGATATTCAACGTCGAGGAAAATTGCTGGGGCGTAGTTTCATTTCAACGAGACTCTACCACTCGGAATCACTCAACCTTACTCCGCTGGCAACAACCTCGTTTTTCATCATCCTAACAGCGCTGCACGTGCATCGTCTTCTCAGACGATTTCTACGGCTGGGACGTTGTTTATCCCATTTAAAGGGCAGCGAAAGCAAAGACCGCGAAAATCTCAACACATATCATTACATGCCGCCTCGACCCTGGCTCCGAATTCATTCTGAATCCACCAACTCTCGTTGCCCGGCAGTCTAGCCTTCTAATGAGGCCGGCTTCTCCCTCTTGCTTTTTTATTTCTCCTCTCCTTCCTTCTTTACATTTTTTGCGTTACGTTTTTCCGTGTCCTTTGTCCTTTTACGTTTTCCCTTGCCCCTGCAGTGCGCTTGCTCGCCTCTTTTTCTTTCACCTTTGAATGAGCAGCAGGATGCCATTGGGCGGAGGCGTCAGTTGCTTCAATGTTATCATCGCACTGCCAGATGCAGTAAATCTCTGCAACGAACGACTGGGCGTACCTACCGACTAACCGGTAGAAAAATTACGCCAGAGGTTATCATTCATTTTATTTCAGAGCGGGAATAACCGGCTCGCATTTGATTGGTCAGCGGATGACGTAGCGCTTCTATAACAAGCGGAGGCTCATTTTCCTGTAAATTTCATGTCGCAATTAACGATGATACAAGTACATGACTTGACGTGCAATTAGATGGCTCACCACAATAATAATTCCGTCAAGTTCATCGTTAACGAGATGCCATAGGAGATTTAACCCCGAAGGCAAGATCCTGGATTTCAGCGACCTTCAACAGAGTCAGAGAGGGAACCCCATGGCACCGAGGAGTCAGGATTTGAGTGGAGAACGCCGGGATGTAAACACTGGTTGGTAATCTCGCGTATGCAACGTGTAGTACTAACAACCGACTCAACTAACTCGGGCTACTCAACCGTCCGCCCTGGAGCATGCAACTGCTTAGCATTTCTATCCGCATCCCTCTAGGCATGGCACGGAGTGCATTGGTATCCAGTGCCGGTGTTTGCCTTATTACGCAGACGGTTAATCCTGAAGGGTTTCTGCGTCCAGCCACTTACCTTTCTGGACGAATTACCTCTCGTTAAGATACCAAACACGGATTCAGTAACCTCTGCCTTTGGTTAAATTCCGAAGTAGATTTTGTTGACACAGATTACGCTGAATGCGAAAATTCAAAGAGACTTGAAACTTCTCGCCATTACCCTGGAAGTAATCGGAATCCGTGTTCCGTCTTTGCTGCGTCTGTTTTAGATGCCTTCGTGATATTTTATTATGCAACGACACCATTAAAGCGCCCGGTAAAGGCTGGTAGGAAAACACGAGCTCCCTCTTCAGCGATACATCTCTGCAATCAACAAAAGTTATTCCAGCTTACATAACTCTTGGTTCATCTCTCATGCGCTAGTATTCTATGCTGTTAGTACGCTGCTTGAGCATACCCGTACATCATACCATTCCTGGACTCTGTCTATTCCAGCTTTATCTTCTTCACTCTCCATTAAACATAAAAATAAAAACAGAAAATATAATTCCGGAGTGCGATTTGAAATACGTGACATTCTCCCGTTCCTCCCTGGGATATTATTCTGGAATTCTTCGTAGAGCATTAGCGTTCCTCTGACGAGATTACTTCAACCTCTATCCTTGAGGCGGTTGAGGGTATGTACAAGGATTTTTTTTTTTTTTTTTTTTTTAAGGTTATACACTCGTTAATAACGGTGAAATTTTCTGCTGCAGGGGCGCGATCAGTCAAGGTAATGAAATGGGAATTATCTACCCAACGTTCGGTGAGCACAATGTACCGCAGCTTTCGTGTGAAATGCTTGATACAAGTGATGAACAATTATCGCAAAGCGCGCGCAAATGCTGCGCGAGGGAAATAATTTGGTTCGTTAGAAATTGGAAGTTTGCCCGCCAGGTCGGTCACCTGGTGGTAACGCGTGCAGGTGTAAAGTTCATAGAATGGCTCACATGGACACTTAGCCTTTAATTGGTTGGTGGTTCCAGCACCACAATTGCAGCACCAATTTGCTGACCACAATCAAACTTTTGCCATGCATCAAAGTTTAATCCGCTCGCTCGACCCGCTGACTGGGAAGCCATATAATCGCTGGCCATGATTTCATGGTTCAAATTCCCGAAGGGAAAATAAGATACTTATCTCACCTTCGCTCTCTAACGGCTCGGTTACCGGTGGAGAAAACTTTGTATATTCAACCTGTCACATTCCGAAATTCAAAAGGTTTCCAGTGAGCACTGACGTCATTCGCAGGATGACTGTCGTGTGGCTTTCATTCAACGATTGAAAATTCGCTTAAATTCTGGTCAAACTGTGGAGACCCCGCATGCAGGAAAAACGACATGTTTGCACGATTTTCAGAATTGATTTTCAACGCTCAGCGAGGTGTATCCACGAGCTGTTAAGTTCTTAAAGGGGCGCTATTTCACCGGTGATAAATACATCGCGTTATCTAACACCTGTCGCCAGAAAACAGAAGAGTGAGAAAGGTAGAGAGAGAAAGCGAGAGAAGGAGAGAGAGAACGTGACGCCGGCAGCAAAGACACTCCTCATATTCCATTTCTCGGACTTATTTTTTCACCCCGTTTTTTTCTTGCGCGTCGTTCACCGCATAGGACCAGAGCTTATTTCAATGCGAATTGAAAGCGGATTTCGGATATCAGCGTCTCGGCTGAATGGAATTACCATAATAAAGAACTGTGCTGAGCGCTGACATGCGCTGTAGGACCAGAGCTTTGAGGAAGAAAATAAGAGACCGGGAGAAAGAGAGGTGGAGAAATCAGAGTAAAACGGCCAGAGGAGAACAAGATCTGCTTGCTCGAAACGTCAAACGCATTGGCATTGTCCTTTTTTAACTTTTTAATTTTCTTACGGAATCGAAAACTTTCGACGAATAATTCACGCGAAAACAAGTTTCAGTTATTCTGAAAAAAGACTTTCAATTCTTTATACTGCACATTCAGATTATTACCGGTGAAACGCCGCGAAATAATTCAAATACCGGTTTGCTGACAGTTCCGTAAAATTGGAAGTTGGCAAAGTCGACGATACGTGATTTTCGGTTGTGGGGGTGATTTTCCACCCCGTCGGCGAATCGACAGTCTTGCAATCAGTTCCAGACAGGGTTGAAAACACCATTGAGCATGGGGTGTGCGTCCGGCGCATTAGGTACGCCTGTTTCGCACGTGAAGCTATTCGTTACCCTGAGGTTAAAAGGCGAGACTCGGTGGGATGAGCTTACAATGACTCGTTAACCGGCACCAGCCTGCGCTTCGTGCAGGGTCGACGAAATACATGATGCGCCGCGTTGTTGTTGTCTAAACAAACGTTCCTCTCGCCGAGAGACGAGGCCGAAACGTGTCCGTGATGCAGTCGCGCCTCTTACTCGGCATGCCGACGCGTATTTGTCCAGCATTCACGGTTCTCCCCGTAATCTAATAAACCAATCGCGCCAACGGAAAGTGACAATACAACAAGACGCGAAAAAACAAAATTCGAACTTTCGTAAGAGGAGTGCCTTCTTCCGCCAGCTCAGTTCCGTCGTGGAGGTACGGCTGGGGGGTGCTTTGAAAAAGGTGACCGAAAGGGATCGGAGAAACGTATTTACAGGGAAGGGACCAAGGAGCCCAAAGTCGAATGATCGTTTGTCAAGGAATGACTGGAAGCCCTGACGCCGCTGTCGAGATATAAAATGGACCTGTACATTCGACGGATGGAGCTGTTTCTCTTATGCGTAGCCCGTTTCCATCTCACTCCAGGGATGGAAACGTACGATATACATGCTGATGTTTTTTATTTTTTAAATTGATTCTTCAGATAATCAAAAAATCAATTCGATCATTATTCAAAAGCGGTAAGGTTCAGCCTTTCTTTTTCTGCGACTTTGAGACCAAAAACATGTCGTTTTGAAACCGATTCAAATGACCCTTTCTAGTCTCATTGGATCCCAAAGAAAGTGAAAAAAGTATTTAAAACCTTGCAGGAGCAACAGCTGAAGAAGGACGAAAAAATGTTCATACTTCAAAGTCATTCGCAGTGTCTTCAAAGGTTCGTTGCACGAGGGGAGGAGAAAGATGAGCGTTATCAGCGATGGTACCGGGCCAAGATGCCTGTCAGGATCGGGCCGCGCCGACACCTTCGACGACGACAAGGACGAGGACGGCATTCAATTCATCTTTGTCACCTTATTTCCCCATTTCCATTCACGTTGCGTGGCGCTATCTTTACGCGTCACACACGTCGTCGCAAGATATCACGTCCTGCTGCTCGACGTCACCACATCGTCTAGAATTCCCGAGGATTTCTTATTCGAGTAGGTACTCACTCTCCTCATGCCCCCGTGGCAAACCCAAACTCGCACATGCAAGGGAAATACGTATTGACAGCTCGTAGAGCGAACCAACCCGCCCCGTTGTTATCTACCGAGATAATGAGCTGTCCCGGCATTGATGGCCCGCTCTATTAACTATCGGGGGTGTTTGATACCCCTGAACCGTTGGCCCGACATCATAATAAGCCGCTATTAGACTAGGACTAGCCCGATATCCTCCTCCTGTGGCAGGTTTAGGTGCGTTTAACGTTTGCCGAGGTTGGGAGAAAGCCGCCCACCCACCCGATATGTAGCCAACCAGTTTGTGTAGCCGCTCTGTAAATATGGACCTTTGCAACGAAAGGTCTTATCTGACGACGCAGTTTCTCCCTCGAGACTATGTGCGGAATTGTGGCCGGCGAAATTATACCAACCCCGATGTGGGCGGAGAGTTCAATTATGAAAAACTCTGTCTCGGATCTTGCTGTGCATGTTTTTTGTCACAAAGAAAATATCAACCAACGCCGCTTGGAGCACGATTTCAGTAGACGATTTTACACGCGTTCAAACGTTTATTCGACATGCCAAATCGCATTGCAATGAGATCGATGTGATATGGATAGTTGGATTACTCGCCCTGAGTAAATTGTGAAGCAGGCTCGAGTTCCAGAAAACATAATGCGTTATTACGACATGTACGCAGAGTAACAAAATTCGAATATAAGCAAGCTACGAATGTTGGTACCTTGTTGCTTTGTTACGGAATGTGAGCTTTGCGAGATACCGTATATTTTACTCTTTACGTACGCGGATGAATAGTCCGGAATAAATAATAAATCAGGCCCCTAATTTCTGTAAGCCTTTAACGAGTTTTACTGTATTGACTTTCAAACTACGTAAATGAGGTACCAACGGCGACGTAATATTTTATGACTTTCAGCAGGCTGGAACAAAACTGGTGACTGGAAACTCCGACTCATTTGTAAAGTTACAGTTACGATTTCTTACGAAGTGGGACTGAATTACGCGGGGAAAAAGAGGCGGGAAAAGCCGACAAAGTAAAAAAAAGAAAAAAGTATTGCGACACTTTTCCTTACACTTCACCGCGGCCAACTTGTTCATTAGCAGAACTAACAAAGCGCAATAGAAGTGCGGCATTGTTTCCAAGGGGTATGGTTTGAGTTTCACCAACTCGAGATGCATTTCTCCTACTATATTTGTTCTCGAAAGTTCGAAAGACATGGATAGCCACGTCAATCTGGAAGAGTGTGGCTCCCTTTTCGTTCGTTGGTATAGAGATTTGTCGAAGGAAGGAGGCGGAGTTCGTTCTCTTCGCGCAATTTCGTAGATGGTAAAGTTTACTTGTTCCTTCGTGCAACCTCAGTTTTCTCGCGACACGGCTACAGCAATAATGTATTCAATATTTTACATTTCTCCCCGGATTTTGTTCCAAGTAATTTTCCGCACAGAACTCAGCTGAAACAACCCTTACAGAAAATAACCTTTCTTCAGTCAGGGTGTAATATCGATTTCCACGGTTTTCCTTCTTGTCTTCTTTCTTCTTTTAGCTCAACTAATCAAACTTGTTCGACGATTTGCATGTGCAGTTTGCGAGAAAATTTCACTCCTGAACGTGATCGAAAAATAAAAATTACACTTCGAAATTCGCTACGTGCGGAACGATTCGAACGAGCTCGAATATTTCAACGGTTCACGTGTCTCAGCATTAAAGTACCTACGTACAGCCTGTACGTTTCAGTCCGAGTGCTACGATCTGATTTAGAGAACTGAGCAATCGAGCATGACTAGAACATGACTGTAAAATGGCTGCTACTTTTCTCGCTTAATAAAACAGTCACTTTCACGCCGACAAACTTCTGCCTGTCTGCTTGCACATGAACTTCGCTCTCGGTTTTCTCGCCTCTGTTTTTGCATCCGAAAAACTTGTAGGCGATGCGATGTACTCTGCCGTACAAATCCGACACGTCTCATTGGAATAACTATGACCCATTAGAGTTGGATGCGCAGAGTTCGCGTCACAGTGACAGAAGTTCTGAAGATTGTCCCTCGATTGCAAGGCAAATATCTCGATGGCAAGTATGGATGGTGAGGAAGGAAAGCAGGGTAAGTGGATACTTGTTATAGGAAGCAGGTGCTTAAAGAGCTTCCAGCCCAAGACAACTGACGCCGTTTACTTTCCGCCACCTCGACGAGGAGGATTGTACGTACATGTTTCTTTTCTCGTATCTTCAAGGTTATTTGCTCTTGTACGTACACACACAGATACGTCAATAACTGCACAGCGCGGCACCGGCGCCGGCTGCACGAGGTGCTGAGGAGTAATTCTATCCGGCGCCATCATCCCGCATCTCGGGGGCTGCAAATCGTCGCTCAGTCTAATTTCGCGTCGTCTGGAGAACGTCCTGACGTCATCGCCACTCTAGCAATATCCACGTGTGGAAGATGCGCCAAGATGCATCGCGTAACTCGAACGCTTAACTACGCGGTATAAACCACGGAGTTACCCCCCCCCCCCCCCCCCCCCCCGACTGCGGAAACTCGTACCATGCCCACCCACGCCGTCAACCCGTGTGCAACGGGGTGATGGGTATACCCTGTTGGGCGGGTATCGCTCTCCTTTACAAGATGCAATATATTCCGTTTATTACCACCCGTTCAACCGGCGGCTGCATGTCTGTTTCAGAATAACAATCGACGAATAGCATCAAGGCTTGTCGGATTGTGTACATATAACAGCGTAACGAAGATTTATAGAGTAAAATTGGAGGGTTATGTTAATTTTTTTTTATACACTTCGTTCTTCCCTTCGAAAGGAACATTCACGATTTTCTCGAAACTTTTGTCTTAAATTGTTCTTCAGTTGTGGGCATCAAAAAAAAAAATTCTTGTTTCAATTTCTGACATGAATATGAATTGAAAAATTGAAAAATGATAATGAAAAAAGGCAAAGGGAGTTTTCCTTTTTAGTCAGTTTAACATCTTTCCCTGTAACCCATTTCTGTACCTGATCGTACGTATTTGAAGAGAAACATATAAGGATACACGGTGGATTTGGAGTTGAAATATGCCGGTACACTCACATTATTGGATAAAATGTATCGCTTGATAAAATCCAGCGAGTGTTTGCATTCTGAACGGATTTAATGACTCCGCAAACAAGGTTTGCGCCTCAAATACTCTACCCAGGGTTGAATGCGATTTGTTAGAAAAATATCCCCGTCGCATTATGCAGCTCCTTCTCGCGCGGGCCAAAATTATCATACGACGTTAGCTCTCGCTGCGTTTCCTGCTCCCAACCCACCTCACCCGACAAATTCTTTTACGATTTTTCCTGCATCCACCTGCATATTTGCATAGGTTTGCTCGAAGGCGTCGGTCGTTTTCTTCTACTACAGATGCAATGTAACAAACACAGTGATAGTAAAACTAACTTATCTACCAAGGCGCTAACTTTTCCTCTCTGCTGCAGCCGAAAGCGAATATATATACTGCGTTACTCATTTGATTAAAAAATTTTGGTAAAAAAAAACCACATTCTTCCATTTTTCATAAGAATAAAAGTAAAGTCGGAGTAAAGTAGGAAAATTAATATTTCACTGTTGACGTACGCGCGAATGCTGAATTTCTCAAGTGATGCTGATCGGTGTCTGATCAGCCGCTTATCGACTTTCGAGAACGAGGCAACGCGTATAAAATATTGTTTCATCAAAGTGTCTACTGTTATCGAAGAAAGTCCTTTCGTGCGGTATAAAAACAGCCATTAGCCACACGTAATAAGCCGTTTAGCAGCGTGGCCGTGATTGAAAGTGATCCTTAAGTAAGATTTGGTATACTCTCAACGTCGCGATAGACGGTTAGGTCAGCGGACTTATCGAGGAGACTGAGATAACGAACGAAGGACGGTAATGAAGAAAAAAAAAAAAAAACAACAACAACTGAAGTTAGAAGGAATAGAAATAAAAAAAATAAAACAAAAAGAAAGAACAAATGAGAAGGAGTAGCGGCGGGTCACCGAACGAGGAAAATTAGTTCGCAGACTAAAGCGGAAGGGCAAGAAAAGATTGTCTTTCGATTCTCGTTAAGTGAAGAAGAAATAAATGAAAGTAGACCGACCTCTACTGAAAAGAACTTTTACGTGTACATACATACAGGTGTATACATACATATATATCTTCTCGTCATATTCTGTACGGTTCACATTTTCATACAGTCATCATTTTTTCACGATTTTCATCCGATCAGTGCTCGCTTGCTATTACTACCTTCATATCAAACACAAAAGCAAATGCGACAGTTTCCTATAAGTCCGAAAAGTTAATCGACTCCCGACACATACCCCATGAAATTCCTACAGGAGGCAAAAAGCCGCCGCCGCCGCCAGAGTGTCGCGGTTGAAACTTTTGATGCAAGAAGACAGCGAGGTATCCAGCTTTCAAAAAGTTGCGGTCTGTTTTATAACGCGTACTGATTTTCCGCCACGACAAGTTTAGCCCGAAAGTTTCTGATGCAGCGACTATTCCTAAGTTATGATGTCAGTTGCCGTCAGCTTCTTCCTGCGACTAAATTTTTGTCTGCATCGAGTCGACGGGTGAAAAGACACACACGTAGACGTCGCGTGTCTTGTATCAAATTTATCATACGTTTTTCCAATTCGCGATAACGTTCGGATCGAAATCGCGCCGTTTAATCGCTTCGTTACTTGCAAAGCCGTTTCAGTCGTTGACTGTTGAGCTATTATCGAGATTTAGTGGTTCAACATATTTCGCCGGAAAATGTTGCTGTCTGAAGTCTGAGGTGAGCGTTTACACTCACCGGCGATTACAGATCTCCCAGCATCTCGTAAATACTTGTAATAAATCACCCAATTTAAATATGGGTACTTCGCCATCTGGGACTCCACGTGCTTCGGCACACCCGCGCTGCTTGTGTAGCTATCATCCCGTACGTACGCGCACACCACATGTATGTGTTTTAATAATCCAACTTTAATGCCACTTACGAACGTAGAACAGTTTGGGCTAAGTATCCGACAGAATGCACTCTAATTACCTGAAGCAAAAAATTAAACGGTACAGGTTAGGTTGGTCATATAATACACGAGTTGATTTAGTTCGTTTTGCACTTTTCTTTTCACATAAAATTTGTTCTAGATAGACTCATCGTGGTCAAATGGTGTACAAGAGGGTATTCTCTCAGACTCGTTGAGCGAGCGTAAATTCCGTATCAATTACAACGATGAAAAAGCGAACATCTTTACTCTGTGATATTATCAATCAGCAAAACTAGGAAACTACAGGTAGACCGTACAGTGTGTGAAAAGAATTATTCGGTCCAGGTACTTGGAATGTTTTCTGTTTGAAGAACGGTATTTATTTCTTTTTATGTAACAACGCCACACAATTTTGACTGTAGGATGGATGCTGAGGGGCGTAATTATCACGCGTTATGAAATCATAATCTCTAAATCTGATAAATTCATGAAGTCGTTTTATAAAGTTTCAGTCCCGGGAATGGAGAATCCCCAAAAGCGAAATGTTGAACAAGGATGATTAAAAGTAAAGAGTAATCCAGAACCGTTGGAGGGAAGAGTTTATGAGAACGACAAGTTTCTTTGGCCACTTTATTAAAACGTTATCATTTTCACAAGAGAGATTGAATCTCACCCGGGAATGAGACCCATATTCAAAAAGTAAAATAAAAAACTGTGCCATTATTTATTTGTAAACCGTTTTCTTTCCGTAGCATCGAATCGTAGTATCGTAGAGACGGTATCTAATGATGGAAAGTGGAGACAATAGCAAACAGCTGATAGGGCAAAGCGAGTAACAATCGAGTTTCTTAGTACAATTACACTGGCAACCGCAGCTGGTCGATGCTCATTGTCAGATGAGAGTTTCGGCCCATTCATTCCTTTTCAGTTTCTTGCCTGTATCCTCTTGTTCTTATCGGTGCTATTTCAACGGCACTTCTTCTTGTTGCCGAGATACAATTCAGCTCGGGTATTTTGTCCCCTGTAAGTATTAGAGACGAGTACAAGATGCTAAAGCTCGGATGAAATACACTCCTTCTTTATTTCTTCGTGTCACTGTCAACCTATTCGACACAGTTTCATTGTCGTTTTTGTCCGCATTTGACGCGGTTTCTTATGGCGTAATTCCAACAGTCATTATGGGAAGCATGATTCCGTGTGTACAATGGAATACTTAAGGACCGATGCGGCAAAGTCAAGCCTATAGATTCCAACGAAAAAATCATTCACTTGCTAATATCAGTCGAACCGGCGAGCGGCTTGCCAGAATTTATACTCGGTGTATACGCTCTTCTTCTCAATTACAACAGTCGCGTCCACCGCAAATAGCGCCAATTGTTCCCAATTCTTAATGCCAGCTGGCCGACTGGCGACTACGGTGATTATCCAGTAAAGTGACGACGTCTCATCACGAAAAATTTCGCAGCATAACAACTCGGCGCATACGTGAAATATTCATAGATCAACATTTTTCTCTATCTATCCAATTCGTGAATTTGTCAATGTGAAATAAAGAGATGAGACTTATGGATTAAGATATGAATTTTGAGGTAGAAAATTCAACTACAATAAACGACTGCTTTCTTCTTTATATCAAGTGTGTTCAACCTCTCGAAGTAGGTTAAATATCTTGAGCAACAGAAACCCAGTGTCTGTGGGGAAAACTAGAAGCAGTACAAGTCAATTAAAGAGCACCCGTTATGTATAAATCGAGTTGAGAACGGTAGGTGGCAGGAGGGACGACCGGTCTCGCTAAGTGGATCACTTAAGCCGTTAAACTCTTGGGAATTTACGAGTCTGCGGGCGTTGAATTAGAAAGACTGTCGGAGAATCCAAATTATTATGTAAACACGAGAACTAATTACCGGCACAAGCCAGCTCAGTCTGTTTCATTCTGATCAGTCACACGGTGACCCTTCCTCCTATTGATCCTCCGACGAATTCCGTCAACTCGTGGAATTAATCGCACCACCGAGCTGCCCAGAAGCCTTTGAATCAAGGCTTAGAATATCTGCCGTGCCTGCGGAATCGAATCCGTCCGCAGGTTGGCCGAAGATTGAAGCATTCGGTTGAATAATTAACCAGGCGATGATTGACCTCGGGTGCTTATCGGCCGAGGAGTGATGTAAAGAACGTATGAATTGGATTCGGCAAACGGCACGGTGCTGAGGTCCCAGAGGAGTTGAAAAGCTTTTGCACCAGTGCTCGCGATGTATGCTCCGCATGCAAAGTCCCGAGGGAAATTCGCGGCCGTGGTCAGTGCCGAGTCCAGTTTCTGTGAAAGCTGGTGATCCCGTTCCAAAAGTATGGAAGTGACTAGGTAAACGCGATATAGCAAAGCGGAAGTTCTCTTCAATCCGAACGGCTTAAGGACGTGTAATGCGATTATCGATTTTCGGCCATTGCTGCGACGGTCTTTCGACATTCTTTGGTTCGGGCTCGAATTCTTCGCAGACCGAATGTCGGAGACAACCAGATTTCAGGGTTCGCTCCATGTTCCCAGGTTTCAGACTCGCGAAATTCAGTTTTCTACGCATACGTTTAAGATACGTCACACGATCATGCCGCATTAGTTTTGTTCACTTATGTATAATGTTTATATGCTAAACTAATCACCAAGAATCGTCTAAACAATAAGTTTTTGAAGCCGATTAAGGAACGACGATTATTAATGTGAAAGTAATACTGCAGTGTTGATCAAGTTATTTTTGATCGTTACTTTGATTACTGTATAAACTATTACTTGTATTCATATATTTCTTTAAACTTCTCGAGGTTTCTAAAATTTTCAGGGTATCCTATTGTATTTTCAAAAAGATTTACCTCAACGGTTACAGTTTTATTATTTTTATCATTGCCGCACTAACTTCAGGGTCAAGATTAGGCTGCTGACGATTGCATTCTCGCAAGACTGAGTCGTTTTTTACCCCTAGCATAAGTAAGGAAAAAGACCGTATCGAGAAGGAAGAACGGGGTGAGCCAATTTAAGGATGCAAAGCAGAAGAGATATATTGCGGTAGAGAGAAATCGGTGTGGGCAGAAAGCCCGCGTGCTAGTCGGGGGAATTTAGTAGTGCTCGATCGGCTCAGCGAAAAGCGTAAGATCACCACGTCGCGCGGTCAACTGATCCGATATACTTCAACCTTTGGTCGTCATTCTTGTTCGATTTTTACTAAGCCTGTCCTACAGCCCATTGACCCGTCTACGAGCAAGGAAGAACTACTCCAGGGCTTCCCTGGTCGATATTCCATTTTCCCAACGAGACTATTCTAAGGTTTCCAGCTCAACCCTTAACGCAGCCTGAGAGGGCGAGGAGGAAGCGCGGCAAAGAGATCAGAAACTAAAGGACTCGACACGTAAATGACCTCGACAGATTCTGCAGCTGGGCAAACTTATTCCGAACCTCATTCCACTAATGAACCCGAAGAAACTAAAAGTCGAAAACATCTACATGATTGAAGTCGCAAGATACCGGCCATAATTCCCGATGCTTTTTCCCGAACAACTTTTTATTCTAGGCGGAGAAACGAACGGCGTTGATGATGTTTGCTGACGCTTTATTCTGTCAGAATGGGTGTTCATGTCCTGGTCATATCGGGGTTTATCGATCGGATGACCTTGAGCTAACTGCCCCCTGCTGACCTGGGTTAATTCGAACATGACATTTTACGCGAGCGGATTGTAAATGTCACGTCGGAAACAGCGGGGGATGGTCTGCAAATACGACCCTTTCGGTTACAACGCAAAATTGCAGAATAACAATGTGTGTCGTAGACGTACAATAATTAGGCTATTATACTCCAATGCCATGTGGAAATTTTATAGAAAACTACAGCTCGTAGTCGGCATTGGATAGGAGAATATTACCACCTCGGGCTAAGGGACAACCGAGAAAGTCCATAAGCTGGTCAGGATACCTTTGTGGCACGTTCAGAAAGCGCCGTCTTCATCGCGGAGTTTAGTAACCAAGTTGCAAGTTAATTACCGACGAGTTGTTGGGCTGATAAGAGTTTGAAATTTGTTATTATTATTTCAAAGCCTGCGGAGCGAGCTGTCTCCCTTCCGCAAAACTCGCGAAAGACGACGCTTTCCTGCGGCCAATAAGAAAGTAATTCGTCGACTTGGCTGGCACCGCTTCGCGACTCGATATGTGTCGTTACACCTTGATTAACTACGCCGGGATACACAAGCTCCGACCAAACGCGTCAGGTTCAATTAGAGTTGTAATTTCTCTGCGACGGAGTTCGGCGGGTGTGGCGACGCGCCGGCCACTGCTCCAAAGGCCATAACTTCACCATTATCCGACTTGGCAACTTCGGCCTAGCAAGTCAGTAGTTTCTCTTCCTGCTTGAGCTCAAGACCTCCGCGAGGCCGAGTCACCTCCTTCTTCACCCAGCTGCGTAAAAGGGTCCACATTTTACGATAAGGGAAAGTTTTCCCAAAATTTTCCCTGATAACGCCGGCGTCGCCACCAACGCCGGTGACCCGAGTCACCGGGGGGTTCCTCTTTATTGTTCTCTTTACTTTTCGCCTCCCATTCTCCTCCGCCCCGCATAGCAGTCCCTTCTTACGTGAGAATTTATTTCATTCCGGCAAACCGGAGGACCGAGAAAATTCCCCAGCTGCGTAATACAAGAAGTGCGTAATCTGTTATTAGAGATCAGATAGGGAAAGAATGGCTTCGTTCCCGGCCCTCCCTAAAAGGCATCTCCTGTCCTCTTAATTGGTGTAATGCTAGTATAAGCGGGAAATTGAATTACCTATAATGAAACAGTAGTCGATAGCAATGGACACTTTACGAAGCTGAACCAAAAAACGCGGGGACATCTCATCGGATAAAAAATCGTTTCTCTCCGAGAGTTGGGAATAATCAGCTGCCCGCGGATTTTCGCTACCTTCAAACTGCGCTACGGCGCGAACCTTGTGGCAACTAAGCTTCGCTATCACGTTTCTGGCCATGTGGTCCGGAACCCTTAGCTACCCTAAGTGCTTTCCTTTTCCACACTGCTCTTCGTTATTCCACGCCACGCACACCTTTAAGAAACCAAAAAGGCAACGTTGCAAAAGGGTTTCGGTATGATTGAAGACTGCCTCGAGGTCGACCGTCCAGAGGTTTGAACGATGTGGCAAGAATTCACTGCCCGGACCTGCATTAAGTGGCGGTGAGAAATAGCCAATAATTATTCGGAGAATCCCACGTTGGAATTCCCGCGATGATATAGACAGCATCGGACTTTCGACACAAACGCCAAATTATCTCTGCACTGTCAAAATGTCCGAGTTGAAAATCAATTCATTGGCCTGATGAACACTCCGAGCGTTGCATTATTAGCGGGGTTTGACAGATGTGGAACGGGATGTAATCGATTTTCAAAGCCGGGCCGAGAGAGACCTGAATTCGCGGACAACCGTCAAGCGAAATCTGACAAGCGAAGAGAGCAAGGTTCCTACTCTCAATTTTTACTCCTTGATTAAGTATCAAGTATCACCGTGTCTCTTTATTCCGCTAACTCGAGGCTTTTCACCCGGACCATTGATTCGTCCCCTCTAGGGCCTCGTTACCAGCCGCACTTCGCGAACAATCAACCAATTTCAAGGGACCTGGGCGGTTTACTTTGTTTCTGCTTGCCTCAATTCCAAGTTTGATTGCTTTTCTTCCGCGTCTTGACAGCTGCCGATTTAGAGCATGGATTAAACACACTCGTTTGTTACACCTACCACTATGGGCGAAAAAATTCGTTTATTTGTTTTTCCCACGGTATCCATGCCGAAAGGAAACGTATTCGTTGAGGAAAATTTCCTATTTCGTTGGGCAGAAATAAAAATATAATAGATGTGAGCATATAATGCACACGGTGAAGTTAACACGGTTTTCGTCTCGATTATATACCCTGATAATGATTATTATTACCGTGTTCCGTCCACCTATGTAATGAATAGTTTGATCGGTATCCAGCCGTGCACGCGTCGTAGTACGTAGTTTTATTTTAACACACAATCTGTCGCTGCTGCACCGCATGGCGTGTTGCCTTTAATATCGCCAATGAGAGTTCAGTTGCCGCTGCGGAGACCCAGCGTGGGGTCGACGAGAGTATACTGAAATAAATGAAATCTAGCCACCGCGTTACAACGGATGCGTGATCACTACGTGACTAGCGTGCCTATTCGCCGATGTGTGGTGCCCACCTCTTTCCAAGCCTGGTTTCATCCACAGGCGGTAACACAATTTCCATACTAACTCGTCAATCGATGATGAATCCTCTTTAGCTACTAATTACCCACCGGGTTGACGGGAATTGGCGGTATTCACTGGGGAGAAATTTTCATCGCCTCAAATTTACAGCCTATTTTATTAGCCAATTGGCACCCGAGCTATGCAGAAATCGAATTATCGAAGGAATTCGAACAGAGGAAAAGTGCTGCTCGGGTATACTTTTGTTGGGCCTGTTATTTTTGTCGTCTCGATAATCCTCAGCGTTGTTCTAATACTATGAGGACATTCAAGAATGATCACACGTTTTCCAAAAGTGATTTAATGAACTCCGCTTGAGGTGGCGTAAAGAGAAGTGAATCACAGGCTCCATGAAACAATTTTTCATATCGTTCAAAAAATGTTTGCTAGAATGTTTGAGAGCGAAGTAAAAGAAGGCAAAGATCAAGTTATTCGTTAGGCTGGATATTCGCAGGTTAATCTTACCGTCGTCGAAAAAAGCAAATAACGCCAAGCTTTGAAAATGAGCTGGTTCGATTTCATCCATACCCATTTGTGAGGGTATGTTTGTATGTAAACAAGATTTTTCTCTCCCAGCCAAACAATCTGTGGGGCACGTAATTTCGGGTAGATTATTTTCCTCAAAGAATATCAGGGCCACGGGAGTCGGGATAAATCAATTCTACACTCTAGGGCTGATCAGTTTTCATTTTGATGCCGTGCGCCTTGGAGATGGGTTGTTGAAAGTTGCTGTTCGAGAAATATCAAGTGCAGCGAACTGGAGGAGGTGGGAATTTCTCGGGGCTTTTTAGAACCCCGTTCACCTCGCCTTTTCTTCTCCTCGAAAGCGTAGTGTATGAATATATATTTTTTCACCCTTTTTTTTACCTTCGCCATAGGCTTGAAAGCTTGCCTCGTCTTCGCTCCACCTCCTGCTCGCCATTCTTCTTGCCTTAAATTCTAGCAAAAGAGGAACGTCGATCCGAATACGTAACGGTTCTCCGATAATTATTGTACCTCGGCTCTATGCAGTATTTTGAGCAACAATAAACTGCTGGTGCAGATATTTTTAGAATGCATTTCTACCTCTCTTCAAGGCTCAACAATTTCAGGAATTACAAACCAATTTTGCGTCTAACCAACGTGGAGTCTCTGATACTCCCAGATTATACTGAAAGGGCTATGCACCCGGCTGTTAGAAACCGCCAATATCCGGATTTGGTCTGCGCCGATTGGACACATTTCAATTAATTCATTAAGGCTTATAATAGAGCCAAGCTAGGCTTAAGTCCTTTCCTCCTCTGTGGTCAATATTCTCGAGAAACTTGACCTCGTAAAGAGGATTAAGTTGCCTCCGGCTGTTCTCAAGACGCCCCTCTCCTGGTTGGTCTGTACACTACCAAAGAACCAACTTTGAGGTTGACCTTCCGCTTCTCCTGGTGAAGGTGTCGTTAGGACTGAACAGATATTCGTGCGTCACAATTTGCATATATAAATGGCTGTAAATCCCACCCGAGGCACTCATTTCCAAATGAAAACGGAATCACTCGGCAATTCGACTTTCCGGTTCGTATCACCGATTCGCTACCAACCCGCCGCCAATGGATGCGTAATAAATCAGGGGAGATGACCAGATAGCCCGGCGGCGGTATACAACAGGTCTGTGCCCACATCGCCGAAACAGCACAACCAATGAACCGTGTGCTCCGATAGAACAGGGCGAGGATCCTAGTCACTCGCACCGCTTTCGAACACCTTCACTCGGTGTTTTGGTGATAGTTTGCGTGCATGTAATGGATGATGGTCGATGTCCAGTTCAAGTTAAACACATGTGACAGATTCGTAAACGCGAAGAGTGCCTGGTTCGCATCTATCAGAATTAGCATTCCAGGATCCTCTTCTTCTTAGTTGGCCACAAGAGAAACTGAGGACGATACATCCTAGATCGTGATTAATGGTTCTTGTACGTGGAGGACAGTAGACTCCGGAGGAATGCCCGAAACTTGATGAGTTACGAGATCTGGAGAGTATATACCGGGTAGGTTAGCAGTGCGTGGAGGTAGCGGAGCCATTATCAACCAGGCTCTCCATAAACTGAAGGCCGAATATGCATGAGAAGGTGTGGTTTCAGCGCGTACGTACCGCGTGTTCCTAGCTGAGATTTGGTGAACAGGAATCAGCGAATTGCTCACGAAGGTCACAGCACTGTGCATTTGCAAAGCAAAACACCGTTGAAATATCTGGCCGGATTTCAGCTGTACGGAATGCGGAGACGGTGGTTTCATCTCGCCGTGTAAGCCGGAGCTGTATCGCGTTACCCCTACACCGGGTTCGAATGATTTCAGGTTTGTTTACCGCGAGTAGATTGGTGCTTGAAATTCCGTGCAGGAGAGGCTGTTGTCTCGCGACGACTGACTGATCCGCGGCCTGTCTCTGTGTTTCCTGGAAAACCACCGCAGTACAAACGGTAATACCGTGGTAATTTTCGCCCATTTCTCAGGGTCTTTAAGTGAGCATTATTTCATTTTATTTCTCCTCTGAAACTAAACTCCCGACGAGTATATATGTATACGCGAGGCAAAGGGAGAGGCACACCGGCGCGACGCGACGGCGAGATTCCGACGTTGAATGTCCCGCAATTTATTTCGGTTAGAAGTTGATGAGTTCGTCTAATGAATACAAAGCTGCGGAGGCATGTGTCGCTATTTATGAGAACCACCGGGCGAGAGGAGAAAAAGAAGGGAAGGTGAGAGCAGAAGTAAGAGCGAGGGGGGCGCAGGTGAAGGAACAGCGTTGCGGTGGAATTAGCGGAAGAAATATCTACTCTGAAATTGGCTCTCCGCGGGACAGCGAAATTTGTGAGACAACTTAGTTAACGAAATCGAGTTGCGGGTAGCTGCCGGAGCTGCAGGCTGTCTTCTTTTTCCACAGGACCACTTCGCCGATCCTGGGTCACGGCAAAGGGGAGAGTTTTTACATCAGATCTTTGATCCGAGTTTCGGGAAAGGGCGAGAGATGCCCACTTGATTGTATGTTGAGACTGGATCGTGCACGTCGGCTTATGATTTGGAGAGAGATGTGAAGGGACTTCGTATCGCAAATGCCAGCTCACTTTTCCTCGAGACTGATACTCCATTTCCTTTTGGATAGCTCTCAAATGGAGAATGGTACCGCCGCGGTAACGAGGCACTCAAATTCAACGACTTCGTTGACTATACTTATACCAATAAGTTTATACCAAGTTTGATACCACCAATTAGGGTGCACAGGAATCTGACTAAGGAGCTTGCGCCTGAAGAAGCTGGCCCGAGTCCGCGAGCATGCGGTTATGTTAGAAAAGCAGTATTGTACGATTGTTAGCGAACTTTGATAGAGCAACGGTATGATCACGCAGATTCCATTCTGTAAATCCTCTTACGCCAGGGTATTGCGAGTGGGAACAGTCTCGGCACGAGAAAAATAAATTAAAGGATATCGTGGTCCTGTATCGCAGTGCAGTCTAGGTTAACGTCGGATCAGTGAAGAGCCTCGGACACTGATCGTTCTTGACGGATTGGATTATCCGATATCCCGGTTAGAAGCACTTTGACGGTAAGCCGATCTGAAAAGAATCACCGAAGTTTCGGCAGAAAAATACTTCCCTGAACCTACTCATCGCTAACAAGAAATTCCTCTTCTTGAGGTAACTCTACGTTGCACCTAATGCATGGAATGAGGAATAATACTCGACGAGGGAAAAGAGTGTATTTGGAGACGGAAAATTCGAGGCTGGCAATTCAAGACCACAACCTACGTCTGTCTCTTGTCTTTGCTCTTTTTTCATTCCAATTTCGAAGCCCACTCATGGAGCGGTACTGTCGATGGTGGTCGATAGGTCGTCTCCGAGTTTCCGATGCCAAATTTCACGCTCGTCGTTCGAGCCGAGCGTGTAAGAGTCCGTTGAAACCAAGGTGGGCACATTCTGGGCATTTGCGGAATCGAGAAACAGCCGGAGACGGAACCTCTGGATTCGAGGTGAGAGGTTAAAGGTCCACGGAGGGTCGGGCGTTGATCGATTTGGTCAGGGTGACGAAGGGATATATCCTCGGCACGTGACGGTGCTGATAACCTGATGGAACGCGTGTTAAGATGACAGCTTTTGACGTGGGACTGAATTTGTATCCTCGATATTTTCACTTGGTCACCGATCGCTGATTGATACGCATTTATAGATTTTTCTCGCACGAGACGCTTCGCAGCGAGTTTCAGTTTCAGTTTCATTTTGGTACGTTCATTTTTATAATGATTCAGATAGAGCTTAATTATTCCGCTACAATTCATCAAGCAAACTGTGTTCATAACTTATGATTCAAAATTTTAAGCTGTCACGAGACGGGTCTAAGTATTCTCAGATATTGAGACACGGAAATTCGATACGAAATCATAGTTATGATTCAGTAAAATATCCGAAATCAGCGCCGATACGAATCTCTGTATGTTGAGGGATAGGCAGTAATTTTCATCGAACCACAATTTACCCCCGAGACTTACGTCAATTTGCCGTTAGGTCTGAGATTGAGAGAAACAATGGTTGAATAGTTGAAATGTTTCGCGATGGCCTAGCAAGTAGAGAATCATGGATTGTATGTACCGCATAATCGAGAGCAATGAGATTCAGGCCTCTGCAGTTCGAGGAACATTAAACGCAATCCCTAAACACAATTCTAATAGGAAGTTGGCGGTGTAGCTAAGGGTCTGTAATTGTGGGGAAGATTGAATTCCGTCTGAACTCAACGGGATCGCGAATTCATTAGTCACGTACCCTCGAAAGCTCGTCCTGCGTTTATCCACGATAGGAAAACGCGGCGGGAGAAGAAACCTGGCCGCAATCATTGCTGCAAGACACCGTATGAGAAGCGCACATCGCGAAGTCGAAACAACATCCAACAAACTGGGCTCTAACGGATTTTTCTCGCAGTTGATCCGTAAAGATCTTTCTCTTTGCCGGTGAGATGGGGTAAAAAAATGCGAAAGACCAAAAAAGTCAACGGGACTAAATCCCGAAAGTCAAACGTCAAACTACCGACAGTAAAAAATGTGAAAAGACCATAAATACGAAAAGATGACTTGTAGAAAAATATAAATTGAGAACGCAAAAATTTATAAATAAATTCATACCGGCATTTTTTATTTTTTTGAGAACGACTAAGATTACGATGGGTAAAATATTGAATTGCGAAAATACCAAAGAGTCAAAAAGTCGAATTTTCGAATGTCAGACTCGTGCCTTTGTCGAAAATCTACGAATCCGAATATATTAATAACGACGGACCGAAGACTCGAAAGGTCGAAATTCCGAAACTCGCTAGAGACAGAATGGTTGAAATACCGAAAAATTGGATGACGTCAGAAACCCATATATTCTCTGCGACGCCAGACGTATCCGATGGCCGGTGTCTAGTGCCAACTAGCTAAGTCTACGTAACTGTGACAACCGTATTGCGGCCTTTCGGATTTCTCGCCCTTCTGCATTTTGCGGATCGTAATTTTGCCCCCTCTGAACTTTGATTGTCGACAACTAATTTTTTGCGGCTGTCGAAGTATTTAGCTGCTTTCATTTTTTAATTTCGAAACTTTCATTTTTCTGTATCACCACATTCTGTGTCTTGGTCATTCGGAATACCAACTGTTCTGAAAATATTTTTTCGGATGATAGAGAGTTCGATCAAATGAACTATCGGGAAAACAGTTATCCCAACATCGGTACGCTGATCATTCGTTGTTTTAAAATTCGTATCTCTAAAATTTGGAATTTTTGACCGCTTGACTGGATATCTCTCCTCTCTCCTCCCTCCTCCCTCCTCTCTCTTACCAGCCCTGTATGTCCAATGTCGTACAATGGGCAGCTTGCAGCTGTCTCAGGCTGACCGCAGCGTCATTAGTCTGGATCACTCTTCTCCCGCAGAATGCGCGTACATCCCCCGTCCTTACATCTTTTTCTCATTTTCAACATTTCCCAGCTCGTATTCACGGAAGCAGATGACGTAAAAGTCACGATGATACGTACGTCTCAATGTCACACTCCCTGCGTGTTTCAATTTTTCAAGAGACACGAACCGCAAAACCTACCAATATTGTTCAAAAATATTTATGCGGCAAGAATTCTTCACCACGCGTTTTGCTTTTTTGTCACATTCCAGGCTCCTTTGCACTTTGAACACATTTCACGAATACCACAATCAATCAAATTCAATTATTGTATATACGATTCAAGTATTTTCTTACTCTAGAACATTGCTAGAATATTTTCCTTTCTTCAATAGTTATCGTATTCTCGAAAATTTAACTGCGATGAATCTTTTCTTAACTGTATACGCCTGATTGAAAAATATATCACAGACAGCGAATCTCAGTTTCATTTTGGATGAGTGTGCCACTCGGAAAAAACGAATCAAGTATTACAACTTACTTTTATTATTTACGCTTCGATTCTGCAGTCTTGTTGCCAGTGAAACTTTTATCCCGGTGAAAAACAAATTAAAACTCGTTCAAAGACTTACTCAACTGTTCCATTATAGTGCAATAGATGCCAGTCGTTCTTATTCAGAATGTGAAATGTCCTTACCTGAAGCAAAAAAAAAGGGGAAATACTCATTAGAAGATTTATAATACATAAGAAACAGAAATGCATATTCAACAAACATATGTATACGAAAGAATTACGTAGAGGCAATTCATTTGTAATAATTAGAACGCCATCGTTGAGTTTTGGACAATTAATCTTGAGCGAAATTCATGACACTGAAAGGAGACACTGCACGGTTCACCGCGATGCATGACATGAGGAATGCGTTAACAAACCTTCCTCAATTAATTTTCCCCCCGAATTATTCCCGATCTGGATTGTCACGTAGCTAAGTGCACGACATCCGCTCAGGTTCGATTCGCTAATTTAACATTTGCAGAATTTGTCATAGGCGCAAATGGAGCGAAGTAGAAACGAGGAAAAAGCAAGTTACTGGATAATAAACCTAGAAAGCTAAATGTAGAATCATCAGGACGAATAAGAATGCCGCGAGTTTAATCGTTCTGTTTTTCTAGCACTTCACGATTCCACATTCTGTAAACTTTCCTGGACTTCGAATTCTAACGTTCACATATTTTGACTTTCTATACTTTTTTAGGCTTTCCCAAATTATAAAATTGCATGAACAGGATTTTCCCACCTCTGAACATTCGACACCCCAACCCTTCTGTTTTCCGAGTTTCTACGTTTTCACCCCTGCACCGTGTGTACGAAATGTAAAATCGTCTTCAAGTCGCGTCGAACCCCATTCGGCGTTATACGCAATTGCCCATCGAGTACCTAGCCAGGAAGCAAAATAAGAACTGCAGCACATCGAGAAGGGAAAGAAGTTTGAAAAATAAGAAGGCAAAGTCTCGTAGAGCGCCGGCATAGGTATACGGCGGATGACTCGAGTCGTGGCGAAGTCGGGTTACGATCCCGCGTATATCCACTCGTAGGCTGTGCGGATACAAGGTGTATAAGTCTAGGCTGCTGAAGGCTGTACGGTAGGCATTCAAATAAACCAGCTAGGCGCCTGGCTCGTGGCTCGCGGCCCGTCGCAACCCTCTTAGAATACTTCCGGCCGGGTCGTAAATCCACCCGACGACATTTCTTTCCTTCGCTTTCAGTCCTAGACCAGTTTCCGCCCCTACCACCCCCAGGATCTAGTTCCCCGCCCCCAGCCGCCACCGATTGCTGCACCGCTACCAGCCAAAGAGAATTGTTTATTACGATTTTATTTTTTCCCACTTTTTCTCGCCGCTTTTTCCCCCATCCCTTTATGCATTGAATTAACTCGGGTGGTTTACGAGTGGCTCGTTTCCCTCGCCGCTTCTCCTCATCCACTTTATCCCACCTTCTTCTTTCCAACTGAATAAATTCCCTTTTGTCAAGCCAGGCGGCACGCCGACATGCAGCGACATCCTGGCGCTCGCATGGGATCCACCTTCGTGTGTCATCCAGGTTCAAATGTATCGTTCGTCGAAAACTGGGAGGCAGGAAATTACATCTATTCGCTCAACTGTGGACAATGATACACTGGTAACCCGTGGAACTTTATTCACAAAATGGGTGATTTTCAATAAATTCATTTTTCTAGAAAAAACGTCAAAAAAACATTAGTTCTCTGCAATTTTTTATTTTTTATTAATGTAACAGGAAGTGTCTAAACGTCAAAATCGATACGTGTTAGAGATTGCTCTTGTTACGAAGATCGGTGTTAATTTTCTGTTTGTATTTTTTCATTTGTTTGAGGATATCCATGCGTCATTTTTCATAACAATGTGTATAAAAGTGAAAAATAAGCAATTTCGATCATCTGGCGTTAAATAATCGCGCAATGAAAAGTGAAATTCTGTGCCACGCAAGTTCAGTATTGCGTTGAGAAATCCCGTTTTAGTAATAAACTCATATTTCATGACGTAAATTATAGACGGGACGTTAATGTCCTTGCAAGCAGCAATAAGCTCCTATTTATTGTTCATTCAATAAAAGCGGTCGCGAGGAGGCCTCGCTCACTGGCTCACTACTCGCTAATACAACTAGCCGGGCTATCGGTACACATGCATTACACTGCGGGCTCGCTTGACAGAGAATATTGCCGATTCGTTTTGTCCGTTATCGAAAAAATATTCCCGCGAATACAGCTAGACACATATGGTTTCGCTGCAGGAGCGAAGGTGAAAAAGAATCAATTCACATCGCAAGGTAGCTGAAGATTCTCGCGGAGGGAAAAAGAGGACAATTTCATAGCAGCCGGCTCCTGCGAAAACGCTTTCGAAATTCTCTATCAGCGGTAATAGATAGTTCCGCGAATGCAGCCCCGATGAAACGTAAAATGACCACGAGAGAATATCCTTCTTTTCGCTGGCCAGCCAGCCGGGGCTGCGATATCGCTGTATGAAAATCATATTTCTCCCCGATATGGATATATTCCAAGGTATATTCCCTGAAGGCTATTTCCGTAGTAGAACGGAACGAGAGCTGCGGAGGTAGACATCTGCGGCGTTACGTGTATAAGCGATGACTTGATGAAATTCGCTTGAAGTCCAACAGAATTACAGAGAATTCACCTTGGATAAAGCGAGCGGGCTCGGGGGTTATTACAGTTGGAGTACTTCCGGCTGAAATTCCGGCACACTTCCCGCGAATGGGAAATGGAGTCGTTAAACCGGGCGGCCAATTTTTTGCTACATTTGTTTTTCTTTAACGGCAAAACGATAAACAGGACCAGTCACTTGATATTACCGTTACCACACCGGCTTGCAGGATCATCAACGGGTTCAAGCTTTGCAAACAGCTATTCGAAAACGGTGAGCTTGGATGGAACATTTCCTTTTTCATTTTACGCGTAAGACGTGTTTCGCGAGCGACGGGCAAGAAGGCTAAGGTGGCGATTTGAAAGAATTATTTTATAACGTCACCAAGTGCGGATCTTATTCCCGGCAATTTGCAACAGCTGTTTCCTTCTGGCCTCTTAACCCAGACTCGTTATTGGCTCGCGGAAAGTCTCGCCGTGCCTTTTTTCCTCACCTTCGTCGGCGGCGTCGACGAGTTTCAATCTTTCGTATTTTAGAGAAAAAAAAATATCCAGTAACAAGTTGAACGGCTCAAGTCCCCAGTTTCAGAAGTCAATTCTCGAGATATGCCTGCCGAGCCTACTGCAGTGAATAAAAACCCTCGAGATTCAGGGACGCGAAGATCTGGCGTTGGTTATAGCCGGCGGTCCCATTTTACTGCCGGAATAAATGAATTTCAGATAAGAAAGTGTGCCGGATATATACGTCATTAAAATAAAATGTTTGTTTCCACCCGGTACACGGAACAACAAACCTAGATAGGTATATACATGCACAACGATATTACACAAAGTCGAAAAGGATAACGTATCGCTATGATACGTAAAACGGGAAATACATTCTAAAGAGTCCTTGTAATTTTACGGAAACAGAAGCTCAGTGGGAATATCGTCTTTCTATTCCCAGAGATGTGTGGCTTGATTTGAAAATGTCACAACCGTTTATTGCAGAATTATTGTAAGGAAACACTCGTAGGAGTCGGAAGAACAACAAAGAAAAAAAATGGCCGAAAGGATACGGGGCGCCATATGTCACCAAACAATAGAGACTTCGTAATTTTTGTCTCTTCTATAATCCTCAGTGATTGAAACGCGTTTTTGTCAAAGAACCGAAAAAAAATCAACCCAATCTTTTTCTCTGCATTTTTCTTCACATTTATTGTGTTGCAATATTCTCTTCAACAGATTGCGCAGATTGCAGAGCATTTAGGAGCTGGGATTTTGGTCTCGAAGGACTCGCGAGCTTGCAGGCGCAATCCCTACGGAGATATAAAACACTCGGTCACCCTCCAGTCCGACTATTCGATCAGTAGCTACAAGCATTCAGAGCTCTAATTCAACGCTTTGACTTAATTATACCTATAAACCGTCTCTAAATCTGTGGCGCAAAATTTGCACGCCAATTTTCGGTCAAATTTTTGCACCAGGATATAATAACTGATGAGATTTTGAGTTGACGCTTGAGATAAAAATATTTGTTTACTTTTCGTAACCAAAAGTTGTTGGGTTCTATTCGCAACAAAAATTATTATTTATGAATAAGCAAAAGGGAAGTAAATCTGCATCCCTTAACTGAATGGTACTGCAATTATTGGTGACAATTTGAGGCATTCCATCTCTGATGATTATATTTCCGCGACCAGCAGTCTGATGTATTTACAGAGAGCTGATTCGAAGTAGATTTGGCGACCAGGAAATTTTGACGGTGCCAATACTCTGCAATAAACGCCGATTACAATAACGATCAGTAAAATAAAGTCAAGAATTCGTGAGGGTCATTTTAATCAGTGAGAAATGAATTAAGCAAACGAATGGGGCAAGGTAGAAATAAATGAATTGGATATTTGAATACGAGAAAAAATTGACGAAGCTCAGGTTATTCTCAGGGTAATTTCTTTCGCTAAACCTTAAAATCTTCCGACTAAATACGCCCGACGGTTAATAATTCCAAAGTTTACGACACTCCTTGTTTGTTCAGGGAATAGTATTCTACACGTAGGTACAATTTAATTTCGGATCAGGTTATCCATATATGAGGCGTCTGAAATTATGTGCGATTACGCACGGCATTGAAATAATGAAATGTACTGACCCTTTTTCAAGTGTACTAGTAGAAATAATATTACGACTCAAATCAACTTCAGGTAATGGTTATAATTTCGACATGGTGAAAAAATCGGTCACGGCAAAATGGTCACGCATGCACACGCGTCGCTCATTCTTTTCCAGGCAAAAATATTCGAGGAAAAGCAACGGGATGGATCGTCAGGATGCGAAGGACGATCAAACGTCGTTTCCAAGGGGCTAGGAAAGAGGATTCTCAAAGCTGGGCAAAGGCAGGCGAGGCAGGAAGAAGATGCGCCAATCATCCCTTATTTACGGTACCGACGAGCCGTTTCTGGTCCCTGCGCGACTTCCTCGTCAAGCTCGCATCATCCTGGACATTAACGTCCAAGAAGAAGAAAAGAAGAGAGTGAGAGATTACTGGCTATTCCGGAAAGCAGCCATCGCGCGCTGAAAGCAGAAGCCAAAGGGTGAAAAATGTGCACATAGACGAGACGATTTTGTGAAAGGATTTCCTATTCATTCAGGGAACGAAGACGCGTCCGTTCGCTGCAGCAGTTGTCCCCAAATCGGCCGGAGAGTCATTTCAGACGTATAAATGACGGATAAAATCATTATTTGTAATACCAGATTTTCCCGCCACTTTGAACGGACAGTGCAGGAAATCTTTAGTGCGACTTCATTCGAGTGAATTCGGCAACTATCTGTGGCCGATGCAGAGTCTCGTATTCGCATTGTGAAAGTTCTTTCGCAGGACTCACGACCACCCCGCCGGAGATAAAATCAGACTGACGGAAATCTTGCCGGAGGCTCCACGGCGACGCTGAGGGGTCGTTAAATCTACGCGAGGACAATGCGATACCCGGAATCCGTCGTTTTTTCTCGACCTTCTGCAAAAAGCTCTGTATGCGCTGTTTCTCTCCGCGGTTCCACACGCGCAGGATTGTAAAAAATTTTTTCATTAAAGTTGCTCTCTTAATAACGAACATTGAACTTGAATTCCGGGAACGACTTTTTGCCTGTGTAGAATTCAAATTACGCACCATTAGCGATAATACGAATTTAAATATATCCCCGTGAAATCGATGTCTTATCACGATTATAGCTCACTGCGTATAGTGATTATTAATTTTCAGACTGTTTGCAACATAAACGATTTTTCTGTGATAATTGGCATATTGAGAATGAAGCCACAGCGCCTTCTGTTCCCCTATCGCAACAATTTCTGAACTTTGGAAATTTTTCACAGCCTACAAATATACAATTTTACGCAGAGGCGGTAAAGAAATTGCATCGTGAATTTTACCTACCACGATTTTTGATCTCTCGACAACCTTTGCGAGTACACGTATAATTCATATTACACATAGTGAATTCTTGGAAAGTAATTTTATTCCAGAGCAGAAGTGAGCTACTCCGCAACCACCCGAACAGGCGGCAGCAGTTATCTGGCAAAGGCCTAGAAACGTTTGAGGCATTTATCTTCTAGCCAGAAGCACATGTACCCGTTGTTCAGCTTTCGGCTAGAGAAACTTGCCCGCAATATGCGCCGTACGTAGCTCGGCTCATGTATATATGCATACTCGCGCACATACTCCTGTATTCGTATGCGACACGTTCATGTAAAGAAGGGGTGAACGAGACGGCGCAAAATGCAAGCAAAGCCTCCCGCAGCTTCGGGGTGAAAAGCGACGAGCCGTTCTGGCCAAAGGCGTCGGGACGCCACGCCAATAAAGTTAGGCGGATGACCCCCATGCATTGAATTTCAAACAGCACCTGAGTCCTTCAAATTTTTTCACGAAGATATTATTGAACAAGCAGCTGGGCGGCCAGATTTTCAAAAGTTCTGCGACGGATTTTTCTCAGAAACGTTTGCGTGCGTATCAAGCTTTGAGAAAATAAATTCACAGAGCCGAAAATCGCGCATTGCCGAATTGCGTAGAACATGTTCACAAAGTGGATAAGATATTTCTGGAATCTGTAGTGATATTTCTTTAGTAGAGAAACTGGCTTGCAGAATTCTTGAAAGCATCGCTCACCCCGTGAAATGTAAGCTCGGTATTAGACTTCGGGTATCACGCTACTCGGTTTGTATTACACACCTCACTTTTTATCCACCAAATGAAAGCCCGGAAAATCGGACCTTTTGCCCCCGCTGGATAGGTTGTATCATATTTGGATTTCATTTGACGGTAATTTATCTAATATTCGATCAGCGTGACAAAGGAAATTTCTTTTCCACGTACGATATTTAAAAGGCGTATAACGCGCATAATGTATGTCCGAAGTGAAATCGTGAGACTGACAAAGTGAAATTCAACTGCAATACGAAAAACGAGCAACGGTAATACGAATATCCGTCAATTTTCATTTCGGTAATCGACGTAACGTCATATATGTGAATTATTTTGACAACTGTAGCGAAATAATCCCGCGTATTTCGAGTGATGCGCCACCTTCCGCAATTTCACTCCCTTCATTGTTACCACATTTCACGAGCCCACGAGCGTGAAAACAGTTGTGGCATATGCCGCGCTATTTCACCCGGCCTTAGTGTTATTTCACATTTTCAAAATAGAGCTGCCTGCGAAGCAGTTCAAAATTGCGCTGCAGTAGATAGTCGGTCTACTACGATCACGAAATGACAGATTTTCACAGCAATTTCTGTTTCTTTCTTGTGTTTCTTTTCTTTTCCACCGAAAAACTTCACCACATCACTTGTAGTCGTAGAACCTGCGATCTAAAATTGTTATAGCAGTGAAATCGTACAGAATAAAAAAAAAAAAAATGAAAAACTAAATAAATAGAAAAAGCAACTATATTTCTGGATATGGCAAAACGCAAGGAAAGTAGGGTGAAATAAAATCCGTTCGAATTGTAGGAGGGAGTATTATAATTCAAGAAAATGCCAGCATCGCAAATTACGTTAATTAACGGCTGTTATACCGTCGAATGGGGGGGGGGGGGGGATAGGTAGTCCGGGAGTGGAATAACCGGAGTAGTAGCATTACTTGATATAACGATGTATTGAAATCATTAAAATTACCGAGCCGCTGCCCGAGGGATATCGCTATACGATCCCAACATCGCGAAATAATTTCAGGCTACACAATTTCCGAAATTGAAGCTCCTGGTAATTACTCGTTTGCAATCAGGGTGTAAAGAGCACCGTATCCTCTTTCCTCTGCGCTTCCGACACTCAAGCAAATGAATAACATCGCGCTTACGGCAATCCGTTCAACCGAGACTTGAAAAATGTGCTGTGATAAAAATTTCGGACCTGCATGTTCAGATTAGGTTTCACGCATTTTGTCTTGTCTACACGAATGATTCTGACCCGACGGTAATTTTCCAACCGAATTTGAACGTTGCTATAATTTTTTTGTACAGCTCGTATCCGAGATTTTAAAAACCTGCGGGGATTTGTTGCGGGACTCTCAAGGTAGCGAGCATCTTTTTCGAGGAAGGGAATTATGTACACAAGTACTTATGCTGCGAATCAAAATTACAATTATTCCTTTTCAACTATTCACAACTTAAGCTTAAAAAGATTTATGACAAAGATATCATAGCACTGTTAAGTGACTTGAAATAATAAGCGGGTTGAGTCGGGAGCTAATGATTTTTGTATCCTTTTCTTTTTGTTAGAAAGCTCGGTAAAATTTGTTGAATCTTGTATGCAATTTCTGGATAAATTCGCCATGCATTGTTATCATGATAACGAATATTTGAAGAAATAACCATGAAGAAATCATGAAATTATTTTGATACTTTTGACAGTAAAATTTGAAAAAAAATAAGAATCCGGAAGTTAGAGAAGAAGAGAAATTTTTTTTCGAAATGAAAAAAAAATTCGAGTTTCAAAATCTCTCAACTTTTCATCAGTATGACGATTACCGTCACTATATATTCATAGATGGAATTTCTTTTTGAAACAAATTCCACCGATACTCCCTTACTCGTTAAAAATACATCATGTACTGATTTTGTCGTAAAGCAAATCTTGGCGGTGAGAAATTTGCTATAACAATGTCAACAATTATATTAATAAACTGCGTGACGTGCACTCAGAGTGAAAGGCAATTCTAAGCTTTGTTCCAATTTGCGAGAATTTTAGCAACGTTATTTCGTCAAGACAAACTGCCAATAATTATTTTCAAAAGAGACGAACAAGGTCACAAATAGCAAAACGACTGTAACCCAATGGTGACAAAAGTTACTTGTGTATCGATGCTGATGACAGTAAATAATAACAACTAACTGTAAAACCCTTGTTCGCTAAAGCTCGCTCGGGGTCGGATGCCTAGTGTTGCTGGATTTACTGCTCGTGCTCTCGCTGCGCTTGCTTACTTGTTATCAGTGTTTCACCAGATGATACGAGATTAATGAGATACCTCAAGCCCTCACTGCTCACTGCACTGAGCAGGAACTACGGATCACTCATCCTGGAGGTCGAAATCCACCAGGTAAAGGACCTGAAACGCAGGAACAATGACGAGCCCGGTCCTGGAGGTCAAAATTCATCAGGTACAGGACTTGGAAGTCGTAATTCGTCAGGTAAATCACCTGGTGAGCAGGAACTCTGGTGCACTTATCCTGAAGGTCGAAATTCCAAAGTAGAGGATCTGGAAGTCGCAATTCATCAGGTAAATCACCTGGAGCGCAGGAACTATAAGGAACTACGGAGCGCTGGTCCTAGAGGTTGAAATTCGCCAGGTGAAAGACCTGGAGCGCAGGAACCACGGAGCGCTTGTCCTGGAAGTTGAGTTTCACCAGGATGTGGACCTGGAGCGCAGAAACTACACAACGTTTGGTCAAAAGTCACCAGGTCAAGAACCTGGACAGCCAGAATACGGAAAATTAATCCTAAAGATCAAAAGTCACCAGGTCAAGGACCTGGATAGCCAGAACCACGGAGCGCTTGTCTTGGAACTCGAGTTGAACCAGACAGCAGACCCGGAGCGTAGGATCCAGGAGGTAGAGAGCCCGGTACTCGAAATCTGAGGAGCGCGATTCTCATACGTCCGCTCTACCGCGCGGTTAGTTCGAGACTGAGGAATTCGACTAACTGATTTTGGTCGTTACGATTACTATAGATCGATGACGTCAAGAGAAAAAAAAATTTGGGTGACGTCACTTTCTGAACATCCGAACATCCAAAATTTGGTTTCGAACTTTAATACTATGTATGATATGATATGATGATGATAGTAAGACTTATACTTCACGGCTCAATGTGTTGCGAAAAGTGATTGGATCTGCTGCTTACAATTTATGCGACCGGATCAGTCGTTGCCGGACTAGACGGAGAGAAGAAAAAGAGGCGATTTTCCTCGAAACTATAGAAAAAAAAAATCAAGATTTTTGCATAAATATACTCGTGTGAACTATATTTTTTACTATAAATGTAGCAGATTCTACGTTGCACACGGTGGTTTTCACCGTTTCTAGAGTAAATTCTGCATTTTACTAAATTTTATACGTTCCAAAAAAAGGAAACCTGATATCTCCCCCTTTTCCTATAGTTTTGAGTGCCTATGATCTATTCTTTTATTCTCTCCGCGTAAAAGAGGTCCGACCACTGTTTGGGGGTTACCGCTACTTTCGTGTATACGCATGGTTGCATATGCTGCAAGGACATATTCTCTTGGTCACGGCTTGTGCAAAATTGCATACATGCATGCAACAAAATTCACGAATATACCTAGTAGAGCGATGAAAGCGGGTAGTAGAAACCAGCGACAGCCACGTAACAACCGTTAATAAGCGCGTTTCGTCGATTCACACGGTCTTCCGAAATATAAATGTCTCGCGTCAATAAATTCAATTTTCTCCATCGAACTGGTTGACGAATATTTTTCCATAGTTTATCAGAAGACTCGTACCGCCTGCATAGTGGAAAAAATAACAGAAGCAGAATTGTAGTAACTTATGGATGAAAATTTAAAGCCGATACGTTCATATCGGAGCTTGTTCTCTCGATCCGATTTCTCAATTTGCCATCTCCTATTATTGGAAAACTGGTTGCGGCTGCGACTGGACTGTTATCGCTAATGTTTATACCGGCAAAGATTACAGATCTCATTATAACCTGGACCGCGGCTAGAGATTAAAGCTGCGGAACGAAGCGCGTCCGCTTTATGCAGACGTGGTTATAATAAATCGCCGCGGGTTATTCCACGGAGCTGCACTACTCAGTACTCGCGAAGGGTATTATACACAGTTTTCAAATTTACATCACGTCCCTCTTCCATATGAATCGCAACTACGCTAGCAGGAAGAAGAATGGATAAGAAAGCGAGGAGCGAATAGTTTGTTATTAGAATCGGACGCCGCAATACGTTGGCAGCGGTTCTCGAACCGTGGATATACAACCTAAATAAAAGTCAAAGAAGAAGCGGACCGCTGCTCAGCATGAACAAATCGGTCTAAAAATTTTATGAACGCTAACGCTTCACCTTAAAAGCTTTTTCTTAAAGCCACCATTAAATCCATGGGCGGGGTTTAACTCACGGAGATCGGCACTAGTGTAATGTAGGCACTCATGGAGAACTGCTCTCCTCCTTGCTCAACGTTTGCCCGGGAACACGAAGTCCATCTCACGTCATAAATTCGAGAATGTTTCCGACCACCTTATTCCTCGACCCACTTCACGGCATGCACCATTCGATGGACGAAAGGCAGAGGGAGGCGCTGTTACGTCTTCCATAACCACAAATTCGGGTCGAAGAGAGAATCGGATGGACGAGGGAAGGGAATGTCAAAGGATGACGACGGGTTGATAAAACACGTCGCATTTCATCGCACTCGTAGAGCGGAATCCCATCCTACGACCGTCGTCGCCTGCACGGACGCGATGATCTGTTTTCCTTCGCAATGAATAGTTCCAATTAAGTCGAAACTTTCCAGCCTGATGGACCAGGTAATATCTGATACCGGTGATTAATGCAGAGTGATCGAACGAACGCCACCGGCGATTGGATCCCTCTGGTTTCCGTGACGATACTTTTCCGGCGATATCATCCCCGCTAACTAGACATGCTATTCATCGTTCCATGTCCGGGACTTAATTAAGGACTGAAGCCCGAAGCGTCGTCGACAAAGCGTTGATATGAAAAAAAAAGTACATCGGCACAGAAACAACACGCAACGAATCGGTTTGAATTTCAGGAAAAGGAAACTTCCACTTCTGGGTTCAACGATTTCAGCTCAAGTCTCGCGTCTTGCACGGCTACTCCTTCGCTGCGAAACGGCGATGTCCTCGTTGCTCAGAGGTTTGAGTTAGATTTGATTCTCGGGATATATACCTACATGTACCTATGGATCGAAAGATGCCATTATGACGTCGGCCGGGTCTCTTTTGACTGTCGCAGTGAATCGTGTTCTCTGGCTTGAATTCACTACTTCCCGGAGTGGCGGCGTGTCGTCCGGTTCGACTGTCTCGCGAGTGCCTTTGCAATGCAATAGAAAAAAAGAAAAGAATACGAGAGAAGAAGTCGAGGTGAAACTGCGCGGAGGAAAATACTGGTCCATGTAACTCGATTTGTGCTCAAAGGCCAAGGCACCTGATTTTTTGTTCAAAGCGATCTTTTCGCCAGATCTTTAGCTGCCTTATACTCTTTGTCTCGCTCGTTCTGTGAGCGCTCATACCGCGTTCAAGACGAGAAAAAGTTTCTTTTTTTCCTTGCAGGACGACAGCGGCGTTTAAGCTTAAAGCGCTGTTGAATGGTCTCGATTGCAGCTCAGCGCCACGGATCAACCCGGCGAAACTTTTCGATTTGCTTTTCCTCGATGAAAATTGCCGTTGGAAAAATGTGCAGGTCGAAATTACCGAACGTGCGATGTAAAAAAATCACCGGTATTAATTAATAATTCCGATAAAATTACCGGCTGTGCAACGATCCAGTTAGAGTCCACTATAGAGCCGGGTATCAAAGCCTCGGCTGAATCATTAAACTTGGCTGAGTTCTAGCGGCCGATCGGTGCAGTACAGCCAAATATTAATACGATCATCGTTGGTTATTATGATCCCAGATCAATAATGATATTTCGAGTTGATTCGCACCTCGCGTCACGTTTTTGCCGACTCGGTGCTTCCGATCGATCCATCCAAATTAAGCTGGCATCAATAAACGCGCGGTATCGTTAATATACGTATAATACCTGATCGCCAGAAGCGCGTCCATTAGACTACGGATCTGCTCTATCCGTATGATACAGCAGCGCCGAGGACGTTGTGAGATTTACAGACAATTCGATGAAATGAAATTAAATATTTATCACGACCGTTGGAACACCGACATCAGCCGTCATAAAACTTCAAACGGTACGCGTATTGTTGCAATGGCACATGGGGTATTCAATTATCACGCAATGCCAACCACGGTTACTGGCACTTAACTGTGACGTCAAGTTTCAGTGTTTGTTCTCGCAATGACTCTGCAAGTACGTACCCAATGGCTAAAAGACTGACGGTAAAAAATGCGTCCATTCTGCATGATTTACATAAACTGCACTTGTGTTTTATAGTACAACTGTCAAGGTGCTTCTGAGAATATGGTGCGGAGGGCATGATAGGTGCTGAAACACCTCGACTTGGGTGGATTATTTATTTTATTTTTTTTTTATCTCTCAAACGCATAAAGAACTGGAGTACTCCTTTTACAGGGCGATGAAAGTGAGTTTCGATCAAATCGCTCGTATAACCAATGATGGGAAGTACCGATTACCTTCGGAGACCGTTAAGCTTGCATTTAAACGTTTTAGCTGCCGTCTGCCTCAGCAGATTTAACCGTCACGACATCTCGTTAATTTTCACATGGTACCGCGTGCCCGAATTTCTTGAATCCATCATCCATAGTTCGCGAACTTAAGTCTGATATGGCATTCGCCACAACTATTCGGCACCGAATTTTTGCAGTGTATCGCGATCAGCAGGTTCCAAGCGGTAAGGAATAGATACCCATATACGGAAGATCGTTCGAGTGAAAAATATTTCAATAACTTTTCTAATTTCCCAGGTGTCCAACTCGAACAACGAACGTAACACGTTCAATAGAGAAAAATGTTATTTGTACGGACACTTTCGAGAAGCGTGAGTGGCGTGGGAAGGAAAAAAGAGAGAAATAAAAATGAGAAAAAAGGAGAAAGGGCGAGACAGGATAAAAAGAGAGGAGCAAAGTCAACGTCTCCGACACGCTAAGTTTCTGCAATAGATCTAGTAACTTGTGTTAGTTTCGTTGGTGCTGCGACGAGTCCGAGGACTGCAGCTCCGCTTCGAAGAGACAACTTCTCGTCAATGGCCTGCAGCCACGAACAAAAACTTATGAAAACTAATTTTGCAGAAACTTGCCCCACCGTAGCTTTGGTCCCGGACTCGGCTGAGTGGAGTGTCCTGTAGTCTGGTACTCGTTCCAGTTCAAAGTTAACGTTGTGAAGCCTGTTTACCCACCGCTCTACATCGAAGAAGCGTTTAACTACGCTGGCTTCTCGACCATCCCATTCAGGCGCAGTACAAGGGAAAATTTCACGGAGAACAAATCTTGAATCGAAGACAATGCGTCATCTCCCTTACACTCGCTTCGTTCCATTGATTACCAATTACTGGACACCGAGCGCGAACTTCGGGATACCTGATCCTGCTCGGTGAACCCGACAACATCGGAGGATCGGAAACGCGATAACCGAAAGTTCGAGCATCCGATATACCCGGTAAAATCCAACGGAATGGCGGGCGCTGCACACCTTCGGAGATCGAACTTCTCGTTTTGGATCTTTTGGAGCGACTGGCCCGAAGCCAACAACCTGTCCAAACTGCGATGCCTTGCACTAACCGACTAGACTTTGGTTAGCTCTTGGACAGGCGTCTCGCAAGCTTTGCTATCGAGTCGAATGTGAAACGCGTGTGTATTCGCATTTGTATTTGTATGAGTTAGATGGCAATAGACTCATGTATCACTGACCGACCGAACTGTGGCAGGCCTCCTAAACCCCGAGTAATCAACGATTTTGTTGAAGTTTCCAGTTATACGGGTTGCTCAGCTCGCTCCCCATGCACAATGTCACCTACACGTGTGCAAGGAAGGTCCCAAGAGGTCAGCGAAATGAAACGTTAAGCTAGCTATCCGATCAATATGTGCCAAGTGCCGACATTTTTGTGTCGAAATTATGTATGGCCTGGGGCTTATAACAGCTGCAGATATTCACCCAGGGTAGTAAGTCGAAGTTTTTTCACGCCGATCTTTCATTTTGCAGCAAGCGCGAGAGAGGGGTAGAGGGGCAGAGAGAGAGAGAGAGAGAGAGAGAGAGAGAGAGAGAGAGAGAGAGAGAGAGAGAGAGAGAGAGAGAGAGAGAGAGAGAGAGATCCACGAAACAAGGATTCCTCAAACCGGAGAACAGAGTCTCGAGTAAATTAGGCGGAAGGCAATAAAACGTGTCAAATGTTTTGAAAAATTCAGCAATATATTTCAACACTCCGTATGCTATGTTGGATCCTGAGGGAAAAATTAATTTCTTTTAAAACAGTTGGTAAACACACAACAACCTGGTACCCGATAGACACTGTTATTACAGATGTTGATAGCTTCAAACAGTTGAACGAATTTCGAGGTTCAAAAATTCATAGTGAATACAGATTTTGTGTAAAATCTAGAGCTTTTATTTTTATTACACAACACAAGTGATCGGTCTAATTGTGAGGAGTTAAGTGATATTGAAACGTCAATTTTTTTAACTGACACACGCAGCAGAGACTTTGTAAAAAGTTGATGTGATTTGAAAGGCTTTTTTCACGTACATATTCAATTTATCGAAGATCGTGCTTTCGAAATATCCGTTCAACATTTTCGCGTTTGTCAGCTTTCGATGAAAAAAAAATCCGTTCCTCTATATTTCTTACCGTAATTGACCCAGAGACGACGTAGATGAACACGTGCGAATAAGCGAAGCAGGGCAAATCTTGCATGACATCGCGACCGAAATCGTATTACGTTTTTCTGGCAGTTCACGTGAGTTACGCGCGCTTCTCATACCTAAATTGGAAAACGATATCTGATGGTGAATCGAATTTCTTGGTTTCCTGGCGAATCACAGAGCGTAGCATACTAGGCGATGTAACCCAGTCTTTCGCGAATTCTCGGATAAACCGCAACCAGTTATAACGAACCTTCACCGATGCGGGTCGCGCCTGTGTTTCTATTAGGTAATCTTCAAGTTCCGCCAAACGGTTTGATACCCAGACCACGACCGCATGAATTAATTTCAGCGTATTTGTCGGAGTGAAGTAGAAGTTACAAGGCACGAAACTACAACGGTGAGCTTCAAGCTCGATCTTACAGTTAGCCTTTACTTCCCAGAGAACGTTGAAGTGTAAAGAGGAAACAAAGGATACGACGATTCTATAATTGTTTTTCAAGAAGGCAGTAAAATTTAATGAAACCAACTTAGCATGAACCGAGTTGTCTCAATATTCACTCGCGACGCAATTAACGTGGAAAATGATTCTCAACACAGTGAACGTTACCATAATTGTAATTCAATAGCCCACCCTTTCCGACTTCCAAACTCCCCAGCGCCATCGATGCCTTTGAGAAAAAAAATTGGGCGGTACTGAATCCGGAGGTGTGAAGGAGATGTATAGCTACCCCGTTCTACTTACCTCATCAGTTTTCCCCTCCAGTTATAGCGATAAAAATAATTCGCATTTAACGATTTCCTTCGAGGCGAGGGGAGGCATGGCTCAGGACACAATTTTGGAGCCCACCAGTCCATCCCATACAAAGAGTATCGAGTTCCCTTCAGCATCTCACTCCCGTTTACTTTATTCGGATTTCACAACGGAATCGAGTTCGCTTCGATGAAGGAATGTACGCGCAGCGATAAATTATGACGACAGAACGCTAATGCGAGATATAAATTTATATAATAATTTCGATTCGCTGCCTCTTCGCAAATTCAGGACTCACAATGAGTGAAATTCTGCAGGTTTAACTTTGTTGGTTTACACCACCAAGAGCTCACGCCACCCTTTATTCCTTTATTCTCAGTTCAATTCTTCTTTCGACAGCTTCTGTAAAATATTCTTCAACGAATTTCCATGAATTTACTTTCTGAGGAGCCATTATTGGAAGTAATTCGTCGATGAAAACAATCCGTGTTCTTGTTCAACCTTTAAAGCCTTGGTTAAACTTTATAACCTGACTGCAGCTATACCGAAATCTTTTTTACAAATTTTTCCAGGATCATAACTCAGAATAAATGCTACCCCCATTCAAAATGGATCCTTCAAATTTTTATATTGTTCACTCACGTTTTTTAATTCACAAAAAGAATCTTAAGCCTCAGCAGCTGGGGGGTCACGACCTTCGCCTTCAGCGACACCTCGGAGCACAATATGATCGTTGATAAGTGTGTATTCTAACGGCAGATGATAGCAGGTGGACTATCGTCACAAGTGGCTATTCAACTCAAGTGTTCACCGCCACTTTGGTCACGTAGCCCAAGTTCTGCGCTGAAACTTTGCCTTGCCCGAGTTCGCCGCGGTTGGTTAACCGTGGGAGGTTGTTATTAACCAGGCCAAGTTTGGACCACGACTTCCAATTGTGCGTGGTTGAGAAGAGGAAGTGGCTGGTATTCCCTGGCATGTTCCTTACCGGGCAGAACCACAGTTGAGCAAATCAAATATATGTTCAAGCCACCAAAACCGAAGGCCGTAGGCTAGTTATTTTGGAAGCAAGATGAATAATAATTTTCGAAAACATGAACTGCAACTACTTTCAACTGCACGTTGAATCTTTATTGGGTTATGAAACGACGCTTTTTGAACGGTTTTCGATTTTCAACAGTCATGAAATGAGCGTGGAAGTCGGTTTTGTAAGGTCATAACTAGAACGCTCAGCAGAATGTATTGATCACGTTCTCATTATACAACAATCAGTTTCTTTGTGCGGAATTTCCGAGCAAAAGTTTTCTGCTCGTAAACCGCTGCTATTAAAAGACCTCCGAAAACACAAACGCGCACAGAGAAGGAAAACGATAGTAAAGAAGAGGCAAACAACCTTAGTGGGTGGAAACTTGAGGCGTTACATTGATGAATGTAAATGTATTTCGCGGAAAAGCAATTCAGTTGAATAGCTTTCGATTGTAAGGAAGAGAATACGTCCCTGGAGTGGTGAAAGGCGAGGGTCTTCGAAGGGCCTCGGAAGATCGTTGAAGAAGGGGGGGAATGCCGCGGATAGGCTCAGCAGTCTAACTGAGGCCAAGGGGGGCTCTTCATACGACAGTGAGCGAGGCTTCAGGGGATTGAGGTGGTGCTCATTCAAGGCAACCTCTGATTGGGATTAGCATTTCAAGGATGTTTAAGGTAGCAGGAAGTAGTCTCTTTTTTCTCCTTTCTTATTTTGTTCCAAGTTTTATCGAACCGGTGTTTCCAATGGAATGTAGTACCTATCTGTATCGATGGTATTTTCCTGGTTCTGTCTCCTAATTTTCATTATACTTGGCGGTACTTATACTTGGTCAGAATCAACCGAATTAAAGCTACATATACTCTCGAGTAACGAGATGTTTCGAAACGTCGTATATCGGTCTGCGAATAACGTGAATCTCCGCAGACTCGAAGGTAAACATTTTTTTAGGAAACTCCTGATAAGATTTGAATGGAAAAACTGGCAGGATCGATTTGCGCACTGGCTTGAGTTTAAACAGAATACTTGACCAGACCATTGCTTCTCGGTCTTCGATAAAAGCTCGGTCAAACACGGACCGAAATATATACCACATCGTGCCGATATTGCACGCGAGCAAATAAGCGATACTTTAACGAAACTCTGATCGATTAAGCCCTACTGAAATTCCACGGAATGAGTTTTCGGCCAAAGAAATAACTTTGAAAATATTTCACAGCCGTCTAGATGTACACCTAGCGTACAGTAACAGTGGCTGAGCAATTTCTTAATTTACCAAAGGCGAAAATACTTCGCGGCCTCGCTCAGCTGCGGTTGGCGAGGAAGGCAGCTGCGAGGGCTATGAACAAAGCTTAGACTCCCCTGCAAGTTATTCGCTAGTACCTATGGTTCTTCGTAGCGCCGAGGCTTCGTATAAAGATCGCGAAGAATGCACAGAAGATTAGAGGAATTTTAACTATGTCTTGATACCGTCAGAGATTGAGACTAAAAAGACTATGAAAGAGAAATTACGGTTCGCTGCAGTGTGCAGATTATTAATTTTATCGATAAGATTTAGAATTTTCATTTATTCCTACGCAAGTCATGAGAACAATGAGTGAGAGAACCACGGGGTAAATTTTCTCTCTTCTGAAATTACGAGGAGGAAAAAGGAGGAAGAACAATTTTGTATCTTAATTAATCTCATCTACTCGAACGCTGAGGAATTATTCAATTTAGAGAGCCAGTCAAGTACTGTGAGCGAAAGCCACTTCTCTGTGTGTTCGCACAAATTCCTGTGCCGGTTATTCCGTCGACAGAGCGCAGAGTTTGGCTTCGGCAGCTGAGGCTTTGCCGTAAGTTTTGATTGCTTTTGCAATGAGCTTTGTTCAATGTTAAATAAGATGATACATCATTGTCCTACGAACGAACGAGGCGTATTCTACAAACCTTCGGATCCGCAGATCGAGTCTACGATCAAAGTTTTCCAACGAACGCAAACCACTCTGAGAAATGTATTTCTATCAACCCTTGCGCGCTACGTCCTTCCAAGAAGCTGTTGGTAAACCAGTCAAGTGCAATTAATATTGTCTTAAGAATTAACCAACCTGATGTCTAAATTGGCACGATTATTAAATATCTTCCATGTGTTCGGAACGTCTTCGCGCATTGAGAAGTACGACGGTATAAGGTACAGTCACAAGCGAAATAACCAATGAGAGACGCGACGCTAAGTGCTTCGTTAAAAGTAAAGTTTCGTTCTTTCTCTTTACCACTTCACATATCGAGGCGCCACGACACTTTGGTGATAAAACGCAATGGCATATTTACCAGCCGTAAATAAAACATCATCGCAAAGACGTTAAATAGCGAGTAGCCTTCGTATGAATATCAAAACGGCGAAAGTATCGATAGAGGCAATTCATTGGCTATTCAGTAACGGCGGATGGCCCTATTGGCCGCTTTTCCCCGTCATTGAACCCCATGCGATAGATGGAGGCACTACGTCAATATTAGTTTAATATACAAAGGATAGGGTTATGGGTTTTGGGTAACCCAAGGAGCCGGGCTGTGGAGGTTATGGTCCGAATAAGATAGCACACGGTCCGCTGTGTGTACGGCCTGCTTCGAGGAAACGACGCGCATCTAGCAAATCCAATTTCGCCATGTTTTATGGAAAGGCACGCCGCCATGTTAATAACGGATTCGTCACGTCGACCGTAAGTTTACGATGGAAACGGCGGTGACTCGGCGCCAATGCGTTCGTCACCCTGTGCGATTCGAACTGCCGACCGATAACATCTTTTGCTTCACGAAACGATCGGATTTCACTAACTGTTCGTTAGAAAATATTTCGACGACTGCATCGAAGCTCTGAATATGGAATATTTAGCCAAAGTGAAGTATTTATTGTTGGCAATTTTCACGATGACTAATCCACATCATTTTCGTCAAAGGATAAAATTCGAAGGAACGTATCGTTGAGGTGGTTGAAATTTGTATTCCTCCGCTAGTTGTGTACAAGTTTCTATACATCGCTCTGCGTTATCGTTCTTTATGAGCGGGACTTCTGTATAATAGCGTTTGCATACAAACGCATGCGATAATATCGGCTACATGCATGAATCAACTCTAAAATGGTGGTGGTATCAGCTTCCTTGTAACTTTGCCGTAAGGTATTTCACGGTACTATAATTCTTATCAACCGAGTTATATTGCGATGCCTGCAGGTAGGCACTACCTCGCGACGTAGCGGGGCATGCGACTGCTGTGGGGAGCTGTCTAGAAGTGCACGCAATTTTATTAAAATCAGTCACATACATAAAGCTTACGAATGTGGAGCGTAATGTTAAATAAATTGATTTCGCTGACACGCAATCAACGATAAAAAAATATGACGTGCATACTTCTGGAGTTTTCGAAGCGACGAGTACAGGTAAGGAGAAAATGCAACAATTGATGTTATTGTACAGCTACCAGAAAAGGCGATTCGATTATCACAAGCGGCAACGAGAACAGCTCCAAGTTATCGCTAAGGCGGCCTGGATGGTTCACGATACACTTCAGCCTCGTGTAGTTTTGAATATTTAAAACCGATTCCGGGTGTCGCCGTCTGGGGAAAAATGTCGGAAAAATGGGCGAACGGTGAGGTAACCCTCCTTATTTTATTGCTACTTTAGATTCAGTATCTGGGGGGGTGGGGGGGAGGAGAAGGGTTCGGTGAAACGGGGTCGAAGAAGCCCCGCGAGAATTTATCGGGGTTAATTCCCGAAGAGGATACACACGCGTCTTGTTTAGCTTTTAAATTATTCACGCAAGATAAATGCCCTCCAGGCTTCGAATCAACGGCACCTTTTGTTTCTACAGGTGTTTCCCAGGCGATGCGTTTCAGCAATTTTCCTCATTCCCCGGCCGCGCCTTGAGTATAGGTATAACCCGCCGGCAAAAGTTCACGTCGATTTGGTGCTTGCGCCTCAGCAGCGCGCCATTTCACTCCTCATCAAATACTTATACAAACCGATTGCTGAGCGAATTTGCAGAAGATACGAACTCATACGAACCGGCGAATCTCGGTAATAATTCAGCGACGAAGGGTGAAGGGACTTCAGACCGCAACCGTACCTTGATAAATTACCAAACGGGTTATGACGCATGTAACCTTTTCAATCCCATCTGAAAGAACTTCAGCAACAAACACCGACGATCACTCCCTCCTAAACGATGAGGAAAAATTTGCTTAGAATACAGCGTGGTGCCAGCCGGTATAAAGTATTCATGCGGTAATTCCCCTTCCTCGTTGCATAATGCAACGCACCTGTACATGTCAGCACGGCCTGTATCAACGCCGGTAATTACAGGGCACGACCTCCGGAGCCCCTCGCAAGCTCGCAGCGAGGCACGAGAAAATTGTTTAGAAATAACAGGAGAATGGAAGATACTTCGAAGTATCGACGACGAGTTGTGTGCAATTTATACGTACATAGATAGGCACAAACGGGCAGTTGTGGATATTCGAATTGAAGGGTAAGACTCGCCCCTGATTTGCGTGGGGTGGATGTATGTCGGAGAACCGAGAGACCATCTGCGGCGAGTATTACCAAATAAGTGGAAATCGATACTCGGCGCCTGTCTATCTCTTCTTTCCCTCCCGTTGTCTTTGCCCGAAATACTTATTCTCTTGCATTCTTATGAAATGCGACAGGAGACGGCTGTCAGTGGCACGTTCCAATCTTACAGTTGAATAATTTCAATCGACGCGAGTCACCGGCAGACATTTCTTTCACGTTGCTAATATGTTATTATATATTAGAGTGGTTCAAAAAAATCGACTATTATTTTTTTCAATATCACGCCTTTAATAATTGTAGGAAAAGAAAGTAAGATGCTCTTCAAAATTTGAACCTTTAATGCTAATATTTAGTGGTTTCTGAACGCCACTTTTCATTTTCCATTTGATTAGCACGCAAAAATAACTTTACTTTGATTCTGAATTTTGTAGCTCAGAAACGAGGCAACGTACATCAATATCCGATAGGTGTGTTTTTGTAAGGAACTGAATGCTCTACAAAAAAAAGTTTCTCGTACTTTTCTGAGAACTCCACTCTTTCAAAAGTTGTTCAAGGTTAAAGATGAAATCATGTAAATATTCACCTTTTTTCGAGATTTAACAACAAAAATATTAGACTTATTACAAAATATTATTTTACAACTGAAACAAATTTATTTCTTGCTGAAAAACGGTGCTTTTAAAGTAGAATTACATATTTTACGTATTGTTAATTGCAAAAATTACAAAATCAATTTGCGTGAGTTGAGAATTAATTGTATATGTATATATATATATATATATATATATATATATTATGTACTGCATGTAGGTACTGCTATACCTAGCAGTATATTCTTCTCCGACGAATTAATCGCTCGGTTATAATATAATACGTGATACCGTTACCTCCTTTTCGCTGTTACGTTTCAGGATTATTAAGAACTACCGTGATGCGGTCCAATTTTTTCCTTTCCCAACTCTGACATTTCCCATTTTTCTCAAATTACAGCTACGAAATACCTGTACCGAGGCTTTTGTAAGCCAAACATCACAGCAGTTTCAATTTGGGTCTGCACAGATTTCCGTAATTGTTACACATTTGCGAGTGATGAAATCTCAGAAGCTGCTTAAAATTCCCATCATACCTGCAACAGAAAATAAAGATTTTTGTTATGAGAATGCATAGATTTGACAAGTGTTAATTTATTTAGTATAATATGGCTGGCTTTCGCACGAAGACCCGACGGAAGTGCATTAAATTAAATACGGTGAAGCTGCCTGGTTAACCATTTACCTGCACGTGTCAACCCCACCACCTCAATATTTATGAAACAATTATTACGGCCATGAAGTCTTTCATTTTGTTCCCCGACGATCTTTACCATCGTTGTTATATCGAAGAACTTTTCGTATAAATTTGCTGTAAAGCATTTTAACGAGCATTTAACGCAGCTAGAAATATGCTCCTCCGACACTTGGATGGTGTTGGTGATATTCAAACAATTAAGCTGCTCTAAAATGCTTCTCAAAAACGAAGCAATATCCGTGTTTTGCCGATGTGAAAATTTCATATTCGCTCCAGCGGAATCATATACGAACTTCAAGGACCTCGCACTTGGTCACAGCTAAGCATAATCCCGGGAAAGATATTCTACGTGATCATACCGCTCATGCCATACATCGTCCACCGCTTATAGCCGGTTTTATTTTCAGTTTCAGCCGGATCAATCAACAGGGGGTTCCGAAAGCTTTTACGGAGCGGCGGTTCTTCGTTGCGTTCCATTTAAAATCAATTTAGAGCCATTAAAAAATGTTTCCAAGTAATCAGAGGACTTATTTCCATCGTGAAAGCCTGATTAAAACCCGGCCAGAGTACATTCACGTCAATTTCAAGCTGGTGAATTCAATTGCTAAAAATCAATTAAATCTCCTCCCTTGCCATGGCCGTTCTTTTTATTATTTTTCTGTCATCGAAATTCACCTCAAAATGAAAACTGAATGTATTTATTGCGGCGTGAAGCTCAGGTACACAACTAGGTGACTCCAGCAGCGTCAGAGTCACAGCTTCAGCCGACGACAGTGAACCAGAGCTTTCCTTGCCGGCACCGCAACGCGTTTCGCTGCCATGTTGGGTGCTTTATTTGACTTTATCCGATGCCGGAATCCCCCGGGATCCCTAAGGTCAACTCCTGCAGGAGTTTACACGTGACACGTAAATACTTTCAGGCTGCTCCCCATACATAAGCTAGATCGTTTCAGATACCCCCTTCTCTTTCCGCCCTACTCACCCACCCCCCGATTCTCGTTCTCAACATCCCACACACGTCTTGTATGGTCGATGTATTCCGAGCATCGACGTACACGCCGCATCTCGCCTTTTTTCTCAACCTTTGTACGGTTGCGGCGCATTCACGATTTTTTCTCATCAACGGTCTAACGAGAAATACCGCTGGCTGAATTAGATGAAGCGAGAAATTGAATGCGTTTTCAATCCCATAGGGTTATTCATCAAGAGGACATCGTGCAACGTTACATGCTTTATTAATGATGGTGGGGTGAAAGATTCGTTCCGAACATGTAATCAATATCATCATCTGCATAAACAACATGTTAAAATTTCCCTCGTCTTTCGTTCGACAGGATTTTACGACAGCCTCGCAATAAAATGAACGCCACTTTACAATTGGTAACTGCATTTTGGAGCCGAGGTTAATTTCTTCCTTCGCCGTGAAATATGTGGGCTGCGGGGAAAATGTTGGATCTTGAAATTAGAATCTTTCTCGAAGGCCACTTTTTCGCTAAGCCTTTTCGTTCAACGGTAACTGCATTGTCCCCTCTGAATATTTTTGCAGTGAATTTGAGGCGTAGACGTAATCCGTAGACGTTTCTTGCGGGCATTCAAAGTACAAATCGGATGGGATGTTCTCAGGGTCAGAAATAGCACAGTCAACAAGGGAAAAAATAATTCACTGGACTAGAAAATTTTAATATCAATCTAGTCGCAGCAAAACAATTTATTTGCAATACTAAAATTTTTGTAAGTGTAGCTAATGTGTTTGCTACATTTGATGTTCGCTTGGCTATAATGAGCTTCCAAAACCTTTACCGTTGAAGAGAAAATTTTTGCTTCGAAAAGCTGAAATTTTTCCGTGACTACATTAACGTGAAAATTTGCTGCTCCAGCGAATTATTTTTCGAATTATTATAAATCGAAGGACCAGCTCGTCGTCGAGCGGGTTGCTCCCCTTTCTTCATTCCCGCTTCTCCTTTCCACTTTTCTTCGGATCGTTTTCACCTCCACCATCGCGGCTCCCTTCTTATTCCACCTTCTAGGCAGAGGCAAGCAAATAACCTGATCCGCAGCCTTTAACTTCCGGGAAATCACTTTCGCACAACCTACCGACCACTTCAGGCGCGCATTCTGGGCGATTCATATTCGCTCCTAGTAGCGTCTGGGACCATGAGAGAGCGATCGACGGGGTGGCTGACACTCGCATTCTCCCTTTTACCGGTCTCGTGGTTTGGGCCGCCCTGAATAGGTGGGAAGTTCTAACCCCGGCTTAACGGCGAATCCCTGGGCTCGCGGATTTGTGGTTCAACGGAGTGCTCCACTGGCGAGATGGGAAAATAAGATTTAGAGAGTGCTAAAAAGTTCTGGGGGAAAAGTTTAAACAAACCATCGAGTTCTTTCTGGTTGTGTCCAGTGCTCCTGAATCGTGAGTTCAGATAACCGTTCGATCGGAATGAGAAAATTCAACTTCTGATCGACGAATCTCGCTGCCGAAATTCAATCCCAAGAGTGAGAAACTCTCAATCAGTTTGCAGAATGCTCATTTCTTTGCACTTTATTTTTGTCATCACACGGCATGGCATCGATTCCTTGAATCTTGCAAGGTAAGAGATCATCAAGCTAATCCATCCGATACACAAAATGAAATTTTGAGAATATTCATTCTCCGATTTTGATTTTAGCAAAAGCACCGACATGGATTTACTCTTCATGTGAGGATTTCTCTACTTTTTACTTAATACTAGTTTACTAAATAGCTTCTTACATTTTCATTATTAATATTCATTCTTCTACCGTTTTACTTTACCTTTTCATTATAACCTGGTGAACTTTCAGAACCGTATTCCTATTGCACGCTTCGCACTAACTGCAGTACCATGAGGACGAAGCGAATGTAGTGAATATTTGATGATAAAAGGAGAGAAGAACGGAAGAAGGAAAGAAACTTTTCTACAACACTTTGGATAAGCAATTTATTCATAAATGTATGGACGTGTATCGTTGCCGCGTGTTGAGCAAGACTTGAAGTTTAATCTGACCATCGCGAGGGTGGAAGTGAACCCTTACTGACGCGGTTCGTGCAAATTTATAACTACGAGAAATTGGTCCACGCCCGGAAACCCGTGAACGTAGCAGGTTTTCTCCGCCATTTTTTGTTTTTTCTTTACCTCGTTTCACCTTTCCAACCTTTTTCTTCCTTCCTCCGTTCATTTGCTAGTCGTTCTCTTTTTTTTTCCTTCTTATTTCTGTTAGCGGAAACTTTCAGTAGGGTCGTTAATTAGAGAACATTTTTAACGAAGAAAGTGAAAAATTAGAAGACTTCTTCAAAAGAGGCAATTAACCAGTTACTCTAATCACCTGTATCGATAATTATACACCGATACCTAGTCAATCTGCTACATATTTCTCGAGGAATACCGTTTATCGCATATTTCACGCTTCGCAGTACCTTGTAGAAAATTAGAAAAAAATAAGTTAACAAAACCAACGATCCCATCGCAATCCAATATACTCAACACCCCGACTCTCAAGAGTGTTTTCAATAAAACAGCACCCCCAGCGACTCACTATCTGCAGGAATCGATGAAACACAATAAACCGAAGAAATATGGGGAACAATCCAATGTGCTGTATTCCATATACTATTATACTGCAAACATACGTTGTGCGTTCGTAAATTCTAATACGAATAAAATTCATACCCAGAATGAATTTAAAGTGTGAAGTGAAATATTGTGGATTACGTAATGGGACGAAGGCGAGTTTTATTCTTCGTGGAAAGAAAAAGCAAAGACAAGAGAAGAAAAGCAGAAGCCGTTAGGTAAGGGATAGAAGAGCATGGATACTTCAGCAAAAGTAATTGGAGCGAATGAAAAATACGTAGGCGAAGGTATAAGGTCGGTCATGTGAGAAATTTTGATGTTTTGGTGGCAAACCGGGGTAGAAACGAGAACATCGATCAGATACGTATGGCGAAAAATAGGATATGAAAATGTATCATCAACTAAGTATGAGATCCAGGATCGAAGCAGTGCTTCATGAATCGTGTGTCAAGAGATGGGTAAAACGCCGATATCTCATCCGTGTAACTCGGGCTAACTTACGATATTTGCGCAAGGAGAGAAGAACGTTCGTTATTTAAGAAACGACCTCTTGGATCCTGGTGTTTCTTTCATCCGAGGCATCGGAACGATTTCTCCGTTCACGGGTAAACGAACTTGTATTTCATCAGCGATGAGAGATGGTAATATAACCGGGATGTTTTTCCACTGGCCCAATGTATCATATTGACATCTGTTGGCCGTCGTTCTTTGCGGCTACGCTCAGCATGTGGGAAAACACAGTTAAGAGCCGAGATGCGCGCAGCACGAGCCGTTACCCTTTAAGACCGAGACCCCGGAGGGCGGTCTGTCGAGAATTACCTTCTGTCCAACGACATCCACGCATCGAGGTTTACTTCGTGCGCGTATTTCAGTTTATGTAGGATTCCCCATTCTGTTTTAGGACCGAGTGTTCATCATCGGCAAGGGAGATACTGTACATGGCTAGGTGGCATCTCGGGGAGGAGATGTTCTTTGCGGAACAGTGCGCGGAATTCGATATTGCAGAAGCTACTTTGCCACGTAATGTATTCCGTAAAATCACCGCGCTCAGGATATTTGTAATAAAGCACGATTTACGAATATCGTGAGCATAAAATTTGTACGTACCTAATATACCTAATATATGCATATATATATATATATATGAGAGCTACACTTTGGTATACGTAATAAAAATTCTATCAATGCATCTGATGTCATATATTTTATCATAAATATTCCCGTTTCACGTTTTTAGCTGCTCATGTAGGGTCAACTTCGTTGGAAATATCCACCAAAAATCTCTCGAAATCCAATCTTCGGTGATAGCTCAAGTAATTTTATTTTTCGTGATACGGTTAAACAGTATACGAACCATTTTGAAGTAGGAGCGGTTCAGTTGGTTCAAAATCTGTGCTTGAATTCGTGATATACAGACATTAAGCTCCGGGATATAACGAAATCGGATATATCTTTGCTTCGAATCGAGAATTACAATCGAAGAAAAGACCCCAACGCCACGAGTGACAAATCTCCGTACAGTGTAAGCCAAATTGATTGGATGCGTAGCACGTGTCAATTGTATCGCGTGAGTATATCGGTACATGTATGCCACCCAATTCCATCCCTGTGCAACCCGAACACGGCTTGCCGCTGCTCTCAGATTACGATTGTACGATTGTCAGTATTTCTAACGTACCGGGAGCGTCAAAGCTGAATCAACTCAAAGCCTTGCTTGAAAAGAGTCACTTCCATTTTGAGAGCTTAAGCCGAGGACGAGGCTGCTTCCACCGAGGTTGGAAGCAATAATTCACGGCGGAAGAAGGGATTAGCTCAAGTCTCGTAGTAGCGCGTGTATGACGCGGCTCATGAACGAGTCCTAAGCGCGGGTATTTTCACGTGTGTATCGGTGAGTAAGACGAGTATACGCTTGCAGTGTGCTAAGCTGCGTGAAATTGGTCGCGAGCTTGGTTTAATAATAAAAAAATACCTCGTGCCTTGCTCTTCCGACATGGAACAGCGAGTCAATAAATTCTCCGAGGAGATTGAATGCGTGGTGAAAAACTTTCTGATCTCTCTTCCTATACTGAAGAATTTATTATTCCCCGAATCAGCATGAATGAAGACGACGGACTTTGATTAACTTCCGCTCGAAAGCTTCGGCTGCTCTTGCTCCGAACGCTGCAAGAACTCTTTGGAGGATGAGGGTGTCATTCCCGGGTGTGCGCAGCCGGAAATCGGGGTGAAGATCGACGGCTGATTACGATTATAATTAAGCGTAAATCCATCCCGATGATGAGGGGTATCTTGACTCGGAGTAATTTGCTGTAAACATCTCATTCGTGGTCTTGAAGGGTTATCGTTCGTTGGACAGAAACTCAAGGGCGGGAGGCTTTTAGCTTAATAACGTAACAGTCGCGTTTTTATATTCGAATTGTTACGGTCGTTGAAATAGCGCGCATTTTCGCACTCCACTCAACCGTGAGATTGTAATTACGGAGAATCCCAATATTAGCAAGCGTAGACAAACTTTCAATACATCCTGTGGCGTAGAGCGGTGCTTTTCCCATCTTGACGCTCTTAAATATCTGCCCAAGAACCGAGCTCGCTTTTCTTTGCATTTGCTTTTAGGATAATTGCCGAGGTATTTTAATACTTACAAAAAAGAGTTGAAAAAGACAAAAAACAAAAAAAAAAAAAAGAAACAGAACTGTAGATCGAAATTCTTACTACAATTCTTAATTTACGGTACGGAATAATGTTGCAGTTTTCTCGATTCCAGTATGAACGAAAAAAAAGGTAATAACCTTTTCTATCAGAAATATTCTGGATCAATGATTAGAGAGGAGGAAAAAGTTAAGCTACGAAAGTTCGTCTTCCACAGTTGCATCGACTTTCTTAGGTTAAGGGTTGTATTTTTTTCTTCGAAGTGATATTCTTCGACCGGTGGAAGGGGCAAGGAATGATCGATCTGTTGGCGACTATAACGATGAAAGCCAAATTTTATTTATATATCATCTATCGAGTCGTTCAACAAACTGAAACAGAGGGAAATAAAATAGTTAGGAGTTTGACCGGTCACGGTGACTTATGTTTTATGGATCCCAGACCTTCTTTTCCGAGTCATTTCTATAAAGCGTCAAAGTTTCCGCTATATTTTTTTTCTCTTTCCTTTTCATTATTATGGGTTTTTATCGGCTCTTCGAACTTAAGTACCTTGTTTATCCTTCACGTTCAGGAAAAAAGTTTGTATGAAATTTTTTAAATTAATTACGCCGAGGTAAACTGCAACTATATATGTATATATATACATACGAGTATATATAACTTCGTAAGCATACTTTATTTTAAAATCCACCCCGGAACCTAAGGTGAAGTTAGAAACTTACTATTACAAAGTTTTAGTCGTTTTATAAACTTTCAGAGTTGAAAATAAAACCATTCACGACGAAAAAATCACATCGGCCGCGTGATATGGCGATTGAAAAAAAGTTCCGGGTTCTACAAAGAGGAACAAGGAAAAATAGACGTCAAATTTTGTTTCATTATGAATAACTGGCAGCTACAGCCTTCCATCTAAATTTTTAACGCCACTTTCGTGTAATCTCTGGGTAACTCGATGCTTCTAATGGCGGTCTCCACCATGCCAAATGGAGTTCAACAGCAACGACCGCAGAAATTCGCAACGTTTCTGGCGTAGCCGCAGTTCCAATGCGACATTTCATTCAGCGACAAACAATACGATTAACATTTATCGATCAGCGAATCTGCATCAGGAGAAAGCAAATCCACGAATATTCATCCTCGCATAACTTAGCGGCGATAAATCGCGCCCCTTCGTAGAGAACACTGTTATAGCTACAAGAAGACTGAAATACAAGCGTAATGAATCACCACGAGGGGGTAGGAGGAAAACTTTGGGTGGTAGAAACAGACACCTGCTGATTTCCCGGCAAATTTAGCCATCAATCATATCAGCACCGTCGGTGTCTCCGTTACCTCTTACTCACTAGATTACTTAAGAAGAAAGGGAACGAGACGGAGAGTGAGATTCTGTTACGCGTCTACGGCTAGGGGTGAAAGACGGACTCACGCACACAAGCCGAGGGCCGATACGCTATTACGAATTGTACTCGGTGGATGCTCCTCCTCAATTACTCCCGGCCTCCGAAGCGCTGACCATTTGTCCAACTTCCGCCCTCGGCGACCCTCACCAAGACTTTCCCATACGTCTGACCGTTTCGGCCCGGCATTACGGTGATTAACTCTTCCCTAAAGCTTCCTTTTTTTCCCTCCCTTCTTTCCTCTGCTTCCCTTTTTTTAATCCAATCGGGACCGTTTGCACTATTTCATTCTCCTCTCACCTCCACCTCGTCCTCCGGGGAATATCGTGATCGCCGATTGGAGTAACGCCGAAGATTTCTTGGTCCTTCCGCTGATTGCCTTTCGATGCATAACGAGTTCACTGATCACCTTTGTCCTACGCAGTGGCGAAAGTCTCGCGGCCTGTGTGTAACCTCGGTCCGGCAGCCACCCGCATATAATCAAGTTATCGTTCCGAAGCATCGCGCATTAATCACAACTATCAATGACAGCAGCCCCTGTTCTCCACCCTCATACCGACTCCGCTGCACGCTCTCCGTCTCTGATTCCTCAATCTGCTATCTTCGGGATTAATGACGCCACGGTAGCTTCCGCCGGAACGTCACTTCCTGTCCCCCGAAAGCGAAGAGCCAGATCTGCTCCGCGCTTCCTGTGAGCCATGCGAGTCTGATTTCACCACCACCTTCACGCCGAGCGGTGAATCCAGGCTCTTCGATCTACCACGTGTCGGTTTATGAACAAGGAGAAGAACACCTGGACCGGAAGACCCTTTCCTTCCAGTGCAGTTCAGGCACCGTCTTGAGAAAAAAATAATCGAGTCGATTCACCGGTCGAGAAAATTACCTCACCAGTGTGAGTCTCCTTTTCCGTCCAGGGACTTATTCGAGTAAATGATCATCGCTTCGGTCGAATTGACGCAATATATTTCTCTTGCGGACCAACATAAACCGGTTGAATAGGGGTATGTGTTCGACGATAGAGAAATCAATAGGTATACAGTATAGCAGTATAGCCGCGCCGATTGAGGACGTCTTCTTCTTTCACTCGAAACGGGGAGATACACCCGGGTGCCTCTCCCAACCATCGGCACTGGGATCGCTGCTATTTGGAGGGAACGAAAGATCGATACCGCTCGAGTCATTAGGGTGGCGGATTCAAGCTTACGAACTTATACCTACTTTCAGCTGAGCCGGCAAAACAGATTTCCATCTATCGCTCACACGCATTATTCGAACACAGTTAAATCGAAGGATATCGGAGGAGCCAGTTTATAATCAATCCTACTGGCTTAGTGCGCGCCTCCTTGTGCCTGGGAATCGAAAAGTTTGTCTTTTCTTCTTTGTATTCCATTCTACTTCGACGACTTTGAAACTGACCTATGGAGAAAGGGATCAAGACGAAGGTTGGATGTACGGATTAACATTGAACGAAATATCCCAAGCTTCCGAACTAAATTCACTTTCTACCTTATCTCTTTCCTTCCGGTTATTCCCTGTCATCAGATATCGGCTTCCTCCCTCCGTTCGAGATTCCCGAATATTATCATTCCAATTTTCAGGATAATTCGATATAATTCACCGCGATCCAAATTAATATCTTGAGGAAAAGCTCTCGTAATCTATATTAGAATCCGTGTACCCTACCGCACAATGAAAAAATCTCTCCGCAATTCCATTTTCATTTCCCTCTTTTCATATCCCAAATCAATCCATCGAGTGACTCGATCGAAACGTGCTTGGGAAAAATTTCCCATAGGTAAAAGATGGTTACAATTCAATACTATTGTGATTAGAAATTTCGCCAAATCACCGATAGAATGAAAAAATAATTATTGCAGTTGAATGAATAAAATATGACCTTCTCTCGCTCAACGCCTTCGAAAGGATAACGATACAAGCCGCAGGTTTTCATCGACGAGCGGTAATTGAATCGTTCGACTCCGACGACGGGGATCTTGATTGGTTAATGCTGTCCCATCAGCTTTAAGCACTTTGTTTTCCATTTAATGGGTTTCAATGAAACGTCGAAAGTTTCAGGACCACACCCAACTACCGCGGCACTTGACCCGAACCCAATCCCAGCTGGGCGCTGACCGTGTAATCCTCTTCAGAGCCGGTTGGTGCGGCTCCAAAACTTTGAGGTGACACGTCCGTTATCCTTACCGAAATGGGCGCCGCAACATCATTATTCTATATCACACTAACATCTATTATTATGGGCGAAAACCCTCCGTCGCGGACTTGACCTTCGTCCACCGAGGCCAAGAGACTTATTCATCACTCCATGCTCGCCCCGGATCTTCCCCACCTACGTCTATACTTCTCCGCAAAGCAATCTAATCAGACGGGGATATAATAAGCATCACATTTGCTTCAACACAGGGATCGTTGTGTTCCTTGCCTCGTCAACCCTCCGGACGTGTGACAAATGGTCTCGCATACTACGCTAAGATTACAAAACTGTAGCTACAAACTTGGGGAAAAAATTCATTATAGGCTTTGATGAATATTCATTACTCGTTTGGAATGAATTATTCACTATTTACGTTCACGATCAGTGAAGGTTATATGTGATACACATTCGTGCAAACAGCACGTGTGCGTTGTGAAATCTCTGGGTCTCGAACGAGGAGTACGAATTGAGAAGATTTTTAGAGAGAAATGAAATGTTAGCGAACAGTTAGTTTTTCATCGGCATTGTTTTCTTTGGCAAGAATACACACGGCGTTCAAGCTTTGATCGCGATACACATGTCCTCTTATAAATTATTTATTACATCCTATTGAATTGTTTATTATTCATGAATTTAGCCCTTCGAACTAAATAATGAATTATTTAATAAACCGTAACGTTGCTAAACGGACTTTGATGAATCGAGTTTGTCATTTTACAGCAATAAAGGTGTTTGCGAGGGAAATTAAATTCAAACCGACCGTACTGTAAACGGTTGGTTGTATTATATTCAACCGCAGTTTATTTATATCGTGTATTGCCGAGGGCGCCTTTCAATCTGCCGAGCAATAGACTTGCGGTTTCTCTTCGGTTTCGTTGATTACTGGAAATTAGAGCCTAATTAAATGATGTTCTTCCTCAATGCTATGCCGTTTTAATTATGACAACTGATCTTTCAATTAAGACAGCATTTAATGAGATTTATAACGTAACTGCTTAAGTAACAAACAAACGAACCAGATAATGTTATCATCATAATTCTTACTATATCAACTTTATCATTATTTTATTATCGCTACAGACGATCTCGGTGTTTTTATTATCAAATTTACGAGACAGCCAAACGCACTGTACCACAATGGCGGTAGATTTTATGAATTGGCGTACAGATCACGACAGTTTTGTAAAGGAATTAACGCATATCTATAGGTCAATTTCGATGATCAAAGTTTCAGAAGTCAAATTGCTTTCCCATTTTTACATAACAGCAATTAAATCATACTGCTCAAACTTTGACTCGAGCTTCTGCGCATTTACCCGTCAAATTGCATCTGTGGGCGTGTACCTAATAATAACTCTCATTAAGGGGAAGACTCAGGTAAACGCAGAGATACCATAGACATGGATATGGGCAATCGTTCACGATAGTCGAACAAAGGCCCTCGTTAAATCTAAATATCAAAGTTATATTCGAATTTCTGAGTAAAGAGCATTTCATCGATTGCCAATAGTCGCAAAAAACGTTCATTAACTTTGCACCGTAATAGCTCTGCAGGGTAAGCTCTTTCATTCACTCGGCTTGCAGCTGATGTTTGAAGCAGAATATAACACGTAATGCCCAATTATTATATTTACCCTATGCAGGTGCAGAGGGCGAAATTGAAAACTATCGGAAAATCATCCCGTTTGTTGAATATTTTATCAGGTGTGAAAAATGACAAATGAAATCTGCCCGCTGCCTCATGTGACACACGTCGCGACCAATAGGCGAGAAATGTGACGTTGCAGCCAGAATCAGGATTGTGTTTACCGGTACATAATGTCCCGGTCTGGTGAACGCGCTACCATGATGGATTGAATTGCAACTGATCGTAAAACTACCGTGCCAGCCCAACCTGCACACCACATTTTACGAACACTGAAGAAGACAGGTACCAGTGGGTATCTACCGATATGTGCGAAAGAAAAGAAAGCAGACTTCCGGTCAACTATTTGGCCAATATGATTGATTGATACGGCACGGCTTATACCGGGGGAATCAGAGTCAGGGCGTAGACTGGAAATCACCCAGCAAATATGTGTCCGTTTTTCTGACCGTCAGTGGGCTTACTATAATTGCCTGATATTATGGACATGCCATGATTAATGTCCATAAACGCCTAGAAGGCCGGGCCGATAGTACTATTAGTGTCATATTTTTCCAAAAGAGTAAGCCTTGAACTTGTTGGATGTCGGTTAGAAATGTTTCACTCTCAATTTCTCCGACAGCGAAACACAAAAGCGCAATTCTATGTGTTAAGATTCAAAACTTTATATCCGCTCTAGTAGTTTACTTTCAAATAAATTCGTTCCGTAAGAGTATCAAATGCGTCGGACCGCGGCCGCAGAGCATGTAGCTGTTCTGTACAGTTTTTACGTGAGCGTTTCCCCTCTGCAATTTTCACGCGAAGTTTACACGCGTGCTTTCCGTTATACGATCTGTCAAGAAGAGAGTTGACCTGGTCCAGTGCCTCCATTGAGAAATCATAAAAAAAAAAAGAAGGGAAAGAGAGGAGAAAAACATTTGAACCAGAAAGCAGCGATCCGCAGGGGAACATCTCAAAAGCACAAATCCGACGTCGGATTTGAATGGCGAAGGTTACACAACACTCATGCCGGACTGGTTGTGCATCCGCATAGATGGTGCCGTTACTCTCATCTCGACTCGAGCGCCACCCAGAAATTTATCACAAACTGGGTGAAATGATCGCTACACACCTGAAATTTCCCAGAGGCAGACGTCGGGTTACTGAAACTAGGAGATTTCTATTGCAGTTAAACCGGGGGATTTATAGTGACACACAATCGCAGCTTGAAACAACACCAAACCCTCGTTGACTGACGTGTGGCAAACGGACAAATGCGGCGGTCACCCGCAACATGACCGGGGTACAGCGTGCTGGTTCGGTTAAAGACAGATATGACTATCTGTGGTTCAAGGAGCACTGATCATGGCAATCGGAATCATTTTATTCGTTAAATAAATTTTGGTTAATTCTTTTGATGGATTGATTAACGAAAATGTTTTCCAAAAGATTATACGGAATGCCGGTACGTAGTGTTGGGAGTTGAATTATAGCTTCGTCAAAATTCTTTTGTCCTGTTTTGCTGGTCTTGTAACACGATAGTCAGACGATATTGTGGAAGGATTTCCACGGCTATCCTTTCCAAAATTTAAAAAAAAAAAACAAGACGCGATGCTGGGGGGAGAAATTATTTATGGTTTACGGGTTGAGATGGTTCAAATTTATACATCCCACTAAACGCGATGCAAGCATGCTTCAGCATCTTCTATATCAGTATGACCAACCCTGTTCAATCACCCACCCTCAATTCTCAGTCACAGTTAACTAACCGGTTGTCTTACCGAAGATCGAGTTTTGGATTCCAGAACTGAGAGACGAGAGAGCAGATATTAATTAGAGGTGTGGGTCAAGATTCCAGATTATCGAAGTTACAAACTGACCGTTACATCAAATGTCGAAACTTCGAATAGGTCGAAGTTTGCGCCTCCTGAGCTCACCGCGATACCGGGAGCTTCAGCTTGGCGAGTTTCACAATTTTTCTCCAGAATTTTTCTTCCTCTCATACCTTTTATTTCGACCGCTTCCTTTGAACGATACCAATATTAATGAGAGTGATTTTACGCATCAGAGGCTGCGGAGTCGGCAGTTCTGCCCCGCCACCCTCTACAGCCTTTAAAATTCCTGATTTATTGTACCAGTGAAAATTTCCCTGAATTCATTTTTTGTAACGAAAGAACGAACGGAAGTTAAATTGCCCGTAAACAGCTGGCAGTGGCAGTTGCAATTAAAAACGGCTATCTGCAGTCTTGACAATTCCCTGGAATAATTACAATCGTTCAATATGCGACCGACTCGCAATATTGACCCAAACCATGGGCTTTTTTTCTCGCGGAATACTTTCGTTCGAGAAAATAAGTACATAATTCTCCCGATTCTTGTTTCATTATATATCTACGAGTTTCCCCTTCATTTGACTCTAACAAACTGATTCAATTTGCCACTCTGAGCAGCCTTGACCTTATACCGAATAGACCTTTCCAAATCTACGACCTTTAATTCGGCTCATTATGCTCCGGCCACCCGCGTCGTTTGATAGTTGGAATCACACTCCAGCGCGAGAAATAAATTTCAGTTTAATTGTTGTCCAAGTAGTATTTTGGACGGAAGTCCAAGTCCAAGTCACTTCCGTCCAAAATGCCGAACTAACAACACCTAAGCAGGCACAGGTCGTCAAATTTTCCTGATGATGGTCGGCGGGGCCCGGCCGAAACGTCGCAAACGCGAACATGTTCGTTTGCCCAACAATTAAACATATTTATATACCTGACCGGATTTCGACTAAACCTTCTTCATTCCTTATATACATATGTAGTACGTATAAGAAAAGGGAGATATACCTATACCTTGAATTGCAAAGGACCCGTTTTCCGGCTGTCCTATTCACGGGTTGAATAATATCAGCCGAGGTCTCGACAGGACTTACGTATCTATACCTATAATCCGTGATGTATTTAACCCGACCCATACAATTATAGACGATTAAATTGTCTTATCGCGGCTCGACGTCATCCGGCAACGCGCAACGTGTATAATAAGAAATGTAATTAATTACCTAGGCTGCACCTCAAGGCGGGTGCTAAAAACCCATTTAGGGTAATTTGCATGAATAATCATTTTCCCGGATGAATAGTGACGCCGTGCTGCAATAACCCGATGCACTCTTGCGTGCTGCGGGGCGGCAAAGCCACTGCAATCGCCATAGCGAAGTGGTGCATACCACCCTGGTTTTCCGAGGGCCGTTAGTCAGAGCTGCAGATGTGTCGGTCAAGTGCCGTGCTATCGGAAAAGTGGAGGAAGAAAAAAAAAAAAGGAAAGAAAAAAAATAATAATGAAAAGGAAAGAAAAGAAAACCAGGAGTAAATAAACATCCTTCGCGAAGCATTAACTCGATGCATAAGTTTACTCGACGAACTTTACCCTGTTCGTCCAATAAAAGCACAGTGTCCTAAAAGCCTCTCAAAAGCTCGTGTTCGTCTCCGAGGTTGCGTCGAGTGTCATTTAATTTCCCGGACCGCTTTACCGAGCAGCAATGAGTCGGGTTTTACCGAGTAGATCGTGTACCACGCTGCATGGGGAGAGCCGTATTTATTTTTCCTCTCTGAACGCCCCCACACGCCTGCATTATTTCGGGGGAAATTAGTGGCCGCTCTAGACAAGCCGGCCGACGCTATACTGTACAGGCTGGCATTTGATCGAGGTTCGACGCCCCCTGCCGGCAGTTTTAAAAGGTCGTCCACCCCTCCGCCCCTCGCCTTGCTGAAATTCATCTCGCCCGTTTGGTCAGCATTAGCGAAAACCAGCCCCGACTATTTGATTCGCCCCCAAAGGCGAACGGGAAAAACGAGCCACTTGAGTAACTCGAGTGGCTAATTGGGTAATCGGATTATCACGCGAAGGGAGACGAAATGGTTCCTTGAGGTTAACGCGACCATTTTGATTTTCCAGAACTAAGATGCCGTCGGCGAAGCTTCGCTTTCGCAGTTTACTCGCCACGTTCTCTGCGCTCTCTTCGTGATAAAATGAATAATGTTACGCAACGAGACTACGGTGGTTTAATAACAAACGCGGGTCACGTTTATAAATTCAAATACGCGTGTACGAAGCTGGCGATGTAACAATCCGCGATACATAACTGATTTATTCGTCGCAGACGATATTCAATACCGACTAATAATTACAGCCACAGCGTTCTTCGAATTCAAGACGTACTCTCACCGCGAATCGCTGCAAATAATGAAATTTTTTTCGATTACAACGGCTAAGTTTACGAGCGGCCAATTTTGGCACTCAGCTGTTTGTTCGACTTCACTGTCACGCAATTTTTCCCAACGGCATGACCGTAGCTTGCAGGAAGCCGTCCGTAAGCTCTGCAATGTCGCAGTCTTGGCTGCTGATAATTTTATGGTGTGGGGTCAGCGGTGTTCCCATACCTACGTTCTACGGTTACTGGAGGCGTATGGCATACTTATAGCGTGGCACGGGGCGTCGTGAATGCCAGGGGACCACCAACGCCAGCCTTGTCAGCACCTCCCTTAATCACCCTTTTTACCACAATTCCGTCCGCCTCCCTCTCGTTTTCTGCGTACTTCTAGTTTTTCTTACTTTATTTTTCTGCATTTTTCTTTCTTTCCTTTTTCGTCCACCTCTCTCCGTAGCGCTGCAAGAAACTTTGTCGTATTCGTTTTCCCCGAAAAAAATGCATAAACTTTAAATATATAAAAAAATTTCTTGCGTTCGATCATTTTTTTTCGAAATTATTTGGATATTCTAAATTTTGAACTGTCTTATTTCATCAAATGTAAAAATTCTGCAATCGGTATTTCAACGAGGTAAAAAAGAAACAGAATCTTATCAAGTGTCGAATTGATCGCCGTTTTTACCACGTAGCTGATTCGTTGGCTACTCTTATACTTACAGCTATTCTAAATTTTCTATTTAGCTTACATTTTATGCAATATCTACGTGGAGACTGAAAAGTTTCCCTTAAAATAAACGAAGTGATCGGTTACTTACGACTTGAATCGTCACAACCCTTTTCCGCACACCCAGTGACGTTCTGTAAGCTTACCTGCAACAGAAAGTGAAGAAAAAAGTTAATTGGATCTGTTTAAATCATCATGAATAAATGAGACAAACTTCACTGCGCCCACGAATAAACATGCAGTCTGGATTCATCCGCGATGAACTTTTCTCCGCACCAACGATGAACGTACTATATGATCACTTTCCATACATTTGGATGAGTCGGTTTAACCATGCAATTGACAAAGTGAGTATATGCATAGTGTATACATATACGCGACGTAACTGTAAGCGAAGGGCAGAGCTTTATGACCCGTTCACTCCCGGGGACTCCCATTGCATTTCGACGAGCTGAGAGCAATATAATGAAAACTCTCCCACGGGAGTGGTTGGTTGGCTTGTCTCAAGGTGGCGGGACGTCGCATCTCGTTTTCCATCCGCTGCCGCAATAATCCAGTCGAATATATATATATACATGTATATACACCTTACACCGTCGCGTAGTTCACATTCCTAGGATGAAAAATGCGAATGCTGAATCTAGGCGGCAACTGCTGAAGGGGGCGCGACTGGCGTTTAATACGAATCACGTGTCGGGATGTGAACGTTGTAACACGCGGAACGGTGTGTGCAGGGTGGTGCGAAATACCCGCTAGCTACTTTTAAACCCTGCGTTTGACAGAGCGAAATGAAGTGCAACCAGACCAACCGGCGCCCCTTCGAGCGTCGCTTAACTAAAATCAATTTCCATTTCGGCCCCTCTTCTGCTACCCTTTTTTCCAACTTTCTTGTTGTCATCTATCTCCCGCACCCCTCCCGCCCTTCTTCTGCATCAATCCCCCCCCCTTCCGCCCTTACTCTTCGGATATATCTTCTCGCCTCCGCTCCACCGCCTCCGGATACGCCGATACATTTGCCCCGATGATATTTATGGCAGACTGAATACTCCGCAAACCGACAATCGTCAAGTTTTTGGTAGGTACAGGCTTATCATTATTCTGGTAAAATTTTCCTCTCGCCTTAAGCTCGCCCCGAGGTTCGTTGGCTCAAAGTGACGCCGGCAATCTATTACACCGTCTTTCCATTAGCTTCGCCCTTTCCTTTGCGGGGGGTAAATATTCGCCCGAGTACATGCGCGCGGGTCGGAAGGGTCGGAGGGCTGAGTTCCGATTCCGATCCTCATCCACGGTCAATCCCTGAGCAGTCCTAGAAACGGTCAACTATTTTCACCGAGTCGTCGGACTCCGTCATTCCGAGGAATCTCGGGATTGCTAAGTGGCGCTGGTTTCCAATTCGAAATTCAGTTCGATATCATCAATTATTTCAACCGAGGCAATGAGTCATACAATACGTTAGCTCCTAGTTAGTCCGCGAGGAAAGCCAAGGGATCATAATACACGAGGAAAATTAACGTCGGCGTAATTTGGCCTGACGGTGAAACCGATATCTCTGTTGTCCAATTCGAGTTAGGTACATCCTAATTAATCTCATTCGTCTAACGGCGTCGCTGACGTAAGAGAACATTCTCCGATTTCGCGAGGCGCAGATATTATACCTACAGAGACCAAGATGCTGGGTTTCTCCGAATATCCGTCATTCCAGGTTAGTACGGGGTAAAGTATATAATATTCTTACTGCTATACACGAGTCGCAAAAATAAGCTGGCTTGATTCGCGATGAGAGAATGAGTCGACGGAAACCGTCGAATAAATAAAAAAAAAAACAATAAGACACAATTGCCCCGATGATTGTATCGCAATTACCGTAAGGGGAGAAAACCAATTTGAAACCTAGGGGGCGAGGGATCGAGTCGTGAGTCGGAAAAATCTCTCGCCGGCTGCCTTTTAGTTGCATGTACGTGTATAATGTGCAGGTCTTCGGGTTACGGTTGGGTATTAATTAGCCACGTCTAGAGTTCCGCTGTGCAAACTCAACGTCGAAAGAGAGAGATAGAAATTCACGGTGGAAAGCCCCGTAAATCAAGGAAAGCACGCACTTGGCGCCACTCAGCTATCATGCTTTATGATGATTTTCAAGCTTCAGCAATAACGAAAACTACGAGATGCAAATTGTATGTATATATACATATATATAGATGGGGAACATTTTTCAAATTATCGCACAGTTCTCAAAAACTGCATATTCTACAATTCCGAACATTTCAAGACCGAGTCCACGATGGGCCGATTTTGTTCCTATCTTTTCTTAGCACTCTTCATTTGTTTGGTCAATCGAAACATTGTTTAAATGGTATGAAAATTCAGAAAAAATTCTCAAAACGTTTAGTTTTCAAAGGAGCCACCATGATGGAAACGGTCTCGAAATTTTCGAAGTCAAAAATAAAAGATTTGAGAATTTTGTAATTGGTTATCTTTAAAATTGTTTTAAATATTTATAAATGATTGACGGGTTGAATGAAAAATCTGAAAAAATTCAGGGTACTGTTTCAGACATGGAACAATTGCATAAAACTTTTTGAATAAAGTAACGTTGGTTGGGTTAGCATGGAATTCCTCATGTATATACGTACGGGTGTATGTGTTTTCAAACTAAACAAAATATTTGTGAATATTCTAATGACCCAGTTATTAAATAAGTAAATTGATTTGCTACACTTTCTCTGCAAATTACCATATGCATCCAGAGAAATTTCTGGTTGTGTTTTAGTATGTTTGATTATATTCATTATTTATCATTACCGAAGAATACAAATCTGGGTAGAAAATAAAAATGAGTTTTGTGTAGCTGTATTCAGGAAATCCAGTGAGTTTTACTATTCGGTTTCCTATTTATTTACTTATTCATTCATTAAACAGGCTGAGAAGCGTTATATAAAATGTACAAAATGAAGGTGGTAGTTCGTGCTACAGCGATTCGAACTAATTTTTTTTATTTTGTAAGTGTTGCAAAAATTTGCTATTGGTGCAATGATAAATTGATGTTAATTATTCAATTGAAAATATGTATAAATCGAAACAGATTTCGAGTGTCGATAACCAGAAAATGAAGTTTCGCCTACTGTAAGCGCACTAGACAGTTATTTATAGCAAGTTTCCCTGTAATTTCAACAATATTCAGATCGTTATTGTAAACGATATCCGTTTCATTGAGAATTTTTCGGCAAACATAAAATATCAAATTTACCCAATTGCAATTGACAAAACGAGACGAACTCAATCAAGATTTTTGCGTTGTTTTTTTTTTCACTTCGCTGTCCCGTTCACTCGATGCTCTTTTTTCCTAAATAGCATACGCAATTATATATGACCTACAGTGTGCGCTTTGAAAACATGCCGAGCCCCATTGGCTGCCTGCAGAATTACACAAACTCGTAAATCTGGAGTATAATGCGACGAAATAATAATGACAATAGAAACTTCCAACAATAAGCTCCGGCAGGGACAATCGTATTGAAAACAGTGAAGTCGCATTACAATGGGGGCCCATTCTATACCGCACAGTGCCACCGACGAGGATAATTATTGGCCTCGTCATCCGGTATCTCAGGTGAACTCGGACCCGCCGAGCAACGGGACAATTGTTTGCCTGCGAGCGGAAGCGTAATTTTTCTTTCATTTAGTGATCCTGGATCCAGAGGAGAACCGCCAAATTTGGCGCTTAACCTGCCGCCGAAATCAGGACCAACTTCGAGACGGGGTAAGATGTAATTTTTGGAACACAACACCGGGGAATTCCTCTTACAACGGCGAGGAGGAAAGTTCGTCGACAGCCTATGGATGCCCCCGCAATAAAGTTAATTCGGGGAATATATTCCGGCGTTAATTGCTCGGTCACGTGTTAGGCCCTAAATTAATTACTTACTTCAGTTCTGGATTGAATTTCGCGCTGATAATGAATTTCGAAAAACTCTTGGTTGGATCCAATGAACCGAACGTTGTATAAATTTAACGAGTAATTACGACTCGATCTGTACAGCGACGGTTCAGAAATACCAATTAACACGATCACTATCTGCTCGAGTATTTTTTACACGATCGTAATAAGTCCCGCGAGTGAAATTTCTTCATTTATCCCGAAGGTGTGCGCTTAATTGTAACCAAGGATAAAACGGAGAAAATAATCACCAGTGTTTTTTGTTCAGAGGAATATAATATAATATAATATATATATAATAATGCATCTTCTCGAAACCGTAGTGAGCCCATAGTTCTATCTCTCGGCTGTATCTTCTTCTCGCAATGCTCGTTCGATAATACCGTAAGAGAAATGAGTACAATAGCGGGGATATAAGTGATATAAAAATAATGCAAGAAATAATGAAGACGAAACGAGATAATGACTCGCGTTTTATCCGCGACTGTTCCACGTTCCAATTACCGCTCCATCCCCATTGTGCTTTTTCTCATTTTTCACTTTTCTCAACTCTCTGTACACAAAGGTACACTAAACACGCAAGCGTTGGAAAAAAATTAAATCACAGACGACATCGTTATAAATAAAACGTCAGGATAAACTTTCAAGCTTTACTACTGATTGCAAGACATGTGTTTCACCGATTCATTATGTTATACGTATATATTCTCGGAATAACCTTCGGCACGTTGTCTTATCAGATAGCAGGTGCAGCAAAAATCTATGGCAAACATCTGGTGCCGAACTTAATACGGCCAACGTTAAGTCGAGCATGTAATGGAAACGTTCAGGAGTATATGTGGCAAGGGCTGATGCCGGTAAGTGGAATCATTAGCTTTGAAATCAGGCGTTGAAACGAGTCACTATTTAGGGCATAATTTACTTGAGTAATCTCAGCAATTAGAGCGAATTAGGCAATGATGACAGTCACTCCAGGTAGATTTATTTCCCGGTGTGGCTTACGGTGAAAAGAAAACGAAAAGCTTTGAGTCACGCGCGGAGATGCGTCATTGGGAAGTTAGGTAACACATGTTTCATAGTGAAATCGATAGGTCAAAAATCTTCCATTGATATAAACCATGCAGCGCGGTAACTGGCAACGAAATTTTCACGTGCCACTAATTGTCGACAGCGATATGCCGCGAACGTCCGGAAACTGAGAGATAGTTAACTAGCCGATTGGTTAAATTCACGTAAAATTCATAACGATCAATTGATTTAACGCGGAAAAAAAATTACAAATGGACTGCAGTTAACTTTTTTTCTAGTCGCAGCGAGACCTTCCCATTCTAATTCTCTTTTCAATCGATATTCATATATCAGTTGAGTAGGTATCCGTCTGTACTTGGACGAAAGCTGAGCTTTCTCAAGTTCAGGTTTTAGCTTCTGGTCCCGAAGCTTTTTCCGTTGTAACTGGATCTGGGGAAATTTCATGTCCAATACGGATTTGGAAGAAGAAAAACTCGTGCAAAGCGGTTCACAGCTGATATTTTATATGTATAGGTTCACCAGGTAATCTTGCGTATTTATACGTCTTCAAGGAATCCCCGTCCCTTCAGCTTTTACACCATTCTCTAAGATTTTATTTCCCAGTGTTTGAGGGGCATTAGAGATGCAATAAGATTCCACGACCGCGATTTGCCTTGCAAAATCCTCGTTTTAAGTTTCAGATTACTCAACGTTGTACCAACATTACGGCTCGGAGATAGCGTCAAACTTTATACTTCGCAGCTTTGCGGCAATACGCCAACAGGATTACAGAGATACACTCAACGGTGGGATATTAAATCTGTTGATAAATATGTAGGTTCACGTGTATAGATATAACATCACGGGGCTTTTCATCGCAGACTGTGACGGAGCTGGAATACGGTAGTAAAAACATCTACGGATATGTTTTATAAGGCGAAAAATGCGCAGCCTAGCTGAAGAAGCGTATACATACCCTCGGGCTGGAGTCGCTGAGCTTTTGGAGGGTGGCTGTAAGGCAATACCGCAAACTCCAAGTATGGAAGTGGCCCGCCATTCGTCTTCTCCAGCCTAACATGATCCCACCCAACCCAAACCTGACCTAACCTTCCGTTGCATGGATAGATTTCGGCACGCTCGGCCAACGCAGGGAATCCACAGAACGTTGGAAGAGGCTGCTACGCCAGCAGCTGCAGCACCAACTTTACCAATTTCCCGCTACTCCACCGATTCAAAGGTAACTTCAGGCCTTCCATAGCGGACCTTCGTAAATGGAACCGTCGCCACCCGTTCTTGGTTTCAACCCGCTGGTCCTGGATGTGATCTGTACATTTTTTTCTTCTCGCTTATATCCATGACGTATCGCCTTTAGTCGTTTCGCGTTCGAAGGTCTTACGGGCGACAGTCTGAGAATGTACTCATCGCAAGACGGTGCATGGGTTTACGTCATTCCGAAGTTTCCACTAGTTTAACCAGCGAATAGTTCACCTTTTTTATTGTAGGTAGCAGAATTTTGAAAGTCGAGTTAGACTAGGACTCGCCCGAGTTCGATAGTCGGGATGCCCGACCAGGGTGACGTAAAGTCTAGCTTTCAAAGTTCTGAATGAGAAACGGGCTACGAGTTTCCAGTCCACTTTCATCCCTCTCTCTCTCTCTCTCTCTTCTTCTCTTGCGCTCGCTTGGCGCTGGTGATATCTCGTGAATTGAATTGGTTCCAAGGGTCGTCTTACTTAGCTCCAGACAAGAAAGAGAAGGACAGAAATTCATGAAGAATAGATTCAATCGGTGCCTGCAGTGACGATTGCAGGTCATAGATTTCGGGGTCTATATTCATGCACGTCGTCACCGAAAGATAGAGAGAAAAAGCGGGAAACAAAACGTGCCTGCACGGTTATTGACTTTGATGATAATCAAAACTGTGTGGAGTTACCGAACTACGGTTGTACCTCGATGCACTTGATCGAAGCCACGTAACGCCGGGCTTGCTACAAAAAAGATGTACAACGCGGAGGAATTAAATACTTCGAGCGGTGAAGTTCAAATGGAGAACAAGTAAAAAAAAAATTTTACGAAGGATAAAAAGCATCCTTGATAAAGTTGAGGATGTGATCCGACAATGAAGAGAGAAAAACGGTTCCGTTACAGTGGTGAAAACCAGCGAAGAAGCGGCGAAACGGCGAAGAGTCGAACCGACGAATGGAACCAGGATTTGCGCAAGAAAGAAGCAGCACGTGGAGAAGTGAACAGGAACGCGCGGCGTAAAATTGAAAGTGTTGAGTTGAAGGAAGTTTCATTAACGGCGGAGGGTGTCACTCGACTACTGCGGGGTATTGCCGCAACTTTTAAATTACGTTTCGGCGGGAAAATAACGTCAAGACTACGCACCGAGTGCCTGAGCTTTTCCCAAAGCCTTCTCTCTTCACGCTGACATTGTCGCACGTATTAACTCTGATTCTTATACAACTTTGCCTTGTCATGAAATATTTTTCTCTCTGTTTCGTCGTCCCACCTTTTTTCCTCTGTTTTCTCTTTCATCACGGTACATTCTTTGAACGGCTTCCGTTGTCAGTTGGAGGAAATTCTTTATTCGAATAGCAGACCAAGAAGATACTGGAGTGTCTTGAAAAAGTTGCATGAAAAAAGGTCTGTAGAAGCATGTCTAAGGCTCGCAATCACTTTGTTCATCTTTGTACCAAACTTCTTCGATCGAACGGAGCTGACTGGCCTACTGAACACGCAATAGGAATATGGAAAAAAATTTACCGTATAAACGTAATGAATCTATGACGTATTAGACTGCCATTTCGGAACTGTAAAACCAGTTTGTTTTATTCGAATCCATTATCATGACTACGGCGACAAACGAAAAAGCGAAATCAGGATCAAACGTAACGTGTCGATAATCTTATGAATTCTGACGATTTCTGAAGCTACGAATTCAAATCTTATCGACAAGTGTTTGACGTTGTTGCTGAGCAACAATTAAGTGACTACGTCACACTTTGTGACTGTATTACCACTACTGAGGAATTTTCAACAGCCACCGCGTCTAACGCATTTTCTATAATTAACCACGCTTCGCGGAGAACGCGTCACTCGAACAGAGGTGGATTGCTTTTTTTACTATCATAAGAATTCAATCCGTATGATAGTTTGCTGCAGCGAGAATTGTCCGAGTCCGATGATCGTGAACCAATGTACCGTGGTTAGATACTTTTCCGTTACAGCGCTGTGTGCCTACGTTCGACTTTCACACCAGCTTGTTTCTGCGGGATACAGGAAAGTGCAGTAGCACTTGGCACATTTCGAACGATATCTTGGACTATCTGCATACTTGAATATGCCAATATCTGTGTCACGCAATGAAACGAAAATAGGAAATGGACGTTGATGTCAGCTGCAGTGGAACACCATTCCACAGAATCATTACTAAAGATATCTAATGTCGAATATAAATGTAGCTAGTTAAACCAGATTCTATAATAATCTTTGCACAATTCATTTGTTACCACGGAGAAAACTTGCTTAGTCTGCTATGAAGGTTTTATGTAATAGAGTTACGCGAAGAGAAACGCGCGATCGTCGGTATCTAGCCTACGATACTTTACAAAGGTGGATTTAAACGGTTTAACGATCTGCAAAAAAGGCTGTATAACAGAAAATGTGAGACATATAGATTTAGCGGGTTATGCGATATTGAAAGTCAGTGTTATACCGCAAGCTAACCGCTTTGGTTAATTACCGATGCGATTCGACTACAAGGTAGCTTTAAACTTTAAAGTCAGCTTGGTACTCCGTATAATCTTCTTCTATTACTTACTACGCTTATACGTTATATAATAGATATTAAAGGAAAAAAACGATGTGACATGGTTGCCGAAAGGTCATTCTTTCTTCGTTGAAGACTTTTGAGGGCACGATAAGATGATGGAAGCAAGTGAAACAATTGGTAAATACAGTGGATACGCGATTGTAATTTGTCACGCATGGCCTCGTGAGAATGAAGGAAACCGACGTTTTTCCAAGGGCTTCAACTTCCCCGGGATGCAACTTGTGCCGGTCCCCTGACCTCCCGGTTTCCATTCCTCGAACCAAGCCTATATCTCTACGATACGGTCACGCCCAACGAAAACGAGCAGCGCGGTGAGTATTTTTACGTCGACAACACGTTTCGTTATACAAACTCCTACACGTGTAATAAATTCGTAACGATTACGAGTCATTACTATCCGAGCCGACCAGCTCCGGAAAGAAAGTGCGTGGGCGATCCAAGCTCGTGATAAAGACGATGATTATCCCGCCCCTTCCTCGCCCCGCCGATGGGTGCGCCGGACCGCAATTGTTTCAACTTCAGCCTTTAACCTCGTCCATTTGAACCCCTCTCCATCCTCGAGCTCGGGAACGCTGACGCATGACTGCATTTAGCTTGGTTAGAAATAGTTGAGAAATTTTTGGTATTTTCTTGGAAATCAAAAAGGCTTTTAAACTTCAAAACAAGCGTGTTACAATGTTTCTTCGGTAACGCGCAGGCACTTGTCAGACTCTTTGCGATGGCTTGATCTCGGAAATTTATCCTCCTCACAGCCCCGAGAACCGGCTACTACCAAGAGCTGGCGATTGTACTTTTAGCGGAAAATGAAAATCGATGTTACATCTACGCTCACTGAAAGACAGAGTGCTCCACTGAAACGGGAAGATATTGAAAGTTTACTCCGCATGCCTGGACACCTGTTTTCACGGTGAAAATTCCCGTTTATTTTTCCTTTAATTTTTTTTTTTCTTAACCTCACAGTTCGATCTTTTGCAGGACAATGAAATTTGCTCATAACTGCTCGTGCTCTCTGATTGTGAGGCTGAATTGTTGGGTATTGTTGTAAAGTTTAACGGCGGAATGAAACTTGAGGTAAATAAGGTACGAAACGCGGGAGAATATGGTCAGTCCATAGGTTTACGCATCTTTGACGATAAGTTTAACAGAGAATTGGTGAAGCCTGCATGGGGTGGTTTCGTACCGATGAAATATGTCCTGAACAGGCATTGAAACAAGTTTAAACCAAGTAGAGAAGGTGATTAACGTGTGATATTACTGGCCCATTAGACGTGCTTGAAACTTCTGATACAACGTTATTGGATTCCGTGTAAACTTTCGTATAATACAAACTTCCTTGCAACTTTTATGTTGTACACGCCATAGAAAATTCGGAACGTGCTTGCGCTTGTGTATGCGTGTGTTTGTATCCTTAACTACGTGAATAAAAGCGAAAATTTAGAACCCATTATGGTGATGAAAATAACAACAGGGAGAAAATAGAGAACGAAAGCTGTCTCAACCGCAACCCGCTCGCGAATTTATTGCCTGCTGCAATATAAGGTACCCGTTATATCGATTCTTGATGTAAGTTATTCCTACGTAATATCATCCGGCAAAAGAGTTAAAGCAATGAAACGCATCCACACCGAAGATTACGATGTCGTAGAATAAGATTTCTTTCGATGATCGCTTCTTCTTGCTTCACGATCAATAAAAATAGATCCACTGTATTACATCGCGTCGCACATTTAACGTAAGGTTTATATGATTATAGATATGGAATGTTGAACAACTCAATTTTTCTATATCCTCTTCCTTTTTTTTTTTTTTTGCTATTTTTTACTCCCTCAGTGGTCGTAAATTATTCCGCAACGTTTCTTTTACGATAGAGAAAAAGGTCCGCAGCACAATCTTTCCTTGATATCTTTTCGTGAATATTTAAAGCACGTCCACGCCTTTGGCGGTTGGGTTTCTGCGACCTCGTCCGCTTTTCATCATCGTGTCAACGTCCATGGGGAACGCCGACTTGTATAAGGGTAAACGTACACGTATCGTGGAGACGCGATTGAGGGTGGGAGGTAAATCGATTTTCGAATCAAAGAGAAATCTTAATGCAGCTGTCGATTCTGATTCACGGTGTTGTATAATGCGTAAGCATTCGCGTTCCGCGTACTCGCAAGCTCATTATATTCCTTCGCGATACTACTCACAGTGACACATGAATGGACTGTATTGATGCAACAAAGACATCCCTCGCGACAATAGACATTTCCAATGTTGTCGATTCAGCGGAATGAAAAGGCTTTATCGATAGATAAAATACAATTACAATTCTACGTCTGGAGTCTGAAACCGCAACTGATTAAGGAACCTCAGGTTTGTCTTTGCGTTACGTCGCAGCATCAAGTTCAAGGTACAAAGCTGATTCAAAAGGTGGTGCAAAAGCATACAATGACATAGATATGAAGTGCTTCGTGAACTTTCAACGTGGAAACAAGCCTCAACGCTAATAATAAAGAGCTTTTCTCAAGTCAGGTGATTACCCTTTATCAGAAACGGCTGGAGCTCAGAGGTATAACAAGGATCTGCCATAGCTCGTAAGCCGCACCTACTCCGGATTAATGGTCATCGGTCACCTCTATTGATCTACGCTGAGCACCAAGGGGCATACTTAAAATTTCAAAGGCAAATCCGTTAATGATCAATTAGTCCGATATGTCATTGACGTATCGAGATCAGTCACCGAGAACAATATCCACTCAATCAGTACGATTGATCATGGTCCTTCTCCTCTCCGCAAACACGCATGGCTTCAATAAGCGACGCGTCACTATCACGACCACGATCATCTCAGGTGGGTACAAACGTTTAATCAGACATCGAGGGCTGCGACAGTACGTCAAGCGTTAAGTGCATCCATCACTTGGCTCGTCCAGGTCCTTACAGTAAGATAGGCGAACCCAGATAACGAGGACAATAGAGTATACATATCCACGGTGTAACGTCTTGTGCACGGTCAACGTTGGCGACATACGCCAAAGCTGTCCACACCACCATCCGTAGGTACATACCTGTGTAAACCTCCACTGGCTGAGCAATTTCATTTCGTTCCCGTCACAAACGACAGTTGACGGCTCGCACGTGATTAAGCGGATGAGCTTTAACGAGATGTACAGTTCACGGTAGGTACACCGGTGATAGACCCTCAGTTTCATTTTGTCGAGTGTATCACGCAGGGTTTGCCTGTCGTTTATTAGGACCCGCGAAATTCTACGGGACGGTGTACGTTCGTGTATGAGTTTCATGATATGGGAGAGTATATTGCTTTTATAAAAAGGATTTTTATTTGGCTTTTTATTTATGCTTTTTCAGAAAGTAAATGAGGACTTGCGGTACCTTAATTCGGCATTGTTTTCTTCCCGTGATTTCGCTACACCATAATGTAATGAGTTATAGTACAAAAGTGTCTACCATGATGACTCTGTACAATGAAAGTCTCTAAAAACGTGTGAATTATAAAATATGAGAAGCGTACGCGTAGCATATATACGTTATATGTGTACTTTCAGTTCTAACACAATCACCAAAGATTCATATCACGCTTAGAGAGTATAATGATTCTCAGGAAAGCGTAGTTTCAAACTGTGTACCGTAGATGGGATTGCGATTGCAACGACTGTTCCTGGGCTTGGTAGCAGGTAATGGATACTACTAATTTTCTAAATGGTTTCGTCTTTATCCTGAATAGATCAGTAATCGCCTCCAACATCGCTCGGAGTCGTTAGCATTGTTCAACGTAAAGCATTGCTAGCTGTTTTATAAATCTGTCAACAAATTGAAGATTGTTTTTGTTGTAGACTTCGTACTGCACATACAAAATATTCATAGCTAAAGGTCTACACTAAAGGCCAATGTCCGACAGGTGATGGTTAAATAACCAGTGTATCACAGAGACTCGAGAAATGAACATGATCTAACTGCCTCCCATAAAAGTATACAAATTATTCGCTTACCCACCCTGGTATATATGTGCAATAAGATACAAGCCACTAGTTTTTTTTATCTGCAACGTCTGCCAGCTTCTGATTTTAATATCTACTGGTTTCAGCAGTGATGTTGATAATCGGTGGGTGCGTAACAGTTGCATTTCTATAATAGTATCCTCGAAGAAGAGAAATGAATCTACAAGAGCACTGCGAGAGAATGACGACGCGTATGTATAATTTTGGTGGAATTCACGGAGCTGCAAATCCATGGTGGATTATCGCAGTTCAACGCCTCGGATACTATGCTTGGCGTGTGTCAGAGCCAGTCAAACGGGGGTTTTGTGTGTGTCTGGAGAACAGGCAAGCACCGTGGGACAAAACGGTGTGCTTGTTCGAACGGCATTGCTTATTCATGTAGATTTTCCACAGCTTCCTCAGACACCGAAGAGGAAACTTGGCCGAGTGCAAAATTCGAGCTGTTACCAGTTGGCCGTTGCAATGGAAAACTCCGACATCAACATCACGATGCACCGATAAATACTGTGCCACGTGAGCATTACGAAAGTCATTGCACAACCAAGCATTCCTGACGTCGAAAACCGTAGATGCGAGGGTAAATAATTAGTTGGAAGTCAAGTAGTATCCACAGTAAGTTCAAATGTTTGAGTGTTAATCCATGGTACATCCCAACCCTGACTTCGGGTCTAAAATACGTCGGAGCAGATTTGACGGTATGTTTCGGTGGCAGGTAGATTGAATATCCTATAAGGCGCGGTGCAGCGACTTCCGCACGGATGGTGAATCTCGTTTAACAGCAACGAAATCGAATTCAACCGCCGGTGTCGATCCCCAAAATTGGGTTTAAGGCCGGGTGGAGAAAAATTGCCGCTTATAATATTCGTTCGACGACCTGACGCGCGAAATGATCGAGAGGATCCGATCGTCACTGGAAGTAAAATTACGCTCCAAGTTAACTATCGACTCCCGTCAATTTTAACAACTTAGTGCTTAATTGAAAGTCTGAAACTAAATATACGCGGAATGCGTGGATTTCAACAATACTAAAATGGCGTTGCTGCCACCTACACCTTAGTTACGCAGATGTTGACACTTCCACGGGTCGAATGTGGATGCGACGGCCCTTCGCAGCATCCTTCACTCTCATTTCTCCGTCTATATCCCCACATCTTTCTCTTCTCAGCTCCTCGAGGAGTGTGTAATAATCTCTGCCTCGCCCGGGCCTCTCGCCACCAGAAGCAATCCGACGCTCTCAGGCCTCGGCGTCAAATTCAGATGCAATCCAATTACCGACGCCAATGTAGACGCCTATTTACTCGAAGTCGTGATCCACATTCGAAATGGGTTTTCCCAGATTTCAACACGCCATCGTTCTTTCGACCCAATTCTTTTCGTCCGTGTATATTTGTACAGGGACATTGCGTTTACAAGGAAAAGTTAAAACGGGTCCATGGATGACTTTTGCACCTTAGAAAGAGACTCCAAACTCATTCAGCCGTCTTGAACTGCAATAACTCGATGAGATGCGTTGTACGAAGTCGAGTTTTTTTTTTTTTTTTTTTAATACACATTCGAATGCGGTGAAACGTTTTAGTAGTACTTTGATATAACCAATTATGGGGCCGATCTGAGATGGTCGAAAAAAAAGTGACCGAGTTGACGGAGAATCCCTCATATGTGATAGGCTGTAATTCAGAACCGACTTAAGAACTTTGCAGTACCTATTTAAACTAACGATAGTGCCGTATGTAAAATTCAAATTTGTCAACGCCTGCACTCTTAGCATTAGATTTTCCCTTCAAACAGTTTTCGCGGAGTGCCTTTCACCTTGCCTTGTACTACTCTGCAGATGCAGCCGATTAGCGAGGACTCGAGTCTGGGCCACTTTGGATAGCGAAGTCTAGTTCTCCGCGTTGCTATTTCCGGGCTGCAGCAGGTATACATATATAAGGTACGTGGCCAAATAGTTGGAGGGATTCCCATGATACGAGCCATCTTGAAGTGCCGGTGTACCGCGAGCTAGTTGGATACTTTGTGTCGCGTTCGATCGCCGGTTTAGTATGGAGTAACTTTGGTAGGTTCCCGGAACTATGCCATACCTGCTCTGTACCAGTGCAGTTGTCCCAAAACCTCGGTATTGTGGATGCCGTTGAATTTTCGAATCTGGAACTCCGAGTGGATGCACCTTGCGGTGAACAATTTTCGATTTGCCACATACTCTGCGGACAGTGACTGACTGGGAAAGTTTGAAAAGCGTATGGTTCCGGTCAAAGGTTCAAAGAAATATGAAGTTCAATTTGTAAAAACGACAGGCCACTGCAGGCTGTTGTTATTTGGTGCGTAGCCGAAAATTGCACTCATCTTGTGACACGTGAAACTCGTTGCGTCAATACATGTTCAAAACTGACAATTACCCAGAGAGAATGATTTTCAATATGGTCAACTGTTTTGTCAGTAAAACGAAACCGAAGCTTGATTGAAAATAAGCGTGGTTTGGATGGAATTTTGAGTGCCACAAATACGAAAGACCACAACCCCGAAAAATGGAGTACAGCCCTTGTATGGTAATCGGTAGCTGGCAAAAGTCAGCTGGCGCATGACACGCGACGAGAATAAAGATGTAGGAGATGTATTAAATCCGTGCGAAGAGGATGGCGGAGGTTTGTAGGTTATGGGAGCAGTCGAAGAATCGGAAAATCGTCCCCAAGGGCTTTGGGTGGGACCGACGTGTAGCGGAAATCCGTTGGACAATAAACGACAGTCTCTCTCCTTTCGAGGTAGCCGTGGTATTGACAATCGATGTGCCCAGTCAATGTTATATCTCTTAGCCATGAGCCCCGTACCCTGACGCGGAGGAAATAACACGCGCATTTATCTGCACATCCGCCAGCTCTTCGTGTGTAACATGTTTGTTCGGCAGTGTTCCCGCTTGTAGTGTTGAAATTAATGGGACTAGCACGAGTTGACTTTGACGAATGGAAAAAATACGCTGTAATTATACAAATTCCACCGAGTGACAACAACACAAAAACAAAGTTGAAATTATTCTAGAGAGACGAATGAAGGTCGTACAGTGTTCCTCAAACTAAATCAATATTTCCTCACATTTCTTCTGATTTCTTCAAATTATTGAGTCCCGAGATGTTAAAGCATCCGTATCTTTTATCGATGCGAAAAGTTTGGAGTATTCCGAGTAATTGGAAATCGGCAAAGGTTGGGTAAGGATATTTAGTTTCGCGAGAATCGCGAGTGCAGGAGCTCTTCAGAGTACGTGGGAGGAGTGCATTACGTGTACAACGTTGAAACATTTTAACGCATTAGCATAGCTACTGCAGCTGGTAGCGGGTCTGACTTTGTATACAAACTGCAGTCAATGAAGAGGCGGAGAAAAGTTTGCCAAAGAGTATAACCTAGGTACAGGAAATTTGTGAAACTAGAGTCGGTATCTGCATACCTCTGGGCATGGATACGCGAATTTATCCATTTGCGAAGACTTGAAACGAGCTGAAAAATTTGTTCGATACTGAGTTTTCGTTTGAGAGCTTTATTCGACTCCAAGCGGAAAGGGGTCGAGCTTTTTGCGATCGCCAGCTGAGGAAAACTGCAGATATTTATCAACGCAACGGCAATCCCGCCGTCTCCTCTCTTCCGCCACGCCATATCCACACTCATCGCGAGCTTATGTCTTGATCCGTAATCCGTAGGCAGCAAGAAGACGGACAGTTTCCGATATACCGTTTGTCACCGTCCGGAAACCAAGAATAAGGTTCGATCGTCGTTGATGATCGGCGATCCAGCTTCCGACACGGGTTGTTTAGGAAAATAGGAGAGCTTTAGGGGCGGTGGTCGCGTCTCGGGCGCAGGATCAGCGCAGCGCTGTCCGGGCGGCTTCATCAATCGCCAGCTCCTGCATCCCTCCGTTCGCTATTTCATCCTTGCCACGGCGCCCCTGCAGAAGATTTTCCGAGGCCTCCGAGTCTCATCAGTTATTCTGCCAGGTTCCGTTATTTGCGTGCTTTGTTTCGTTCGTTCCGGCATGGTCTACTTCCACCATGGTGATCAATAGGGAAACGAGTCGAGTATCTGCCCTCCTTTTTACTACGCTTCATCTCGCTCAGTACCTCTCTCTCTCTCTCTCTCTCTCTCTACAGAAACAGAAATGAACGGCCGTTGAATATCATCCGATCTTCGAGATCTTCAGCCGCCGCAACTTATTCCACTCTTTTTTTTTTCCGTCAATCGCTGGAACTGCCGTTTGTGAAGCGCGAAGAAAAACACGATATATTCCGTGGTAACAGCTACGTCGGACATGTTTCTAATAAACTTGACACCGAATTCGGCGGCAAGAGGAATGTGTTTTTTTTTCTGCAGAGCGCTTGATCTAGAGAACTACATAAATCTTGCCGTTGTAAATTCGCGTCTTCCGCTACAGAGGGGGAGATGCCCCCGCCATTTTTCACTTTATCGCCAAATAGTCCGCGCGCGACATACCGTCAGATCATAAGTTACAAGTTCGCCGTTTCGGCTAAGCGTGGCAATGAATCAATTTGCAACATCACACATGTACACGCGTGCTCGAACGTCCACGAAATTCGGCGTCTTCCCAGATATGTATATAATATGTGGTATATACTGTATATTTACGCGCCGATGTAGGTCGCTCGTATATTATATTTATTTTAAAAGCGGGGGTTCGATCCGTTCCTGTAAATCCCGTTATCGACTTGTAATGCGGCATGCCCGACCGACTGATAAAATAATATCATAAATTCAAATCACGTTCGTCGACGTATACAAGTTGAAAAATTGCCTCGTTTCCTCGAACGCGGTTCATCTCGATTCCACCCCCCAAAATATTCCCTGCCAAATTTCTCAAATAAACGGAAATTTAATCACATATGTATATAATATACCAGGAAAAGTTGGTTTACGACTGGTGTACGTAACGAAAAAATGCATCAACCCACCGGTTGAAATTTTTAGTAGAATTAGCTGTGTAGGTGATAATTATGTAATGTAATTTTGGGTAATGTCAGAGTAGTAAGGATTCAGTCTATCTTGGAATAGCTAGGAAATAGTTGAAAGCAGTCTCATCGTTAAAGTACCCATATACCATCGATCTACCAGTTTACGATGAGAATGCGATCATCTCGCAATCGACATCGGCATTGACCAAAGCCTGGCGCAAAGCTAAGTCGAAACGGGATCCAGTATTGGTGCTTAGCGAAGCTGGAAACAATGTTTTATTCATAGTGAATTCTTCCGGAACGTTATTGTCGAACCCTGAAGGGGATCAGTTCTACCGACGAATCTCCTGCTCGGCGATTGCATATCGCTGCAGGTGAAAATTGGCGACGATTGGTTTACCATTCGTTGCAGCGTGAAATGCTGGGTATGAAAAACTTTGCACTGATCGAATGAACGCCGAGGCTCGTAAGAAAGTCCAGTTGAATGAAGTCTGCAAGTACGTGGGTTTCCTTGGGCCTGCAACCCAGCGAGCGTAAAGTGTCTCAGCGAAAGATCGTAACTTTGGTTACCGGGACAATATCTCAAAGCATCGTTATACATACGTACTCATGGTTTCACCACGGAAATTCAGTCACTGTCTCTGATTTATGACGACTTAATAAATGTGGATCCATGGTCTGCAACAGCTGACATGATTCTCGGTCGAAAAATGACCCCACCCAGCAGCCCCAAATTAACAACCCAATAAAAAACGGTCATAAACTTGTCGAAATATTGAAGAGTTGTTCTAACGCATACTGTATTATCTGGATAGCTCGGCGACTTTAATCAACAAATGGTTAATGGACAACTGCGAATTAAAATGTTATCAAGGGGGTGGGACTGAAGTTAATTCCCTGCTGGCGTTAGTGCTTATTCATTATAACATACGGTATGAGCAACGAGTAAGGATGTCCTACATTTGACCGGACATGTACACCAGCATGTGGAACTAAAATTCCGTGTGTTTTTTGGAGCAAAATGTGCATTTCATTGCCGCGAACCAACGGTGAAATGAACGGCGCAGGGAGATTAGCATGAAAAGTGTAACGGTGCCACTTTATGTTAACTGCCGCATTAGCCAGTAGCATTAGATGGTGCAGCGTTTCATTTGTGGGGAATAATGAAGAAAGATGAGTTGAATCAAGAAACTTCAACGGGCAATAATGATGTGATATACAATGGATTGAATAGTCGTTCATTTGAACAGAACTGTGTAAAACTACTGATTCATCGCTCAGCGATACTATTTTTATCAGGTACATCTGCGATTGTATTATTCAACTTCACCTAAACATCAGCTCCAATATACATGTGTAATTTGGAAACTGAATAAGCGATAAGTATTTTGAGAGATGAAACATCAACGTTCACAAAGTTGAGGAAGTTACTGCTTGGGATGTACATTGCATCGAGAATTGACGAAGTATGCAAGATTACGGACGAGAAGTTGTTTTGCAAACTGATGTAATTTTGGAGCTCTACATTAAACGGTTCTTTCCTTCATCCGTAGCTCAGTCGTGCACCGTATAAGCGAAGGCGAATGAGGACATGAAAGGTTTGACGATGATTTTATTACCGGAGGTAGCCGTCCAGAGTCCTGTAGCAGCACATCCGTATACGTTACCATGCAGGGACAAACAGCAAGTGAGAAGAGAAAGTCCCATGCACGCTCCTGAGGACCTCAGTAACTTTTGAAATTAACTTTTCCTTTCAAGTAAACTAAGCTTCATCTCGAAAGGAATAGAGTTTACAAAAATGCAAACCTTTTTAAAGCGAGTCCCCTGTAGAATTTATCGCAGCGCTAGCTGTTCTGACACATGCGGGGCGCGCTCGCTTGTAGGTGCACGAAATGTGGAATGAATAGAGCCCAACGATGAACAGAGACGGGAGGAAAATATGAGAATATCCAAGACCGTTGAACATGTATTGCGCAGTTGTGTGTGTGTGTGTGTTTCTCTTGAATCCAGAAAACAACGGAAAACGGATCAACCGGCTACGGAACCGCACCATGAATTCGTTGTCGTCAATCCGGAACCGCGTGTTCCTGATCTCGACAGCTCAACTCATTTCCCTCTTAATTTCCGGCCTTTTAGGAAGACTCGTAACTCACCAACTCGCGAAACCTTTCCATTCGCATTTCACGTTTCATGTCCCAAAGCGGAAACCCACTTGGACTTGGAAACTGTGACGAATCCGACTGTCTGCAAAGAGCCTTTTAGCCAGCTTTACCAAGCTGATTTTAACGGCACAGTTCTCTGGGGTTCCTTCAATCCCATTTACCATGCTCTCCGAGGATATTAGCTACAGACGTCTTTCGAAATTACAAAGTGATCAGACATCTGCAGCGTCCAGTTCATGTCACCAAACTGCAAGAGTAAGTTTCAATTCGACACAGCGGTAAAGCGGAGTTTTAGGATTTCGGGACCTCGAACTTTGCGGCAAAAGCGAAAACGGGTGAAATCCCCTGTTTTACCATTGTGTAGAAACACCCCAAAGAGAGAGAGGGTTGACAAGCTCGAGGTTTTTAATAAACGTCACCTCTGCAGTTCCCCGCTAAGCCGTTGGAGGCCACCCGGACTACCGGGGCTAAGCTGCGCGAAGAAGTGAGAATAGAGAGAAAGCTGTTTTATTCAATCCGTGAGAAGAGCGTCAATTAATGAAAACACATGTCCTGACAGTTTTTTCGACATAGCGTTGAGAAGACAAGCCATCAATGAATCAGCTGGGACTTCATTCCTTACGTGCATATATGTATAAATGTCTATGATTAAAGAAAAGTGACAAAATAATGCGATTGTCAATTGAATGAGAACGTTGACTAAATATAAAGTTACGTAATTGCTTTCGGGAATGTAAAAAAAAAGTCACGGCTCCCGTCCAGCATATTTTGCTTTTCGAAACTTTGAAAAGCTTATTGGCGTGACACGATTTGTGTACCGTAACGGCAAGAGGGGAAGGCTGGAAAGTCGAGCTACGAGGAGGGGTAACGTTTTTGGCAAGTTAACGTTGCTTGCAAGGCTCGGAGGAAGATGGCTCATTTTTGCCCGATAAAAAAGTCCCCTTCTTCCTCGTCAGTAGGTATACATGTATAGTCCGCGTCTTTATTTTGTAACTTTTCCTTAGCCGCAATTACATTTGCCATCGTCAGTCTTGTCCACGGGAGAGCTGCCGATAAAAGAAGACCCAGAGAAACAAGAGAGCAAGGAATGGAGGGATAAACGAAGACGAGGCGCCTCGATTTGTTTTTCATACACAGACGCTCGCTATTTTTTATTTGAAGACAGAAAAGAAAAAAAAAAAAAGTGGACAATAAAAATCAAATTTAGCCGTCGAAGCTTTATCAACCCCTTGTGGTACAGGCACGAGATAGTATTTCAGTGATTTGCGAAGGGTTGATTTTAATAATCCATCAACTACGGGGGTGTAGTTAACGAACATTGTGGGATCGAGTTGCACGTGGGAGCGAAATTCCCGAAGGTAGGTATTCCACGTCTTTACGAGATGTTTACTTGTTTCACCTGCGTAAACCAATTTTCAAGGGGTGGCCCAACTCACCTGCTTGCCTACCGTCTAACTCCTCCTTGATTACCATCAATTTCCAAAGTTTGAAGCTCCTGTTACATTGCCGATGTAACAAGCACTAACGAGACCGAAAATATAGTCAGAGGCGTTTGTATATTCTTCAGTCCAAAACCGGCTGTCGAAATATACTTTTTATTCTCGATTCGAGCTTTTACAGTTTGTTACTCCACTGATACAATTTAAGCTCCTATAGTTTTTCGTTGAACACTGATATTTCGTCTACCCAACATCACCGGTACCAACTGCGTTTACGGTATAATTAAGACTCGAATTCGACCTGAGGATAATTAAGAGGAGACCTGACAACTGGTCCAACGTGCATGTAATTAATTCAAATTTCTTTAGCATATTGCGGTATGCCTAGCGCAGAGAATGACGGAAAACAAATTTAATTCTACGATAATAATCCTCATGAATATAAATTGGCAGAAATATGAGTAAGGGTACAGCGCGAGAGGGATGGTAAGTTAGTAAAACAGAGAATCTGATACAAAATTTTAAATTCAGGAGAAGCTGAGGCTTTGGAGGGTAACATTTTTAATTACCAGAAGGCGACAGCCGGCAAACACCAGGTGACCTCCACCTTATCGCTCATCGACGCGTCGACCGGACGTCAGAGGAGATTTTGCAAGAGCTTATTTTTCGCCGAGTGGGCGGTAAAGAGATCCAATAATTGCGTTCACCGAGGAGAGAGATGGTATGATTTCCGGCGCAAAAACGGGGCGAGTTTTGCATGTCCTCTTCAAACAAACGCTAATTAATATCGAAATTCGAGTTCGTTTCGTCGACCGGTCGAGGCGGTCAGAAAACGGTGAGATTATTACATTTCCACGGATATCGGAGAGTAGACACAACATTTTATCGTCTTAATTACCGATGAATAACTTCTCAGAGATTTCGTTCCCCGCACACCGCAGCTCGGCGCTAATAGCTCGGGGGTGATCTCGGCTTTCACCGCTACGCGAGGCAGTCGCCGAAGCAGGGAATGACGCAAGAAAACGCTGCAGACAGTTCGGTCACGTTCAATCTTCCCTTATTTGTTACTTTTCTTTTCACCAATTACCACGCACCGGGGTCCCTTTGTCTCCTTACGCTCTTTTCTCAGCTGCAATTTCGCACGGTTCAGTGGATCGCACTGTCCTCCTCATCTTTCTCTCTCTCTCTCGCTCTCTGCCTCTCTCTTCACAGTTCGCTGAACCCGCAGTCAGTCAATAACGTGTCTTGCCTACAAATATGTATAATTATACAACTCCTGCCAATTACCGGGAGCTGGCGGCGCCTGATTCACCTGCAGGTTTACAAATACGTGTAAATCTTCAAGCGCATCTCCTCTGCTCCCCTTCTGCTTCGCGTCGGTACGCCCGTAGCCAAAGCCCGTACTTCGGAAACTGTAACAAACAGGGCCAACGTGTGACCCATACTAATGCGCGGAACAAAGTACCTTCGAATAACAACCCGCCCTTCTCTCTCGACTTTTCACTTTTTCCGCTCGCATCATCTGGTCCTTCCCTTCCTCTTTTTACGCCATGGTCCTGGAACAACACTCGGGAGTGCGTTAAATTAATCCACACGTTCACAGGTACGCCACCCATCAGCCGGAGCGTTTTTACCATCTGTCAACCGTTCCGGATTTGTGTGTCAAACGGCTTTTTGTTCTATCGTTTTAGTTTCTTTCTTTGGGGAAAGATTCCCGAAGTGAATTATTCAAAAGCGACGAAAGCAGCTTGAATCTCGATTATCCGCTACCGTCAAGTACGCTAGTACGGGTTCAAGCATGATCATTTAATGGTTCAGGTATAACTACGGAACGTTGTGAAAAAAAACTAGAAGGATTTCACCAAGCAGCCAGCAGAAAATTTAAAAATATTACAATCGGATTAAAATTTCAACCTCTACGTTTCAAACAAGTTTGTTTTTTTCGTATTTCTTAGCAACTCTGGTGATTTTGATTAAAAAAAAAAAAATAAATAAAAACGCAAGCCGTCACATGCTTGGATAGTTATAAATAAATGATTATCGTTTGTGCAAACGGGAAAATACATGTTTCCTACACATTCGACCACGTTATTATCAGAGAGAGGATAAAACCGAATCGTTCAAAAGATATAAGCGTGCGGCCAAATTTTACATACGCACCTGCTAATTTTAGAAAGCATTTGAAAATGGTTCGCTCGTCCTACGCTTAAAGAAATCCAGGATCAACATCGATTCAATTTCCCAATTTCCAGAGGGTGAATGACAAGAGAATATACTCTGAAGCGTGGGGTGCGCGAATAGTGAAAAGGCGTGCAAAAGCTGAGGCGCGAGCTGAGGCTGAGTGGACCGCGTGAGGAAAGAGAGGCGCCACGGAAAATAAGAACGAGATAAGAATCGAAGTGAAATTGGAAATTCGCTTGCAAAAAAGCAGCTGCGCCGTCGTCGAATGAGTGCGACGTTTGTTTGTCAAGGAGCAGAACTCACTATTCGAGTCAGCATCTCGAGCTTAGGATAATCCGCATTCCGGGAGCGCTCTCTCTTAGCCCTCCACCCACCCCCGCCGCCGTATTCGCTCCGCACGGGGGTCGGTCGAGAATTGCGGGGGAACCGCACCGGCGAACTGTTCCTAGGAGCGTTTCTCAAACAGCTCCCGCGGGAGAGATCGTTGCCACCTCATTCGCCACCCAATACCCGAGACGTATTTACATACCCCTGCAGCCGCCCCCGGCCGACACACCACCCCCTCTCACTTCCGTCGTCGCTTCCTACAGCCATTCCGCATCTTCGGATGGATATCAGAATTCGGCCGGGCCGAGCTATGGGTTTCTGATGCACACGTATATACCTGTATAATATGTGTGTAGATATGTATACATATGAAATCTGCAAGTGACTCGGGGATGCTGAAAGCAATCGGCGTTCCTCTCAAATTTGATGACGGGGAATTTGGGTGGCAAGGCGTGTATCTTATATCGGCAGGTTGGTAGGTACGATTTTATCACAACGACGCGACTCGAGTACGTGCCCTTCAAGAAAATAAGCAAATTACGGCTCGAGGTCTGCAGCTGCGATTTCAGACAAGAGTAACGTTTTACCGCTATTCGATTTTAAATTCAAACTGTTCAACGATTTCCACTTTTTTATTTCACTTCGTCCTCCCCTTCCTCTTTCACGCGATAACGCCGCGCGATAAAAGCGTGCCAACCATTTGCTCGTTATTTTATCAATTTTCATCCTTCGTCGCTATATAGTACAATATACCTGCAGGCTATCGATTCGTTTTTTCTCCTATACCTTCTTTTCTCTTTAACAAGTGTTTTTCGCCATCCTGCTTGCCTCGCCGCGCCAATTTCCTCGCTCCGCGCAGTTGGGGTAATAATTATTGGTTCCGGATTGAATTACTCCGACGGCTGGTGATAAAAAAAAAAAAGTAAGGGAAAAAAAAATTGCGGAACAAGAAATAAAAATGTGCGGAAAACGCCCCTCGAGCTACACAGACGTAACTGCAAATAATATGGTTGTAGGTGGATGCCTGAAGGAGGAAGGGAAATCATTGTTCATCCTCGCCAAGATGCGTCATTCCCCAAGTCGTTAATGGGATATCAAGTTTTTTACTTCCTCAGTCGCGGATCGCGATGGTGTGAAAATTGCAAGCCTGGGTCCCGGTGGCTGAATCTCAGGTCCCAAAGGGAATAAAGGAGATTCGAAAAGGAGTTCAAACGAGGAGGGGGGTTGAGGCGCGTAAAAAACTGCCGTATAGCTGCACCAGATTTTCCCATAAAAAACCACCGAGTTCACGGGTAGCGGTTCCGTTCGGCACTTTCGCTTATATGGAAACAACGAGAAAAAAAGCGCCCTTTGTAAACAGGTATGTGACTTTATATTCCTACCCAACGTTAAAGCAATATCAACAGAAATTCTATCCATATAATGTAATAACAATTGCACGAAACAAAAGTCATGTTTCAACTTGCCTTGCCAAACGCAATTTTTTGCTCAAAGAAAATTTTGTAGGTCAAAGAATCTGTTGCAAGAAAAATGGCATGTCACGTCAGGATTTCTAGATATTCGAATTTGAAAATGCAAAAACGCAATGTTATCACCATTTAACACCGTTCCTTTCAAAGAGATAAATCGTATCACCTGAAAAAAATGTACCTACTTTGTATCGAACACGCAAAGTTTCATACTCAATATTAAGCCCTGGTAGAATCCGACAGTCTGTTACATTCCCCGAAAATTGGCAATCGTGTGTGTATAAAAAAAATCCATTAGGTATATTCTACTATTTTTAATTACACGCATCTAGAAATTCTGATCACCGTATTCAACATTTTTATTGACGCGATAAAATTGGTGGTACCAAAATGAACTCATAAAAAAAAAAACATCCAATTAATTACGAAAGCAGAATTTGATTTCACACAGTGCGATTATATCAAAGGTAGGGGTGAGGGGGGCAAATCTAGAAATCTGAAAGCCGGCACATAACAATAACGCGCGCACCTCGTTTGCGGGATAATGATGGGGTAGTAAAATTTGTGCGTATAAGGTAAATTCCATCTGTCCGTACACGCGCATGGGCAACACAATGCACCCACCCCATGTCACGTGAATACACCATAAACCCGTATATCCGGACCCGGGTTTGGGCCTATATGACTGTACCTATAACTGCCGAGCGAGTGCCGGGCTGTGTGTACTCGAAGTGACACTGACAGGGGTCGAATGTGGGTTAATTTACAATATCAGAGACACCGGACGTGCAGGGAGATAGCGGAGCACACGAACGGCCGGCTGGCGCGGCGCGTGTTGTGTAGGTAGGTACCTACGTCACGTACCTACATACGTCGCCGCTTCTTTGTGTCGTTGGAGAATTCGATCGTGTGCGACGGTGGGTGAACCTCGATGCGAAGAGACAACTGTGCGAGTGTACACAATTAACACCGAAATTGGGTTGTACCACCGACTGCACATAACGCGGGTGGGATATGGAAATTAAAGTGGAGGGGATGCTGACCCTGCCTTTGTACACAATACGTGTGTGTATGTATCGGAGTAAAACGTCTGATTACACTTGATCTCCGCAGCCGATCGAAGAGCCCTTAAACCTTGATCGAGAGGCTTAAATCAGATTTCTACATCTCGCGAACCGGCCATAAATTGTGCGGTCTTTTTTTTCTCTCTTTATTTTCAAGACCCTCATCTCTTTTTTAACTTTGTGGGCCAAAGGATGCGAGAAGAGCAGGGTGAAATGTAAATACCTTTATAATTCAACCACTTTTATCTTACAATTAGACTCATGCTCCCCGCATTCTGAAACGCTTTTGAAGACATCAAACAATAATCCGTTAATTTTTACTCGGATGCATCAACACCGCTGTAAATGGAAAGTAATTACAGATAAATCACTCGTTCCTCGAGGGATTGTAATAACCAATGATAATTTTATGAACAAAATTCAGCCGTATTATTTTAACCATCTCTTTACGCGAAATCGTGTCTCAAGTGTGAAAGTGAACCGACATTAAGGCAGCGCACCAGTAACGTTTTCCAATTTCATATTACGTCCAGACAATTTTCAAAGCCCGAGTTTTTCATAAACGATGAAAAGTCTTCCCATTCAAGTTCATTCATCCAGGTAAGACTGAAGTTCCCACCTTCTGACTCTTCTTTGATCCTTGTTAAATTTTCCTGAATTAACACCATATACCCTTAAAAAATTCGTTTGTACCTACTCTTGAATAATTGTCTGTATATGCCGAGTGAAAGATAAACTTCCAAAATGGGTGTCGCGTGATGGCAATAAAACTAACTACTGCGCGCGCAATCAGAATCGACCATATACAATTCCGGGTCGTTGTGAACGGGTGATTATTTTGACGAGGTTTCACGTAGCGGAAAGCGTCGTCGTTTTTTAACGACGCATAATAGGTCCAGGTACAACACGAGCAATACAGTAACGGGCGTGGTTCATCTGTTACACAAGTGATGTATGACATAGGTGCTTTTCACCTGCCTCGACACGTACTAGTTCCCTCTAACTCTCTCACAATTACACCGGTTTGTATACCCGCTGATTGTAACGGATGTACGCACGCGACTACCAAAAGTAAGTGGGTAACTGTGAACACGCACGCGATGATCGCTGGAGAAGGGAGGAGGGTACGAGGTACTTTAGGGCACTTCGAAACCACACCGATAAGTGTTTTGCACACGACTCACGCGCGCGTACCGTTGTTACACTCGAACGCAGCTCGATTAATGTTCACAGGGACATAAGAATGAGTAGCAACGCCTCACGTGATAAGAATTCCTCTTTTTTTCAGTCCCAATGCCTGTACATATAATATCGGTTATAATTTATGCCAACGGAGTGCGCATTCCATCTTAGAAACTGAACACTGTGTATTCACCTTTTATCCTTTAAACCCGGTGAGTAAAAATGTTTCGTGATACCTGACCGATTTATAACATAACGAATCGTCGAAAGTCATTTGAGGTGATCGTGACTGCGATTGCTGGCTTTCGCTGTATCTTCGAACTGTAAATATTACAGGTGCAGGACAGATGTCACTATTTCGTGGGAATTCGATGCACTAAATATTTGCGCAGGGTAAGCAATGGAAATATTTGTTACATAACGCAAATAACCTACCAACGGCATATTTGCCCGATCTATCAATGTGGCGCCGGCAAACAGCCGCAATATATCGGTGTGATATTAAATTTTATGCCAACAACACGAGTTGTAGAACAATTTTACAGTGAATGGCTACTGCTGGTATTTATCATTTCTATTCACCTGTATGTACGTATTTATATATGCGGACCACAATACCTGAATTTGCGTTCAATTTCCACCACTGAATCCGCAAGTGCTTTTATTTCATATCACCGTGAATAGGATCAATCATATTTACCTGCAACAAAAAAAAGAGAGAAAAAAATAAACGCAATGAATAACGTTATTTCGACTCGAAGGTGGATTGCAGTGCTTGAATTTAGTGCAAAATTAATGCAGCATAAACCGGAAGCACTCGGTTGATTGTTATAGCTTGTATAATTAACAGCGTTCATTTAGACGGCGTCCCGCGAGGAAGGATGTAATTCCTGTCCGGTAAATTTCGTGATGTTTTTATGTTAATGTACCATGTACGACAAGCTTATACCTCGGCTCAAACCATAATTTTGTTACGAGACAAACATGGAGGGACGTATTTTCGCTTCCATTCCACGCATCCTACCATTCATATGTGTAATATATTTGGGGTCCAGAGGTTTTAAATGAGTAACAAAATAATTTGTTTTTTTTTTTCTCGTTTTAGCCTTTCACGTCGAATATGGTGTGCAGTGTGTGCTGTACATGCGCCTGATCGGTGGAAATGGGTACTAAAAATTGTGCACATGATAAATGGCCGAAGTCTGCCTCCCACTTTTCAGATAATAAAGATGCGGATTGCGTGGCTGGGCACAAAGGAGGAGAGTGAAATAGAGGGAGGATATGAGGAGAAAGAAAGAAAGAAAGAAGTCGGAAAAAGATATAGAAAGCGATTTTCGCCTCTCGTTGTGTATCGCTTTGCACGATCCTCGTATTCGCCGGGCGTTCACCGCGGCGTGAATCGGCTATCCTGCAGTGCCGTGGAGGAAAAGCGATTTACTCTGAAAGCAAGAGTATCAACGGATGAAGATGCCCCGTTTCCACCCTGCCATCTCGTATAATGCACGCCGTTCGAGCCATGGATTTCCCATACCGCGGTGCATCTCTTCCTCCTCGCGATACGAAGCGTCGACCCCCGATGCAGTCTGCAGTTTAAAAACAGCGTAAGTTATACGAATAACCAGCTCGCGGTGGACCATCTCACGAAATTGGAATCCGATACCGTGACGTCGCTGCTGGTTTATTTTCCAGCAAGGGAGCTTCCGTAAATTTCGTAACGCGAAAATTTGTATTTGAGTGATCCCCTTTTTTCTAAAAACATCTAAAGATAATTATTGGTAAGAAATAACATGTATTGTTAAACGAAAAACCTCTTCCCCGAGTAACAAAGCGTAACGAACTCCTTAACCCCTTCCCCTTTTACCCCAAAGAAAGATACAGGGAAAAGAATAACGTGTTTCTCGATCCTTCGGCAAGCCGGCGATCGTTAACGATTTTTTTATTTTTTGTTTTATCACATATGAATGTAACTGTTGACGAGCACTCCAAGCGCGTTGCGTTCACCTTTAATGTGGCATTCCGTAACATCAGAGATAATGCTCGTAATACGATGTGGATGGAAACGAAAATTTTGACGGATGCACGAGCCGCGAATTGAAAAAGAACAGAAAGAAAAGGACAATTGAAAGCGATACTGTATCACGCCGGGGAAAAAGTTTGCTTTCGCTACGCTCAATTTTGTGTATTAATCATTTTCATCATAAGATATGAATTTTTTAATGTCTCAAGCTTAGATTTTCATGCGACGATGACGCTGCGGATTGCAATTGCGTAAACTGATGGTGACGAAAGCTTCCTCGATACGAACCGAAATAACAACTGAATCAAATCGAGACTATAACTTTAATTACATTCGGCGCAGCTGCTGCGAAACTAAGGGCGCTAGGAAGCCGCGCAGTATCTTAATTAATGTGTGACTATTCGGAAATCGAAATTTAGGGATACAACGTATAACGTTGATGACTCCGTGTTCACATTATCACGTGAGGACTCGTAGATTGAATCGATCGGTTGGCCAAATATCCATACTTTTCACTGATATTATCGCAAGGTAGTTGTGCTTTGTGTGATCATCAAATGATTGTATTAGCAAGCTACAAAGATTGCTTTGAATATAGGAAACTTAGAAATACAGGAATTACAAATGAAAGATTGAATATTTTTATATTTAAAATTCCGTAGAATTTAATCTAAGAAAGATGTTTCATTCGATCTCACTGTCACCGTTAACGCAGATTTGACTATAATTTTCTCGCCAATAAAATGCTCGACAACGGCGGACACGTGCCAATAAATTTAGTTTCCAAGGATGTGAACGCTCGTCCGTTCCTGAGAAATTCATCCCCGATATCGGATTTGACGACACTCTGTATTCAATATCTGGTCACTTTTTCCCTGGTTTCTCCACCCAACGGCGATCCATCCATCGTTCATTGTCCCGATCATCTTGGCTCCTCTGTCTGGTTGATGGCATTACCTTAAGGAGATCTCATGCCCGCGACAAAGGCCAGGGGTCGTCGTAGAAAGAAGAGCGTTCACGGATTCGCCGGCGGTATTGCAGGGACAGGATATAAAAAGAGATAAAGAGGCGACACAGGGCCGAGAGAATGATTCCCTGCAGGTAAAAGAAATAGGTATGGTATACCTCGTAGCCCTTCATCCGCTTTTCCTCGTCCATCCGTTGCCTTGATTTTGCCGTCACGTTTTGTGTTCCAGTAGTCACGTGGCTCGCGACTCGTGCGCGTTTTCACCCCACGACGTATTTCGAGATCCAAAGTTGCCAAGGACGAGAAAGCAGAATCGAGGAGTCGAAGGGAAAAGGAGAGGCAAAATAATCTCCGAAATAAGAGGCGGAGGTGTTGGTAGAAGCAATGAGGGTATATGTATAGCGAGGAGGCGAAGGAGGCCAGCGATGAAGAACTCTTTTATTATTTTAATTAGTTTCAGAAGTATTCTCAATGCCCCAATAAAAGAGAATATGGACTAAAGCTCCAGCCATCTCGTGATTATGGATAGACGAGGATCGAGTTCAGAAGAAGCACCTCTGGAACGATGTAATTTAATACTGAAAGAGCGGGATAAAACAAATAGCGGTGTACGTACATACATAGATTGAGGCCGATTCGAGTCGCGCGGATGCTGATGGAAATAGCGAACGGGCATGAATGCGGGGAGGTTTTATTAATTAAGAAAATAAAACCGAATGTATACCCACATCCAACGAGAAAGTCTACACCGCGAGGAAAAGTAATTAATCAAATCAAATATTCCTCCGACTATAATTGGCGGAGCCGCTACGACGCGACGGATAGCTAAAGCAAGGCAAATTTTGCAGTCAGTCCGACAATTGCGACTAGGGGAAACTTTTTTTCATCGCCGGTTCTTTGTCGAATTCACCCGCAAATCCCGCTGGGAGAAGACGGCGCGCGACCGATGTCTCTTTCTTCTTCCAACAACTTTGACTCTTCTTAAATAAATAACTTTTCTTCGCAGTACCTTACGGTAGGTATAACAGGTAGATATTCGCGGTCGACGGCAGCTAGACGTGCGATCTCGTTAAACGAAGGCTTAAGAAGGTATCCAACCCTCTGGAGGGGAAACAAAAAAACTCTAGCTTTTTTCCAAAGTTACTCGACTGTAAATGAAAAAAATTCTCCCAAACCTTGTTCCACGAGGTACGTTACATATATAATACGAGCGTTGAAAAATGATTTGAGGGGAAAAAAAGTAATCCAACTTTTCGGTTCAAATACCTGACTCATTCTCGTTAACTTTAAGTTCGGAATGTAATTTTTTTACGCTATTTATACTGTTATATGATTTCGTGAGCAGTGAGGTTGACTTCTTATATTTAAATAAACGTAATTGCATTTTCTTACCTTCCCCGAGAAGCACATGAAACGATATTTATACTGATACTTTCAAAAATGAACGCACCGATATTTTTATCGACGGACATGTGCCAGAATAATGACGATCGATATCACCAGCATTTTTTACTTGAAATTTATTCTTTTCTTCAAAACCAAGACTATAAAAACGAGCCTATCTTCGACACCAAGTTTATCATAAAAGCTACCTTCCAAATAAGCGTCACACTTTTTTATTTGCAGCCTCCTGAATGGTGTTAAAAATTGCAGTGAACAGTTTGGATAAAATCTAGTTCACATTCGAGATGCACATATCAAACATTGACGCGTAGAGGTATTTTTAATGAACACTTGACGCATCTTCCGATCAAATACCCGGTCTATAGACTGGCTGCGAGTAGACCGTTGATTCGTTTTCATAGCCGGTATAAATATCAACAAGGGATGGATCGGTAGGCATATGTACATTTATATATGTATATGTGTGTATGTACCTACGGAATTCAATGGAACACGTATAATCGGGTTATCCTAAAAAACGATAAGGGTAGAAAAACAGGAAAAAAAGAATATGTACTATCTGGTCTTGATTATCGGAAATTGTTTGGGCGTGGTCGACGGTACACACCGCGAACGATCCTCGGTACAAAACTCGATGATAAATAAATGGAAAAAAAAAAAAAAAAAAAACGTACATGATCGCGAAAAAAACGTACACGACCATCGCAACAGTCTCGCACGTTCTCACATAACTATACCTACATGTGTAGGTAGGTGGACGTTGTAAAAATCTATATATACAGATGCATCAGATAGATTGTTTTTTATGCGAAAATCTGTATGAGCCGAACAGAGAAAATTCTCGATTCGTAAACTAACCAAAAACCATCGGCGTATTTGAGGGTGACAAATCTTCGCTGTATAGGTAAATCAGACGGAATGAGCCGCTGGCTGAAATATTTTATCGTTCGATACGACCATCGCGCAATCGTCGTATTAATTGTAGCAAGGAAAAAAACGAAATTGTCTCTCGGTATTCAGAAACTTGTGCAAGGCCAAGAATAACTGACATTTGCGAAATAGCAATCGTCAAACGAAGATTCATTGTTGAACCAGTTCAATCAACACCTGACATTTCATCTGTCAGTAGACGAATATGTTTACTTATAGAAAAGAAGCGAAAATCGCAATTTTTTTTTTTTTTTCGACTAGGTATGCTGTACCGAATCTAATTCATCAGTGGCAACTCATCTTTCCGTATCTTGAACGAAATCGTTGGTGCTGTTGGTACGTTTTCATCTCTCGTGCCGAGTTTGGCGCTGAGGCGGCGTATTTCACGAGTTTATACTTATGATACTTCGCTTATTTTCATACGTCAAGACGTCAGGCAGCTGGCTACCAATTCTAAAAATGAATAGCGCTGCAGCTGCACACGATGCAGATTGTAGGAATGTGTGCGCCTATCTAGCTGAACAACATGTACGGGAGGAATAGCTTGTCTGTGAAGATTGCTTTTGGCTTTCATAGTCGAGCCGAGACTGCGACGAAACGCCATTGCCGGTGCAGGGGAACGGAAACGGTGCACTCGGACCGGAAGCAGCTCCTTCTGTGCAGCCCTCGATTGCATGTTCCGTTTGCATTTGCTCCCGAGTGTCGGAGACTTGGGGAAATCGCATTTCGAGGGCAACTTCTACAGTCGATCCGCTGTCCCGCTGCCTCCCGCAGGACTTCGGACAACATCGGGATCCGGCGTAGATTTATTTGCAAGCTCTTGAGCGAAGCTGATCACGTCGGCAAGATAAACAGGGAAAATGCATGTATACATCACGCCGCATGACAGTGAGCCCATCCCCCCGTTGCCAAAACCCCGGCCCTCGGATCATCCCTCAACTCATATCCTACCCGCTGCCCGCGTCTAGCTGTTGTTGTTTTATCGCTCAACCGTTTGTCACTGACTGCTAGACAGACAATAGCGGCCCTCTTTATATCGCCGTGTTGCCCAGACGACCGCTTCGCCGAGTAACGGAGGAACATTTTTTTCCCAACGCACGTATTCTCCTCCTATTTATAATGCGTTCGTCGGTCAAAGTTTTTAAACGAAAAGAGAAGCACTGTTTGGTCAGCTCGATGCATCAGATTTACTGTCAAGTACAAGATAAATAAATTAGAAAATTCTTGAAAAACATTACAGGGTTCAAATTTTATTTCGTGAATTTCATCCGCTGGTTATCGGCATTAAACTGAACGCAATGAAAAATTTTTAGAAAAAACTTTGACTAATTGTTCGAACCAACTTTTGTGTTTTGACAAAAATGATTACGTTGTACGTCTTAACTTATCACACCTAGAAGGATACGTGAACAAATTAGAAAAAGGTAATGGATTCGAATAACTTGTTATCTTTGAGTAGCGTTAATTAGAAAAAAAATGATAAATTCTGTGCTATTCCAAATGTTCTTTCAGTAAAATAAACGTAATTTCGGCAACCTTGGAAAATATGAAAATTTTTTCCTTATGCACAAGAATCGAACTTGAAAAACAGAGAAAAGAGTCTTGGAGTTATTTTGTTTATTTTTATTGAATCTCAGCTGAAACGTATGAAACTAATTTCAATCCTTCAAATTTCGAATGAAATTTTTGCGTTCGTTCGATGATTCAGTGCGGGATTTTGAAATCAAACAAGCCTGTAATTGACGGGTACAGTAATTCTGAGAAAAGGGTAGGTACCAAACATGTCTTGATAGAAATACAGCAGCGGTATAAACCGGAGTAGCAAATTCTCCGGGAGCATTCAACGGAATGGCGGAAAATGAGGGACGCGTATGCCGGGTATTGGCCAGGCACTGAAAGCCGGTAGTAAAATGGAATAAAAAATGTAATGGAAGGGAGTAAAAAGGTAGCAAGGAGGAGAGTTGCACACGCGCGGTGCTTTATACAACATGACGCGACCTGTTAGAGGTACAGAAACGATCAGCTCGCTTCATCACTACTCGAATAACCAATAAAAACTGTCCTGAGCACTGCAGTCGGGGTTATACGAAGAAAGTTCTCTCGTCGTTTAGAGCAATGCTTGAACCCGTGTGCAGAGAACAATACGAGCCAAGCGATAGTTCAGACCGCGGACCATTGGCCAATTCGCAATCCAGGATATCGGAGATACCGGGCCGAAAAGCTCCTCCGATATTGTGTTATCCTTTATTACAGGATCCGAGCTTACGCCTCCCGCCCATTCTCTCTTGTCAGCTGATACTCGTTCAGAGTTCTCCCGCAACATCTCAGTCGCTGAGCAGCCGGAGAGCCAGCTGGATTCGAACTAACAACTATTTAATAATCAAACTTATTCAATTTCCGAGCTTCCACTTGGCGATGGTTTCTCGCTTTCAGGACGCTGTATATATAGGTACATATATATATTATATACGCAGCGAGACGCCAAGGTACGAGATATCTACCTCCCTTCGTTTTTTCGCCTCTCACAGTGGATATCTGTTGTTGGAAATTACGTATTTTCCCTTGGCATTCCTTGTTGCTTTTCACTTAGCTCGCTTATTCAATTCCAGCTGATTGGAATTTCTTTTATCTATGTTCTGAGCTCGTCACGTTTGCACTAGCTGTTTAATTACAATCTATGCAATTAAACCTGCAATCTGCACCGTGCCTGATATCCTTGGAGAAATCGAATTTCTCGTTACCTCAGATTATACCCGCGTTTAATTCTCATTACCAGTGACGAGAATAATGATATTCCGCTCTGATTCCAAAGCGATGAAACGTTGAATAATCCGAAGAGTGGACGAGAACATCGAGTGCCAAAAGAAGAAGATGGAAATAAACGGCAGAAATTACGATCTCTTGCGCGGATGCTTTATTTCGGTTCGTTCGGAGCGAGCTGAACGAAAATACTTTTATGAGAAATGATTTTATCAAAAATTGAACAAGACGTTCATTGAAGAGCTGAGAGCTAAGAGCTAAAACCGAATCAAAAAGATTTATACTTCGGGAAAGTTTAATTCAGGCGAATAACAGATCGGATCAAGTACAGATTTTTGCGGAAAAGGAGAAAAAAGAATATACATTAATAATAGCCGCAAGATGAAAAAATGAGCATTTTAAAACAGCGTTGAAATCACATGAAATTGCGTGATCTAGATTTAGCCCTGTTTACGAATGAAACCGGATAAAAATTTGACAGCGGAGCGGGTGACGATCTAGAAAATAACATAAACCGGAACCGTTCCAATGCGTAACCCGAAACAATTTCAAGCGAACCGAAGCCCTGTTGAAACCTAAAACTTTGATAAGGTCATGTAAGTGTCCAGGGATAAGACGATAAGTAAGTATGCAGATTTGAATTCACGCAGCGTGCCCAAGCCAAGCACGAAAGCCCGAGGCAGGAAGCAGGGGGGAAGGAGAAACGAAACTCATCGTCGTCGACCGATCGTGTAATCGATTTGCTGGTAAAATGCTGGGAGGCAATTCTGTGAAACAATACATTGCATACTTTCGCCAAGATAATTGCGGAGTTTGGCATGTTAGAGAGTTATAATGTTGATTTTATCGTGAACCCAGAAAAATGATCTGGATATTTGAATACCAGCCTGTGAGGAAATTCACACTTGAAGCAAGAAAGTTGAAATCAAATTTTCTTACCCGATTATACCAAGTAGATTATCTTACGGGTTCGACATCGGCGAGAATGTTTTTGTTTAAAGCTAATCAAAGAGCAAAAGCGCAAAAGCATCCTGAAAGTAGAAGAACTGAATTTATTGTGTCCACCTAGATAAAACATTGCTATAAGCATTGCCAAGAACTTATCGGGATAAAATATTTCGTTCGAACAGCGATAAGAGGAGAGAATCGGAAGATCGTTTTGATAGGATTATGGAATGATGGACCAGTCGGTCGTGGGCGAGAAAAAATACCTGGAACTTCTCGCTTCTGGCGTACGAAATGACGAAGATGAGGCGCATAACGAAAGGCGCGTGCAGTTGCATCCGGTAACAAATCACTGTTATGGCGGGGGTGGCAAGTTTATACCCGGCGTGTATTCCGGGCAATCCGCGGGTTGCCTGGTGGAACTCCGAGCGGCCATAACGTAGAAGTATCGCGCGGCTGAATCGCGGTACGGTAACGCAGATCCGGAACGAACGGTGCCTTTTCTCACCGCTGGAGGCAAACTGCGAGGAGTGGATGTATGACGGGGGATTTGTCCGCCCATACGCGACAGGCCGTGCTGTTTCATTTTTCAAACACGCCACCTAGCAAAATGTATTTTAATAGTCGAATGATAAAGTGTCCCGAATATTTCATTGCCCCGGGTCAACTCGACTCGGATGGAAAAATGAACGAAATTTCTTTCTGTTCTTTTTGTTTGTTTATTGTTCTTTCTTTTTTTCTAACACGTTTTTTCACCCCGACGTAAAAAGAGCTGCATGGTATGACTTTTCACTCTGGGCGGGGGGGGGGATGATGATGGACATTTTTACCCTCGGTTATACTGAAATCGTTCGGAAAATTATTTGACCGAAGAAAAAAAGGTTTCGTTTGCAAATTTTCCGGCCTTATGGCCCGCCGTTTAAGGATCTCTGTAACTCCCTACTCAAAATTCTCCGATATTTTCAAAATATTTCCATTTCAACTTCACCCTGAATCCGGAGAAAAGCGTTTCTAGAATTCCCTACCCCTCGCGGCCAACAATGCGGAAAGACCGGACATGATATGGGAGTCTGAGTTTCACGCAGCATTGACCATAAAGTAGGATTGATTTAAAATTTAAATGGTGGGGGATGTAAATTTTTTTTTTTTTTTAATATTATTATTATTATTACGCTCGGCTGCTCCGCGTGGAAATGATTGATCCTTTCTCGATTGAACCTGAGAATGAACCGTGATAACAATATGAAGGTAACGATTGTGTTAGAATGATAAAAATTTGATAGAAATTAGGACGCTCCGAAAAGAAATAAAAGTTGATTGGAAATGCAAAGGGTAAAAATCATTTTAGGAAATATTTACATATTTGTGACGATTAAATTTGGAGAATCTGTGCGTATGTTTTTATATGTATAAAAGTAATGACGAGAACAAAATCTGACGCCATATGCGGTATTTCAATTGGTACCGGATCGTTGAATTTTATTGGTCATATATTGATGATTTTATAAATTGGCTACTCTCGACGAATATTCTATTTCGATTGAAAATATTGTACCGCCAGTTTTACCAATTGAAACGTTAATGCAAGTACGCGTTCTGAAAGCGAATGCCTGCACAGCGAGCTCGCGTGTATGCGCGATGAAAATATGTCATCGGGAATGCTGGGCCGTTTAATAATAAAGCTTTTCAACATCGATCGAATGTTTTATTCACGGCACAATACCTTCGTTGGTTAATTAGGCTCGATTTAAAGGATTTCATGACAATATATCGGTTTAAACAGACTTAGCAGCTCACCATTCTGTTAGGTATAGAAATACTGAAAACTGCTAATTGCATCTCTGTATGGTATAAGCTGTACGGTAAAGTACCAATTATTTCCCTCAAGTATCAGATTCCATTTGCATGCGCTTGTATGAACTCTTATCGGTACAGAATTAGTTGCGCAACCTCCCGAATACTTCAAAAACAATTGGCACTCGTTGACGTCACCGAACCAAGGAAGATGTCAACTTCGATCATTTGTATAACAATGGAACTGTTGTTTAATGGTGAAAGAGCGAAGAGAACAACTTCCCTGACAAATTAAATCGACGACGAATTTCAAGTGAGCGATACTAGCGTTGAATGCAATCATTTCAGGCATTTCGCCTCAATCATACCGTAAGCAGAGATCGCGACTTTGTCATTGTTTAAGATGTGGAACTAAATGTAATTTGCAATTCGTGATTTCGTGCTGCGGGGTTTATCTATATATCTACCAGAGAACCAAAAATGTTCTCCTGGAAATCACTTTATTTTTTTGTCAAGAGCTAAATTTTCCATACTGGTCCAGTCGAAATTCGAAAAACGTAGTTTTTCGATACACCCTTGTATCTACATATTGTGTACATATATATATATATGTACACATATATAGATATTTTACTATTGTTCTGCTAAAATTTGAGGGCCACGATGAATCGAGGTTTATATGAGGGATTCTCCGTCAACTCGACCACTTTTTTTTCGACCATCTCAGATCTGCCCCATAATTGGTTTTATCAAAATACTATTAAAAGGTACTCCATGTGAATTTTTTCAGATTTTTTAATTCATTATTTGAGAAATTGCCGTTTTTTTTTTCAAACGAATATATCTCGGAAACTTGAAGTAACTGAAAAAAAAATGACTCTACATAAAAGTTGTAGTTTTTTGTTAGCTATCGAAAGGAATTTTTGAAAAAATTTTTACGTTCCGGTAACGCTGATTTTTTACCAAAAAGGGAAGAAATTATTTTTTTATCATTATTCAAAATTTGCCGATTTACTAAACTACGCGTAGGCAGGAGCGGCAGGCTGCCGGTAAGGATCAGAGTTATCTTCAGAAACCCGATATTCGATTATATCGCGGCGGCAAGCTTGCAGCCGCGAAAAGTACGCGCAGCTTCTCGCTCAGCGTGTATAAAAGCAAATTGTATTATCCGCACAACAGCAGGGTTAATTTTATTATTTCCTCCGTGATTTTTTTACCCGACGAAACACTTTTTATCTAGCAAAGTTCGAATCTGTTTCGGAAATGCCGGGATTTTGGTGTTTGTCGCATTTCAATTTGCAGATGGGACGCTTTTCGTACATATGTATGGAGCCGCGGAGTCGAAAACAGGCTGGAAAAGGTCGAATGCCCTCGTCTATCCCCTCGAACCGGGTTCAAAGCTAGCCTCTCATTAATCACTGGCAACGCCACGTTTAATTATTTATTTATTCCCGTTACTCCACGGCTGATGATTTTCTGAAGAACAACCACGTTTCCAATTACGACGCCGGAGGGAGAAAAGCATTCGCCCAGCTCAACGTTACCCCGCACGCATTCAAGTTTCACCCAGCAACACTAGGACGTAATATTCTTCCCGAAGGATCGTTCTTTCTTGTTTACGGACGAGATGCTCTACCGAGCAGAAGTGGTGGGGTGAACGTGGCAAAAATTAAAACCAGCAAACGGACGCACAAGAAAAGAATGGTTAGGGAACGCAATCACCGCGACAAGGAGAGACAAAAGGATTCATTAAACGTGGATGCACTTTTCTCCGTTTCCAAGTAGGTCTTTGTCGGTTATTCTGTTTGCTAAGTATCCAAGCTGTATGCGAATACCGCCAAATAATTAAAACGTAAGCCTCGAGGAAGCGTTTTTCCAATTTATCTTTCCTCTGGTTTGAGATACCTCAAGCAGAAATTGAAAGGATCTTGTAACCATGTGTATAATATTCATATCATTACATGTATACCCGTGCAAAAAGTTCGTTCCGAGAGCTTCGACTAGTCTGTTAAGTAGCTCAGTGTAATGAAGCGTTTCTCCAAAAATGACGAATCGATATCCCAGCTAAAGAAACATGATTCCAATTGCTTGACGGATGCGTAACCGGTACTATCAAGGAAATTAATTCAATATTTGCGAGCTTGAAATAATTGTACTGAAAACATGCGTAAGCGTATATACGTACCAAGTAGTCGAAACTTGAATCGAGTAAGCGATCCTCGCCATCGCGTGTTTGGAACGAAGGCAATTATCGGTGCGTGCGTATATACTGTATATACAATATCGTCGTAGGATGGAAATTATATGTAGATTCGTGTATTTCAGCATCTGACATAGCCCGACGAAAATTATTCCATTATGGTGGAGGTGACTGTAACAGTGGGCGATAACTCGCAAAATATTTACCTGTAACAAACAAGAGAAAGAGCTTTTAGTTCACTGGTAACAAAAAAGAAATATGTCAGTTTAATATTCGTAGAAGGCAGCGTACCGAACGAGTTATTACATGCATCCAGTTCCAGTCAAAGAGAAGCGGAGCAATGAGAAATCGTCTAACAATTGTCAAAAAAAAGGCTAAGGGAAAAAACACGTGTAAGTTACTTTCGTAAATTGAAAGTTATATACCATTATCTGTACCGTTCGAGAAACGGCTCGCCCCGCTTTTTAATATCATTTTGTCCCCTCGTTTTTTCTTAGCAAATAATATAAGGGTATATGTCAGTTTAATTCACGATCAAGTTAATCGAGTATATGCTAATGGAAAAGAGCATTCCAGGCCACATTTTCTCTCTCTTCTTCTCTTCTAAAAGGCCATTTCCGGATCTGATTATAACTCGCGATATTTCATTTCCGAGTATAATATCCTCTATCTTAAATCAACGAAATATCCTTTGCTGTGACTCGTTATTACACCTAAGCCCCACAAAGACCGGCAATCTTGAAGACCCTGCTAACGATCTTCCGGATTCTTCGACCGTTCTATAATCTCGCGTGGTTCTTATCATGATTACCGAAATTCGCAGGATTACCAAAGAATAGAACAGAGTCCGAGGTACCCAAATTCAAAATTACGATCGTTAGCCGTGAGAAGACAACCTTATACATTCACGATGGTCGAAGTCTCCGACGATGCAAGTTCACAACGAGGCGAGAGTTTAATTCCAAAGGATATACGGACCTCAGGGGAAAACGGTACGATATTGCGAGCGAAGCGCTGACCGCGTTCGTAATTCATTTGGATGAGGTGTATAACCCCCCTCCCCCCTCCTCCATCTCACCTCCCAACACGACGGTATAGCCGAATGCACTTGGCCCGCAGTGCAACGGTCAACGAGATGCTGCGGTATTATACCTATTATATCCGTATACCTTACATCAACCGAGTCCCTGATGAACTTCTCCGAGAACTTTGACAATCAAATGCATATTCATCTCATGGTTGGTAATTCCTGAGTAATTTACGGACGCCAATTCACCATACTCGACTTCAAGAAGTGTTCTCCTAACACGTATGACGACGAAACAGAGAATTGATTGCATCAAGAGGGGAAAAAATAATTTTCAAAAATGCTCGAGAGAGAATTTCACCTTGAATATTGGAAACGAAACTCGAATATGTTAGTGTTTCAGTGTTTGTTTTACCTCTCACTGTTTGTTTGCTCACCCGCCATGAGAACGAATTCCAGAATTTCATGATATCCCGGTGCGATTCGTGTCAAGGTTTGTGTAAGAAATTCTCAATTTTGAATGTGAAAAAAATTTGACTCGTTCGGTGAATCATTTCGCGATAAGGGCAGACGTTTTTCTGAAAATAAACTCGCGGCTGGTGTGAAAATAAATAACGCCTAATAGAATCAAAGCTAGAAGAAGCAAATATAATTAATTGTCATTTTTTTTTTTCTCTCAAAATTGGATTTCGGCCGTACCGCCGTCTCTCTTAAAAAGTTGCTTTGGAGTTCTGCGATTCACGATTAACGATGGATTTCATTTGCGAGAACAATTGTGAAAACGATTCTCATTTTTCATTCAAATTTTCGTTGGTATTCAATTTCTTCTTTTTCCCTGCGTAACAATAAAGAGGTCGGTCCGAAGTCCGCGGCCGAGAGAGACAGTGATTTTTAATTAACTGCTTGTTGAAAGTGGCGAATGCTATGGAAAGACAGGGAGTTTAATCAATTTCAATGAAAAGAGCGATTTCATCATGACGCACGAGGTTGTATTGTGCCTTGGATCGGTGCACGTATCGATCGGCGCACATAAGCTTCGAGTAAAAGCAGTGACAAAGAGTCGTCCGATGTTGGTTGGGTCAAGTTTGGTGCCTGGTGATTCAGCGATCGATCTCCTAAATCGAGCCTCTTCTTCGCTGCAAGGCCCGAAGCATCGGTTGGCTGATTTTCGTACCGTATCAAGACGACGTGTGGGTTCCTTACAAATCACCGCAGCGGAGGAGGTGCCGGGAACAAAGAAGAAAATGCCGCTCTCGAGCTCAACGTTAGATGTTATCCCGATCGGTTCTTTGGGAAGCAACAAAAAGACACCGCGATCGACTTATTATTTGTCGGTTAATCAGCGATTCGCCCTGGGCGAATCCCGTTCTGCGGAGAATTTCATTACCGCAAGACGCCGAGGAGGAAACTATAATACTCGAGGGGTTTCTGCGAACCTTGTACCATGTCACAAGGTTAACAAGATTGGACAACGAGTTTTGAGGATCCCTGCAGGAGTGGTCGCAACGAACCGGGGGGGGGGGGGGGGGGTATAAGGCTGCGGCGGCAACAAGAAACTAACTTTGGACCCGGATTGTAATTCGTAAACAACGGTTTAGGCCGCGACTTACTCGCTTATATATTTAACGCAGTGGGCATGTTATATAGAGCCTTAATTACGGTTCAACGGATTAAGTTAGGACGATTAGAGTAACGGTATTAGGACGAGCCATGTATTTCGGCAAATTCTACGCTGATATTAATCAAGACCTCACGGACGGGTAAACGAAGACGCCGGTATTTCGTATCTTTGGGATATCGGGCCCAGGAGCTGGATCAAGTGGAAAATAATATCTTTCGGCTGTTCTATATTCCTCCAGGATGCGAAATAGGGGTGCAGACTGTAAAAACTGATCCTTTTTCGTTATCACCTTCGACCCGAACAAACTTCTCTCTATCCCCCCTCCCCTATAAAAGTCACCCAATGCGAGAGCGAGGATTCCCTGGCTTATAAAAATCACCTCCGAGGATTCGTGCCGGGACGCGGCTTGGATCCAGCTGTAAACAATTTAATGGCTCATTGCGACGATCATGGAAAAAATGCGAATTGTGCTATGTGACTCGGAAATAGGTCACGATTTTGGAGCTTCTTTCGTTCGACAATATTCAGGACACTTCGAAGATCGATAGGCCAGCTCGAGTTGTGTGCTGTGAACGAATGTCGACTCTCTTCATGTCGGGCACCGTTTCGACGATTTTTTATTTGCTACCACTTTTTATATCTGCCCGCTTTGAACTCTCGTTGAATGGTCGTCTCCGGGATAAATCGCGGCTCGAATTGACGAAGCACTCAAGCGAGTTTAAATGTCGGATATATTTTTTATATTTCCTCTTCCTTCTTTTCTCGCCATCAAAAGCAGGCACGGACCACGACCTATTTTCCAATATCCGCGAATTTGATAACGAGTGGAGGAAAAAGATATCTCAACGGTGTGACTAAAAGCTCGAGACGAAATGAGTGCTAGAATGTATACACAACTAGTTTGAGAAAACTGAGATGTCGATTGGACGGAAATAACTCGAGAAGCGAGCTTATTCGATGCGATAACACTTGCCAGGTTGAAATAACCGGTGAGGCATTACACTGGAGTTTGGTTCACTCTAGCCAGTTTCGCCAAGAGAACAGCGACCAATTCACTTGGTCTGAAATCCCACCAATTTCTGATCCCGTGCCTACCCATAAACAGTAATTACCTATTAGACCATACCACCGAATGGTATTCATCAGGGCGAAGTTGAGCCTCGCATCTTATAATCCTGGAATCTCGAGCCAGTTGCTATTCATACACGTATAACCACGATGTGTGCCGATAGTTCGGATTACTTAGTTTGCCGTCTGAAGGATGGCCCAGTTTCCATCGCGAACATATAATTTCCGCCAACTTCACGATGATGAGGGAAAGAGGCAGCACCTCTGCATATTGAGAAAGGAACAAACGAAGAACCCATCGCTCTATACCTGCAAATTGAAATCAATTACCTGCTAGACGGTAAGCAAACACGGACTGATGGAATATCGGGCAAATTGCTTAATTTGAACTGCAGGTGGGAAGTACATTATATCGCACCAAATCTCAAGCGCACACGTAAATTGAAAAGTTAAGATGCGGTTAAATTTTTACGAAGCAAAATTTGTTTCATTTTCGGGTGTAGTTCGGAAGAGCCCATAACTCCGATCAATTTGAAATTTTAAATTCCCATGCACGATGACGAATATAACAATGAAAATGCTCGCAAATTTGATTTTTAAGGTCAAAACTCACAAAAACTGATTTTTCAAAAGTTTTTCAAAAAAAAAAATGTATAGAACATAGAAAATCAGTCTTTTTATAGGCTACAAATTTTGTAAAGCAACGTTTTTCTCTAAGATCAACACTTATGAAAATGAAATAGACAAAATTTTTAAAAATTATTTTTTGATGATGTTGAAAATCAAATTTGCGGGAAATTTCACCATCATATTTGTGATCAGCGAGTCAAAATCTCTGACTATATGAAATTTCGAATTGATCAGAGGTATGGGCTTTTCGAAACTTTATCGTCATTTTGTTTTCAAGAGAGTCAACAAAAGTGGATGAAGCCCCTTTGGATATAAGTGAACAAAACGAGCAATGATGCTTTTCCCTCGCGTGAAAAAAAAACTCTTACATTGAGAAATACGAGAGCCAACCGACCCCGAGAGTATCGCTCTGATCCTGACAATGCAGGACTTACCCAAGTGGCACTTTACTTGTCCGTGGAAAAATGCGATTCGCACAGATCTGACGCTTGTTCTTTATTCAAGCGCGTCGCGTCGCTATAGGGTTGCAAATTTAATTCAATTTCCGCTTCTTCCCGAGATTTCCTTTACATGCATAGACGTGAAAATGGCGCAAAATAGGTCAAGCACTTTTGAAACAAACAAAAATACAACACCTATATACCATACCAAAGCAAACACTAAAGGAAATTCTCCGTCAATCCTGCAAATTATTTTTATTCCTCGTTGCTATTACTCAAGCGTGATAAAAAGAGAGATGACGTAACGAAGTTTCGTAACTCTCGACTTACCGTAACACGCCCAATTATATATAGAAGTTCTCGCATTCCCAGCAGAGCAGAGCGAGAATTAACCCAGATCAATTGCGATGAGGCTGACCATGACCTGCGACCCATGAAACGGATCGTCGTGGAAACGTCGTCCCGACGAGCTTATTGTTAGACGTTCTAATGGTCAATCGGGCCTCTTGCGTAACCCGTTTCCAACGAATACCTAATTGCATCGTGGGCAGCGGGACAAACGGTGTAGGTATCACACTGTCGTTGCATAGCCGGGGTTGACAATTTGCTTCTGGCTGTAATATCGCGGCAGCCACGACGATCGGGCACCGCGTCGTTTCTGCCTTGGCTTCGTAGCAACTAATGACATGCATTTACCCCGCCGTTAACCACCTGGTCAGAGCAGGACGAGGGGTGGTCCTCGTTACTCGAACAACAGACGTGGCTGCAATCCATCGCGGAACAGAGCTGTGCACCCTAACCATACCCCTCACCTCCTCGCCCAGGTCGATAAGTCAATGCTCTGACAATACCTATCGACAGAGAGCAGCCAACCAACTGCAGAATCCTCCGCGACTAGCCCCCCTTTGCCTATATCTTCTACGTAAGGGTGAACGTACCCTAACAATGCGCGCCACGCCGCGATGCTGAGTCTGTGCCGAGGTCTTACATCTTAAATTTAACTCGTGCAGTCACTTTTACGGGTTTTATTATATCCACCCTCAAACTCTGCGGACGTTGAAACGTTTCCATTCGCTAAACACTCCGCCTTCGTAAAATCGATGTGTTCTCGTACCGCTGGTACTTTAATTGAACTTCCACGTTATGCGAAATGTCGCTTGTGAAGTCACTTGAACTCTACACGAACGTACACTGCACTAGGTTGCCTATAGTCCAATTTTTATTCCCATAAATTTGTACACATTCTTAAGCAATATATACTACAGTCTGCGGTAACTTTTTCAGAACAATTAAAACTTATTCTCATTATTTATGCTAAATCTCGTTTGAAGTATTCAATAACTCTGACTATTTTCAATTTCCATGATTTCGTTTAATTGAAATTTATTTCATGTTCCTATTCAGGTATACCTGGTTTCTGTCAAAATATTATACTTTTCTTTTTTTTTTCTACGTTTGAAAAAAGTTCAATCGATTTTCGTGCATACATTTTCCTCGGTGAGTTTGAAATATGTTTCCCATTCATGTGACATGCATGTAAATTCAAACTTAGGACCCTGCTAAATTAATACACCACGAAGAGTTTGATGATGTATGAAAAAAAGAATAATTCAACATATACAGCTATGTCTAATGACACATTTTAAAAATTTGTTCAAACAATACCTCGAAATGAATCGAAAAATGTCGAGTGCTTTGAGAATTCGACTGTACGTAACCCGAGGAGTATTATTCATAATTATACTATAAACGCTGTACGATATGGTGAAAACCTCACTTTCTCTAGCTAAAACAAGATCAAATATATCGTCCATCGGCAGTGGTGCCACTTCAGATCTAATCAACTTCTTATTGGGTGGTGTTCGATGCAAATGGAGTTGTGCAACGGAATAAATTGCCACAGGGGACGCCGAGGTGCGTCAACGCTGTTCGTAAACACACGGCGACCTGCAGAGGGAATCCGATACGAGAGCCGAGAGCCAAGAGCCAGGAAAAACAAGGTAGGAAAGGGGAGAAAATCCTTCCTGAACGATGCCATACTAGCGTATAGCCGGGAGAAAACGTACTAATAGAATCTGAATGTGCTACTGCATATTCATCGCTCAAGGCTAGGAAGCGCGTGTTTGTTGGCGTGTGAGGCGCGAAAGAAAGCAAAAAGATTTAAGAAAAAAAAAAAAAAGGATACGAAACACCGTTCTGCGTGCGATTTTTACGACACGCATTCGGGGTTTTACTATCTGAATCCAATACCTACCTCGCCTGGTGTATGTAACGCGTTCGGTTTGAAACATGCGTGGAATTGAACGACGAACGGTTTCGGCAACGTATTTTCACGAGTATCTATGTATATGAGAATAAACGAGTACTAACAATTGTTAAGATTTTTAATCAGAAGACGAGGTATTTTTGCGCAATTTTTTTTTTTCTTTTTTTTTTTCTTATCTTTTTGAAGTCGCCCTTTTGGCTGCCTAAACGTTAAGAGCAAAATGAGCAAGATTAAATAAATTGCGACGCGGAATTTTATATCTTTGTTGAAAAAATGCTAGGAGCTTGATTTTATTCCTGAGACGTTTTATAACGCCTTTCATACAGGCCACAGCGTTTCGCTTGCTTAAATTTTTACAAAGAAGCTACCGCGTGACGGTACGTGTATTCTGAAAACACCGTCGCGACGCTCATCTTCCACTTTCATATAGAGAAAGTTTTATATTGTTTTACTTTCAAGAGGCATATCGTGCATTACACTCTCACGATATTGCATAACCATATCACCTACCGCTTCTCCGCCTTGCATATGAAAATGAAATGGGAATCTACGTGCATGGTATGCGCGTTTCGCGCATCAGATTTGTTAAACCCAACCTATCCGGAGCTTTTCGCCTCCGCCACGTTATTGTTTCATTCGACCGTAACGCAATACACTTTTCTAACAAACTTTGAAATAGCGATATAGACACCATTTTCATCCCCCTTTATTTGCTTTTTTCCTCCCTCTTTCTATCAAGCTAGCTATTACATGGCCACGGGCAGTTGTGCCCGGGGAAGCTAGTTACATCCGAGATTGTTAGGCCTCGGGGCTGAAGCGCATAATAATTAATATTCACCGAGCCCTGCAGGCGCGGCTTGCACAACTACGAAGTTTACGCGATTACTGCAAAAATCACTTTTCAGTTGAACAACAAAAAGAAAAACAAAAATGAAAAAATAATACCTTTCACCTTACACCTAGACGGTGTATTCACGAAACGAGTTTACCGACCCGCTCGCTAAAGTTTAGCATACACCATATAATAGTAAAATACCGCAGGCACCAAACCCGGCGGCAAAAAGCAAAGCTCAGAAGTAAAGCACGTGTTAGCCGGCGTAAAAACGAAGGTAACGAAGGTAACGACGGCGAACGGCGGGTCCTATCACCGGCTGTAATCTCAGGGCACGCGTATTAGCCGCCTGCCACAACACAAATGAGCTGTAGGGAGACGTGGAGGGTGGAGGGTGGAGGGTGGAGGGTGGAAGGTGGAAGGCCTCGGGTCTGAGTGGAAACGGAAGCGAGGCTTCGGGAGCGGGCTCGGAACACGGGCACAATGGGAAGGGAAACGGTCCTACAGGGACAATATTCCCGAGCGGGCGAAGAACGCTTTGGAGAAAGTTCACGCGTGCCTCGGGCCGGCTCCCGATGCTCCCTGCAGGATCGAATGGGAAAGGACGAAGCAACGAGGATGAAGAGCGTGGGCGCGGGGGACGCGGGGCGCAACGGCCAGCTCGAAGGGCCATTCAGCTTTTTTGGGTCAACCTTCCGCTCGATTTCACTCCCGAGGAAATGAGCTGTCGCACGTTCAGTCGATGTCTCTTCGAACCTGGGAGGCTGCCGCCCCTCGAAGACCGCCGGCTATCGCGGGGGAGTGAGAATAAGACGCTCCTCTATGGTACTCGATGATTTTTATAGCAAATATGTGAAGTCCTGATGTCTCAACCCGTTTGCAAAAAGCCGATATGTCATGTGTATTGTGTACGGTATAAACACATCTGCGAAATAATCAGAGATCGTCTGACTCGCAGATTTTAATCTAACCTAACTTTCGACTCTGAACCTGTAAAACTCTGGACTTCTAAAATGCGAAATTCCTCTCCACGGGTAAATACGATACAATCAAACCCTGTAACGAAAAAAAATAATTAAAAAAATGAAGTATGTACAGGTTACTCGGAGCATTTTTATATTGCAATCATGCGTAAATGTTGATATATCCAAGTTTCGTGTCGGCTGTTTGATGTGGCAGATTACGCAGTGAATTATCTGTTTGCAGAGTAGGTATATGGAGACCCAGAGTATACGAACAGGAAGCACAGGGTACCGTCTTACTTTCCGGAATGGGAAATCAGTGGGACAATCCAAACAGACCGGGAGATTATGATGGCTATCAATGGGTTAATCCACTTATCAAGGGTCCGCACTGCCTTCGCTTAGCTCACGCCTTAGCCTTCGTCCATTGTCCCTTGGTCAAAAACGTTACAGATAAACATATTATACTAACTCTCTCCCGGTGAACCGGATTAGGACTGCTTCTCTTCCATTTCCGCTTCGAAACTACGCCAAGACAAAGAGAATTCAGTCGCGATTAAAGACCAATTATGAAAACACCGAATTTTTCATCATATTGTAGGTAGATAAACGTCAATTCTCAAAAACCACACAACGTATTCGATAGAAGACTTAGTGTGAAGGAGTATGAGAAAAGGAAATCTTCATTGCTACTTTTCGTCAAAATTAAGTCAGAACAGTAAGCTTCGTGGAAATTTTTGCTGCAAGCCTTACGCTACACTGTAGGTCGCGAGATTCGTGGGAAAAGTTCATTCCGGAGCTTCGAGGAATTGAGTAAGACTAGCGGCATGAAAAGCAATTGAAATCCACCCATGCAAAAGAATTTTGCAAACAATCCGGTAATGGAGACTCGGTGAGTAGTCTTATAATTTAGAACACGAATTTTTCTCTAGTGGTACTGGCTGCTGCAAATCGACCGTAACAATGAAGAAAAAAAATAGTGAAGAAGATTTGGTGGGTGGGTGGGTGGGTTAGCTGCTGAAGAAGGAAATTCTTTTTCTCGTTGCTATCGTTAGCGGTTAAGTAACGGTAGGTATATTAGACTTTGGAACGTTTACATTGCAGAAAGAGAGAAGAAGGCGCGGTTCGTTGTTAGCTCGGAAAGATAACGCCGTGGTGTAAATATTTTTCCTACGCGGGTGGGTATTACTTTCGTTCGGTACAAATCTACCTCTTCGAAAAAGAAGAGGAAAAATTGCAGCCACCCTCGCTCGACAAATAACAAACGTCCGGCCGCCCGTTCCATTTGGCTTTCAGCGACGCCGAGATGAGAATCTCAACTTCCAGCTCGTTTAAATTCTAAGAAATCATGGAACGCAATTGCGACGCCGCGCTTCGGTTCGTTATCTTTGAAAACATCCTCGGTGAATCGATTTAAAGAAAGTTTTTGTAACCGGGAAGTTCGACGAGACGATTTTACTTCTACCCTCAACAAATTTTGATGAGAAACTGTTGATGAAGCTGCAGCAAAGGCGTCCTGACCAACGTTCACCCGCTTTACCTTCCTATTCCAACTTTTTATACAGACTGCAAACGAGAGCTGCAATTCTCTCGGAACCGAAGAATTGGCATTCTATTCCCGAAGCTAGTATTGAGCGAGCATTGAATCACATCAACGGAGTGAAGGGACGATTCATCGAGCCATTGATACATCGCGTTATAGAAAAGATGGTTTCGGTCTAGACGACCGGTAATCGCTGATATCTCAAGCGTTGAATCCGCGCAGAAACTTCAAGTTTGCCAATTCAGGTCACTGATGTAGCTTGGTATCGCAAAGTTGAAGTGGCAGAAGCTTCAGCATTCTGCATATGCAGCGTTTCAATGGTTACTCAAAAGGTTCGCGTGTTTGCCGAAAATAAGAACTTTCATCGCTGCAATTGTTCCCTGCAAAATTGCGGCTGAATTAAACCAATTTCCGATTCTCGTTCATCGCATCAATTGACGAAAATTGTATCGAAAATGAAGATCGACTACGTGGACAGCTGAACGAACGCGAGAATTGAAGGAATCGATTCGCGACGAAATTGTTTGGTTTCCGGTGTGCTGAGCACTCCACCGATGACTGACAACACAGTCACCGGTTAACTGCTGTCTTTGTTTGTGCTCCAACGGTGAGTGAGAAGAGAGAGGGAAAAACGATAAAAATCACGAACTGTATTGCAAAGTCGATAGAAACTCTGAAAAACACTTTATTCGTACAAAGAATATGTGCAGGGTACACATGCACGATCATGTGTAGAATTTTATATTTGCGCAGTGCTCAAATTAATGCATTACTGTGACGTAAACATGGACAGTTCTTCTCTCTCTCTCTCTCTCTCTCTCTCTCTCTCTCTTCCATTTCACGATCCAGTAGCCCGTAAATATAGTCAGAGAATGCTTTTCCGTCTCGGTTCATTATCCTAGTTGATTCGCAGTCTTGCCTTTCCACGCGGTATAAAAGGCAGGCGTTTATACCCTGCAATTCAATTAAATTCAGTTCTTCGATTTCTCGACATACAAAGGGGTCGATACAATTGCCAATTGGTGTAGGGAGATCTGCTTCCGAAGACTGCACTCTCCGCGTAAACAAGCGTCAAGTAAAATGGAATTGTTAATTCTCTTGAAAATCTTCGAAGAGATCGTTCCTGATTTTTGCTACCCGAGACCAGTCTACGTCAAATTATTGCGAATACAGTGACTCAATTGACAATTGGAGATGCAACTTTGACTGGAATGATAAGATTTTCAAGAATACTGGATACAGACATAAAGTCCTGGGTTGATAGATTTCTCACGGAATTTTATGTATCGAGGATATAATCGATTTAGAACTAGCGTCAGACAAAAGTTTTGAAGTGTTGTGAACTTTGGCATTTTTCGGTGCAGGCCTCAGAAATCGTATCACTGCGAATACCTTCGCGATATTTGACGTATAACGTGCCAAGATATTTGGAAACATTTCAAACATTCCAAAGATTGATTCTATATGTTACGTGCCTGGCAAAAGTTTGAAGAAGTTGATAAGATTCACCCCTACTTCGAAGAGAATCACACAAATCTCGGCCGAATTATCCTGGCAATTATACAATTTTTGTCATGTTCAAACTCACTGTTATGCAACACTTTGTAAAATAACATTTTACAATTGTCTCGCTTTCTGCAAGTAAACTTTCTAGCCAAGTACCAAATTCTGGTTTATTGGACAACTGATTTCAACAAAGACGAATATGCCGTGGATCAACATTTTCGAAAATCACGGATGCAGGCTTCGTTTTTCTTTCTTATTCAGGAACGTCAATTTCATCGTCTCTGTATTGAAATCGACCTTCAACCATGGTTCTTGATTAGAGGTTATTATCGGCGCTAAGTTTCAATTCCAAGAAACTTATTCATCAAATTGCTTAATCGATAAAAGTATCGTAGAATTTGGTCATGAAGTGACTAACAATGAGTTCCTGAAAGGCAACAATGCCGAGACGCTGAGACGTGGCGCGTTGCATTCGCGCTATTTGACCGAGCATTTCAATGCCTGCAGAGTGTCTAAACATGAGCAGCGGTTCGCCGGTAAAAGGGTTTCCATAAAACGCGTCTACTTCTCATGTGCATTTCACATCCGTTAAATAATCCACGCGTAGGAACGTATACAGGTTGAATATATATATTTTTCGGTGCTGCGAGATGTATTAATGTTCCCACCACACCGGAGCCAGTGTGACGTTTCCAACAATACAATACCGAACAAGGTCTCTCTGCATACAGGCTGCGGAATGGGTACGTAGAATTTAGTGCGGCTAGTGAACAGTGGTTCACGATTCACCATTCGAGCAATGGATAGCTCAAGTTTCGAAGTAATTCAGCAAAGCTATAACATGTCCGCCGGAAGCATTGTTTTGTCGTTGCAGCAATAAGCAACAACGGAGTTTGATGCGAAGATGCTCAATGGTTTTCGTTCACCATTCACCGCACCGTCTTCGACGGAGTCTGCATGGTGTAGAATTTCGTCGGGTTCTTGTCTCCAGGCTGTCGGATGAGTCCTGTACCTATATCGAATACGTTGATAGGAGAGTAAGTCGCGTGTGGAAAAGTTTCGCGAGTTTAAATTCCGAGGTGGGTGTATATAAACGGATGCCGGGATCCCTATCAACGGTTAACTATCCGCGGACCAATTTATGAGCCAATTAGCACCCAATCAAGCCGGATTCCACGAATTTCAAGCAAGGCTCTGCAGTAGTCAGGCAAACTCCGGTTAAATATGGGCTCGATTTACCGGACGAACAGTTACAAGTAGCTCCTTGCTCGAATTTTGAGTTCGCAAAGAGAAGGCGGTCGGCGAAAAGTCTCACGGGGCATCCGACCACGCGATACTTTAATTAACCAAATTCGTGCATGCTGACCCACCGCGCCCGTTATGCCCAACAGCAGCGATGCACGCTGGCCTGAGAGTATAAAATACAGGCGTTTCCTCGAGTCCCTGAATCGGCAGCCAAGAGAATGAATTATGAATGATGGCCCACCGGGTTCCAACCTTTATTGCATTCGACACTGTGCAATATTTAAGCGTGCGTTAATTAACGAGGAGGTAAAGCGGGGATCCACGAGGCCCAAACTCTGACATGAGTCGAAAGCGAGGAGACAGGCAAACGTCTCTCTAGGCTAATATCCAAAACGCCAAGAGCGGGGCGAGCCTCTGCGGCGAGCCACACCCTGCATTATAAACCGGGTTTGAGTACGTTTGCAGTGTCAGGGATACCTAGGATTTTGGGTATGGCTGAATACTGAAACAGTGAAACAGGCACCGGGAAAGCGGGATACCGAGACTACAATAGCCCTTAACATTTAACGGGTCTTCCTCATCCTCGGGATTCGAGTCCGGCTGGGATCACTCGGGGAAAAGCACTCCGAACCTGCTGCTGCCGGTATTTTGCCTAGTTGACCCATGTGCTCGGCGAGATGATGAGAGAAAATAGGAAATCGCAGAGACCAGAGACGACGACGCGTTAATTCCCCTCGGTCCTGCTGAGCCGAAGGCTGGAGCGCGCCGGTTTTATCGCAATTTGCAAATTGCCACTCTCCGTTCCTTCCCCGGTGTAACTGCACAAATTCAATAAAAACTCGGTCGTCCGCTGTTTTATCTATCCACAAGCCGACGAGCCTCCTCTCCCGAACCCATAAAGCAGCGCAAATGTCTGCGCCGTTCCACAAGTCCCATATACGGTGAATGGCGACGCTTTGATCCGGGGTTTGGCGAGGGCAGCGAGTGTAAAAGATATCCTCGTTACTCGTCTCGGGCATATAACGTCGAGCATTGAACGACTTCAGCCACACCGCGGACTCGCATGAACCGCGTCACTTGATAAACGTATTTGCGTATAATAAAGGTATTTGAACTAACTCGCAACGTGAAAACGTGCCGCATACAGAGTCCATTAGAGAATTGCTTCGGGCTCCATCCTCCTGCCACGCCACGGAGGTACGTGTAACGATCCTCGCAGAAAGGGCGGGGACGAGTATCGAGACAACAGGTCCACCGGAGACGGAAATATAGTTATATACCGAGCCGTCGGCTCTTTTAAAATAATTAGGGCGTAATTTATAATTAATCCCGTGCACAGTGTTACCGATGTAAAAAGCACGCGGCGAGGACATGACGGTGGCCGCCACCGCCATTTTCCCCCACCTCCAGGGGCTTACGCGCCTCTCACGCACACACTCCAAAAGGCCCTGCGTTTACCGGTGAAATTAATAATTTAATCCCATTACCATCGAGGCGGATAGGGTTGGCAGGTAATGTGACCTCGGATAGGCGGTCGCTAAGTTGATTAAGACGAGCCCTAATCCTTCTTAAGTTAATCAAAGACTACCAGCCAGGCTAAAGAAGTAAGTTGCTGCACAGAAGGTCGCAGATAAGGCGGGTCGTTTATCGTGCACAACCAACCCCGATAGCGGATTCTCGAGGAAGGGATTGCAATCGATGGGGGGGGGGGGGGGGGGGAGGGATATGAAAGGTTTGTCCTCTGCGTCACCGGCTGCTACCAACTGCCGCTACGCAATTCTTTCAATAATACCCACTACCGTCTACAAGTTCCATTATACCTACGCCCAACGAATTCACCGTTCAATTATCCACACGCGAGCAAATTTCAACGCCACCCTCACTTGCGACCGGTATAATCGGATGGTTCGTATCTTTCCACGATTCCACGCTGTAATGGAAAACTGCGTGCACTGTCGAAACACCGCAAGTATTATTCTCTCAACCTAAAACCGTGCAGCATCGCACCTGTACGATAGTAGCGTCGATATGTGTAATTTTGAAACACTTTAAATCGCCCTCTCATGCTGAAGGACATCGGTATTCATTCAGGAGCGTTTGTACGTGATAAATTCCGCATCATAGGTAGGTGTGTGATGCACTGGGAGTATTTATCATATTTATTACCCGATACTTGCTATAGTCTTGTATGATGTGTTCAAAGTGATATAAGTTCCGCGATAAATTTCTGAACGTGAGCTTCATTGAGCCAGTAAAATGATATTAATTCTTTGTTTTTCTCTTTTCGATTCAATTTATGTACGGCCGAGGCCAAAGTTTCTTGCTTTCGACATGCAACTTATGTTGAATCCAATTCAGATTTGTTCTCAATATGTAGTCATAGACGCTCCGTTTTAGAGTCGCATCAATCGATCGAAAGCATCTCATACGTTTTTCCTTCACCGAGAATTTTCCAGAACGTAAAACGGTGAGATACACGTAATATAACGGTGATATTTAGCACGTAAGATTATGCCGATGACCTAGACGCACACTTTAGGGTGAAATCTGATGATCCACTCAAGCATTCCTACCGGATAATTATAAATTAATGAACTCGGTCATTTGGCAAAAAGATTGCGAGCCTAAACTACTACTGGTTTATTTTCAGGGTTTGTGGAATGTAGGAAATTTTTCGAGGCGCGATGGTATCATGTTACGGGTACATAAAATTTCAAAAACCACCAGCATCCTTCGTGCGCGTCATTGGGCATATGATGTTACACGTTATAGAAATAACGGTCGAAATTTCACACCTGAAAATGTTGCGCCTACGTCTGCGAAGGCGGTCGACACGTGGCTTTATGTAGATTCCAGGGTCGGCCTTGCTGGAATCGATCAGTATAAAAGCACCGTCGACCGAAGGGGAGTTGGCCAGAGGAACAGTGCGTCATTCCGTGCAGGCAGGGACCATCAGCGGCGACGAAAACATCTCGGCCACCACGCTGAATGGAAATTTCGTACAACTGGCTCTTATCACACGCGAGGGAAAATGAAAACGTCAGATCAAGCTCGGATAAATTTCACTTTTTACTCCCGGTTTGCGCCCACTGAGATAGGCTTTAATTCCGAGTTTATGCCTGCACTGGCTTTTTTCAAGCGAGGATCCCAAAACTAGCCCCTTGCCCCTTCATCAAACATGCTACGAGTTCTTGTGCCGCGAGCTTTTATTTTCACCAACCTTGCGAACGACACCAGACACGATCGATAAACACCGACCCGAGTCTGTTGCCCTCGCGTTCAAGGTGTTAAGGGCACGTGTCAGGTCCTGATTCTTCGCGAAGCGGCTACGGACTCTGAATATATCGCCCAATTGCTGCCAGTCTGCGACATCGCGGATGGGGGGTGGGGATAGATAGGAGAAGAAGGCAAGAGAGAGAAGGAATAATCAGCATCGGAGAAGTGACTCTGTCGTAAAATCATTGGGGGATTGAGTTTCAATTTGAAGCATGATACGGGAATATAATTATAGCAATAAAGGAGCAATTTCATTCGTGGTTTTGATCGAATAACGAGGCTATTCAATACTCAAAATCTGCAGGAAAAGCTCCTCTCTCTCTGCGTCCATGTATCGCAAACATCTGATTTCAAATACACCGGTCTCGTAACGAGATATACGTATGGTATAAATATTTTTCATCCTCGCCAGCTTTGTTACGGGTGTGCAGTAAGAGGAATAGGTGTATATGAATTCTCGTGCTGTTCAGAGCCCAGAAAGCTTTGACTGTACGCCCGCAGGGATGACGGTAGGCACCTCGTTGAAAATCCACCGCAGCAGTAGTCGAGGGCGAGCAAACTAGCTGCTAGTCAGGAGGTAAAGCAATCCCAAAGTTTCGCCATGATGCGTGCGTGCTTTTAGTGATAATTGAAAACATGACGGGGTCGTTGCAGGCCGAGTATAGTCGACTAGACAGGTAACCACTGGCTGTGTAAGCTGCTAGAACTGTAACAATGGCCCGCAGCATGTAAGCCGGCGTGCTAGCGGCAAGACCGGGCTTTCTATCGCACGCTGCTCAATCCAGCGGCACGCTGACGTCACGGTTCAACTCATCACAATTACGGGGTGTTATGCTAAAAGCGTGATTACCAGAAATTCAGGACGTACAAGCCCACGCAACGTGTACGTAACGCGAAGAAGGGGGCTGGTAATCGATATTTATGACGGAGAAACACGTCAGGTTAAACCCATATCTGCGCTCACGTGGCAAAACCCCTCCTACATGTACGCGTATAACCTGCGACCATCTACACACCGTGAGCAAATTTAGAGAGGAAGGATTCACGCCCGTGCATCTTATGGCATCGTGACCCGTAAGAACCTGCAGTGCTCGTTAAGCTGGTACACGGTCATTGATGCTTGTTGCACCAAGAACCAACTACTTCCTTGTGAAATGAGGGGGAGAATATACTGTAACGAAGTTTTGTTCACACCCCTTATACATCCTGGCAAGGCTGATGCCGATATAATATTCAGTCGTCAAATGTTCATCCATTTATCTATGAATTTACGGTTACTCGAAAAACGACTATTATTGTACTTTAACAAGAGCACCCCAATTCGAAATATGTTCAATTTTTTACACGTTGTTCTTGGCTGTAAGATTTCTTTGACTCGACGTTTGCTCATCACGCACCGAGGACCAATTCGTGCCTTCAGACGCAATCCTAGATTTCCCTTTATTACAATACGAAGGCTCGCGAGTATGCGAAGGAATGCTGTCGCTTCATTTCAAAGCAATCGAGGAGAAACTGTGCATTTGTTGTCGTCGTAAAGTTACCTTTTGTCTTACTTTTAGTAAGAAGTAGCTGCCACCAGACGAGACAAATAAGACGATACAGCTTTGAGCAATCTTTAAGGTTTTTGAAAATTTCCCACCATAATGCCAGGTTCAGAGACTGAAATTTCACATTTTCCCGGTAAACTTCGAGCTCCCGAGAATCGAGATTCATAATAAAATCCATCTTGCAAGTCAACATTTCTCGAAATAAATTTTAACCATAACTTAAGAACAAGATATTACTTGCAGCGACTGAACACCCAGTACCTACCTTACAACTAAAGTTCTTCTCCAACTCGACGTTGGATTAAACCGAAAGGACAAAAAGACAAAAACACAAGGAGAACGTCTCTAGTGGAAATATATCACCGGCGGTACGGTAAAATACGTAATCTACGATCTGGCTTTCGCCAATAGTTTCACACTTTGCGGCGTTTGGTATGCAAATGTTGTTAAAGAAACATGTGCGATACCTCGATGCCTGGCGAAACGCCAAATCCAACCCTCGGGCCGACTCACGGCTGTGTAATACTTGACAGGGTTTTCCCTGACGAAACGCTATACACACGCCTGCCTCTCTACGCCGCCACAGCATCCGCAGCCTTTGATAATATATCGCAAACGTGATTAAGAACACCCCACCGGGTCACAATTAATCTCGTGGCACGTGACTACTTCGAATCGACTATACAGCGAGCGTACGTATTCGCCCAAAGTTCGTGGCGCGGCGGCGTCTCTGAGGTACGGTGCCGAGAAATTGTGGTTCACCTCTAGACACCAAGGTTCTTAGAAGCTTTTCTCCCGGTGCTTAACCATGCGTGGCACACGATGAGCATCCATTGTCTCCAAGCAGGAAAATTTCGGCCGGTGTTACTGCATCTGACTTTGTAAGACAGTCGTTGTTTAATGTCGCATAAATTCGAGGAGACCATTCACATGAGTCAACCCTGCAGACAAATTGGAAGAATGGTGATTCCGATTAGCGGTACCTAACTGTTTTCTTCTTATACCGTTCGCAGTGATGTTGAAAGCACCTTATTAGCGACGTTTTATTTTGAGCATAGACGGCATTCGTTAAGACCGAGCTCACAAATTGAACACAGCTTTCCATTATCAATACAAGAAACATCCATTTGCATGCCAAAAAAAGTAAGACGCAGTCCCTCGCGTGGCTCAAAGTGTGGTTATTGTGGTAAACCTTGTTATCAATATTTGCTCAAATTATGGACTACGGAATAGAAGCATGCAATATCGCGTGGAAAAGAAAATGTAACGAATGTGTTTTGCGGGTGACAAATGCGAATAACAAGAAGCATAGTGCCGTTTGTATGATTTGTGACTGATACGGCTAACATACGATACTTAAATTATCAATGTGTAAGTCACATTCAGAATTATAGAAGAAAGTTTCCAGTAATTTAAATCGAGATCTCTTCAACAAAGCTATCAAGGTATGCTGATGCTCGATAAATCGACCCAACGATCACATCCCCGATAAAGGTTCTCGTTAAATTGTGTATTCGGGCGGCAAAGAACGGATACCTGGTACCTTATCCTCCGAATATATCCCACGTTCAGCTTTACTGTCTAGTGCAACAACGTCTGGCACGGCGGATCCTGCAGCAGTTAGTCTCCAGTCACGCCGCTCGATTGTAATTAGGGTCCACCTTCCCTATCTTCGCCTCGTTCACCTTCGCGGCGCGAACTCCATCGGGCACACCGTGTGGGTGCACCACTACAGGATCTTTCTTACCCACCATCCGACCGTCTTTCGATTTAAGACCACAAACTTCCGCCGAGGAAGCCCGCACTACGGTTTCCCGGTCTGGCTGCCCTGAGGGCAACCAACTCGGGGACGACGTTTATCCGTTACCCACGTAACAGTCGCTTACTATCTATCCCATCCCATTCCATTCCATTCCTTCCTCTCTGCTTTGCTCTTCCTATCCTCTTCTGCAACTAGCGACTTGATCGGTGCAGCTGAACCGTATAGATTCAAAGTTGTAGAAAGTTTCAGAGGATGAAGGAACTGTCATTGCTACAAAAGGGAACCTGCAGAGTCCTTGTTTCAACAGTTTTGAGTCGATGGCTATCAGCTATCAGATCATGAATGTAGCCGCGGTACAAAGCCACCCTTTGATGGAAATAAAGTGCCTCGGTGAGTCCAACTGTACGGTGATACAACCAAGCAAGGTCTGCGGGAGTATTTCAAAGGTACCTAAATTACCGAAACGCTGTGAGATTGGTGTTCCGTATTCTTTTCAAACGTCCGTCGATGCTGGATAAGTGTTATCGTCTATCTTATCGCCACAATATTTCCTATTTGTTTGTTTTTTGAAAAATAATGGTCCGAATTTCATTGTCAAAAGCCTAGATTTTTTCGTTTCATTGTAAAAGCCTAATGAAGCGACCGAGGTTTCTTTCTGCAATAACACGTTATCACGTAGGTATAACGAATCAAAAGATGGAAGGGGGAAATAATGATTCGTTCTCTCCATTGCGTGCAGCTGAAAGTTTTGATTGCCTATCACACACGTCGCTCGCCCCCCTCACCTGTTTTAAAATCACGGCAGGATTATTTCTACTCGGGGTTTTCTCAGAGAAATAAGCCTGTTCAGGAATCGTTAATCAGTTCTAAAATGGTAAATTTGTGGTTCAAGGAATTGCGAGCCGAGGTGTGGAGTGAGTAAACATGAACTAGTACAGCGTGCACGCTCTCGTAGCATATAATAAAATGGAATTAGATTTAAATGGTGCTGGGGGCCATTTTGCGACTTCGGGAGTACGTATTTAAGGTACACGAGTGCGGAAGCCGGTATGGCAGAGCTTACATGTATGCATACTCAAACATACGTGTGTCAAAGTGTACATACATGAATGTATGCGTGGCTCCAGGTTAGTGCAATAGTTATATAATGGATAAGTACGGTACTATAGTAACGCAGCGGAGCGGTAGGAATGTTCATTTAATTAACTCCACTCCCTCTTTTCCCTTCCCTTCTATTTCCTTCCTTGCGTACATTCGCGGTACATTTTAACCGCGTGCTAAAGAAATAGATTTGCTATACGGGCGAGACTTCTCTCGCCTGCAACATTGTACGAGGTGAAATTGATAGAGAAGAGGGAAGAAGAAGAAGTGAAAAAAATTAGGAACGAACTGTTGTAACTCGTGAATTCGTAGCTACAGCTGTTACCAACTTTGAGAGAATTTTCGAGGATGATAAAATTCCGAGCGAGACTTCGTATTATAGAAGAGCATGCAGCTCGGGTAAAAATCATGAAAATCTGCACCGTAAACATCGCCGCCAAAGCGAATAGACTCGAGAGTAAAAATGCAGGTTTACTGGGCTATAAACGAGGAAATCTAGTGGAAGCCATTGCACAAACGTGAGTTGTGCATGGAGGTGTGTTATGCAAAAGGGTCTGCGTGCGTCGTCGTCGGCGCATGACGTATACTTACCCGTTGCGTTTTAAAATAATAAGATAAAGTCGTACACGATGTCAACGGTTGAAAATTGTCAAACGCAGAGCACTGCGAAAGCTTTACCACTGCTCATCACGCGGTGCGGTTTCGATCCTTACCCCTTTCGTCACGACGCGCAAAATTCAGTTTCTGACTACGTGGTGTTATATACATGTGGGTACACACCGGTCGGCATTCTATTTACATACTTTATTATACAACCACCGATGATCACCGATGCTGCGACACTTGTTCGATGTCATAGATAAATTTTCATTCATTAATAATTTTAATTAAATATATGGATACATTATTTCGCCTAAAATTTTTTAAAGCGTTCCATAAATCGCATAAGCTCGCTGAAACCTTAATATTCACGCAATTTTACAAAGGAAATTAAAAAACAAAAATACTGAGTGAAAACTTTTTTCAAAATTATTATAGGGCTGATGACAAAACATCGGTAGATTGTATACCGGAATCGTTCCGAATGTACACTTTGCCTTTGTGCAAAACTGCGGCGAAGATCCCAGTCAATAGTTTAAAACTCTACGTATCATCAATATTATGTACATACACGCTTAGAGGACTGAAAAGTGTCGATAAGCGTGTGGCGATATAGAAACAATGGAAAGACCAACTATATTATTACTTCTGTTTAGTCGTGTCGTGTAATAGTCTTTATAATTTATGAATAGAGCTGACTTAATTTAGAGAATTTCAAATCAACCATACAGCTAAAATTTATTTCTTTTTTTCGAGAGTCTCCACATTTTCATTGATGCTTACAAACTTCGTGACATTACAGAAGGACTGCAGAACATCGGAATGAGTTAAAAATAAGAAATGATGTAAACATCACTAATCAATATAGCAGAGAATCACTAGAGAAAATAATTGTGTCTGACTCGATTTACCAATTATTAGGAAACTGGGACTAATCGTAATGTGAGATGACGTGGCGCAGTAATTCATACTTGCACGTAATGAAGTTTATTGTAGCTATAATGAAGAAGATAAAATACGAGAATTGTGTCCGCATGCAGACAGAGTGAAACGTATATTTACATAACGAACATTGTTAATAACACAGGCTTTATCGAAACAGGAATTTCTGCATGAAATTCGGGGTGTATGAATTGAATCTTGAAAAATAGAGGTGAAAAAAAAGAAAAATTTCTCTTTGAAAATGAATATACACATGTACATACATATACATATATATAAATATATATATATATTCCAGCCATGCGAGGCGCAGGCAGCGATTGGAATTCCCCTGCTAATTGAACGAATAAAATACACGCCTGGAAAATCGAATCTGACAATCTCTATGGCGGTCCTAGCTTTAGGAGACATGCGGTCATCGCTGAACTGTTCGTTATGTAAATTTGATTTCTGAAATTCCGCGTTGAATTTAGGAAAATTCGACTAGGTGTATAATAGAAGCGGCGTGCAGGAAAATAGCGGAAAGATCCACGGAGCGTGAAACGCGCTTTTCAAACCCCGCGCATATATGAAGCCTCGGCAATAAATCGCTGCCACGCGCAGCGAGATGTAGGATTTTCAAATCCTTATACATTTTGCTCGATTATTCCGTTTGGTTTTCTATAATTTTCATTAATCCATCAGGGTATTTAATAGCCCTCAGACCAGCGTGCGTGCCGTCAATTTTCCCTAATTCAACTAATTACCCTTAAGCGTCTATAAGATGTGAGGAATTTCCAAGGCAAACTTAAGGCCCATTAATCAAGAAAATTAAGCAGCGTTCACTTGCGAAAAGCGTTTCACTTAAATATGGCTTGAAATTTGTAGAAGATCCTTCGCGGAATATCCATTTCAACGAACATCAAACCTGCCGACTCTTGGAAGACATATTAGGGGTGAATTTACAGAGCAGAACCTGGGGCAGGAGTGATTTGGAAATGAAATTTCAATTACGTCTTAACTCTCCGCCCTCGACGAACACCCCGCAACGTTTAGAATTTTAATTCCCAACAGAAATTGTTCTCGCAAACGGCGTCGTCGCTTATAAATATGCATATCGTTGAACCTTAGGGCAAAGGATAGAACAGGACGGAAAATGGAACGGAGGTTCGCGTACATCTATCCATCTATATACACAAATACACACACACAAACACACATTTCTTTCACAGTTAAAGTTAACTAGGGTTAACTCAGCCCAGCTTACCTCGGGTGATCAAGGTACGAAGCTCTATATTAGTAAGGACCTGGCGTCCTGAAGAGCTCGACAAACAGAAACTGGAAGCTTATATGCATATCTCAAATGGCGGCACGCGCACAAGCTCAACTCAATAATCTGCCCTTCGTGACTGTCGATAATATACTCCGCCAGCTCTTATAATATACGCATCTTAATACCTTTTTTCATTGACATCAAAACACATAATCGCGGAATTTGTTACCTGCGTAAATTAATACTTTGGTCTTATAAAAAATAAGTTCTGGCACTATCTCGTTGTAACGAAGGGTGATATTCAACGAAATCCGTGACACCGCTGACTTCGGGTGTTAATATATTCAATCCTGACGTAGGACTCTCTTGAGTTTTTTTTTAAATTCACGTCCGGCGTTACATTCTCGCGAGGCTCTGAGAAGCCGCAACCTGCCGTTTGGAATACCTATTGGCTTTTCCGGCGGAGAATGTGTGCTCGTTTCCGGTTTTTTTTTTTTTTTAATTTCTATCCCTGCAGCACAGAAGACTGCAGCCGAAACGATAAGTATTTATCAAAATTTATTCTTTCTTCGTTCCGTTCGAGATAACTTGAGTAGAATGTATTCAGCGCTCAATAACGACCTTTTAACCCGCAGAACCACGGAATCTGAAAGCATCGGTGTTCCAGTGCTAATATTTCAACACCACGCGTGCGTGTACCCGCAGGAAATGTCAAAATCCCGGGTAGCGCGGCACGCAAGTACATTTTGGCTGTGTGCGTGAAAGCTCACTCTGCGTGCGCGACGAAACATACAACATACGAGTACCAAAAAGAACAATTGGCAACGAAAATGGTAGCAATTTTTATTCCGCACTCCCGGAAATACCGTGTTTTAAATTTTTTATTTCCTCTCTCCCCGCCGCAACTCGCTGCTTGTATCATGCCACGTTATCTCTTGCCCATGCATATTTTCCTTTCTCATCACGAATAAAAATATATATACGTACACGTGTAGGTACGTATACATTTATAGATTGCGAAGTGGTGGGCTTAATTAGTCGGAATTACGTGTTTGGGGATAATATAAAGGGTCGTACAAAGCAAGAATTTAATCTAATTTTTAATCTAACGCACTGTGAAAAATAAAAATTGTCACATGTTTCATGCTGTTCGCACAATTGGCGTAATACACATTTCATCCAATCACATTTCAATGTTATTTGTACGATTTTGCATCATTAGTAGCAGAAACAGATTGATATTGAAATGCAGGAGGGGCGGTTTACTTTTTTCCAACCACACAGCAGGGTGTAGAATTTTCGAATAAACATCGCGAATGCAGAAGAGCTCAAGTCGCTTCCTCTCTCTCTCTCTCTCTCTCTCTCTCTCTCCCGGCGCGCCTTTAAGCCTCGTACCACAACATTTTACACAAACCGCGTTTACAAAACAAGACTATAAAACTACTTCGCTGTTGCATCCTGACAACAAATTATGCTAAATAGTTTACGGCCAAGAACGAGCACCGTACTTTATTAGATGGAACAAAAAGGCAAAATTTGCATTTCGCGATTCAAGCTTCCTATGCAGGCAAGAGAGCAAACACCCTTTAACGCTGCTCGAGTGCAGGGAAATAACGCGACGCCGCACAGATTTTAGAGACAAGATCGAGCGTTCCTTCGCGTAAAACCAAAGTAGACGGCAAGCCGTATTTTTCTAAATTCGCTTCAAGTCTATGAAAAAAAAGAAGGAAAAATGCGAATTGCTCTCTTCTGCCGTTTTCAACGAGTAAATAAAAAGCACTTCTGAATCTTAGATCAGTACGATATCATGTATTTCTTGATTATACTATACATACCTAAATCAAGCAAGAAACGAGCTTACACGAAACGACGTGCCATATAAGGGTATATCGCGAAAAAGATAAGGATTTATCAAAAACTTCACGGCAAACTTATACACCGCGCTTATTCAATGCCAACTTTGTCCATGAATCATTTGCTCGAACTTTCACGACGTAAACCCGAAACCGCGAAAAAGTGTTTTACATATATACATATATCGTGATCGTGAAAAGAAAAATCTGAAAAAAAAATTATGGAAAAAGAAAATCATTCCTACTCGATCTGGAAAGAATCCTCTATGAACGATCGAAAAATTATGTGTTCGGTAAAATTTTCCGACCACTCAAACAATTCTGTGTTCAGTCTTGCCATGTTAAAAAAAATAATCCGAACGTGTACGGAGTAGAGAAAGAAAAATCAATCAGCTCGCATTTATTCATTTCCGTAAAAAAAAAAAACATGTACTATATATATAAGTTGTGAATAGTACAAGCCATTGAATTTCACTGACTTTTTTAATGCATGATATGCAGACATATCGGTGAAGCCATAACGCTGCAGTTTCGATTCTGTTAAGCGTTTGCTTCGATTTTTGTTTGATGAAAAAAAATTTCAAGTACGATCCAATAAAGACCCAATTCACAAGCCCGTGATAAATCGGTGCTCATGCCATAATTATCAGGTTCGAAAAATAACGACGCTTGGTATTTCCGATCGGTGTGTTTGGCGATCCATTAACGGCGCAGTTTCGGCGCCCCAGAATGGAAGGACGACCCTTGGACGGTAAACTACACGCGACGAGAGGACCGGGATTCAGTTTTTCCGAATAACGCGAGTTCCCGCGGAAGGTTACAGCTCGACAACAATGGCGACGGACTCCGTTCATACCGGAAGCAAAACATCCTACCGACAATGGGTACACGGGATCCACTATTTAACCGCCCTTCGTCCTCGGCCGGCGCGTGCAGCGCATAAATAAACCAAGGTTTACATTTTTATGGATACTTGAACGCGGGGCGTGCAGGGAAAGGAAGGGTTGCGCCGCTGCAGCCGGGGGTGAGAATTCCTCTCTTTTTTGGCTATTCCACTAATTTTCGTTATACATTCAACTCGGAGGTATAATGTACCCACGCACTCGAATATGAAAATATATAAGAATGCGTCTGAAAGCCTGCACCCCTGTGTGTACCTAGTTGTGTATGTCATGTAGGTGCGTACATACTCCGCATCTATGTACGCGGCAACTCGTGGAAAAGTGGAATTATTTATAGGCGGTACAATAATACCGTACACAGCCGGGAGAGAAACGTTTCGCGAAAAGTAATGGACGATCGCGACGATATGAGTACATTCATCCATTTTTGGTTTCCGGTCTTCTCACGATGCACGTGAGCTCAGCAGTGAACGTCGAAGTGCGTTTTATGTCGACACCTAATTTTCCACGCTCATGAATCAATGTATTTAAGGTATGAAAATGCAGTTACTCGGTATACGTACGGAAAATTTAAATATAAATTTGCAACAAAGATCCTCAGAATAAATCAATCGTGAAAGTTTTTGTCGCCAGTTTGCCTCTACTCGTGATTTCGCATGTTTTTGATCAGAGAAGCAGTAGATAAATCAGCGTGCACATTGCGCAATGAATCAAGATTATTGAGGCTGATTGAGAAAAGAGAAAAATACTGAAAGAATATTGAACATTGAAAAATATTACGATTTTCGTATACTAGAAGAACATTTACCAGACAAAATAAATTGAATTCTGACCAACAACAATAATAAATTTTTTTATTTCCCAAACCGATTCGCACTTTTTTTGTATCTAGAAGATTTTTATATCGTCAAGTTACTCGTGGATGCCACACGTTAAATTTAATTTTTTCTGAAATCTTTCAATCGACATACGGCTGAATTAAACTGTTCGGACTTCCATACAGGTATTGGAGTAATCGGTATCGGAACTGTACGTCATCGATGTACGTCGCGTCGTTGTTTCGTTGACGTTTCGACTCGAGTAAGAACGATATACTTTTATCAACACTGTTAGGAACAGAAAGAAGTAAGAATCAAAATCCAATTTTTGACATATATGGATGTGAATGAAAATTTTTTTTTGTACGACGCTGTAGTTGGAAGTTATCAACTGCATATAGGTATGCTTGAAAACTTAATTTAAAATCACCTGCAGATTCGCAAAGTATGCGGCGTCCGTAAGTTGCTGTAATAATTTTTGAGGAAGAACCTATAGTAAATTCATCAATTCAGAGATGCGGAATCGACGAAGGACGATCGTATCGACGGATCGTGCAACTCCGCAGAATTGGTAATTTGGTACAAATTGGATCGGAATTTCGCGATTGGATTTGAAGACTCGTGGAAATTGTTATCAGCGCACGCAGCGAAGTGTTACTTGGACGGTTAAGTTGGATCCGTTGGCAGAGGGACGCGAAGCTTTGCCCTACTCTCCACCTCGTCGCAACTCGTACCTACCTAGGTATCCCATGGATCGTTTCAATTCGGTTCAATGGTCGCCGGACTCTGCAAGCTGCAGCTGCGTAGGGCGGGGATCATTGGATCGCGTGGGGAACGCGGCGTTGTCGATAAAAAAAAAAAGAAAGTGATCTAGACGGTCGAATAGCACTGGAGAACAAAGGGAAAAATTTCATTTCAGGCCGAAGAATTAGAGTCCTGCATGTGCGCGCGTCGCATCAGTGGAAACGTGAATGCGGCGGAAAATCGCATCGCGCTCGCTCTGCAGACGAAAATTGCAGCAGTAATTGAACGCAAAAAGTACGTTTCCACTTGTCTCCTTCCCTTTCTCTCTCTCTCTCTCTCTCTCTCTCTCTCTCTCTCTCTCTCTCTCTCTGTATCTCTCTTTCGCAGTCGTCGAAAAATTCAAAACACAAGTAAAGATTATTTCACGATGATAATTATCCCGACTTCTATAAAAATGTCTCGCTATGTAGTTTAGTATATACTCTCATTTTTACACTCAGGTCCCTGCGACGCGTTTAATATTCACGCATCTTCGCTAGCATATAATTTACGCTTTTTTAATCCGGTAGGGATAAACGGATATGAAAATCGAATAACTGAGAATTTTCACGTACCTATCCTCGTCCGTCTGTCTCTATGTCTGAAGTGAAGTGGGATCAGAGAGGTGGAGAGACTTCGATAAAAATGTGAATATAACAGGTTAAAAAAGACTCGCGATTGCGCAAAAGAATTATACGTACAACAACTCGTCCAATAGCGTAACAGCAACGAGCAGGAGGCGTTCGTCGCACATTCCCAGAGTCAGGAAATCGGGTGCAAACAGCGAGGAAAAATTTACTGCCGACATGTCGCGTTATACATCGTGCGAAAAATATCGCGAAAGACCTGCAGCCACTGCACTTGTGCCGTTGAGATGAAATTCCTTTAACATTTTTTCCGGCTCCATTTGGATATATACGCGATTGCAAGAAAACGGCCACGCTCGAGTTTTGCGAGCTTTTGAGAGGTCTCTGTTAAAATAGAAGCTCCAAACAACCGGTCATCTCTTTTCTCCCAACCTTTGTCCCCCGATCGTCCTCGCCATAGAACGCTTCCTCTACACGTGTCTCTCTCTCGACTCTTCACCCGCAAATGTATGTATATATGCATCAGTGAGCGGATCTGCACGTACCGTAAATGTACAACCCGGCGAGAGAGGAAAAGCGCACCTTTCACCGCACCTTCGGGACCTGCAGGACATGGGTTATGACTTTTAAAATGAATCCACACCCGTGACACCCGTTATCGCGAAGGATCAGAAATACCAAGCGAACACCTCCAGTGCCGTTTGCTGCAGTACCTACAGTGTGTAAAATTTCAGGGCGAATAGCGTATTGGTATTTTATTGGTGCGGTACTTTGAGGCAGCGTGTTTTTTCCCGTAGAGGTAGTCGGTTTGGCAGGTGTATTCGACCTATTATTTTTATTTTTTTTTTCCACCATTTATAAAAATTTCTGTCAAAACAAAAGTTATTACAACAAGCGATATGAAATAAAAAAGGGTGGCGTTCTATGACCGGAAACTAAAGGGGAACGAGAAAAGGGCAGAAAGTAAGCTTTGTAATTGATATTACAGTTAGATAATTTCAACAGTTGACTTGAAATTGCAATCACGTTTACATGTATATATATGTACTACAGGCGGAGCAACTAACTGTAAAGATAAAAAAAAAAAAAAAAAAAAACCAATATTCGCCGGTGAAGCGGAGGAGCTTAATAAATTGAGAGAGGCGAAGCCCTCGGAAAATTATCGGCTTTTGCGTTTGTGAACACCGATTGATAAGCTGAGAAACGTAAATTTATTGCTACCAATCAGTTTGCTTCGACTCTCTTCATCGGCTTTCGATAATTTTCCGTTATAAATTCTACATGACGTAGTATTTGGGTCGGGGAGAAAGCTTCGATCGATCAATAAATAACCAATTTAGTGCATCCAGCCGAGCGGATTTTCATACTCGTGTAAATATACCTCCGTCCATAATCGCGCAATTAATCACGATATCGCAATTCAACTAATCCATACACACGCGTTACAGACGCCTGAATAGTTCCTTACGTCTATTCACAGTCACTAATCGTCAGTATACGCGTGTGACTCTTCCTTCCGTTCTTCATCATACCCGTGAATAGCTACGCCGGGTGTGACTCCGAGATACGAATGACGCGGAATTCCTCCGCCTTATCGGAGACAGGCTGCACAACGCACCGCGGCGATATCGGAGTGTAAATATTTTCCTTTCCCGACTAATCTCTGGTATGCTCGCAAGCCCGAGGAACGTCGCAGCTTCTATCTTCCCTGCTAATCGGATCCTTCGACTATCTACACCCGCATTATCAGCTACCCTTCAAAATACAACCGTATAGCTGCTACCAGCTATTCGACATAACGTACTTACACGGTCCACGAGGCAAGTCTCAAGGGTATCTTATTCCGGCAGCAGTTATCGTGCGTAAAGAAACCTGAGACAGTGGAACTCGAGAGATGTGACGTTACGCAACAAACTGCGGTGTGGGTTTAGCGGTTAACGGACAGAATGCGACCGTTGAAAGAATGCCGTGGAACGAAGAACGACGTTCGAAGAACCGGCATCAACCCGTGCCCTTGAAATTCTTTCGATTTCGTCGTAGCTGTGGAGAACAGGTATTCCCGTCTCGCGGGTCATCCTAACAGCGATTTTCAATGTTGACTGGGTGGGTTGATTTTCCACCTCTGACATCAGACAGCTCTTGCATCGATTCGGCGGATTGGTTCTTGTCGGCAATATTCATTCCTCGCGATCCGCTGGCTACGGCACGAAGGATCGCGTCGCAATCTCTTTCCACCTACTCGTCGAAGACACGCAACGTGACGTACAACGTAACGGCGCACATTTCTGCGGGTATGAGAAACGCGAAATCTCATTCACTTTAAAGGTACGTTTACCAGCAGCGTCGAGCGTTATTCCATGCTCCGGTGATTCGCCGAGTCGAAACGTAGCTGGAAGCGCATGAAGGATGGCCAAGTGTGCCTACCTCCGTAATTTACAGGATTGCTTTCGCTCACCTCAATCGTCGACGAGAGTGGATTTCCAACGAAGTCAGACAGTGATACGAAAACATCCGGTGTACAACGAATATCCGTCTTACCTGAAACAAATATAACACGCAACGGTTACACAGATGAGCTTTGCAGCAGACAATCACAAGTATGATCTTAAAAAACTACCGATAAGTTGTATAATTATAACCTGACTTCGCTCGGCAAGAAGTTTCCAACAACCCGGAGCAAATTACAACGTCCTTCTATCGTACTCTGCATCAATAAAATGAAATGGAAGTTGCGAAACTGCGGCAGCTTCACCACCTTGTTGCAATTAATTCACCTAACGACGGCAATGATGAAGGTGTTGCAATATTTGCACGCGCATGAGTAAAGATTACGATGTAGTCACTGCGCCGTCAGTGCGGTTCGAGTAATAAGTTTATCACGACCAAGTACAAGGCGAGGTTCCTGCCCCATGAAAAGCCAGTGAATTTCCAACACTGCAAAGGGAAAGGGTAACCGACTTACTCGTACCGTAAACAGGTACGTAAATCGCTCGGTTGTTTCCGGCGAACGTCACGACTATCAAAAGCCTTGTCTTAGCTCGCTCACGGTGCATCAGTCGCGACGGGGTGCAGATTACTACGTCATCAGGTACCAAGGAGCTGAGGGAAACACTCGAGCAAAGCGGACGACTTCATTCTGAACTGTATGAAGTCAATTATCTACCTGCGTCCGGTGTTATTATTATCGTGTGTCTCTCTCGTCGCCAAGGAAGTGATTCAAGTGTCAGATGCACTCTTGGCGAGTTACGAAATGGATAAAAGTAGACAAGCGGCAGCCTGCAGCCTCGTCGACTTTATTTGCTGACCGTTATTCATCGCGCAGATCTGCTCGCTTCTATGCAAGCTCACGCTGCGGAATCGAATTACTCATTTCATAGCTACGAGGAATAAAACAACTGTGAATCATTGATCTCTATTTGATAGGTTTACAACGTACAGTTACGAACTACGTACAGGATGCCCGTATATGTTTATTGGCTGATTTTATGATCGCACTTTTTCATAATCGTCATTAAAATACAATTTGCGAATCAATTGTAGAAGGAGGTATAATTTTAAAACGATTCTTATATCGCGAATATAAGTGCATTTCTCATTTATTTGAGTTTCAATAATTTTCAGAACAGTGTATAATGACAAAAGTCTGGAGCGTTTTACTTTTACTTAAACGGAGCACGGATTTCAGGATATTTTCAGAAGGATTTAATGGGTTCTCTCTGACAAATTTGTGGAATGTGGGGCGTGTATACGAGATCGAAAATGGTCGGATGGATTACACCACCATTTTATACGGTACAAGCGAAATGCCATTTGAAAATTACAGCCACTGACGACAGATTCGAACGCATGGGGTAAAAATTTGATTTTTTTAACTAGCCGAACGAGTCGAGGCTTTAATTCGAAAAATAAATATGCGACAGAGATAAATTCAAACGATAAATGGTGGTCGACTGGAAGTGTAAACTTTGCCATAGTAACTGAGAAATATCGAAGTGCAGAAAGTACCATTACCTGTATTATTTACACTGCGAGGTTAGGCATCGATGGTCTGACAATTTTTCTCTCGCTCGAACGTAGAAAATAAAGCGAAAAAGAAAACGAATATCGGTCTCAAAGTTATATAAATAATTCGAAAATATGACAACTATTTATGTATTACAAAATATTATTCAATATATCTCTTACAAATGAATATAGTTTCGATAATACTCCTTATACTACAATGTTTTCTTTCAAAGAGCAGTTTTTTTACCCCTGCAAATTCAGTATAAAGTACTTAAAAAAAAAAGGCAAGTATTTTGACCCATCGATTTTTGGCACAATGAAAAAAAAAAACTCATAAATCAAGGCGGCGAGTTAATTACAGAAAATACTTAAACTATAGTGAAATATACAGAAAGACCGTAGCGCCTTGCGAAGCTTTCGAAACTTGTAAGCTTGGAGAAAACAAATGACTCACACCGAGCAGGACAAAAAGGCAGGAAGAACCGACTTTTTGTTACTATTTTAAAATTAACCCTGACACCATCACCCCCATCGCTAACTAGTCTCCACCCAATCAATCGTATCGCGTACAAGCATCCGCGAAGCCATAGAGAGAGAGAGAGAGGCATAACCATCAATCCAATTAATTCGTAGAGACGATAGAAATGCGAGACGGGGTAGACGGCACGCCCTAATGATGATTAATTTCTCTTCAAAGCGGGCGACGATCGTATACGCGTCTGCCACACGTCTTTGTGTCGCCTCCAGGTGTCGGGCTTCGAGTCGTCGGTACCGCAGCGTCGAAAGGTCGCATTCTGGTCGTATGTGCAGTCGTGGAAAATCAGGCGATTGGACAAATCGTATCAGCATATATGTATAATATCAATGCCTCGAGGGCGCGAGCGACACATGGCCCCAGAATCGAGTCGAGATTTGCGACATGTACATACATATGTGCGTGTGTACATATATATATATTCTTTTATATACACACGCATGTATTATATATATATATATATATATATCTTACAAATGAGAAATGTCGGTAAAATTGAATAGTCGCTTCCAACACGCCCGACGCCCAGCCATCCGCCCCTCGCATATGTCAAAGGACGCGGCCGTTAACCGATCCATACACCCGACACGTAACGACGTTGCGGGACGCTTTATCCCCCTGCTGGATCTTCGTGCCTCGCGCGTCTTTTGTGCATAGCTCTTATCTCGTGCAGATCGCTATCTACACTCGCCTGACGATGTTTTCCTAGGCTGTGTTTTCCGATCCGCCCCATTGCCCCGACTCATCCGGGACCATTTTCACTTTAAAAATACATCCAGCCGCGGTATGACGCCAGACCAGAATTGCACTCTCTGTAAGTAAATCTTTGGTCGATAGAAATACCCGTCGGAATATTATTTTGTTCAAAACAAAAAGTTCAATTTCCAACTATACGGACTTTGGTATGTTTGAGATTCGATTTTTTTTTTTTTCTTCTTTAATATTATATAGTGTTGCGTATAGTTGGGTAGCTGAAAATTTCGATGCTGAAATTTTTATGAATTCAATTCTACGACTGTCAAGTATGCTCGCGGTAGGTATTACATACTACCCGATCTTTCGGAAATATTTGTGTAATTCAAAAAATTGCGATAACGGCGACCCGTTTCCTGCGGCTATGCGGTACGATATTCCAGGAATGCGTTGAGTGCCTGGCTTAGATGTTTCGTATCATCTGCAGACACTGCTCGTCGTATAACGAAAATTGACTGGAAATATCAGGTTCATGATTAAATGTACCTCGAGTGTATTTTCCTTGCGAAAAACAAGTATCTCCGCAAAGAAATGAAACAGAATCGAATACTAAATCTATCAAAAGTGAAACAGGGTAAGGAAAAAATTCAGTCAAATAAACGTCGCAAAAATAAACTAGAGCCTTAATATTACAAGCGTGGGTCTTTGCAGTAACGTAAATTGATATTATGATCGATTTGAGCAAAAAATGCTATCCGCGATTTTTCATAAATTTAAAAAAATGTAAACCTGAAGGTGAAAAATCAACTGGGCGCGATCTTCCACGCAACGTAGAACGCTCATCTTTTGACAGATCATTTCTACTCGCCTGAACAAACTTTTCAAAGGTCCCATGGTGGAAAATCGCAATGCATTTTTTTCTGAAACATCCCACTCTACATATAAGTGGAAGGTGAATAATTTCAGAATCATTTTAACTAAATTCACAAAATTTACGAAGAATTAATAAATTACATTGCTAATTTCGCAAATTACACGACATTTTAAAGTAACACGTAGCAAACTGGTATCTCATTGTTATTTATTCATCTTAACAGACGATCATTTTCCCATCATTCACATTGAACGTCATTCTCAACGCATCGATATTTCGTATGTCCAATCGGCATAAATGATAGTAAAATTTGGCAAGAATAAATTATCTTCAGAGGGCTGGCCGGAGGACGTGTGTGCCATGCGTGTGTCCGGAGGCTACCTATCTGCATTCGATTTTCTCCTGCATTCCATTTGGAGGGAACTCTATTCCGTAGCGGACGCAGCTTGATGCCTGATTAGCCTCGCCTCGTCACACAGCGTGCAGCATTCTTTTGATCTTTCATGATTCCAATCCAGTTATCGTCCCGACTACGATCCGCCTGCCGTTGCACGTACGGCAATGCTACGCGCACGTGTGTCTGCGTATGTCTCTGATGTCTGTGCGATGAAACGAACGCGTGTGGACTTTTGCAGCCCCCTTAAATCCCCTCAAATCCAGCAAAGCAGTACGGCAGCCGCATCGCACTTCGCTTATTCATGCGACGGATCAGAAACACTTTGAAATATACGCAAGTTGGGTATGTTATGGGTGTGTACGGTTTTTTTTTTCTTTTTAGGGGGATTTGAAATGGTACGGCTATTTATTCGTCCCCCGTCAGATTGGTACACCGGATGAAAAACAAACGCGGATGACGCAGCAAAAGTACCTAATCCTAAAAAGATGATCATAAAGCAAAAGCTTGTGAGTTTGAGACGTTCAAAGTTTTTGGAATTTCGTTATTTCGATAAAGCCTAATTTTTCTAGCACAGACGCTTCGCTTCTTATCAGGATGAAAATGACGAGTGAAAGATAAAACTGTCTCGGCGAATGGAAATTTTTTTTCTTCAAACGCAAACATGTTTTATTGATGAAAATAATATTGATTTCACGCTCTCTGACGGGCTTTGAAGTATCCCGTATACATTTCACAGTATCACAAAGATTTCTTAAAAGTCATATCTCCTGGGAATATAACATTCAACATCAAACCCAATTTTATTGAAGCGTAGAACAGCGAAATGTGAACATCTCAATGAATTCTACATATACGTTCACGCCACCGCTATCGCAACTACACCCTCTTGTACGGGATAAAGAATTGTAGCATCAGTCCTATCTCGATCTTTCCCGGTTAGGGAACACGCATATGCTAAATTAAAGCGACGATAGTTGGTAAGCAGTGAAATTCAATATTCATCGGGAATGTATACAGGAACGTGAAAATACGTCACGGATCGTTTAGATCGCAATCGAAATTGTAAGCGCTAGCGTATCGCTGCTCCCGCTGCTGCTACTCCGCAGGGAGACGGACCCCAACACAAGGCAATAAAGCTATATCGTACTAAGAGAACCGCACGAATTTTCCACGCGCATCCCTTTGACATCCCGCGGCGCGTCGCGTCGCGTCGCCCCCTCGCATTCGAATTGCTTATCTGTAATCTGGGGCTTGGAAATTGCGCGTTTGCCAATCGGCTATAACATATATTCCTCTCCCCCCCCCCCCCCCCCCCCTCCTTTGGCCGGCCGGGCAGCCGGGAGATTCGCTCGCTGTTGTACGAACACGGGGCACAGCCACTTTATCACGATTATTCCGTAGCGGCGCAATACTCGCATACACAAATATAATACGGCCATATAAATGAAGTATGAGGCATCCTTTAAACGCGCGGGCCGAAGCAGAGAACTCGTCCCGCGGAGCGTCGTACGTGTGTATAATAAATCTGTAGATACCTCCCGTGGGAAACTTCCGGTAGCATTTGGGAAATTGCTTCGGATTAGTGGATTTTCATGGTAATATATGGAACGGTGGAAGGGGTAGGGTAGGGGGTAGTTTTCAAGGGTGAATATTGATATCGTACCGAATCTCGACGGCCTGCAGGAGTCGCGGAGAAGGACGCCGGGGTGCAGCGAGGCGAGGCGTAATGTCGAGCTGAGTTTATACCGATTCCTTCCACGCCTAGCTGTCATCCCTCCCCGCCAGAAAAGTTTCAAAAGGTTCCGAAGGACTCGGAAGCACCGAGCGCACTTTCTATGCAACGCCGAATCCGGTCTCACTCGGAAATACCTAATGCAGGATGCTCCCTACAAGCTACACGTGTATGAATACATATGGCTTCGTCGCTGCGAGTCTCTGCATGCACACGTACACATGTACACGTAACGTTTTACAAAAGCTGACAAATTCGAATATGTGAGTTTTGCATATTTTTATAGACACAATTTTACGACATACGATGGTAATAAATCGATCTATATACAATAATGTTACGCAAAAATTCACATCCAGATGTGAAAATTGTACCAAGAGCGAAAATTTAATTCTTTTACACGCAATAACTCTCGAGATAAAAAATTCATGTCGATAAAATGTTACACTTTATTGCAAAATCATATGATATGTATAAAACATACTCATCCTGCAGTTTTCAACTTGACGATTTGTCATGTGGCTTACACGATTATGTCCGCAAAAAGAAGTTTATTTTATCGTAAAGCAGACTGCTAGCTGGTTCTGTTTTCAAAGTATCTTCATGAATTTTGTTATAATATCTGTAAAATTATTTCAACAACATTGAAACACCATGTTGTATACAATATCCTTAGTTTGTACAATGTATCGAGCTTGTGTGATTCACCGCTGTAGAATCGTCAGAACCATTTAGCATACATTTTTTACAACACAAAGCCATGCGCACACAACTCGGAGGATATAAATGTGTAAATAAGATTGAGAGACAACTGTCGGTTCGGGGGTGCACTCCACGGCCCTGATTGTCCTTTCATAAGCTGGTTGAAGCCGCCGCCCCACGCGTTCTCATATCGTAGACAAGATTGACTATAAACCGAACAAAGTCCCGACTGCAGGACCTATCTCCGATGGTCGGTGAGACTCCGCGTGCAATCAGGGCTCCAGCATCTAGCTGCGAATAACTGAGAGCGCGATCCTTCGTTTTCTGTCCTCCCCTCGCCGCGCAGAGAGCCGACAGAGAGATAGGGAGAGAGAGAAGGCCGCGGCAAAAGGGCAGCGCCGAGAGAAGGGCGCGGGGACTCGGCAATCAAATCCGCTCAATCGAAAGGCACTCAAAGTATAAAACAGCCCTTATTTACGATTCTTTAGTGGGGTGTGAGAGACACCCCAAAGGGCGTCGCATGTCAGCCTGCTCCGAAAGCTTCCCTACACGCTCGCCACGATGTAGCCTCGCCCCTTCGCTCCCCTTGGACCCGGTGTCGCCGATCGGGATACCCGGGAAGCCGTCCCCCCCTCTGGCTAATAAGGAACCCCTCGACCAAACAGGAGCCGCTGCTTGCAGCAAAGCGATACAAGCGGGGTGCCAACATTTGCATTCATATTTGGTATGGTGATTAGGCCGGGAATAATTGTGCACCGCGCTTTTGAAATATGAGTTTGGTTCAGTGGACAAAGTGAAACGCTACTTTTAATCACGCCCGTCGTGCTGCTGCACAATCGGCGAGGGATTCAAATGTCTTTCGCCTTTCCGTTCTCGGCTATTTATTTATACGTATACTCGTACAACGCCAGGTAAGTCATACGAAACGAGCGTCATGCAGATTCTCTTTTCCACTAACTTTGACGTGAAAAACGAGAGAAAAATAACTCAAGGTCAGCTTTTTCTTAGCAAGGGAAAACAAAACAGTCCCGGACAAATCCCAAGATGCCAAAAGCACTCACGTTTCACGCGCAACACGCGTATGTCTTTTCTTATTTACGATGACCGCACGGAAAAGCTACACGAAAACAGCCTTGATGTAAAATATTTTCACAGTTGACGAGAGAATGATCTTGCCGATGTTTTTGGGAAATTCGATTTAGAAATAAAAAATATCAATCGTCTAACCGCTATGTGAAATGACTTGTTTTATAAAAACAATTTCTTGCACGCGCAATCGAAGTAAAGCCAGGTATTTTGTAAGTACCATTATTTTTTCAGTAAAACGGGTAAGGAATAATAAATTTGTGTTCCAGTGATAACTTTCGACCGAAAAATAGTAGGAATACATGAGAAATTATTGGATTAAAATAAAACTTTTTCAACTGAAATTATTTCTGAACCCAAGACGTGCAGATTTTTTATTTGACTTATAAACTAATACAGTTTTAGTAGAAGAAGGAGAGATACGAATTGAAAATTGAAAGCTGAAAACTATCAAACAGAAGTGCAATTTAGTCCGACAATCATTTCTAAAGAGATTCAAGAACACAATGTTGGACGTAAAAAAAAATGTGAACGTAAATTCAGTTACCCCAACTATTCGCGATAAATAAAATAATAAAAGAAAACACGTCTTTTCAACTAGCTTGTAATGTACTTTATCCTATTACACATGCATACGATGTTAATATTCGAAACTTGACTATCATCCGGGCAATATCGTAAAGCTCAAAACAAATACGGAGTTTCTTTCAAAGCATATCAGGTGAAAAAATTCCGTATCCACATGAATAACGGCGATCCGCTGAACACATATGCTCCTATAAAGGAAAAGAAAAGTAAAACAAAATAGCTGCAAATGGGGAAAATTTCACCCATAAAAGAACGACGTGCGATATCATCCTTGTTGATACTTCACCCTCCGATATGTTAAGAAACGGTGCGATAGGGCAACAGCGAGAGATCCGAGCTAGGAGGGTTTGCGACATCAAAGGTAGCCACATGGCCAATAATAAGCCCATGAACGTCAAAAACGATTTTTGAAACTGTTGGGGAACGAGTCCTCCTCCTCCTCCTTCTACGCCTCTCGCCGAGGACCAAGTCAAATAGAAAGCCGCAGGCGGTGATGTACGGGTCGAACGGAATGACGGGTTTTCTTGGCTCCCTCCGGGGATGCTGGGCGTTGCGCAACCCTCGATCCGCCTGCCCCACAGCCTGGATAGAGGATGGCTGATACACACCGTATACGGAGACGCCCTGGGGACACCCCCGGTGACATTATGTATCACTTAATACGCCCCTGTGCCTGTCGACAAATAGCCTGACTCATGGGATTTTATTAGCTCTGTATATTTTATTGCGATAATGGTAGCAGGACCGGAGGGAAATATTGCCGGCATAAGCGCTAAAGTATAAACCGCCGCGAGGATGCGGATCTGTGCTTCGTTTCGGGAATGGGAATGAGGGGGAAGACGAAGGCTGCAGCAACGAAAGCTAATTACATTGAGTAGACCCGATGACGATAAACAAGATTTATTTTGAACCTTTGTTAGGGATTTTCTTCGCCCACTCGCCTCGATACTCTCAGCTGGGAATCGTGACGGAGAAAATCGGCTTACAGAATCCTTCGTACTCCCAGATGAACGCGCTGATAACTCATTTTTTTGCTTCCGCGTTTACAAGTAAACAAAAATTAAAATAAAATGACCGGAATTTGGTAATGAGAATAGTATGTTTCGCGATAAAGTCCAGGCTGTGATCATAGATACAGATATGCACCTTGGTGAAAATGAGGTGTGGAAGGAACGTGTGGAGGTGTGAAATTGGGCCAACTTACTTTCTTCAGGCCTACGTTGAGTTTTGGCACGTCCCATTTTTGTCCGTGATATAATACGTGACGTAATTTTTTATTTTTTTTTTCTCAATATCAAGTATTTCACCAACATACAGTTTCTGTCTCAGAAACAAATATCATCAAGCTCGCCCCTATTACTAATAAATCTAATATAATGCTAATAAATCAATATAATTTGTAAAAAAAAAAAACTCATCCCAATTGCAAACTTGTCACTTTTACGTATGCCATAAGAATTTCACGATGATGGGCAACTTGATTCTCAAGTGTATCGATGATTAAGGAGGGACTCTGAGAGACCATCACTCAACCATTTTGGCATGGAGTTCATATTCTTTCCCTTGAGAGAACGACCTGAATAAGTCGCACCATCTTGCTTCGCCGTTTAGTGGGATCAATTCAAATGACGCAAAAAAGAAAGTACTCGTGATAACTGCGATCGGTGATCAATGAGTACAATCACCAAACTTATCATTGATGCAGGTTTGGAGAGATCGAAACATATACCAGAGAACACGTCAAGGTGCAAGAAGTATCGTAAAAGAAACACCCCGAAACTTCCTCCAACGATTGAGCTTACTCAACGTACCCACGCACCAAGTACACACTGACGAACAATCCCGGATTGACGTCAACGGGAGGAGGATTTTGACGTGAATCTTATTAAAGCTTCAGGGTAGTAAATCGGGCGGTGCAATTTCGGGAAGCAGATTGTAGTCGGAGTAAACAACCCCCGTGAACCGGTGTTACTCTCGGCGTTACACTCTGCGCATACATATAATAACGCCCACGAGACAGACGACAAACGCCGATGCGGCGAGCAAAGCGGCGCCTCAACTGTTACGTCATGGCGTAATCTGAGCTTAAATGATCTCTCTGTCTCTCCCGTACGGCACGTGACACCCTCCTCCTCCAATTCTCTCGTTCCCGTTTCTATATCCCCCTCCTTCGCCCCGAGGGTTTCCGTAATGGTATCCGATTAATCCCACCGATCCCACCGAGGATGGACGCTCCGACGATGGCCTTTTAAATGTAACGATTCATAATCGTAACGAGTCCTTTTGCGGTCACGACGGATGACTCGTTTCATAAACAGTAAAGCGCAGTACTGTTTGTACGATCCCCTAGCTCGTGAACTTTTTCACCTGTTTCAGCAAACTCGATCTCGAAAATCGCAACAGTTTTACAGTTCATTTTCCGAAGTCTCTTTGTTCGACCAAGTGCGGCAGAAAGTAGACTCGTCTCCGTACCCTTGGCACTTGTCCACGGGGACGGTGGCCAAAACGATCCTTTCCCCGTATACATAGGACACTAAAGTCAGGCGGTAATGTTCTCGAGATATGACCTCGGGATTTACATAGTTTTTAGAATACACACAGGGTACGTAGAAGAGCGAAATAAAAAAAGAAAAAAATAAAAAAAGAAAAAAATAAAAAAAGAAAAAAATAAAAATAAAACTTCACCACTGGAGAAAATTATAGCGCTTAAGAGGAACAGAGACATTAATCACTGCAAATAGGACAGCGTCAAGCTAGCTGGCGTTTCCCTTTAGAAAGCGTAATGTGACGGCTATTATTATACCGATCCGTAACTCAAGCGTGACCATCTCTTATTATCGTTGCGGCTTGCATGAATCACTCGAGCCGGAAATGCACCCTAGCAGCGTACGGTAACAGCTTTGACCAGGCCATGCCGAGGGTAATTTTCCGAATTCACAGACCAAAACGAAGAATTTCGAGCTGGTCACAAGCAACGGAGAAAAGTCGAGATCCCTGCTGCTCCCAAGCTCTGACGGTATTTGCAGACCCGACCCTTATTCAAATAAATTACGTACCTTTCCCAACGGATTAGACGTCGGTACCTGCAGCGACGAAGACCGCGCATAACGCAACGAAATAGTCTCGATTAAATATTTACAGTGCGAGGGAGAGCTTCCGTCCTAAAACACTTCAAACGACACTGTACGCACAGTAACGTGCAGAGGCATTTCAGGTGGAGATAACTCGTATCCTGCGCAAATTGTCTTGTAGAAAAAAATTAGCCATACATTTACAGCGTTTCGTTGCAGCCTCGAAAAGCTTGCAGTTTAAAATTACATGATGCAGGGCGAAGTTCGTGGCTGTTGAAAAGGCGAGCGGAACAATCCACCCTTGCACACCTTCGCGCTCCGCCAATTCACGCGGAAGATTATTAATCAGTCGGTAATTCTAGCGCTTTGTTAGGTTGATATACATATATCAACCGATCGATATACGTGTTATATACATACGACATGTATAACATCGTCTAAAACCCGTCGTGGAAACGCTTTGGTCGGTCGGTCGGTCGGGGAATGGGGGAGGAGGTCCTGTTCAACGTCTACAATATTAATAGTCGAGTAACGCCCGGAGCCACATACACTGTGGCTAACTCTATAATAATAAGTACTCCGTGTCTGCTGGTGAATATATTCTTGGTAAATACGCAAAGGTGTTTAATGTCGCGCCAATTGTTGGAGTTAGCGAGTTGCGAGGGCTGAAATTAACCATCGCAGAAAATCCGCGAAATTTAAGCTCTGCAATTCAGGCGGTAACTTGGTAACCAAGGTGAAAATTTTCAGGTCCGAGCTTTTACGTTACCCATCACAAGCCCCGGCAATTCTCTGCCAATTATTCATAGTTATTCAGTATGTAGCTACGAGGGATTAGCGTTTTTACAATTTTTATGCCACCCTTGTGATAACAAGATTTTTGTGCGGTATGTTCGGGGCTTTTTCGGATAAAAAATTATTAGAACCGACTTGAAAATCTTGCGATTGATGTTCATTTCAAAACGTTGGATTAAACTGGACTGAAAAAAATTACTGCAGTACTGAATTCTGATGCGTTATAATTTACCACGATAAAGTACGAAGCAAAATACGAAACAGAAGTCGCGATGGCGATGGATAAAAACATGTGTTTTTGTTTTTTAATATGAGCTTGAAGGCAGTAAAATAAATGCGCCTCTTTTGAAGTATGCCTGTGTGTGTACGTATGTTACGCGTACTAATTGACGTAGTTCGTCACTGGAAATCCCGGTAGTAGAGTTGCGGAGTTGATAAATAAAACCAAGCGGTATAAATCAATATTTTCCGCCGCACCCTGTTGATCACATGCGTGGATCAAGGCACAGATATATGAACAAACTGTCCTGACAACCGGAGCTTGGAAAATATGGCGAATCACAGAAAAAAAGTTTTGTATTTTCGGAAAATTGGAAGAATCTACAAGCGTCATTCTCGTGTGGAAAGCCCTCGTAGCTTCTGCACCGAGGGTCGAAGATGAAAAATTTCTGGATTCACTCCTCTCGACTTCCTCTTCCGTAATCGGAGCGCTTTTGCGCATCCTGTGAATCGAGGCGAGAAGAAAATCGAGACTCTTAGAGCGGTTCTGGAGAAATAAGTCACGTCCGTTGAGAAATAAGTTTGAAAAAAAATTTCAGGGTGATCAGCACCGAGGGCAACTCCGGTATGTCGCTCATGATACCGCTGGCGAAACACAGCGAGATGAAATTGACGCGGTAGGGGTTGACGTTCCATCCTCGGAAAGAACAAAAGCTGTCGGCATCTTCCATTAGAGAAACCCCCGGATGCGGACGGATTTCACCCCCCTGAGAAAATAAAACCCATTTACGTGTAAAGACCTGAAGGCAATTCCACCGGGGTTTCGGAGTGGTAAAATTAAAGCTAGGAGCGTTCGTCGAACCACCGTGACTTTCAACGAGATACAGCTGCAACAGTCGTGAACAGGGGATGCAGCTTTTATTAAGATGGCTCGTTCCAAGACCGAGATTGATAAACTGAATTGAGCGCTTTGATCTCGACTGTGGCTAGTGGGCGGGATAATATGGGCTGATAATGCCGAGGCCTATGCATACAGATTAGCCTTGGAGAGGAGGGCGAAGAGGAAGAGGAAAAGGAAGAGGAAGAGGAAGAGGCGCAGAAGGGACCGAGAGAAATATTCGCAAGCTGAAAGGAGAAGGAAACCGAGTTTCATCGGCGGGTGCGTGTTATGTAAATATCGTTTCCTATCGTCAAACGGATGATGCTGGAAGTGGGAGCGGGAGATGGCTCACGATGCCTCTTTAGCGTCTATTGTCAAGCTTTTTAGCTACCGACTGGCTCCGCATATATATACGCGTGTGAATGAGAAAAATACCAAACGCGGTATGGAATTGACGTTCGTTGATAACTCCACAAAAGTTCTTCGACACCAGTGCTACACCGAGTTTAAGGTCGTTTCACATTCGGGCGCGACTATTCAACTCATTGAATGAACACTACATTTACTCGAATTCTGTACACTGAGGGGAATTTCGTTTGTATGGTTACTAGAAAATCAAAGTTAAATGTGTATCGTTACAACAACTGTTTATACATGGTTGGAATTACAACAAAATTACATCAAAGTCACTATTTTCTACCGTTAACACTCCCAACGGTACATTTTCTGTTTACTGCGACGCAAGATCAGTTTATACGATTCATTTTATCTTTTTAGTTAAAAAAAAAATTATCACTAATTTATTGTTGCTCCAATATCGAACTATCGCGACAGTTGCAAGAAACTGTAAATGATTGTAATCAAACATAGTAGTACCGGATACGAGATTTTCTGATCACAGCTACAAGATTAATTCAGATCCATGTTTTTCGGTTAAAGTAAAAAATGAAAATAGTTACGGAGCGTGTAGTAATCGCAAGTTGATAAATTCTCACATTCTTTACTTTAAAAATACCTCTGAAGGTGAGGACGTTTTATTTTTTCTCAATAAAACATGATTCTTCAGGTACTTGTTATCCATATGAAAAAACTGAACATCGTATTCCAATTCCAATAGGCGTAAAAGTTATATTTAATTTGTCATATATCCGATGCTTTGACAGTGAGCCAAAGGTATAAAAATAATAATTATGAAACTGGCTTCTTTTGCTTTATGCATGCATGACCATTCCGATGAATTCGTAAGATTTAAAAAATCCCAGAGCAGCACTTTAGAAAGTTATAAAGAAACGAATAAAACTACAGTGGAACTCGACGAAAACAGTCGTGTTGTAGCGTAAAAATTTATTCCTAAGTCTCAAGCTAGAGAGTCAAATATATAACTGAATACGAAAAATATTTTTACTTTTCAGTCTATTTCCATATGAAAGCATTTCCGGCGCTATATCTAGATGCGTGATATCTTCGGTCGACAATCGGACCAAGGCAAGCAAGCCTCTAGGCTCAACTGACAGGTGTACGTAAATTCCTATCCGCATGCATTCAACACACGCAAAAGGTGGAGAAAATAGCTGAGTACAGCAACGCGTACGGTGAACAATACTGTGTACATACATAAAAAATCTTCTGTCAATTGTGAGAAGAAAAGAAAATGTTGAAATATGATAAGTACCTTACACTTCTCTTGTACCTAGTGTAAAAATAACTCTGACTATACGAATACTTTATTTCTTACTCGATAGATTCTGATCTCAACGCTATATTTTCAGTGCACGAAGGGAAAAGATTGTGTCGATCAAGAAGGCTATTTTTACGGGTGAGGAAGGACAATACTTTAACTTCTGACTCTCGATTGTTTTTTGAGGCAACCAAATTCTTCTCTTTTTTTCAGGATGCGGTAACAAACATTTAGTTAGTTCGAACAAAATATTGCTTTCTCCGTACGCAACAATTTCTTCGTTGAACGAAATACATAATCCTCCGTACGGAGGCCATTGCTTGAAGCTTGAAGTCGTATTGATAATTTTTTAGAACATTTTCGAACCATGGGTAGTAATGAAAATTGGAATTTACATTGACGAAAACTAGTTGAAATTTCATTTCATTTGAGTTATAATCGACATGAACGATTAAACTACGATGGTGAAATTTATTGGACGGGACAAATAGATAAAAGGAAGTCGGAACAATGTCTGTAACACTATTCGGAATCATTATTTTACAATGTTGGTTGTACCGAACGTAAATAAAATGATCACTTGAGAAGATTGTTATTCCATGCAGGCACGAGGACGAGTGGAAAACGATGGGGGATTTTCATGGGGGGATGGCGTGTGCGGGTAACAGGTATGAAAAGGACGAAAGCGAAGAATACAAAAACGAGTAGGTATATGTATATAATAGTATAGGAAATAACAAAGCCTAGCGATAAAAATTCGATCTGCATTTGGAGTACCGGGGGATTTGGGGCGGCTGAACCGCGAGGTTGTCGCTAAAAATCCTCTCTTGATTTATACAACCACCACACGCACGCGTCCTTGCTCTCTTATCTCCGCCACGCACACGGTTTTGCCCTTTTCGGCTTGCAGTTATACGGTTATCTGTATGACACACCTACACACTTTGATTCCAAACCGAATTTCGCATCGGTGTTGAAATAACCGCGCTGCTGCTGACGCATATTGTCACGAGTTTATCGCTTCGTCCATTCGTCTTCGGAGTAGGTAGGTACACAAAGTACTGCTCGATGCGATAGCCACTATTTGTACTAGTTGTTAGCAAGGCGTCATGGGAAAAGGAGGAAAAGAGCCAAGTATCGTTTGCTCAGTTCTCCTTCCCACAATCAACGTCAAGCATTGTAGAATCATTTTCTTCATCTCGTTTGCAGATTGCTTTGCATCTTATCCAACATCGTTATGGATGAAGTAAAAATATCTATCCTAATTTTTTTTTTTTTTTTTATTTTCTCCGTCAGTGTCAGAGCCTTCAGAGATGCCGATCAGGAACGACGTTACCCTTGATCTAACCGTCGCCCAAGAGGAAACCGATGGAAGCGATATATACGCGTTGTACATTTTCAAAGAGACCGAGAAATGAAAGAGAAAAACGAGGAACGATGCAATGAAATAAAATAAGTGTAACACCGGAGACGTGGCTAATCTTTCGAATGGAACAAAGCGACGAGCCTGCACCCAAGCCACGCGGCAGAGCCGGTTCAATGTTGTTATTTAATTTGTCGAGGCGTGCAGCAAAAACGAGCGCTGTGAAATTGGTTCAAAGGATAGCGGGCGATGAGGCCGAGGCGAGGCGAGGCGAGAGGAGGATCTAATCCCAAGACAAGCGTCCTAAATCCCGCCTAATCTAGGACAGCGTCATCCGCAGGCGCGCAATACGCGCGCAATACACACGAAAAAAACAAAAGGGGAAATCACGGCTTCGAGCTTGACTGTGTGCGTGCAGTAAAAACAACAGGGAAGCTCCCTCAGCCCTTTGTATAAATAATACACGCACGGGTATACAAATTCTGCAATATAATTTCGCGTTCATTTTTCGTCCAGTCCCTCTCTTCTGTTCTGTGACAATTTTAAATCAGGATCAAAGCGACACAGCCCTCGATGTAGGTGGAACGATTAACTGTGTTCCTGTCGCCTCGGGCATGGTGCAAATCCTTTATTCGATACCGATAATTCTACAGTTTCGTATTTTGATTGATGCCACGTGATCGATGTGTACTTGAGTCATGACCAGTATGTGGAAAACTGATTACAATTTTCACCCCTCCTCAAAACTGGATAACGCGTCCCGCAATTCGATAACCAAATACACATGTAGATGGAAGTATTTGTTTTAATCGATTTTAAACCCATACAGGTAATTTATTCATCTACCTTTGACCACTTCGGGTAAGCGAAATGTTCGAAGGATTCTTTTAGTTCAACATCCGGCACTTCTACTATACTCCGAGAAACGATAAGAAGAATCCTTCGTACTGTAAAAAATCGAGAAACGAAAATTTTCTTATTAGAAGAATCGGTATAACAACAACTATATTGACAGTTTTAAAGTAAATGTAACAAAAGTACAAACTATATCAAGTAAAATTTCAAAAATCAAAAATCATATTCATGGAGCGGGAAATTCAAGACAATATTCAAAATATTATTGAATATAGGAAAAAAATCCTTGAAAAAAAAAAATCTCGAATTTGGATACCTATTCAAAATATATCCAAAATAGAAGCTTCACCATCCGAAGTGTAAATGTGAATTGACATTTTACTGAAATTTTCAACCACCACCCTCCTCAATTCTTGACTCTTAAAACTCAGAAAACACATTGATCTTAAAGTTTGCAAAACTCTTAAAGATTCGATGCAGTCTCTCTTCGAGAAGCAAAAACGCACAAATTCGTAATATAAAAGTGTCAGGAAGTAATCTATGAAGAACTGCAACAACGTTCAAAAGTTCAGGACTACTTTGTTATTCCTGCACTTTTTATCGCTCCCAGTATAAACTGACATCTCGATATCCCCCCCCTCTGCATTCAAAGTGGCGAGGCAACAGTGCTCAAAAAACGATCGGGATGTCGTATACGGCACAGATTTGCCAATCCGCATCCCCGTCGCCGCGGAATTTCAATAACTTTTTGCAATAAACGAAGTTGAAGTTGGACAGTGCAGATCTCTCCTCGACGCTCCCGAAGGGTAGCCGGGAGGATGAGAACCCCCTCTTTTACGACTTTTCGGGAAAAGGAGACGCCAAGTCGACGCGTAACAATTCTTCCTGCCACTCTTTCGTTTTCATCTCCTGCCCCGGCTAAACTTTACCGGTAAAAATAATCTCCTTCGGATCGAACTTACCGACGAGCAAATAAGGGCGTAATTTTTCCGATTGCCTCGGGCTTGCCAAACCTTTAGGTCAAACTTTTCCACCAAGGATCTAAGCACTGCATACTCTCCACGGGCCAATCCTCTCGATTCGGAAAGTCCTTAATTAACCATTCCTCAAGTTTGTTATGTTCCACCGATGTAACCCACAATCGATTTCTTATGCTTCTTTTATGAGTGAACAGCAAAAGGATGCTTACACCCGTATTCATCGTCCTTCCTTGAGGAACAAGGATTCCTTGTTCATGAAACGTGAAATGAGAACAAGGAATCCTTGTTCCTCAAGGAAGGACTATGAATACGGGTGTTAGTCTGTTACGGAGAACATTTTCGCGGAGCGGCAACACATGAGCACGATCTTTATGGCGTTTCTTGCTCTTATTCGGGGGTGTGTAAAACCGCTGAGTATATAATATACGAAAGAATTGTGATATTTATAGCATCAAAACGACCGCATTATAAATATGCCTGAAATTTATATAAATACAGCGTGTTTCATCAAAGCTCAAGAATCGATAGAAATCCTCAAGACACCCGAGTCTGAGCAATGACAAAGGCATAGCCACAGTATCGCAATTCGGCAGAATTAGTTTGACCAAATAGACGCAACGAGCCAGCGTTTGCACGGTGTACACACGCAGTGTTGGAATTGCTGATTATTCGGATACACTGAGGCGAGCTAGAGAATGGGCAGTGAATTGCTGTTAGGCAAGTCACAGGACAACCAGGTCATTGAGATTCAGGCTTTTGAAAGCTCAGCAATTATGATTTTTCTTTGAATACGATTTTCGTGTACCTTGAATCCCAGAACAATGCTAACCCCTAAATATGCATATTTTCATATGACAAGTATCTGTTTTCCACAAACACACGCTTATTCTTAAATGTATAATGAACTGAATAGCAAAAGTAAATTCCAACAAGATCAGTAGGTACGCTTTAATTTGAAAATGTGCATATTGTAGACGAAAAAAAAAATCAAAAAAATCTTTACATTCAAGTACGGTAACGTTATAATTACCAAAAATTAGACGAAGATAATTTATATTAGAAATTCCTATTTTATCATGCAATTTCATACGTATGGGGTCGGGATTTAAGCCTTTTCATCCTCAAAGAATTCGCGGTAAAAAATACTTTTTAACATGTATAATAATTCCAGAATTAGGAAATCTTGTGGATGAACATTGGAAGTACAAAGTACCGAAATATGAGCAATTAAAATTTTTCTACTTCCGAGTTGAGGGATCTAATCAGAGGGCAGTAACGTTACTGCGCTCTGTGACTAAGGCGTATGTGTGGAGGATCAAGTCTCCCTCGAAATAATAGTGAACATATTGTAATAAGTGTCCCCTTGCGTACGAAGTCCATGCATCCGAGGTAATTTGAAGACACCCGTCGCTGGCGACAAGGCGAGTTGAGCTTAGTCGGCGTTAAAATTGCTTTTAGAAAACCGGTGCAAAAGAAATGTGAAACCACGTAGCGAAGGTGCGAGGGGTGGTGGTAGAAAGGACGTCGAGAAGAGAAAATAGGGATACGGAAGCTCAGCCCCGGGGGTGCTCGCCCAGAGAATGGTGAAATTAATGACGTCAAGGTGAAGCGCGGCTGCCCCGCGCGAATATAAATAATTACATTAACGCTGAATAATTCGCTTATTTATTCTCTACCTCTCCCCTCCCTCTCTCTTTCCCTCTTCGTTTTATTCTTACCACATCAACGCGTTAGGCTATACATAGTTTAATCGTATAATCGATAACACGCCACTAATACATACATGCGCTGTATGAATAATAAATAACCGGCTCGCGAACGCATTTCTACGTGTTCTTGAATTATTTAAATTCCACCGACAACCCGCCTCTCCATCGTGTTCTAGATGTGGAAAAATTGGTAAAAAGAAAAAGCCCGAGAACGTGATTTTTACGCAACGATACCAATTTTCATAACAAGCCACGACCTTCTCGGCAATTTCATATTAATTATACCCGAGTACAAAAATGTATGCAATAGCGGCTAAATATGTCCAAGCAACGAAGTCAACAATATCCGTTTCACTCATAATAGTAACAATGATAATCCAATTTCGAATGGCAATACATACGAAAGAGTGAAGAGGGTTCGCGTGTGTGTGAGACCAGGTATAAAAACAAGTGTGTTGACTCGTAGGACCGCTAACATTGATCGATGTTGCGATAACTCACCTGAAACAGAAATGAAAGAATTGTTTCGATTAGGATGAGAGTGTAAGGAAACAGAAGTATACACGAATAGGTACAAATCGGCTCAAAAAATACAGACACAAGCGTTTCAATGTACGTGCTTGGCGATAACATCAGCAGCGGGTGTTTTTGGCATCAACGAACGACGTCAAGTTCTATAATATCACGCTTATAGCTGCGTATAGGGACTGTCATGTATGCCAGCTTGCGTTTCTACGCAGGCGCCAAATTACCACAGGTAGGCAGGCCTCCCACCTAATTATACCAATCATTGCGATATGACTAACTAAATAACTCCGATGAATATAATCGCTAGTTCGCTAATTGCGGAAAGGAAAGCCTCGCGAATGCCGACGTTACAGGCCATCGAGTAAAGCGTGTGCAATAGCTTATTCCATTTCGATAGTGTCTCACTGTCAAAGAGATTTAGCGATGTGGCAGCTCTGATGTTTACGGAAATATTACCTGGAAACTACGCTGAAAATTTCAGGTGGCAATTTCAACATTGCGAATTGATCTAAAAAAAAATATATTAAATGCTATCTCTGAAATATGTGAATGTCTATTTTTTGGGACATCAGAATTCGTTAGTTCCTGCCGACGATAAATAGGTTCACTGTACGCAATGCTTTGAACGTAAATATAAGTGTAAAGCATCGTCGGATAACGCAACGCTAAGATAAGGCAACGATAAAACAAGTTCGATTCATATCAGAGACAAGGACACGTCACATCTCGCAACCTGACTCACCAAATTGTTCTGTATCTTCAGTAGATAACTGATTCCACCGCGATGTCGCGTCAATGTCTAATTTTTTATACGTATAAGGTTGAAATTATCGATTCAACAACTTTACCGTGTTGCGATGTGATTTTTTTGAAATTTCTAAAAATAATATGACATACTTAAAAATCCACTAACATTTTTGGAATTTACAAATATCGTCAAAATACCGTCCCAAAGTTCAGCTTTCCAACCCAATTAATCTCATCACTCACGAAGGCAAGTGATCAATGACAATCGGCCGGCGTGAAGTGGAATTCAGGGTGTGCACCGAAGCCAAGAAGGGAAACGGGTGCTAAACGGCAATAAAATTCCTTCGGAAAGAATGTCGAGTGAAACCTGGATAACACATGCGGAGTGGCATTAGGTTATATAACATTCGCCTCGCTCTAACCGAATAAGCGCGAAGTTTCGTATCGGAAAAACAGAGAAGAATCTGGTGGTTTTACACTCGTGACGCAGCCCAGCAGCAGCGGCAAGCGGAGCGAATATTCGGTGAACCTTGTAGTTATATTCGTGTATGCAAGACGCCCACGCCCGATGAAACCAGACGCGGGGGCGTCGCGACGCCGACGAGATAGAAGACTTAGGCTGTGTACAAGGAACGAGCAGCGCGTCGTTCCTTGCAGGATTTAGACCCGTTCATGAATCCATTACACCTCGTTTCCTCTCTTATGTGCGCGCTAGTTTTATATCCCTGGGCAAGCCTGATCCTTGTGATCCTGTTCGAAAAACCAGACAAGCTACGTTCTCTCGGGATGTGCCGCGAAGAGGCAATAAGACCCTGGACCTTCCGACGGGGCAGAGATTTATTCAAATTGCCGTAGGAATCCTTCCTCTGATCTGTGAGAACCGGAAAACCTCGAGTGCTGGAAGGTCCGCTAATGGCAACCCTGACGTTGGAGTTTTCCTTACATACCTTACGCTTCTTCGTATACATACAATACATACGTCATTCAGGTAGTTACGTCACATGAACGGAGAGGATGTACTCTAAGCCACTTCAAGCGATGCAGTACCAATGACAAAGAAACATTATCGCACCTTAGAGATTGAATATAAGTAGAAGTGTGAAAAAATAATAAGCAAAAGAGAAGGCAATGGAAACCACTAAACCGACATTAGAAACCAAGAGAACAGTCATTAATTTATAAGATGTAATGTTAGGTATTCTGAAGAAAAAAAATGTCTACGATGACAGGTGTATGAGTGTATTGTAACTGCGCATCTACAAATGACACGAATGAATAGATTTTTTCGTCATTTCTGATCTAATCCACGAATGAAAATCAACTGGCTTTTAGAATTCAGTGATTACTTTTTCCGTTCTAAAATACCTGCAGAGTGATGTAGTTCCAAAAGTCGGTGTATGGCAACAACATTGACGAACCTGCGTCGACTATGAAAACTGCGGAGGGGTGAAATACATAAAATGCTGAAGTTTGCTTGAGAAATAAAGATGAAAAATTCATTCCCTTTGACTTACAATGAAACGAATATTGTTATTTAACCAGGAGAGTGGTGGCCGAGTTGTTGGTCATAAGCATAAGCACAAGTAGTGATTAAAAACTTTTCAAGCGTGCAATGCCGGCTGCTTTATCAGCAATTAAAGTCCTTGGACGTAGTTTAATCGGCTCATAGACTTGGTCATCACCACCGCAGCTGAGGCACGTTACAAGAAGAGCAGCATCAAACCAGTTGTAAAATACACGAAAAAATTATTTTACGATTTTCACTTGCTCGAATGTTTGCACTTTGTTAGACATTTAGTCACAAAACGTGCACTTTACGGTCTAATTACTAATAGAAAGACTATTTTTATGCCTAATAAGCAACTGGGCAAAGTTGCGAAGTTAAACTCTGTTCAAGCATTACGTAAAGAAGAAAAAACTTCTGTCGCAGAAAGTAAAGGATCGCTGTATTTTTTTTATCTACATATATATATAGATTCAAGGTATTATAGTTTGATTATTTGCTTAAGTAAGCATTCGAAACTTGAACCAGCGTACAGGCATGGCACAAAGTCCGTTTCCTAATTAGTCCGGCGGGATATTCGGGGTTCCGAATATTTGCCTTGATAGGGTCTTCGGTTGGCACAGCCCAGCCATCCTTTCCGACTGGTATCAAGCCCCTTGTGGAAATTTCGAGGCAACCGGAGAGAATTCCAACGATTTGAATGAAACAGAGATTTCAGACGTTATGGGAATGGGGCAAAGCCGGGAGCCCAGAATTCATCGGTCAAACTAGAGTCAACCGTTTGAAACCATCGCGTCCGTAAACTATTTGCACTTGAGACCGAAAGTGACGTATTTCCAGGCACATAATGTGCGGTTTTGACGGTTTCCTGCCAGCCTCTAGAGGAGCAAACGGAATATTTCAAAACCGTCTTACCTAACCCACAGATAGAGCGTGTGGTTGCCACAATTGGGTCAAGTAGCTCGGTCTTTGTTAACAGAATTAATTGTAACATTGCTACGGGACCGCATTACGATGTTTCAAGAGTCCCACAAACTCCGTAGACCCACGAAATCCAAAGACGTTGAAAGCTCTTTCCGACCATTTCTCCTCAAAATTCTCGTTCTATGACGTTCACCACGCACGTGAATATCGTTTGATCGCTTTCAGGAAACACGATGGAGTGTGGTCTTATCCACGTAATGTCGGCGGTGCGGCGCGTTAATGAAAAATAGGGATTTACCTCGTAAGGCAGGGCTAAATTGGCTCAGGCAAGGATCGTTCCAAAGACACTAAATTAGGAAAATTGAGCAGCCCACGCGTGTAATTACACTAACCTGTATACATAGATTGTATTAAAACAACGAAGGGGCTTTCGCGAATGTATCCTGTTATTGGATATCGGTGAAAATCACGAGCCTGCATGCTAGCAAAATAGATATTATAATGCGTTTCAGGCTATGAACTCTAATAACAAATCGCTCGCGAAATAATGAACCTCTGTGATCAATTTCAGTTTCGAGTCATCGAGAAGTAGAAATACCCAGGCCCATTTACAGCAACCTCCTTTCACAATCCGATTGTCCAATAACTGCCATGGACAACAGAATACGTTTGTTTGTACACTGCAAATGGGAGGCAATTCTGAGACAATACACTAGCGATGCTCGATCAGCAGATATTAGTGATCACCGTCATCAGTTGAGTCAGACTAATATAATAAATGTCACTGATGTGACGACTGATGAAACATGGTGAGTGCAATGAATCGAGAAGTGTAGTTTTTAGAGCAAGCTCGCAGGGTATTCTTTGGTAACATTTTAAAACAAGTAGTTGAAATGTTGATTGTTTGGGGGACTCATTTTAATTGCTTTCAGAAAACAAAGGCGCGGAATTCGAGTTGTTTCGCGAATGAAGACTTTAAGAGCCCCGTGAAGTCTTGAACTTAATTACAACTGATTCAATCTATGGCTCCCGTTTAACTTATGACCTAAAGAGCTGCCCACGCGCGTAGGCTCGGCATTCCATGCGCTTCGTAACGGCACCGCAACAACCAATTCGATGCGTTTTATTATCGCATGTACCGTAGGCTCGTCCTCAGTTGTATAAACCAAAAGTTTATGCACATTTTTTTGTTATTAATTATAGTTACAGTGATACTGAATTCGTTGAGCACTGCTGATAAAGATCAAAATTACGCCAATCGAGCTTGCCTAATGTACGACCCATATATCGGCAGCTTACCGATATCGGTAATCTGATACATGCCAACTGACAAATAGTAAAAGAGGAAAGAGGAAGATCCGTTTTTCGACTAACCAAATTCCGTTACTTCAAAGAACCACCCTCGTTGTCGACAACTTGTACTATATCACAGCAGAAAATCATGTCCCATGGAAAAACGTGAAAAGCATGAATCACCGTGAAATTGATATTCATGACACTCTAACGAGGCACGTCCGTTATAAGCGATCGAAATTGGTATCTATCTTCAAACCGTGGGAACAAAGGAAATGAATAAATGCACCAAAGAACGTGTTTCGCATAAGGAACGATGGAGCACTCACGTTTCAGATATCATTAAAACTGCTTATTACAAAAACGAGACACAATTTTCAGTCAAATTCATCAAAGAGTCTATATTTTTCATCGTACCATTAAAGAAGTTTTTGATTGATTGTACAATGATTCTACTGGAAATTTCAATCAACAATCAAGCAACACAACTTGGTCAAATAATACTAATTTTGAATCTAAATCCGCATCTTCTGCCAATCGGAATGGTAGTTTAAATGCGTTAATTCTAACAGGCCACAGGAGTAAAAAAAAAATTCAGAAAAGCTGTGCTCCTTAGCTATCGTAGAGAAACGAGGAAAGCTTGGTGGGTTCTGCAACTGTTGCAATTTACGGAAGAAGAGACACCGTTAACTAGTTTTAAGCCCGATGGATGGCAGGATAGCGTCGCCGTCGAGGGAATCCCAGGCGTCACTCGTTGGGATTCAGTGATTTAAATGCAACGCGGCTGCACTACACCCCGCCAACTTGTTCTCCAATTGTTATTGCGATGAGTTATACGTACATATAATAGTATATATGTATACGCGTAGATCCCATCCGGCAGGTGGAATTATGAGATGTCCGTAGAGAGTGGAAGGTGTACGAGATAAATACGGGCGATGCTGAGAAATTGCAGAGGCAATCGGACCGAGTTAAGTAAAGCAGATTAACCGCGTGTTATTACTCGTCGTAAATCATGCCTCGCGAAGATAGTGCTGTGTGCCAGATTTTCCTGACCTCATCTAGTTCTAAATAACCAAATTTCTCTCTGTAAACTGTTATCCATGACACAGTTTGTATATGCTTGGAATCAGCAGCAGCCTGCAGCGACGTCTGCATTATAATCCGTACAGGTAGGTATACAAGATAAGGAAACTGCTTCAATAACACGAATTACGACAGCGGGTTTAATAAGCAATTCGAAATAATACCCTAACCCCCGAGCATAGCCACCGAGGGTGAGAGATTACTTTGGCGTCGGGTGTGGCAGGGAGCCGCCTTCGTAACAAAGACTTGATGTAGGGGGAAAGTTAAAACTGTTTGCACCTTTCAGTCGCTGGGCTGTTTCATCCCACAGTGCTGCCACCAACTCCACCAATGTTTTCAAGGCAATTCGTTATTACTCATCCGGTTTGATACAAGTTGTGGCTTAAATATCTTTTGACTTGTCGAATGAAAAAAATATTCGACGAGATTTTTTCGAGGAGATACGCTAATGGACAATATTCTTAGCAAGTCTGCGTATTAAGCAATTTCTTTCGATTTTTTTCTACAGGCTACGCGCCTTCCCGTTGATCTTTGTCGTATTCCAGCGACTCCAAAGGTTTCGAGTTCTCTCCAATCTTGGGAGAGAAAAACTCCGGTCGAAAACGGAAAAGAGACCCCGTTGAAATTTACTCGAGTATTCGAAGGTCGATGCACGATGAAAAGTAGTAAACGGCGGAGAAAAACGAATACGAGAATACGACGAACCCTCCTCGCTCAGGGCTATTCATCCAGAAGGCATCGGGTACAAGAGATTTTTTTCTTCTTTTCACATTTCTTTTTACTTTTTCACCCTTTCTCTATTCCTTATTCGCTCTCATCTCGCACTTTCTTGAGTATCAAACCTGCTTCGGCGCAATTTTTATCACGACAAACGCAGAGCTTTCAATTATTTGGAAATTCTTTGAATCGCGAATATTTGAGTTATACAGGCATCCCAACGCTGACAGCGGAAACGTTGACTGAATGGGTTTGAAAATAACTGTCTTTATTGGCACAGCCAGGCTTATCCCCCCCCCCCGTTCCACTCCCCTCTGCACCACCGCAGACTTCTAAAGTGCGCTAATGCTTTCCTGTTAATTGCCAGCCCTGACTGACGACGACAAAGAAACGTTTCTCATATTCGCGGACTAAGATTTTCCCAAGTAAGCCCAAGTTATTTCTTAATTTGCGTTTCAATTATCACGCTGTTCAAATCACATTTCCTGCGCACATACCTACCATTCTTGAGGAAGTTTATGACTCCCAGAGATACTTGATCTCCGCTAGCAGTATGCGAAACCATGGATCTGGCATTTCAGTCTCAGAAGTGTAATACGAAAATGTTGAAATTTTTCAAAATTTGTGACACTCAAAAGTTTCGTTGCTATTGTACATATATACATATACAATATATACATATATATATTTTTTAAACTGTATCAAAAAAATTAATTTTTTCCTTCTTTCAAAGTTCAAGTCGAAAATATTATTGGAAATGAGTAAAAAAGAGATGCTCAAAAAGATGTCCAAGGCACCTCTAAATATTAAGGGCCAAAATTTGAACAGCATCTTCATTTCGTCATTTGGAAGTATCTTTTCGACTACAATTTTGAAAAAAAATAATCGTTGTATGCATACAAAAAGTTCGCTCGAGAATATGATTTACTGCAAGAGATAAATCTGTGTTTTAAATAGGTAGAATAATGGGCAAAAAGTGATCGAAGAATATATTACAGCCGGCAAATTCGCGAGTACCGTTGCAAAAGATAAATGTACGTATTACCTATATGCCTATATGCATAGACGTTTCATATAATAGAAGGTAAGGGAACGCAAAGACGAAGTCGGTAATATCTAGGTGCGCTAGAAACTTAGTGGGGATGTGAATATGGCTCAAGGCTATATATTACGTCGGGGTAATGCGATATGTTCCTCTCGCCTTCGCGTCGCTTCACGTCTTTGTGCAAAGCCTTTGCCTGCCTTTTCTCCCGCTGCAGCAGCGGGGTAGCTGTTCTGTTCACTCCGCAAACCAGAAGAAAATCGTTTGGTTCCCAAAAGGCTTCCATCGCTTTCCGGAGCAGTTGCAGGCTGGCTCTGCACTTCCGTGCGCTTCTCTTTACGTATGTATGTGCGCCAACACCCATATGCTAGTGAAATTTGTAGGGAAACTTTCTGGAACCTTTCTCGAAGAAAAACTCCGAATTTTACCTCCGTCTAGTTTTGCATTCTGACAAAGTTCGAGCATCCGACGAAAAACAGGGTCGCAGCCATCAAAAATAAGCGCGGATCGTCACGAGATACAAAGAGATTTGTACGAAACTTTTAAAGCGGGTCGTTTCCAGGTCACATTCAGCCATCGCGGAGGCTTTCTATTCACCCGGGAATGCAGGAGGTGAATTTGAGCGCCAAAAAAATACTCCATGCGATGTGACGTCGGCTTGAAAGCGGCGTATAAAACGAGAAAACTCGGCAAAGTTCAGAAGAAAAAATTGCCTTCCGAGTAATACCGACTGACCGTTCTTTTTTGAAGAAAATTTAAAATATTATCGTCCTCTAACCTGGACATAATTCGTTTCCAATTGAAAGGGAGAAAAAGCCAAATTCAATCGTTCTCGATCGCCACTAAATCACAGGTCGAAAGAAACCCTCTTGGCGAAGAGAAGAGAAGACAAGCCACCCTCATTTTCGGGGGTCTCGATCCGAAAGCAGACAGAGAAGGAAGTTACGAGGCAGAATTGTACAACGGGATTCTGCAGCGCCTACCGGGACTTCGTGTTCTCGGGTTCTCGAGGTTGGTAGGCGAGCCTCCGCTGTGCTCGAAGCAGCGTAACCTCGAGACAAAGCCATCGCCTCCGCATTGTCTGGGCCAAACCGAGCAAATCAACGGCGTTCAACGGCTTCTACCTTTCCAGGGAACCCCAACCCTGAATCCTCGCGGTGGCCTCGCTTCTTCTTCATCTTCAGTTTGCACCCACCAACGCTCTGCCTACGGATTTTGTCCTGTCCGTGACACCGAGTCAAAGAGAAGAAACCGCAAGCGCACCAACTTCAGTCCTGAAACCTCCAAGGTTAAGTAAAGCGCAAAGTGCAAAGTGCATCGACGCGAATCAGAGACTCCGGTTGTGACGCTACTGCTAAAACCGCAAAGACGTTGATCGTCCCTCTTGGAAGTAGTGGCGCAGTATTCCGACGTTCAAAGTTCTGAAAGTTCAGATCAGCGAGTAATCGCGACTGAGCGATAATCCAAGATCCATCCTCGAACTTCTTATTCCGAGAAAACTAGAATATCAGAGGATAGGTATGCGAAGAATAAAGGATAAAACACCGGAACGCGAGAGGACAGTGTGGAGAATAAATGAGGCGTGAAACTCCCACGACGACGCACCACCATTGCAGGTGAATCAGAGCTTGGTAGAGTTCACTTCAGTTCCGGATCAGGAGATCAGGAGTAAAATCTGAATTGCACTCCTCAGGGAAAGTATCTCCTCGGAGAATAGTGATCGCTGGTGTCAATGCCAGAGAGCGGGGAATGCCGGGTACCAGTGGCAGGTGACGGGCGCCTTGGGAGAACCGTTGAAATCCCACCAGGTGTGACGAGGCTAGTACAGCGTAATAGAGATGGCAGGAAGTGACTCGGGAAATGGAGGGAAGTACGCGATACGTCACGGTGGAGATTAGCTACGCACCGGCCCTGCCGAGACCTCGTTGTCCATCCGTCCGTTCGTTCGTCTGTCCGGCTGGCTGTCCATTCGCCCGTATGCTTATTTCATCCCAACATTACGGCGCGACGGAGATGGCTGAGGACCGTGTGGCTTTGTGGCCGACTATGCCGTCCGTCCGGGAATAGGGTCAGTGTATCCATTGTAATGAGTAATTGCAGTTTAGTCAGATTGCGGTAATAAACGGCGGCTCACGGCAGCAGGTAAATATTGTGTACACCTACGCCTTTACCCCGGAGATTACACTTGTTGACTCGGATATCGAAAAACCGCGGGATTCGCGCAGATTGTAGCAAAGATCGATTTAAGCAGGAAACGATTCAGAGGCGGGTAATTGCCTGGTCAGTAATCGTTTACCAAACTTCATTCGTCCTTCCGAAGAAGAGAAACTCGGGTATCAAAGAACATCAACGATTCTTCTCGATCATACTGGACGAAGAATCAGTTTTGAAACATCAATTTATTGTTCGAAGTACTGGGCCTGTAAATCTCTGAGCTGTCAGGCTTTGGAATCGATGCAAAACTGGATTAAAAGTTAATTTCCCAACGTCATGCACACCCTTCATCAAACTAACATTATCACATGTAATACCTTCGAACGATGAGTTTCGGAGACGCGGGACGAAGGTGGGTCCATCGACTGCGAATCATGATCCACCTTTCAAACGTTAACAACATCGCCTTTGACAGTTCCGCAGTAACTTCAAACAAGCAGAAAGAGCGCGTCAGCTATGCAGGGTTTATTACGGACATAGAAGCGAGAGAAAGGTGTCAAGAAAAGGGGCTGCTGAGTGCAGAAGAAGCAGTCTTGTAAGCAATATTGCAGAATGTGACGTCCTTCTCGTAAACGAGATGCCTCCGGTTATCTTCGCGCTACAAAACAGGCTACGTACCTATAAATTCCGCCGCTTCAATCACTAGTCATTCGCCTCATTTCGTTCCGGTGAAGTTGACTCGAAGTGTACTGTACGTGATATTGTTTGAATCCAATGTACGACAGGGGAATGTCGTGTATTCGTCCATTGACGACAGGATGCACCGTATGATAGTGTGTAACGCGCGACGATCACGTACAGATATGAAGGCGCAGATAGATAGATAGACGGATAGATGGATACCTGGGGCTGTACGAAGCGTGCTATATCTGTAACCACATTGGCACTCAAACACCGTCTAGGCAAGATCGCGCAATTTGTGATATATGTAGGACTGCAGTAGTAACTGAAACGCGCGTGGAAGAACAATAGACGTAATTCCCAATACATGCCCGTTCGCTATCGTAACGCAAGCCGCAGCAGCCTATATAAGTTACAAGCGGCAGCAATATCGAAGCTATCGGAATCGACCTATTTGCGATTGTACGTTTGCAGCTGACGGTATCTCATTCTGTTGAACGACGTTGGTGATTCTGCAATAACGTCAAGTGCCACGGTATACCTACCAAACCTACCCAAACCACTTTGATGGCGTTTCACCATCCACAGCCAATCCATACGCTATTCTCCACGGATTCCAATCGTAAAAGCTTCACGTTGCGAACCGAAGTTTTCAATTAATTACTTAGCGGCTAGGTCCGCGCTACCCATTGTCATTTTATACCGAGCTCTGGCAGGAAAAACGTTCAAAGTGTGGGTAAAAAGTTATATTCATTTTCGCGCAAAATTGATCATCTAAAAACGAATAATCAGTTTCAGTACGTGAAAAGAACGAAGAAAAAACCAATTGTTGTACAAAGAAAAAAATATCGTTATACCACATGATTCAATCGGTCAAATGTGAATGGAAAAGAAACGAAAAAGTAGTTCCGAGTTAACGCAGAAAGATTCTTCCAGAACTTGAAATCTATTCGAATCGTATTAAGAAAATATCGTAAAGACTGCCATTATCGCAGAATTACTCATTGACCCGAAGACGACTTCGCCCATCTTTACAAACATAGAACTCAAAGTTTATGAGGACAAGAAATGGGTGAAAAACTTTTTAAAAAATGACTTTGAGACGGTATACAATTGACTAAAAACATGCTGTTTTAGAGTCCACGTCTAGGCGTGGCGTGCGAGAATTGGGTTTTTCCGTATAGTCGAGAACTTTCGATTAATTAATTTTTCGGATACAAGATTCCCAAATGAACAATGAATGTCTCACTCGGAGTGCCTGCCAGAAATTACTTCTAAGATCACCCTGGCGTGGAAGGACTGCATTAGCCCTATAAATAGGTAGAGATTAGAGGCACGAGAAGCTCGTCTTGAGCACCGCAACCGGATCGCGTCCACCGTCCATCACGCTTTTAATGTACATCGTTCTCCGCGGACTCCTTCAGTGTTCGTTCTTCCATTCTTTCTTCATTTCCTCGAATTTCCTCTTCGCATCTACCTTTCTTTCTTCCTCATCCAGTTGGCGCACATCTTCCGCCATCACCACACGAGAAACCAACCACTGTTACCGGTGCAGCACTTATGCTCCAAACCTCGAGTACATCTCAACTGCCTTTACAGCGAGCAATACGGAGTAGAGTACAGCTACTATAGCTTCTATTCCGTCCAACCCCCGTCAGCGTCTACCTGCGATGCCTTCTCCTAAACCGCGCTCTTACCGCTGTCGGTACCGACATACCAACACCTCGACATGTACCTTCCAATTCATAGGGTTTTCGAAAAGACTGCAGAATGAACATGAACCACGGATGACGATCGATTCGGATTTCCGTAAATTAATGAATTTCAAAAACATTAATACAAATACGGTTCAAAAATTGCACTTAAAACAACGAAATTGCTAAAATAAGACTGATCAATGGAACAAGTAATTTCTAATGCTCGTTATTGGAATCTACGAGTTTTACTTCTAGTTGCTCATCAGTCCGCGACTGTTCTTCTCTTGTTTCTCCTCTCGATTTACCTCAATCAATCACGGCTGCGTGAAATGAGACGATTTTTTCGATTTTCAAATTGCTTTTCGCTTTGGCAAGCTGCTACATGACGCTGCGTAGAGACGAGATACGTCGATGAAATTTGACACGGATAGTTAAACCGGAGAACTGCAGCAGGAGATCAGATGATCGGCTAGTCTTATCGGGGGTCAATGCAATGATCATAGAGATATGTGCACAAGTTTTCCAACCACGTGACGGTGCGATTCTGTCGCTTTTATTTCTCTTTCGCTCTCCCTTCCGACTCACTGTGCACGGAGCAGAATCCCTGGCTCTGAAACCCACTGCACAAGTTTTCCAATAGTTGAAACTCTTTCATCGCGTAGAAAGGCTGGTGATCTTCGTTAGTTAAGGTTGCCGAAGAATGAATATACCCTATATCTATACCTGGTACTCCGCGATGGATTATCAGTGAACCGCTCACGGGCCCCGTGATTGAAAACGCCTGATGCACACGCATGGAAACTATACACCGGTTGGAATCAAATCAGTCACCGTTTATACGTCTCTCAGGACGAGAATTAAGCACTTTGCTGCCATTCGACGCGCTGGTAGCTGGTGGGAATAATATTCAAATGTGGATGCAGGTGCATGAGCGAGGGGAAAAAGTGTCATCCGCTCATGCCTCGCGTTTGAATAGGGAAAGATACAAGCCAAGAGACTTACGTATGAGAGAGCTAATGTGGGGGATTAGGTTTGGGGGGGTAGACGTTGAAGGCAGACAAATTGACTGCCCTGTGCCGTTGACGAGGTCGAGGAACTCTGGGTAGTCCGACTGACATGGCTTCTCAACCAAAGCAGGTTCACAGTCTTAGATCATGAGCAGGTGGGCGGTAAAGTATTTCACAAGACCAAATTTCATAAATGATCATTAAGTATACAATGAACACTGCGTACGAACCATCAGTGGTGAATCGAATTGTTCGAATTAATTTGAAAGGTATTTCAAGAGAAGCAGTGGGAGGAGGATTGAAAGTTCGTCGAGTACCCTTCTTCTCTCAATTGTTTTCTCAAGAGTACTTTACCCGCACCGCGGGAATGAAACCGAAGGAAAGTCAAAGAATCGTGCATACGCACACGAGAGCAAATCCATGTTTCATAGAAATTTACACGCTCGAAAGGAGGGTAAAGAAAAAAGGCAGTTAAAACCGCGAGGAACGCGCGATGACCGCGCGCAGCCGACACTGCCAATTACAATTAACCACTCTTCAAAAAGACTCGGGTTAATGGCGCGGTCGTAACGGTTATACGCACATTCAAACTTGACTTCAAGCCTTCAACGAACCCGCGCACAAAACCTTAAACGCACACATACGGCACCACACCAGCATGCTATCCCAAGTAAACCAATCAAGTACCCATTCCCTCGATAAAACAAAATGCAATTGACGTGTTGTTATTCTCATATTTTACTGCTTAGCTGCTTCAGCGATATTAGAGATGCGAAGTGGATGGATGCGTAAATGGGGAAACTACGAAGGAAGGATCAACTCTCTGATCCGTCGCTGCTTTCACGACAAGCAAGGTGTTCGCTTCCCATAGAACAAATAAAAGTACTTGGCACGGGTTCCCTAATTACGGGTCTTAGCTGGGGAGGGGCATAACCACTATTTAATGAAGCGTTAATCAGCGCCGCAAAAGCGAGATGCGGTTTCCGGTAAAAAGCTTCTCCGTGCGCATCGCGACGCTGCTCAACGCTCGACGCCGGAATTCGGAGTACAAAAAGTTCGCCAACTCCTCTCCAGCGAACGGGAAGGAACCGCCGGAACGAGGAAACTAGGAGAGCGTTCTGCCGGCGATTAATTTAATCAGACCCAGAGTTCTTGCAGCTGGACCGAGGTTTTACATTATAGCTATATGAGCCAAGCTCCGTGGTCTCGTTTCAATTTTCTTCCAAAGATACTCCCCGACTACGTCGACGGAAGAATACCATAACGATAAGAATAATTGAAACACCGTTCTTCCTTTCCAAATATCGCTGCAGTCGCGCATGATTGCACACGAGTATATATATGTAACGTACAGACACGCGACGGGGGAAGGCAAGTGGGTTTTTAGTGCTCGGGCCAGTCGTCCGATGACTAAGACAATGAAAGTTAACGGTAACCTCACAGTTAGCGTTAGTGTTATAGTCGTGGAGTGAGTAGAGTGTAGGGTCAGAGATCCGAGCCGAGCAGCCCGTTCCCCTTCCGCGTTATCGGTAATTTCGCACGATCTTGGTCCAGCGCGTGATGCCGGAACCCTTTGACGCCAGATTTTCTCCCGATAGTAATCTGAAATTTCCCTCTGCGCCAAAGCGAGTGTCAGAAACAGCCGAAGCTCCGATTTTCCGAGACCCGTAGCCAGATCTTGGCCGTCTTCAATTAGGGTCTAACGCTCGGTTATATTCGACCGAGGAGAAGGGGAGCTGCGACGAGATTAATTAACCGTATCGTGACTCATGATTCACCCGAGAATCCCGCAGTCGGTTTCACTGTATATCTATACACTAGCCGAGAAATAGTCTTTGCCATTTGCAATCAAACAGGCTAGTCACGTGCGTAAGCGACGACGGATATTCCTAATCCCACCGCTCGGCCGCGTCGCCGGGGAGTGGTCTTCGAGCCTTTGTACGATAGCTCGGTCGGTAAGGAAGGAGGAGGAGGTTTTTCGGGAAGCGTAGCTAACGCAGCCGGGGAACGGTTCAAGAAGAATTGTCAAAGAACAACATCCTTCCTAAAATAGACTCGGCGTCCGAGACAGGTTTGGAGGTGCAATTTTTGACCACGTTATTCGGGTCACTGACCACGATGGACGGAGCATTCGAATCCTACCATCTCTCCCGATAGTTTGCACTCTCTAATGCATTAAGGAACAGCAAGCCACGGGACGTCCTGCGTTGCTGGTTACTCGTGCCGTACGTCGCGATATCTTTGAAAGATTTATCTTCTCTCGTACAGCTGTGGAAGTTAAAAGGTGAACGTCGCCGTCTGTATTCTTTAGCGGTACAATACTCGCGATGACAAATGCCCACGCTTTCTCACCTCACGATTCCAGTACGAAATGGTCACGGCAACGGAATGCGAGTAAAATGTTAAAAACTTGATGTTTTTTGCCGTTGAAAGATAAAATTACAGCTTTATCGTGATCTAATCACTGGAATTCAAGACGGTCACCTTGACCATATTTTTGAAAAAAAAAGTACGACGCTGGAAAAGTGATGAGATATTCTCGGACTTGAGGAAGTATTTCTAGCGATTTCTACCTATGAAGGTTTGATAAAAATTTTTCTTGACGTCGCGTCGGCACAACGACGCGCATTTTCGTGCCGTCAACCGCAATACTTGCTTCACCGTTATATATAATACTGCAACGGCAGCAGCAGCAGCAGCAGCAGCAGCAGCAGCAGTAGTAAACTGCAGAAGTAAAGTAAACGCATCGAACGGATTTCAAAGTTGAAAGTTGAGATTGCAACGATGTAGCGGTCCAGCGCTGCTGCTGCTGCCGCAGCTCTTGCCTGCGAAAATAGAAAAAGGCAGGCGGGTCGGGAGTAGGAAAGAGTTTTGAACGAAGTTCAGTCGTGTCCCGTATCCGTTAACAACGAAAAAGAAACTAGTGGCAACGTGACAGACGTCCACCGCTGTACACGAATGAAATATGTATAATGTACGAGGTTAGGAGTACGATATAAAGTAAAAATAGTACCGTCACTATCCCGTTCAACACTTTTACAAGAGCAATAGAGAAAGAAGAAAAGTTCACCAGTTTAAAAAGAAAAGTTGAAACGTAAAAAGAAGAAACAAAAATCAGGACACCACCTGCATTCGAAGCCGTAGTAGGTAGATACTTACTCGCGATCAGTTTCAAAGTTCTCCTCTATTTACAGCTTCGGAAATTTCTCCAAAACTGATTTCGAGTGCTTCGTTCTTTTATTCGTTCCTAGCATCGTGCAAATTCAAAGTTGAACTATAGAAACTGTGAATAAGAGGAAGGCTTTCGTGATCATAATTTTTCTTTGAAAATTAATTAAATTGGCTCGTTGCGACGATGTGTACGTACTATTGTATAAAAGAGATACGTTAGAATAGAAGATTAAAAAAAAAAAAAAATCGAATTACACAAGATCCATGTATAAAAATTCGCATTGTTGTGAAAAATTTTTGGCAAATTGCCTCGTTAAAAATAAAAAATCTAAGATAACCGTATAACTTGGAAAAATAGAATTTAATTTTTTCGTCGCAGACCTTCTACCGAGAACGAATAAATTTAAATTTAATAGCCGTGTTCAAAAGTCTTGCCACCAAATTCGACTCTCGGTTCGCACATTTTGCGTCTCCTCGAGGTTTCTTAACGGTCTTTTTTCATCCAACCATGGGCATAAAGCTGGCTTGTTCTTTCACCGCTAAGAACTCTCTAATACGTGGAACAATAGCCGGGTTCATTTTTGCCATACAACAACAACAACGGCGTTGCAAAATCAAAGGATAAGGCAAAAGCGGCGAGTGCTTTTATGTACGTCTGCCGCAGCGACGGCGGCAAAACAGCTTCGGGAATGGCGACGCGCGGATGCCTATCAAAAAATGAATCTGCACTGTACGGACCGGTTGAACGATGCGGACGAACGTGAATCCTCTTACACGTGCAGATGTTTATGTGTGCGGTGATGTTTTTGACCGTTTGAACCTGCGCGTTATCCTCGCACCTATCATACAGTATACGCAGCGTAAACTGCGAAGCTGGAGAGCGGTAAATTCCGGGATATTTGTATTCCGCGTTTCAAACTTTATTTCCCGTTTTATATTCTATTCAGTTTCATCGTTATGATTTTTTATTTTTCTCCCTCCCGCAAAATTTCGAAGAGGAGAACATTCCGACGTTATTTTAATGTAAATACAAGGGCAAGAGAACAGCGCCCGTGCCGTAGTTTCGTACACGCATCGTCATGCCCGAGCAAGCGTATATTATATATTATATGCCTTATACGACAACCGCGGATGTCACAATAACGCTGTACGCATAAATGCCTGAAATGTTGCTATTTTTATTAATGTATTATCTCTCCCTTTTTTCACTACAAAATTTTCCCTTTATTTTCATTTTCTCTCTTCACGGTTTCGCGGAATAGAGGGAGAGAATGGATCGCAAATACAGCCTTAATATCGTTCCACGATTTTTGCATGCACAATTTGCGTATAAATACTGCAGTAGGTATGTAATACGTAACCCAAGTGACGTAGGAAGGGAAAGGGATAAATCGTTCTCGTCGTAAATTCGACAAGTGATACAACAAACTGTATGTGTATATCTCGTATTACGTATACAGGTGTGATAAATAAATAGAGAGTTCGTTTAACCGAAGCGAAACGAGGAGAAATATAAAACTGGCGGGGGCAAAGCGATGCGACATGAATGAAAAGAAGGCGAGATTTTTAAACCCGAGCCTATATATGTATACCTATGTACCTACGTACACATAAATTATACCTCGCACGTTTGTCGGAACAAATGATTAATTCCATTTATCGGCAAATGGGCGAAGAATATGAGGCGAACAGATCAATTACCTTATTACGACCCCTGCAGCCAAGCCCCGTTCCCCTAATTGAAATATTGGATACGGACGGATCGGCGCGGATCAGACGCCGCATGCCGAATGCATGCATCGCACCCATCGACGCATCGAGGCATGTCACGACACCCGGGGCAACGAGCACATGTTTTACGCCCTAGGAAAATAAACTGTGTGGATTTCCCCCCTCGAGTCTCCTGCTGCACGCGAAAGAAAAAAAAAAAACGGAGAATTAGAGCCAATTGTACGAAAGCACAGCGACGGAGGTGGAAATGGGCAAACAGGCCAGGCCTGTTTCTTCCCTTTGGATGCACATAATATTCTGTTGTAATTTCCGATGTTCGCCCCCTCGAACGAACCGTCGTTCACTTAATACAGACAAATTATTACACGCCGATATACACGGGGAGAAAATATTGTCCAATATTATATGCCGCCCGTCATACAATGTATCCGTTGTACACACGAGCTAGCTGCAAAATGTCATTGATCCCAACGATATTTGATTCTCCTTATACATGCGATGGTAGAACTGACTGCAGATTTATCACTCTCCATGTCCTGCGTGGTGCGATGATGAGTTACTCGTAACTTACTAAACGGATAACATGTTATAGTTCGTGACTCGACAAGTTCTGTACACTTTGCAAAATAGGTTTTCGCATTATGCTACAGATGAACAATATGCTTGATTTGACATGTTGCTCATTAAGCTCTTTAGCCTCGAACAAAATTTGAATCATACGAATAATTTTTTAGGTTTGCCGAATTTGAACTCACGTCGCATTGTGTTATTTATATTAGCAGATTCAAAAACAAGAAAGTTAACGATCAACCAAAATGACGGTTGTTCCAACGTAGAAGTAATTGTTTGAAGCAGTATTAAAGAATAAAAGGGAAACAAAAAACATTCGTAAAACGATTACATCGCTTGAATATATCGTACGGGAGGGAAATACGTATACACGATAAATCGATTTAAAGCATAAAATACCCGTTCAGGAACACGTGTATCATATTTACAACCTAACGCGCAACGTATTTTTCCATTTTGATCGGGCATAAGGCACAATTCGCACACATTCTATAAGCGCCGCGCCCACCCTACACGTTTACTTTCCACATACCATCTGCGAAATAAGCATGAAAAAGAAAATTATTGCCACGTCTCTATGTTACGTTTCGGTCCTAAAAACCGAACATTACCGCGTTGATAAAAATAAAATTTCTACGCAAATAGGTACGAAGCTCTGTTCGCGTCTCTTGAAAAAGTATTCGTGTATTCGAAATTTACCGTATACTTTCGATTTAGAATTACAAAAATAACGAGCAGAATTGCAGTTATTTTAATTATTACCGTTCATTCCATTCGTATAGGCAGGATATAGAAGTTCATCCAAGCGTGGAATAAAGTCGTACGATCCTCCCACGCATGTTTTTCCGCTTAGTTAAATGGTCATAACCATTCCATCCGATGTGAGCAATTTGTTTACCAATCACTTAAGTTTCCCTTCCCGGCAATACTCCGTGAACCGATATCTCATTACAGGCGGGTGGGTCCAACTCGCGATCAAACTTCCGAAATGAAAAGGCCATAGCTGGGATTACGACACCGTAGGTAAAAGGGCAAACCTCTCGTGATTCGAGGAACGTAGGCATGTGAGTGAAGCTGATTAATTTCGTTATTAGGCCCGGGCTGATTCGCGAATCTGCGAGCAATGAAGGGGCAATAATTCTAGGTAGAGAGGAGGCAGGTTTCGCAACGTTAACTCAGCGACATCCCGGCCGTTATACGTGCACCCTTGATCGTGGTATCGAGATACAACCCCGGATTTTGTCAGGCGCCCTTGGTCGGCGGGGAGGCCTGTATTTGACGGAAGCAAGCGCGGCATGACTCGGAATTGATGTGTACACCGGGGTGATCAGTTGGGTTAAAGTTTCACATCATTTCCCGAGCCAGTCAGGCGAATGAATGAAACCGGTTGACGTGTCGTCGGGTCTCTCCCCATTCCCTGAACTCAACCTAACACGATCGGTTCGGTTGGTCGATGGCGAAAATCGCTCAAGCATAACGAACACCACAAGTACACACAATCCGGTCATGGCCATCATTTATCGCCCTTTACTCGCACGAATTGGCGCCCCAACTGTCGAAGAAGACAGGACCGATGAAAAATAATAATAAGAACAACAATAAGAATAATAAAAATTCGTTACAGCATTATTTTTCCAGTCGTTCTCAACGGCTATAACTGCGCGAAATCATCCGACGCAAAAGGGTTGGCTGGGCGGTAACAGGCGTGCAAAACCATATGGGACCGACTTTGGGGTAGGACCTACGTTATGGCCTAACGCAATAGGGTCGCGGCACCACTAAACGACCCGCCACCCTGCAAGTCCCGGCGCGAATTTAAGCCCTCAGTGAACGCGGCGAGAATTCCTCCAGGACCCGACATCTCCTAATTCAATTAAGTCTCGTCCCTTCTTTCAACACGTCCAACTTAATATCGTGGTCTTAACGAATGGTTCTTTTAGCCACGATTCAGGGCTAATTTACGGCGAGACTTTTACCCCCTCCGGCTTCTATTTTTTCACGATTAAACGCACTTTTTGAAACAGGGAAACAATACGGAACAGTTAGCGGATAAGGTTAGCCGATTACAGCGATTCACCGAAGTTGAGTAAGTCTTCGAAATTTTCCGCTAATGTAACGCGCTGATCGCAGGGGATAAATGACGTCAATCAGCCAACCGCACGCTGATTGAAAGAGTGGGAAAAAATTGCGTTGACACCTACGTGTTGTTCGAACCGATTATCAAGTTTTAGAGGTCGCCGTTTCTCCCGATATTCTTCGCTCTTTGACGTATGTTTGACTCACTCGCACCGCGTCACTGGCTTCTAAAATATTCTTCATTAGGCTGGTCAGACCATAGCGCACCTTGTGCAATATGCAAGCGATAAAATCATCGTGAAACATCACACGAAGCACACACGTCATCCTCTGTCGAACACGGCATTGCTGCAAATTACTTGCGACAGCTCATATAATATGATACAAAGCTGATGAAGTCACCAAAGGTTCCTGCACGTATTGCCCGAGATAAAATACTGCAGGTGTTATTTACATACGGCAAAAAATCATCGCGTTTGACAACCGCGTTTGTTCGTCTGAAAAGTGCTCATGAATATACCGATAAACTTCCTTCGCTGAACATTATCGCAACTCCAAGTAGAATTCTCATGGATTTAGTCTTATAAGCCGTCAATCGCAGTTCAGAACTGTTCCCTGATTGCACACTCTGGGGCAATTACGACAATGCGTTCAGAGTTCGATGCCGCAGTTCGACTGGCAGATCTTCGGTTATTTGAACCAGTCGTGTATAGAAACCAAATCGTGAATAGATAATTATATACCCAGAATAAGATTATCTCGCGAATTCTCGATTCCAAACTGCGCACGCCGCATGTGAAAATCGTTCGTTTCAATAATCAAAGATCAAATAATCGAGCTTTTCAACGTAGTTTACTAAATAAACCTTGCTCGTGCAGCTAGTAGGTAACGCACAATATAACGACGGGTATTTTTGATGATCCATAGATATATATGCAGTTCCTAGTGCGGTTGAAAATTCACTGGAAACTATCTTGGCCACGGATTTGAGTCATAATTCAAATGGAATACTCTCAAGTGTTATACCGACTAGGTTATGCCTGCACGAGGCAGACGGAGCGCACCTAGTTGCAGTTCACCTGAATCTTCGGATTGCATAATAATAATACGCTAAGAAATATACGTTAACTACATAAAGACTGAATAGACTCAGCCATCCGATGTTTGCGCAACGGATCCCCGTGCTTAGCTCGGTCATTGCCCAATCTCTGCACCGAGCTGCTGATTCCACGTTTACATAAATCATCCGCAGTGCTTACCTGTAACAAAAAAGTAAAGAAAATCTGTTAGTCATATGCTTGAAGAAGTCGTATCTATTTTAACAGTAACGAAAGAAAATATATCGAAGGTAAAAAAAAAAAGTAATAAAAACGACCATCAGATTTCATGCAGCTGTGAATAATTCGCGTGTATCTCAAGTCTAGGATTGGAATCCACGTAATTTACAATCGATAATAATAAGAAAGGAATAGAGATCTTTGGCTATTGCGTATATAAACGCTGCAACAAAATAAACGCTGGAAAGTTTCACCGTTTTTTCAATACCGAGACGTTCGCCTCTGTCGTACCATGAAATTCTTAACGTAGAACAAACGCCCGCAAAAATTAAACTGTAAATTGCAACAGTCCGATTATCCAACCTACGGTACAGCAGGACTGCCGTTGGAAAACTGGGCACGTTGATTCATTAGAATGCTATGATCAAGTCCACGTCATTGAAAGGTTGTACGTATACCTGAACCGATGATTGAGAAATTCTCGGAAGGATAAGCTTGGTTTCACGAAGAAGCAAATTGCTCGATGATTCCGCCATTGGTTTATATCTATAGAGTAGCATCGATCTATTAGAGTAGTTAAGTATTGTCACAGATCGTATGGATTAACGTACATAACGACGTATGACTAACAACACAACTCGTTGTGAGTGACTAATGCTAATGGTAGATACTCGGATATGTCACGGAAAAGTTACGTAAGCCTCGACGTATTATAAGTACCTGTTCATCACCTTTTCTGGAGCACATGGGATAACGATTCGAGTAAAGTGATAACAGTAACAGAAATATGCGGATCCCTATGTACCGACTGTCTTTGAGAAATCTGCTCATTCAGGAACAGCTAATTACCGAGTAGAATATTCATTAACCTGGGGAGTACACATTCAATCCAATGCATTTACTTAATTGGAACAAGTTCGCCTCGTTTGAATAAAATTTCGGATGATTTATTCAGCGCTATTTAAATACTGCGAAAAGAAACTAATCGAATATTTCCCAAGTTTCATCTTCAGTGATTCTCCGTACTGTAGATGAACTATCGCAATCAATGATCTGCAAATCGGTGGATGCGGATGCAAGAAATGACTGTATATGTATTCGGCTTAGCGAAAATAAACTTGTACCTTGTGATATTTTTCCGTGGGCCCAACAGTGTGTATACCAGCCAGTACTCAATTTCACAAAAACTGCATACACATTCAATGGTGGTGCAGCCGTTCCTCGTGCTGAGGTACTTTCGCCTGGTAAAATGAGCTAACGAATTTATACCATCGAATAAGTTGCAAAGAACAATATTGTGGGTAAAAGGTCGGCGGTCGAGACGCATTTTCCTTTGCAAACATACATATAGCCTGTATGCATCGCGGTAGAAAGTCCGAAAGAGCAGCTCGCTGGTAAAGGACGAAGCAAAGGCGTCGACGGCTCTCCAGCCTTGCCGTAATATCTTTCCACCAACAGCAATGCAAGAGTAGAAAAAGAGGGGAAGAACGTGCAGCAGGAAGCGACGACGCGACCCTGATAAAATCAACCAGCAAAGAGTATTAATATTCAAAGTGAGCCAGCGAGACACCCGGTGGTGGATGCCCGTACCCTGCTGCTGCTGCCGCTGTTGGGTTTTGTTCAACCGCGTTCCATGAACGAGCACTAGCCCATACCCGTACCTTGACGTCACGTTCGCCAGAAACCCTTTTCCCCAAGCTAGGATAACATCAGCAAGCCTTTCCCCGCGAAGACGTTGCCTGCATCGAAAAGGTGCCCCAGGAGCTAGCCAAAGAGAAAGGAAGGAGGAAAGAGGAAAGAGGAAAGAGGAAAGAGGAAAAGGGAAAGGGACAGAGACTAGAGCTGCCTTTTGGTGATGGTCGTGAGCTGGTGTAAAGCCGCGTTAACTGGCTTTAAAATCTGCAAGAAAGAGGCCTCACTGCTCGACAGAGATTAAGCTAGGAGGAACAGGGGAGAATAAGCGATTGTTCGACGCTCCTAATTAGAACAAGGAGAAAGAATTTTCCCTCTTCTGCGGTGAGATTGCCGCACATTTTTTCATCCCCACCTTTGAGTCAGGGGTGGAAGGCTCGCGTTCCATCCGCGAGTGATGTGGGTGCGGTTCGTTGAAATTGAGTGAAACCGAAGACCTGTCTGGTGTTTGTTTGCCTGACTGAACGAGCGATCGGATGACGCGATCAAAAGTCACCGACGATTTATAAAATAGAATAACTGTGAAACTGCGTGCGCCATTATATCTGTCGTACAAAAGACCGAAGCAAAGCGGTTGTTGCCTCCCGAACAACGGCTCAAGTTCGAATTGCTAATTAAACGCCTGATTGGAAGCCGACGCAAAAAGGTAAAACGGCCGACCATGCAAGGCTATATGTGTTACATATAAATGATCGCCTTTTCACGTCGAGGGTAAATTTTACACCCCCTTAACCCCAGGCACGCGGGGGGCACGTAAAGCCAAACTTGTGATGAAACTTTTTTACACCGCAGCGTATAATACCATGTATATGCATGCATCATGGAGGACGTAAAACTAAAAATCCCTGGTATGACCTCGTCGCACGTAAATGGCTATTTAACGACGAATTTCCTCTACAGCGTGCTCACAATTCTGTTTCGGGTTTCCCACTTTTCGTTATACATAATGTAACGCTTCGTACTTTGCCACGTGTTATAAATACGCAGTAGGCGTGTGGTGGTACAACTTTGGATACGGTCGCCAAGCCTTTCTCCATTGTCTTCTCCGATTTTCGCCCATATGTGCAAAAGGCGTGCAACGCTCACTGTTTTTGAGGATATCTTTCTGCGCGGAATGACCCCGAAAGAGAATGTTACTTTGCCCTGAATTGTGGCCGTAATAACCACCTTAGCACTCGGCTAGACTTCTGCACTTGGCTACATCCAGAGTAGGTACAGGTGCATTAATTACCAGGTCGTTACGTCGGCCACTTTCCACGGCGCGAAACGAACGTGAGTTGAATTTGTACACGCCTGCCTTCTACTGTGTCAAAAGACTACACTCGCTACTCATCATTGTAAATTCTTCAACGGTAGAAAAGTTATGAAAATTACTCCCCATATTACACTTTGTCCGGAAATATACAGTCTATGTACCAACAAAAAAAAACAGCCAAACGGATCCGCGTAATTCTTTCCAACTATAACCAGTAATGATATCTATTTCTATTTCACAGAATCCATGATCTGCTGGCATCCACACTTGTGCTAACAGTTCGTTTCCTACACCGATTTAATTCTCCTATCTTCATTGTAAACAATCATTTGCCATATGGAATGATCAACAATCATGCAAAAGAGAAAATTTTTTCTCCTGTATCACAGGTAGGTACCGCATGAAGTCCGGAAACTGCACTTTTGTAAAATACTAACCAGGAAGTGAACAAGCAGTGTAGTGAGTATTTGGGAATATCGCAAGGCATTCCGCTGTAATAATCGAATTTAGGCGTCATGAATGCAAATTCGTTAAAATAGTCCGAAACATTTGAATAGAATGAACAATAGTAAGCAAAGAAAAAGTGGAAAGATTTAATCGATTGTGTTTCACCAAAAAGTTACAGACATACCTACCAGCAGCGAATTTCGTAATCGCCATAAAGTTCCCACAATCAATTTCAACAGCAGAGACAATATTGAATTGTAACAGATGTAACAACAACAGGTGGCTTCCACCGTTAATTCTATGAAACTTCTTGTACCTAGTAACAACAACTTTTGGTATGCTTCGATTCGTCTAAAAACGTGAACGCCAAACCAACGTGCATAAAATTAGACTCGAATGAAAATTTTTAAAACCGACATCTGACCGAGTAGTGTAATGTCGTTACGTATACGATGCAGGGAGTACCAAACGCCAGCAGCGTCGTCACGGTACGGATGAATAAAATAGCCCCATACACGCGAGGTTAGCGTAGCGTAACCTTTCCCCGAGCTGGGTAACAGCCGTTGTAAAGTGCAGTTTGCACGTGGTGCGCTCACCTTCTCTATACCCATGGTTGAAAATACCGAGAGGACCATAATACGTGTTACATGTATACGGGGGGTCTGCGCATCGGCCGATCCTTGGAGGCAAGCAAGCCTCGTTCACAGGTAAAAGCTGCAGGAGCAACGACAGAGAGAACCCATCGACGACGGGAAGTGCGTTGAACCACAGCGTAACCTTGGCTGCGTCATGGTACCTGCCCTCCCGTTGTCAGGTGTACCGGCTCCCGGACGCCTGCAGAAGCCAAACCCGACTCCTCGTCCCGAGTGCAGCTGTAATATTGGGCGTTTGGATGTGTGGATGTTCGTTGCAACTAGCCACGAGTCTAGTCGAGCAATAGGGAGCCGCATTGTTAGAAATGATGGGATGCTTCAACTCCATCTAGTGCGGGATTCGGTAAAAACTGTCTACCGGAACTTGACGCTACTTCTCTTACCACAGCCCCCCAATAAAAAAAAAGGAAGAGAAATAGTGCTGGAGTTGAGACTTGATTTTAGGAACTCAGACAAGCCTATGATGCACGATGTGAAATCCATGAACTTTCTGTTGATTTGTTCGATGCAACATCATTTCGATTTCGAATTGACAAAGTATCTACGTCACAGAAACAAATGTAGCGGCAATAATTATGAAACGCAGGATATTTTTGAAAGAAATAGGTATATTATATATGATGTGGTGGAACATTGAATGATCTTTGGAGCCTCCATCGAACTTGTAATGAACCCAAAACCAGTTAATCAAAGCAACTCTGGTGGATACAACAACGGAAAATCCACTACCATATTTAATCAGTCGACTATTTATAACGGAGACAAGCCAACTGGTAGAGACAGCGAATCGATACGAAGACTAGACGTCGATAGAAGTATGGGTTCACCCCGAATGGCGTAACCAAACAAAGGGAGACGGTCGATATTTTTCATAATTAATCGCTGGACTGAATGCATACCAATGGCTGTACCCACTCCCACTTCATTTCGCAATCAATGCTACGATAAGCTGAATTAAATATCACTACTATGGGGTCTATTCTTCCGATAGTACGAATGGTCAGTGAATTCCACTGCAAAACGTCGTTTCCTAACCTTAAGTTCCCCCGTATGCAGATAGCTGTACCGTGACTGAACAAACATGTTCAAGGCTCGGAGAAAGTAGTGTTAATTCATGGGCCACGGCAAATATAATAAGTATGTTTGGCCAGCACTGGCATACAGTATAATAGACACGTTCGACCAAAACACCGATTTTGAAAGCAGGTATGAGGTTATATATAGTCTGTTCAGAGTATAACGGGAGTCATATTGACCTTTCTTGCCGCACGGTAGAAAGCTTTCCTGTGTGGGTGATTAACTGTTCGAATTACATTTTCATGACAAAAACCATATGTATTAAACGCTGCACCAGCATAGCTACAGTGCTCCCCCCCTAAGATATCCCTCTGTAAGATATTACTTCCCCTCATTTTACTATCATTTCCCCGCAATTCGGCTTCCCCACTATACTCAGTGTTGTTTACTTGCGCATGCGCGTAAGCCGCTACTATAAGTCAGCTGTCTACATATACACCCCACCTTTTAAGAGTAGAGGGGATACCTCTCTAAGATATTTTTCCTGGAACCAGAGCCCCGAGTCTGAAATCTTAGGGGGGGAGCACTGTAATCGGACTTAACGATCTTAATGTAAAATGTAACGAAGGTATTTGAAAGTTGTGCACCGCACGACTAGTTCCAAAGTCGCTTCCTCAATCGGTTATGGATCATGTTCTACGTCGTTTTTTCATCACGTTCTGTCGCGAGATCAATCCATGAAATGCAAGACCGAATGTAATGAAGTACTGCACGACTTTCAAACGATCTTTACTACTTAGGTATCAAGTCAGACACGTAAACACATCAGTCAAGATCGCTGCAATAACTGATAAAGAACACAACGCTTTTCTTGTGGCTATAATTGCTATCTCACGCATTCTACTTTTCTCCCAGTGTAAAGGCTGCAGTCAGCACAGTCCCAGGTTGAGGTTGTAACTCAATCTAATCACCAAGTCAATACCCCCCATGACCGGAATTCGAAACGCAGCTCTCACACAAATAGGTGTATAGTAACTGCTGTGCACTTCGAATACGTCGAATTGAAAACCGCAGTCAGATTTGAGTCCGAGAGGTAGTGAGTAGTAGGTGAGGCTGTTCGACCTCTCGCCTCTGACCTGTTGCACGCTCTTTTGTCCCGGCGCGGCAGCAGCGGCACACCGTTCCGCTTGCTGCCTCGTGGAAAAACGCGCACGCCATTCTATTGCACATCTGTTCTTCTTTTGCTGCATTTTTTCGATTCTGCTCACCTGAGAAATCTCATTTTACAAAGGACGTTCCCTGACGGAAAGGGCACTGCGTTTTTTATTAATTTGCATTGATTTCTTTTTTTAGATTTTGACTGCAAATTTCGGTTTCCTTTCAAGAACCCGTGGTGCGGTTCCAATCCGATAACGACGGATGATAAGACAGCGTCGCAAACCGAAGAATGCGGTGTTGTAAATATAGTAGTGGATATTTTTGGGTTAACCAGCTCCGCCGGAAGTCATCGAAGAAGAAAACGTACCATGTCGATTCTACGAAGCGGAGAAACTGGTTTTTGTCATCGGGTTTTTGAACCATCAGGGAATATAACCTTGGCGAAGAAAATTTATCCACTGTTTCGATAGCGCAATTAATGGTTTTCACGGTTCGGTAAATCCAACGCAAGAAATAATTTAATTATCAAATAAGGCAATTAGCTTGCGGAAGAATGCAGTGAGATAAAGAGATCGTGTTTTCGACCATTTTACCTACGCTCGTTTAATACTTTTTCCCACCGTTTTCACGATCGATCTTCCAGTCGTGTCAACTATTAGTCTTCCATCAAGTCACAACGATACTCTTCATTGCCTGAAGCTTGTAAGAGGCCGGTCTAAAATATAGTTAGAAATCCATTAGGTAAAAATAGATATGCACGTCTCGTTGCAAGTCTTCCCCCTCGCGAGCCGAATGGCGTTAAACTGATCCTAGGAGAAATAAAAATCCTCGTAGCTAAACCTAGAGAAGAAGCCTTGAATATAAAGTTACCAAATCCTTAATCCCCGGTTGAGAAAAAGGCAAAGTCTTAACTAACTAACGTAACGGGTAGCCGCCGAAGGAGTGGCGGTGTAAAGTTATACGCTGTGGGGCTCCTAAGGTTACAATTTGTCGCGGATGGGCGTTGCCTTGCCAGGCTGTATACGGTGCTCCGCAGGAACAAGGATCAACGTGGGACACGAAACTCGTCGTGAACTGAGAAAAGAAAGCGAGCTGGGAACGCGGGGTAAAGACACGTAACTAGAGTCTATGAAATTGCATGGAAAGTATACGGCGAGTAGACGAAATGAATCTTTTCACTGCCGTCTTTGTCATAGTACAGCATCGGTCTACTACCGGTGGAGGGCAAGGTGAGGCACGTAGAGATCACGTACACACGGCTGTACTTACGGTCTGAGAGCAGAGAGTTTCATGCTCCAGATATCATGGAAAAGGTATATGCGTACTATATATATTTGCTTTCCTCTTTTCCCTAGACGTTCGTTTGTTTTTCCGGGCTTGTGAATAATCGGGCAAAGGGTGCAACCGAGCGAGAGATACGCAGGGGATCCTCCGAGCTTGACGTCCCGTGGGAAAGAGTACGGATTAATATGCACACGGGTCGTAAATTATAGTTCAAGGAAATCGAGAAGTTCTCATTCTTATCCTTTAATAAGCAGTATTTCACTTAGCGAAGCTCTTACAGCGAAGAGATAGGATATAAGCTCTTCTTAAACGTGACAAACATACGGCGACTATCAGGAACGGGATTTGATAAACGTACGGTGGGGCGTTTGGTACCAAACTTTTTCACCCTGTGTTGTTCAAAAACTTTTTTCTCTCCCTTCTTTCTTCGTTGCCGTTTACCACTGCAATCACAAACCCATGGTACTTCTCGATTGCGTTCAACCTCAGACGTTTGTAGCTGGCTTATCTGTTCCGGGATAAGACAACAAGACGTCTTTTCGCAGTTACTTATACGACAAACGATATTTTCGCATCAACTTATGATTAGCCTTGTGCATCGACGCACGAGCTGGATTCGCAGATACATTTTTTACAGTTTTGATACGATATACTAGGTCGAAATACGTTTTGAACATACAGATACTTTTACGTTTCCTACATCTCGGTTTCAATTTCTTCTAACTTTCCAGAATTTAAATAAAACAAAACCGTTCGGAAATCCAACTGTCACGATTATTGGTGGTTAAAAGAATAACTGTAGCGCAGATTTTTATAGGAATGATCATAATTATCGACCGTTATTTCCACGACTAATAAGAAATTCTCTTGGTAGTTACGAAGTAAAGTGAACGTTCGAAGGCGTCGTCGTCTTGTGATCTCTAATCTTGGTAGAGCAATTTCAAAGACCAGAAGTTTTACTGTTTTAACGGTTAAAACTCAACCGCACGTTTATCCGACACAATCGCGATTGGCTATAGTTTACAATTGGACAGCGGTAGCGGCGAGCAGTTGGTTTGTTTCTTTGTAATGGCGATCAACGTAATCCAAGATCTACTTTGAGACACGTGCACTTGGGAGGATTTCCTCGTAATACAGAAGCACGAGGATGCCGGTGGTGTTAAAACGTCGAGGTGGATAAAAATCTTGAGTGAAAATGCACCGCCATGTACGAACACGACAGTGTCCGGTGCTCGCCAATCTCGGCAAGGGTCGAGAAAAATTCTTCAGGACGAGCCAGAATCCGTGCTCGTGCATAGGGAATACGACTACACATACCCGGGTTTAAGTCGGTAGCCGAAAATTCTCAAAGTCCTGCCGAGGTGCACGACTCTCGGAATCTTTTGGAGGGTGTATAGCAGGTCGACCAAGTCAAGGACCTCAAGAGGTTCCTTCTTATATACGAAAACGCGTTGTCATGCGAACAAACGCAGGCCCGCGCACCGTGGCCAGGATTTTCTCACCCTCATTTTCGCCCTCAGGAGGGGGGGTTGTTAAACGAGGACCCTGGGGTTGGTTCTTTCTGACCGTCGCATTCACGTCGGACTCTGAATTACGAGAAGGTAGACGCGTGACGTTGCGGTGTAGAGACGCCAGCGGCAAGAGAGAGGCAGGATGCCGTCAACGATGGCAATTAGTTTCCCATTAGGCGAATTCTTCTTAACGTGGAGAAAAACTCAACGCGGCTGTACCCCGTCGATCACAATATCCTAGGAGAACCTTAACGCTCGAAAGGGCGACTGACTGGCCCCCAAGAGATCAGGGACAAAGGCTTGAGGTTCGGACATGGGCCGTCCTTGACGTTCAGGATTAAATTCAAAGCAGAACTTTCACCCGAGAACAAAGTCCTTCCTTCCCAGCATTAGCTACCATCGGAACGAAACAGGATTATACTCGAATGGGTATATTCATCGCTAGTGCGAATACTCGTCCGATGTTATTTGAACTTCTGTGTCATCTCAAATAGGTAAATGATAAGTGCAGGCCACTGAAGCGAAAAAACTCTTTTCTTTAAACTCGTGTAAAAATTTGAAGGAAATTTCATGTGAAATTGAATTACCAAATTACAAGCATGTTCGCACATTTATTTTGACTCAGCATTCCTAAGCAATGACACTTTGGAGTCTAACTTAATGAAACGACTTTAAATTTTTCACGGATTACCTACATTTACCGTGGACCAACGTTGTCGTACGAATTATACGAACGACAAACCAAAACGGCAAAAGTATTTATGCTGTATTTTTGATGGTCTATTGTCATTAACACGGTAAACTCTATGAGCTGCGACCTTCAAAACTCGAAAGTAATAATTCAAAAAAAAAGAGAGATCCTCGAATTTTCAAGCACCTATTTATCCTTTCTGATTCTTAGCAAACCGTAAAACTTGAAACTTTTTCATTCGGAATCTCCGCTGCCAGGCGATTTTAAGCGTCAACGTACGAGAACTGACCGTACGTATCGAACGACGCAACATACTTGTCCTTAGCCTGCTGTAGTAAATATCTACTCCAGGTATAGCGCTATACAAAAAAGTGGAAGTTGAAAGTATAATTTCCTCCTCCAGGCGTACTACAAAATGATACGTAGAGTATACTAGACTAGTAGCTTTCACTACGCCGGTGCTATTTCACGCACAGCGTATGCTCGTGAAGAATACGATGGAAATTTTTCTGACACCGGATCATTATCGTAGGATTCCAAAACAGCCGCACCGTCTGCATCTACATAAAAATCGAGTATTGTTGTTGTTCAAGTCACTTATACTACTACTGCTGCTACCAGTCTCTCAGTTTGACCACAGGTTTCACATTATAGTAACTATACCTAAGTGTAACCTACTGCGAGACAGTTGCGGAGTACTTTACACAAGGACGTCGTTCGTCACCAACAGAGCAATTTATTTAGATCGGCAACGGGAACGGGTCGACGTGCCCTGGTACGTGAGCAACTTTTATCCCCTCGCTTCGAGGCGGAATACCGGAGAAATGACGACAGACGCGATGCTACCGTGGTCGAGCAATTCTCTGCTGTTTTACAAACAGCAACTGGGATTTGATTACGACTTCTGATCAGCCATTAACAGGACAGAACTATTCGCTGGGTTTTATGGAAATTTTCGATTTCAAGAACATAATGCACAGGTTACAATCGAATACAGATTTGGCTTGGAGATACAAAATGGACGCATCAAGTGGACACGTGTATTGTATACATGAAGAAATGAAGCGTCGAAAGAAAAGGAAGAACGTCGTCTCTTTTTGGATAGCTAACCGACACCAAAACTTTGGCAATGTTCCCAAAATATATTTGACCGAAGTAGCCACGCCTGTGGCTGTTGAACAGGCGTCTGCCTCGATTCGGGTCCAGCGTCCAGCGCGAACGAAGAAAGATATAGTCTAACGGAGTATAGACAGAGGATCTGCTCGAGCGCTTGGGGGAACCTGTTCAACCGGTCCGGACAGTTGCCTTCTTCCCCTCTTTCCTCTCGCCTCTTTCCACTCAACTCACTTACAGCACTGTACCCTTTTTCCTCATCGGGCTCTGCAGAGAACACGGCCAGCCGTTGATGCTGCAAATGCAGCTAAACCATGCCCGTACCTTTTACCAAGGAGAGGAACGACTAACCATCGACCTAAATCGGGAGAAGAATCAGCCTCGACTTGGTTCGTCACTCAATTTAAGGACCGAGCGAACTCACCATTGTCTGCAAGTGTACCCTCATGCCATGAATCACACTCTAGAGAAAGATCCGGGCGTCGTATTTGGCCCTCGTAACGTTAATCAATTCGTACGTGGTATGAAAATCAGCAAAACAGTTAAGGGGTGCATTGAACGACAATCAGGGAGCAGCCTTTCCCGTTTCATTGAAAAAAATTTAATCAAATAAATAGTTTTTATAGCAGAGAGTTCTATAAGTAGAGAAAAAAGACTGGCGCTGTCTTCGATATTTTATCTAATGAAAGCAGAAGAACGTGTAACGTCGAGGAACCTACGCTGCGCAAAACGTTGAAATAGAATAGAAGGAAGCAGCGTTAATTAGATACCATTCAAGCAAACTGAACACCCAACACTTATTCGAGGCGAAATACTTCGAACACACATACGTACTTTCTGGATAGAACGAAGACCGAAGACCTTCTCTCTCACAGTAAATAGGAAAAATAATCGTTACAGAGCTGGCTACTTTGGAAGTGACTTATGCCCCATCAAGCGGTAAGACCGGCATGTTAGTTGATTCTTGAGAAGAACTACCGCTGCGAGCAAAAGCACGAGGATCAAATATCTCTCGTGGAAAATGATTAACTTTTCCGTTCCCCTTTTGGTCTTTATATGTGAGAACCGAGAGAGCTATACCTATACCACGAGGACCGAAAGCTTTCGCTTGGAATTAAGAGCTTATAAGTTTTACGGCCAAGGAGGTGAGTAGTAGTAGGTACATAGAGAGGTGGGTATTGGTAGGTAAGTATTTTTATATGAAACACCCCGCTGACTGAGTCGGCCGGCTTACTACGATACAGCTCGGTTTGTTTTCCATCGCCTTTCCTGACCCAAGGCAGACAGCCAATTTCACCAGAATTTATGTTCACCAGAATGTTTTCACTCCGCACGACCTTTCCCTCCGACTAATTGTGAATTCAGGTAGGTTGCCGGCAGTCCCAGACTATGCTGTACTGTACGGTATGCGCTGTACCAACATGGGACTTACAATATTCATGAAAAAACTGATAATGAATGTAGGACTGTGACGAAATAGGCGAGAACCATTCTATGCCGACTCAAGAACTATAACAAGCTCGAATTCAGGGATTTATATTAAATCGAAAAAATACTCTTAAACCACAGTATACCGAATATAAAGCATTTACATGACTGCCTGGGATACAAAATTGGAACATTTCGACTACCGCCCGAATTCATGCCGAAGGCAACTGTATTTCTCCCACACCACGAGAAACAATAACGTTATCCTATTTTCATTAGCGTAAGAATACATGGCGGCGCCAAGTCGTGACCATCGGGACATTCTTGAAGCGTTCTTGTCGTCACTGTTAAAGCAATCACGAGGAAACGAGAAAACAACGATGGAACCAAGAAAGTTTGACTGAAAGAAAAGGTCGCGGACTTTATCATCGCGGGTTAAAAAGGCGAGATGAGAAGCAATGTCAGAAGGGTCGGGGTTCACGTGGATTCGAAGGAGGGATCCATTCTACGAGCTCGTTTGTCTCCTTGGTTTTTACCCCACTAAGAGTGACCTCTCCGCGGAATATGGACTCGAGTGGTCTATACGCTTTACTTCTCAGTGAACTCCCGTTTTTGGCGCAGTCTCGAGCGTGTAATACGGTGAAAAAGGTAGAATAAGAAAGAACAGTTTATATCGAACTGGGTTTCTGGGACAATGTAAACGATCTCGATGCGTATCTGCACACCTGGACACGTACAGCTTTGTCACACCCTGGAAACGTTAGTTATCGTCTGGCCTGACTGCGTGGTAAAAACAACTGAAGATGTCAGTCACCGTTGCAAAAGAAAGAATAAATCGATTGTTACCGTACGAAATAACACGCTAAACGACCGTACAATCTCGCCGCGTCCCTAAAAACTCAATTACCGATCAACCACGTCGACGTTAAGTCAAACAAATCAATGAGACCTTTTTCTCTTCCAACCGATAATCTGTGAGAGTTTTAGGCAAACTTTAAAAATGAATTCACGCATTGTTGGGCACACAAGATGTCGATAAAACTCAGCGTAGAGAGATTTTGGCCAAGTAAGAACAACGCGATTCGTCTGGTCGAAGGATGTCGAATCTTGTCTAATGTTTTGTACGCCGTGCAAACACATTTGTCACTGTAAAGCTTCGCAGCTTCCTCGCACGTCACATTACTCAACTATTTTTGTTTCATCTGGTCGTTGTCATATAAAATGTCCTCTGCAACTAAAATCGTCTTTCCGCCTCTTATACCGTCTGACAAAATTAACTTTTATCTACGAATAGAAAGCAGTGAAAAGACGAGTTTTTCGGACCTTATAAAATTTGAGCCGATAGAGAAGGAGTATTAATCAAGAAAGCCGTAGAAGCTACGAAGAAGCCGACGGTATATTTTCAACATTGAGAAAAATAACAGAGAAAGTTCGTTGCTGATAAAGTGCGGACGAATGTTGTTTCCAAATCTATCTCATAGCCTTTCCGATCGTTAAGCGTTTGCCCACCGAACGTCGATCGAGCGGAAAGCTTAGATCTCTCTTCGTCTGTTCTTTATCTGCCCCGCCCGGTTTTCCCGCTTAGTTTCACCGGCTGTATCGCGCCTTCCTACGCAGTCGAAAAATCGGCTATTTTTCCAACCTGACGTAAATAAGGAAGGCACTTTCCGTACGCGGTATTGCCAGTCGTCCTCATAGGATAGAAGGTGACTTGAATTTCGAGGGACACCGAGCCTCCGAACCCTTCACATGGTTCGCACTGAATATAAACTGCTTTCACTTTATCCAGGCTGTAAAACAACATTGAAAATGTCTGTTGCAGGAGGAGAAACGTTTAGTAAGTTACTCGGAAGCAGGCTTACATGTACTTTATATACTACATGTGCGTGTAGATTGTATAAATATTCACTCACTCGGTATATATACATATGTACTTATTATAAAAGAAGTGACTTTTTAGGCATTAAAGTTTCAAGAATGTATATACAAATTATAATAAATTTTAATAACTTAAAACATAATTAGACTTCGTTAAAAAAGTTTTCAAAACAAAAGTTGCAGGGTTAATCATTTACCAAACAAATGAACGCTAAAAAAAAAAAAAACATAATAGGCCTACATCCTTTATTTCATTCCACTTCTTTATAGCCTCATTTTTTTTTTTTCACGTGACTTTGCACCCGTACAAAAGAATTCTTTCACATCCAAGCGAAGCTTCTACGTCTAAGCTCGTGGGTAAGTTGAATAATATTATTTTGAACGTTTGACAGATTTTTCCGCAAGAAATCACCAAATTTTACGATCGCAAAAATTTAGACGACTGATCTTTAATATATTTTACTTATTCATTTCGCACATGTTGGTTGGAAATTGGACGGTGGAAAATTTCAAAGAATTTCATACATCGCACGAATATCAATATGCACTGCAATATCTTTGCAAACGCGAGGCTCAATATATATATATTTTTTTTTTTTTTGCGTTCTGCCAGTCGACATGAAAGAAAAGAAGATCTTCACGTGTATACCTATCCTGCGCTTAGAACGGCCAACGATAACGAGTTACGCTGTAGGCAAAAGAAGTTTAAACGAAAAGCGTAACTAAATTCTCTGCGGCTGTGCATAATATGATTACGAATTTTGCTCGTTTAAAAAGTTGCCGCAATAGACGTCGGCATACCGGTATTCATGTATATTATATACGAGAACATAGAAGCTGCGTTCTTCTTGCGGAAAAACTAATTTTTTCGGTAAAATCTTATTTAATCAAACAAAAAAAAAAAAATGGTAGCATTACGCTAAACTTCAACGAAATTCGACGGCTCTGAGGAAAGGCACAGGATTGGGCGATATTAAGAAATTGATTTAAATTTGCAATTTCGTGATAAAAAAAAAGAAATAAATAACTTGCTGCAGCCAAGTTTCCGGTTCTTATACCGTTGCGAAGTAAAACACACTCCCGGAAGTTATTCTAGATCCAGCATCGTCGATCTAAATTGATCAAGTCAATTTTTCACAGATGAATTTGGCGAAAACCACTTTTTCAAGTCAGAGAACCCACAAGGTACGAAGAGTTCCAAAGAAAATCCAATCGAGCTTAAACTAACTGTAAACCTCGTCGTCGTCGTCGATTTCATGCGCTGCGTACCTTATTCGTGGATCGTCAGAGTCGACGGCATTGCACAGAGAGTATCTTTGAGTAGAAGGTCGTAACAGAAGTTGAAATAAAAGCTTGCAGCAGCAGCAGCAGCGGCAGCGTGGGTGTAATTAAATTACTACTCCTGGAACGTAAGTAGAGCACTTGCAAGAAATGCAGCGTGACGAAAGCAATGCACGGTAGCTGTCTATACACTGCAAAAAAAATTAGCAAAATAACACGACCGAGGTACGCGTTCAGAAGTTGGTCAGTAATCCGCAACAAAGAACCGGTAATGTCGATGATGTTGATGATGATGATCGATTGGAATCATCGTAAGTCAGCTCACTGTAGTTTATCCATTGTAGTTTTTACAGCTTATTGTTTATAACGGGGTCACTCGGTGGGGGCAACTCGTTCGGTCAAATGCACGGGGCGTGAAAAGAGAATTTGTTTATAAATATATAATGTAACGACCACAGCCGGTGGGCAAGTTATTACGATGGAGAAATCGAAGTGGTGAACTGCACTTCGGACCACCGACGGTGTAGTTTTACTTGTAATAGTTGCACCAGGTATTGTTATCTGCCCTCTTTCACACTGTAAGCTATCCGCACCGTTAACTGCTTATGTTCAGCAAAGCCAGTTGTGTTGGCAATTTCCACGTAGGCATTATAACCGATCGGATAAACCTACTTTCGATTTTAACGTCAATTTTTATGTATCTTTTCATTCTATCGCGGATGAAAAATCCTTCGAGAATATTAAAGACCAACTTCAAGCGGGAAGAGACTTATGAATTTTTGAAATCTCCAAACCTTTTACCGTCACCAGACTAAATATTTGGGTATTCAGTACTGTACAGAGTTTATATTCCCGTTGAAACGATGTGGGTAGAAAAAAAATCGACTTCAGAATTCGAGATACGTGATCGCGTCTTACAGTCGGCATCCCAAACGTCTGACCGCATGAATTATGCCTACCCGTTCAAATCTGGGAGAACTTTGATCTACCCACTAGGGCCGGCAGCTGCAGCTTGTCATTGTTATTAACCGAAAAGAGAATTCCCTCTTCCTCGTTGCAATTAGGCCGACTGACGATGAGAAAAACGATCGTATACCTGCGTCGACGAAGACCATGATATTAACCAAGACGACGAGTGAATGGGCATTTTTATAACATGATACCAGCTCGTTCAAGAACGCAGTTAGATATAAAACAAAAACTAACATCTATTTGTAAGGATTATAGAATTGAAAATATTCAAAAACACATTCTTAATATTTGGTTCAACAATAATTTCCATTCAGAGAAACAGTACCTGAATAACAATACTCTACATGTATGATACACAGCCCTGTAACATAATCAGAGATTTTCAGAATATAATGCATTAAAGAAGTAAGAATGACAAAAGGTTACAGACGTACGTAACGAGGGCTTAATTTATATTCGCAACTGAACGCTTCGCGAATAGCATGAATTTTTTCCCCTCTATCTTTTCTCATCGATGCACTCACTCGGCAGGTATTCAAAGCGTTATATGCCGCAGGAAACAATATCGCACAAACAACTGTTTCGGTTGAATATATGTATACTTATTACACTAATGCAGTACAAACAATCTAATAACTGTACACGACAATTTGTTCTGCCTCAGCAATGAGGCCTTATACACTGTATAATTAGCTTGTGAAATGAATCGTCAAGGTTATTTTATTAATTGCACAAACGCAGGAACATGTACGAGGTATGCGAATAAAAAGAAAATGTTCACTATATCGTGAAATTCCAGAATTGATCTTATCCCCGGGATCCGAGATCGCCTGATGCCGTTATAACATCCGATATCTGACTCAAATTCTACGGGGGTTCGAACCTATCGCTGATATTTAAGGTAATTTAGTTGGACCCCAAGATATGCGGGATCAGAAACTTGACCCGAAGCAGATGTTTCGGAGTGAAAAATGTCTCAACAAACGCTATAGGTAGGCATACGCACGTACAGTAGGGTACGTAAAGGCGAACAGCCGGTGACCGGCAACATATATTACATCCTGCAGGTCTACTTATAGCCGAAGGTCTTACCTGCAGGTAGCATCATGTTATACAGATACAAGAAAACCTGTATTGACGATGTCACTTTTCCCTGAAAGCACTCACGATATTAGGATCCACTTTACCCGCGATCGTATTCCAGCCGCTAAATATATATTATATCCATGGACTACTGCCGACGTTGGCATAGATGCGCAAAGTATGATATGTGCGCGCGCGTGTGTGCGTGTTGTACGCATTGGGTGTACATAGAATTTGTTTGCCCACGCGATACGTCATACAGGTGGGTACGCACATCCGATATTACATACCCATATCCGCAATGTACCTCCGCCTGTATATATATACACTTGCTTCAACGTCACGTAACGGGAGCGGACAGTAAATCATCAAAGCACCTTCATTAGGGCATAATCACGAAGTAGGTTCGACATGTCTACAGCCGATTCCTCACCCACCGCGTTTGATGCATCCTAACCGAGTGGAGGACGAACTGGGCGAACGTATCACGGAGGAAGATTACAACCGGTCAGTATTTGCGATTGACATTCTTGATTTTTTTGGTATTCGGAATATCGAATCGGGTAGCGAAAACGAACAGTGTTTGAATAGATTTGTTACGGGGAAAATTGATGAAAACCTTACGTAAAGAGCGGTTATTTAGGACGGTGAAGCACAAGCTGCTGTCCAGAGTACCGGTGAGCTCGTTGAAAAATTTTCAGTTTGATCGATCATTTACTCGTAACAACGCTGCCTCGTACAAGCAGAGAGACGCGGTACCTACGAACTTACCTGTCGCTGATGCGAAAGCGATTGTGCGCAATCAAATACAAACCGTACACAATGAGTAACATTGAAACAGTATTATAGATATCGCACATTCGGCGCTTCGACCATAACGAAGCGTCGTACGTGAAAATGAATTACGATCGATCCCCGTTTGTACAAATATCGTGTACCTACTAGCCTAGATGATTTGCTTGCAATACCAAAGAGGTCAACATACCGCATACTTTCGACAGAACTGTAATAAAATTTACTGCAAAGTAAGAGATAAAAATGATCATTCAGAGCCTGACGTACCGATAGTTTCTAAACCAATAAAATAGCTTTATCATCGCATCTCAATAACCGACTGCGTTAAGATCTTTACTTGTCTACGTGCAATAATAAAAGAGATCGAAAAGACACGGCTAGTCGAACGCTGCTGCAGGGTAGAAAGGAGTGTTTCCTTGGTAATGAAATCGATATCGGGGCGCGATAAACTTGAAGAGAGGCGGCGCGGTACTTGGATCAAGGGTTTAATGCAAGACAATACTTGAGCCATTTGAGACGGAAGTTGGATAGTCAGGAGAGATCGACGTTTCGCCTCCAATTCCTATCAATTACTTTGGCAATCGGTAACCGCGTCACGAGGAATAGAGCAGGTCATTCGAGAAATTCGTAAAAATCCAATCGGGCGACGACGAGAGGAACTAACGCGGTGACAGTGAAGAAGGTCCTCTCCTCGTTCTACGCGCAGACTTTTCCAATTGCTATACGAAATGATAAAAATAAAAAAAAAAAGAGAAATAGAAAAGAAGTCGGAAGCCGTCAACCAAGACCAGATGTTTTCTGGTCAAAGAGCATCCTCCCTGAATTCGTTATCGCTGCTTACCATCGCATGTACAATCAGCGTCGATTATCTCTGAAGAAATTCCTCCCACTTTTTCGTCGTTTCGTTACGACGCTGATAATACGAATACAAATAACATCAACGACCAGTCGTCGACTTTCGCGTTTGCGCGTTTTCACAGGCAGAGACATTCTAGCCGGTATACGTAACGTCAAGGCTGAATATTGTCGCGGTTTATCGACGGAATTACACAGGTGTCAATCGATGAACGAAGCTGCAGCTTTTATTGAAATAATTTTATAACCCCGTGTTAGCCAAGGAAGAGCACATAGTCCAATGAAACATATTTACTCCGCAGAAAGTTGCGATTTACTACGGACACGAAGACTATTTGGAAAACCATAGATCTGGTTGACATTATATTTTTCCCCCAGACTGCAAGGTCCGATCTTCGTGGAACGCGTCATGCGCAGCCTTCACAGCTGATCCAACATCTCAACTGGGACAAGTATTTGACACGAGGGTTTACGATCGGTGTTAACGAGGAGTAGAAAGAGCGCCGCGTTCGTGGCTGCAAAATGAACCCGATGGCCACCTGTAGCGTCGCCAATGCACCAAACGCGGTGGAGCTGCAAGAGAATAGCGTCGCCGCAGTGGAAATTTCGCATCGATGACGAATGAAACGTGCCGGGGAAACCAAGAAGACGAAAGGAACAAAGCGGAACGGATGAGCGGACTGCGAACGCCATACAAATGACACGCTTTAGTGGGGGAGAAGCTAATAAACTATACGTTTGGACAGTATAGTTGCGTATCGAGGTGATCGCACGATTTCCGAGAACCTTCAAAGGCCGGTGAATAACTGCAAATTTACAGTTTACTAGTCGAGGGTGAAAATTTGTCGTAAATCTCTCGTCATTCCACGTCATTGCACGATTTTCTTTCTCTTTGTTCTTCTGCACTGCTTCTACAGTCTCACCGTTCTTGTAAATACATATATATCAAATACTCACGCTAGGGAAAATAGACTTTAATAGAATATAGTCACCAGAATCGACGTTAGCATTGAAACTTTCACATCTTGTGTCTGGTTTTAATGACTTGCAAAAGCACGTGGAGATATTTGTTGGCGTTATTTAAACCGGAGCAGAAAGAACAGGGCTTCGACAGAGCACTGATTTATTCATTTGATTTTTTTCGGCCTAGGTTTATGAACAACCGGTGGTGGAGATCCCAGAGTTAATTCGGACGGTAGCGAAGAGACTATAAAAGGAGCGGCTCTCCTATATTTAGCACTGCAAATTACACGGTGCACTGATATTTGAGAGAGGGGGAGATATGTGTTAGACCTTGACAGAGGAATATGTATCGTACACGTAAGTGGAGTAGCTCAAAAGAATTGTTCTCGGTTAAAGCCGTTCTTAACATCGGGACTATTACTAATAATGAAGGTAAGTAATAATTTGACAAATTTTATATGTATCAAGCATTTGGTTAATCAACCGTGAAAAGTGAGTCATTAATATTCAGCTTGATTCCAGGAACTGATCGTCGAAGAAACCTAACGAACCGTCATACCGCTGATGTTCGGTTGGTACGCTCTAGTAAGCAGTGAGTAATGAAAAGCTCGTTTCGATCGATCGCTATGACATCAAGGGTAACGACCTCTCTGTCCCTCAAGCATAATATACGTTCGTAAATTCACAAGACAGAAAGTAATTTGATTATACAAAATAACGTGTCATAGGTTTCATCTTCCTACGGTACAATGGTGAGGTGAAATTCTCCTACGATTAAGCGACGTGAGACGCGTAATTAAAACAATCGATTCAGGACTTCACTAAACCCGGCTACACCTGTACAGTAACAGCTGCGGACCTCTTCCAGAAGTGAATTCATACCGTAGGCCACCTTGCGTAATAAGGAAACGAACCCGATCTACCAGCGGAATACTAAACACGAGGAATAAACGTTAAAAATCTAATGCACGCATGTAAAAAAAATATACACATACTGTGGACTTATGTGAAAAAATTTACCAAAAAAGAATTGCACTTGTCAATCCCGACCCCGTTTCGAATTTCGAAAAATAATCAACGGTTGACCCTGCAGAAAAAGCTCGCAGCGGTGAAATGTAAAAATATTTGCAGAGGAAATATCCTTGTTTGGATATGCAATTTGATAGATTAACGTTTCTCTTGGGAATGAATTTATTGAATTTTTCCTGGCAAACTGCCTGCCAGCCAACTCACCGCAGCCTACCTCCCTGCCTTGTAACACCACGTGTCTTTTCAAAGGCAAGCGTGACCCTAATTGATTTAGCTAGCAGCAACCTGCTGCCTAAGGGCGCCGAGTTACCTGCGGCAGGCAGGGTTGTATTGGGTTACAACCGGAATATGGGTTGCTGCACCTGCCACTCTTTTGTAGTCGCGGATCCCTAAATGTATGCTCTATCGCTGTAGTATAAATATCCTGGCTCCTTGGCAAAAGCTTAGAAAACCTCCTTCTGCCATCCTATCTAAGAACTCGGCATAAATTATTAGAAATATAAATACCGTTATATTTTTATCCTTGCTGGTTAATTTTTTACGTTCGCCTGTGCCGTCAATTCAGTGTTTCTTTCATCTGGCTGTTGTAATTATTTCAAGGATTCCTTGAACGTGCCTTCCCGTGTAAGACCGCCGAGAGTGGCAAAAGACAAGTGAAAAATTACAGTTAAAGACCTGATCTTTCTGCGACCGGCGTCGCCTCTATATATGCGGTATAACGTGTATAAATTGTACCGACAAGTCGGTCCGCTGCAGCGAAGATCTTGGGGGAAAATCAACGAGTAAGCCAGCTTCTGAGATACTGCGCGTGCCTAACATGCCACGGTTCTTCTCGTCTCAGGCCAACTTGATCGAATAGCGCGGAAAGTCTTTTAGCTGAATCATCGCGATCCGTAACTCAGCTTCTTCGCCGTTCGATTTTTCACGGCGTGCACATAAAACGCAACATTACTTAAACTTCTTCGCTCGGTAAGCTTCGTGTAATTAATTTGTTCAGCAACAACTTGAAGGAGAAATCGAACGATCATGATTAGACCAGACTGCAGGCATTGCGTACCTAATCAATTTTGTCAAATATATAAACGAAGAACGAGTGTAAGAATTAGATGAATTCAGTGATCAGTTGAAAATTCATCCAACATTACCTGACAAATATACATGTAATCTGACGATTCTCCGAGAGTTACAATTCTTGAGCAAATATACATAACGAAAAAAAGATTTCTGCTCATCTGCGCAAGAACAATATTCCCTGGAGTTTGCCTGATTTACCATATTTTATATATTTACCCCAGGTCATTCTTACCCTATAATTTTTTCGAGAAACTATCTTGTGCAACATCCTGTATCGATTTTCATTAAATTTTTGTTCACAGAGCTCGATTTATTTTCATACTGCCGCAGCATTGTGCCGCTCCGAGTTACGGAGGTGGATATATATATAATGCATATACATATATATAGAAACATAAGTTTGCGCAAGCCGTGCGTTTCGCAATAAGGGTAAGGGCGGTGTGCCTGGTAAGAGGCAAACGGGTCTCTGTCCCTTATAAGTTGGGGTGTCGTGAGAGTTCCTCGTGACGTGACACTGACAGCCCAAGTGGGCGTGCCGTCATTATGCTTAGCGAACAATTTGACCTGAGGAATTTGTCCTGATGGAATCCGGCTTACGTCACACTATGAATAATAACCTGATCCGCGCGACGGCATACCGCAAGTTTTAATTCTGATTCGCTCCCTCACACAATTACAAATGACAACCGTCAACCGTAACGGCATGTCCGTAAATAAAGCTGCACGCGTTCTTTCGTTCCTCAAAATATCTGATATTTAGTTTGTTTCTTTTCTTACGAGAAATATGACATTCGCTTGAAAAACGGTCAAACGAAGGAACGGAGGAGGACTAATTGAGATTTGGGCCATAAAAACAGTGAACAAACTATCATGGGATACACGTGCATTTTAACGAGAGCGAGAGAGAGAGAGAGTATTTAGCGGCGGTAAATTGTATCGCGATTGCACCGATGGCGCTGAAGGCGGAAAGGGAACTATAATTCAATGTAATATTAAAAAGACTGCACCGCCGTACAAAGAAAGGTTCACATCTCCGTCGCCCACGCACCTTTTACTATTATACCTACATCACATCAAGCGACATTGTGTCTTTTCGTTTCTTTTCTTCTCCCTACCCGAAACGTGACGTCAGTGGCGAAGATTGAGTTACGCGTTCAGCATTGTGTGCCTTTCAACCTGATAATGACTCAAAGTGGACTCCGTTGTTTAACAACCTGTCTCTCAACCGTAAGGCGTTGAGTTTCATATAATACACAGCTGGTCTGCTTGCAACGTGCGCCCGAGAAGAGAAGAGTCTGTGACGTATTGAGAAAAGATGCCCGGAACTGCGAGACCCGGGATGTGTGTACCAATAATCTGGCGGGAGGCGAGGCCTCTTCCAGGGATTTCTTTATTCCTCCTCTCGGCTCTCCTCGACTACCGATGCTGCCGCGAGATCTCGACCTGACCCCTGCATGCGGCCCACGGGGCCCACAAGACCAACCAACGATCAACCAACCCGCGGCCATGTCGAGGTCGACGACCGCTCATCGGGCATAGTTCCGTTCCCCCCTGCTTGCTTGCGGTTCGGAGGGTTCGGGAAGCCGGGAATTATGGGACTTCAGGGCCCAGGAGGCATCGCACGCTACGTTTTCTGATGATATTTGACCCAGCGAGCGCGTGGCGTTGGGAAACAAAGACAATTGTCACGGCACTCGACTCGTTAGACGTGAAACTGAAATTTCGATCTATCAGGCTGGTCGAACACTCCGATGATAAATGGGCTTTCGAAGAGTACCTTTTTTTACATTACCGCGAGAGATCTTTATTGTCCCGAAGTACTTCAACGTTGCAACCGTTATTACAACCAATTCCTGACGCTGGTGATGTCATGCGACTCTGTTCCGAATTGATGGAAGGGTGCACGGGGAGAATGAATCGCAGATTAGACATCAATTGTAACAACTGTTGCGCCAGCGATATTTTTCCGTAGAATTTACAGCGAAAATTAGACCGAAATACAGGACGTGGTAATAAAATTTCACTGCGATTCTAGCAGATTTTACTGCAAAATACTGCTGGTACAATAATAAATGTTCTTTCTTTTGCAGCGATTAATCATGAGCCTAAAAAATAGTCAACCATCTTCTACAAACACACAGATATCCGTGGGTTAATACTGAAAATAATTATAACAAAATCTTCAAATACGAATTTGACACAGAATCCAGATTAATTGAAAATAGTGAATCATCTGATTTCTCTCTGCTTAGTCAGCACGGCAATTCTCCGACGTTTCCAGACAGACATTTTCCAGTTTTCCGAGTCTATCGCGGGGTGAAATTGGCGAAAAGGAAAGATAAAAATGAAATAAAGCTAAAAAAAAGGGGGGGGGGGGGGGGGGGGGGCAAGCGTCTCAATCCGCAAAGAATGAGCGCCAGGTCGACTATCGGAAGGACGTTTAACTCAAACGAGGAGGGCTGGCTCAGAGCTCCGGTAACAAACAGTAGTTACGGTGAAACTTTGCGAACATGCTGCAGTACGGCAGCGCCAAATAACAGTGTGCCTGTACATACATATATGCGTGTACTTGCAAAGTTCCGAGGAAGAGGAAGTGGGCTTAGCCCAGTCGCTATCGCGTACAAATAAGAGAACACCTTTTTTGATACCAAAATTTTCTTTTTTAGCGATAGTGAGTTCGTTCGTCATCTTGAATTTATGGAGCAATTGTTTTTGTCAAATATCTCACCCATTTTCCATTTTCTACTAAAAATGGTCACAACTAAACTCGTGGGAAACTCTCCACAAAAACTTTGTTACCTCAAAAATTTGTGTTCACGATCGATATTTGACGACTTATATCGCAAATTCAAGATTGCGGCAAAAGCTACTGCAGAATCAGGTCGAAATTCTGGATTTAGAGTAACAATAACCACCCCCCCCCCCCCCCCCCCGTACTCCGAACCAAAAAAATTAAAAAATGGCAATTGTTGTATCGAAAAATCCCAACCTCGAATGTACGTTTCGACTGGGCTTATAGTTAGCTGAACACAGGTTATCCAGACTCGCGTTAGCGGTGAGTGGTTCGGACTTTCACGTGAATATCATCAATGGGAACTCGTCGTCTTCTTCGCGAAGAGGTTCTTCGCGAAGAGGTTCTTCGCTGGTACCACGATCAACATTCTCTTTGACTCTCATCTCTGCGGATCGCTGCAGTTCTCCGTGATATAAGGTCGCGTCTACTCCGCGTACGACACGTGCGTATACCTACGTTACTAACGCTGGTCATTTTTAATCAATTCGTATCGTACGCACTTTCCGTTCCGCTACGTTGGCTCGTTCGTCGAATAGTAACTGGGACACGCCTCGAGGGGACCGTCGGCGTAAGCTCGATTTCACGTCTTGACTCTGGACGTTGCATGAATCCTCCGCGTCGACGAAGAACCGAATGTTCATCACCAACAAGATGTTGTGCCTAACTACGGCACTCGACGGGTGAACTCGGTTCAAAAATTCAACATTTCCTTCCAAGTGTTATATAATATATAAACGAAACTCTTAGCTTCTCACACTTTCAACAAACGATAGAAGGCATCGACCGTAGTTCCAAGAATTTATCGATAACGTAGCGTCTTTTATAAAACAGTAAATGGTTGTTATTTCAAAATATATAATATGTGGTATACGTGAAGTTCATAGCTATGAAAGTGGTGATTTGTCACATGTGATTAGACTTCCATATTCGAATTTACTTGTAGAGAACAGTTTTAGATCCTTGAATAGCGTAATTGTTTGGAAAACTAGATTCCGTTAGTGCAGTAAAAGCGAGCTGTACATTCAAACTGACCCCATTATATTTCTACAAAGTTTTCAAAGAGCAGTGTGAAAATTTAATTGGAACGGTAACGATTCATCGACTAACGAAATTTTATAGAAATTTTACACGATGACTATTATTTTAAAAGATAAAGTACACCGAACGTAATCAAATGTTACTAAACAAATATCACAGACTCTGATTTTCCTTTCTTCTTACCTAGAATGGAACATGACTGTCCTTTGGTATTGGTAAACTATGGTGTTAGTTAAAATAAGGTGGAAGTCGCTGGGTATAAACCGCGACTGTTATCTACTAAAGAAACACTAAATATAAAGAATCGTCACCACGTCTGAAGGCAACAACTCAAGTCAACCGTTAAGTCTGTGTTTCTGTCTTCCCATTGAAATAGAACGAATGGGCAGCTCTACGAACAAAGGTATTCAAGACATTGCTCCCTGTAGAAATAACGAACCAAGAATCGATAATCGATAATCGGTAAATGAAACGGGTACGAAAGTTTCCCGACAGTCTAGTTGCTGCAATACAACGATTATTGGTCACATTTTGATAATTGCGAGGATCCGATGAAACGGTATTTATACAGTTGTAATTAACGGAGTCATTTTTTTTTTTCAAATCAACACGCCGAGAAACGATTTTCTGTATTTCGAATGCATGGATTACAGGGTCGTAAATATATTATAATTTTTTGAAATTTATACATTGAAGAACTACGTCACCGATCCAGCATGTTATCGATTCGATAATTGATGAGAATTCTGATTTGTACGATAAAAGATTACGTGCAAATTGGAAAGAAAAGAATATATCGAAACGAATTTGAAAAAACTATTCAACTTTTAGGAAATGACAGGTGATCGATTTGCAATGTAGCTGCGTTATTGCGAGTAAAAATACCATAAACGACGATACGTCAAAGATTCGTTTGTACGAAAAGTGACGCATCAGCAAATAAACAATTCGCGTATATATGCCTATTCCATGGTACCGGTTAAGCAATTATTATTGCGGTACTGCAGGTACGACGTTGCGCAATTTGAAAGGTATACCGTGTATATGTGTGTGTGTGTGTGTGTGTGTGTGTGTGTGTGTGTGTGTACTCAGTGGTAAATCTGAAGTAACGGCAATTCCCGCCATGCGTGTAGCCTTATACCTCCGCCAGTGGAATAACAATATTTAACACAAATACTATACCCATACACCACCTTGAAACTTGCGGTGGTAAAATTAATTTCTGTAAAATTTTCCTCACTTATAAACAAGTACTCTGTGAATGAAACAGCAATGTTATCTTGTTAAAAATCTACCAGTGATTTACATAATACCGGTACTATAGTGATTTTTATCTTTCATTTTCTCGACCCACATACGAGACGGCTTCGAATTACTAAGCAAGCCTGTCCCACCGAGACTCGAGGCCCTTTCTATCATTGCGGCGAACTTTTCGTAGAAGAGATTGTAGTCATCTACCTGTGGTGTAAGGCCATGTGGTAACGCATACCAAAACGTACTACAGTTCAATCCGATGATATTAACTTTCGTTCCACGGATCGGGATACTCGAGAATATCACGACTTCGATACATCCGTGACGGCTCTGTAGGTCTTCACTTCGTTCGATCCACCGATAGCTGTGCAAGTCACGAAGGTTTATTATAACTAGATTTCAACCAAAATCCCCGCGTCACCCATTCGCTTGCTCTGAATCAAGTTATCAAAACCGTGGATACAAATTGCATTAAAGGCTATGCCCTGTCTTCGACCAACGGTATATATAATTTCTCCGCATAATTTGGGTATAGGTTGACAGCATTCTTCGATGACTCGGCTAATCACAACTTACTGTAAAAGTAAAAACAATCGCGGGCAGTGTGTTCGTGATTTACGATTTCAAACAAATAAAAAAAAATTATTTAACATCTACTTCTAATATTTATCCCCGTCATTTGTATTTACAACGAACTCTGTTACCTTTGCAAATCCTCTGACGCAATACGTTGTTGTGTAATGCACAAATATAAATTGTAATACAAAGAAATCTGTGGCCAATATCGGCTCATTCGATAAATTTTCTCAATAAAATAATACTAATGATAACGATGAAGAAAAATGAGAAAACAACAGCGATGAAAAAATTACGTGCCGCACAAGATCTCTGCCCTGATCCCTGCCCCTTTTTACTTTGCCGCCGTCTTGCCAGCAACAAAGTTGAAATTTTTCAACATTTCCCCAGCTATCAAAGAAGATCATTCGTCTCGCGCTCTGTGTCAAAGGTTACGATCTACCACGCCGTGACAAAGTATTACAGAGTTTATCAAAAAATGTAAAACGATGGAGTATTTAAAAAAATAATTACAAGCAATCACATTCCGCTTGCAGAATGCAAACCGTACCAACACCACGTGACAGGAATCGGTGTTAAACTTATGGTGAAAATGATGGCGAGGCATGTACGCGTGTAATACGTGTACAGAAATACTACTTCAAACGGCGTATAGATTACCTACTGTATCTGTCTTTTGAGTCCATTACGTGCCTCCTACGCTACACCAAACTCGATTAAACTTTAGCAACGTTGATGACGGTCGTTGCATTGCCAATTTGCCAGATTAACGGTTCAATTGCACGATAAGTACTTAATTACAACGAATTATCGTCACTCCGTTTTTTTTATTTCACTCTGGCATGCTGCACGTACAAACGAACGAGGCTGCCTCCGGCAAACGATGATACTTCCGATTAATACCGATTAGCGATTGAAGCGAGCTGCACGCAATCGAACAGCGGACGCCGATTCGATCAAAGCGAGACGTGATACAAAGTAAATGGTAAGAGCGGAAATAAAAGCAACAAATTCTGGCCTCAAGAGCAGGATGCTGACACGATTTTCCGAAACTCGGAATACGCGATTCGAGACACGATTGTAACAAAATGAGGAGAAAAATATCAACAATTTTCCTCCGTGTTGCACTGCAGCACGAAACTTTTCTTCCCGACATGGAAATAAATGCAAATCACGGCGTGAAACTGCAGCGAAAGGTATTAGAATTAACGGTAACCGTAAACCTCGACTCAATTCAACCGACACATCGTTCATAATACTGATGTACAGTTTCTTGAGCAATTTATCCTCGTTCCTCATAACCATCGTCGCTCTTTTTCTCACTGTTGATTACCACGACAAAAATCGATCATCGTCCTCGGTAGTTCCGTTAAAAATTTATTGCCCGATCAATCTCTGCTTTATTATTCCATGAAACACAACACACGGGTAAAAGCTCGTTCATTCAACGCGTTACGGTTCGATGCCTACCACCCGGTATTAAACGCATGAAAATTGAACCGAAATTAGCTGTACTCAAACGGTGTGTGTACATGGTAGGTAAACACCGAGAGCTCAAAGCGTTACTGCCGCTGTAATGAGCAGAATCAATAATAACTTCGAGAAAACTCGGCTGCTGTTGCTGGTTTTGTAAATTTCATCCTCTTTACGACGTGAATGATAATACATGTATGTATACGATTTGTACACGTATGCATGATCGCGACAGCTAACACGGTCAGTTATACCTACGTGCTAATAAACGTTGATAATATTACTACGTAGGCACTGATATTTCAATTAGGAACGCTGACCGATGCTGTTTTCTTCGTCGATTCGACGAGGCGTTGACGAACTCGCTCGTTCCAAGGTTGACCAATGAGACAGATCGTATATTGTAGTAAATATATATTCCTATAATAAAATATGTATTTTTCGCAGAATTTCACCCATTTGTCATGTTTCGTCACAACTATGGCAACGAGACTTCAAAAACCGGAAGAATGGACCTCAAGATGAAGTTGTTAATTGAAATTCGTAAACTCTTTATCGCGTGTTACCGGCCGATTGAAAAGTGTAACATATTTTTTCGCTGACAGGCTTTTCGAAACACGGGAAATACCGCTTTTTTCTTTTAACTTGACTAAAACTTTACGCGATATACGTAACAGATTGAGGGTGAAGATAGTAACGTTGATATATTAATGAAATGTCGAAGAAATATCACCATTTTGAAATATCACTTTAATTTGAATACATCAATTATTTCAAATCATTCCAAGCATTTTTCAATTTCAATCAATCCAACTGACTAATGTGATATTTCATTCACTCGTTACAGTAACATTCTTTCGCGAGACTTCGAATATGCCAGTGTAAACCTGAAAATTTTGTTCAGCAAAACCTGAAGATCGCGTAACCGGTTTTAACCACGAATGGGACAATAATTTTTTACACTTCGTAAGGCTGTAGAATATCGACTGTCCGTAAAGCAAGTATACTTTTCTAGTCGTGGGAACGGAAAATGTCAGGTTTTCCAATTAATTTTTATCGTCTACCGTTTGCGAAACCAGAGAAAAAAAAAAAAAAGACAAAGCAACATGAGGAGAGAAAAATAAGAAGAAACAAGGCAAAAGCCTATCTAATGTAGGCAGCAGATACGCAAAGTATAGTGTAGTAACAGCAAGAGTGAAAAGTTTCGACGCACTTGTAAGCATAATATGGAAACGAGGCCGAAGAGTCGACACAGCGTGTGAGAGAATTTATATTACACGTTGTTGTGTTACCCTTTTGTCAAATTGTTAGCATATTTTTTGCCTTTTTTCCTCTCTTTGGAGGGCATCTCTGCCGCTGCTGAGAAGACACGTAGTCGTCAACGGTGACCTCTGACCAAATACTGTTCAGATATACGATAGGTGCCCGGTGAAAGGGAAAATATGAAATTCTGCTGACCCTTGGATAGAAAATTTTTTTTCGCCAATGGGAGAAGGTATGAAAAAGTCTCCAGGCAATTTGTGACATTGTCCAAATATCAATGACAATTTCGTAACTTGGAAAAATATTTGTCAAACTTTAATTTATAGCTGATAAAAAGTAGAATTATTTCACGTATTATCAATTACTTCAACGCCATTACAACTCGTGATTTAGATTTCGATTAATCCATTCGATTATCATGTCGAAAAATATCTTATTTATAATATTTCGAGGATATATCTGAAAGGTTAAATGTAGTGAATTTGAAAAATTTGTGCCGTGTAATTAATGTCGAATCGCAAGTATTTCCACTAATTAGTGAAAAAAAAAAAATTAAGAGAAAACGAAAACGTTTATTCACAACGTTATTTCCTATCTCTCGGAACTTGACTACTCACACCGAAAATAAAAAAAAAAACCTATAAAAAAAGTCAAGAAACAAAAATGTTATAATTCGTGCCATTAGTTTAAAATTGTTTTGCATAAACATAGACAAAACATTTACCTAGTAGATTATAATGACTATGATTGTAACCATACTTTGCTTCTTTTATTTTGTTTTTCCTTCTTTTGTTTTTCTTGTTTTTTCATCACGGTTATGAGCGCAATTCCCAAGACTTTCTAATACGCCGTTTTGTTCGTTGCGATGGAAAACGGACTTTCTTTACACAAGCTGTAAAACTCCGGCTGTTTTTTTTTCTCGACTATAAATAGATGTAACTATATGCATATCACAGACGCGCATTTTCCAATAATTATAGGTGTCACGAGACGTTCAAGGAAGATCACCTTAAACGAAGAGGTTAATGCGTAATGAAATTTGCACCGAATCCTTGCAACTTATAATTATAATCGGGACCAAGTTTTAACCCTCGTACGACGATGCGACGAGCTTTGACCTTTTTTCACAGTTGCGATAAATCTTTCGGTGCTGATATTTGAAAAGCTACGCCGAGCAGAATTATTACCAACAGCTGGTAGAAATTATACGCAGTTAACGAAGTTGTTGCGCATTTTCGGGCTAACCGCTTGTACCCTCGGAATACAATGGAATCCAGTAATCGGGGTATCTAAAATTGACTCAGTGGATCTTTCAATTGGCGCTGAAGGTGTGACGCAATAATCGCGTTATCAAGAAGATATCGTTGCGTGCCATTCGTGTAATTGTCGTTATGAGGTACCGGCTGATTAGAGAATTTTTATGAGCGCAAGCCGGCGAGTATGTATCGTTCGTTTCGTCACTTCTCGAAGTAATACAGTATCGTTTTTACTAGTAGAAGAACATCGATCAGTCAATTAATGCTCGATAGAAATCTCACGGTAATCTAGAACTGTTTGTAATAAAAAAGAAGCGCGTTCAGTCACGATCAGAAAAAAAAAATCACTTTACGGCACGATTCGATAAAGCAAAGTATCGTTAAAACTTTGAAAAGAAAAAAAGGAAGGAATAAAGAACGAATGAGCGATTGAAACGAACGAACGAACCTCGAGGAATTATTCAAATAAGCGCTGAGCGACCGTAACAAAGGGCGCGCAAGTTTGAAAAGTGTGTAAAAAGTAGGTAACCTATTTTTACAGTATCCGTTACTTACGTTTACACACAGAAATTGCAGTACCTTAGCGAAAAACAGCAGCACTTTTCAAATTACAAATTAAAAATTCAACCAAAACGCCGAACAATCATGTTTACACGCTATAAATATAACTTTTATAAATCACATTTAAAAATCGCACCTTGAATCGAAGCGCACAGATATGCGAGGCAGGTCCAGAGAATGATGCTCGTCGAGGTAGATTTTCCCCGAAGGATCGTCATCGTCGTCATTGTTATCGTGCACTGATCACAAAAATTTATAAAAAAAAAAAAAAAAAACAACCACTCAAATTATACAAGCGTGTATATGTAAGAAAAAAACTATCACACCAAACTCGTCGAAACACTTGTTACAGGGGGGCGGCGGCGGGGGGGGGGGGGGGGGGCGGCGACGAGGGGCGGGGCTGGGGGGGGGGGTCCGTAAATTTACGTCGATGCGGAAAACAACCGGCAGGCGAATTCTAACGCAAGAACGCAGGTGGTAAACAACAACCGTCGGGAACGCTGAGGATCGACCAGATAGTCCGGCGCGCGAAGACCGTCTGACGCGCCGAGGGCTTTCATACCGTTTCGTCGAACATCGGGCCGGCCCGAGATTACCCGAACCCGATCTTGCGATAATGGGCGTTTGATACTGCACACTGCAAGAGCTGAAGATAGCCGAGATACGGGACGGACGGCTTGCGTCACGCCGCTGCTCGGCCTGACCACCCTTGTTTCGACTTTCTTTTCCCTTTTTCAACCCCCCCCCCCGTCTTTCGATATCTTATTTTGCGTAACTTTCGGGACTTGGTGCATGGCTTACAATTAGAGGAGGTTCAACGGGTTCGAGTGAAGAACTAGAATGGCGGGTTGATGGAATTTTCAAAGACGTGAAAATTTAATTCGTAGAGACATTGAAATTTGTAAAATCAAATTATGGTAAATTAAATGTATAGAATGTCGAAGTACGGAAAAGTTGAAACATAGAACCGCGAAAACTAGAATTTTTAAAAAATGTAGATAGATTAGAATGTGGAAGGATGAAACTATTGCTTGGAATTTCGAAGCCTAGAAATGTTTACGGAATGTTGAATGGTGAGGTATTAAAAAAAAAAACAGAACGATTAAACTCGCTATATTTTTATTCGTTCTGCCGAATATATAATATTCGACTTTCTGAATATTTCTACAATATGTCCACTTGCTACGCTGAAATTCTATGAAATGGATTTTCACGTTTCTTGAAAATTCTATTTTGTGATCTTTCTACATTCAAACTTTTCTACACTCTTACCCTCACCCAACGGTTTTATATTATCGAGACAAGTTCTGACGATCCTATAGTTTGGCATTCTGTATTCTAACCTTTTTATTGTTTTACTTCTCCATACTTCTCCATACCGCCAGCTTGTCACATTTTTAAATTCTGTAAATTAACTGTCCGTTTTTTGAAAAATTCAATATTGTGGCCCTTCTATTTTTTGATCATTCTATATTTTTACTCTCCGTGTACGAGAAACAATCCCGGAAAAATGATTTGCTACAGACAGATAAATTTTGTACCGACTAAAAAATTCAATGAGAGGTAGTAAATTTCATTTAATTTGGAGAAACTTCGCATTTTTTACTAATAAAACTTGAATGCGCTGAACAAAACTTAATTTTTTCAACAGAGCATAATTGTTTTAGAGATTTTTATCACTTTCATCACATCCAAGTAAACTGGAGTTGCTTGTAGAAAACCATTTTCAGTGAACAGGACAAAAATTTTTATCCTCGTGCAACTTACGTAACGGAGGATATGTGCGACTGGTTGGACAGGTTTTTAATACAACGATTTTTCTCATCTATTACAAGAATTTCATGAATTTTGTTATTTCGGCTGATTGCAAAAATTTGAATTAATTGGATGGTCAATTGATAATCACTTGCTTCGTAAAATAAATATTATTTCATTGAATCAGCTCGATAATTTGTTAAATTCAAAACGTTGGCCAAAAATTGATACTTTTTATTAATTTCATTGCTGTGTAGTCGTGCATTATATATTTATGCAATTATATTACTCGTGAGAGCACGAAGATTTCTTTAAATGTAACAAAGTATAAAATTCATACCGGAAATATAAACGAAAGCTTAGATATCGATCCGTCAAATCTCTTCAAAGTAGTTGAGAATCTATCATAGATCTTTTGGCTTCACTGTACATTTAACATGGACATCGTTCAATATTCAATTCTACAAATGGCAATATTGAAACAACTAGTCAAATAAAGAAAACTGTTTTGATGATTTTGTAGAAAACGGACATTTGAATAAAAGGAGTCGTCGTAAAATGAAATCGAACGGTTTTATTCAGTATTTTCCAGCTGACGAATATAATACTTTCATGAATACTCATAATATGACTATCTAATGATATTAATAAACACGATCGATTATTGGCTAAACAACGTCCTTAAACAAAATACTTCCAGCTGACAATGAGCCTAAGGTGGTTAAATAACATTTGAAAAATTGAATTATATCGCCCGTTTCGATTACAATTTTTTCGATTACTTCCCGTTTCTCTGTGCGGCATTTCCCGCAAAATGTTTAGCAATCTGAAAATGATTCCGAGTTCCAATCTTACGAGTAAAACTTCTCCTCGTTTCTTCTTATTTTATTTTTAGTCCACGGGCGTGGCAATCGAGTTGAGGAGAAACGAAAAGAATCTTCCCACAGTATTATTTACAACGAATCCTACCGTCGTTAGGTTTTGTCGTTAAGATATTTCTCCGCGAGTATATCGTCGTATATGCGGGGGCTGGTTATATTTAAATTGTTGTTGCATCTAAGGGCGAAGCGAATACGCGGCTTCCTTCGCTCGAGGCATAGTATTCATCGAGGATGAGATTCAAAAACTTACCAGACTCGCCGGATAACGAGAAAAATATGCTTTCTCCCTTACGTGGATGCAATATGAAAAATTTCATTACTTGTGCAGATGATATCTTACGTCGTTGCGACGAGACGAAATGATCGCTGATTGGGTGAATTGATAATAATAATTATCACGCCTATTCAGCTTGGTACGCGTGCGGTGAAAAAAGTTAATTTAAAAATGTGTCTAATTAATCAGACGAGGTGAAGTTTTTTCACTTCTCTCTCTCTTTGATCAAGCATAAAATTAAAAACCTGAGATGGTAATGAGCTCGGTTTTCCTTTATGATGACCGATGTTTCATCTCTGTCTTACTATAATATCGCTAGAAAATTTCTACTACGTAATACCAAAAATTTCTACTGCTGGAAGCAGACTTCGTTACTATAAAAGAGTTCCAGCATGCCTCGCTAATTACGGGAATTATGAGTCAGATGATAGTAGATTTCGAATCCGAACCTCGTGTGAGATGAATTGTGTTTACAAAATGAGTTACGGTAATACAGTGATGTATGTTTCAAGGTGATTATTTAGCATCTGCAGTTATTAGTATTCTTTTTTCATCGACTACTGAACGGTATAATCGATGAATACTGTGCACATCGATCCAGCAACGGATAATTGGTGAAGAGTTTAATTTGAAAATAATGAAACGTTATTTGAAAGAATTGAGCAATAAAAGAATGCGACTCTGGCTTCGATTACCAATGAAAATTTCAGGATTACAGGATCAATGCTCTCGACCTCATTAATCTTAATCATATCATATTTCTCCCCTCCGACTCGAACGCACCCTGAAGTTATACGTATGGCTAAAGTCGAAAATACCAGTATGCGTGTATAACTTCTTTCACCAAGAACCACGACGGCGTTTGAACAGCAGAACCGCATAATTTTCGTCGTGAACAAATTGTGCTCTTGTCGGGTTTTATCAAATTCCCAGTCGACGTTTCCGACAGTTAAAATCGACAGCGCGTAATTCTGCGTAGAACTGCATAGGTACACACGTTGAGCCTATAAAATAGCAAAAGTACGGATGGGCGTAGTATAACATGCCGGGAACAGAAACTCCGGTCCAAAAGCTAGAATGCTTTCGCACCGGATACCCGAAGCTCCGCTTTAACCCTTCGCGGCCCACGATATATAGTCGGAGCCCAACTTTTCGCCCACGGTATATTTCACTGGAAAACGCGTACTCGTCCCTGACGGACTATTGACAGATTACTTTCAGCCAGTCAACCACTTCCGGAAGATGAAGATTTTACTTTACATAAAAAAAAATCAAGAAATGGAAAATTTTTTGAAAGACCGAAGTCAAGTGCCTTGAATTTCGTCGTAAAGCAATCACGTCACTGCTAATTTCAACTGACGTTCGGTTTTTGAATCATTCCTTTAATACCTAAAAATACATTCTTCAATGAATTTGAACGATTCGACGATGAAGGTGTTCAACGTACATCGATGTGGTTGTAATTCATGATTTGAGATTCGCTGATTACCTGGGATGTCAAGCAGTAGCATTTGACGGCCTTGATACTTTTTGGTCAGACTGTACGCCGAACGTTACTACATCTATAAGCTTCATTGCAATTCGTTTATTCTGCAGCAGCGATGGACGGGCTGTTCGGCATACCGTATTCATTAAAACCTGTAGGTATACGTGTACATATGTGTATAAAAATAGATAAATGTTATTTATGTTGTACACAGCTCAGCCTTCAATTACCGCTGAATTACGTGCTGTTTATTTTCACCGCAATTCGTGCCAACCGTAAAATAGGATTTATATATCGTCAAGTAAGCGGCGCAATGAATGTCGACGACGCGGATTGCAGTGACGATGGGGAAAAAAATCAAACTCGATTGTCGACGTATTTCGCGCCTGCAGCGAGAAGTGAAGAGGTTTCCAAAACGGAAATCTTTTTGGCTTCTTTAAATTACAGCTCTCGTTGCAGCGCAACAACGAATCAGCTGCACGACACGTGCCGAATTGTTTATCGGAGAAGTCAGCGGAACAGATGGTTTGTTTGCGAACTCTTACAAGTGACGAGGCTTGATTGATACCCTCGTCTTGTCGTACGATGTTTTTCTTCTCGCTGGGTTGATTGCCCCGTGTGTGCAACGATGAACCTCCGTGTAAACGTGTGAGAAAAGCAAACCTCTCAAAGGGCCGCAATTGACCGAGAGGAAGGATATTCCGCGCCTTTTGATACATCCGCAGTATGACGCGATAGAAAGTATCTTTCAGCTCCAATCGCCGCAGCCACTGGCGCATCGCTTTGAGACACGAGACAATGTAATTATTCGTACTTCACTTTGTTAGCTAATTGCCGGCAGTATCCGCGGGGGTTTTAATTTGTGGTTTTCGTACGAGGGACGGGGTTGGGTCTGGTGATTATGCGTGAGACCGTGTGTAATTAAAACTGTTTTTCCTACAGGTAGTATATACGTTTCGAGTAGGGCGCGTACATAGTTGCAGTTGATAATTAAACGAGTTTCCATATTTTCAGTGAGACTGAATTTTCGAACTCGCCCCGGTCAAATTACCTGAATTATTTTCTTTCCAACGATAAAACGAAAAAATTTCGCATAATTTAAGAAAATTATCGCGTCAAATTTTTCCGGCAATAAGTGCGTCCTTCGTAAAAACTTCCGACGACCTTCTTTATAACGTATTTCATCGGGTAGTTCATCGTTTTCAATTGCGATTAGAGGATTAGGATTAAATTTTTCTACATGAACCAATAATATAGCAACAAATTTGACGGACAAACATAGGTATAGGTATAAGCCAACATCGGCAACCGCGTGCAATTGACAAACGGATGAAAATCAAAGGCAAATATCGTACTACCAGGATTAACGGTGTACCCTGGTCGATTTTGACGTTGACCTATATATATCCAAATATCGAGGTCCACGTATCTCAAACGCAACAAAGCGGTTGACGGCCCCATTCTATACAAAATTCTGAACAAAAACACTCAGAAGCATTTCCATTTGACGCAGAAATAAAGAAATGTCATGAAGTCTATGAATTTACTATTTCGATTTCATAGAATCCGTGCCATTTCTCTATTTCTGCCTCAAGGAAAAATGTATTGGCGTATTTTTGCTCAGAATTGCATATACAATCGGACTGTCAAGTCCTTTTTCGTGTTTGAAATACGTGGACTTTGATATTTGGAGATATGTATATAGGTCAACGTCGAAATTCACCAGGGCACCCTCTTGATAATTCCAACCACATTGAAACACCGTGAATAGCGTTGATTGTGTAAAGTGCGCCGAGAGCGCCTTTTCGTTTATCAATTTGTAGAGCTTGAATTCGGGTTTTGAGTTGAAGCGCGATTGCGACAAATAATGGGTTAAAAAACCGAAAGATTTCTGGGTACTTTATACGAGACTTCCGATTCCAGTTATTTTGACAACTTTAGAATTTCGCCAAATTACGATTCAGATTCAAGATGATGAAAAAAATTACGCTCTTATACATGAGTGAATACATTTCTCGTAATTGAATGTTACGGATCTCTATAAATGGTATCTTATTATTACGGCTAGTCTTGACACGGTATTTAAGAAACTCCGATAAATTTTATTCAGATACGTTGTGTACAACTTTATCGAAACTCTAATAATATTTTGTTCACGTTATGTTCAGTTCAACCCGTGCCAACAATAGCGATGATCTGCATGGTTAATAGTCGTTACCACAAATTTGTCGTAAACTTTTGATCCCAACCATAAACTCACCACGAATACCCGACATTAAATACACCCTTCCAATTTGTTACAACACTTTAGTCCGTGCTTCGGCGCCTAATCAATAGGCAACTTGAGCGTCACTGCGACGTGCAATTAAGGCGCTTGCTAAAACAAAGACCAACATCGATCCGGGCTCTGGATATCTGCAACTTTGCAATTTTCCTTCGTCTTCTTTCTTTTTCAATCCGCTTCGCGCATTTTCCAGTACTAAAAGTTACAAGCAAGAATGATTCTACTTTAATTCGATAAAATAAATAGATGTTTAAATGTTACTGTTTCTTCTTTTTTTATAAATAATTGGAACCGTGAGATACAGTCCATTGTGGCAAAAAGACTTTTCTTAAAATATGATCGAACTTGTGAAATGCATTTCCGCAAAATTTCTTTCTCAAATCCAAGGTAAGTATCTGAATTCAGAGTTTCTGAATTTTACAGAAACAAAAGTACCTATGCATGGAATAGACATGGAAAGACGGAGCGTGTAAATTTTCCGAACTATAACGGACGTTTGGCTTAGAGGTCGGGGGTGTTTAGCGGCTTTGCAGCCCTCGCGTCGGTCGTCAACTGATTGTGTAAAGGGTAAGCGAAATCCTGCTTACTCCTCAACTCATTGTCATCCAATTAGTCGACAAGGTAAAGCCTGTACAACAGTTTCACAGATCTGCTGATATCGTTCGAACGACTCGACGCGACTCGTGCTTCGGAAGGATTTGTTCGAAACAGTCGGTGAATTTTGGCGGGGATGGAATAGAGGGATTAAGGTGGCTCATTCGCGGGGTTCACTCGACCGGTAATACCGTAATACCCTTAATTGAAAACCCTACAATAATACCTCGGAGTTGCGCGACACCCGGGCGACATTCTCAAGATGCCGTCTAGGAAATTATTCGGAAACAGAGCCGCGGCACTCGCAGGGCACGCGGACCCCGTCAGAATCCGGGGTGAAGGAGATACCCGGATACCGTAAGGCAAGGCGAGGGGTGGCGTTATGCTAACAGGGTGCTGTTGTCCCCTTGCCTGCAGTGGAAACACCCGTAGAATCGTAATTAGCCTCCCCTAACACCTTCATTCATCTTCCCGCTTCCAATTTGGCCCAAGGGTTGATTGCCTGTTTATTTTCGCTCGAAGCTGCGATGGGCTTACACGCGTTTCTTCTTTTCCAACGGCCAGATTTCGGGGCTTCACCCTCTCGCCTGTATCCTACGGATGCAAGCGAGCCTTCTTGCGGATGAATTTTGCCGAGTAAAGTGATAAAAAAAAAGGGGACCGCAAAGTATGGTGTACCATCAACAATGACGTACGTCGAGTTTCAGAAATCTATTGACAATGAAGACGCAGAAACGCGTTGCCGTAATTTCTTTGCCTGCGAAAACTCCGCGACATGAAGAAATGCGAAATCAAATTTTTACTCACATTGCAATTCACATACCCAGCTGGTTGTTCTGGATATATCAGACAGGCATTTAATATTGCTGGTATTCAGAGCGATGGACCCCACGTTCTTGGTAATGTGGGTTATTGATATATTAAAATCGTTCGCATGAACGAAATACTCCGCCGGTATGTCGCACCATATCCATTTTAAATCCATCGCGTCGTCGATCTGCTTCAAATTCATACGGTTGCAAAACCGATCTTTAACAACTACAACGTACAATAAAAATAATTGCCGAAACCTTTGACAAGACGAAAATCGATAAAGTTACGTAACTTGTTAATTAAATTAATTTCATTAAACCACCAAATATCAAGAAGCCCTTCCATGTATACATATATATATGTATAATATATATATATATATTATGGTGTATTAAAAGAAAAATTTTTTTCTCATAAGAAGTTTCAAAAGTTTCATTTAAGTATAAAAATACCCCTGTTGAAATTTGAGCTTCTAACGTTAACATCAAGAAGTTGTATATCGTACTTTTCTATTTTCCATAAGAATGACACGGGAAAAATGATTATTGCTCCTTCTGATTTTTATAACTAGCTAACGATGCATCGTACGGGAAATTCAGAGATACATTTCTGTAGGGAATTGAACGCTCTACAAAAAAGGTCGATTATCATTTTATGATAAATCTACTTTTTCAAAAGTTATTTGAGTTTCTTAATTAATTGTTTGTATATATGCATATATACGTATACATATTAGATATATATGAAAGAAGTTCGTGACCAGGAGGTAGATTGAAGATGAAATTAGTCGAGATTCCGGTCAGGAGAAGACGTTTAATAATTTGTAAAAATATTAGATATAGGTTTAATACACAAACTGAAGGGAAGTTTGCATTCCCCAAAGGATGCCCAGAGGGCTGTTAAGATACTTGGCAGTCGATAGTTTCTCAAGTGACGTCTCGGATATCAGGATATCCCCCGCTACTTTCGAGCAAAAATATACAGCTACCGCTAAGTAAAAGTTTATACCTCGGTACTTAGCGGCTGCCTTCAGGCTGATTAAAGTTTATGCAATCCCGAGATCGTCAACAGACCTTGAATCCGATGGCTCCGACGTTCTTCTCGCTTTTGCGGGAGTCTGTCTGTGTAAGTATTACATATAATTCAAACTTCGTCGATCCCCAGTGGGGGAACTTTGACGTGCCTACAATCTAATTGTCGTTAATTAGCTCCTTCCATCTGCTCCTTATAAATTACCCCGTGAAGAAAATGTACACGTTCTTGAAGCGAACAAAGCTCCAGAGTTTGGCAATTTTGTTGTTATAAAACATGAGCAGCTTTCACAAGCCCGCCTTAGTTGCATGAATTTTAATAAATTGATTGGGACGTCGCAGGTGAATTAAAGAACGGGGCGTATTTCCATGCGTTAAAGAGAAATGGCATACTACCGGGGCTGAAAGCTTTCACGCTTGCCGGCAGCTTGGAACCGTGCTGCCGCATATGGACGTGTCATTTCTGTGCAGGATCGAAATCGATGCAGGCGGAATATGCGCAGGACACGAAGAGATATGTACGTCAAACCCTGCAGGAAACCTGAATCGCGCATACAGAGCGGGGTTGTTTACACGTACGAAATGAATGAGGCGTTAATTATTTCCAGCTTGTTGGCAAAGCTAGTTGATTGATGCAACCACAGACACTGAATTAGAGTTTCCACAAGCCACCCGTTCCGCACCCGGTGAAGTTAACTGTGGAAATTGAAATTCGATGACGAGGGTGAAATATTAATGCTGCAAGCCAACAGCACTGCCTCGTTACCTTTCTTCATATAATGGAACTTCGGACCGAATTCATCACGTCGAAAGAAACGAAAATCCGTTTGATTGGAAGAGATAGAAAAAAGAGAAAAGAAAACCAAATAAATTTAATCTCTCGGAAGGTGCGACAAACGACAAATATGAACATCTCGCCTTTAAGAAGACGGAATGAAATTTTGATACATGGATCTGGTACGCGGTGAGGAATTAATGCAGAATTCACTTGGTTTGGTCCGAACCCCTGCAACTCCGGTTTTATGCATACCGACGAAATGCATATGTATCACATCTGGTATAAGCTCGCAGCTTCTGGTGGGTAAAGTGCCAGCTATTCCGTCCTTTGCGTCTGTTTCGTAACGCGAGATACGGTTTGATCTGCTGACGGTCTGACGGTGAGATTTCATAACGCGGTTTCAGGTAGCTTCCGTTTATACGGAAATGGTTTGTAAGCCGGCAAGTTTTTCCTCGGTTTATTATTGGGACGAAGATCTTGAAACCTGTACGATTTCCGAGGCATGCACATGTATCACGGACGGATTTCCGATTCCATCCCTTCGATACGGTTTCCTCTGCTCGACGCGAATCGTCTTTTCCACAGAAATGTCTCGGGTTCAGAGCCTGAGCCCCTTTCACCGAAAGAAAACTTGCTCTAATTCTGGGACAAGATTAGCGGGGAGTTGGTAACCGGATTACTTTAGTTTAAACTCGGCTGCTCCATCTCTTATTCCCTTTCTCTCATACCCGGCTCCGCCACCTTCCACCTCCCGCCTAAAACCCGAGGGGCAACCACTCCGCGAATGTTTGCACAACCCGAACCCCTAATGAGTCCAGCGACCCAAGTTTCGCGGGTTCGCAAGCGCCTCTCGCGCCTCCGTCTTCGCAGCCTTCGATGTGACACTTCGACTTGTCGCGCTGGAGTCCCGCGGGAATTCCATCAAGGTTCGATGTCCCCCACATCCGGTGGCATCGACGGATTTTCCGACGTTCAATGAAATTCCGTCGGGACGGTTCTTCGGCGGTCTCAATTTTCCGAGACATGTATCGTCGAATCCTGATAATTATCAACGAACCGTTTCGATCCTTGAATGTTCGACTTTAATCAGGCGGTGCGCTTCGCCTTTATATTCGTGCAATACTGAGTCTACACCGTATATATTTATACAGGCCCCCGATGATCCCTGAAATTTCATTACTTAAGCGCAGAGCCAATTTAAAGCGAAACGCCATTGCCTACCTGGCGAATTACTTGCTAAAACCGACTTCGTTACGGTATGAGCAAATATTCATCTGCCGGGATGAACGGTTCAACATAACGCAATCGTCGAGTTTAACGTCTATATAATTTATAACATTCAACAACATGGGGAACTCGGTAATTGCTCGTATCAAGACGGCATTGAATCTCGTACACAATGTCGTCTGGCATCGATTCTCAATAGTTGGGTTTGACAAGCAGCCTCTCATATACGGGATGAAAAATGGCGGTATATTCGTCTGGAAAAATCTGATCGTTACAGGATAGCTATAGCTAGCATCGCTGTGATTATTCTCTTTAATATCGCAATCATGCTGCACCTACGCGTCTCGAATATTATTAACAGAGTTTCCGAGTAATCTCGGTAGAGATTTTCAGCAGTAAAACCGTATTCATTTATCTAATTATTATTGTTATTTCTCTTGTGGTAACCATGCGGTGGCTGGATCTCGCCAGAGGTATCGCGTTTGCTACTAATTAGATTGGCTCAATTGGTGAATTTCATTATACAGAAGAAACGAAAATATACAAGCAAAAAGGGTCAAAGTTGGGTTAAAGTAAAATATCAAATTCAAGTGGTAGAGAAGACCGCAAATTTTCATCTCAATATCGTATAGGTTTCTTCTAACCAGAAAAATTACATGCGTTATTAAACATAAGAATATGGTCCGCGGGTCACGTGGTCGCAAAGAAATTAAGGGTATAGCTGCAAGAAGATAATCCCACGGCTAACACTTTTTTTATTCATTCTGCAATGCTTTGCTCCAATTATCAGTTACCAATGTAGAGTGCTTAATCTTTGAAGGTGTCAACAACGTACGAAATCAAATTAATCAAACAGTGGAATCTTTATTTCGCGTAGTATTATACTGTATTATTATTATGACATGGAATGTATCATTTTCTTTGGTAAATTAGATCAACTTACTTATTTTTCAAATAAATTTCAACATGTATTCCAAATATTAAACAGCCTGTTCATTTGCGTACACAGGCAAAATAAACCAATTTATAAGGTATTTGTAAGAAAAACAGTGCAGACTTGATAATAACAAAATCCGTACGCACGTTGAAATCTCTCGACTCTCGATACATCCAGATGCTGCACTGCACACGGTGTAGAGTTCTCTGTATTATATATTTTCCACACCTAGCAGTACCGCGCTGAAAGCCGGATTATATTTATAATAACAATATTCCGTTGCGGGGAAACCGATCCTGTTAAGCGTCTCCTGCAAGCCGAATTTACACGTGCTTTAATAGATCAACTCCTGCAAGGCGGAAGTGTCACGAAGTGACTCGAATGAAAGAGGCTTCGGAAGTAGGATGAAGCAAAGTTTAAAAAAACCTGCAACGACAGTGTATCACAATCTACGAGTATGAGAGACTGAAATTTTGAATTTGCGGAATGAGAATACTTGCTTCTGCGCTGTTAAACTTGTCGGACGCGTAATTTCCGCGTGTCTCCTGCAGATCGCAAACGTATGCAGTATTATAAAAGCTCGGGTAACAAACACCTTGACGTGACCTCTCCTAATTTGACCATCCCTACCTAACTTAGTGGACCATGGTATACGCACACCAGACACGGTTGTTCACGGAAAAACACCACGGAAATTAGGTTTCCTTTGTAAGCACTCTCTCGGATTATTTCGCCGGATACTATACGAGTACCCTATACTCGTATTGTACGTGTCTGCATCGAAGCTGCAAGGACGCAAAGCACCGCTTAACCAGAGCACGATGGCCGCCGTGTGAGGTGTCGTAATTATCTGATTCCACATTTTCATCCGCCATCTTTTACCTCGCCAGTATAACCATTCACCGTCTCATTCTCGAACGTCTTTCGAACAGCAAATTCGAGCTTGCAGATACAGCGATTGTACGACAACCTCGCGGCTGCTTTCGTTCCATCTGTTAAGCTGCAGAAACGGGAATTGCGCATCTCGGAACACGGCGAAAGCGGCTTGTCCAATTAAAATACGAGGAAATCACGGACAGTGCAGAACACCGAGTAATAAACGAGGATCTCGAGGACTGGGGGCCTGATGTTACTATTATACGCATCGCACAAGCGGCTTGCCTCGACTGCTTTGCGAGTGACGTACTTTTCTGATGTCGCGGTAAGACATTGAGGGTGTAAATCAGAGAACAGTCAACTTTTCGTCATTAACAACGAATCGCGATGCGGATTTCACTGTCTATATAGTCAGACTTCTTCCTTGCCGTGAAATCCTGCTTAGTTTCATATCCGTATATATACTAATTAGTCAAAGACTTTGAAAGGACGGTCTTTCATCTGCATCAATGGTACACAATGCCCGTGAACCTGCTCGGCAGCTCGTTGCGATATATGCAATCTTCCCTGCAGGTTTCTCAACCCCGTGTACCGTCAACTATGAAATTAATAATTCTATAGAATGTAGACTAAGTTCCTTGTCAAATTGCTGAGGGATATCGCGTTGGGAAAATGCAGAGAAGAGAAGCCTCCGAGCTTTAAACAATTCCGACCGTGTACCTACCACTTCGGAGGATGAGCAATGGACTCAAAATGGACAGTGAGAACCTGATCTCCGCAGATTTATTCACATTGTGCTAAGCATTGTGTGATCGGGGTTGAAAATAAGTATCTATTTCGACATGAAAACTCTCACCCTACGGCGAAAAATTATTTTTAGAAACGAAAAATATTGTGAAAAAGGATAACTATGTATCTGTAGATTGTAAAAACGATCGCAATTTTCGCGTCACATTTCACCCGGTGATCATTCGACTGACGCACGACTCGCAGAGGGAAGTTGTTTCACCGGTTTTATTATTATTATTATTCTTATTACTTCGTAATGAAATTTCCACCCATTTATTTCACCAGCAAAACTTTCGGCCATTGTTTCCATTCAACCTGTGCCATTTTAAACTGGCTTTTGGTGTGATTGGCCCTTCTGATATATTCATACACACTTCCTGTTTTCAACTGGTTTTGAATCATGCAGCTAATTGTTTCATTTAATCAGCTCTTTCAATAACGAACAAGGTCCAGTCATTTTCCTCGAGTAGGTATGCATATGGGAACAACATTGTTCCAAGCTTGGGAACATACTCCGACGAATGATCCCCCAGACTAGTGGTTTCATCTCCCCACGTCCGGTGAACCGCGCTCCCGACCGACTTTCCGATACCGAATCAATCACGTTTTTCAGCTCGTTGATTTCCCGCATTTTTTGTTTAGTTGCATGCCTGATCAGAGCCGGGAATTTCTTTCCAGCTGTGTATAACGGAAGCTGCCGCCAACCACCGTTATTCGATCATCTTGTCGTTCAAGCACCGATGAAAACCGGGACGAACCGCGAGTTCGTTCATATTCCTTTTCTCCACGTCTCTCCTTCTGATCGAGTTTAAGGCTAATCTCACCTCACAGTTTCATCCCTCGAAATCTTCTTTTGTTCCGAATTTTCCATCGGCTATATTTGCCCCGAGGCCCTGAAGCGGCTGCCTCAATTCCACCAGACTCTTCGCTCGATTGACTTCTCGCCGCGTCCAACCCTTTGTCTACTTATAGCGGCCCTTTCTGGTGTACCTTGTCATTCCTGTATTCCTAATTTCTTGGATCCCACAGCCGAGCGAGCGCGACAAGGTTCGCGATAAGTTCTTTGAGAAGCCCTCATGTATGAAATTGATTGAAAAGCTTGAAAGAGGCGCGGCCCTACTCGCCTCCTTCGCCCCGTTCTCTAGGACGTATGCGTGACAGGGTGATGGCCGGAAAATCCATTGCAGTCTGAGTAAAAAGAAGAAAAGTTCAGGCGTTGTCGCATCTTCGTCATTCCGACCCGCCGGGGCACGGGGCGAACGTAAGAATGCAATATGAGAGGGAAACTGCAATATACGACTAGATACCTCCGTTAAAAGCACATGGTCGGACTAGACGGCGTGGTATCAACATCGCTGGCCAAAGGGGTCGAACTTTAAGGTACAATGCTGATCCAGCTGTGCTGAAAATAATACATGGAAGATGCGTACACTTGTACAGTTGTCCGAGGATCAGTTATCTTACTCGAAAATTATACACGAGCAAGAAGAAACACTTCAAAACCACGAGAGACTTTGGTTTCTGGATAGGTCAGATCGACAACAACGCCGCGAACTTTTCTAGAGGAGTCACGGAAGGCTAGCGAAAATAAGAGTAAATTCCTGCAAATTCGACAGCAGAGTTCTGTCGTGGGGCAGCCATGTGCACCGCATGCTCGGCATTTTTACCTGACCATCCTGACCGGATGGCGTAGCCAGGAGAGCAGGACCCAAAGGGACACTTTTAATCATGGATAGCTTGGTCCACTCTGTGTAATTATGAAACAACAGCTGCCGGCGAGTCACGGGTCCGACGTCAACCTCACCAACTCTCTCTCTTCGTCCGCGTTTCCACGTTTCGCGGACCTGTTGGATCGATCTTAAATATTCAACGGCCAGCGGACGCGGCGGACGATGAGACATGCGAGTACATGATTCGCCATCCCTGTGCATGCAGCGTATATATAATATAACGCTCATACATGTCTGCAGTGCTCGTGTAATCTGGCTATCCGCAGCTTTGCCTTTTTACTTCCGAGCCACTAATTTATCCTCTCAAGCCCCGGAGGTGCCTCTTACATAAATCCTCCCGGCCGGCTGACCACCTCGGCTCCTCCGAGCTGAAACAGCTCAATGGTCCTGCAGACATCGAACTCAACCTCTGGCTCCCACCCGTCTTATAAGTTGGCTTAAATTGCTCGCGCGAAAGTCACCCGGTGTTCCTAGAGTTATTTAGTGCCTGTATTCACCCACCGACGACTTTTAAACGAGCTGAAATCTACGGAAGAATTATTACGGGCGAGAACTCGGCGTCCACCTGATTACTTGCGCTGCAAGGTCCATTGATCTCAAAAGGAAAGAAAATCTGTCCGATTCCTTGGCTGCGGATACACCGCGTCCTTTTTGTTGCACTAGGAATATATTTCCTTCACGAATGACGGGCTAGGATTCGGTATGTGAAAAAAAAAAAACATTTGGGAATGAAACGCAGCTGAGAGAAATATTTCATAACGAAAGTATGTAAGCAGAATTATCTAAAGCGAATGGCGCGTCGGTGGCAACGGCCTTTTGCGCGTAGGCACAGCCCTTGCAAACAATTCTGTTATTCTTGTGTTAGCTATACAAATGCCAGGAATGTTATTGCTGTACTATTTTTACATCGTAACTCACCTCTACTTGTACGGTGACTTCTTGTCTCGGTATTAACTGTCCAAATGTTTCCATTTCATTCTCCCCCGCGATGCCCTATCTTATCGCCTCGCTCGCAGAGAACCTACATAAAATTCTCTCGAGGATGTGGGTATAATATTATTATACGTCGTTATTGTGTGTCTATATACTCGTACATGTATATGTATAGATATATATGTATATATGAAAAAGCTAGATGTGTAAGAAGATGGATGGGTAGTAAAAAATTGGTATTAAGCTTTCGCTTTACTCGCTTTACCTTATCCATCAGATAATGGATATAAGGTATGCGTTACAAATATACCAGAGTGAAATAAAAGTGTGCAAATTTAATTCAACGTTCTCCGAAGCAGAGATATCGTCTATTATTGAATGACGCGAACACGATATTCGTTGCAGGGTTTCTATCTTATCTTCGGCTGAACTGCAAACTCACTGCAATGGGGGAAAGTGCCTACATATTGCGGTGTGACGGATTTGAGATTGACTGCAGGATACGGTCCATAAGCGCATCGATCTTACCTGCATAAGTTACAACCCTGTATAACAATATCACATCGCAGACTACAGCTGTTAGAGCTACGTATGGCGAGTATCATCCGAAGCCAATCGCATATTCATCGCAGCGTATATATTGGCGATATTTATTGATACGCGCGCGATGCCAACGCCTCGCACGAGCTTGAAGAGATTTTGATAGGGGAAGAGCGCCTAACTCGGGAAAAGCATATCAGAGGAAACTTTTGGGACCTTTCTGCTTCCGCGAAATAAGGAATGACGTCATAAACGTTGGAAACGCGTTGAGAATCTCACTAACATCGAAGGGAAAATCGGAAAACGCGTTGTATGGAATTATTTTACAATTAGTGTGCAAAACATCTGTCTCAACTATGAATCAAAAAAGTTCATAGCTGATTTATTTATTTATTTTTTTTCTATTAAATACACTGTAAAGCTAATCTTATTACACCAAATTGTTGGCATCTTTTTTTCTTTTGTGATTACACAAGATTGACAAAAAAAAATGTAGCATCAAACATAATCGAGGTATTGGTGAAAATATTCCGTTGGATACGACACGTAGCGCGGTAGAATTATGACAAGATCGATCGTCGAGCAAAGCGGCGTTATAAGTCTTGTTCGCTGTGTGCGTGTGCTTAAACAAGTCGTGCAAATGATACACGTTCTAAACGTATCTGCACGAGCGTGTATCGGATTATGATATTACCCTTAATGTCTATTCACACGCGACGATGCGAACGGCGGTGAAGGAGGGACGTCGTGCGGGGTTTGCGTAAATGACAATCGTACATTCGTGGTTTTGCCAGATTACGTTATAATTCCGACGGATCGGGCGTTCGCGCTTTCGCCTACTCCTGCAGTTACATGCATCGCTCTATTTGTTCGGGAATCAGATATACATGTACGCCCAGCAGAGTTGTCGCAAGCATCCTAGAACCTAGGAGTAAAAAGTGGGACATGATATTCGTAAAATTGTTCACTTCCGCAAATTTCTAAGACCTATACGAAATCACTTATCGCGAGTATAATTCGCGGGCCGATCGTACAAGCAGCGCGTATACATATAATGTCGTGCGTCAAAATTCGATATTGTCAATCTTGTACGAGAAAAAGAAGGAGAGAATGGGGAAAAAATTATCCCTGACCCAAATTCTTGACGGTTGGCCGTTCGCCCCGAAGCTCGGCTGACATGGGGTGGGCAGCAGCTGATACCGTAATGATAGATGAGGGTCTGCCAGGGACACCGATTATCAATCGACAAGCGGTGTCTGGGGCGGGAAGGGGGGACGGGGGAAAAAATCACCATCTATAAACGACGTTTGCAAAGAAATAGTGGTTACCGTTAGTGTACACACAACGGCAAACCGGAAAAAATGAATTTTTACGGTAAGACTTGAAACGGATATCCGCATATATACGTGAAAAAAGTATTGCCATTTTTTTATACAACTCAAAAAATTGACCCTGACTTCTCCATTTGTCACCCCTTTAGTAAAAAATAATTTTGAAAATTCTCGAGCTTTATTTGGCGGCATAAAATACGCAATTTTCCAACGAAAGTACAACTGCACGGTTAAATATTCATGAAAACGGTGAAACCGATGAAATGTGTAAGTATTTTTGGTTTTTTAGGATTGATAACGCGAGTCATTGACCCTACCCGTTCATCAATTCTCCCACCCTCTGTGTCGATAAACCGTCCAAGTGGAGACTTATACAGTGGATGCTGCAAACATGACCGTATCGCTGATTCGATGAATAAAGCCGTTTTACAAATTTCGAAAAATCTATTCTATCGAATCGATAAATATGCCTTGATAATTAGTTGAGTTGTTTGATTGGTTGCAGTTTGGTTCGTGTCTGTGCTTCGATAGTATAGGAATTAACAAGCGAATCACTCGCCTCCATTTCTTTCCTCATTAAGATTCACGCGAATATACTGCAAGTCTGGGATTTGGTTGCGTTTTAAGGACTCTCAGACCCATTGCTAGTAGTATAAGGACGCTGTCCGAATGGCTGCTGTTACTTTTCCTAATTTGCATTACAGTCGCTTTATTTCCTTTAGCCCGAAGAAGTGCCAATTTTGCGACGCTTTAGTCCTGTTTCTGTGCTTTTCCCGGGTCACCCCGGGTGTTTTGTTAGGGCTTTGTTTGCTTTTAGTGGCCGTTGTAAACGCGACTAGCAATTAAATCTCGATCCTGAAATTCTTTCTAATCAAAAACCAATTCCCGTTGGGGTCGTCCGTGCTTACCGAGAAATCTCAAACCCGGTGAAAAGAAAGAATAAAGCCATCGAATACCGCGTTCCTAATCAACTGTCTCTTCTCATCTTCCGGCAATCCATCCGAGTTATACCTCCTACTCATTGTCAGTTAAAAAAATTAAAAGCCAGGCTGTCATCGGTTCTGTAAAACCGAAGGAAACTCGCCGTCGGCACGAATTCGCGCGAACAATTTCAATTCCGTGTGACAGTTTAAAATAAGTTTTCGCCGCACCTACTCGCGCAAAAAAATTCGCAGCAAACGTATTGATGGCCCGGCTTAAGACGAGAGCCCGAAACTTATTGTTCATTGTTGGCAAAGGTTGAAATTTCAAATATTTTCAACAGTGACGTATGAGCGTGTGGAGTAATTGCGGTTTCTAGCCGACATTGATTACGGGGGTGAAGAGGATGAGGATAAATGTGACGAGTATGGACGTTTGTGAAGAAAACTCGTCGATTTCGTTTATCTACCGGATCTAAAATCCGGCTTTGAAATCCTCCGGAAATCGAAGAAGGTTTGCTAGACATACTCGAGCATAAGGAATCGCTCTAGGTTGCGCGCCGTTCAGTGGTTTAGCATAGATATGGAGCGAGACAGATCCGAGTTGATCCGGGATTCCGGTACCGAAACAACTAACCTTATATCATCTACTACGTAGGTATAACAAGACAAGCTTCGCGTATATAACCAGCATTGATGCTGCAAGCACAGTCTCGCCTCGCGAAAAGGATTTGATCGTTGCACTCCAGCGTTGAATTTAGTCTCGTTGAAATACCTTCGTAATATTCCGCGCAAAGCTCGTACAATCAACTGGACAAAAAGTGACGAATACAAGCTTTAACCTCGTACAGGTTTAATTCACTAAAACTCATATTTATACTCTCTTCAACTGTGTTATAAGAAGAAGATGTTACCAACGCGAAAATCCGGCTGCAGTGCCCTCGGGATAACGAAGCCGTTTGCGTTTATCCTGCGTCCCCTTCTCTCCACGCCCCCTCCTTTCTCCTCATCGCAGTTATCTAGTTATCCAGGCAAAGCTTTGCATAACGATTATGAGGGACCTCTCTTTCCGCTAGAACTCTCTCAAGTCCACGCAGCTGCAGCAAGATTGCGTCTCCCGGTCACCGAAGAATCACGCTAGGAAAGACCGTCCCTTTATCTCCCGACCGATAAAGTCCAGGCTGTGCAGCCGGACGTCTAATTTGCCGAAAACGATAGGAATCCAGAGATATTTTTTCTCTGGCTGGGTATAATAAATTCTTCCAGATTGTATTTCCTCGCGTTTCTCGCTCGCGGCTCGAGCCACGCGCCGTGCTATTCTTCTTCTCGCAAAGTCGCGTACACGGTGAAAGCTCGCGAATTATACGAGGGAACTTAAATGAGCAAAGTATGAGTTATAGGCTGGGAAAGTACAGAAGTGGAACACCCTTTTGACTCGTCCTCGGCAGGCAGTCGAACGCTTCTTGCTCCGTTAGTTTACTCCGGTACTTTGGAAGACGATATTTCAGGGCTGGCTCGATGGAACGAGACTTTCCTGGACACGATCCTATCCGGCTATTGATCTCCCGGGCAACTCTGGAGGCACGTAAAGTAAATTAACCGCCGTTGAGGAGACGGATATGGACCCGACAGCAGGATGGAAACAGAATTAAACAAAAATCATACATATTACCTTATTTACCTCGTATTTGAACCAATCTGTGGCTGTCGATAAATTTATTAAATAGACCGCAGGGATATTCGGAACCTCGTATAATTAGACATTTTTCATCTTGAATGAGGCTCGGGGATGCGGTCGAACACACGTCGGTATTTCGTGGAGTGGTTATGGACGGTTGCATCAGCGCTTTGAACTATTAACACTTCGTGCAATATTCATGCATTATCAAACGTAATTATATCGTGAGTACTTAGGTGAGTAATACAAGCGTTTGTTGTTCACACTGAATGTTAACGGTTGAGCTCGAGTCTATAGAATCGCGACTGCAAATTGAAATACTTGAGGGGTACATACCTTGGCGCTTCTATACAATCCGCGTCGCGTCAAATTCTGACAGGTACGAATGCTAGAGCTGGAGAATGCGGTTGGGGAATGCGAATTTTGGTGACGTGGAATTATCAAGCTGCGAATTCGTACAACTAACGTTAAGCCTCGGCTGATCACAGAATACGCAAAGCATTTCCTACATCTCGCGATTATATTACAAAAGAAGAGTATAATTGAATTCGTACGATGAATTAAAATTTCGAGAAATTCATCGAGTCTTCTAGAATGATTTTCTAAACTATTGATCATGCCTATAAAAAGATTACTTGGCATGAAATATTTTTATCAAAGTCTGCCTCTTTTTCGATCTGACTAATCAGAATAAAACTTACGTGCAAGAATCCGTTGATTTGGAAAATATTCAATTGAAAACCGTTCAAATGGCCCTGAGGTTGTAATTGAAACAAATACTTGACGAACACCAATCAGTTTTGAGATACATTTTCTAGAATCTTGTTGAAATTCTGCATAGATGTCGAAAATTAGGTGTGAATTCTCGGTGCTGTTCATGTCTTCCGTTCATTAAGTTTCATACACGTCTACATCTATACCCAGTCTACGAGTTAATTAATTTGGTAGAAAATTGCGGGATTCCTGGGTACATGATTATTGCGATCCTCTCAGTGAAACTTTGTAACGCGTATTAAGCGTGCCAATCTAAATTGGTGTTTAACATTTTCGGAATAAACTTGCGAGTCCCCGTACATTAGCAATTGTCTCGACAAAGCTCGGGCGTAAAACTCTGCCTGAGAGAGGGAAATATACACGACGACGAGAGCTTTCTCGAAATGTACTTGGATAAAATTGTGAGGAAATTCTGACAATTATGCATGCACGTCTATAATTTTGATAGGAACAATCGCGCATTGAATCTCGTGATTTCGACCCCTGCTGCACTAATGCTGAATGGATGTATTACTTATATTCAGGTACACGACAAGCGCAATTAGTGCGTTTGCACGCCACTGACATGCGGACGCCTGAATAATAGATGAGCATTAATTCGTGCTCAATATATTTAGAATTATCACCAACTCGTAGCGTGAGAGCCGTGCAGGTGTCAACGGGTGGATCACTATCCGCACTTTGGCACAAAATTTACCGATATATTTTCACCTCGATGAATTACACAATTCCAAGCCATCCGCGATTTATACAGTGCGGAAGAGAAGTGCATTAATGACAAGAAAATAATATAAAAAATATTGACTCAAGCAACGTATCTTTTACCGAGATAATACACTTGTGCTCGCTGACTGGATATAATGCGGAGTTTTTAAGCACGCCTATGTATGCACATAATATCCACGAGAAATATAACGTGTACACAATTTTTAAAGGTAAACTGTCACTAGTCAGCTGATGTCACTGTTCAGATACTGTGTAATTTTGAATCCCACGACGCGGAATGGATAAACGTTTTTAAACATGACTGAGCTTCGCTGGTTTTGAATATTTTGTCGTGCATGCGAACGAATTGTTTTACTGGTTTTGGAGACCCGTTGCTTAATTATAATAATTAATTCCTAGATTCAACGAGGCAGTCTTCTGTGGTTATTCACGCCAATGAATGCGATTTGAATTGACGTTTCGGTAATAGTCGAATCGTTGTACAGATTAGATCAACCCGATGAATCCTTGGGTTGTAGACAGAAAAGGAAGTTTCTGGCGGAACCAATCGAGACGGCAAAACAGGTCACAGTTCTCGAGTTTCAGGATTGAGAACTCCAGCAAGGTGTCAATTGTGATCATAAAATTTTATGCTTCGACATCGATATCACCAGAAGTGTTCAAGATTTTCTGATGGAAACATTTTCTCGATCTGGAAATTTTCCCAGACGTATCTCGTTACATGATAACGTGGGGTAAAAGAGCGCTCTAAAAAATTTTGTACCTGGATTCGTGTAAAACAGGTTTTATTGTCATTTTCTCAAGATATTAAATCGTCTACAAAATTTTAACAGCTGGATAACTTGACTATGCGTCGGTTTTACCGGTATCATAACAAACTGTGATTATTTGAAAGATGATAGGAGATCCTCTTCTATACGCACACAATTATCATACATTTCTGTACAGATTGTGTTATGGAAAGCAATCGCGGTTGAATTTCATTAATGACAAATGCAGACAAGCGCGGTTACGCAGTTTCAAAGGACGTTTCACGTTTGCGTACATCGCAAATTTCAATTCGTTGCAGCAGATATAATATTCGAAAGAATACAAAAATTGGTGTGGAAGAATGAAAACGAAAATGAAATTTTCGTACAAAATAAAGACGAAGTATCGATACGTGGTTTTATTTCATTTCGAACCACTGGACCGCGGTATTTATAATCCACAACCTATTCTCGCAGAGCCGCACGATCCTTATCAAAAATGTATTTCAGATCCATAAATAAATTACTCCGAATCAACGGAAATTCCCCCCAGGGTGCGAAAGTGAGGGTGCGTTACGGCAGGTCAGGCTAGAGGGCGCGTGGACACGTGCTTCGCATCCTCGACGAAGGAGCATCTGGTTATCAAAATTTAACGCGACGTTTCGACGGAGATATTATAGTGGGGGTGAAAATTGTTGCGTTGATCGTCGGTTAATAAATGAACGTAAATGGGGTTCTTAAACATTTTGGCGGTGTGGTGAAAAGGGTTTCTCCCTCTCCCTCTCCCCCATCTCGCGATCCTAAATAATCGTTTTAAATTCAAACGAGTCCTTCCTCCTGCTGAGATGTTGAAAATTCAAATTACCGCTCAGCTGAGTAACACGGTAGTGGAAAAAAGGAGGAACCGACTCCACGTACACGGACGCAAATAACTCAATCAACGTCGCACGAGCTCGTCAGAAACCGATGAACCATACATTGGGGTTGTACAAGAGAGCCCAGGAGCTCACGGAGTAATTCACTCATTTTGTGAAGAACAAAAATTTCACGATGCACGCTTCGGGCTGACGAGTTCTACTCCAGGCTGATCGATCAACGGCTGTCTGTTAGTCGAGCGGCAGTTTGAGGGAATTTATGTTCTTTAGTCGATAAATCAGTCAGATACAATACGGTAAAAATTTTCATCGGGATCCCGAAACTCAAGAAGGGGATTAGCGAAAATCGATAATTTTCAATTATTTTTTGGAAAACAATTGTACATTCGGTATTGAACAAATTATTGTATTCGTAATCCACAATGATCTCTTTATAAATGCAGTAATGGAAAATACTGGAATTATGAAGAAAATCGTACATGTGGACACTTGGCCTCAAATAGCTTCAATATGTTTTTCAGAATCTAATAAATTGGGCATTTTCAATCTTCAATGGCTCATTTTCAACTTTGGCGTTGTTAATTATTGATTTTTGCAACATTGCACCGATGCTGTTTGAAATTGAGAAATGACAATATCAAACTGAGTAACGAAAAAAATCTGAATATTGTGACTTTATAGAAATGGAACGAAATTGAAGAAATACATTCAATTTTTAATATTTTGAAGCAATGTAAAATGGTGTATTGGCATCTAGGTTTCAGTTTGAAATTCCAGTACCTATTTTGTATTTTTGTCATTTCAAAGAGATCTTGATGAAGTGAAATTGAACTAATATACTAGATTTCTTTCTCTCTTGAAGCAATTTGGATCGAAGCGTCGATATCTAAGCTTCTGCTTACGATTCAAGTACTTTCTATTTTCGTGCTCTTAAATAGGTCTTCGTAGTTTGGGAATAAAAAAATTTGACGAATAATTATCGTACAACTGTCTCGTGATAAAATTTATGAATAGCAGGTATCGATGTTTGGACAACCGATCTTCTCAAGCGTAGCTCGCTAATAAATAAACCTATTACGTCAGCCTGAATTTCGACTTAAAATCGATTATGCGATTTCCGCCGCGAGGGTTGGATCCCCTTAGTAATATATTTAAGCTCTCTTCGCAAGCAAGATCGTTTGATTTGCATTAATCTCGAAACTTTAATTCCAGCGCAGCTGTGACTACGAGACAAGTCTCGAGGTCGCCTGCAATTTGCTTACAAAGCGTTCACTTGCTGAAATCAGATTCTTGAAAGATCTCCACGGAGGGCTCTGAGACTCCCAGAGACGCGAACTGACAGTAAGGTCAGCTTGAATTTTCTTGCTTATCTCACCGTTTCTTTTATGAGCCCCCCCCCCCCCCCCCTCCTTCTTCTTCTTCGTCTTCCTACGCGTCGGTCGAAACAATGCCACGGATGTCAGCGTCGAAAAATCAACTACGAGAGATAAAGGCTCTGGTATATAATATAGGTATACATATAGAGTTAATTTTGAAACGTCGTAAAAATTCCTTCGTTGAAGCAAATTCGCGCAGTTATTATTATTGCACTTTCTTAAATTCTACTTTTACATGGCGAAGAATTCTTCAGAGTCTGCATAATAGTAATTACAACTTAAAGTACCGTACGAATTTTGCGTTCTGCGAGTTCTTCGACTTCGTATTGAAAATTTGGAATAATTCTACGAGTATCGGTGAAATGGAATAACAATATCATGAAAAATGAATATAACATGGTTTACGATCACGGCTTATTGACGACAGCACGCCGCCCTGCAGGATAACGGAACTTCAACTTCACAGAATAAGTCCATCGAAGCTGCCGGAAATCGGAGGGAAAATTTTCGTTATACCAACCAGGAGACGAACCCTTCCTGCGCCTCGAGCGACAAGTGGAAGCCGAACACAATAGAATATCCCTCGACCTTCCCCAAACCGGGGGTATATTTTTGTGCCGACGTCCCTCCCGGGCCCGGAAGTGAGTCGGAATATCTTGAAGCGAAGTCAAATCCCGGAATGAAATGAACACTCTCTCTTTAATAAGGCCTCATCCGCAGGAATATAAACAATCCTTAAGGCGCGGGCTTTTTCGAGGCGGCCTAAACCCGAAGTAGGCTGCATCCGGGCCCCGGTTCCTTCCCTCCCGTTTCTGTTACCAGGAGCGTGCGGCTCATTCGGCTTAAATTTACTCCTTTAATATTCGCGGCATTTCGAGGCAAGCCGTTTTCTAGATTGTGTGCCCTAAAGAACCCATTCTCCCGGCGATACATCACCGGGTGGTCGTGAGCCGCGCTCTCTCCTCGTCCCTCCTCGTCCCTCCATATTTCCACCCCCTCAGCCGTCTCTTCGCCCTTTTTCGCGCGCTTTCTCGAAAATCCGGCCCCCTTTTCCTCGTTCTCGCCTCAACCAGGTGCCCGTCACTCTCGCTCAGCGCCACACGGCGATACACCCAAACCGCGCCGCTCGTTTTGTACACGTCAAGATATTCTTATAGTGATTTAAAAACGTCACGTCACCCGAGGAGAGCTCGCCTCGGAACCCCTAGTCGGTAACTCCATTTTTGTAACCCGGCAGGGATCCGGACGGATTCCGTTCTGCTTTATATGCACGCTCTTCCCGAGTTAAAGCTCACCGCCTCTCCCCAGATACATCGGAATCCAAATTCTCAAGGGTGCCTGACGTCGCCGGCTGACAACGGAACTTATGCAGCGGCTCGCAATTAACAAGGCTGGGAGTTACAGGTCTTTCGTCACTGCGATGAGGTTCGGCCGGGAAAATTCGATAAGAAGAAATCTCGCAAAATGGTCAATACAGTAGCGAAACCGTTAAAGACGAAGGGACCCACAGTCTGAACCAAAAGTCAGGAGACGAGAAACTAACCGTTTGACAATTCTCCAATAGCCTAGTTTGCGCCAACTATAGTGAACAGGATTAAGACGACATAATTTTAACCGTGATGTGATGGAATCTACCCAAATTTGAATAATCTAAGCTGAGATATCGACAGTTTGATTTCTTTCTTACGGTTTTCCCCCCAGCCCTATCTTTTTATTCATTGTAAAACTGCGAGTGCCGCTCATCCATAAAGAATGAGAGAGCCCGGTGAATGAAATTGAGGCGGTTGAAGTAGAGTATTATTTTGAGGGCTTACGTCAGGTGGCGAGAAATCTCGAATGACGAAGCCCTTAAGTGCATGTACGTGTACGGGGGTGGAGGGGGCGGCTCGATTCGTCAATACCGTGAAAATAAAGCGAGTAAAAAAAGGAGGAAACTTTGATTTATAGAGGTTGCGGATAGCGCGAAGCGTCCTGTCCCCGGCGTTCCGTGACTTCGTTCACCTCGTCCTCCTCGCTCAGCTTCCTCGGGCAGCGCGCAGCGAGCAGAGACAAAAAAAAACCGAGGAAAAAGTAGACAGCGAAATAATGCGAAAAAAGTGGGGAAGGCCCGGGTGCAAAAATAGATCACGATGGTAATGGCGCGGATTGGCGAAACGTTGCCGTCGAGGTGCGCAATATACCGGGGGAGAGTTAGTCCTGCGGAACCTGCAGCCAGGATCGGGAGTTCCGGGAAGACCGATTCGCGGATTTTAGACGGGGATCTTGTTTTATGACGCAGATGCGATTGAACCGCTCCGTCGATGGATGGTGGCGATGGAGGACGTTGGAAATTTTTGAAAAACAAATCCTTCATCACCGAAGCACGGGATAAAACCCATGGGCCGACGGCTGTTTTGTATGATTCGATAGAGTGCGTCTGTGTGCCTATAAGCGTGTATCGCGGTACTTAAAAACGGTCGTTTGAGGACGACAGCCGTAAAAATTCTCCCCAATATCGCTTCATTTCGAACGACCGAGATGGCGATAACAATTCTCATTCTTCGTTCCATTTTCAATCCACCCTCAGAAACTGTTACCGTGAAGCATTGGCCTTCGGAGACGGGCTCGAACACGGAATAATTGTACGCTTCGAAATAAGAGGAAAAAGCTTGAAAAAGCAAATATAAATAAATTTGATGAATCTCGAGGTTGGGTCTGCTGGTGTAGTTAATTCTGCGTAAACCTGGAACGATTGATCTCTAAGCGTATGCACGTATGCATATAGAATCAAGGGAGCATTCAATCTGTGGGTCTTTGTTTGAATGTATTAATCAAGCTTGAACGATTGCCTTAAAAATTCTCAAACACAAAAAAACACATCAAAGGTATGAGCCGCGGTTGAATCCATTAATAATTCAATTTCACTTCGGCTGTCCGTGGATTCGTCGTTACTTTACGTGGAATATACATATATTATACTCATTATACCGTGAATATCCGAGTCGAATTCTACTTCTATAGATAAGTATATGGCTCTTGACATTTTACGACAGAGAGATGTACTATTTTTTTTCAAGATTGAATCCCAAGAATCACAGCGCCGTGAAAATTTCATTTTTTATTTCTCGCACCCACTTGAATGGAAAAACGATAAGTCGGTGATCGGACCGACTTATCGAAAATTTCTTTTGGTACACGGATTTACAGAGATACGGGACAAGGTAGAAAACAGCGAAAAAAAATTATAACGATGGTGAATTATTTTGACAACGCTGATACATGCACCCATGTTTCTAATAATAGTGCAGCGAGAGAAACTCAACCCTTGAAGTACAATTGATGTTAATTTTTTTCAAGTTGTTCCAGAAATTTGGGAATCAAAACGTCACTTTGCAAATTCAGACTATCGTTCCGCGTCGTCATTAACGGGCGTTGAAGCCCTCCGGTGTACGGGAAATAAATAAATGACGAGTACACCGTAGGCCGTATAATTCGACGGTATTTACCACATCCGGAACAAAGTACTTCGATATTGTGCAAATTGCGCCAAATGAACAGCTGATAGGAGATGAATAAATAGCGTCCGTTGTCGGTGCAATTCACCTCTCTTTAAACAGGAGCATCAAACTAAATTAGTTTGCTGAATGGGACAGAGGTAAAATACAAACTGCCAGTGTAATAGACGCGACTAGAAACTCACCACGATTGTTTAGCTGCTGGGGGGCGATTTGATTTTATTCATGCGCGGGGACATTTTGACCTGATTTATTCCTCCCCCAGCTGGGACATAGCGGTAAATAGACAGGCAAAAATCGTTTGGAAAAGTATATTTTTTCATTCGGTCAACAAGTTTTGGGATAAAGTAAAAGTGGATAAGGTACATCCGAACTATGGCAGATCGAAATAGCAGTAAAAAGAACCGTCAGCAAAGCTGTTCGTAAACTGAGAGAAAGAGCGTGAGAGAGAGAGAGAGAGAGAGAGACAGAGAGAGAGAGAGGCAAAGCACATACCTTTCTCCAGAATTGGTTAATAAAAGAAGTTTGTAAAAACTCGAGAAGAACAATTCGGCAAGACTTTGATGTTCAAAATGTACCTATACTTTTGTATTATGCCTCACGTAACTAGCTACGCGCGTTTCCTTGTCCAGGAACAAGTTTCGGATCGAACGACCCCGCCAGGACATTGTTCGGGAACAAAAATGCTGGGCACACGTGACGTCCCGCCGGTGTAGGGATCGAAATTTATAAACCCCCCCCCCCCCCCCATCGGTCCTTCGAAAACTCACGTGACCATAACCCTTCCTCGTAACTCTTGATAGTTCCTGAAACCCGGTTGTAGACTTGACAAACTCGAACGTCGCGTCGACCTATTCCGCTCAATAAAGTTTCGGGTGTTTTCTTTGAACAACCCGAGCGGCACAGCCGCCAATTGTTCCAACTTGATCGCGGACACGTACCGCACGAGAAAATTTTTTCAACTTTGAAACCTACGTCAGGCTTATGGAACGATCACTGATTGCTCGTATGTATGAAAACAGTTGGAGCAAAACACCGCCGCCTTCTCTGTCGAAACTCAATCCGCGAAAATAGAGATCGCAACGTCTATTTTCGAAGGGAAACTATCGTCTGCTATCGGGAAGGTCATGATATCGGCGAGCGTGTGATATCGGTACCAATCATGCTGAAAGCCCGCGGCAATGGAGCGGTTTTATTTCACAGCTGAACCTTTCCCGTTCTGACTTGATATATTTTGTATTTAATGCGACAGGTCCAACCGCCGTCAAGTTATTGCCGATCATCGCTGCACGAAACTACCGTCGAAACTCTGATCCGCTTCCGCGAAGAGCGCACCTTTTTGATACCGGTAACGTCGGAATGCGCTTATTTATGTCCATCGATCTGCCAGCAATGGCCATGAGCAAACGAACAGGGCTTATCAGCCACGAAGTTTCTCGACAAAAATATTGCCTGGATGAAAAAAATCGGACTCGTTGGGAGATGGTAAGCCGGGTTTTATGTCACACTGTGCCATTTCACAGTCGACTTTTGGAGGAGAAAGTCTTGTTTGCCTATAATACTGTCATAAGGTACTTTGATATCAAACGAAATCGAAGCTCGTTTGAGTATCTGGAAAGTTATGAAATTGGTAAGAGGAATTCAAGTTTCAGGGGTACAATTAGTACAAGTGTCACATGAATTTTCAGCGGTTTTACAGGGGAGAAATCCAAACAATATTAGGCATCGTGAAAATATAAACACCAATAATGTTCAATCGGAGGTATGTTCTTGATACCTATATAATCAATTAGCACCATATCATCACAGAATAAAACCTGTGTTTCGGAAACCTTGAAGCATACGAATTTCTGAAGTTAAGCTTGTTGGTCGAGATCCTTTAGAATATTTACATAGAGTGAGATTTCTAGTCATGAAAAATATAACCATATTTTTTTCACTGATTGCAATGAGATTGGAAGTTTCATTTTATTTTTCCAGCTTGGTTTCAACCGGTTGTAAAATTCCATTAGCGTGCAGTACTACGTGAATGTACGCTCGGTAGCAAAAAATAGCGCGCATCAGCCGTGTTTCCAGGGCGAAAAGTCTGCCCAGGATTTACTAATACGTCGAGATTACCGAGGGATTATTTTCGAACCGGTGAAAAATTGAATAAAATTTTTACCAACAATAAAACCGGAATCGCCGTTGGCTTCTGCTGGGCAAGTTCGTTTGGTTCGTTTATTTTTTATCCGTCAACATATTCGCTATTGTAAATGTTTTGGGTGAGGTCAAAATCCCCAGAGCACAAAAGTCAACTGGTTAACAACCCAAAACTTTTGATACACGAATTTGAACATAACAAATGATCAGGGTACCGAAATTTGAATTTTCAATGAATCACCCCGTAGAATAACTGTTTTCTCGATAGTTCATTTAACCGAACGCTCTTTTATCCGAAAAAGTGCATTCAGAATAGTCTTCATTCCGTACCGAGATTAAAAATTGAGAGCGGTTAATATTTCAAACAGCCAAGAAACCTAAAAAATTATTCGTCGATAATCACAGTTCAAAAGGAGGAAAATTTCGATCCGCAAGATCCAGTATGCCGAAAGGTGAAATACCGAAACACCGAAATATTGAATTTCCTTAAGATTCGGAATTGTGAAATTCGTTAACTCGATGATAGTTTTATCAAGATCATCTCATTGCATTAGACAATCGTCTGTGCTATCAAAACTAAAAATAACGCATAGGAATAGGCAACATATTTTAATTGAGATTAAACAGTACACATTTTTCCCCGCAGGTTTAAATTAATCAAGACATCATTAAATTAAATCGTGTTCCACATTCACGTACGCGCCCTCGTGTCACTTCACAAGCGTGACGTTGGAAAGAATAAATGTGTTTCTGACGTCTTACAACCTTTCGATATTTTTTCCATTCTGTCTTAGTGGCTTTCAGGATTTTGAACTTTCGAGTCTCTGGTTAGTCGTTATTGATAAATTCGGATTCGTAAATTTTCGAAATAGGCACGAGTCTGGCATTCGAAGAGTCGACTTTTTGACTATTCTGTATTTTCGCAATTCAATACTTTACCCATCGTAATCGTACTAATTATCAAAAAAAAAAAAAATTGGTATCAATTTATTTACACATTCGCGTTCTCAATTTTCATTTTTCTACAAGACAACTTTTCGTATTTATGGACTTTCTACGCTTTTAATTTTCGTCACTTTGACTTCTGGGAGATCGTGCCGTCGACTTTCTGCTCTTTCGCATTTTCGTAACCCAACGAATGTTTTCAACAATGAACGAGTTTTTGTCATTGTACAACACAAATAGAAAGTGTAGATTGAGAGAATTCGATACGAATTAGTAAACCGGCATTTTATGGATTCGAAAAACGAGAATCGAACAATTTGCGTAAGTGATTGCTGATGGCGGAACATTGAGGCGATTATACTGTGACAAAGCCATAATTAAATTCATCGTGAACAAGTGAAAACGGGCGGGAGAAAGGGAGGTTTGCGTTTCAGTGAAAGCCTGTTAGTTGATTGGTGAGGAATTTTCGCGGTTTGAATTGAATCTCCAGAGATTCAAGATTTAGGTCGAGCGACATAATTTATACTGGAATTATTTCACCGCAAAACAATCGAGGGTCGTTGAAAGAGAGAGAGAGAAAGAGAGAGAGGGAGAGAAATCGTGGAATGGCTGCAGGGAACCGCAGCGAAAATGGCGAGGGGCGGTAAGGGAAAGCCCTTATAAAATAGGCCCAAAAACATCGTTCCTTATTAAATTTTCGTAAGAAACAGGGGAGGTTTCCATTCGATCCTACGGTTCTCGAGGATCCCCCACGGTTCCCGACAGTCGGCGGTCGGCAGGAATTAATCCCCGAATCAAAACACAATGAGAGGGTAAGAATTATAAGAAATGGAGCAGTAGGGCGAGTTTGGTGCGTAGTGGAGAACGACGAGGGGACTAAACAAAGGGTGGTCCAACTTCTCGAAGCTAGAAGCTGGGGTCCGGGGTCTTGATTTGTTAATCGGAGAAGGAGATTCCAGGCCTCCGAGATCCTTGATTAAGTTATAATCCCGCCGTTCCGGCCAGAAACATCGAGTCGAGAAATACCTTAGAAGTGTTTTCCGGTATTCACGATTTAACGCGTTAAAATTTCTTCCGCCCCATTCCGTCAAACTTTTCTCAGCCCGAAATCTTTTCGGACATGTATATATCCACTTCTACGTGCATGTACACCTACATATGATACAGCCGACGTCGTTCTTCGCGGTTACTTCACGTGTTAAATGGGCCATTTTACCTCGATTAGAATCTCTTTACACACTTCGGCCTCCGTCAATTATAGATTCTGATGAATAGGGGGATAATTTATTCAGAGGCCACCGTTCAGTGGCAATCGCACTGAAACGGCGACTCCACAACGGTGAACCCGGCGAGTGTCAAGAGAGGGTTGTCATCGATGGTTAACGTCGAACATACGTAATTTACCGCGAATTAGTCCGCCGGCCAAAGATCGTGGAAGCTGTGAAATTGCGTCAAGCCTGCACGCACTTCTACGCGATATCCTGTATCGTCGAATCGGAGGTGAAAAGAGGCGGTTCACCAACGCTCTAGGTGGTGGGAAATGACGATGGATGGCGACCTCTGACCGCAGACTTTGCTAAACTCCGCTGATGGTGATATAACCACATATATAAAGGACTGTTACTTCTAATCCTCAGTCAGAGCCGGTATATTTTCATTTGATCCCGTACCTTCTGCCGGAGCTTCCTTTCTCCAGGAGCACCGTTCCCGACATTATTAAACGGTAAATTGGCTCTTAACTTCAGCAAAGTGAAAACCCCAGACTATACCCTCGACTACTTTAGCTGTACGTATACTTCATGCCTATACGCTACGAATTTTATTCAACACACTCGGCCTTTCTCGCGTAATTTTATCAACGCTTAGGCATTATTCCTTTTGACATTTTTTTCATAATTATTTTTCACACCGTGTAGATCAGCTTTTCTGCTTTTTGCGTACGTTGGGAATCCCGCCTCCCACCACTTGCCCAAAGGTTCTGCCGTTTCTTTTCATTTTTATTCAAGCCGAATTACAATTCAAAGGCTCTGAGAAATTGAACATTTTAGCAGTACGAAATCCGATTATACATTTACTGACGACAAAACAGAATTGCTACGGCCCGACGGTAACGAGACGTTGACGATGAATAAGTAAAGCCGATGTGTTGGAAGCAACGGGACTGTTTTAACTGTACGCAAGTCGCGAAATGTACAATGTAAAAATTCATTGCAAAAGTTTTAACGCACGGTACCTGAAATCGTTGAATGACGTTCCAAGTTCTATAAATTGCACGATATTACTGCCGTGAGAATATTTTTCCCGCCATTGGGATTCATGCTTGTTTAACTGAATTCGAAGTTCGCTATTCACTGTCAATAAATATTCCTATTCGCAAGCATTTGATAGAAAAAAGGCAGCGTGGGACGTTAGGAATGCTACGGAAGTTCAAACGGTGTATACTATAAAAGCTGCCAATTACCGGTGAAGGTAGCTGGTAGATACTTGTGTAAGTCCGATGTAAAGGATCAGCTTCCGTTCTGTAGATCCCGGAACAAAAAGCTTGCTCCATGTACGTATAGCTTTCCTTTTATAAAGGGTGCGTGTTCCAGTTTACGGTAAAGCGTAGACTACGTCAATGCGAGTATATATTCTGAAAGTAACCTTAAGTGAAAATTTTGACTATATTTCAAACATTCGCATAAGCAATCCTTAAAAACACATCATATTACAGCATCGTACTTTTCTCATACTTGCAAATTCGAATACTATATACTGCTTTGGATGCAGATTTTCTTTAGCTCTAATACGATATTCTTTTACCTGAAGGATGATTTCATGTAGATTGTTCAGGTTTTTACATGCTTGGCGTTATTGTTAAACATTCGTGGATTATTCTGATTCATCAGCTTCTGAAGCGTACCTTCTTTTGTCCCACCGATCACACTTAACCTTCAAAAAGCCTACGGCTGTGTAACTACATTCGGTACACCTTTGATACCTCACGTGTACAATTCAAGAAAGAATCAGGCCCGACTATGGTGAAGGCGCCCTTTGAATTCGGCAATTGAACAAAGTGACCGCAATTAGCTGTTCCTCCTCACTCAGCGAGGTCGTCTGCTGTGACAGATCTTTTTGCTCTTGAAAAGTGGTGCTTCAATGAAAGAACGTGCCGAGTTAACGGACTTTCCGAACCCCTGTATACCCTGGAGACAAAAGGCGTCGACGAGTCATTCCTTTGAACCGATTACACCTCTTTGTTTTCTTTACGGTTCAGCCGTTGTACTCAAACGTGATGATGATATCACTCGCAAATGTGACTTGCGTATTTTCTCATCCCCAAGTTAAGAGTTCGGCAAAACATAATGTTTTGTTGAAAGATAAACCGATGAAGTTCGTGAATGGCAACTAATTTTAAACCGTGGAGTATTTTTATCAACCAAATAGCGGCCTCCGTTCGAAACGATACTCAGAAATATCCCATTTCCAGAGGATAAAAATTTTTCCGCGAAAGCTCTCGCTTCGAGGCAGCATCCATCCGAAACGTGCTTGTTGCAATAACGTTGTTTTGACTTCGTGCTACCGAGAAATGTTATTTCTACCATCATTGTTGTTTGTTTACCGGATGCGAAACCTCCGAAGCTCGGAATCACGGTGGACAGTTTGCGTAATGTGAGACGAGACCGGTAATTACCCTAGAAGCAAATGTAAAACAGCTAATAGAAAAATAGCCCCCGGTTGCCAGAGGTAGGCTTGCTGAGCCGCTAACCACGCACGTCGAGCTTGCCACAGCTTGCGAAACTCCGAGTTTTTCCGTTTAAAGAGGAACGACTCTTGGCTTGTACCGGGTTTAAAGCGCTCGAAAGCCCCGTTTCGCCGAGGTGGAAAATAAATTTATGTACTTCTTCAGAACGATGTCACAATCACCGGGTGTAAGATACGCCACGTGCAGCGACAGGCGATCAACAACGCGGTTCACTGATCTCGGTAAAATGGTACATACGAATGAAAATGTTTCATAAATGCTTTCGCTAAATTATTACGTTCGCAAGCCGCGCGACACTTGTGTTCAAATTGAAAGACTTGAGGCTCGGGAAAATTGAAAACATAATTTAGTGAATGGATACTTTTTTAGAAATTTGATGCAGGAAAATTGCACCCTCACCGTTCAGCTCAATAAAAACCTCGAGTCTGTGTAAGTCGAATTACCTGTATCATCTTCGAAACTTCGACAGAATATCATCAACTGTATTCATGAAACGTGATCATTCCAACTGAATACACGAGTCGCAGATTTCTTCTTTCCTCGTGATCAAAGACTGAAATTTGGATCAGTCGATGCACCCTCGAAAATGTTTGATTTCTGCAGCAAAGAGCCACAGCAAACAACATGGAAGGTGACATTGTTGGGTCATCGAATTCAAGAAAATTCTACACCCCATGGTAGCCATATGGCTACGTGTCTTTAGCATTCGACGGTGCCGATTTCCGGTTCTCAGCTTCCTGTTCACAGCGCCAAGTTTCCTGCACGTCACCCATTTTCTACGTGTTTTATCAATTTTCCATAGACGAAAAGCTGGCTGGTTTGAATCGTTGGTTTGCTTTCGCGACGGCGACGCGACGCGATGCTCGCCGGCTCTCTTCCTTGCGCTTTCGTGTGCCTGTGTGGGTCACGCTACATTTAGCAATTGCCATGTGATTTGTGCTTGTCCCTTGAACCGGAAATGAGAAATGAAAGTGAGGAGCCTTCTTCTACCATCAATAATATATGCGCCACGTATACCCCTCTTATTTGTACTCGTGTATTCGTTATTCCAATCCCATAACCACCCTCCGTCACCCTCACGACTTACATCGCAACAAGTGGAGCATAAATTCTCTTCCTGTATGTAGCATCATACGAAATATTACTCTTATGTTTGATATATCGTACACTAAGCTTCCGCTAGTGATCGATTTAATTGGAAAATAATATTCACCGGAAATTAAAAATGTATCATTCTACGGAAATGAGGAGAGAAAGAGATGCATCATATCCATGGAATCAACAACTCGTGTGGCACGCTTCCTCGTTAAAAATTGACTGTACCGAAACACTGGCAAAAAACAGCTCGTTATATACCTACATACAAATACTCGCAGCAGTATACCTCCCAAAAAATACGCGCATACCCCAACGATTTTAAGCCGAATAAAAATTTCTCAGTTCAACTGTTTTATTCCCCGTCGAACTTACAGGAATTAATCAAGGGATATTATTTCGGCAATCCTTGGAGTAATTTCACGCTTGAAAATAAGGGTCTCCGATGAAGGAAATCAACGGGAAACTTTTAATTATATGACCCTTTTATTTATGCCAAATTAACAAATCACCATAGGGGAACAAATGATCCAACTGCAGAGTCACACACATATACACACACAAATTTTACACCCCTACAATCCTATTTACGCATGCATCCACGTACGTGCTTCGAGGTTCGAAGTGCGGCACGTAATTCTGATCAGGTCCGGAAGGATAACCGTACAAGTCATATTACAACGAGGCTGCGCTAACTCGGGGTTGTTTGCTGTTTACTCTATGTTTACCGTCTACTGCAAGCAACGAGCTGAGCTTGTTACACCAGCCCTTAAACCCAGTACGTACGCACAGAATCATGGAGCTTCCACACGCTTGTCGCAATATGTGTGTCCACGAAGCGTTATACGAGTGCCGCAGGTATTGTCTGATTCGAGGCTCCTTCAGCAAGAAGTCCTTCGGACAATCCTTGGAAATCGAGAGGGTCTCTTCAGACGTCTGTCGTCATTCGTCTCGCCCATCAATAACCGGCTTTTATTGTTTCAATATATAACGGAGCCACATCTCGAGACGAAAGGCGAGAGCGGGACCGAGGACCGTGCGGATCGGAAACGGAAGCGCGAAAGAGCGCGGGCGAAAAGTGGTTCCGAGAATTACTCCCGTCCCGGAGTCGAGGATGAACTGTACCCACATCTTCAGGAACCGAGATCCCCATCTCGGTACGTGTAATGGCTTCGTTGTGGCTCCCGCTTCGCCGATGCGAATCGACCGTGTTTTCATGGTATTTTTGCAAGCCCTGAGTGTCGGATTTTTACCTGAAGTCTCGAAACCGAAGTTCCACTCCATCCCTGATGAAATTCTCCGGTCTTCCGCAGTCGCTGTTTGGAAAGAATTCGGAGGAGAACTTTACCGGTCGTTTCATCGATTTAATGAGTCACGATTACCAGTGGATTCTGTGACCCGCGTGATTCTCCCAAATTCTCATAAACGTACTTGAGGTCAAGTGCAACCACTGATCAAGTTGGAACCGATGAGGCGTCTTACAATCGGAGGTAATGTGTTCGCGTGTTTACACGAGACTGTTAAACTCCTCGTAAAAGTCACGAAATCTAAACCAAGAAGTCATAAAACCAAGAGCATAGCGCTGGGAACGAGGGTGTAATGGGCAAGCTGTTAAATGATAATTGCCAGTGAGATCCTTGCGATTTAAGTTCCGCACGTAATTTATTCTTTCCTACCGCTGCACCACCGAACAGAATCGCGGTTAGATCGTCGTCTGGGTTTGACCAGTCGCAGTAGCTATGCCCTTTCTGGATTTTATCCCGACATTATCAAGACGTTCTTCTGGAAGATGGTCCCTTTCATACTGCGGAACATTACGTCATGTTCAGGGTCTTTTGCAAGGTTTTTCTATTCGAGTATACCGATCCCTTCACGATCCCGTTTCCCTGAATACCCACGCATTGAAAAGTTGTAAAATCCCTGAAGGTCACCTTGCACTAACGACGTAAGCCACGACGGTTTTTTTTGGCCTTTGCGCAGAGGTAATGGAAAGAATGCGCAGGTGCTTCTAGCTCGTGCGTTACAGTATCGAGTCTCAGCTCTTTCAATTTCATCCTGTTATCCCATGAGGGCCCTTTTGGTCCGGGATCGTATCCCCCAGGGCTGAGGCACGAGTTCCTTGGGTCACTCAGGTCTGATGAAATAAGAATCGGGCAGGCCGCGAGTTTTTGTCGTCAGCTTCGAGAAAACCTCAGAAGTCACTGGGTTGATTTTGAACTCACCTACTTCAAATGATTGAGAAAGTTGATTTTCTAATTTGTAAGCTGAGGCAAGCTTGCACTGTAAGGTAGACGGTAGACCCGGGACGAAAATCTACAGAAAATCTAACATCTGTAGTTGTATGAAAAAGTTGCAAAATTAATGGCACAAGCTTTCAATTTGCACCGTTAATTATAGCCAGTTCATTATAGGCATAGAATATAGCTATATGCTTTTATAGCATGAAATTATTCTGTCAAAATGAAAGATGATATCGCTTGAACGACGTTACGAATTTCAATGAACTCGATAAAAAAATGTAATAAGGAAAGAATTTTTAATAAGAATATGCTCCCTTAATGTAAGAAAATAAACGTACGATACTGCGCAGCTTGGCCTCACAATCACCCGGAGTCAATTACACAGCAATTCAAGCGGATATCACCGTTCCGGAAAACTTTCGCAAAAAAATTATTAATACGTCTTTCTGTTCTGTTCGATTTTTATTTTCATCGCAGTTCGGATTCTCCTCTCGGGGTACTTGATTTCAAACGCATATAATTCACGTTGCCCAAATGTCTGCATCGATCGTACAAATAACCGAATCCCAACGATTTCAGAGGGCCAGGTTAGAGGGTTAGTTTCTCTACTTTGACATGACTGTAAAAATTGTACCGCGCCTCATTGTCACGTATAATAAGTACTGCGAAATCAACCATCCTACCGAGTACCATTCGCGGAAAGATTGGTCCGCGAGAGATCGAGAAGTGGATTCGCGATGCTGGATGGCCGAGTTGAATTTTAAGCGAATTTAAAATTCCGCTGACGATGCTTCGCCGAGCAACCAGCTAGCCAGCAGACGTACAAGAGACCCGCGAGGTGGTCTTCGAGGCGGCGAACTTCCGGTGGTGAGTTCAGCGGCTTGGCGTCGGGGCGTCGGAGCGTCGGGGGTGTCGGGAGGGCGGAGGTGGCCAAGCCAGCTTATTTCGCCGCAGTGGCACAGGACCACGGTTCCACGATTCTTGTTCGTATCAGCTCAATCAATGAGGGTTTTCAGACTGTTAGGGGGTTATGAAACAGCGAGCCGAGACGTGGCTGTTTTATGTAACAGCCGAGATTCGACCGCGCGATGCACCGTCGGGACGCATCCGAACTATAAAATAGAGACTTGGGTGAATCTGGAAACAAATGGAACCGGAAACGCGTTCGATATTTTCAAATACTTTTCACCCCGTGACCAGAAGTTCCGTCGGCGTTGACCTTTTATCACGGAGGATATAACACCTCGTGAAACATGATCCGTAGAATGCCAAGCTTCAGTGGTGGAGAAAAGTTGTTCGGGGCTGTTGTGAAACTTACTATTCAAGGCCGTTTCGAGCTGTTCGCAATAGTTGATCGATTATTTACATACACATACGTATATAGGTCAGTATTGAACGTGAAGACAACTGCTTGGTGCTGAAATAACTCTAAATGGTGGGTAATTCTTTGGGTCAGCAATTAACATTTACAGTACCGTTAGTTGTGGAAACTGTTGCCAACTTCGAGTGACGAAACTGGGCGAGAAGCAATATCAACGTGTGGGTAACTACGCGCGGATGAAATGTCATCATTGATCAATGACATCACATACCTGTGTGTACCGTGAGCGGTCACTGGCAATCAAAAGGTAACCATCGACAAGTGGTACATTTAACAGTTGCATCCGCGTATACTTATAGTGGGAACTCCGTTACCTGAATCGTGCAAACCGAAGGATCAACGGTATTTATCCTTTCACAAGCGATCAATTACCGAGCATGAACACCGAAAGGCACGTTTCTGTTTAAAATCGCAAAAATCTTTCTTCCAACACTTACTTTTCAACTCGCACTGGCTGTTTCATTTCCGACGAACAATGTTGACTTTTCAACCGTGGATCAAGTCTTGAATATTGAAAGCCTAGCCTGTCTATATAACATACTCCCGGCCCCGCTGTGCATACACTGTACATGATACGTCAGTATTTTCAATTTCAATAGCAATATGATTTCATTTTTTGTAGCGACGATACGATATTTGCTTTCACTCGGATACCCATCCGTTTTTTCACTCCGCACACAATAAACGTTCGACATATTCCCACTTGCTACAACTGCGCGTCGATCTATATAATTTTCGCCCGTTTATTTATTTTATTACTTTTTTTCTGCACTCTTTTAGGGAAGAAATTTTGCATTTCTGCCAGTGAGCTTATTCCGTGCCCATTTCTAGAAGGTGACTAAATCAGATTTGCACTCAGAACTTGGTAAAAAATTATAGGTATAATTAGTTGCTGGAATAAAAAAAGTTTTGCGAAATTATAAAAATAATCGCCCTTTGATGAGTTTTGAGGCAAGTATGCCAGGACGGTTACCGTTTAAATGAAAAAACCGTCCTGGGAAGGTTTTCGCTGAACACTTTTACGTCACGTAAACAATTCTTACCAGCGAGAGTCGTTATTAAGCTTCTCCTCGAATCCCCGTCTGATTATGCCCGTGCAAAAGCCTTGCAATAATATTCAAGTTTTAAACTCAATAAGCGCTTGATTAAAATACTCCCCACCGCTAGACTCGGGAAGTAATTTTCAAAACGAGATGCTTTTGCGAAAGTTTCAATGCATCGTGTTTTTTGCTTTTCCTTCATATTTCATGTTCTTCTCCCCATTTTTTCATCATACGCTCATCCTTCAATTTTATTTTCAGCTCTCTGTACGGCTTTCGCATCGTCCACTGCTTACGTTAATCCGATACTCGCTAACGAGTATTTGAAAGCCCACATGCTAATCTCTAAAAAAAAGTTTGCGTCCATCCATATCCTTCTTTCACCGTCAAGCTTGATGAACGTTTTTTAATCTAACCTACTTCTTAACCATGAAAAATAAACCGAAGATTGTGTGAAATACAATCTATATCATAAGTTTTTCCTCGCTACTGTTCATTTTTGCAACGAATAATCTCAATCAAAAATTGTGTTGTACTCCTCGCGTTCATTTATTACTAAATTTAAACGGCGTTGTACAAGCTGCTGATCACACATTTAATTACAACCACTTGATACCCGATTTGACTGATTGCGAATTTTTTTCAAAAACATATATTTTATTTAAACCATTCTTATCCGCGAATTAATACGATTCTGAACAATGTATAAAAGGAGGTATGAAAGCGCAGCAATCTTTCCTCTTGAAACCAGGGTAGCATTTCCGAATATATAAAGCATTCAACACTGGCTCATTGATTGTAATCCTGGTTCTGGCATTATCGATGCGACGAAACGGGATTTATTGTGGAATCATTAAAAATACGTGGGCAGTTGAATTTCAATCGCTGAAAACTTCACCCACTGATCAACGAAACCTAACAGAGGATGGAATCGGATAATGTGCGGACCTCTACTTTAAAACGCGATCTAATGCCAAGTGATCAGTCCAGTTAGTTATCAGTATCAGCGTTTGTACTCGTTGGAAATTTTCTAATGAGCAACCTCTAATGTGACTGGTAACTAAGTGTCCAAAGTAACCCACAAATGCCAGAAGCAGACTCGCTGATCATAAAACAGGAGGCTACAGAAATAGAGACAGCACGTGGCATGAATGTGATCAATTTTCATAGCATTCGACTCGAGACTGCACAGGGAAACGATTGAGGAAATTATCCGGACGTAGAGGGAAAGTTAGTGGGCTGTGAAGCTATTCAATAGTTTTTGAAACTTTCTGCTTTAAAACCTCACCGTCTATTCATGCAGCTGCATACGTACCTTCGTGCATCGGTACTTCGAGTTCTACGTTCGTACTTCCGAGTGCACGATTCGAAGGCAAACAGGAAACACGAACTTGCCGGAACCCCAAAGTGGTAGTCGAAGCAAGTGCTATTCAGATATGATTCGGTAACTCGGGCTTTCACCTCTCCTGCGTGCAAAATCGTTAAGTAAAACGCACAAATGTTTTCAAAATATAATTCGCTTCGGATCGCCGAATTCGTTGTGTGGATTGCCAGTCATTTTCAAAGCAGCCATGATGGCAGTTCGTATTTTTATTTTTCTGTTTTTTTTCTTTTGCTTCTTGCAGGCAACTGTAAGTTCACTCGACAACCTCGGGATGCCGAAATTGATCGGATACTAGAGTTCGGAGTACCCTTAACAAAAGGAAAATTTTTCGGCCAGCCTGCAGGAACGTGCAACGACTCGTGACCATTTTTTGCTCCTGGTGAAAGCTGGCAGGCAAGAACGAGACCATCCCCTTCCTCATCCCCATCCCCGTCCCCATCGCCGTCGACGACTATTTGCTTACATTCCACCTTCTTTTTCATTTTCTCCCCAGAGCGAGCGCCGAAGCATCCTGACTCCAGGAGCCGGAGCTAGGAGACGGGGGCAGAAGCCCTCCGCATTATTAATGGCATCCTCCGACGGTACGTTAATTGACTCGGATTTTATTACATTTGCGTTTTACCTTTTTCCGTCGTGTCAAGAGGTGGCGCGCCTTCGAGGATTATAAATCGGCGTTCCGTATCACCGAAGACGCGCATCGCTATCTCGATCGGCATCGCGTCGCCAATTTCCCACCTATCGTTTCGAAAATAACTTCAGAACGGCGGGATTGATGGTAGAGAAAAATCCCCTGCAACCTACGATCGGCCTTCGTCTCGGCAAACGCCTTCACTGCGCGGCCGTTAATCGATCAGGGATTAATGGAAACTGCCCGAATAGATTTGGGCGACTAATTACCGCCCGGTCACGACGGGACGATAATTGTTCCGGGCTGCCACTGCCGATGGACGATGCAATGCGGAACTGTCCGGCAATACGAGCCAATCACACGGGATTATTTCTCCGGATATATCTGCAGAAATCGCCGCGGTCTAGCCGCGTTTGATTACGTCCAGGACCGGAGAATTCTCTGCAGCATTCGCACCTGCGGCACGTTGATTACCGTCCCATTGTTTCAGCGTATTATCATTGCTACTTAGTTTTGGATCCGGATCCCGAAATCAATCCGCAGCCTCGAATAATCTGGCAGCCATGCTCGTAAATGATAACCGAACTCGAGCCGACGATACTGACTTGTCAATATTGCCACTGACCAACCGCACACCGAGTTTGTTGTCTTTCGATCATACAGTTTCGATCGCTCCTTTCGAAGCATAAATCATTGATACAATTCGGTGGCTGGAAGAAATTCGTTAAGGTGTAATTCACGTTTGAATTTCTACTGACGACTTTTTGCATTCGAATCATTATACTTGGAGTAAAGATCTGGAAGAATTACCCCTCACATTATATTATCACCTGCACTGCCCGCTGCTGTTGTAATCACCGTGTTCTTGCTCTTGTTGATTCGTGTACTACGTCTCATCCGCGTTCCAATTATATTAGCTTTGTTCCTTGGCCAATTATACGTAATTTTCTTATAAGAATCTTTCAAGTGCTCTTTCTCGGGAAACAAAAGAGTGAGTAATTGAAATTTTTAAGAGCACCCTGCAACTTGCGGCTCTTCGTTCCCTCTCTTCCATTTTCTCTCATTATACGCATTCACTTACAACCAAGCCCTCTTGATTTTGTGTTATGAATAATGTAAGATTCGTTTAATGCTCTAGTCTACGAAGAATCGTACCGCAGGTATTCACTTTTATGTTACCCGATTCTCACCCGACGCGAGTATTTTTGCCAGCGTTAAAAATATTTCTGCAGGATACCGGAAGCAGAGCTCGAGACAAGAGCATCGCGATAGAAATGAGACACGTTTTCGGAATGGGAAATGCTTGATAGGTGAGCTAATAAAATTTCCAGGGACGCTTGGTGCGATATATTATTTTGTAGAGTGGAAATTTTATCGAATCCCATCGACGATTTTGCGGGTAGATATACATGTACGCCCACCTATATATTCGACCAATAACGAATACATTTTATTTTCAAGCGTGTATTAAAAAAAATCGCCCACGTACCGCTACAGTAGCACCGGCGGAAATTCCGTAAATTTTGCACAGTCGCATTTGAATACATCTGTAGGTACTAGCGGTTTTGCATTTTGCATAAAATTCAATACCTAGATACAGAACCAGGTGAGTTTTCGATAAGCGATAAAACAAAAAGTTTTCACCATATTGACGTATCGATTCAACTTTACGCATGTAATTACTTACGTTGATTCAATCAGCGAAATTTTCCCGTGATTATTTTATATGATATAATGTTGAAAAAAAAAACACTGCAATTTCAACGTTTGTTGATTTCCCTCAGTTTCATTTCGCGGATCCAATTGATTATAATAAAAACAAAATTCAGTTAATTTATGATGCTATTCGGTAATCCATATACTTATTGTTGGTTTTTTCTCTTACCCATTTTTCGACGTCGTAAAAGCTATCTCTTATTTCGCGTACCATCCATTCTCGACTTGTCAGCATAAACCCAGAAATATGTTGGAGGCCCCTCGCAACTGTAGAACTGAAATATGAAACGTTCCACAAATGTGTTTTTATTCTCTCTTTAAATAAAAGCTGAAAATTCTAAAAATACAGTAATGACGATATTACGAAAAAGAAGGGATTAAAAACGGTCTGCACGTTGCGGAAGAACTAACGCATGGTATGATATGCAGCAGTTAACGAAAGGTAAATAGATTTACCGCAAGTGCGAAGAACACGTGCTTACAACAAATCGGCAAAAACATCTGTAGGTTTTCGAGCACGGCAAATAAAGGGGCAAAAAGCAGAGTCATATCCTCAAATAAATGCAACTGAGACACGTAGCTGTATTTCGGATGACTTGTCAGAATTTTATCGCCGATACGCAAAACAATGTCAATTAAGGAAGATAATACTGTTTTGAGGCAAAGTAAGCGAAACACTTTAATTAACGAGGTGCTTGCCGATGGGTTTTGCTGGGAATATTAACTGGCTGAAATAATTCACAAATTACAAAATTACACCTTCGACGTGATCGATGAGTAACAAACATCGAATCCTACTATTAAAAGACAAAACTTGGTGATTATCACGGCATATATGTGACAAGAAAAAAACTTTTATACAAAATATTGTTAGTTAGACTTATTGTTGGTACAACTCGAAGAGCAGCACTTGATGTCCGAGTCTCTGTGAAAGGTTGGCAATAATTGACGAACTGACGAACCGAAATTTAGGTGCTAAACTTGATCATTATTCCCGTATTGAAATCTTCAGAGAATATGCAGACGATCTCGTATAAGATTCATGCGTATTAACTGTCGCTATGAAGTTTCCTCGACATAGATATTACGTACCTGTAATTCTATCCAAGTTATTCTCCATTATCACGAACCACAACGGCTGTCTCCGTTCACTACGTATCGTGTCATCTACCAGTGGTACACACCCTGAATATCGTTAGAACGGAAAACAATAGCGTGGAAGTTACGCGGTGTTCACTACCTTGGAGAAGAGTTGTATTAACGTTGATACAGAGCAGGCGATTGTTTGTAATAAGTGAGCAGGCTTCTTTCAAGTTCTTTCAAGTTTAGTGTCTAACGAATGGATTCACCACGGAAATTGATTTTCGTGTACGGAAATAACTTACACATATAGTGGATACCAAATACCGGATTACAATACTGTCAATGAAATATAATCTTCATAGCGAGTAACTTACTTTTATCTCCATTGACCCTCGCAACGTCTGCGCACCAGGTTACCGTTTCGAAGATGAGATGAGAAATATAATAATAAGATGGCGCAAGGTAAAAGACTGCTGGAAAGTTCTTTTCGCAGAAGAATAAGTATAAGGTCTGTTCCGGCCTCTTCCGTTCCATCGATTAAATTAGGTATTCGGCGAAATGGCTAATTAAAGGAAGCAGAAGAAACGAAAGCACTTTTCGCAAGAGCCATCGAATCGCATGAGACTTAGATTTAATCGAGCTTTGTGTGTCGTCGAGAATTCCGCGTTCTGCGAAACTCGTTCGGTACAAAGCACAAAGAGATCTTAATTACCTCGTGGACGCGTTGTTGCCCAGGTGGATGAATATCTGATCGGAAAAAATCAAATGTGCAGAAGAAAATCCGTCGTCGGAAACGCGGCGAAATAACGGATCAATTTTCGAACCCATGAACAAACTGGGGTCGGAGTTGGACGATCGAAGGTATCCGGTAAAGGATTATTGTCGATTAGGGAACAGGAGTTTAAAGGCCGTTGTCCAGCAGGAAAATGGAGAGCCGGATTAACCATATAATCGTAACGACTAGCGTTCCAATCCAGATGGTGTAGCATGAAAATTGCCGTTTAAACTTCATTTAACTCGGCTACTTCCGTATCCAACCAGCCAAAACATGGGGAAACGAATTTTCGGACCGTCTGAATTGGCGGCGAGTAAGCAAAACGAAAAGGGAGAAAATTTAAAGGCAAACTCAGATGATGTCATATTACGAAAACGGAGTTTAATTCTTTCATCCCCTATGTTCTGTGAGAAAGGTGATTTCAAACGTCGTAATGACGGTATCAATGAAAGCGATCCTGATGTTTTAATTAGCAGAAGATTGGGGAAGGCTTAAAGTGTTACGGGAGGCAGGAAGGCGAGGAGGGGAAGAGATCTCGGAATAATCACTCGGTATTTGAGAGCCCCTATAATCGCCGCGTTCTCTGGCTTTCTCTTTTTATCTCCCTCTCCAGCATCCCTAAATGCGTAACAAACAATTAGCACTACAGGGTCGTGTTCCGGAGGCAAGGGATACTCCGGGTCTCCGAACCTCTGTCCTCCCTGTTGTCGCGCCTTTATCCCGCCACATTTTCCCTCGAGTACCTACCTACCTACCTACCTCGTACCCATAAATATCACGATCGCACATCAACGAGGAATTTAAAGGGGACTCGGTACGCCCGCGTATCCACGCTTCGCACAACCCTTCGAGCTTTAAGCTGTTCCGTAAAGCTAACGGTCGGTGATACAAGTGCGACGTGTATTGTATCTCTCGGTGTCCCGGTGGAAAAGGTGATTCGATAAAGGAATGGAGGGGAAGTAAAAATGTGCGGCTGAAACTATGATGAGAAAAGAATGCGAAAACGCGAATTGTGTATTAGCGACATTTTCATTATTCCGGATATTGACGCATGTCATGAATCCCTTCCCAGTTCTCAGAAGCGAAAATTCAATTCCAACATACTTCACGTGTATTCTGAGCATTCGATCTGACGCCCGAAGGAAGTTTTATGCTGTGAATACAGGCCAGCTTCCATTCACCGAGGCTTTAGATCCTGCAGGTCATAAATGAAATTCACCATCAACCGAACGAGACAGCGGTGTACGAGGAAAACCGGATCTCGGAGAATAACTCTGAGATTGGCAGGTACGCAAGCACTGGTTGGATTTATACTCGGTCCAGAAATGGAACGGAACTTCCACCCGCCGGTTCAGTCAAGGTGCAGAGATGATAGCGAGTCTTCGTTCCATCTGCAGGCGGTTACCGTACTCGACACTTTACTCAGCTCCCCATGATTCCACTTGTCTTATCACAGGGAATTTGTACCGCCTGGTTCGTAATAATAGCGTCATGTTTTATCCGTGGTATATACTTACTTCACTTTCTAAAAAAGACACTTCGAATGGCTGTCTTTTGATGGAAAAATTCTATCCACTTACTTACGCCCGACGATCTCTCTTGAGATTCTAAAATATATTACGATTTTCTTCTTCGAAAGAATTTTCAGCTGTCGTCAATTCACTGTCAATCATTTCCGCTCCCATGTCTCTAACCGCGAAGAAGCGTCGTTTCGAAAACTTTTCATACCCCGTTTGACGAGCCAAACAGGAAAAACGCAGTAAGGCCATTTTTGCAATCAGAGAACTAACAAAAGTCCTAATTCGATTATTATACTGGGATAATCGTGAGGTAATAAACGTTCTGGCTGTACGGGAAAAGCTTTCGTTTCGTCGGGATTTTGTTTGGAATTCGGTAGAAAATCTTCCAGTGGTGGAACATATCAGGAAATCCAAGCCTGCAAAACAATACATGCATTCCCGGAACGCTGCGCATTTACCTTACCCTTCTCAACACGGCGGAATCTCTATCTTTCTCCATCTCTCTTTTTCTCTACTTCTCCGTTGTCGCCAGCTGTCCATAGGGAGCGCTGTATACTGTAGGGCACTTCTCTCTTTCGCTCTATTTTTCTCCCTTCTTCATATCACTTGGAATTAAAAAATACCACAAGGTGAAAACAATGAAAATGGTGGTGACAGACGACAGCCAGGTCGGAAATTTAATCAAAACGAGCGTGAAGTAACCGTCCGACTGGATTCTGCGCCGGTGAACGTGTCAACAACGAAGGTGCGGGGTAAGACATTTTTTGAAGACGGTTTACCTTTGAAACGAGGTGTTCTTGGAGGGTAGGTGAATAATTAGTTCCCTTGTAAAAGGGTGCCAGAGGATCTTACACGTCGGTACATTACAGCGAAGGGGGATCAGAGTAAGTGAAACCCTTCAAAGATCGCTCATTAGCGTTCCCACGCACCTCCTTAACTCAATTACATCAACAAATAAGCTGTTCCAACATCCCTCCCCCACGCATCTCACTCTCATGTCGCAAACTCCGAGCGCGTGATTGACACGCGTACCGAGTCTACTACGCACTGACTCTGGTACCGATGATTAGCATCCCCTCAGGACAAAGGCAGGCTAATGAAGGAAGATGAAAGGTGCCCGTTCAAATGAGCTTTTCCAATCTATTAGCGCCTTTCGTTCCATGCGAGACACGATCGACTTTTCACACTAAGCTGTAAAACCATATGCAGCGAGAAATCATGTTGAATCCGAAATCCGGCAATTTGACTCTCTTACACACAAGTGCAAAGATAATCTATGCATACACGGGTGTACAGTCAATTTCCCGAGAAGCTATACATACATGCCGGTAAATCGGCTTACTCTGTGCTGCTCGTCTTGTATAAACTTAATAGCAGCCGGTGCTGCAAGTGGCCCAAGTATCAGCTTGGATGACGCCGGTAGCCTTAACGACTGGATTATATACACCAGCCAAGCCGATGATTAATCGAATACTGCACCTTTCCCCCCTCGTAAGTGATAACGTAAGCTTCTCACGCTACAAATGCTTATCGTTAGGCATTATGGAGCTAAAGTTCATTTGGACATCCCAAATTATACTACGAGGATTCTGATATCGAAGAACGCGCACAAATGTCTCCAAGAAGTTCAATTTCATGAGCGCAAAGTGAAAGGCGTCGTCGCCTCGGTCTGGTCACACTAATGGTCTCTTAATTATCTTTACCCAGGTTATGGAATATCTATGCTGAGTACACAGGCGTGCCTTTCTAGGTAAAGGTATAAGATTGTTTGAAACGTATGAAGTTTCCCGTGCCCAGGCATATTGAGTATCATGAAAGCAATTTTTACGGCGTGTATAATAAGAGGTGGCTTTATCTATGATCTACGGTGAAAATTTCACTGCTATATTAATAATAATAAGCGCACCGCGGCACCGTTGCAATATCATACAGCAATTGGAGAGGGTGGGTCATCTGAGACGTGGAAAAAAGTAATTATAAAAAAAGTTAGCGCATGATATTTTTCGCAGCGCTTGCAGGTGGCTAGCTAGATTTTAATTTGTTTAATTTCACATCCCCCGGGAGAAGCGAGAGTTCGTTAGTAAGGTATAGCGATTCCTCTGAATTTCATAACAACTCGTAAGCAAGCGAAAGGATCGCCTCCTAAAGGCTATAGCATTCGTGGCAGTCGTGTGGTAAGCACTCGGAGTTGCTGAGGGAGAAAGGTGGAGGCGAAATGCGACGAAGAGAGAGAGAGAGAGAGAGAGAGAGAGAGAGAGAGAGAGAGAGAGACAGAGGGAGGCGAGAGCGAAGGAGAAGGTAAAGTACAACCAACTTCCTAACGGTAAACAACCTACATCGTTATCGTCGATTATATGACGGCAGCCCGTCTTATTCCGACAAGAAACTTTTATCAAAGAACTTAAGTATTACCGAAGAGTAGTCGACAGATATTTTCGTAAAAAGGAAAATCGCTTTCGCGAAATGCTATTCAAGGGGACTCGCCGGTTCTTGGCAATTCTCGTGTTTTTATCGACACCGCGTAGCGAACTTGAAATTGTCACTGTAGGCTCTGAGAAACTTTCTCGTTTTTTATCGAGTAACTCTCGTTTTAATACCGCAGCTTCCTCCTAGATCACGATGGCCTGTATCGGAACCTTTTGTTTGATTTGATTACGCTTTTGAGTGCCGTCGTTGCCTGCACGCCATTTCAGTACCGCCGTGTACGTCATGGATTTCGCGATCACGTGCGACTCTGCAAATGGGCGAACGCGTAAACGTGCTTACGACCCCATTCGAACCATTCAACCAATTTCTATCAATCAACATTAATGCGAGATACGCTCCAATGTATTCTGATTCCAACGGCTCTGCTGCGCCTAATGAAACAAGGCTCACACAAGAGCTTTTAAACTTTGATGAATCCTAACAGCAGAAAGTTATTGAAACCACACAGTATCTGCTGTTACAAGTGAGTAAAATCTTCTCAAGTACTCGGTTTTTAAAGATCGAGACATTCCGTAATCAGTAAAGTATTTTTCGCGTCGACAAGCAGACTGAACACGTCGAAATACTCACTTTCCAATGACCCTTCAGGCCAAAAAATTCTCCATTTCGTAGTTACTTCCGCATACAGCTATTTCATAATTATTTTAAGACTAGGAAAAACTGTATTTCCGCATTCTAAATAAAGAAAACAACAATTAGTAGGACCTACCCACTTCAAATTAGTTGCCTTAGAGTTTACGAGTTAAAACGGGAGATGGCGAGGTAACGGTAGGAATCGGAAGTCAAGATGGTTGGTCTGATACCTCTGAGGTTCTGGGGCAAGAGCTGATCGTAAAAACCGGGTGGGTTCTGCCTATTCCTCCGTTATTCGAGGGAAGGAAGTCACCAAGTACTACGGACTGGGAAAGGCAACACATCTGTAAATGTTACTGTAACGGCTCTCCGTCGAGTCAAAGTGAAAAAGGGTTGCAGTTCTCGAAAAGGAAGGGTCGTTGAAAGTTCATATTTTGTACCCCAATATTCCTTACGACTATTTGCTTGCTTCAGCCTCTTTTACCGTATTACCAATCTTCGAATGGATCCCGCGTTCAAATGTAATAATGACAGTGTAAGCTACGGCCTGTCTAGTGTGATTGACAAAAAACGGAGTTGTTTCGACGAAGGCGATCATTCGCTAATTGCGAATTTATGATGTGCTCACAGTCTAGTTTTGCATATTTGACATTTTATTTTTTCTTAATACGGTACGTTTTATCGCCATCGACTTGGGACGCAAACAATTTAAGAGTTTATACGCACCCAGAATTTATGGCAACTATACTTTAACGACGTGGGGTTGAGCGTGAATAATAGAAACTCGCCAATTCTACCCGCTGTCGGGAAGAAGGAATACATTTCACGAGGAAATGTAGTATCAAACTGATTTAAGACCCGTCTAACATATCCGGACGGGAGTTTTTCATCCCCGTTCAAGGTGGGGAGGATCGTCCGAACTGGTAGCATCCCTCCGATTCACTTTGGAAATTCAAATTGGCTATCGGTACCGTCTAATTAATTTTGCTGATCTGGCCGCGACGTTGAATACTCGAGCTACAATGGGCCAGTCCCATTGTAACATCGCCGGCCGGTGGACATTCGTCCCTGGTCTTCCTGGGTTTGCTACAAAAACAAGACGAATGGACCGGCCATCTCCGGCAGATAGGTACTGAATGGATCCACCTCCTAATATACTTGGGCAAGTAGTGGCAAACGGTCGAATGCAATCCCAACAGAAAAAAAACTCCATCAGATTGGCTACGGATGATCGCGTAATTTCTGCCCGACTACCGAGAAGATTTACGGAGGGAATCAGTGGCCAAAGTGCACCTTGACGGTAAGTATCTCATTTCGTATAAGAATTATTTATGGCACTTCAAGTTTATAGACTCTGATTGATACGAGAATCGACATGACGTGATCCTGAGTACCTGCACAACATCCATTACATTACGTATGTATGAAATTTCAGGGAGATGTCCGATAAGATTTCACAATCATTCTGAAATCCTAAAGTGACATGAGAGTCAGCATGTCAACAAGCATTCATCGCAGCTTTTAGTCACAGATGGATTCAAATCGATGTAACGAAGACATTTTTGCTGCTTGGTAGGTCTTGCGTATTTACTTTACGACGCAGGCTTTTGCCATCGTCAATATTCAATATATAACCAAGATTGTTAATGAATGATTAATTAAAAAATTAATTGAATGAGTGAAAACCCAGCTCTGTCGGCTCTCCTCTTACGGAAAGCTTGTAAACAATTTGACATAAATGACTAAACTCTTGTCTATACAGGCCTCAGAATATATAAGAATTGTGCAAGAAATATCACCTTTACAGCGCTGCGGCAATGAGTTCGATTACTTCTTGGATATAAATGAGTTGTACGCCAATTTGCATATCGCGCAGACACGAGTATTCACACAAAACCAATTCCGAGTTTGTCGATAATCATCGCTTGAATTGATCTTTTGTCAAAATTCCTGAACATGCTTTTATTCCTGTGGTGGCTAGCAGTGGCTTGGCTCTATAACTTGCTACTATTATATTAGTTTTTGTGGTAATTCTCTAGCACTGCAACGCTTGGCTGCATCTTCCATCTGGATGTAACTCTCTACCATAAAGTTGTACAAAGCTAGAAAACTGCAATCAGAACGTAAGGTGGACAGGTAGGAGAGAAGCGAAGTTGACGTGTTGCGGATAGAGAAGTTGATGGTCAAAGCTTGTTACTAATTATAACTGCAACGGTTGAGTGCGCCAACCAACGCGCAAAGTGCCGTCTCCGAGAATATTCAAGCCGCCCATCCTGTCACAGTTTGATCACCCAAAGACAAGCTTTTCGCTCTTCCGCCAGAGCTTACTGGTGTAAGCAAGGGCCATTAAACTGTCCTGGAAACTTGATTATTGCCTTCCGGTTGACTTCGCATCACACGAAACTATCAGAATCTGACCTGCCATGTCTTTCCAGGGTATACTACACGAGCAAGCGTGACCTGGAACACACTTGGGGACAAATTGGTATACTTCTTGCTGACGGGATGCTCGATGAGAAAAATTGTAGGTTAAGTTAGACTCGACATTCTTGGCGCGGTATATCCACCCAGCGGTGGAGGATATCATGAATTATTCAGGATTGAAATCCGACCAAGATTTATCGTGCAGCAGTTGAAAGTAATGAAATACCAACAAGTGGAGTGAGATGGACTTAAGAGTTGCCGGTGGTATTAGCTTCTGCATTTATTTTTGTGGCGCTCTTCCACCTCAAAAGCATTAACGAGTAAAATATGCGGCATGTAAATACACCCCGGCCGACCAGCCGTCGGAGTCGTACCTACATCCCCTCTGTTTTATTCCAGCTTCTTTTATGTTACACCTTACACGCAATAATGCCTACGACCGTAGGAATTCTCATCTTGTCTTACAGCAGGTACGACGAGCTGAGAGACCGCTGACAGGATCAAGTCCTTTCCGTCCTTCGTCGTAAAGCGTGAGGTGAGATTTACATTTCTCAAAGCTATGCAGGGTAAAGACATCTCACGAGACGCGCTCTGAATCCGCGCGTATGTTGGTATTTTTACGATTACGCGCAAAAATTAGAGGTGTAAAACAAAGAAGACTGGAAGGTTGGCGTTGGCGGTACTGCCACATGGTTTCCTTCCCTCTCGAGCTTTCTGAAATATTAATTTTCCATTTTCCCCACCTGTGCTTCTTTTGAACACGGCCACCTTGTTTTTCATTGCATTTTTTTCTCCCTTTTTACACACCTAGACCTCAATCATGGAGGTCTGAGACGCAGCTCTTTGAGTTTGCTCACTCGCAAGATTCACCTCACAGTGACAGTGTCGCAGATTCTATGTGATTTTCAGATGATGCGGTCATACTAGATAGTAAATCCCACCACAAACTTTCAAACCCTTTTCATGCTCGGATATAATTTTTGTTTTTGGGCTAATTCTGTACCTGCAGAAGGAAAACTGAGGCTGCCTCTTGGAAACTTTCAAACAATTCATTTAGAAATACCTCATGCAGCTCTATCATCAAGTATTCACATACCTTTTGACAGCTTCCTTTGATTTCATAAGCCACATTTTAAGACATCTCGCGGTTTGTGATGAGCAAGTCCAATAAATTGGATGGAAATTTTTCTGCCTAACGGTAACTGGAGGAACAGTAACATGATTGGCAATAACTCAGCAGTTTGTTGTTAAACTTTGAATACAGAAGACGCAACACAAGATAGGGGGTCCCTTTAGATTATGTAAATGGCACTTTATGTCCAAAGTAAAAAATGCGATGGCCTGTTGAATATTTTAACTTGTTGGTCCCAACTTCACTTACCATTGAGCACAAAAACATTGATTTTCGATCTCGAAGCGCTCGGCTGATAAATCGCCACCTTTTGTCCGAGTCCATAGTTTCACACCGTCATGTATTGTATACATATAAGCACATCTGGTGCTCCACTGTTGTCCTGTTAACACCCACACACGGTACATCGCAAGAAAGTTGGTGCCCAACTTCGAGGCAAAGAACACCGAGCAGGTTCTTTCGGGCGTGCCGCATGTCTCCCGAGTTGAACACGACCCATGCAAGGTCTTATCCCAAGAAATTGGGGCTCCGATATCTGGCAAGTTCCCGAAGTTTCTTTTGGATAATGCGTGTCAACGAACTCGAGTCATATATTTGGCTGGTCAAGTCGAGAAGGTGCTAAATTTACTTTTACTTGCCATTTTCTAGCAGATCATGTTAGCCCCGTTTCATTGAAGGAGAAATTCTCACCGCTAATTCTGCTTTTTAGTGCAACACCTACCTTGAACCAAGAATTGCAGTGTGGTTACATAAAGCTACCTATAACGTAGTAACTATCTAATTGCAAAGTGAGAGTGGTACATTGTCTGGCTTAGCCGCATCAAGGATTCTGACGCGTATATAAAGTGGTATTGCACGTATTTCAGATCTTTGCTGAGTTACTCGTTCAACCGTTGTAAACTGACGAACGCGTCTCAGAACTCAGAGGGGCGTACCAAACTCTGCGAGCCCAAGACACTTAATTGGAATGTCGTGTAATTCTCTCTCGCCGACCTGTTAGTTTACTACCCAGTACACTACACCTCGATGCAGGTAGAGCGAGATCCGCGTTACACGTATGTACATACCAAGCCACGTGGAATCGTATTAATTCTATGGAATTAGACGTATTGAGTTATGGAACACGCGTGCTTCGCCTGAAATTAGCGGAGAATTAGTGGCATCGAATACCCACAGAGTTCATTTTCCTTCGGTTCAGGGAAGCGAAAGGAACGGGAAAATTTAATCGCCGAAAATTTTACCACGAAGACTTTAACAAGTCATCTGTTTCATTCTCCTGATTAATAGGGGATGTATAGAGTTAAGGAAAATTGCAATAAAAACGTATGAAAATTTGTTGCATGGAATGTTCATGATTTCATTCTTCTGTCAAAGTTTCAAATTACTCAATGGAGAACAAAACTAACCTGTAGGTACATCAAAGTTGTATAATGGTCAATGCAGGTACCCGGATCGAGAGAACCGGTATTGAGAATAATCACCCTCAGCCTAACACACGATGCAATTACAATCATGCACCGACTAATGCCGAGCCAAATCTGGTGGGGGTCACCGGGCTTACTAGGAGTAATGAATCGCCAGGGACTTTGGATAACAAACGGCACGTCGATTCATCTTGCATTACGCGTTGTCAAAGTAGCTAGGCGCCAATCTGATTGGATTGGATTAACGAGCTGTGCAGTCCAGTGCTTACAACCTCGTTGGCAAGGCAACCCGACAAAACGTGTTGTCTTTCTAAAAGAGGACAAAAAAAAAATAAATTACTCAGCCAATTGAAATGTTGATTCGGAATGAAACAGTTTCTGGCTTTTTATCGTGAATATATCACGGTAACCCCGATAAAACTCATTCGTTCGAAAAAATATTTTACATCTGTATTGAATTCGTGCTTTCGTTTTCTACCATCTCTGTTGCCCGAAGCTTGATCCTGTTAAACGTAAAATACTTCAACCACTCGATTGGAGGTATTTCTTTTTATTTGACTCAGTACCTAAATTGAATTATTCCCATATGAATTGACAAGATACATTTCAATGATGATGACCTGTACCTATTTGACATTTTTAAAAAAGCGTTTCGCCTCATTTTGACACAGTGTATAAGGTGACTGGCGTCGCAAGCCTCAAAGCCATTAACATTTGCATCACAGCATTTACAGGATCGTCTTTTTGCGTAGAATTTTTTAATCCAAATAGCTTGAGTATATCGCCCGTAGTCCTTTAGAATTTCACTCAGCTTATCCAGAATCTTGTTTACTCTCAGCCAGATAAGCTTGAAAGCTTTTGTGCGACGTCCACAACGGTTCTTCTTGCATTTCACCGAAGTGAAGCTTAAGGGAATGTGAAAACTCCTTCACTGCTCACCACGTAGAAGATTTTTGCTGCTCTTTGATGCTAGGTTTGATTCCAGAGTGTAGATACGGAATGAATTGGGAAAACAACTGATCATCCCTTTATAAATTTCATAACACCGATCAATACGAATTTTGAGTCTGGTTTCTAGATATCAAATTTTTATTTTTTCCACATAAATAATAAATAAAAATAGTTTTATCATATAAAGTTTGCTTCGTATTTCAACGTGCTGCTACTTGGTGCTTGTACTATCACCTAAAAACTTCAAGATTTATTTATCAACGTAAAAAAGACAAAAGCAAACTTTACAAATGATAAATGGAAATTTTCGTTATTATTCGATGTATAGAATCAAAATTTATTCATGTAAATATAAACTTAAGAAAAATAATTTTTTTTTTCCGACCTGTGTAATCTACAGGCACTCTTCAATCGACAGCCTATTGCATGATTTTCTTTCATGACGTTTGATTGCTTTTAGTTCACCTTTTTTTTTTAGCATGAAACGAGCGCCAGTACGGAAATCAGTCACCGACGACTAGGAATTAGGTGATTTTCGCGTCAACTTTCGCTCAGGACAACCAAACTGAGACGACTGACGAGAAGGTTATATTCATCCACTCAATTTACCTGGATAAATGAAGTGCTTTAACGTGAAGCCCGTAAAGTCTAGAGTACGAAGGTGAGATTGGACGGGAGTGAAACATTAATTACAACAACCTCGCGGAGTAGAATTGCAATTGATAAAGCGGGACCTACAAGGAGAAATCCCGAGAGACCCCGACAAGGAAATTACTCTGTAAAAAGAAATGTCAGAGGTCGCTTGTTATTTCAAGCGCGTCAATTCACTGACAATAATGACCCGCTTTATAAATAATCATCAAGCGAATCTGAGAACGAGTGGGTTTCGGGAACGATTCTTGTTTCACTCGAGATGGTGGGCCATGGTCGTTATTTACTTTTTCGATTTCCCAGAGCTCTTGTGCCCTCCCTTGGCAAGCCCTTCGAGCGCATTATTTTCGACCTGAATTAACTGGAGAGCCCATTTTCGATATAAACTTCGTCCTTTCCGGCGCGAGGTCCTTTGCATAAATAATAGGGAAGATCATTTGCGCAATGAATCAGGGAGCGGAAAGATACGAAACAATTTAAAAGAAATTCCATGGCGCTGAGGCACTTTCATAGACGCTGAGGGTGAACCTGCTAGGAAAAATAAAGCAAGAGGAAGTAGGGAGAGAAAGATGAAAGCCTACATCGATAGAGATAAAACATTGTAGATTGTAGAGACGGGCAAGAAAGTGGCGTGATCAATGTTACTCGGCTTGACGACTTTCTCTAAAGGAATTTAAAACTATAAGCCGTTAAGTGGTACACGAAAACACCCTCAAGCCTCACGCAGCTAAAATAATCCCACCGCATTGCATCTGCTTCGCTCCGCACCGTGGAAATAAAAAGAGCTGCAAGAAAACTTATCGATTACGGTTATAAGAAGGTGCAAGTAACTTGGTCAGTCACTTGAAGCGTGATAACTAGTTCGAAGACTATAAAAATTCATTGGGACACAGCAGGGCTCACCCTCTGAGTTCACGGAGAATGCACGTTAGACGGATGAGTCAATGGCATTGCAATTAGGTCACTCGTGTTCGCCTTTGGCCAATTCCGGTGTTCCATTTCGACCCGGAATTAACCTGACTCTAACAATAAGGTGAAAGTCACGCGTTGACTGATGGCGTTTCAGTAAAAACTGGTGGGGTTCAGTGGGAAAAAGTGGACACGTTGATAAATAGTGCGAGGAATTCTTCTTCGATTAGTGACCAGGGTGTTCGAATAGAGATTAGGAACGGTTCCGAAAACCGAAAAAAGCAATGTTTCGAACGTCCCAGGATTGGCAGTGCGTGGAGGGTGAAGTGACCCGAAGAGAAGGTGAAAAAGAAAGGGGTCCGTTGCTGTTAGCGAAATAATGTGGTGCGCTAAAATGAATCTATCGATTCGCGTAAAAGGCTACCGCGTGGACAAGAGCCGCGCATTTTGCATGGACAATCAACAACAGTAATTCCATTACAGGCTCGCGATCAGGGAGGGCCGCTAAAAGGGCGAAGGGCGGCAATTCGAAGTCTCCATTTGTCCGCCTACTACAATGAGCCACATGGGTGATTGCACTTTGCACGGGGTGACATGCGTCCAGTTTACATTTTAGCAGACAACCCCGTCACGTTAGTTTAGTCTCCATACAATAAGGGCAGCTGTTGTCAAAGCTGTTCCGCAAAGTCATTTCAACCTTCAAAATGAATTTTTATATAGGCTGAGAAGTAATTCTCAATACTTGGATCAATTTTTTTATACACTTTTGTCAATGCAGGCAGAGAGACTTGTAAAAGCAGAAATAACTGTCCCACTAATTGCTGCAGGGAAAAAACACACGGCTTTTAACCCGCATGCAACAATGCGCCAACGCAACTCCGCGGCGTCAGAGTTACGTGTAGAATTTTTTCAACCTGAAAACTACAATTAGTCAATGGTTCAGGTGACCGATCATAATTCTCCGTCAAAAACAGGCGGCATCCATCAGCATGCCAGATTGCACATATTTACATGTTGCGTTCGAGAACAGCGATCAACAGAAGGCTATTGACAGATGGATGGAGTGAGGTTGAAGAGGGGAAAAACAATTGAAAAAAATACAGCAAATATTTTTGGTCGGTATTTTGAAATCCGCAATGGTGAGCACTAATTAAGTCAGCACCTCTCTTGGAATGCATTAATTAGAAAACATTTCGTCGGTGATAAGACTAGAGATAAATGTGATTCATTGGAAGTAGTAAAGCCGGGTAAAGCGGCTGAGCTTAATGGCTAGTTAAGCCTCTTGGAATTTATTTTATCTTCTCAGTTGGTGAATCCCATGGCCTTTACACGTTATTACTCTGAATTCGGTTCTTTTTCTCATCTGCAATAAGAATCAAGTGTCAAAAAGACTAAATTTGCACCTTTTACGTAAATCCTCTACCCCATCTAATGTCTCTTGGGTTCCGTAAAACATGATCTACTCGCATTGTCACTCGCGGATACTATGGAGGGATAAAAAATCGAATATTTTCTTGTTTGCACAACACGTTTGGAAAGGGTCAAAGACTGGTAAAAAGTCGTCTTGATAGACCGTTCGGAATATTTCCTCCCATAAAGTGGCACTTTTTGCATTACAACCCTCACGATTCTCGTATGTGCACCGATGAAGTTTAAATGTTTCGCATGTATAGTTGGTGAAACGTTTTCATGAATAAACGGCAAAAGTTCCCTTCTTATTTGAGTTTTTCCGTCTCTCCGGACGTAAATTTTACGTTATTGGCCGTTCCACAGGATTCAACTGCCAGTCGCGTGGGGGCAATTTGTGAAAAGTGTGGATCAGGCGATTTTTGAAAGCATTAAGTGTCCGTTCGGTCGTTAAATCTATTCGAGTGAAACGAAGCAGAAAGCCGTTTGATGCTCTGGCTAGTACGATCACTTCGTCTCGCACAGACTAATAGACTTTCGCGCGAATTGGGTGTCCTGACCAAGAGGCATTCACCCTTGAGTGTCCGAAGTCACTTTTTTGTCTAATCAATCAGCAACCACTCATCGTCCATTTCGTGATTAAAACACGAAAAAATCAGCCATTCAGCGCAAAGCTACTTTCTGCATTCTCGATCGGGTGAAGTGAGATTAAAAGTTACTGCAAAAATGTTCGGTTCCGAATCCATATTATGAAATTTCATGGTGCAACGGATTGTTCTAAATTGAAACTAATCGTTTACGAAGTATCGATGAACACTCCGTTTTTAACACCTGATACGAGATGATGGATGTGTAACCACGGAAGTTTGGTTATTAATTATCCATCCCGTGCATGGACCGGACATTGATACATACTTCGTTTCGCACGCGCACAATTTGCTAATGAGCAGCAGTTATCTACAGCTTTCAGGAATTGTCAATTTTCAGCTTTTACATTTTTTTTCTCACGTATCGATGTGTTTCATACGTCACTGGGAGGGAATACTGTGCTTAATTGTACGACACGGTTCGAGCTAAATTTATCATCAACCCCCTGATGGGCTCAATAAAAATTCATTAGTTCGCGTGTTAAAGTTGCACAGAAAGCTTAGTGAATTGGGGCTTCCGTACGCTCAGCACCGTTGAGCTCGATTGCATCACGGTAATCGATTGAAAGTTTTAGCGAAGTACCTAGCTGTTACCTACCATCCAATTCTGCAGAGGGGAAAAAAGCGCTGTCAAATTTAGTCCATGTTCGTCCAGCACAATTTGTTGGAATTAGTGACAGGCCAATTGGTACTAATCGTAGAATATTAGTTCGAAACTTTGACGATTCAAACTTGCTTAATCATTGCCAACTGGCCGGCTGAATACGGTGTGAAACTTGCACTTCCATGCTACATAGTAATGTTCTAACTTAGTTGCACTTCTACACAGAAATAAGGCTGTACAATTCGCAAGCCACAATTTCATAGATTTGAACCACAATTTATGGTGATAAGATTTTACGCTTATAAAAAGTGTTTGAAATCGGTGGGCTTCCAAGAACACCTCGAAGGAAAAATTTCACAGAAACGAAAAGGTAAGCTCAATAAATACTCGTAATTTCAGGCAGTGGGTAAAAGCTTAGTTGCGGAAAAATAGAAAGGGTAAAAGGGCTTGGATCCATTTAGAGCTTCGTTGGTAGGAACGTCGGAATGTTTACTGCTAGCAGATTTTCATTACAACCTAAAGGGTACGTGTTGAAATTAATCAGATAAGGGCAATTACGCGTCCCTAGATGGAAACAGCCACTCAGGTGCCCGAAACCATGTGTGAAACCCTTTCCTCAACCGCAGACACGGAATCCGCGACCTCTCCATACAGCCTGGCTTCGAGGCCTTTCCAGCCGTTGTCTAAACATTCTCCCCAAGCAATACCGACGCACATCTATACTTGGTTGATCGAAATACTCGGCGATATTTCTTGCTGTTAAAAATCTAGTTACATCATTTGGACGTGACAACGATTTCACTTCGAACAGTCAAATCGTATGAAAAATCAGTCAGTCCAGTTGCAATTGTTTGAGAATGAAAAGTTATTCACGCATCAGAAGCAGATGTGATGTGATATGGCCAGATTAGATTGGCTGAAAATTTTTCAAACCTTCAAGATCGATAAACGGTAACGCCAATCGAATATCCATTTCTGGCTATTGGGGATGTTATATTAAAACAAATTCGGGCCGCATACAAAGAGGATGAAAAACGTATCACCTTCAATTGGTATGAATACGAAACGATGTGTACCCACTGGATCTTGAATTCAACGCGCGAGCGGCGTTCTTCTCTGAGTGAAATTTAGAGAATGAAAATACAATTTATTTGACGCCATATCATCCCCTCTCTTGCTCCTTTTTATTCGAGACATCGACCCGAGTAAGAATTGAACTCAGAATATGAAACAATGGCTAGAATTGCAGCGCGACAACTTGGAGATTGGTTGAAGTGGCCCCTTGTCTGCACTTTGCATAATCTTGAACAAACTATAACCTCAGTTTTCATCGGATATTTCCACCTCGATGCTTCGCCTAGCAATATTCAAGATGTGATTTTTCTCAGCGCGATATTATCCCGTCCTGCGGTTACCACCCCCTAAATTACACACCCAGCCAAATCCACCACTGACATACGCATTACATATGTATGTATATACAATACATATACGTAATACTAACCCCTAAATTACTGCAGCGTAATACCCGTTCGTGTAATAGTTTATTTTTGGAAAACGGTGTCTATCACTCGGAGAATAAATTATTCCATTTGTCATTCGACTCTGTGTCAAGCCGCCAATTAGCAGGAAATCCAGATGATAATCACCATCGGGGATTCCCAGAGCAGTTGGAAAATTATTCAGCTGCATTGCAGGTTCAGTTTACCCGCACCGTGACATATAGGTAAAAATGATGATGACGGAAAAGTGCATTTTTACCATGTATGATCGAAGCAGTCAGATTTGCTCGTGTGCATGTTGGAAAATTGTTAAACAGTCTATCAGCGAGTAATGCCCTCGCCACCTATTTCCTCAATTTCACAATGACCCTGCATAAAGCTGTAAACGAATCTTGCACGCCAAGTTGGCATTACGCGAAACTTGGCAGACATGCGCGAAACATGACAGTTGTAAATGCGAAGGGTACACCTTGAAAAGGTAAGACGTGCTTGACACGATTTCTTGCGTACAACCGACACGTGAGAAAAGAGGGAGATGGAGAGAACGGGAGAGAGAGAGAGGAAATAAAATATATTCCCACAATTTGAACCAGAACCCTGCTGAGTTCAGTCTTTGGTAGCTCGAACAGGCTTGGTAAGACAACTTTTCCACAAAGATAATGGATCTGCAATTTTTTTCCCGCAAACCTACGCTTCAAATTGTCGGCGTCTTTTTGGTGCTGCAATTTCTTAACTGATCTCCGTCGGACGTGCGGTAGAAAAGGGAAGGAGAGGGTAAAAAATTTGTGTTTCTTCTCTCTCTCTATCTATCTTATAACCCACGGAACATTGTGTCTCCGAACATAGAAGGGCAGAGGTATACTCGTATACATATATCGGACATGCGAAAAAGAGGAAAAAAATTATACGTACGAAAAACGTCGGAATAGATTGGCCGGGTGTCATCGCGACTCTGACGCGGGTGATGCTAAGCCGCGAAGGGAATAATCCGTTTTATAGATTGCGGAACGAAACAAAACTTGTTATACAGAATTGATCATCCTCGAAAGAAGCATTTTCCGACAAACGAAACATCTTAATAGATTTCCGATAGTTCGCGGTGGCGCTAATCGAATCCAATCGAAACGAGCCAGTAGCTGGGAGCCTGAAAGCTCGCATCGTGGACGCTAATCAGTTTAACCGTCAGCCAATTGCCATTGTCGTTATTATCATTACTGCAGAGAAGAGGGACGATCATTCGACGGCGTGGATATCAATACCGGATACAACGGAATTTGCCGTTAAGTTATTATCCGGGCTGGTTATGCGCTCACCTACATTCACTGCGGAGAGCACTCGGTGTTGATTGCTCCGACAGTCAATAGATTCAATAATCTGACCGCGCATTGATAGCGTTGCGCGCGTGCAGCACTCAACCGTTGTACAGCAATAATTTTGCTTACATTATGGATAGCCGGGGTGTGCTTGCGCGAAAATCGTTCCATGGACCAAACGCCGGCGATAGCTTAGCATCGCGGTTATAACGCTTCGAAACTCGACTCGCGTACGTGCACGCTGGCGTTATTCACTGTACTATAAGCGATCCCAGTTATACGATCCTAGCAATCCTATCAGTTCAATCGCTGCCTGACTGTTCGCTTCCGTCGCTCATATCCCGACTCGCAAGCAGTTTGCAATTAAAAAATTTCCTCTGCACACGTGCAGGAGTAACTTGAACATCATCACGTTCCGCGCGATCTCGCAGAGCGTAACGATGTCTCTGGGATCTGATTCGAGGGCAACTTGTACCGCGTAGACAGAGTTAACGTCATGATTCCACAATTCTGAGAGATGACAATAACTCATTGTCCAGCGCCTACAGCGGCAGCCCTGCAGGCAGGTACTGATGATTTCCTTCCTGCCTTCAGTCGCCGCCTTCCCGGGAGTTCCATGGCAACGATCTCGGTTGGCGAAGCGGACACCGAATCTGCAGAGGAGCGAATGACGTCTGTTGAATACTGCACGGAAGGTAGATACTGGTTTTCTCGTCCATAATGAGCCACCGCACAGAGGAAGCTGTCAGCTCGACGTTCCGTCAACAGCCGAAACCGATTATGGGGTCGTCGGCGAGGATAAGATGGACTAAAATCGGGCGAGTACTTTTTGCGGATGGAGTTCTTTCCGTCGGATGAATAAATCGATTTTTTTTTCTTCTTGTTTATGTAATGTAGTATAGGTTCGCGAAACGCTTACTGTTTACTCAGAATCGAGCTCACGACGACATAACTGGTTTCCCCAAGTGAATTTAGTTCGGTGCTCATAGATCAACGCAAACACGCGGTCTGTTTGGACTCCTCTGGTTCAGGTCTCGATTCGATCAGTTAGGCTTCTCCCCTACGTTTCAGTACCACCGTATTTGCGGTCTAGCTCCTGCTATTGGTTCTCCTCAATCGACACGTGTGACAATTAGACATTCCACGGACCCTTGGGAACATCGATCTTTCGTCTTCGAGACACATTGATTGATTCACCCTTGATTGGATTTCTTCGACAAGATACATCCGTTTCTCAGCTCTGAAAAACGACTTGAATCTCATGTTGTTTTATCTATAAAAACCCCTTTCTTCATAATATGCACACGATCTCTGTGATGATAACGGTGCCCATCATAGCGCGATGTGGATCCAGTTACGATTATTTGACAATACAACAACAGTGTTTGAGACCCAACAAAGTCTATTTCAGGCAATTGGTTCTGTTCTAAATATTGTGAAATAGTATATTACATATAAATATCCACGCACCGACAAATAAAGCTTTGATTTCAAACAACACAAACTATCGTAGTAGATGATATTGCACAGACGATTTCAGCTCACTCTTAGTTAATAAAAAAAAGTGCATTCATCAGCTTATTAATCATCAATTCAACTATAATGATAAGTAATAGTGGAACTCACTGTATACAAACAAAAAGAACTTTTACCGATACAGAGTTGAAGAATCTGCGCTGCCGTCGTACCCACGAGAGATGAACTCTGATGAAAAGAAGTGCAACGTAAGAAGCAGAGATTGAAGGGGATAAGAGAGCTGAGTGTCGATCGAGGGTGCAGCGAGGAAGAACAAACTCTGGGAGAAACAGGGACGGTCGCAATAGATTGATCATAGAATGGGTATGCAACAAACTCTCCGCAGGTCTTGTAGGCAGAGGCTGTTGAGCATTCATCAAACCTGTCGATTCCGCAGAGCGTCTATCCAGCGGCATGGTTCCGCTTCCCAGGATTCTAAATTATCACATCTGGTTGGAGGTGTTCCTGGTATAACGGCGATAGCTCAAAACATACCGTGCAGCACGTTGTTTTCCGCAATTTATTAGAGAAGGATAAACGTCCAGGAGGCACGTCGCTACACACCTACCCCACGCTTCCGTCCGCTTCCTCGTATTTCAAAGCGAACGTTTCGCATCTGAAAACAAGAAGACCGGATTTTCCGCTCTCGATTCAGATTTTTTAATCCCGACTGTAGTAACTCCGTCACATCGTGCGCTCGAAAATTCACACCTTGACGGTATTGTGCGTGTAACCTTGCTTCGATCCACCCATCCGCGCTTCCCGTTAAAATAATCGAGCACCACGTGTCGTCCTCGTGAAAAAAAGCTCGTTATTATTTTCACCCAATAAAGTTGGTGTCACCATCGCTCATGGAAAAACGACACATGGTTATAAGGAGAGACAAGCGAAAGAGTGATTGCTCACTTGGCGAGTGGTTCAAATTCCGCGGCCACGTTCCGGTAACAAGAAAAAAAAACGCAAATTATGAAATTTCCGTACGAAATTATGGTTTTTCTCAATTTTACAACGGACTTGGCTAAAGTTTGATGCATGTAGTAATTGCAGCTTCCTTTTTGAAAAATCATACTGGTTGGCTTTTCTTGCCATTCATCACGGTGGTAGACTCTTATGTTGACTAATGATTCTCACGCCAATTTGACTGACGGGAAACGAAGTGTCCGTCAAGCTTTTGCACCTTAAGCGACGTCAAGGCGGTGCGATGAATGTACCGCAGTTCTGCTGCTCGCGTGACAATCGAATTGTGTGGCACGCATGGACTGCATGTTATTCATCGCTGATAAATCGCGCGCACGAGCTAAGCTCCGGGCTAATTTGTCAGTGTTTCTCGTAGGAACAAGACGTTTGATTGCGATAAAACGCCGGTAGGTGGGCGCACTTAGCTCGGAGAGGCCGCGTTTGCTCATTATATTTATTCAACAAGGCTGCAGAATCGAAGAAAAATACTCAATCTTCTCGCGGATCAAATATTGCGCGGAACAGCGTGATGAAAGAAGCGTAAAAGGAAGGCTTGATCAAGGCACTTCTGAGCCCTCGTCGGACGTATTACGTGAGGCTTTACAGTACCGGGCGAAAGTTCAGACCTTAATGGGTATGGAATATTTCGACCTTCCGAGAACGTATCAAAATCTATAAATTTTCCAATAAATACAGATTGTGACTTTTTCAACGACGCGAAATATTTTTAGAACAATTTTAAACCGGAATACGAATGATATATTTTGCAAAGATAAAACGGTAAGGGGCCGTGCTGCGCTGCTTTGTATAATAGTAATAACAGCAATAACAATTTCTTCCCTCAGCCGTGAAAAGCTCGTGCTGACAAAGGGCGAACTGCCCATGCCGTATTGAACGCGACGATACAAGAGTGTATTCAATAAGTCGAGGGAAGAAGCAGCCCCGCTTATAACCCTAACCGAATTCGATCCATTCGATTGAATGGAAGTTGTTCGATGCGAAAGTTCGACGAGCATGTATACGTACATGTCTTTCAAGATGGATTCTGTTTAAGAATAGCGAGTTTAACGTCATATTTCTGTTACTTGAAATTGCCTGGTATTGTTTTGGCAAGCAGACTAATTGGCAAACGAAAATTTTATCATTCAATTGAGGGTAAGTCGGTATTTAATTTCAGCGCACAGCACATGTACCGGTAATGCGATTATTAGTAAAAACCATTTTCAACGTACCCTCAGTTTCCTTCTGGTTGAAATTATCGCCTACCTATTCGTTGGAACATCATAATTTAATTTGTTACACAAAATCTCACAACACTCCAATAGTGCGTCATTGCTTGTGCTTCACGTGTATACCTACTAGCTCTGGAGCGTAATTGCAGCATATTATTTATAGCTGACGATGCTTTTAACTGTATCTGCGCACAGATAGCCGCGAGCAATTATGAATCGTAACAGGCATTAATTCTGGTAACGAAATATGAAATTTCACGAAAAGCTTGTATCGAAACCACAGGCCATTTCCAACATACGCTGAATTCTCGCGCTTTGGATTATACGTTTTCAGTTGAATTCGATTTTCACACGTCGGACTCGCGCGAAGTTGCTTGCAATTATCACATTTTGAACGGGACTTAACAAACCTGCGGTTATTCCATCTCTGTTCCATGAAAGGTAGAAGTAGAATAAATATCAGATCTGCACTCGCGGAGAATTCGTTCGTGTTGCAGGAAGAGACGTACGCAAAATGAAAAATGCTTTGGAAAATGAAAAATAAAAAATGGAAGGAAAAACAGGCGGATTGAAGACCTCAGCCATATCTCTTCTTTTTCCCCCTAGCAACAATTTGAAATATTTCCATTTCAGCAAAAAAGAAACAGAATTTTTCTTTCCCCATCCATCGATCCGTACACCATTTCTGACCCAGTTTCCTCGGCAAGGTACAATATATAAGGTGCCACGAACTCAACTCGTCTGACAAACGGTGGAATACTGTATACGTATATACGAAACGCCATCCGCGTGCAGGTCTTTCAGAATAATCGAAAACCAGTCTCACCTTCACCTTGTCAAACCATTTGACGCCCTTCCTTGAATCTTTCGTCGTATTTCGTCGGAAACAAAGACAATAAAATTCACTCCCAAGCGTTCCGATTAAAAGATTCTACCGTTTCCGCTCGATTGAATGAGCGCTTCCTCTTTCACAGGGGGGGGGGGGTCAACAATTCCGTTCGTCATCGTTTATCCAAAGAATATCTTACTTCAAGTACACGCCTTTCTAGCGACCTAGATGAAAAAAAAAACGTGTATAAGTGATACATAAATATCGAATGACGTATAGTCAAGGGGCTAAATGGCAAAACAACGGCTATGATGAAAAGAATTTGCGGACTATGACGATAAAAAATTTCGTTGTAAATGATCCAAAAGAGTCGTCTACCTCTGAATGGTGTGTACTTTCAGAATACAAGCGGGGGCATTGAGAGGTAGAAGTAAAAGTTTCAAGAATAAAAGCGAACGAAGAAAAGTGCGAGTTATAAATTAACGCGGACACCGAGGATGCAATTAAACTTTGTCCTTTCCAGCTTGGAGTTAGAAATTGGAAGAATGAACCTGCGCAATATTCGATGCGCAGAATCTGCCGGCGTATAAAAACCACGAACCTTAGTCTTTGTCAATTATTTTTATTAATCTCCTTTCTTAACCGGGTGACGAAACCAATTACGATGGATATTTGAACTGACGACACGGCGATCCAAAAACCATTAAAATAATTGTTCTCCAAACTCCGTCTTTCTATTGAAAACGTGAAGCTTCTCTAATATCTGTATCGATTCTTAATGACATTAGGCTAACACAGTTTTGAACATCGAATAATCGGGTTGCAATATCCGTACCTAGTTATGTGCTCTCACAGTAAGGATGAACTCTCAAACTCTCAGCAGTAAGGATGAAACACTGCGAATAGTACAACTGATGGTCTTGAGTGGAACATGCAAATATATACAGTGACAAAAATACTCTCGAACTATGACGGAGTTCGAAACTGTTTCTATAGCTTAGCGTTAACGGCCCTGTCACGATTCTGACGTACCAGGTTTGAGTTCAGTTTACATGTATTTATTCATCCAACTGCATATAAATCTGACCAACAAAATATATTGACAATTCTACTGTAACATGGACGTCAGTTTGATATTTCCACAGAGTGTGAAACGAACAAAAATATGTGTCAGAAAATATTATCAACAAAGTAACCATGGAAAATATCCGAAGATAACCTGAAGCGCGTAAAAAACAAGGAACGAATCGTTCTCTCCATCGTCCGCTTTGTTTGACAAAAATTAATCAGTGTTATGAATTGCTGACGAAAAGGGCTGGTACTGAAAATGAATGCGAGCGGTAAAAATGTGAAATATTTGATAATCGACGGAAATGGAGAACGAACGTTTAATTTTTCCGTTGAATTGACCCGGACAGTACGTGATTTCAAATCAATGTACATTACGGGGCGTGCACTGGGGAAAATATTCCGTCAAGAGAGACGAGAAGAGAGATAAAACCGAAAAAGAGAAATGAAAAACCGCGTATCGAGGGAGGGGTGTGAATAATGTCCACGTTAAACGGAGGGTTCTGTTCATCAGCGAAGGGGCGGCGGCTGGACGACCGTGTACGTCGCATCAGAGTTCGCCAAATTTATTCCATCGCGCTTCGGAAATGCACGTCAAACCGTCGCTCAAACGCGTCGGCTGCGAGCTTTTTTTAACGAATCCAAACTATCGGACGTTTTTTTTCGCACCGAACTTGTAGACTGCCGTCGGGTCGCCTGGCGGATTTTTTAACACGACCCTCCGAAAACGGGGATTTCATATAATCCGAAGTTGGTGCGGAACGAGATCGGAGACGGTGAGATCGCGGTTCCCGCATGAGGGACCCGCATTCCCCGTATCACGCATTACACCCGAAATCCCTACGGTTTCACGTTTCTGTATTTTCTGGCAAGGCGATATCGCGACATAAATGCCTACGCACATGTATAGACATTATGCGGACGCGTAGGTAGGACACTGGTTTACTAATTCTGTTCTCAAACGCTAAACCACCCTCGTTAACTTGCTGAGTCTCTCGTTCTTGTGCCCCTGATCTCAAGAAAGAAACCCATATTCTTTAGGTTGCCCGTTATTGACTTACCGTTTAGAAATCGAATTAAAAATAAATCCAGCTGGTAAAAAACTTGTATATACCTCATTCACCAAATCAAAACTTCAATCACGGATCATCGATTCATATAATTTAATTTCAATATCTCCATGCATCTGTATGAATACATGACTTCATTCACTCCACGAACTGTATACTTATTCTCAAAGCAAATGTTGCCATCCTGCGAGAGAGAGACAGAGATTAAATTAGATCAGATTAAATGTAGTCTATCGTGTGTACATTATGTTGTACAATAATAGTGAGAAAGAAAGAGAAAGTGAGGATACGCTGGTGATTTATGCGCAGATTTTTTTCGCACGCTCTTGATAGTTTTTATATGAAAATGGAAGAACGATAATTAGCACCGCCATAGGTAATACCGCCCAAGAAGGGTGTAAAGTAGCGATAGGGTCATTTTATAAGTTCCGGAGTCGTAAAAAAGCTACACTTCTTTGTCAGGACAAAACAAATGGACAGGCTGAAAAGTATTAAGAAGTTTTATTGGAAGCCAACATTTACGGTGAAACAAGTTTCCAAAGTCGAAACCACGGGTGAACTTTCTTATGTACATAACATAAATGCGGAAAAAATAACTATACTAACGCATATGAAAATTATTAAAGTTTTCAAAAATTTAGCGATCGTAAATTTTTCGGGTATAATGGCTTTGTCGTGTCACGTTCTCTTGGCTTCTAAATAAACTGGGTCATTTTTAATTCGGACAGCTGCAGTCGCATGCGAGCAGTCTGATTTTACTTCAACGAACTCAAAAACGCTTTCAACACATTTTTCATTTAATTTCAAGTTAATCACATATATTTGCGAAGGTTTCAGTCATACATCAACGACTTGATTTATTCTATCACTCTTCCAAATTAATCATGAGCTCAACCTGTAGTAACTAAGCAGCCATTTTAGCGAATTCACACGTATGATTATTTTGCGCGGGTAAATAATTCCCCGCAACTTTTCACCATGATTTTCTGAACCGACAGAAGCTAGTGCAACGCGTTATAACTAATATCGTAGGTGAAAGGTAGATACCAGATGATCGAAGGTGGAAGAATTAAACTTTCCTGACCTAGGTCAACTCCATTTTATGCAGCACTACTTTCAATCGTTGACAAATAAATTAACCGCAGATGATGTACTTCCAAATGATCAATGAAACACAAAACCCTAAACATCTAATTCTAAAAAGGCTTTGCAGATGCCGGAACTCTGAGACGATTTTTTATTTATTCCAGACAAAAACCAACGCAGGGACGAATTTAAGACAGCATCCTAGGCGATGTGAACTCGGTCAATTATTTATTTATTTATTTTTTTCTACTGAAAAGGACACTCCCAAATTCATTGGTCCTATTCCAGCTCGGGGAGTTTTTACTGTTTACTCAAAGCCCGCCTGGCGGTTGTGACTGACGATTACCTCACCGTTGGACGTAATCCAACTCAGTGTTTTCACCGGTTTTAAGGTATATACTCGATGTTTCTCTCCCCGTCTTGTTTTCCCTTGTTTATTCGCTTGCTTCTCAAAACCCGTAGCCAAAATTCAGCTTCAAAAGCGACGGAACTTACAGAAGACGCATTGTGTGTACCGGTGTACGCTTTCACATGATGTTTCCGCTATCTACGTCTGTGCAGGACGAGGACGATACGGGACACGAGTGGAAGTGGATGGGTTGAATTTGATGACGAAAAGTATCAATCAACAAAACGAAGAATATCTCTCTCTCCTCTGATCTGAACGAAGTGCAGCCGTGAGATGTTCTTTTTTCTCGTCCGTCTTCTCCCTCTCGCGGAAAATACGACGAAACGGAGTATCGGATGAATCATCTATGGAAAGGCATGAGAATACCGAGGCAAGTATTCCAACGTGCAAGGATCTGTGGACTGCGTCATTTGCGTCGACGAATAAAGCCGCAACTCAATTTCCATCCCCTCGGCGAAGACGTAGTTTCTATTAAAGGGAACGTCCGATGACACACACCGTCTGTGGAGGAGAACAGCGCCAACGGCCACACGATCTGCCACGTGATCTTTTTGACCCCTCTTTCGCCCCCATTGCAACGGATCAGAGCGCCCACGGTTCTCTTTACTCTCCATGCAGGAGAAGACAAACTGGTCTACAGTAATACTGTGAAGAAGATTTTCCGATAACGCGCGTTTGCCATGCGTCGTGGAACAAATAGCGTCAATAAAAAAACCAGAGACGAAACCCTCGCTAGGAACTGCAATGGGAAAATTTCATAAATTTTCCTTTAGTTCCTGTTTTAGTAGTTTTGTGAAAGATAATTGGAGAATTTTATTTTTCGTCTGTGACAAATTTGAAGCAGATACAACAGGTTGGAAAAAGGTACTGAGTTACCTATGCTAAAGTATACAATCTATACATATACATACATATATGTATGTATCCAAAACAGTGAAGTTCAATTACATGATGTAAATTTTCTAACTAACATTTTTAGTCGAAATTATAGCAAGTGATTTGATTATTTTTAAATATTCAACTTAACGCACATATGAAAAGTACCATAACATTTCCGTGAAACTTCCCTATTCCTCAAAATACCACATCAACATGTTTACGAGGTACAATAATTCTTTCGACAACAGTTTTACTTCGTCTGGATTGTTCATCGTAAAATTGAATAGCAGCCGCGTTAGGCATACGATAACGTGACGCGCTGAAAACTCCCGCAAAAAATATTCCCATAGAAAAGCGCATGTCAAACAAAATTCCGTCGATTTTGATCCTGTCCATTATTTTTTTCCTCCTTCCTATGTTCGCGTCTCTACCGTGCGATCGGCGGTCAAAACGGAATTCGGCGACTGAACAGACGTAACGCTTTCCGTCAGCCTGGCACGTTTATCCGCGCCTGTATAACTGTGTATACCATGTCAGTGGAAAAGGTCGGTGCACAGTCAGACGCACAGGCCAAACGACAGCTGCGCGCAATCGCCGCAGGTAGTCTGGAAAAAAGGAGTTGGTCCAGGATTCCGAATTACGAAAATACGGATTCACTGTTGACATAAATTGTAGAATTACACCAGTCTAGATAGACGAAACCCCAAATGGTATTAAATTCAGAATAGTTCTGCAATGCTACTGAAGAAATTTCTGATGCGCAACAAAAATTGTGCGAAATTAATTAGAATGATTCGAAATTGTGACCCTGAATTCGGCAATTCGCAGCCGTCGGATTATCGCCTCTCACCCAACGAAGGAAATTTTCGAGAAGGATATAATTATCGAAAGCATTTGAGATCGAAATAGGAAAGTTTAAAGCGGAATCCGAGACAAGAACGTGGCTCGTTCACCGTAACCGAGAGCCGGGGAACAAGCGCAATTAAACGAGGGACCCGTGACCGGGAATAAAATTTAAAGTAAAAAGAATCGCTGGCATCTGCGGGTCTTTTCACCCGGGTTTTCTCGAATAAAACTGGGTAACGTAGCCACTCTCATTCCAATTCGCTTGTAACCAACGGTGCCGGACGTGCTGCTGACCTTTTCCCGTAAACCGACCAACGACTAGTTTTTCAACGGTGATATAACTCCTCATCGTGCTCGTCACCGACGCCGATGCAGACGATCGCCGACCAGGAAATGCAGGATGAAGAACCGGTCGCATCACGTTTGGCGTGAATTTTTCATAACTCTTTGACACTTCCTGCATGCAGGAGAAAATGACGGGGGCAACGGCGTATGAAATTGAAATGCGTCCGACGACGATCGACCCACCCAATCCATTTCTATCCATCCATTTTAGTGACCGGTCTAAGCCGGGTTTCGTTAAAGGAACGTTGGACCGACGTTGCGGTAAAAAAATGGGTTTTTTCTTTTTCGTCGAAAAATAAAAATTTTCAAACGTGTTTTTTGATCCAGCCAATCTGTACTACACGCTTCTGCTTTGGATTTTATGCGTAATGTGAAGACAGGATTAAACCCCGGAATGGAATCGAAAAAGTTTCTCAACGGTGTCTCAAAATACTTTTAGTTTTCTCATCTCTCTAATGCGTGAAGCGGGTGACCTTTTCTTCTTTCGACATAACTAAAAATACGAATCGGTATAGTAAGTCAAGCGAAAGTATAACACGATGAAAAAGCTCGGGATTTCGTTTTCAAGAATGCGATTTTTAAATTGCTGAGTGATCGATCTTGTAGGAAGTCACACCTTGTTTACTCCTATGTAAGTAGGGAAATCAGAAAAGCTATTGCGAAGGATCAATTAAGATTTTGTTTTACTTTTAAGTTTATTTTCAACATAAATTACATCGTGAGTCAATCTAGATTCATTTCAAAAACTTGAAACTCCTCACAGTCAATAAGCCAGTGGCGGTACTATTTAATTTACCTTCTTTCATCATATGCTCAAACAAGATGATCGATATACCTCTGCATGGTTTTCGGGCAAAAAAGCTCTGCGTGGTGTATAAAAAAGCATGCTACTCAATATGTAACTTGTTTCGTAAGAAAACAGAATAAATCGATCGAGCGCCAAACCTTTTGAAAATATTTACCGGAATCGAGAAGTTGATGGATTCAACCGTACGCCAGATACAATAAACTGAAATATTGAAGAAAAAGAGAGAGTACAAGCTGTGCAGATGAGATTGTAACATTTCTGCAGAGTCGCTGGCCAAACGCGAAAATTCCAAACGATCACGTCCGGTCGTCTTTTCATTTCAAAATGTCGCCATGAAATATGTCAGTTTCCAAGCTCTGCAGTTGCATTCTGGAATGCGCGCCATAGTTCCATTTTTTTCTATCTTTTTCATTCTACCTTTTTCACAATGAAAAGCGAATAAACCCGAAACGATTGGGAAGCTTTCGTCTAGCGACTATGAATGGACGACTGGCTGCAGCGCCGACTTGCCAATATTTTCATTCCGGTTGCAAATCCTGCGATCAACCCCCCGGCAAATCACTTTCAATCCAAGAATCTCTCTCGCCCCCTTCACCCTTCTTCCTCCGAAACTCATCCTTATTCCCAACCTTACAGCCAGAACTCTATAAAGTAAGTTGTAACCGCACATCTTGGACAGCAAATTATTATCAGCGACTACAAAATTCAAGCTCTTGTCATATTTAGGCACTAAAAAATATCACAGCTTTCATCAGATATACATATTATTTTCAGATCAGATCAATTCCAAGCTCGCATAGATTTACAAGCGCATGGATACTCACGCTTCCAATTACAGAATTGTCACTGACGAAACACACTCTCCGCAATTTTGTCAACATACAATTTAACGCCTTAGTTTCCTACCGTTAGATATTTCTGCCCCGTTCAGATATAGAGAGTATACGAATTGAATTTCTCGAGTGGAGATTTGTACGTTTTGAATTTCGACATAGTCACTCTCGTGCCGAGAGCTTACCTAAATTGGTAACAATCGTGCACCTCGAGATGAAACGATATAAAGTCGAATTCCGGAGCCGAATACCCACCGATTGTCTTCGTCGGCTGGGGTTTCGTTTCACTAGGCATATTTGCCTGAAAAAGGAAAATTCCGGATACTACGTTGCCTCTAAACATTCAAGACGCAGACTCGGTTGTATTAATTACACAGACACGACCGCCGCCGCCTCCTCAGCGCCAGGGTAATGGGAGCGAGCTACTTAGTTATTCGTGCTACCTGCTACCGTTATTATATCGCGCTTCGGTGTAGCCCGGCTCCTGCAGTGTGAGGTCTAGCAATATCAGGAAATCCCCTGTAGATTGTGCTTGTCTCTGAGGAAATGGAATTTGGCTTAACCGGAGAAGCTTCGCTCCCCTTTTTTCCTTTATACTTACTCCCTGCAGGCAACGGCGACGGCTTGTTAGGGAAAATCGGTGCCAAGCCTGCAACCCCTGTGGCAACCCCTTTCGTTTCGCTTGCCTGGAGAACCGAGCTCTTAAGCAGGCTAATCGAAGGGTGCTCGCGTGCCTCTCGCCGATGTGGTGAACACTCGGAGCGTTATGACCCTTGTAACCTCGCGAACGTGGTCCGTGGGGGATGATACGGTAGTGGAAACATGTCATTTTTCACAAACAGGGCCCACGTCAACTTCCCGACTGCATGCCTGCAGTTGGATCCGCAATTTTGAGTAGGTAATGACCGCTTCGAATGCGCAGATTTAGGTTTCGTTCCATGTATGTGTGATTACGATCAAGGGGAAAAGGCTGGAAATTGGAATCTAGAGTTGTTTGATTTGTAATTTGACCTGCAGGCAAGACTTCAAAGAATAGAAAATTACATTGAATATTCATCACTCGAGGGGCATAACTAAGTGCGCCGTACAAACATGAATACATAAACATGGTGCGCGTATTTCGTCATGGTTACTTCCCTGCGGCAGAAATATTACAGGACTGGACATACGGCTTAAGAACCACCGTCATAAAAATGCTAGAATTATTCCAGTATTTTATTTGGTGTTCGATCCTGCGAAAATATCACCTACACACTCCGTACTTCCTCCGTAATATTCCGTGGTATTAAATGGTTCTGCAACATTTGACGGAAGAAATATTTAAAAGGAAATATTTTCTACCGAATGAATGCATTTCTGGATGTAAGTACCAATAAGTTTGAAGCATCAGCAATAATGTGCTTGAGAAAAAAAAATATCATCGCTCTTCCAAGATGCCGTCAAGTGAATTCATTCGATCGCTAAAATTCCAAATAACAACATTACCTCGATCAAAAAACCACGTATTCAAAAAAAACGTGTTTCTCCATCTCGACCGAATATTACATACACTTTATAGGAGCACGTCAAAGTGCGGTTCGTGCAGCCCGGCGTGACATTCCTCGCTTTTTCATTGTCATTGGCAGCTTTCAGCCTTAAGCCAATTTGAGTGATAAAAAATTCAGCAGAGCTTAAATATAATGCGATGAGGATGAAAGCGAAAAGAAATACGAGGAGAAAAAATCAGCAACAGCAGCGAGAAAACTCGTCCCTAATAGGTTCTATTAAGGCGGCAAAAGAAACGGGACAAAGTCTACCATCCGTGAAATTACCAGATTGCTCGGATACCTGCGTATCGATTGATTGCGAACAGAATGCGGTCGCTTTAACACTCGGAGTCAAGGCGTGCTCTCAACACGCGTACAAGGAAGGGAGGGACGCCCGGCGTGGATCCAGCCTGGTCTTCATGTACACCGGCAGCTGGGCGGCGTTCCTTGCATTCTTCCAGTTTAGTGGGCTAGCCGAGTTTCCGGTTTACGAGCCGGAAGATTTCTTCCGCGTGTTTATGGTCCGGGAAATAAGGGTTGAATTAGCGATCAGTGTGTGCTAACCTGCAAAACGGAACTAGGGGCATAAGTGGAGTAATGGCCGCGGAGATAAGGTGGCAGAAATATAAAAAACCGACCGAGGAAGCAGACTCGGCTCGAACCAACGCAACTTCTTTCTATGCATACTTATCCAAAGGTACATTGACGCGATAAGTCGCATGCTACCTTGTGCGGCTAGCCTTGCGCCCCTTTGCCGCAATTCCACTCGGCCCGAAGGTGGAATAATCTGCGATGTAAAGAAAAAAAGCCGCAACCCTTTTGCCGCCTCAGTGACTATCCCTGAATTCCCGGTAGCTCGAGCGACCTTTGAGTTGTACCGAAAGGACGTATCTCTTGCCCTTACTGGATCGTAGAGCTCTCTCCTTGGGCTTAAATCCATTTTAGATTTTAGACACCTACCCATACCTACGATGATGGCACACTCTGGGAAAAAGCTCAATGCACTTTACTGGTGAAACGCTGAGGACGAAGAACTTGAGCTTTACCGATATTTCGCACGGATTCGAGATCACTCTTCGAATTTTATATAGACTCTTTGTAAGTATAAGGGTAGACAAAACGAATTGAAAATTGCAAAATTCTAGAATCACTAATCTGTAAAGTGACGAAAACTCGAACCTTTTAATATCGATCTTTAAAGAGTCTGCACAACATGCAGAAAAACGCTTTTTTTTTGCTATACTACAGATAGACGGATGGTGTGGACGGAATAAGGAAGTTTTCGGTGATGAAAGAATGATGAGAGTCACAAGACTGGACTGGATTAGAAAATCTAATCCATCGGTCTCTAGTCATTTCACCTTTGTCTAACCCTTGAAACACTTTTTTTGTCGAAGCCGACTCAAAAATACATGTTTCTACTTAAAGTTTTTATCATTTTACGGTAAGTGATTTGTTCGAGGAAGAACATAATTGAAAACGGTGAGACAAATACCGTAGTAGATAATCGATATTTCTTTATAAGGACTGAAACAAAGCTCTACCAGAAGTAAAATAAAGAAATACTTTCCGTTGTTTCACTCGATTTATCCGTTTTTCATTTTCCATCCGAAATCTAAATTTCTTTTTTTTTCTTTTGCTGCTCGGCTGACAAGCCGCCCTTTGTCCCAGCTCACTTTTCGGTACCCTACTCTGACTAAATGCTCTTCTACTAACGTTATGGCACTGCCAGAGCTTTTGTACTTTCCAGAAAGTAATTAAAACATTTCGTTAGCTCGACGTGGACGGGAGTCCTTTGGCTTCTGATTGTTTCACAAAATTCGTACCCACCGTTCGTCTATTTTAACACCATGGAAACACACACGAAGCGCACGAATTCATTGAATGCCTGTTACCCAGCAGGATGGGGGTGGAAAATCTGAGCCAACAATTGCCAATTCCAACAAGTCAGCACCGGGAATTGTTTCGTGAAATTTAACATCCACACAAAGTAGATTCTGATGAGCGGAAATTTCTCTGCCAACGTTTGAAGCGGATAAAAATTTGATGGATCGAAGCTTTTGCGCGCCATGCTCTGTTGTCAAATAGCGGTTTCCCTGTTTTGCAATCCAAGAAGTAAGAAATAAGACGCCATCTCTTATCCACGATTAACAATACGAATTTTGAAATGCATCCACGGGTCGAATAGTTATTCGCGTAAATGACGAGAGACGAGGGTGCGAGAAATGTGTGTTCAACGCATAGATATACAGATATACATCTGGCACCCGTCAGAACTAATTAAACAATCTTATCATACCTATACACGACGTGGCAGGACGGCAGGTTTAATGCCCGCAAACCTGGATGGAGAATGAGACGTAGGTTCGAGGTCGACGGAGATGGAAGTGCGGAGGCCGGGGAATCTTCTTTATGGGAAAACAAACAAAACCCCAGACGGAGTTGATTAATAGTTTTGCCGGGGCAGCGACCGGCGTCTCTCTCTCTCTCTCTCTCTCTCTCTCTCTCTCTCTCGGTCTCTCTCACGAAGCGAGGGCAACTATTTATCATTGCACCATTCCAAGTATTACCAATTTCAGCAGCTGTAACGAGTGTGTATATTTCGGGGTGTTTTTTTCAAGTTTTTTTCTTTTTTTCAAAAACCGTTTCAAACATGACAAATGATCGTATCGATTGCATGTACCTGCAGGTGTACCGTATGTCGGAGTCTATATCTTGAGTGATTTTAAAAATTCTTTGAAAAATCGCTGCAAGCTTGCTGCAGCCTCTCGCCTCTCTTTATCGCATTATTCCTGCCGCGAAACGTCGAGCTCTTTTACCGTGCGGTAAAGAGATGATAAAAAACAAGAAAAAAGACGCCGTCGAGATAAAAAAAAAATTTAGAACAGAAAATTACACCGCCGAAGAGATAAAAGCGCTTGCGATAACCCCGCAGCGGTATACTCGAGGTAAAGAAAATAGAAAACAACTCGCGTGTCGAAACACCTTAACACTTTTCTCCAACAATAACGAGGTTTTTACGTGCTCTCGGTTTCTAAGCTTTTTTACAATCCTTCCTCGGAAGCTGCTGAATAAAAATAATCGGATGGGCGTTTGAAGCCACCGCTGGAACCACATCTGCATTTAATCAACATCGTGGATTCAGGCGACGGAATATATTTTCAAACGGTAAAAATTCATCCAAATTTTGTCACGATTTGCACAGTTAACGACGCGCGTTCGTTTCATCGGCCATTTCCATACATCATCGCTCGAAGTTTTCTCTCCATTTTCAAAAAAATTCGCAATAGTCTTCCATCGATGACTTCACCTCGTTTAATTCTTCCGTGCGAATTAACGAGAAACAAGAAGAATTTTTTTTTCTCTACTTTACAAGGTAGTGAAAAATGTTTACTAGCTTGATAAAGAAAAAATAAATCTTCAACGCATCACAGCGCACCATTTGACTTTATGCCTTCCGTTCTTCCTTCTTCCGTTCTGTACTTTTATTATACTATATAAAAAGCGAATACTTGAGGAAGAAACGGATGCGCACGCGGTTAGACTGCGTAATTTTGTTCCACAGAACTCTGCGATTCAACTTCGTGTAGGGCTTGCACTCGCCTCGTACACTCGCCGCCACTTTCAGATTCAAATTCGAGTTTGAACGCCTTATTCCACGTCTTCGAAAATACGCCCAATTCCAATCAAGTTTAATGATGGCTTTCGGTTTCCCGTTCAAACGGCAATTTAGCATGTTATAGCTAACGCGTGACTGGAATCGAATCTGCGAAATGAAACATTGATTTACAATCCTTGGAGGATTAGTTTAGTCCTTTCCACGCAGACAATTCAAAATAAGCAATGTCCGGTTTCCGTTTTCCTTGCATTTCGCGTCTTCGGTAAACATCATTGTATAGGTACTATTGCTGACTGGCAGAGTTTGATATCCGATTTTTCAAAAGATATAACTCGCATCAGCATCAGCTCTAGAGCCCCTTTCCTTAGAGCCCGAGTTTATTTATGGCAAATATTTTTAATATAAAATTTCATTCGACTCTCGCGGGTCTCAGGATTCGATTCTCCGGCGATTTTCCAATGTGGGAATAAAAAAAAGTCCAACGGCCCCGGCGCGTGAGCCGAGGCGAAGAAAAACGCAAACAAATGTAAGCCTTTTTCTCTTATTCAGAATTCTCCTTCTACGTGACAACCCCGTATCGGCGTCCGTAAAACGCCTCAGGTTGTATATCGAAGCGACCTTCGTAGCCCGCTCCCTGAATCCCCCAAAACGAAAACCCGATTGATCGCGGTTAACACCTTTACCTCAACGTACGTGTTCCGCTGATCCAACCGATACCCGGTAATGGCCAATGAAGCAGAAGAATGAAGCAGTGCCGGATCGCAGATGTCCAAGTGAATACGCATCCCCCAACAATGAATCAAATTGTCTCCAAGGTTGTATCCCGGCGTCCGACTAGTAAAACGGAACAGAGGAAAAGAGAATATTTTCCAGAACCTGGTATAACCTGCAGGATTATTTTCCGTAATGCAATTTCATTGCACAGTCCGCAGCTGCATTCCTTTGAAGAATATAAATTACGCGAAACTACCTGTGACAACTTAGTCGCGCGATCAAAGTTGAAGCTTTTCTCGCATTCGTGAAAATTGCTCGTCAATTTCAAATACAACCTAGAAACGTTTTATAATTTAGAAAAAAAAAGAAAAAAAAAAAACAAATTTAACAATGTTTTGGAACGTTTCTTATTTTACCAACCTTAACGCACGGTGCTGCCAGGGGGGAACATGCAATTTATGACTTCAGCCCGGCGGAGGCATTCCATCCATTCCGGTCAACGTATAAAATTGCAGCTATGTTTCACCAATGCAAGCCGACCTGCATCATTCCGATGGCAAGTAGAATGAAGGAGTTTCAGAGAACGCGCAGTTCCGGAACGAAGAATAGAAGGATGGGGATGGGGATTCAAGGGGGATGAGATATGTTACCGAGAGAAAAATGCAGCTTGTAATTAAACCGTGTCCCTACTTAGCGCGACTATTAATTCAACCCAAGCCGCACCGTTGCACTTTCACAAACCAGTCTGCTTTGTTTCGATTATAATTGTACAATTACTACCCGCTACGGCAGTTTCATCCGAGGCGTTATACGTCTCCTGTCTTCAGCCTAGAGACCCTCGATTATTCAGACAGGAATAGCTGTTTCTGAGATACCGGCCGCGAGTATTCGAGAAAATTTTATTCTCCCATCCGGGACGCCCAAGAATTTCTCGTCCAAAGGGTAGCCAAGGGGGCGAAGCAACGTCTGGCCTCTTTCCATTTATTACTCGTTTTCACTCCCATAAAAGGAGTGGCTGCCAGCACGGGGGTCGCGGGTTGACTCGATCACGGGGCCAGCAAGCCTGGCGCTGGCCTAAAAGTGAACGAAATTTATTCACGAATCGAAATGCAGGCGAGACTGCTCGCCCGTTCAGAGGCAGATGGCGAACCCGCGTCACCCGGACACGCCTTCCTCCTCTTCGACAACGAGGATGACGATCAGCTCTGATCTAGGGTCTTTTTCCATTCGGCAGCTGGCGGCTCGACGGTGTCGACGGTTCTTCGCGCCCGCGTCTCGGGGCCGGCAAACAGCGATACGTCTTCATTTAGCGACGTTTGCACGAATAATCAGTGCGAGGCTTTCCAGGATGCATAAATATTCCACCGCTAGATGCACAGGGCTGCAGGACAAATGGATTCGCGCGAAGGCAACGCCCGGCGGTCAAGCTCCGGTGGTAATTTAACGCAATACACACAATTAGGGCGGATAATTAATGTTAACGCTAGCATCAGCATAATTACAATTAGATAACGTCGGTATAATTAACACCATTGTTCCGCGACACATTGTGTTCGGTTTGTTGCGTGCGGTACGCGGAACAGAAACGACTAATTCGAACGGAACACGAATCCTAACGTGTCCTGCGTGGCGAAAAACCATAACCGCATTGTTCCTGCAGGTATCGTTGTGCCGCGATGCCGTTACATTGATTCCGGCACGTTCTCACGATTGTCTACAGCTAACCCACGGGTAAAACAGCGTTCAGGGACGGCTAAAAGCCTGCGGAGGCAATGTGATGTAAGCGATCTGCGAGGCACCGCAGCAATGTGTGCTTCTCACGGTGTGCAGTTCCAATTCCCTCCGATCAGCTCTGTTCAATCCTATTCAGATTCGACTCACTCCTTACGAACACATCTTACACGCATTAGTTTGAACAAACCCTTGTTAATCCTACGATGATTTTCACAGCTTCGAAATGGGTATAATTACAGGTGGCGTATGAGTTTCGTCTGCGCAATTAGCCCCAAAAATGAAATTTACCCCATGAAGAATTCTTTATGGAATAAAAGTAGTCCGCAAAAACTCAAAATCAATTATCACTCACGGATGAGAGAATGCTTAGATTTAAATATAGTATATTCCGTATAAACTTATAATCTAATCGAATCCTTTTCTTTGCAGGCCGCAGTGTTTTTGTAATGGGAAATAATTCGCATGGAATGACTTCTGGGCGTTGCAAGAAACTACATATATATAGTCGTAACATGTCGTCGCGTGCTATTAGCGACCCAGTTCTTATGGGTTGGCCCGACGCGCTTCGCGGCAACATATCTGCGGATATAGATACCCCACAGGGCTCGTTTTTGCGCCACCCTACGTCCCGGTGAAACGCGATGGGAATATTACGAAGAGATGATCCGTTCAGAGGCTGTTCAGGGACCAACCAGAGGCCAGTCAGCCAGCCAACTCTCGACGTTCCGAAGAATTGGTCAGCAAGGATAGCGGAGGACCATCTGTATATATATTCGTCGTGTTTTTGCCAACCACCACGAGTGGTTCGGCTAGCCATTGTCAAGATAACGACGTCATCGCCAGACACAAATGCCATTGAGAGCGGTTCCTCGATAATAGGCTCCTTGTTAGTATTACATGCCGCGCTTTGCACTTATTTACCAAAATAATGGTCGAACCATTTCCCTGAAGGAGCTCAAGTTATTATAAACAGGGAAAACGACGTAATCGTAGAATTTCGGCTTGCCTTTCAACTATTCGAATGAATGCGCTGCTGTACAGATTATATACGCAATTTCTATATAACCTACGTCCGTCCCACACTCGCGTAAATAATTTGTTCAACGCAAAATTGGAAACTCTCAACGGAATTGAATCAAGATGGTATCCAGGCGCTGGGCTTCGCGCTCGCCATTAATTTTCACCAATTTCTAGTTATTTCTGCTTCACGTCAAATGAATGGAAACTCAATTTGTACGACGAAATTGAATTCTCATTTGAAAAAAAAAGGAATAGTATTGTAACGTTCGAAGCGTTTTTGAGGCATTTCATACCAATAACCTTAGCTGTATAGATATAGATTTAGTAGAGAATTTCTCAGGGTAAACAATTTTGACTAGCCTCAAAGTCCAAACATTTGATATTAATAATTATGAAGCATTTGCGGTGTTATGAAACGAATATGTTCACAAAGTTGCTCTAGAATCGAAACAAAAAACCACTTTACGGAAACTTTCAAGGAAAATTTTGTACCCATTTGTGTTATGATTTGTACAATGAACAATAATTTGCCAAAAATACGAAAATATAAAAGATCAATGCCAACGCGCAGAGGGTGAGAGGCAATGAAGAGAGGGGAAGAGACCTTCCCATCCCTCTAAACCAGAGTCTCGCTAACCCTCCTCATTTGTCTTCTTCCAAGATAGGAGCGAAGTTTCAAAGACCTCTTCAAGTTGCATGGCTGGGGAGCCATAGTTACAAGCGTCTCCTAAATTTACTCATTGGAAAATTAATGACTCTTCGTGTTCGACGACGCACCACCCATTATACGATAATGTTTCCACCGGTAAACCTTTACTTTCCACTAGACAAGATACCATTCCCGATCGTTTTGAAGTTGATAAAAAATATCGAAAGCTTACCAAAAATTATGCCACGACCCATATGGTATGCTCTGAGGCTCACCGCGATTTGTGGGAAATCTACGATCGATTCAAGGTCTCAACTTGTTGTTTCACTGAGATTTTTCCTGTCACGCAATTTAATAGAACAAGGAGTAGTATTGGCTGAACAGAGACTAAAAGAAGAAAGATACCGAGTAAATGGAAAAACGTAAAGGGGAAAAGATTCAGAGTTCGCACATGAAAAGCTAAAACAGAGTATATAAAATTTTGGTATGACAAATTAAATATATTTCATGAAAATCCACACAATTTAGCGCAAAACCTACAAGTTTTTTCGAGAAAGGTTAGATCCATTTGCCTAGGCTAGATCAAAAGGATGAGGTAAATTTATGGACTGGTAAGCAACATCGAACAACAATTGAGTAAAATGCAAATAACATGAAAATAATCTGGGCTAAATTCGAGCAACGAACAACGAGACTTACGCTTACAATTAGCCAGTTAAAACGTCATCGTTGGAAAGAACGCAAATAAGATGCTGCGCGACATGGAAAATACTTCGTGATGACAGAAAAAAAAATTAAAATCTTACCTTGTTGATGAGTAACGAAGAGAACCCAGAAGTACCAAAAAAGAACGGAAGAACAAAGCACAGACATCGAATAGAACTATGTACGCCATGACTTTTAGCCATATTACTGTACACACTGCATGAATGGAACTCACTGCACGGTAGCAGACGAGACAGTAAAGCACCACAGACTGAGAAATACGAGACAGAATTAATGCGTGGGCATGTGACTGTCGTAGCTGAACTTGGAACACGGCGAATCCAACCTCGATACTCGCAATTTCGATAAGTCACGCGCGCAATGTTCAGGCATCTCTCGATATCCCCGATTTTACAATTAGTATCGGTGAAACGCGTGCGATCCCGCCCCCTTCCAACACTGGAGTGATAAGCTGTAAGCCACTTGGCTTGACCCTTACCGTCTTCAAAACACGCGTAGACGCCATGTATGTTTGGTTTCTGAGGCGATTCTTGTTCGTTGTCGATGTCTGTAATTAAGTGCTGCTCGTTTATTACTGTCCAACCAACCAACTCCTGAACCAAATCAAGACTCCTCTTGAGATTATCTCTCTTCCTAAAATCGTCTGATTTTTCACCTAACTGAATCCCGTAGTTAGTTTGCAATTGTATCGTGTTCATCAAGAAATACCTATGTATAGATAAATAAATACGTATATTATACACAGATATACTATTATTATGTATAATCATCATCAATATTTATGAAGGATATGTTCCCGAAATTGGCTCATGAATTTTTCCAAACCTTAATATTTCTTTAGGAGAATTTTTAATAACACTCCCAAGCCAAGACACCCTCAATCATTTTTATCGCAAACGGTATGAGCCACTTCATCGATTCTGTCTCACAAATCGTTAGCAAACTTCAAGGAAACACGATATGACTGTGACATGAGAATCTCAACGTTATACACCATGTCAATAACACTACCAAAGTTCCCGCATCAGCTACAACTAAAAGTTCTATGACTAGAAGAGATCAGTTGTTAAGTAAATTTGTACGGAAACTGTCTTTAGAATTAAATTGCAGTATCAAAGTTTCTTTTATTCACTGACCTGGATAAAGTATAAAGAAAGTATAAAGTGACAATATCGAATGAGTATTACCATGGTCGAACATCACGAATTAACCCAATATTTTTGTTTCCTTTTGCAGCCATCATGTCATCAAATTTTTGTTTTATTATTTTTTTCAGTGAGAGACTGACACAACATTTCAGTCCACTGCTTTATCTCCAAACGTTCAAATACGCGAACTTTTCTCTTTCTCGTTTAATTATCAGTGCGGGAGTTCGCTGCCCGCTACTCTATAGACTCTGAATGCACCGTGTGCTATACGGAAGACTGCGTAATTATTGAAGACTGTGAGAACAAAATGCAGGTGTAGTTGAGAAAATTTTTATTCACTTGATAGTATCTAAGTAACAGTGGTAGTTCGAAACTGAACAGCTGTGTCTAAAATTAGTAGTTCAAAACGATGGACCACTTTATGCTAATAACTCTGGAACAAGTACAGATTGTAGATATCTTTATTGGTAGCAAAGCATGAATAAAAGCAGTACGTTTTTTTATACATCTGACGCCCTTTAGTTGGCCTTAGAATCGCTTAAAGGGGTGGTCTCGACGGTCTAGTCGATTTCGACGTTGTCGTATATATTTCCAAATTTCAAAGTCCTACGTATCTCAAACGTAAAAAGGAGCTCAACAGTCCCATTCTATACGCCATCCTGAACAAAAACACTCCAATGCATTTTCCTTTGAAGCAGAAATAAAGAAATGGCATGAATTTTACGAGTTTACTATTGTGATATCGTAGAATATATGCCATTTCTTTATTTCTGCGGCAAATGAAAATAAGTTGGAGTATTTTTATTCAGAATTGCGTATGAAATACGACATGTACGCCAACGTCGAAATCGACCAGGGCGTCCCCTTAAGCACATCTGCATTTTTGCATCCATGAGATATCAGGCTTATAATTGAATCGATGGAATCCGAATTTCTTTCTTTTACAATTGCTAATTTTGTTAACTCTTCTTTTCCGTACAACGTCTGGAGTATACCTCGTAGACAAAACAGCAAAAACTGACCAGTAGCCCCGCAGCCCAAATGTAAAAAGCAAGTATCTCCGTCATCAAAGACAACTTCTTAACGGTTCTGATCTGCCCGTCGAACGGGACGGTCAACCCAGTCAACAAAGAGTTTATACTGATTTGATTCTCCCAGTACTGATGAAGGCCGGCTTCTCTAAAGGCTAGAGTGACCCAATCCAGCTTATCCAGGTAGGGTGAACCGTACGGTGTGAAGTACGTCGTGTACATTGGTACGAAGCACTGCTCAACCCCGTGATAGAGTGGAATTCCCTGCTGAGATAACAGCAACGGTCGCATGATGCCGTGTTTGACGGCCGTCAAGGAGCCCAAATAAAAATAGTCGGGATGAAGCTTCATGAATTTGTACCAGTCTGTATTTTGGTCTAGCAAAATCAACTTGATGGTTGGCGGCATATGGTCTTTGACGGTCTCGTAAAATTCTTCGTAACCGTATACCGTGTTCGTGAGTCTGATTACTTCATCCAAAGTGTTTACTTCTGGGTAGTAGGTCAGAATTGCTAATGCACTGTACAGTGCGCCTTGATAAGCGCTTATCACTAGCATCGAGAACAACGACCAAACGATAATCGGACCCTTATTTCCGAGCTGACGGTACCTTTTGGGATAGTATTGACCCAGAAATGTCGCCAACGTGCTCATAAACGCGTCAGCAGTGATGTTTCTCCGCTTATGAAGTACGCAAGTGTAGAGACCGTAGGCTCCGAGACTTATGCCGATGGCGAGCCAACTCATTTTTTGGTAAGGTCTGAACACGTTCGGCAACTTCAAACCACTCTTCGGGGCGATTACGTAGATGCCGTCAAAACCAAGCGGGTAAACTTGTTCAGTTCTTTCGAAAAATATAAAGTTCGCCAGCATTTCGTTGAACCACAATTCGTTGCTGAAGAAATTACGCTGTTTCCAACGCTCGAAACGATAGTTGAAGCCTGCATACAGAGGTACTTCTTCGTTGGATAGGTCGGGATATTTTGCGGTAGCGTTGACAGTTTGCAAAAACGCCTGGGCGTAAGCCCAGTCCACATCGACAAACACGAATTTACGTTCTTCCGGGATCCACTTTGGTACGTTCCTTCCTACAAATGGGACATACTTGGTACGGACTGGATGGCCCATCATGTCTCGAAGTTTGTCGTAAAATAAATTTGACGCGTTGACTTTTTCAAACGGGGCATTTCCCAGGTAGCGATTGTACGTGTAAACCTCATAACGGTTGTAGATTGAAACTCCAACGTTGAGAACTCTGTGGGTCCAGCACTCTTCGAAAAATATTTGCAATTCTTTTGCGCTTGGTTCAACAGCAGTCACGATCAGGTGTTTCGCTCTTGGGTTCCATGCGTACTGTAGCCGAAGCTTTTCAAAATGTCGGTGTAACTCGTCGAAATTACTTACCACAATTGTTACGAATTTATAAATTGTATCACTGCTATTGTGAGAATTTGCGAGATGGAATTCTGTCACTGCTACTAACGGCAGCTTCGTACCTTTCATCAGAATATCCAATATCCTGTTGCATCTTGGACACTCGCCGCTGACTAGAACGACGTTAGCTTTACTTTCAGAAAAAGCATTCTTCATAATTTTCAAAAGTAAATTCTCGTACTCGCGGAGATTTGCGTCTTCATGATTAATGAATTTTTTCTCCCAGTTAGCGGAAAATTGTGCCCCTTCACTCGGCGTGATAAAAACTCCAAAAATCACGAGAACACTGAACCAGCCCAGCATGGCAACTTGACAGAACGAAAGGCAAGTGAAAAATGGCTATTATCCATCAGGCGTTAGACTCAATAGTATGGACGATGCGAAGATAAGCATCAGCTATCCGTCAAGTGCAACCCTGATCGACCAACAAATTTCCCCGTTACGATTCCCATGAGAAATCGCGCTGTCCCGCTCTGGAGGCTCAATTTCTGCTAGCTATAAGAGATGCGTTTATACCCATAGTCGTTTCTCGCACGCGCTTATCATAAATTGTCGTACATTAAGCATGCACACTGTCCCACACTGGCGCACAAATTGTTACAGTTGCCTCATATTCATCGGAATAGTCACGTATGTACTTTACAAGCCGGATAAAGTTTTCACTCCCGATATACGGACGCGCAAAGCAACCGTACGTATATGTATAGCGATGAAATGATCAACAACAACACAAGTCCACAACAACTGTGTTTCCCATTTGCACTGCCAGATTTTTCATAAAGTACAAAGATAGCTGTGAAAGTTGCGAGACGGTGTGTAATTACATTCAGCCCTGTGCAAAAAATTGCGTAATTCGCGAAGTGACACCGCGTTTTGGACGATTCATCATATAGTATTTTTTATGTTTTTTTTTTTTTTTTATGAAACAATGAAATTTTTATATAGTTTAGTTACGCAACGAAAAATTTACATTCAGTAACTAATGCACAAGAATATTAAAACTCGGTAAATGCTACAATGGCGGATGATATATACATTTAACGACATGACGCTATGCTATCAATCATTGAACAAGACGCGAATATTATTCCCCCAAGAGTATTGCTTGTGTAGGAAGAAACACGTGATGAAGCCGTCCGCAATATTACCTCAGGGAATCTTGATATAACAAATACGATACTATGTTATACAAATATGTCCCGATACGGTACGATAACGGTTGATGATGGAAAAGCAAGCTTGAAAAAAAATACGCACCGCTGCTGAGAGATAAATGTTCACAGCTTTTACCGCCCCGTCAAAGTGCTTTGATTTCAAAAAACAGTACCACGGGAATATTAACGAGACATAGGCGGTGCAATAATCCAGAACGAAAATTACATATTGGACATGTTGACATTAGAGGCGTACAAACAGGAAAGTTTCTCATCGACAGCGATCCTCTTCGAGGACCTGGGGCAACACAGGCTTCCAGTTCGGTGGATTCATTAACCCTCGTTAAGCGCGGGCGTGCGGAATTCCTGGCAAAAACTAGACAGAGTTTGGGCGAGACGTAAAACTCTGATCAAACAACCGCTATCAGATAACGATTCGATTTTTATCGAAGTACCTTTTCGTTTGATTGCCAACTAACGACACTAAGCACCTTCGTGCGTGCTACCGATTCGATTGGCCACAAATATTTCCCCCTCTTCGAGTATTTGCACGGCATTGAGTACGCCGGAGATCAGGACAACTAAAGAGGTACACAATGGTGAACCAGGAATGGACCAACAAAACCGTAACTTGCTTTTACAGGTATTCTCGAGCGCAAGCAGCGAGGAAAAATGAGATTTCCGCTTAATTAAATAAGCCGCTCTTGGCTGCGACGGTCTTCTCTTATACGTACCTAGTCTTCCTTTCTTCGCGTTCATTCTATTTTCTCTTCATTTTATATACCTCATACTTTTCATTAATTCTCTTTACCAACCTTAGCCGCATGCTACCTTAATTCCGGCTGTAGGTGAGTAAAAAAATTTCATCGTCGTCGGGGAGAATAATTTTTAGAAATGAGTTAATGTTTTTTTCATTGTTCACGATTTTTACCCAAGATGAGCTTTTTGCCCCGGTGTGTGTCAACCCATTAGCTAAGAATTACGATAGGAAAGTCTAAAAGTGCGTTGAGTATTGTAACCTGTATAGTCACAATGAACCACTCTGAAATTTGCATGGTCATTGTAGTACCAGAAACGAAAATTGTCCGAATTAGTCGACCCTTTGGAATTGCACAAAATATTATTACGAAAACTTGAAATGTTGTCAATCACTATGATTGATGATGGTATAACGTCTATTGTCGTCATATAAGTATACTATTACTGTATGGAGAAGCGTTTCACCTCCCATGCCAATTGCAAAAAAGAAAATACATGACGTATAAATACGTACTCAATGAGCATTTTGTGAAGTCGAGGCTAGTGCTTTGCTGAACTTGCTCGTGAACAGACATCATTCACGTCTCGACAAAAATTGTACACTTTTCTCTTTCTTTTCAATACCGACGAAGTCAATTACGTTCAGCAAACCATGCTGGTGTTTCAAATTTTGAAAATATTTTCACAAATATCAGGGGTATTCCCGTTTATCAGGCAGAATAAAACTTTCCGCGTATCTAAGTTATACTTGATATCGAACCTTTTCATTGCAATGTGTCTGGTAATAGTTGCTGGAATTTTCGTGACTGACATGGTAGAAAACAGAGTACCTCAAAAATTAGTACTAACTGAGCGGTACCAGCTTTATTTACCGGGAGATGTTATGGCAAAAGTAATATTTGTCGGAAATATGGCTGCTTCTTTGACCGCAGTGTTGACCAAATTCATTTGGAGAAATAAGCACGTTAAGAATTTGAACGAGATTTTAATCTTTTCTTGTGAACATAAGCTTGACTCGATTTTCAATTGCACGGTGATTTCGGATTACTATTTCATCGCCACCCTGTGTATTTCACTGTTAAGTAAATTAGCTATACCAGTGATGAACATATTGACCGGCTACTGCACAGTGTGCTATCTTTACTCATCGGCAATAGAGTTACCAGCAATTGCAGATGAAATCATGTTGTGCGTTGTCTACTCGGCACTATCAAAATATCAACAGGCAATCAGAAAAAAGATTTCAGACCTAGCAATGCCCAGAAGAAGCGAACAAATTGCCAAAGGAAGTAACTGCTATGCATCCAAAATAGCAGTTGGTCAGATTTTTCCAAGTCAAACGGAGCAATTTGACGTAACGAAAACGCAAATCAATTATGCCTGCGGTAAGTGCCTCGTGTTCTCTTAATTGTAACGTAACTGTAACAGATGACCGGTAATCGATCAATTTTAAAACCGTAATTTTTTATTTCATGCTACAGATTGGAACGTATCAATTTCAGCTCGAAAGTTGGAGCATCTGAGGCAGATAAATTTGAGAATGTTCAACATTCAATACAAATATACAGCTTTGCACCAATATCAGCTATTTATTTCAACGGGTGTTTCAATTATAGAAATAACCAGTGTAACTTTCATACTCTTTGTTATCGTAACACAGCATGTTAGAATTCATTCAAACTTCGCCACATGGTTGGCTGTAAGGTTGATCGGGATTGTCACGTCCAACCTGGTCAGACTGCTCACGCTATGTTATTACACGGACAAAGCGTTTGCTGGGGTAAATATACTGTTTATTATAAGCATAGAATTAAAAATGACCTAGTAGTTTTATCATTTCTACGATCTGTAGATATAAGCGCAATAATTGTCGAATTCTTGAAAAATCAACGGTGGCCAGAATATTTTTAACCGAGTTTGGATGATTGATGCACCTCACCATTTTGGAGAAATATTTTCATAAGTACGAGGAAATTTCAAACTGTTACATTACGAATGAATTGTTCATTTATCAGGGAGTGGCCATAAAGTATACCGTACAAGAAATGGCAAGCGCTTCCGAAGATCAATATTTTTTAAGGGTGTCGAGAGTCTTTATGGAACAACTGCACATGAGAAAGCCATTTAAAATCTGTGGAGTATTCGCGTTCGATAGGCGTCTTCCAGTTACCGTAAGAAAAATCAATAATCAAAATCGTGGAAAGTATCGGTTATCAAAGAAATGTTGATGTGTCATATGTATTTCAGTTCTTGGGATACGCCATAAACTATATGGTCGTGCTGGTTCAGTATTTAGGATTTAAACTGTAGACATAACGATTCCCGAGTCAGCATATGACGAAGTGTCTTGACGAACGATCAAAGGCAATTACCACAATGTTGCGTTTATTCGCTAACCATGCCAGAAAATTTGTTAATTAAGAAATCACCGATGAGGCGACAAAGCTGCTTGATGCCGGATCACAATCTCTCCCAGAGCCCGGTTGATGTAATAAGGAACTTGTGGCGCATACCTAGTACATTAACATTCTTAATATAGTTATTCCTGACACTTACCTCGGCTCGGGGAGCACCGAGAACTCGGAGCGATGATGGACGAGGTGGTATAATTAGTCACAACGAGATTGGACCCGAGGTGTGCGGGACTGCCTGCAGCAAATGCAAGAGTCTTAAGACGGATGGAGCAGAACTATGCCGCAGTCACGCGCCAACCACCCGTGGATTTATACTTGGGTAATGGGGTTTCCTAGCGCCGTATAGTAAGCAGTGAGGTACTTCATTTCCCGATTACCGGAAGAGGGAAGATCATAAAGATAACCGGCTCCGACTCGGTAACTAAAGTTACCCGGATCCCCTGATTTTGGATTTGTCGAACAAGGACTGCCGGGGTCGCAATGATGCCGATGCAATACGTAGATAAGCGACAAGGGGCAGCAGCATGTGGGTGTTGAAGAAAGGCGAAAAAATTCTTTAAATATTGTTGTACACACGATAACGGAGATGCGAAGCGATATATGTTTTCAACTTCAAAATAAAGCCCCAATAACTTGTACAAGACTAGATTAGAGACTTGCGGAAACAGATCGCGCAGTTCGATACAACTGTCGAGTATAAGGTAATAAATAGTGAACCAGTTATTGACACCTTTGAACACAATTATTGATCTTTTATTTTCCAAAATTATAAATCGATGGCATAAATTTTCAATTTCTCGATGACTAAAACCAATTGCTGGAGGATTAGACACCACAAATTTATTTTTTGATAATTTTGGAATCAAGGATTAAACAAATGCAATGAAAAAAGGTTAATAATTGGGACAGGGTCAGTAACTTGTACACTTACCTTGATTCTTAACGTTGTCACGACTCCTAATGGCTACGCGACCTGCAAATATTTGCATAGCTACCAGCTAATTCGGGACAAAGGAGTCACTAATTGCAATCAGTGTCTCAGTCGAGATGGAGTTTTGCTGATAAATAAGTTGAATTGTGTTATCGGGTGGGGTTTTACTAACCGTACATCTATTTATTAATTAAATCCACGATAATTAGTACATACGGAACTCCAATTACGTTTATAAAATAAAAGAAGAAAAAAAAACAGAGAAGCTCCGCAGTCGTTATACATTGATAAACTATGACGACGGCGATTGAGTGCGGCAAATAACAATTCATTTTCAAGTATAAAAAAACGTAACACACCGTCTGTGTTAAGTGCGTTAAAAATCTAGTACTATCATCAAAAATTTCTCGTCGCTCAGGTATAGACTTAGTTTGTCGAGGAATAGGATTTTTACTAATCGGTATGAGCGCATAAATAATAACAATTCGTCGCTGCCAATCCTAATTTGTTATCTTCGTAAGTATTATAAATTTTTTGCCACTCATCGATAACCGACCGTTTTAGAGAACAATCAAGATTATATTTCCCAGAGTAGACCACCACTTTTATTTAATATATTTTTTTTTTCCTTTTGTCATTCATTCGCGAATTCCGATCACGTTCAAGCGCCCGCTGCTACCAGCTACGCGAAAATTCTTGGAAGGTGAGAATATTGATGGGCCGCAATGTGTTTGTCCGTGAATTATTTCTAGGAGACCTAATGCCTAGAAATTGCCATATTCCTGCTACCAGATCTGAAATATTTTCGTGCCGGTGTCCAACGCCTAATATTTGATTGATCGAAGTAGCGGTTTCATTGAGCTTATGTAACGTACAATTTTAGTACGTACCGCGAAAGTCAGAATTATGCAAACATCGATATTACAGCAGATAAAAATACTCTCTTACAATGATCAACGGCTCGGTTAAATTAGTGACATTATTAAATTCGGGCTTTTAGCAAGGGCTGTGTAGTGAGCAATAGTAGGATGGGTTCGGGGCAAGGAAGGATTAGGTAACTGTCTCAAAGGGTCTGGCTAACGGACCATAAAGAAGGATGTAAAACAATCTGCATTTCAAGCTACGCCGCTGGCGAAACGAACCGTTTCTTCAGTAGCTATTTTATACTCATTTCGCAAATATTCGCGGACTATCCTTGGCTTTATCTAACATGAAAGAACGACCCGTACCAGTTAAACACGACTTGCCACTTAAATGGATGATGTGCAGAAAAGTTGAGCCGATTGTTCTCAACAATAAACTCAAGGAGATTTCAAGGGACAACTTGACCATTAGATCGTATGAGATTATTAATTAAAGTTTTTTTATTTGTAGTGAATATTGTAGATATTATCAATATAAATGTATAACTAAATTACAACGTTTATGAAACTTAAGGAGACCGCGTAATCCGAGTTTGGTAGAGTTTAACTCTAATTCTTAAAAAAAAAGTATATACAGTGATCTCGCTGTTCGATTCCAGGAAACGTAGAATTTCTTTTTTGTGCACTACTGGTATACAGTGCATTCGATAAGGACATTAGAGTTTCTATTTTTTTCAATGTATAATGTAATACTCACGAAAACATGAGTTATCTTGCGAATTCACATTATGTATAATCAACGACATATCATTACGCGATAATGCTACCCACTGTATGATTTGATATACCCAGTAAGCGAGATTAAATACATATTCCTTTCATTACACGTATATGCCTATCGTCAAGTGGGCCACCACTTGATTGTTTAAAGTCTATCTGTGGAACCATAATAGATTCACGTCCATTGCGAAACCAACAAAATTCTCCGATGAAACTGATTCTGTCAGAATTTTCTAAGTATTTTAAATATCTTTAGCTGTACCCTGAAAAAATGAGGTTGAAATAATATGGTACAACACGCCCGGAGTAGACAAAGAATTCTAAATCTAGAAAACTTCACAAGTTTTTACGATCTAAGCTTATTGATAAATCAGGTTTACAAATCAGAAGGCATAAAGCGAACGTATGCGTAATTTATGCTTAATTTATGATCGAAAATTCTAGTACGGAGTCTGTTTTGAATAAACCACGAACAATTTGTGAGAACTAAAACTATACAACCAGCCATCAGGCAATGAGGAGCCATTTGGAATGTTTTCATTGTCTGTTGGAACAACAACTTAAATATGCAAGAACTGGAAAAAATAGATAAATTGTCAACAATCGAGATGATGAATGGTTAATAAACAGTTTTTTCTTCGAACTTGAAGATTGAAAAGAAATAGGTAATTTAAAATAAATGAACCTGATAGATGGCCATTGGATTCGATGATTTCAAAAATAATAAATCATATTGAGAAATTCAATGACTTTATACATTGTGTCAGTCCAGCTACTTATGTATTTAGTATAAAACCGTGTAGAAATGTTTTTTTCAATGACGTTTTCTTAATAAAACAGCAATTGAACATTACAGTCACTTCAGTATAGTTGTTGGATCGAAATTCTACGTATATTTGTAAAAAATATGAATGTCTGACATTCAAGCTTGTGCTTCGTCAATCATCGATACTTGTCTCGCTCTCAATTGATCACGGTTGTTCAGAGATCATATCCTAGTATAATTCATAGAATATTTACCAAATTACTTCTACTCATTTCACTCGCTTTTGCTGTCTTTGGCGATAAATATCATTCGCTGGTGGAGGCGGCAGATCGTCATCTTCGCTATCATCACCACCCAAACGAGTTCTCCGACGTTTCGATCCAATCTGTGTACCGTCGTTACTCTCATCGACTATCCAGTGCACAGACTTTGCAAGATCAAAAAGCTTGGTATCGCATCCATTGTCTGCTACAGGAAGTGGAGCTGAAATAACACAGATTCATCTGAATATTTGTGCATCTAAAATGTAACGCTTACCAAATTAGCGAGATTACTTCACTAAATTTCATAAACACATCAACCAAGGCTTCGGCACTCACCATGCTCCGGTAATTGGATTCTACTGAAAACGTCGACAAGCAAATCGACTGCAACAAATGGTCCTCGGAAGCATCCAGGCGGCGGAAGCATTGTACATAGTTGAGCAGCAGCTGGAGGTAACGGGAAAGTACCGCCTGAAAACAAATAATTCAATTCTCGTTGAAAATGTTAACTCACCAACAATCCAAATCTGATACAGTCTCGATATAATACACCGTACAATTACTGATACCTAATCTTACCTGGTACTGGATGTTCACCCGCCAGGGCGTTTACTTTTGGTTTATAAGGTATCATTTGTGACAAATCTGGTCTTGGCAGAGATGCCATGGACTCTTCAGGGTCGGTTACCCTAGGTGTTATGCCAGAATTATTCCTTACTACGTTGGACACCTCCATGTAACCGATAGATTTCAATTCTATCGGTGTACAAGGATAGAGATTGAGGAACTTATACCTGTCTACCAGCTGAGCAGTCTCCTTACCTTCAAATTCTTTTATCTAGTAAGCAAAGTAATATCATCGAGTTAGCAAGTATTCCTTATACTTGAATATCTTGACGGTCATTTATAGGCTGTAAAACTTACATTAGGTACTGACCTTTTCTAATACTGCACTTCGCCGCTTTTCAACTTTTACGATACTGGCCAAGTCACCAATGTTAGATTCAAACTCGAGAAATCTATTCCAAATATCACTGTAAAAACACGATACTTTATAAATTTACACTACATTCAGAATTGCAGTCTTTCAACAAGTAAACCAACATTTACGAAGTTTCATGCACCATTGTAAACGAAACTCAAAGCAGAAACTTCTATGTACAACTACGAGTGCTGTAAACGTAAACGGCAGAAGTTTTCTTCAAATAATTTTCCACAGAAGCATAAAATGTAAGTATAACTGTACAACTTTAGTTTTACGTTGATTAGGTTTTAGCTCAAGAGCATATTAGTCAAAATCGTAATTAAATCGTCTCTGCATTTACATTAGAAATGTACTAAATTAAACTAGTTGTTCGTGTATTGACACTGCTACTTACACAGATTTTTCTGGCTCTAAACTACCTGACGATAATACCCTCTCAAAAAGTACTCTCGTATTATTGTCCTCTGCAAGGTAATATCAAATGTTATATTCAAATTTAAATGAAATAAGTACAGATGGTTTACAATTTAGGATTCATTTTTTATACTCTTGCGATATGATGCTGATCTTACCATTTAAATGAGAGAGATAATCTATGTAGCACAAGATGTATTCAGGATTATCGCTGAATTTTTTTAGGCCTAATTCAAAGATTCTAAAAGCTATATTCTTGTCTTTGGTGCAGTAGTACTCCATCAACGCGGCGGCAACGTAAACCTGATGTGCACATCTAGCATCTTCTCTAGCTCTTTTGAAAACTATCCTGGCTGATTTGATCCCTTCAGCACGTCTTGCAAATTTCATGTATTGGACGTACGCCTGTGGAAAAATATAAATGATTCATTGTAAAGGAAATTAACGTAACAAACATCAGCAAGCTCCACCGACAAAACATTTATGTATATTTTTCATTGCAATCTCTAGTAGTGCAATAAGCAAGACTAACCAAAGTGGGATCGATGTCTGGGATATCTAGGAACTTCTGATAGATTTGATGGACTTTTTCATACTTGACTCGTCCTTCTTCAAAATCAGCATGAGCAAAATAAAGCAGCATATTTTTCGAAAGTAAGGTATTTGTCGCTCTTTCGAACATTGTTGCAGCCTCGTCGCTCAGATTTTTAGCTGCATTCACATCACCCTTCTCAGTTAGTATCTTTGAGCTCAGCTCTAAAAAGTGTGCAGCTTGATGCCAGACCGCAGGATGATGCCCAAGACAGAGAAGGCACTGCTCAATCGCAAACATCACACGGCGAGCAACAAGCGACGTATCCTCTGTTCGCAATGGATTGCTGCGCTCCCAGGCAATGTACTTTTTCCACAATTCAACCTAGACATTGAAAAAAATTGGACAATACTTAATACCGGTATGTTATGATTGTATAATCGTTACACAATGTCTGAATTCCTCTACCTGTTTAACTTCTTCAGAGTGACCCGTTGGTGGAACACTAGGGGCACTTCTATTTAAGCCCCTTGTTACTGCTTCCAGCTCCTTAGCCACTCGTCTCGCATTCATGTAGTCTCTAGACCTTTCAATAGCCATTTTTTCAGCAATTATGGGATTGATGTTTTGTTCAAATGCCATATAATCTTTCCATAACTGTTCCATATTAATCATTGGATTTATAACACCGCGTTGATATACCTATAAGGGAGCGATACTTCATATTACAATCTAACGTAGTATTAATATGTGCGGATAAAACAATCAAAGTTACCTTTCGCACAGCACTAATCTTTTGATTTTCTGCGTAAGAACCGACAGCTTCAACACTTTTCAAAAAGGTGACATAATCGTTCCAAATACTGTAAGAATGGATATCCATGCCAATTTTATCCAATGCAAAATCATACGCCTGTGCCATTTTCTCCCTTTAAAATTTTAATTTTTGTTAAAACATATTCGAGGTTTTTATATGCTATGTAATAAAATAGTTAATTACATCCAGTTGATAATTGAAAGAACTATCTTAAATCTAGTGTAATAAAAGCGAGGAGTATCATGCATAAAACTGTTTATTCTTACTTGTACGAAGCAAGGCTTGCTTTTGTTTCTTTGACGTAAGAAAGATAGAGTTTCCACAACTCAATATTTAAGATTTTCATAAGACATCTTTGGAAGAGCTGTTGAAACAAATCGTACAACATGAAATGTAATATACGTGTTTAATAAATTACTGAACGAATGGTATCTATTACATGGTAGTCACAGAAGAATCTGAAACTGAATTGTACATTTATCCACTACCTTACTTACCAATAAGGGCAAACTCTGTCTAGCACAATTAATTGTACAATATTGAAATCAAGGAATGTGTAACATTAACAATAAACATAAAGTTCCTTACTGTACATATTTCCATAACAGTGGTCCACTCTATTGAGTGAACGATAAATTGTGGGTTGAACAATACATCATTTCATTCATTACTTATTATTTATATTTTATTCTTTCATTAAGATTGATCATTATTCACTTAACACATTACAGACGGACTATGCGTGCATGTTTTTCACGATCTACACCGAGGCGAAGAGATACATATACATATTCGGTCTGCAATGCATCGGTAATAAGAATGAAACCAAGTTGTTCGTGTGATAGAAAAAAATTGAATGGGTGATAGGAGAAAATGAACCCCACAAAATAAAAAATTCATTTATTGAGTGCAAACGTGGGGATGATACTTTTTCTTTACCTTAAACTATATGGGATCGAGAAATAAATGATCCCAAAACATTCGAAGAAAATGAAGACAAGGCGAAGCAGCATGAAGTGACACCGGTTTTTGGCGTTATGAAATAAAACCATGGGCTTGTCATAGCAAGAAATAAAGATGCTTTTAAATAATATATTGACAAAAAATAATTCATCATGGATGAAATAAATTTGTTAATTTTGGGAACTGTTCAAACTGTATAACACAATCCCCGCAAAGGCTTTATTAATTTTGACATTTCTATGGATGAGGAAATATTCACAGAGATAGTTCAAAAGATAATGAAGTGAGACAAAAAGTATGGCAGAATATATACAATTTCTGTACAAGTTAGTCGTATGAAATACTAACAATTGAAAAGTCTAGAGAATAGCAATTGGTCACTTCACGCTACCTCTATTTATTCTCTACAAATACTTGAGGCATTGATATGTACGCAATAAAACTGCATCAAGTAGATGTGCCAAGGAAAGGTATTGTAATATTTGTAATAACAGTTTGTCAAAGGAAATCCCGATGCACAAGTGTGCTTTTATTAACCGAATAGGTCACAGAATTGAATTTATCTGATACTAGTAATATTGACGTAAAATGCGCATGTTTACTCCACGAATAATATGTTGAGTATCAAAATAAAAGAAGGATTGAACAGACTAAAAAGATTCTTCATTTTGTATTTACGCTCTTTTATTTATCTCTTCAAAGTTTCACTGTATTCAAAGCTTATTCATTTATTGCGCTGAAACTACAACATATCAGTTTACGAAAATAATTATTTACTTGAAATAAGTCAAAATAGGGCGAATATTGTACGAGGCAGTTACACAACAAAAGAATTGCAGTGATCTATGAATTTTGGAAGATTAGAGTACAAGCTAAATTTTCATTTTTACCTTTTGACTTTATTCTACCAGAAGTACAGTTGATAATTTCAACCTGTGACCTAATCGAGACCCAAGAATATGTAGCAGGAAGGAATATAAGGCTGTTACATTCAGAAAGTCACCTTTGTCGATACATGTAAAATTTTTTCTAATACTTGGGATTCGCGTCAATTAATCTAAAACTGGGGCATGCAAAACTTTGAGTTTACCGACAAAACTGACCTCCCGATTGTTTGAACACAGCAGTAATTTATCAATGAAATAAGTTATTGCTTGTTTGTGGTGAAATAAATTTTTTTTTATTCACCTCACATGTATTATGTAAAGTGCTCAGCATCACATAAAATGATAGTATCTTGTTACGACGGATTAAAATACCATTTATACTGACAGCAAATCATCTGTATTCCTATGCAAAGGGTTGTTCAGTTAAATGCATGACTACATATGTCCCGGCATTGATATTCAATAATTACGACTTTATAAGTATTTAATTATTCGCTTCACATACACCTATCTCTCACCAATCATAATATAACTCATCACACTCGGCAGACAGCAACAGGCATTCAGGCATGCATAGAATGTGCTCCGTCGCAGGATTAAAATGACCATTTAACCCTGAGAAACTAAGTACATGGAAACCTGTGATAAACCAGTCGAGCTGCATATGTGCCTCAAATTTACTCAGTGTTGATATTTTGTTATCACTTTAACCCAGGAAAGAAAACATACGGTAAAAACTCGACATCTTGCTGCACACGAAGCAGTGAAGATTGAATATTATCAGAAATGGCAAATTGTGAAATACCTCGAAGACACAGATTCGTTTGGATGTTCGAAGGTGGTGAAATCTTAGATCTGTTCAACGCATAAGCATGGCCTTTATTTATTTCAGCCAATATAAATACTATGTACCATTTGTTATTGCAAATCAGATTCACGCTGCCAAACAATTCCCATAAATGCGATAACGCGGTCCAGATCATAAATGGAGGTGGAGCAAGATATCAAGCTTTCCCTGTGACACCAAAGATGAAAATAATTGTTTACAATTGTAACAGGATACTCGAAAAAGTTCTGAATACTCAATATCAAATTTGCTACGTGAAATTAGACGGATATTCTTTCAATATTTATTACTTCCCGAAGGTTTATATTTAAAGAGTGATAACGGTTTAACAACTTCTTTTGAACCTAAAATAAATGATACCGTTTTTCATAATAATGTGAATTTATAATTACTTTGATATATTATTAACTATGCAAGAAAAACCACCTGAATCAATTTATTGTAGCAACTGGTTTATTGAACTCTGATTTACTTTGCTAAAAATATATACCGAGAAACCTTTATGAAAACCCTGTGTATTTAAGATTTTGTTCACTGGTTGATATATAAATAAAACTCCGATATTTGAAAATATTTTATTTGCCCAATCACAAACACATCATTGTTAATCATAATATTGTCGAAGCGAGGAAAATTTAGATATTGTATTCAATACAGAACCTAACAATTTAGCATACCTTCTCAGTAATAGTGAAATGAAAAAAATTCATACTTCACCCGAATTTTTGGTTATGAATATTTCTGTAGACATTTTTAAACTTTTTAACTGAACAACATGTACATACATGTATATATTATATAACAAGTGAAAACCAACATGAAACTACCACAACACAAATTATTCAGAATCAAGTTGGTAATCCAGACAAATATTGTGAACATACCTTTTCCACCTTCTCAAAGTTGCGCATTTTCATCTGAAACCAAGTACATATCATACAATTATACAATGACAAGTCGTAAATATTATTTGACAACGAACTACTACTAGCCTATAAACGCTGTATTTTATGTGAAAACAAATCCATTAATACATACGATGACTATCAGCTATGAGGATGAATAAGGGTTTGCCATAATTCAACGTTACGTCGTGCACAATTTTACTGCCTATATTTTGACAGGTGTAAATGACAGCTACGATTACCTCTTGCTCAATGTATATTTTCCAGTAACGACCAGCTGATGGGAACACGTTGACAAGTTTTTCAAATACGGATCTCACTTCGGTGATCGGTCTGTTTTGAGCCTCCCTAATCAATATACTCCATGCTTCTAAGTCGTACGGCGATTCTTCGACAGTTTTCTGAGCCCGTTGTAGTTTTTCGTTTCCCCAATCCTGCAATCATTTAAACTTGTCTTACATGTTTTCGTTGAAGTTTTTGTCATACGAAATGAGAATTTCTAAACTGTAATGTGGGAAGAAACACAGTTTAAAGAATAAACTAGAATCGTATTCTAGTTCAATAAAGACTAATATCAGCAACAGAAACAAAAAAGAATAGGAAAAAGCTACAGTTTTTCGGTAATCCGTCAACTCGATAAATAAGTCGGGCATTCCGATCTAAGAAGTGAAATTAGGCGAGGTAAGGTTAGGTTTGGGATTAGGTTATGTTGCAGACAAAAATCAGCAGTTTGCCGGTACAATAATTCATACGTACAAATTCAGTTTTTTCTCCAGACATGATTCTTAGGATCAGTGGCCTGGTATCCTACACGTATATCTCTGAAAAATAACGTAGGAAATAAATTGTTATTTCCTAAGATTATCCAAACCCCGCGTCGGTACCCACTACGCACCACTACGCACTATTCAACTATTTATCCACTACTTGATTCGATACAAGTACGATGCAACTCGACCCTTCGAAACCACACAGAAGCGCGACCTCTTCCGGTTATTCTGAATCTGCTCGTGACTTGCCGATAAAACAGGCAGCCTGTACCAAAGCATATACCATGTATACGAGGGTATACAAAGAGGTTCTCTCTGTACAAAGTGTCCGTGCAGTAGACGCAAATTAAGATGGCATTGCTGCAGCAAAAGTTCCACAAAGCGCCAATCACATTGAACCCTGATTGCTAAGCGCCAATCAAATTATGACCCTTATTGCTTATGACCATGCTTATGACTCTGACGAGCACCATTCCCATTCACGTGATTTCTCATTTCTCTTTACCTGTACCGTTCATAGCCTGAGCCGAAAATACCGGACATACGGTCTCAATTATCTTTGAAAAATAGACCATAGACTTGAATAATAATCACCAAGCCAAGAAGAATATTATAAATCGTCACAAGAACAGGAAAGTTTGAAATTCAATTATTCTGGGGTGTAAGTGATAGATCGTGTATTGGGTATTTTCCTCAGTTTAAAATACGTTTTAATTAAAGAAATGTGGAGGTGAAAACAACGATGTTTCGTTCTCTGTTAACATGCTATTATCACACTGTATAACCTATAAAAAAATAACGATAATGATGACTATAAATAATCAACTATTCATTGTTCTACATTGTCAAAACTTTCACGCATCCACCAGAGGCAATCTGTCAATTTCCTTCTCCTTCGGCGTCCCTGCGTAGGTAGCGTGCTGTTCGATGAGCTCCTGCAGTCTAGCCACCTCGATCTGTTGTTTGGACCACGTATACCGGCAATAAACCCAGTAACTCCATGTCGAGCCGACGAAGGTGGCCATGCCGATGTGCGAGGCGAGTTTCGGTTTGCTGGTAAACATGAACGTACCTAAGCCGCCGACAATACTGCAGGTTATTCCGGATAGGAAACTATTTCTGAAGCATGGAATCCTTGTAACGTCTCTCCCGAATAACATCAGCGGCTTGTGATCGTCTTCTTCGTCCATCGCATGCGGAGTACGTTATATATTCTCAAAATATATTGGATTTATGTTACTTGACAGAGGCCGAAAAGCGTTGCAGCGACGGCAAGTTAAGTTTTACGTAACCTCGACTAGACTAGAGGCCTCTGTATGATGCGAATCACACTGTCTTGCGCCGCGCGGAAATACGACCGATAAAATAGCGCCACCCCAGCTTTGACAAATACGTTGACTGAAGAGTCTTCAGTCAACGACAAATAGTAGCAGCAAGCGCGCCTAAATTTGATCCAGAAGACTGTTTTTTCCAGTTTAGTATATGTGACGGTAATTTTACAAGATTTATCTGTAAATGTTCAGAGCACGATCTTCCAACCGTTGTTCAGTGTATATATGTTCCATCGAATCGCTAAGATAAACAAGAAGACATTATGATATCAACATTTTATTTTCATATAGCAAATCAGTTTTTCTTTTATAGAATGTATACAAAGAAGGACATGTGGATAGAATAGTATGAAATAAATAATCACAGTATGAGTAAGTAATGGCAATAACAAAAAAAAAAAACTGATTATAATAATAATAAAATTAACATCACTTACAATTAGCGTAATTTATCAGGTAAAAAACATTGTGCCACTTGAGTATGATAATAGTAATTAATTAAAGGGAACAGAGTTTTTTCAACACTGGTTAAACTAACCTTTGTTATGCTCATTCCGTCTATGAAAATATACTTTGGCTATAAGTTTGTATACATCATTTGTATTCTATACTATATCTTAAATTGCCTTTGATTTTCCACTATGCATTTGATTACCTACTACTTACATTTTATCATATCATCTTATATCACTGCTATCATACATATCACTACTTACGGAAGGCACTAATAATGGCTACTATAGAATGAGAACAGTCTGTACAAATATAGCCCAACGCTTAAACTAATTAAAGCTACAAGATGCCACTTTAAGACACGAGATAAAAAAAAGAAATGAAGTAATTTTATTTGTAATATTTCTGGTAATTAGATATTCTGGAATAATATACAGCGTTAAGCACACAGTCTCGATGGGTAAGCGACTTTTTGGAAAATCTTCTTCTATCTCAATTTGTTTTGTTTTTGCTGCTAGTTAAAGTTAGTTAAGTCTTTGAATCGGTCACCTGGAACAAAAACAAATCCGAACATTGCATTTCATTCATCATGGTGTCAAGTTTTGGTCAAATTTAATATAAGATCTCTTACCCAGGGTTTTCTTTTTACCAAAGCCTTTCTTTGATTGAGAATTTTTATCAGCAGCTTTCGAATACTCAGCCACCCTTTGGTCAAATAACTTCATATGATCTACGCAAGATAGATTCAACCCTTCTATTTTCAAAATTCGATCGTGTATAAACTGATTGAACATCGTTGTTTCCACAAACCATTCGAGGAAGTATTGAGTTCCACGCGATGGCCCAGCTTTTACAAATGACTCTTTCTGTAATACCGAAGTCAGAAATATGTAATGCCCGTGTTATATTTTCATTATACCACAATGCGAATTTAGACAATGAATGTGTTGTTTAGAAGATTAATAAATGATACTAAACATAAAATTTAGTTTTCACATTAGCAAATCATTGAGACGATCACATTATAACAGCATTTAATTCAAAATACAGACAGTTCTATCCTTTATGTAACTGCCGTTCAAGCATGTACGTACCTCGAAGACGATTTTCCCATCTTGTTGAGTGACAATGTGTGAATCGCAATGGGCGCAAGTTTCGACAAAGACCCTTAAAAATGCTTCAGAAACTAAAAAGTTTCTAGAACCATCACCGGTTTTGGTGTTGTTAGACACCAATTGTAGAGCTGATTTCAGTCCCTTCTGAAGTCTTGACGGTAAAATGGAAGACTCATCTCCAACGGCTGAGATTACCTTTGAATTGTCCAGGTCTACAATAATCCCCTGAAAAACGTTTCCAATTGTTAGACAGAGGCGGTCACATTATTTAGCTTTAATAGACAATTCCCAAAATAAAACTCGTGTTTAGTCAATGCTACGACGACACCCGTTTCGGTAAATTGTACTTACATCTTCCATCGGCGTTATTTCGACAGTGATTCCATTTCTTTGTTTCAAAATTCCAATAACAAACGGCGATGGCGCTTGTGGGATTTCAGAAAATTCGGGAATGTTAGGCAGAATCGGTACAAACGGGTGTGGCCAGTTAAACGGGTAGAGTAAACTCTGCAGAGCCTCGACGCATGACGATAATTTACTGCAAAGCAAAAAAAAAAAAGGAACAAGAGTTAATAACAAGCTCGTCAAATCCTCGGAAAAATTCTGAACTAAAGTACGTTGGCAATTGAATATCTTTTTCGTCAATATTTCTTTCAAAAATTGAAGCTCACCTCAATTTACTGCAAATCAGAATGACCTTTCGTTCGAGCAATAAACTTGCGAAGAGAAGGAGCAACACTTTGACGGAAACCGCGTCGAATAATTGACTCATATCCCTTTCCTCCAGTCGATGATCATCGAGTCTAACTATGGTGTATTCGTCGTTCGTCGATTCCAGATCGTTCAAAGAGTCTTCGGTACCCTTGGATTTTCCGTGATGCAACAAGACCGCGGTGGTGAGCTTCGGCATACCTGTGCTGCGAGTTTGCCCGTAAGAATTCGTGAACTTGTTACCAAGAACAACGTTGTTGTTAAACGTCGGGCTATCGGCGCCGCTTGATGACCCGTCGCAATCTTCCTCAGTCTCGGTCACAATGGGTTTGAACCTCAGCACTTGCCCAGCTTCCGGCATTCTGCTGTTGTATAATTGCTCGATAAAATTTCGCCTCGCTACATCCGGCTGGCCGTGCCGCGACTCGAGCTCATCCAAGAGTTTCGCGTAAAAACCACTCGCCCGGTGCTTCGTGATTAGGCAGTATGCCAGAGGTAGACAAACGGGTGCTCCTTCTGGCCTGACTCGACGACAGTGGCCGTATCGCCGATTTCCTTTCTCGTCCGTCAAGACGAACGTGTACGCCAGGTTTTGATCCGATTCCAAAGGAGGCCAATCCAGTCCGTCGGGAAAACAGAAGTACTCTATCCATGCCGGGGGTTTTGCCTGCAATACAAGATTACGCGGAGGAGCGTTAGAAATACAATGTATGGTATGGTAAAACGGTATCGCTGAAAACTGCGATAACTAGTTTGCGAACGAATGAAAAACGCCTGATAATTACATAGCTCGCTGACGATGAGTATCTTTAGTCTCAAAAGAAATTTATTATTTTGCGTGGCATTTGTAGTTTGAAATCTGAACCGAGCCTAAATAATTCTAACCTGTCCGAATCTAGCTCGTGTATTAAATTTTACACAAATTCAAGCTTTGTAGATTGTTTCAGGTTCTTTCAAAGTCTCGCAACTGAAGTCGCAACGAACGATAAAACGTGTAAATTAATTATCTCCAAACGGGTTCGTCATCGAAATTCAGTTGATCTGCGAGTTGTTTCGTGAGAAACCAGATTGAATAATATGGAAATAAACCGGTTTGCAGGCGCATTTTTTAAATTATTTTTACTAATATAAAAAAGGATATCAACCGTTCTCTGCAAAAAGTCATCTTCGTAAAGTCAACAGATTATTCCGTGAAAATAATTGAATTTTAAATTCAAAATATTCTAAAACTGACCACGGATGTTTTTTTAGATATTTTTTCTTTTTACAAACTGATTACCGAACTATGCTCCTCGATTTATGAGCAATCAAAAGTAGTTAACTCGTATGTTGTATACCGTATAAGAAAAAAGACGTTCGTAATGTGTCCAGCCACCGTGATAGCAACTTTGTCGATTAAAAAGAAGAAATAAAAAAAAACATTTAGGATTGTTGATAATGGAAATCTTTTCCGCAGAACAAAATTATACACTGATTTCGGTGTCAAGCTAATTGAATTAAAAAAAAAGTCGTGGCGATAAGACCCCGAGACTATCTTGACTTCTTAATAGCGAATTTGTTTTACAGTTGTTGTCAATTAAATCGCTAAACTTACATGTATCGGATATTGATCCTTAACGTATGGTTTCCTGGTACTAAGATTAATTTCAACCAGGAGACATACTTCGAAAAGATTATCAACCAGTTTGCTGACTACGGGACCTTCTTTGCGTTCCGAAAACTTTGATGAAACCCGTCTAACGTAGTGTTTCCTCTTATCAGTCTGGCTTCTGTGAAGTTCCGCTTTGCTCGGTCGAAACGGTTTCTGCTTCTCTTTGAACACCTGGAGTTTTTCACTGAAGGTCGAGTATTCTTCCGTGATCGAGGTCGATGAGGCCAAAGAGTCGGTGTCAGACGAAGTATTCGAATCCGTTGGTGTTTGGGATCCAGCCATAACCGGCTGGCCGAATGCTTGATCCAGCAACTGCTCTATCTAAAATGTATAATTTACGTTGTAACAAAATAATTTGCCAAAATTAATATTGATTTTATATTTTTCATATGCGAGTGTACGAACACGATTCATTCGTGATCATTGTTTTTATATTATTTCAGGCGTTATCTTTTACTCACACACCGTCAAGGTATGTTATTCATTTATAGATAGAAAGTTTAACATCAACATTTTACAAATGACAAGATAGATTCCTTTTACTGATCACCTCGAATATCGGATAGTCAGTAACGGTCAAACCAAACACATAAAATTACTCAACTCTCATTCTGAAAGCATCTTTATATGGATCTCGATAATCTTTACTATATCCCTTCCAATAATACCGATACAAAATTTAAAGCGAAAGGACGACAGTGCCAATTACGACCAGATACGAATAGATACCAACTACGATACGAAAGGAAAAATTACTTAAGCATGGAACTTTGTAATGAGTACTATTGTAGGATTGCGGTGCATCTGACATAGAGCCCAAAGAAAATCATTCCAAACCAATGTGTAACATATATATAATATATATATAGTTATATACGCATTACAAAATCGAATTGTATTATACACATGTTGCAAAGATTAAACGTAGTAGCTAGTTTTTTTTTCAAATGTATTACACAAACTTATTCATTACATGCGGAAGATGATACTCGAACAAATGATTCCCATATTTTTGACGCTATACAGAATAACACAAAATCGCGTCAAGCAATATTTTCGAGTCTAAACTCTCCCAACTGTTTTATTGAAAATTTATTCACCATTTTATATGCGATAAGTACGTGGTACAGAAATTGTTGCGATCAAGTACCCACTTATTTTTTATGTATCCTCATAAAATATCACTTGTCGTGTAGTATCGTGAACGATAAGCAAACACTTTCGATAACAAAAGACAGAAGCATACAAAAGATTATTATAACGGAAAAAGAATACATGTGATAATGACAAAACTGTAATAGAAAATGGACGTAATAGAAAACTGTAGGATAAATCTTGGTAATAATAAATTTTGTGCAAATCTAAAATGCAAAGCACAACGCGTAAAACATTATAAAAGTACGTACATACGCAATGAATAAATAAATGGAAATTAATTATACAAAATGTGGCAAAAACAATAATCCTCTGGATATAAATAATAGAAACATGTCTTTTGGCACATTTAATCGTCATATCGATAAAAATAAACATATCGTTTCTGATTGTGAGTATTCTAACAATAAGTGAGACAGAAATCGTGTATCGAATTATTAGAATTTCATTAAACGATGCAAAATTATTTGACGACGATTACTGCACGTGATTTTAGTTATGTGATATTAAGTGTCGGTGAATTTAATATCAATTGATTTAAGAAACCATTGCTTTCGAAATTTTAAAGCGCCGGTCAACCGCCACGTGTAAAACTGACCATCAGATACACTTTTTAACTATAAATTTACGGAATGGGAAGTGATCTACAAAACGGTTTAAAATACTATTTATTGTTAGTCACGTGATTTATACGAGGAAGGAAAAAAAATCAAATCGTGCTAACCGTTGTATAAAAACCGAAGCACGGCCGTATAATATTATACTGGTCCAACAACGTCTGGATAAATTTGACGCAACAAGGAACCAGGTTACATGTCACCGAGTAACGCGTATATCCAAGCTTCGGAACAATTGTTTACACGTCGATAGCCGCGCAACGGATACAGCCATAAAGGTTTCGTGGAAGCAATTTGCGGAGGTAATCGTATGGAGCTGAGTGTATCGGACACGAGGCAACTTGAAGAGGGAAAAAATGCATCACTTTTTACGCATTTAATCGAAGGTTTCGCCTTAAGAATTACATCACATAAAACCGCAAACGATATTTCTCTCTGTCTCGCTCTCTCTTTGTTTATATTTCCGTAATCTGTTCAAGGTCCAAGAAATTATATTCTTGGTGTAAACTTTCGTTATCAATTGTACTCAAAATTTACAGTACATAAGCCAAAAAGTAAATACGTCGTATGTCAATTGCAAAGAATCGAATTTCAGCAGACTCACAATCATCCAAATCAAACAAACATAAGAGAAAGTTAATGCAAGCTGCACTGAAGAATTCAAGCTTCCTTAAATCATGTTGAAAAATAAGGTATATGGCTGGAGATTCTGACACTGTACATTTTATCGCGCGGTGACGCACATTGATCGAAATATAACATTGGAAACGAATTAGGCTCCGAAAGGAACGATTAAAGTAACCGGTGAACGTCTTGTGATCAGTCAGTACGAATTTATAAATTTCTTATGAATTCACTAACTTCAATTCGAAGGATACGCATAGAGCTCATCCTGCGTCAGTCCGGACTTGACAATAAATAACAAACCACTGGAAGCCACGTGAGTCACAATACAGTATCAGCAACTTCCTCCTGTGCCTCTTCTCAGTCTCTATCGTTGGTGGGCTCAAAGTATAACACAAAGTGTGACCAGTAATTCAGAAATATGCGTTGTACGTACGGTACAAACGTGACACAGAAAGGTCAATACCAATCGCGTTAACCCTTTTTGACACGTGACAATAACGGAAATAATAGGTAAGTTCGTACGTAATATCGTTTGAAGTCAGACGAGATGCGTACGGAACTTGTGTCGCCAAACTATATCCATTTTAATATACGAATCAACGGTTGTCTTCGAAAATCACTTACCAGTTTTGTCACCCAGTAACTGATATCGAGAAAAACATAAATCGCATACTACGCGGTATAAAAAATTAAGAATTAAGCCTACTCACAATATTATCAATTCGTGGTGCCACCGCCCTGGTTGTACGTAAACCGAAATCTGTCATAAGGTTTGCCATCGGAGATTGTGCCGGCATATCGCCAGTCAAATGTTTGACAGGTGCTATGGCAGTGATCTATTTTTATACCCGTTTTTACTTGAATTTTTGCACGGTGGCGAAAAGTGCAAATGACACCGACGAAAGTATTCTGCAGATACGATGGGAAATTTTCACTTGAAACAAAGATAAGACGACAAAATTCAAAAGAGTGAGAAAAATAATTGAATACTGCTGAGTAGTTCCGTAGTGTCAAACAGACTAAATAGAAACAAGTTTATATCTGACAATGAGGAATAATACGATGAATATTGCGTAACTCAAGAGTTGGTTGAATCCGTGTTCTTGTATTTATATTGGCTGCGGTCTGTAAACTGTACGACGGTCGGATTATCAGGATGGGAGTGAAAATGTATAAAAATGAGGAAACAGAAGACTCATAATATGCTTTTTCATTAAGTTCAAGAAGTACAGGGCATTCGATAGTTGCGAAAAAAATGAAAATTTTTCCAACGGATGAACATAAGTTCCATGTTACTTTTCTAGATTTATTCATGAAGTTCCCTGGGATTTTTCCGACTTTTGCCACCCGGAATATCACATCTCTTTTTTTTTTTATCCCATTGAAGATTATAATCTCTTATACCTAATTAGAAGAATTTATGATTGATGACGCAGTTTTTTCGATACACGATTTTTCTTCTGTAATGTACAACGTCTACTACGAGAAACGTTTGTCTGCAATAATAAGCATTAAACAGCGTCACATAATAACGTAAAACCAGCTACGTTGAAGAACGCCATTACTGTTATTACAGGAAATATAAGAAACAAATTTGATAAATAAAGTAGAAAAACAAATATCCGTTATCGTATAATGGTAACACAAACTACGAAATCTCACAATATTAAGATAATTAAACCATCACCATGTAATATTGTATAACCACCACCATACCGAGCTTATAATGATTAATGAGCAAACGATTTCCCCAAAAAATCATTACACCGTCTAAGTAGAGATACTTTTGCAGCATCCAGTCAAAGCGATAGGGAAGGAAGGTAGAGGCGAAGAAAAATCGGAAACCAAAGGTTACGCAATTTTGGAAGTAAGTATAAAATGTGAACTCTCAGGTATCGATTTCGCAATGAACGGAGAATACGAAGAGGCTGGAACAAATAAATGACGAAAATATATAACGCTGTGACTTTATATAATAAGGATCTATTCGGCATTCATAAATATTCAGTTCCGATTGCTACAGAAGCAAGTGAAATTATTTCTCATTACTTTCCATCTTCCTTTCTTCTGCTAAAGACTGAACAAAATAGAAATACTTATCTAGTTTAAATATTAAACAGCAGCTGACTCAGGTTCTTTACGATAACCTATTATGTATGTATTTTCGAAGAGTAATTATTGTGTACCCAGTGGAAATAGACAGGCTTTACACAAGAGATGATCTGAAGTGTACATTTGCATAGGTATTGATAAACCGTAGCGTAGAAACAGTTAACTACAAGTTTTCGCAAGCCAAAGCAAGAAATGAAGAAATGATTGGGCAAAAACAACCGAGACCTGAGAGTTGAAAAATTTATTTAAATAAAATTGAATCAATGAATCACCTTGGTCTTATCAAACTTGTCGGGCGAAGGACGCGTCAGGATCGCCAACTTGAGTAGCGATTTCTTAGGGAGGTTGTTCTCGTGACGATTATTCGTCATTGCAAACTCATTTTCAATATGGTTATTGTTGGTTTCAACGCAAGCGGTTGGTATGGGAGTACACTGCGGACAATCACGGTTTTGATTATAATAAAACAATATACGCACATAGGTACATACTACACGACAGTGTAGAACGGCATGAAACATCCAGCTACCGAAGTGTATGAAATTGCTGAACGAAGCGAGAACGAATATTTAATGGAAAGCGAGACTCGTGTCCAGGTATAATTACAGATATATACATATTAAGACAGTTTCAGTGTACTTGTAATTACACAGGTGTTGGGAAGGCAAGAATTTTTGGAACGCCGGCGGTGTGAATAGCCTAAAATTGACGTACAATTTCAATCCACTTACTGCGGTATGGTTATTTGAAAATACACCGCCTGTCCGTCTGAGTCATCGAAGTTATCGACGATACTTATTATTGCATTTATCATAGTAGCGCGGCGGTCACTGTGTATTTTATATCTTGGAAATTTGTTCGAATGCGAGCTTCGCTTTGTTCCAAGGGTAACACTGAACTGCTACAAGCTATTCTGTCGTTCCTGTGTGTGCGTGTTAATATGTATAATACGATCGATAACTTATGGGTCAATAACGAACGAAAACTATAGTGCCAAGTTGTGCCGACTCACGGCTAAATATAAGTTTGAGATAGGTCAAATTTGCAGCCACGAATGAACCTCCCTCTAAATATCGACTTAGGTACGAGCCTTGGCACTGAAACTCATACACAAATTATTACTTTATGCCGATATGCAGCACGGAAAAAATATTTAAATAAGAATATCGTTGAAAAAGTATAACAACCGTAACGTTACCAACGATTTGTTAATCAACCGTGTTACGTAAAATGCCGTTGAATTTACATAATTTATAATCGAAGGCCAGTATTGATTCAAATAAATGTACTGTAAAATACGTACACACGTAACTCACGACGTTGATATACAAATTATTGCAAAGTTTAACAACTTTTTAACGAATACAATTATTACTCACACACGTGGATACTTTTTCTGCAGAGTAAATGACCGTATATACGTGAAATACGAGGATGAAGTTAGTAACGTTACAGTAACGATGTATGTTTAAGAAAAATCGTTGAAGTTAGCAACGTGATCGTAAAAAAATAAGTTCCAAAATTGCGAAATTACGGTTTTTCCTCAGCACGAATCGTTACAATAACGTTCCTAACTTCAACATGATTGTATAACAGAGTTGTAGAACATCGTTGGAACGCGAATCATTCTCGCTCATAGAATTTTCCCACATTGCTTCGATCATTTGCATATGATTAACGGTGGAACCGTACACCCGGTTACACGAACGGAGTCTATTATCGTCTTTGTGATCCTGAACAACCCGACGCGTAAATTTCCCACAAAATCGTTCGAGTCTAATGCGCTCGCAATTTACTATTATGCAACGAATTTCACTGCCCGGAGAAGTTAGACGATTGATCTAAATCGAATGAAATCAAACATACATGGTTACAAAATTTACAGCAGCTTTTGCAGAGTGGAAGCCTAACCATGTAAATCGTAGCATCGCAATTGGCGTTCAGCTTCATGACAAAGATGTGAAGTTTGTTTAAATATCCTGAGCTCAAAGTCTAATTTATGATAATTATACACTGCATGTTGCGAGTTCATGCACTGCCAGATGGCGAGCAGCATTAAAACATTTTTAAAAAAAGGGTTGTTGACTTGGCTTTATACAACTTTTAACAAAAGCTTTTAATATTTATGAATAATAAATTGTGAAATTGAATTAAAAGATGCTGATCCAAAAGATCAAATTCGGGAAATAATGTCGGTAATCACCGAAATATTGGTAAAACAATGTTAGCAAATTTTCTTTCCTCTTACATACTATAAATAAATTTACGTCAGAGATGGCAGCTCAATCTTACCATGTAATGCAACTCAGCTCCTTTTGGGAAACTTTTCGGACTATCCTCTCGTTTATTAATGCCAAACCGTCTCTCGACTCTGGGAGAAGACGTGGCTGATTTCAATCCCGTGATATCTGTGCTGAAATTCTTGTTGAAGGTAAAGGGTTCGGCGTAAACGTGTTCCTCCTTGTTCGAAGCGTTGGTTACGTGTTTTTTGGCGTCGGAAAACGTTGTCAACTCCGATGACAATCTTTTTGACGCTGGACTGACGAGCAAAGTGTCGTATGGATCGGGGTTTATAAAATTTAGTGAATTTTCCATGCTATCAGCGACGTAGAATTGTGAATTATGCGTAATAGCATGGCCAAATTTACTGTAAATATTTTCAGATCTTCCCAGGGAATTGGAACCAGAGTTTTTAGTATCAGTTAAGTAAGTCTTGAAATCTGGGTTCTGTATTTGCTCATAGATACTAGAATTTCCAGCACAGTTCAGCAAAGGTAAACAGTCGAATCCTAAGTTTCTGCTCCTTTCCGGAGCACTGGGTACGTTGGGTAGAGGCCCAAGCCTTCCACCCTCTTCCAAAGTTCGAGATAATGTTTTCTGAAATATTTCCCTGTGCCTTGTAACATTGCTGTTTTCGGTATCTTCTTCAACTTCAACTTTCACTTTCGGACTTGTAGTAATGCCGAGGTCAGTTTTATCTTGCCGAGGGACGATTACTCTTGGACCGCAAGCTTTTTGATGTTGTATCAAAACATGCTCCAACTTTTCCAACATCTCCTTGGAATCCCTGCTTGTCCTTGATCTTGAATTCAATGAACCGAAAGACCTAATCGGTGACGTTTTGAACTTCTTAGGTGAGTAAGAAATGTTCAACGGCGAACTTGAGTTTTCTTCAGACGATGCAGAGTCGTTCAGGGCACCAATTGACGGAAAACTTTTTTCCCTCGCAGGAGAAGAATCTGAGTGTGAGAAACTCTTTTCGGCATCTGATTCTTTACCCGATTGTATGCACAGCTTGGACAACGGTATCGAAATATTATTCTCACTGTTTAAATCAGGCACAGCGATAGGCTCATAATCTGTTGAATTATCGACATCCTTAATAACGTCTGAGGATTCTTCGCTTCGACCTCTTATCCTATATAAAAGGCTGTCCAGGTTTGGAACTCTCTGTGGTACGCTGGGCATTTTTTCCTGATCAGGAAAATCGCTGTGCTCAATATTACCTGAATTAGGGTAATTGAAACGAGTATCCTTTCTGTTCTTCATACAATTTCTTCTCTTCAAATGCTGAGTGCCAGCATCGTGCAAGAAACTATTTATTTTTTGTGCTGTTGTATCAGAAACATTTTGGCCCACACTCTGACTGATTTCAAATTTTTTCTTCTGCCAGAACCCATTTACTTCTTCGTAGTCGTCGACTGGAGACCTGTTCGTTGTCGGACTATGAGCAAAGGTTCTAGGAGGTTTCTTGGGCGGTGGTCCAGAAGGAAGCGGGGCTTTGAGAGCTGCCTTCAACGTGTCGGTTAGTTTGTTCTCGAACATTGGTGGCGATGCGCCAAGTATCGAAGATTTTCTGGATGTTAAATTATGTCTTTTGTCTCTTAAAATAATGTCTTTTACAGGAACAAAGTCAAGGTTGGTTTGGGCCGACGGAGAATCTTTGCTGTTTGCGAACAAGTCAATTATTCGACCTGCTTCAGAGCTATTCTTAGAATGTCGACTTGCTACTCCAAACAACTTGTTTTTACTAGCAAGTGGAGAGGATTCATTGTCATTTTCTCTTACTATGGATTTTCTTCTCGATAATTCTTCCCTGATATCGCAGATCTCGTCGTTATAATCCTCGTTGTCATTGTCTTTGCTGTATTTATGCGTTGACACATCGTTATTCGTCTTCTGTTCATTGAATTGATTATGTTTGGGTTTCATTACTTTCGTGTACTCGACACCGTTCTTCGTAAATTTGTCAAGTTTGAGACAAACCTCAGTACTGTTATTTTTCTTAATTTCATGTCTGTCCAGTGGACTTTCACCGTCATCGTTCTCGTCTCGGATCCCCTCAGAAATTGCGGATATATTTTTATGTCTTGATATAACGGTCGTTCTAACAGAGTCTATGCGTTGCTCGTTCGTCGCTCGTGATGCAGGCGATATTTCCCTGTTCCCCAAACGTTCCGAAGACTGGCTTCGCGATCCTTTTGGCTTTTCTTTTTCTCTCGGCAACAATCTGCCGTATCCGCCATTGTCGTGAAGTTCTCTATTTAAATTATCGGACAGCATGATCGAGTCCACGTCGTCGTATCCCATTTCATGTTCGTTGTATCTCGATTTCTTTTTGACCTTACCGAGTTTACCGTACTCGGGTTTATCCTCGAACAATTTGACATTCTTATCGACCAACGAAACGATCCTCTCCTTGGTAGGGGAATGCAGATTCTTGGTCCTAGCCAATTTGTCTCCCCGAAAAGCAGGGCTTCTTTTAATATTTCTACCAGGATTTGAGAGCTGCCTTGTAACCTGGAGTTTCAAATTCTTCCTCAGCACAACAGGAGACGCACTCAGTGTCCGGCATAGCGATTCCTTCACTTTTTCGTCGTCGCGCTTTTTCTCACTCGAATTATCCCTCTCCGGGCTTGGACTGGCAGATTCGAATTTTTGCTTTATCGAATTAACTCGATTAGAATTCTGCGGCTGAATATAAGACATCTTGCGCAAGATTAGTGCGTCGCATTAAAATATGTAAATGAAGCCGAAGCTAATTTCACTCAATTATCGTTATATTATAAGTCACAATTTACAACCATTGTATTTGCAAGAAGATATCTCGTAAAATTATTAAAAAAAATAAAATGAATATTAGATGTGAATGTAAAAAAAAGCGTTAAAAAAATATCCTCCATAAATTACGACAGATGCGTCATTTAGTTAGTCACGGAACAGTAGCATCCACACGCACGAGCGTTGTTATTATACACCTGTTGCTCTCCATCCCGTTAGATTCGAGGTTATGTCGCTCGGTGTCTTCTTACATCTGCTCTGAGGAGAAAGAAAGAAAATCGACGTCTCAGTTTCGCAAGTCCAGTAGTTAATCCGTAACACGGTGTTACCTCATTGTTAACTCATTGCAAGCTGTACTGCTAGTTTTTAATTAAAGTATGGATATATGTATGTGCGTACGTACATATTGCGAAACCCGATCGCACGTCACGTTTTGATGCGTATCAATGTGTATACAAGACGGCTCGTTGTTTTCTTCCTCTTTCTTATATCACTCTTGTTTCTTTTTGTCCCGTCTTCTCCCTCCGCCTAACATCCTGTTTCGGGTATCGACTCGCGTGTGAGTTGAACGTGTTGAACGAAGCCTCGATGTTTATCAATGTTTATGTTTATCAACGACGTGAACTTCGAGAAAAACGCCAGCTTCGCGTAGAACTCGGTGGATAGAAACAAGCGAAGTCCGCCTGCAGCCTTTCGAACAGCGAATCAGCACTCGCGGTGTCACATTCAGATCGGATTCTTGCACACAAGCCGACCGACTTCACGCCCGCTTGCCAGCCCAGCGGCGACTGCGTCGCGTCAACATTTAATACTTTACCCACCGAGTAGCAGGTGACCCTGATGCCTATGTGAGCTGTGTGCATGCAGGCCTAGGTACGTACACACAGGCCGAACCGCCAATAGAAACAACTCTCTTGGGTCATGAAAAGTGTCACTCGTGTCAGCTCATCGCGCCTCGCATAATCACGTGTCCAACGGTCAACGGATCGCCGCCGCCGCAATTCGAACGAATTTTTTCGAAAAACAGAACGCGCTCGCTACACGGAAATCTCGCCTCTGGCTTTACGCACAATTATAGCTTCACCATGTCGTACCGCGCGAAGCTCTACGCTCATGGGAAACTGAAATCCTGTTACGTTGGTTTCGTTGTTGGGTTAAGGTATATGTATATATGTGTGTGTGTGGATAAGGCGCATCGTGGGGCGCCGGGATATTGTTTGGAAAAAGTGCGGGTTACGGTTCACAACCATTGACTGACGACGCCTCGGCGCTTAAACTACGTACGTACAATTATATTAATTTCCTTATGTTTAACCAGAGCTGGCTATTGAAGCAAAGGAGATGTGTTCGACTGTTTGAATAATATTGGTCGTCCGGAAATCTAGACTTTGTGTTAATTTTATTACGATCAAATTGATATGTTTAACAGTTACATTGTTTTATCACGAAATACGGCAGCAAAAGTTAGAATTCGTTCGATTTTGCTCCCTGAAATCTCATTTTATTTATAAAATTGTTTTCTACAATCTTACTGGAACAATTTTTTTTAATCGTTTGACAGCGTTAACTCTTTCAATTTGAATTGGCTACATATATAAAATACAAAATACATTCGTGTAAATTTGTAGGAATCTTTATCTTCTTAAATCTTAACGTCAAATCTCACAAACTGACTAAATTTTTATTTTGAAGGCATTTGAAGTGAAACATGGACGTATACATATAGATGATTTCGATTATAATCATACTATTATTGATTTTTTGATTTATGGAGAAATCATCGGAGTTTACGAATGCATTAATTCATTATATTATACACAATGTAATCAAATTACTCGTAATAAAATTATTAAAAGGTATTGATTTTTGGTACAAAAATTTATATTTGACTGAAATTTTGATACATTATCTTGAGTACTAAGAGATTGAAATCCCTCGAATTTTAGATCTATATATATGAACTGTACTGTACTTGAGAAAACGAATTTAACTATTGAATGTATAAAAAAAACACGACGAGTTACATTTTTTCGACACCTGGAAATGTTAAAAATCTTGGGACAAAAATTCGGTGGAAATTTTAACGAACGTGTAATTTTTGTGAAAACGCAGTCAAGTTGCGAGATATAAAACTTGAGGAATTTTCGCCTGTCTTATAAATTACATTTACTTGCGTCGGTGATTATCTGTTTGAAATTAATTCGAACTTGCACTATCGCATTAGCTGGGTAACACCGATAAGATATCTTCATATGATTATTTCAGTGTACTTAAGGTGGCAACCCGTATCTATGAAACAATTATATATCATACATATTATAGATATGTAACGTGCAACGGAGTTAGCTCACCTTATTTTTACAAGCTGCACTGCAGTTTGGTGAATACGTGGGAACGACGATCGTCGTTCTACCGTTGAAGCCGACGGACATGGTTCCGACGAAATGTCAATCGCGTGAAAAATCGAACAGCTCAAGGTCAGTTGCAATGTCATGTTAACGACCTTCGAAGTCTTACACTTTCGTGTCGTTATCTTCTCCTTTTCCGCATGCTGCAATTCGTCGTTGGTGATCCACAAGAGCGCGGAGATGCTCGACTGTCGCTGAAAAGATCTACTACTAGACGTGAATTTAACGCGAGGTCAATACCCGCCAATTGCCTGCCGACAACCTCGTACGACGGTGTTCTAAGGATCATTCGTGGATGTCACTCGCGAGGAAAATTTTATTCACCGTATCGGAGATCGTGCACGATCTTCAATAGTGGATCTCTTATCGCTGGATAACACGGTCACGCGTCTGTTGCTTCGTCGAATTTTACACTGCGGTAGAGAATTATGTGTAAATTTATTTTAAAGGTCTGATGTATTCTCGGGACACCTACGAACACTTGAGTTAGTCACTTTGCGAGCGATGGATCATTTAGAATGACACCGGCGAATGCTGGATCAGTCATACGTTACACACCGTTGCCACGCCTACCTTCCAAACAATGATATGCGATTAAAACTTATCGCAAATTCAGGCTAGCTTCATTCCGCGACAAGATCTCACCGCGAGACGCGAGAGTTTCGTCGACTTGAGTTTTCAAAACTCATTACGACAGTTCGACCATGCGGCATTCAGACTCGAATCAACTCAAGTATACATAGATTTTCATGTGCCACATATTGGTATGTGAGATGGGAAACCGTTTGATTTCTTTATTCGGATGAACGTTGTAAGTGATCGTATCAACCTGGTTGGGTCTTGATGTACGGGAGAAAAGTTTTCCATATTGGTTTTAATGATTTTTTAAATCAGATAATTTTTCTGTGCAGCGACTCTTTCATAATATAAGTACAAACCGAGTGCTCGTCCAGAAAATAATTGTCTCGTATTACGCTGGGAAATTTGAGAAGTCGGTTTCGGAATCAGGTGCAGTGTCGGTAGTTTCGGACTTTTTACGTCTATAATAACTATATATACACGTGCGTGTAAAACCGCATTGAGAAAAATATCATTTGTTACGGTTACTACAAAATTCTTGTTCAACAGCTGTCGTCGTAGCAACAATTGTTTAAACATCGTCGGAATTACAATAAAATGCGTTACAAGTAACTAGTCAGTGGGATCATTATTGTGAATACTCTACTTTCCCATTACATCGACGTTACATAGTTGAATACAATTTTTTAGTTAAATAATACCTTGACATCAATTTCTGGATGAACCAAAATTAAATTATCGCAAAATTAATACGAAAGTATAGCACACGCGAGTGACCATGATCGAAAATAATAAAAAAAAAAAAACAGGTATAATATTGAATTTTCTCGTTACGGTAACAAAACTGATTTTCAATTTATACCCAGAACTGTACATTTCGGTTATAGTAAAAAATTAAACCAGTCAAGGTCCGTATAGTAACAATAAGTAACTTTTCTTCTCGGTGCGACTTATCGAATTCATTGCGAAATTGACGTTACTATAGCGAGCGTAGCCTAGGTACGTCTGTACTCGAAGGCTTAGGCGTGCAGAGCCTCGCTGACAGTATGTTTTAGCACATTGTGTCTATAAATAAGTGGAATAATAGAATGACGAAACTGTTCATGAATCGCTTCAACGAGGAGGAATCAGTGTTTTGTCAATTAATTTTTGTAATATAATACGGGTAATGCGTTTCGAGTGTTGACCGCTCTTTGTGGTGCATCTGTCCTACGTATTTATACAATATGGCATTGGATTGCAAATTGCGATGATAACGTCAAGGTGCAAACACTGGCTAGTAACCTGAAGACGGCTTCGCGACGTTGGTAATATGCTTATTTATAAGGAGTGCAGAGCTGTGCCTGTACATTATTACGGTATAATCGCAGCCTGCAGATGTGTCGAATGCGTTGTAATTTAACGTATAGAATAAGGTATACCTTATGAACAACGCTTTGGCCCGCGAGCGCATATTTTAGAATTTTTTTTTCCATCTTGCAATTTTGGTCGATTATTTTTCGTACACGGAATAAAAGTTTTGGAATGTTTCTTTTTTTTTCAAGTATTTTTATTATGTTTATTTTTCTCTTATTTCGATAACTTTTACATTTGGTTTACCCTCACGACAATATGAATAAACGTTTTCAGTTTATTTTACTATTTTATTGTTCGTGAAAGAGAGAAAATTTGCCTCTAGACTGCATTAAAGGGCATTCGTATTGGAATATTGAGATATAAACAAAAGCTCCAATAAAAAAAATGTGACACACTGGCTTGGATCGTGGAAATGAATAGACTGAATTGACTGAGACAATTGTTACCATTAAATTTCTGATTTGATCTATTATTTTATAAATTAATAAACACTATATTTTTACATTGAAAAGTTATTATCGCTATATTCGTTTTAATCCATTATTTCCCTAGCATTATTCCGTATCGAGTTACGCACGCGGCATATTTATATGCAATATAACCGGGATGTATAAGATTATTATGGGAATGGAATTTTTTACGCACGCTGTAAAGAATTTCATTCCGTATATTCGTGTATTGATACGATTTATTAAAATAGAAATTATTATTTTATATTAACTAGCTATAAATGTATATACGTATATGGATACTGAATACTTGTCTTCAATGCGGCAGAAATAAAATTATGCATCTATGTATATAATTTAATGCGTTGGATATCGTTAGCTGTATTTAACGCACCTGCACGTCGAGTAAAAAATAATATAAAATAACGTGTCGTGATAATAACTATAACGATATATTATTATCATCGTGCAATGGTCATGGCCGTAGAATAATGTGTTTATACCTAATCTACTTCGTACGAATTAGGGTATAACAGATGATGATTTAATGCGTATAAAAGTGTTGTATTTCGTTTCGGATAGAGGAATAACAATAATAATAATCAGTCATAGAACGATTAATTATTATTAATATTTCGCTGATTTTCTCAATTGCAAAATTAATTGCAATTAAAAGTTAACGGCTAAATTATTAATTCATTTAACATATTATAGTATATCGTATGCAAATATGCAGTGTATTTGATACAACTCATACGTATATCGTAGTGTAAGTACGAAAATATTTTTATTGCACGAGTTCATTGGACGGTTTTCACAAAAATATACAATTCAATTATCCCCTAGTATGAATAATTACGACTACATGCATGTTATATGTATAATAATATATATATATAAAAAAAAAAAAAAAAATTAAAGTTCCTGAATTAGAATTGAGCAATGACTGTGTTAATTGGTTTAGTGAGTATATAATAGATATGCATAAAAATTTGCCTCGTATTTACAAAATATACGATGCCTAATTCTAGGGCACCAAAATGCGGCCTTAATATCATACGATCTTATACAACCTTAACTTTTATATAACAATACGTATGCATAAGTATACATACATATGTATGGTTACAGTCATTTATATATGATTATATGAACTGTAACTATATAAATTGACCTTGAGCTTTTTCGATGTAAAGCTCGATCTACGATTAGGCAGTGCGCGCTCTCATTTACCTTTGACTCGGCAGATCTCTTCCTTACCGACAGAAGACCCATCTAACCATTCTCCGCGCTACAAATTTAACAGTTCGTCCGGCAGATGTCGGTGTTGATTACAGTTTGAAGTCAAATCAAGAGACTCCGTAGAGTCTCGCGTCAAGATCTTTGGCCACCCTTATTTTGTTTTTCAATTATACCTTTAAACAGATCGTCACTGATCTCACTCCTGGCTGATCCGCATCCCCGACGAAATATCTTGTTAAAGCTGGCGGCGCGGCTTATTCATTCAGGTAAACGTTCGTTTATATATTCCGAACATCGCGGTTCAACGGCTCCTTCTGCGATCTGTACCGCCGTTCGGAAAGAATCAAGAGAAGAAAAAAGAACGTACAAACTTAAAAAAGAAAAAAAATTGTCCACGCTCGATAAAACGCTACTCATACCGCGACCGACTCAACGGTGCTCGGATAGTGTTCGTTCAAGCATAGGTAAGAGTCTCTGGCAATGATCAGCCTGTGCTGTCCGTTGACCAAAAGGTAGGAACCCTTTTTTTCCGTCCGCCTGCTCAGCTCGACAATTTCCCGGGCGAACTTCACACTTTTGTAAGTCTTTACGACGACCGTGGTCAGGATTGCAAATCCGATCAGTGTCAGTCCGTAGGCGAAACAAGGCGCCGCTACATCCATGAACGTTGTCGAGAGGTACATCCACCTTCTTATCGGTGGTGTCAACTCGTCGATTCCTTCCTCCAGCCACATTATCGGAAATACGATGTCCGGGAAATTGGCAGCCGCAGATATTGCCGGCTGATTTTCCACCTTCAGGTTCAACTGTACTCGCACCTTACCCTCGACCGGAACTCCCAATTTCTGGAACGAAAAGTCAATTGGAATACTGGTTAATTAAATCATTCTCGGATAGAGAAAAATATAGACGCAGGGTCGGTTAGTCTGAAGTTTTGATATTACGTTGAAAAATTTCTGCCACGTATTATTAAGCATATCATTCGCGATTTGTCAAGCTTCGTTTAGCAAGCGTCATTGACCGGTTAATTATATTCATTTGAATAAAAAAAAAAAAAAAATATATGATGATCCGACGCCTAGGTAGATCGAAAATCATTTATTATCATCCGCCGGATTAGACCCGCATTTGCCGTTATAAACGCAAAAGACCGTCACGAAAGTATATTGGTCATAACAGTGCTAGACCGTTTCTGAGATATACCATTACTCCTTCCCGACGACGGCTAATAATGCCGAGTCGATGCTCAGGATCTGTTTGGACAGCATTTCATTGTAAACCAAACAAATTCAACTCTCTTCAGGTGCAAGCTATGATCAGACAAGTGTAACGGATTGTATAAATTTTGTACACCCGATCACAGATTACAAGTTATCGTTATACCGCAGCAACTAATAATTTACAAGTCTAAGACGAATTTATACATCGCGAGTTCATGTTCATAAATTGAATCGTTTTACTCTCTGTTTAGCGATGGGTACAATTTCCTCACCGGTTGAATTTTGAAGTACGTTTCATGCAGCTCCTGTTTCGGTGTCAGTCCTTCAACGGCGTCCAAAAGTTCTGGTGCTGCTTTGTAAAAGTGCGGCCATGACAAGTAAACCGGGGCGCCTTAAAGAAGAGGATAAAAATACGATCATTATCATTACCACGATGTTCCGGATGATCGCCACTCGTCACGGTCACTTTTTCTGCGACAAAGAACTTGTCGCAGATTCTTGCACAGGCGATTATTGTTAACTTAAGACAGACGGGGAAACTCACTGTACTGGCACGGGCTGATATTCTGCAGACCACGGACAGGACAGTTCTCCGGTTCGTCCTGGCAAAAACACTCGTTATCCGGGGTTTCCTCGCTGGGTGGATCGAAGATGGTGTCTGTCGGTGTGTACAGGTCAGCCCTGATTCCGGTCTTGTCGGCTGGACCACGGTACTGGAGCGGTAAAATTCTGCAGATATCCTTGTCCCAGAGATGAACAATGTCGGAACCAGTGGTGTCCCGAGGCGGGAAGAACGATCCTGTCGATTGCAAGGACACCTCGTTACGATGGCCGTACCGGATATCGTAATTTCACAACATGGAAGTATTTCGAGTGCATCTTACCTTCGGAAGCGCTGATAGAGTTGCACGGCTCCTTCGGCCAGAAGGGCAGAGTATCCATGCCGTTCAATTTGTTTAGAAGACCAAAGTTTTTCATACCCTTTTCACCCGTGTAAATTGTATGGACCTCGCTCAGCGTGCCGTTTCTCTGGAAAAGCGTAGAAGAAGTTTGTTACGAATCATGTTACAGCTAAAGGCTCCGGAAGTATCGCGAACGAATGACTGCGAGGAACAGGCATCGGTACATATTCTAATAACTTCTGCCAGCTTTCGCGTATGTTACTGGTTACAAACAGAGTTTGTGCAACGATGCAGAGACTGTAAGGTTAAACGGCGACGAACGTGACAGTTTTACACCGTGCATTGCAGGCCTTTGTTGATCAGATCATAAGAATGATGTTCGATATTTCCAGCTTGAGCTATCCGCGAATATTGATAGATACGCTCGTTATGTACGCTTCGTGTGTGGAATTTTCTTTTTCGCAATCAGTCTGTGCAACGTTGAGTGGGCGATTTCGCAAAGGCCTGTGGATTAATTTTTTCAAGGTTGTATGAAATTTACCGCAGTGATCATAATTGTCGAAGAAGTGCTTCGGGCATGAAAGGGGGCGCCCTTTACGTCGAATTCCCGTATCAGTCTCATAATCTCAATTCCGTACACGATAAAGGCATCGCTGACATACTTACGCCTAAAAGAAGCCCCATTTGGCTCATTGGTCGCCTCGTTTTAGGGAAAAACCGATGAGCCAAACTGACCAAAGGATCGTCGTAACCGAATACCAATTCCTGCGCCGTAATCGGGACGAACGGCTCGATTCCCATACCCTGCAGAAAAACGGAGAGTCCCATGGTCAGGAATCCAGGCAAACTCTTACTCTGAGTCGACAGTGTCTATAATGATGAATGTGAAAGTTTATTAATACGAAATATCATTGGCTGCCATAAACCGTCGTTGAAGTATTAATACATTAGGCATGTAAAGGCATAACACTGTACACCAGTCCGCTCAAGGGCGCTGGTACAGATTGAAATAGAAAAAAAAAATATATTTTTATTCAAAGCTGTTGGACAATAAATGGCTAAAATTTTGGAAATTTTAGATACTAGATTGCAACTTTTCACATGGTTATTTTTTCAGAACCCCGGGTTTGAAAGATGTCGACGCGCTGTCCGAAGAGGATTAGACGTCGAACGGTTGGATTGAACCAACGGTGTGCCTAAAACCTTACGACACAGATTTTGGTAAGCAACATGTTTTTTTTATGTGAAAATGAACTTTGGTTGAAGAAGGAATGAAATCTGGACTATTTGAAATTTTTAAAACCAATCTGTATTGGTCCCCTTTAACAAATGTCGGCACTTTGTCAATTATCGATTGCACGTTGATCTACAAGTAAATTTGGACAACCATCTAAAGCGAGGGGAGAATTTTCGTCTAACGTTAATTGATATGCTAATAAATGAAGAACTTGAGAATATGATGATAAATGCACGATGGTATGCCTGTAAATCGGTATCAGTTACGACATACATGGTATCTATCTCGAAACTATACATATATATATATATATATATATATATATAATGTGTTTCACACTTTACTGCACTCCGTCCGATAATATATATATAGATAATATATATATGAATTTTCGGTGATAATCTATTATATAACTCTAATATAATACATGGACGGAGTGCAGTAAAGTGTGAAACACATTTTACATAGAGCAAGCGTCCATCAAAACGCGCGTCGCTGTGAACAAATAGTAAATACAATTTTAAGCATCATCGTTAACTAATCGCACATACGATATTTGTACATAAACCTGTAACTTCTCTGGTACATTTTATAGTTCTCTGCGTAATCCGTATATGATCCTAACGTAAATGTTACACAGTATTACATTATATGTACACGCCAATAATCATACCGCAAGTGCATAACACGCGACAGAGTCATAGAATTTCGATAAGACTCCACGGCCCCGGCTTACAGATTCACTGCGTCTGATTTTATTACACGAGATATCTTACCTTGCAGAAAATGAAAATATATAGTGAAAGACTAGCATTTCTCATATGAAATCAGAATGTGACAAAGTAGGCGAAGCGAGATGAAACGTCTTGAACTTTAGACGGTGTACCTACATTGTGGTCGCTATTTGAGTTTGCTACGCGTGAAATCCTGTTGTCGTACACACGTTGCGCGGTGAATCGTGTCGATAGGTCATAACGTAATGACCCTGTTGTGTGTCTTCTTGTTCCTAACCAAGAGCGTCGTTGAATGCCTGACGAGTATCTCAACATAGTTAAAATCATGAAGTGACCCGGCTCGCGGTAAACTCAACTTTCCATTGACACAACATCGTTGTTTTTCTTTCGAATAGATTTACTCTCACTCAACAACGAATCTCAAATCACTTGCCCAATTCCACTTCAATCGGAATTCATAATTATCTCGCAGCTGCTTATCCTACTTAGCCGCGTTGCCCGAATAATTATTAAAAATTATACATTATTCGACGATACTGAAAAAGAGCGGCGTACGCACTCACCAGTAACGGTATGTTGGGAACCATCACGCGAAGGTCCCCATCCTTCGACATCTCCGGCATGAAATTCAGGATCTTTTTGTGCTGATAGGTCACCGTTCCGTTGTCGTGGAAGGCAATGTTCACTTTCTCCATGTCTTCTCTGGAAGATGAAAATTAAAAAAAATTAACCGGCAAATCGACTCGAATATAATTAGCAAATTTATTTGCCAACTTTTATGCCCTATCTCGCGTGTCTTAAACTCTACGACACGGCGATAGGTGTGCGTGTACGCCGTATGGGATTGACAGTGTACACAGGCTTGCTAGGATCACAGTTATGTTAAATTTATGCGAAAAGGAAATCGAAAGTCATGTCGCTGAGTGTATTATACGTACACACTGTAGGTGTATGCGATATAATTATGTGCGGTAATACATGCGATGTATACAGAGAGGCATTATAGGTATATAATAGCCGTATGTAATTGAAATGATTTCACTCTCAATAACGTATAATAATAAATTACAGAGGGTTCTCTTAATTCTTAAAACGAATTCTGTGCGCCGCGTGTCTGTACGGGAGAAACTCGCGTGGTTATAATTCCGCGCGAATTACGAAATCCGATTAACGCGAGTATAATTAATGTTTCGATGATACGGTTGAGGCGATGTTAAGTGGCAACCCGACGTGCCGAGAAAACAAACAAATAAATAAATAAATAAACAAATTACGCCCGTTTGAACAAATTGTTATCGTTTTTATGCAACGACGTAATCCTCCAGCCGTAGAACATCGTACATTTTTTATTTTCAAACTTCCGACATAATATCATACCTACGGGTACCTTTACCAAGAAAAACTCGAGCTCTATATAAAATTCCGTGCATGCCATGCACCGCCATGTAGGCACCGCCGCAAGAGCTCGCTACACGAAGAAGTGATTTATTCGCGACGATGGTGACCCAGTCTTGCGACGTAATGATATAAGCGTATAAAGGACCAGGGGTTCTGACCCCGGCCGTTCGTTACACGCGGAGAGTCCTTGCATTATGCACGGTGGCATCCGTCCGCCGCATGTGTGCATGCATTGACGCATCATTGCACACGATGCAGTTCAGCGGTATAATAACAACGTAATGTACCTTCCCTCGAGCTAATTTATGCCGGATAAAAAGAGTCCCGTCCAACGTGTTCCGACCTCAGATGTCACGTAATCGGATGACGTCGCGTCGTTCTCGGAGTAGCAATTATATTGCACAGTCGAGCTGACTCTGATTATTAGAGCCGCTGACAACGGGTTCCGTAGAATCTTGGTCGCTAATTGAATCTCAATGCAGACTGCGTGCCAGCTGACCAATCATTTCTTTGGCGCACTCGGTATTCAAGGATTCGATGAACGTCGTGCGATAAGATGCACGAGTGTATAAGTAAATGATTTGAATACCGTCCCATTAGGTAGCTACCGTACGACGTACATTGTGTTACTCCGCAAACTCGTGGCGTGCCTTCACAATTTCAACGTATCTTGATCTTAATTTCTTGCATATATTTCTCAGCTCTTTTATATTTAGGTGCCTGGTACTTGACGCGAGAACTGCTATAGTTGCGAAACATGGCCTTACGTTAAACGCGAGCAACCCGACAGGCAGAAGGAACGCTTAATTGTCAGGAAAAACTAGGAAGTGTTTCCACTTTGAATAATTATCCGCGCGTAATCCCACAGTTAAAAACGCCAAGCTGGCATGGCAGGTAACCTTTGCACTTGTCGCTTGTCGGGTATGCGCATCACGAGTTCGCAGTTAATTTTCACGTTCTGTTTACGCACGAACAACAATGCTCGGGAATTATTAAGTCTCAAGAAAGTCGACGAAATTCGACTGCAGTGTGGACGGAGAAAGTGAACTTTGCGCACAACCAGACGACCCAGTTTCCGGCTGCTGCAGGGCATCGCTCTGTATTTGGATCTACTCAAGCACGTGTTTCCCAAAAATTAGATAACGCTGTCAGATTAGAAGCCCGACGTAGCGACCTTGCTTTGAATTCATCGAGGTAAGCAGTAGGTACCTACAAGTGTCCGAACTGAACCGAGTTCTTCTCTCTCCAAAGGCTTTGTGCTCGCTTTTCGAAAAAGAGAGGAGAAAAAAAAAAGAAATAAATTGTTCGTCATTGCGCATTCGTTGATTGCGAATAACTGTAATCAAGGTCGTTGTGCGAAAGATGAGCCGTTTCGTCGACATTCGTATTTTAAGTTAACTAGACTCGGCGCTAATTGCAACGAGATACGTAGCTGCGTTACCGCCTGCAACGATGATCGCCGGAGGTGTGTAATCCGAAGCAAAATTAATCCAAGAAATCATCGACCGTGACAAGTTCGCGGTACACCGTGTACATAACGTGTACGGTATACGGGCGCAGACTCGAGCGAATTAAACCGTAAAGTAGGAATGATAATTGTTATACTTTGTTGCGCTAACGATATTCATTCCCTTTCCAGAATCGAAACTTGTATAAATAATACACTGTTGTTTGCTTAGCGGAACACATTATACGTATGTACATACCTATAGTTATTACGAGGTACGCGATTTCTAATGCCTGCTCAACCAAAGCACGCGTGCGTGCCGGCTTACAGTTTGTAAATACACGAAAAACGAGGTACAAAATTTCATGTTTACAATCGAGAGGCCGTCTCTCTTTCTCTGTCGTCAAATTATATTCGCTAAAATATCGAGTGCCGGTGCTTTGCAAGCTCTTTATACTTTCGGATTGCGTGCATAATTATTACTTTATTACGCATTCGTCAAACACCGTTCGAGTTGTCTCGAGCGTAGAACCTGGAACCTACTTCACCGGTGTCGCTGTGACAAAACCGTCGATATACCCGGTCGTTAAAATACATGCCGCAGCTTTTTGTCGGACGATTTGTCGTCTCGGCTTTGATCAATTTTTGAACCAATTAGACGCACGTGTATTTCTATGCGTTATAAATCTTATCGAACTGGTCGCCGATTACTCAATATTCAAAGTGTGTCAGAGTAAATGGCTTTCCAAACGACTTTTTTTGTTCCAACGCTCCAGACTGCGACAAACAGCTGCCGCCCTACTTGCGATCACCATCTCGCGATGATCGCCGATCCGATCGAACGGTGCGGCTCGTATAATCGTTGAACATCTGCCCCTTAGTATCCGGGATCCAATCTTTCCCTTCCCCTTACTTTTTGCAAGTTTTATTGTACTTTCCTTTCGGTTTTGGGTCAGGGTCCGAGGTCTCTGCGAGTCACTTCGTTCGCGGAGAGTTTGGCGCGTATTTGATTATCAAGTTTTCCATACTCGCATGTTTGCACATCAATTGCGTAAGAGCGAAAATACTCGGCGACGTTCACGCGCTACAATACCAAGGAATCTGCATCCCGATCCCCCTGATGATTCTGGCTAAATCGACGATGCCGATCGGATGTGTGACTTGAGTGATCGATTCGGAATTACCGACGTTGTCTGCGGGCTTCCCGGTTTTTATGATCGAATTTTCATATCCAAGTACTCGCCAGCTTTGTTCACGCGTCAATTTTCTGCAGCACTACAATTTCACTGGCCAACAGTGGTTTTCTTGCTATTGATATTTGAGTCGTCTTAGAAAGATTCGATGTTAACGACCTTAGGAGTAAGCGTAGTTTTTCGAAATTGGCTCTAGTTATTTACTTTATCGACATTTTCATATATGACTCAAAAAAGCAATCTTTAGGTGAAAAATTCGATTTCTTTTTTTTTAATATCTAAAGTTTATCAAAAAAATACTATCAATAACTTTAGTTATGCTTACTTTATTCGGACAGAAGTATAAAAAATATAAGATATATAATACTTTGTTGTTCTCGCCATGAAAAAGAGGGCACGACAAGTTTCTTCGAGGGGGGGGGGGGGGGGGAGGGGGGGTATTGAGGTGTTCCGAAAAAAAAAATAAAAAAATTTCTCTCAAACACGCATCAAAATTTCAGTAGAGCATCTTAAATAGAATATCTCAGCCAAATACGAGCTTTTAATATTGATTTTTTCCATTTTCCATTTGAATAACAGGTACAAAAATTTAGGACAATTTTTGAATTTTATTTTCTGATAAACGTCTGACGTATAAACCATCTAAACGTATATCTAATAAACTATCTGTATTAACAGATTCTTATAGGAAATTTCACGCTCTATAAAAAATTACTGGTATAGAATTTTTCTAACTTTAACCGGTCAAGAAAAATTCGCCTATAAACATTGAGTCATCTCGAATACAATACTACAATAACATAAAAACCAGAGCCAATCTAATATAATCATAATTATCTTCGTAAGTTTTACGTTCTCAAACACCAGGATTCACAGAAAAAATCAGAGCAACAAAAAAAAGTATTTATTTCGTAGAGCTGTGTTTTCAATTCGATAGGTTTCGGCCATAGCACATCAGGGAATCGTTGTGTATTTAATTACGCAACTTACGCTCGCTCGCAGGTCTGGCTCATGTGCATGCATACCTCGCACACCTCTAAAATTACTCGCGGATTATATTCTAGGAGGAATTCCAATCTGACTCAAGCGTCTTCCGATCCTCATATCCATCACGTTTACTTATTTACTCTTTTCACATAAGTACACTTCATTTGTCTTCAATTTTAATTTCACGTTGGTGAAAAAGGAAAGAAAAAAAATATGTCACATATATTTACCTATACGTATGGAGTACGTAGATCCTCCAAGTGTACAGTTCAAACATAATTTATACAGGTTCTTCTTAATACAGAGGAAGTTTTCCGTTCAAAGAGAAAGACGTCGTTATTTTTGTTTATTCCCATTATAAACGTCTAAGTAAAAATCTTGCACAATATTCGTAGGCTTTTATCCTCTGCAGAAATCGAAACGAGGATTTATTCATCGATCTTTTCATAGAAAGTTTACTCTGATGCTCAAATCAAATAGACATCGGAGAAATGAAATGAAAGCTGTTGAACAAAATTATTCATTTTATTGTTGTATTCTTTTTCCTACGCAATGACGTTACAACAGGTTCACGTTTGTTAAACATTAAATTTTCTACAAATCAGTTACTATTTTTCCAATGCCGAAGCAATTTTCTTTCTCAAATAAATCTACGCAGATTTGATTGTTTCAGAAATTGAGGATAAATCTTAAGCTTGAGCCGACACGGAATTCCAGATGCTCATCCGTAATGCTCGTACACAATTTTCGAGTATTACGGTGAAAAATCTGGCAATATTCGAATTTTTGTTTCCGGGTCTCCCCTGACATTTCGTTGATATTTAATACGCTGGAGATGCCACAACATCCGTTCGCAAGCCATTATGTCACATGTCCGCTGATCCCCGAGGCCTTCCTCGTATCGCGCAACCAGCGCGTAATATTAACAATGCGTGTTGGGTTGCGGCGAAAGCGTTACGTCTTAAAGGCTGGGTTATTTTTCCGGCATGAAGCAGTTATAGAAATGCATAAATGTATACACGTGCGTTTGTATTTGTGGAAGGCGGTATTAACGATCTATCAAATGTACAGTCTGGTAAAACGCGATGCAATAACGGTTGGGAGTCTAGGCTAGGCTCCGTTCTGTCAAACGATACTGTAGCCTCATAACCGCGTGCCGTATAAATAAAATTAGTATGAATAAAATAATATTTTTCATCCTGTAAATTAAATTTTCTTTACGAATCGACAGGAGACTGATTATATTTTCTCGTGTAATTGTCAGACGGTAAAAAATGCAGTAGATGTAGTAGAGGTTGTGATAAGCTGCGATTGTGTTTTTGAAATTGCAACAGAACTCCGGAAGAACGATATGATTTGTTAAAATTTTTCGCTAACCGGAGTTTCCGCGTGTTTGTAGTTGTTTAAGTTTGCCTCGCCTCGTTTCCGTTTAACCTTTCAAACTCTTTCGGTCCATCGGTTTTTGGCCAGAATGCACGTTCTAATAATTCCTACAAGCGGCCACGAGTGCATGAACATAATATTCGGTGGAGGATGGAAAGCCGTTGCGAAATGCGACACCCGGAGAGAGGAAGCCACTTTTGAGGTTGTAAAAAATCTCTTCAGATATCTTGAATCGAGCCGCGCGCGCGACTCGAGGTTTGATAGAATCGGGTGTGATTCTTGTCTGCGTGGTTCATTGTTATGCCTGACACGCTCGCACGTATTTTGCGGCGTCTTTAGTGCCCGCTTGTTTGACAAGAGTAAAAAAGTCTCACGTAGACTTTCGCCTGGTTAACCCCTGAATTATTACTTCGTAAGCAAATCATCGTGTACTCGATTTCTGTTCTCTACATTAATTATCATTCGTTTTTCGCGACGATTTTGTAAATTTTAAAATCGGATTTTGTCTTACGCCTTAAGGGGATGACTTAGCCAATTCTTACCGACTGCGTTAAATGCCATTTATTTCTACTATTGCAATCGATTTCGATGATTACTTGTTTGATTTTACTTGCGAATTATAATATATTAGGGGCCATCCATAAATTACGTCACACGTTAATGGGGGGGGGGGAGTATCTCCGTAATGTGTCATAGTGTGACAAGGGGCAGGGGGGGTCAAAAGCTTTGTGACGTCACATGTTAAAATTTAAATGATTTACCAGTAATAGCTAATATAAAGGAGTAGGTCCAAAGTCCATGGACACAAGATGATTAAGTTTTTTATCTTTAATTAACTTAATTAGTCGCTTTTTGTTTCCTAACTAGTCGTTTTTTCTTTCTGTTATCATAAATATTTGACACTATGTTGATTTTATTAAAGATTATTTAATAAAAATAAGAAAAAAATGAAAATAACTGTTTTCTTTTGATTATTTTTAAATACATGCATACGTTCGAAGAATTTGTGACGTCACATCAGGGGGGAGGAGGTTCTAAAAATGTGACAACCTGTGACAAGGACGGGGGGAGGGGTTTAAAAGTTCTAAAATTCGTGTGACGTAAATTATGGATGGCCCCTTATACAACGGTTTGAACCTTGAGAGCTGGTCAGGATGTGATTTTTTTTCTCGATTCTCAAGCTAAATTAATATAAATCTTCCTACGTCGGTTGACTCTTATAAAATGTTGACCGTAGACAGTTTAATTCCTTAGTAAAAAAACATGTTTTCTTCTTATTATACTTTCGCAGATGCGGTGAATCGACACTCAATTCTTGTAACAAATTATCTTGAACGCGGACGTGTATCGCGAAAGGAATTTGTCTGTCATTCGCCAAGTACATTAATAGGTTTATATATACATTTGCATATTTATTCGCAAGGTATAATGATATTCAATATGACCAATAACATTATTCTATCGTAAACAAAACTACGTAAACTAATAGATTCTTTTCTTTCCACAACCTATAACTAATTCCGAATTTACTTTAATGGCGGACGAAAAATAAAGAATCGAATAATCTGGTATAAATTACAGGCTATTATACGTATAGGTACATATAGGTATAGGTATACATACTCTTGGGTTTAAAAATCGTAATTATTCACACGCGCAAATAACAATATAAAAAGTTTTTTTATTTTTACGTAGCTGTTGAAAAATTTTAAACTTGAAATTTCGTTTCAACCTTGGACGTAAAACTGTGCATTCGGCATTCGTTCGTAGTTTTTATCCGTTTGATTTGACGTTTTAGTGTTTCAAAATTTAAAGAAAAAAAACAGGAGTTGAAAAAAGAGAACAAGATTCTGGAACGACGATGATAATTTCCTGTCATTTTTAATCACGTTGCGATCACATATCGTACACAATATGTGTAGGAAACGCAAAGAGTGTCAAGGTGTGTACATGAGACGCGGTTTATTATTCAAATGAATTTTACTCCGTACCTGCATATCGCGTTTCTTGCGGTTCCATATATTCCTACATACTCACACCTTTGATATCCGTGTTTATTAGAGTCGTAAGATTTTAGAAAGCCAATCCCATAAGGAGATCTTAACGGTATTTGAACGGGCTCTTCAAGCCACGAATGTACGAAGAAAAAAGAAGCGCGGAAGACAAATTCGTGCCCGCGGATTTACACAACTTTAAACCCATTGATGGTTGAGTACCGCTTATCGCGGCGATTATGCTTTGCAGAAAACGGCATTACCAAGGTGAACGTCTCGTTTCTTCCTGTCTGCGAAACTCAAGGTTTAATTTCAACATCTGGAGCCATGTTAATGGTATCGTGGAATTTCCGTTCCTTGAATTTTGAATGAAATAAATATAGTAATTAAAAAAATTTGAATATCCTAAAAGAAAATAAAAAATTTGTTCGTGTTATGTTTTGAGAGCGAACATTACACCGTTTGCGGTTGGTCATCGATCTTGTCCTGTAGCTCGATTGACTGCTGAGTTAGACGTGGTTACATCACCCGTCTGCCAATTTCATTCATCGTTATTTCTTTTTTTCTCCCCCCTATGTCTATCGAAATATTATACGCATACATATTCACGTAATCAATACTCGAAGATTGTACAAAACGAGATTATTAATATTGTATAATATACGGGTAGAGTATACCTAACTCCGCTAGATATATCGTTTGGTAATTTTTTCCGAGGCATGTTGACATGTGGCTGGTTCCGAAAAAATTTAATTACACGTTACGTCTAATTTCGCAGCACACCGCAGCCGGGTTTGAGTGATGAAAAATCGAACCGAAGTTCAAATTAGCATCATTGGCAAGCAGCCCTGAAGCGTGGATATACCGAAGACCTATCCCACTAAATTTCGAAACTTCACGTGGGATAGACGGAGTGTGACCAAGAAACCTGCTCGTGTTTGCCGATGAGAAATTCGCGGCTCGGGAATGTTGCCTCCCGGAGGTCTAGACTCCGCGGTTCTGTTACGCGGATATGCCCTTGTTGGCCGTTCGTCGCGACCTACCGACTAGGAGGTACGTATCTAAACACGCGCGAGATCATGTAATAGTGAAATTGAATCGACGACGAAAATTATACGCTACTTGGTATTACGTAAATTCCACAACGCTGGATCGATGCGGACGGGTTTCGCGCCATTATGTAAAGTGGCTAAAATTCGTTGACACAATCCGTGGAATTTGCCGCGCTGCGTGTCCCGCAGTTCCTGGATCATCCGCATAATTTGCAGGCTGCTGCATGGCGCAGGGCGTGAGAAGAAAGTTTCTTCGGTGGCAAAATTGCATCTAGCTAAATCTGTGAATTTATTGTCCCGGTGATAAAACTCGGCTCATCGATATGCCGCGTATACGGACTTCGTAACTACCGATTTCCACTTTACTATTCATCTCTCGTTTGTTTTTTATTGAATTATAAATCATGTTTCCTCATATTCTCGAAAAATACGGGTCGTTCATCTGAGGAATCGAAATTATTAACTCTTAGGTTCGGCCAGCGTTAATTGAACGGTAAAACAGCTTTGGCTTACGATGTTTTTTTTATATTTTTTTTTTTTGTTTTCCTTGTATCGAAACACCAACACCTATACGGTTAGTATTTTGCAGCGCAGGTGTTCTACGCGCGAAAGGCTCCGGCATTGCGACACCAGGTTCTGCAACTTCGACCGTTTATCTCTTTTTTTTCTGCAAACTTGCAGAAATTTGCCAAGTTAAACAGTGCAGAAATATTCCGTCTTACGGATTATATTTCAAAGCAGATTTCCACCGGTGTTTGTATGCATGTATTCCATTGTTCAGCGGGCGTAATCGCTCGCGTAAAATGGTCCAGGTAATCGACGTCGCGTAAACTCTCGATTCCAATCGTTTTGAACGGTGCGACGTAAGCTTGCCTCTAACATTTCTTGCCGATTATAGTCATTTCGTGAAAGTTGGCTGTTTTTATTCGCCAACTACTCATCGTCACGACGATACGTGAAAACATAGGCGGAGAAAATTGATTGTACATAATAAATTATCAGAATCGTAAGGTAATTTTTTTTTCGCAGTTCAACCCGAAGCGGATGTTATTGAGGTTTTGCGCAGAATTCTTTCGCCTGTTTTTATTATCGACTCGATGAAAAACAGGCTACAAGGTTATCGTGCGTGAAGAATACGCTTCGAGACAAGCCGCTGGTTTCCGTGGGGTTGATTTCTGCAATATCCGAGTTCACTCCAAATTATCACATGTTATCTCGCGATGTAAAAATATTCCGATATCATACTGAAATAGTAGGTACTGTCACTTTCAACATGCCGCGCGTCGTAAGCAAGAATATTTCTCACATTTCGTAGTCCGGGCACGTTAAAATGTATACTTGTTCGACTTATTCTTATTCACATTTCGAGTTTCGGATTGAACGTGGAAACGGCCGTTTGGGTCGCGACTTGTCTCGTGACCCTCACCCCCTGCCCTGGCTCCCTTCCATTTCGTCTATCACTTGTAATAAAATGTTACAATTAACATATTTCGAGCATTCCGCGACATTCGCAACGCGCGTAATCTCACTCTCAGCTCTTCAAAATTATGCTAATTCGGGCATGTATGCCATTTTTTATTTTTCATGAATTATTTCTCTTTATTTTATTTTCGTCTTCTACACATACGTCTACGTCCAAACTTATGAAAGTTGTACCACGTAATTCACGCATAGTCGAAAAAATGTTCCATCGGAAGACGATGGTTGGATATTAATATTAATCAACGATACAGTAATAACAATGTATGTGAAATTTTACGATCCCGTCGAAACTAACTTTTACACAAATTACGGATTCGTTAGAGCCGACAATCCTCACTGATTTTATGGCATCACTCAGTACAGTTAAAAAATTGATCGAAATGATAATTGTACTTCGTCATGAGGCACGGAGTCAACAATCAGGCGGTACCAAATTATTGGTTAATTGAGGTAGCACGTGCAAATATCGTGCGCCCTCTTAAAAAAAGACCCGATGTTAGACTCAACTTATGAACGTCATATCCGGTGGCGGTCTTCAAATGAGTCAAGAATTTGGCTAAAGATTTCGACTTTTACCTATTAAAGAAGTTTGTTGCGCATGGTTTTTTTCACATCAGAATCAGGCTAATAAGATTTAATCGAATGTAGAAAAAAGTTGATGTGCTCAAAAGTTGCACGTGTTATTGGCATAACCTGACAGCTACTGTTCAATGGTTACTTCTAACAGAAGAGAACGTCTGATTGAGTCGTTCGAAAATTTGCTGAAGGTAAAAAATCTAACAATAAGCCTTGCTTGCTCTCTCTCTCTCTCTCTCTCTCTCTCTCTCTCTCTCTCTCTCTCTCTCTCTCTCTCTCTTCTTCTTCGGCAGTTTACTAACGGCATAGTATTACAAAGGAGTACAAAGAGTCAATACCGATTGTCCGATAGCGGGATCGGTCAAAGAAATATGTACCTAAGTCGGGGAGGCATTATTCGATACCATTAACCAGTCCGCAATCAGTTCGGGTATATAATCTCGCGAGAAGAAAGGTCCGATCGTCTGTTACGAGTCGAACCAACAGCTTGATATTCATCGTACATCGTGTGTAAGTCATCTCCGGAGCGGCGTGATACCTGTTAGAGGTATCCTGGCAGCATCTGATACCAGAGGCCAATTTCCCCGCGGCCCTCTTTCGATTAGCATTGTAATTTCGCACTTGCGAGGGGCGTTTCTTTCGAACCTTATGAACCTGACCCGAATACCAGCTCGCCAACGCAGTGTAAATAATTAGTTTAACAAGTTCCGCACTCCCGCCGTCTGGGGTCCGCTCAACGAATCGTAAAACGGGACCTTACACACCGTGCCACATTCCCTGTGCAGAGGCCAGCTATTGCCAGGAGCGAAAGACACGGCGGAAATCGGAATTGATTATCCGACCGTGTCTATGACGGATTCAGGCCGAATCTAACGAAGCTGACGGCCTCTTGACCGCTACCGCTATTTCACGATGTAACAGGTTCCAGGTTCCTGCATCGTCGCCGCAAACCTATCTCTATTCGCCCGGATGAGTAGGATTGTATTGCGATGGGTTTTTTCGCGTAGTGGAATTTACCACTGATTAGGAAAATAGCCGCTTCTGGCCAGAAACTTTAAGGTTGCAGTTTTTAGTTATATCATTGTTTTACTGGGAAAAAAATGTTTTCTGTTTCGCGTGTATTTGACGAACTTGTACAAAGCTGGCAATACGACGATTTCAATTTTATGCGGTTATTAGAAGATCAATCCTACGTTTTTCAAAACACCGAAGGGTCAAAGTTTTACTTGCGATATTGAATTCTCCATTCCGTCCCTATGTGTAGCCAATAAAGATCTTTGTCACATTTTTTTTCGCATTAATGACACCTGTTTAGTGATATTTCCTAAAGAGTTGACAAGGCGAGTACTTCGATACGGCTATTCAGATTTAGTCTTGTGACAAAACCGTACGGTTTATAAAAATATGCATTGTTTTTAATTTCTTCGCTCAATTTCTTTCGGATATTTCGTCCCTACAACGTGGGACAGATTTTTTTATTTTTTTTGCATCGAAATCAGCACGCGTGCCGCACGTTATCGTATAAATTTTAAATTCTAATTCAATTCATGTCCATCGACATGATTGATCGCCTTGTAGTATTTTATTCCTGTTTGTACGTGTGTTCTCATTGCCTTAATTTAGCTCGCAACATGTATCGTGGCGGATCTAAGTGAAACGGAATTGGCATAAACACGTGTAAAACAAATGAAATTTCCTCTCGCCTAGAGTAGCCTAATTGATTTTGACGTTTTGAAAAACCTATGAATTGAAATACCAGCACGAAGTTAGCAATTTCTACAATTTGACAATCCGTTTGAAACGCGTTCTGTTTAACGATTTTACCATACGGTAAAAAATGTATGTCAGTCTGCACACTTGAACTGATTCAAGTTCAGTTGAATTGGGAAGGGGATTCTTTTCACATTTCACAATCACGCGTTCTCCAAAAGATATACCATCGGGCTCAATGGACCGGACGGTTGTAACGGGACGTGTTTTTCGAGGCTGTTTGCAGGAGACATTGAAAGCGCCGAAAAGATTGCATAACGACAAGTAGGCTAGGAGGCTAACGTATATATTGACGACGATAACGGGACGCGTCTTCTTTTATTTGCAGTTGCTCGATGTCAGGTTTATTAACAATTTTCACAAGACTATATTCAATGTCTCGAAAAAGAGTTCCTACATACAAGCAACACCTCGGCGGTTTCACGGCTCTTTCAAGTGTAAGCTTAACGATCCAAAAGTTGTGGATGGGATAGAAATCGACCCGGATTCCATCTGGTAATGGAGTCTCTAATAATCTCTGTATATTTATTATACACGCGTGCATCAAAGTCTTGTTATTACAGCTTGTTGTAAATTGCTTTCACGAGCCAAATAGTGTACGGCAATTTTTGACACGCTTATGTACACACCTCTGAATCCACTTAAATAGTAAGTCCGAGTCAAGTGGCATCTACGGATAAATTTCTTTATTACGTTGAAAAAATCTAACGCATCAAGCTTACCCGTGTAATAAGTTGAATTTGACGAGTACGATGGGAAAAGATATTTGACCGACTTTTATAATTGATTTGTGAAGGATAGTCAAGATCTTCTCAATAATTGAGACATGCATCGAGTTTTCTCCTTCTTCGAGGTGGTCTTGGTCAGATAGAAATTTTCAGGCCATCTAACTCTTCGGGAAAGAACCATTTACGGCACAAATAGGAAAATATCTATGACTTCCTTTTTGAACAGGGTTTAATCTAATAAAGTTCGATTTTTTTATTTATAATTTCGAATGCTTTGACTAAGATTGAAATATCTTTGTTAAATTACTTGCCACTTGAATTTTATCTACGCGTATTACGGAGACAATTTGCGAGAAGAATTAGAAATCCTGTCAATTGAAAGTATACGAATGATCAAGTTGGAAACTTACGATAATCGCAAATTCTTTTGTTAAAACTTTATCTCTTGGAGGGATAAAGAGAATTTCGGTAACATTTACTTACTTGTAAACAAAGGGCCCAACTTCCTCAACCTTTGGTTTTTCGCCAAAGTTCAAAAACCCATCGGTATTCGTTACATTGAAAATGTAAACTTTGGTTAACCGAACGACGCCAGGTTTTTGCCAATACTGGAATGAGAGGGATCCGTTCCATAACCGTAATTGCTGTAAAACATAACGTAACCCCGGTGAGTAAACCAGTTTTGAAAATGTACGATGCGAAAGTAAATTGAATTGGAAAAAATTCCCAAAACGGAATTCCATCAACTTTTTTCCTCATATTTCAAAGAGAAAAGTTAGAACGAATTTCAACTTGAATGAAAAATCTGCGATTGCCTTAATCACGTTAGAATTCTTGGTTATTTATGCCAATCGCTAAATTGATACGTAAGTTCAGAACGTCTTGAGTATCGGAAATTTTTTTAGGGAGATCGCAGACCACTTACTTTCATTAGCACGTAATCCACCCACGGTATGCTGCTGAGGATAATCCCAATGGCCAAGGCGAACAGTCCGAACAAGATGACGGCGATTCGACCTGCAAGTAAATAAAAATGTATTACAAGAGGCATCGCATTAAGGCAAGAAATTTTTTGCCACAAGAAACGTGAAGAAAACAGGATGTGTTTTTTCTAAATATTTATTGACAGATCGCGGCAAGGCTAAAGACTTACGTATCGTAACCCGTAGAGCCACGTCATTGATTGCTTTAAATTCGACATAATTTTCAATTGACACGTTATTCCGTTTAAATTCTTGTAGGTATATAGGACATTCCCCCTCAGTTCCACCACTTTTCTTCCACCCAACCGATCCAAGTTAATTACATACATTACATAAAAAGAAAAAAGGAATTCTACTCCGAAAAGGATTGAATTAAAGTGAAAAAGTCGTAGATTACTTTCAAGCAGTAGATACTAAAATGCGGCCAGTTATGAGTGATATCTGAGAGAGTTCGTAAAGAAGTGACTGAACTGATGCCGAGTACTCCATATACATATATATGTTTGATCTATAGCAACATGAAATTGAAAATGTTCTTGCAAAATTATTGGAGGTAATGAACACGCGGCAGGGAATAGGGATGTTTCATCGTGAATCGAGTGATCTCGAGATTGGTTATTGTTCGTTAAATTTATAATTATGATTGCGACATTCTAATTACGGTAATTTCAGCTTTATGAAACGCAACGTCTTATGTCTTGTCTATCCTAAGAAGTGGCAATTGATGGGTACGGGGTTTTTCCCATCCACAATTCTACGGCACTTATTGAAGCCTTGGTAAGGAAGTGACTGGTAGAAAAAGAGAGAACAAAAACTGGGAGGGGGCCAAAAAAATTCACGCGCGTATAATGGACGACAGTAATTAACATACAGGTATATCAGAGTTAATAAAACAGCTGAAATCACCAACCACTTTAATGAGCATAAGCAACAAAAATCAGAAACCATGAAGTTGTATTTTACTGCCTGTCCAATATTCAACTCTCAAGTATATTATCTCTCTCAAGTATACCTAATCGCAAGTAGGCTTTTGTTACGTTGCTTTTTTTTCACCGTCAGACACGGTATTTCATTTTTTTTTAAATGATTTGCGTTTGTAAATTACTTTGTGTATAGCTTACACAGAAAACAAATACGTTTACGATGTACAATAATATATATTATTTACACATAATCAACCTGCTGAATTATAGTAACTATATAGCTGAGACGAAACCGTGTGACTTTTTTCTGGAGGTACCGCAGTTTTTACTCGTAAATCGATAAGTCATGGAAAAGATGCATGGGGAGATCAAAAAATTTACAGTTTAAGAAATTGTAAAAAAAAATTGAAACGGTTGATGAAAAAATTGGCTCAGATGATGAAACTGATTCTGGCGTAGACTGATACTTTAGTTATTCTTGTTTCCAAGAGCCAATATCTCGAGGTAACGGAAAATGTGATCCTATTACACGAAGACACGGAAAATTGTTTCACAAATTCCGATCGTTCACTAGTTAATCTTCAGATTGTTGTTACTAACGTGTGCGGATACTTTGAAACGATGTCTGAACGCGCAAACAGACATTGAAAAAAACAAAAATTTATATCAGGAAGTATTGTGAAAAACTGTGGGCTTAAAGTTTCGTTCATTAAAATGTAGTGTCAAATAAATTTTACGTCAGCTGTCATTAGCGTGAAACATTTATGCGTATTATAACCAACCTCGGCGAATATGCGGATGATAAAAGTTATTTCTTAATTATGTTAGACATTCGCAAATTTCTATTTAATAAACAGCATATTACAGCATTGCTAGCTGTTTTTTATCAATCGATATAAACGTGGTATGATTAATTCGACTAAAAATCAACCGTCCAATATTTACCAGTTACAAGATACAAGAATATTGAATTATCGAATGAATAAATTTCATTTGCACGGACAATCGAGATACAAGCCCGCCAACATGTCAACGACAATAAGCATCAGCTAGAACGTAAATAGCGTTAGAAGAGGAAAAAAATAAAAAAATCTGCGAACGGAAACTGCGTACAGCATGTCATGAATTTGCAAAATGCGTGCGGTTAATACGCATGCGAAAGAAATGCTACGGAGACATTTCAAAACAAGTCCACGCAATGGTAATGTAGCCCTTGAGTGCCCAATTATTTCTCGGTTTCACAGCGGGGAAAATCCAGCGTGATGAAATGTGTTTGTTAGAAACGGATCATGCGGTTGTACGATGTTGAAACTGATCACTACTTCGATATAAATTCAGCACATAACGACAATCGTGTGCGTTTCTCGTTAACAATAAATGTATACAAAACAGTCAGTATTTAATACGCACAATAATGTATAAAAAAAAATACATCTTCCCTTCTAAAAACGTTTCCTACTATCAAAGTCGGCTCGATTAATATTTTCGAATTAATGGGCAGGCGGTTGCAATGCCGGTATTTAGCCCGCCGCATGTATATGATGTATGTCAGAATCGCAGATATATAGGTATTGCCTATGCAACGAGTTAAGAGCCTCGAAGCCAGCCCAGATAATAATTCCTCGAGGCCCTGGGAAATCTTGTTCTGTTTGTTATTTTGGATTTTTTTTCGCAAACCTGTACTCAAGGTTGATCGAAGGCTGTATGGGGTCATTATTGCCAGTTACGTGTCTCCGTGATTTTCATTGTGAGACTCACATTAAGTATCGCCAGCTATAATTATCACCTGCTGCGCACCGATCGCGGGAATACCCTGGAATCTCGCTGGTCTTACGTGTGTGCGTGTATTTTGCCAATAAATTAATACCGTCTTTCATTCCAGTTTTTTTCAACGCGGCAACGACTCTTTCGCATTTGCGCCTGGAATGGACTTGTGAGGAATGCGTGTAGGATCAGTCGGTCGGTGGAAAGCCTGCTAATCGTTGCCAAATCGACGGCAATTTATATTTGCGAGACCCGAGCTACGACGGATACGTAAAACTGTACCAACGTGAGTCCCTTTTCCCGCTCATTATAGTTTTTGCATAACTTTATTCACGCTCATTGTCCGCGCAATGTTCCTGCACTCGAGTCACTTTCCTTAGTTCTGAACATCGAGCTACGAGCACGACTCGGATGTCGACGGGTCATTATTTTCTACATCATTTTTTTTCCACGTTAAGTGTCTGGGAAGGCACTGCATGAGTGGTCAATTTGTCATTTTTCCACCGGGTAATGACGAAGAGCAGTTTACTCATAAGCGTTGAGAAACGCCAGCTGGCGAGAAGAAGATTCTCAGACATGCAGATCATTGGCGATACTAATAAGCATAGCCTGTAACCACGCTGCCTCCGGATTTCGTACTCGGCGGTAGATCGCTCCACGCGTAACGGATATGTAAGGCCAGGTGCACAACTTTCGACTCAACGAGTCCTTAAGCTGATCTGCGGGACGTGATCACGCCTTGGCAAAGCGAGATTCTAGCACCGGTACTCTAACCCAAAGTCAGCTACCACTAATTACTATGTTGACATGAGTCTAATTGACGTTACAGAAAAGTGAAAGCTCGAGGGAAATGATTTTTAAGCCGGTTTATTAGCGAGTGTTTATCTAATATACCGTGCCCAAATTATTTTAAATGCACGATACGTATTCGCATGGAGTTCCAACATCGGCGGTTTTTGAACGTATTGATTTCCAGATTTTGCCGAAAAAATCCCATCTTCCTTTCAGTACCGTGCAGCGTATGCTATGTTGATTCTCTACCCAGTCATTGATTGGTTATTCATTAGTACATTCATAGCTCAAAAACCGCGACTCTGACCCTAAAACGTCGGTACGGCTCATGCTCTCCAGACCAGTTCCATCGAACTGAATGTGCGGGTGAAATTGCCAAATTACTCGGTCGTTGTTGCAGATTGTATCCGCGTCTGCAGGTATAATCTATTCACCCGACTTCACGAGTCCAGAGTCTGGTGCTCCTCCATTCAGTCGGCAGTTCGTCAAGCTCATTTCTTGATGTCTACTTTACACAGGATTCATGAATGAGTCGCGTCCTTACATCGCTTTGCTTTTGTGAGTACAGGGTCATGACTGTTCGCCGAGGTCCGTAAATTTAGGAGGTGATCGACCCTAATATGGAGATGTTCAAATGCTGTTTATGCACACATCTGTAGTGTAGGTCCAAAACTCAGGTTCAAAGGAATTTGCATGTCTATGGAGAAGTGTTCGGAACGATGACACAAGTCTTTCGTTTCGCTCGTTTATTTTCCATTTTTGTTTAGGCGGAATTTACTGCCTCGCATGACGTCGTTTTCAAGTAATTTGCTTACTGGATACATTCGATTAATTGGAACTGGTTTTAAACGGTCAAATAAAATGAACTGTTAATATTCACGTAAGAATTCGCGACCAGTCCATTATCTAAAGATTGTTCTCTCCTCGTTTTGTACACGTGAAACGACCATCTCGACGATTCGTTACGTCAGTAAAATAGCTTACAACTATACTATTTATACACATATTTAATACCGACTGGTTTTTCGGCAATAATCATTAAATTCATCGGTTCAATACCAGCACGTCAAAATGTTCGCATGTTAGTCGCGAAATGCAGGTTAGTTTTTTACCTGCCATGCTTTTAAAAAGCAAATGCAAAGACAAAAGTTGTATTGAATAAGTCATCAATTTGCCCTGCGTATAAAAAACTATCCAAAATCTTGTCAACCGGTACTGAAAGCTACTTGCGAACATCGCATATTGAAAATAGTTAAATTATGTCCATGGCTTCTTATACGTTGTACAGTAAATCCTAGAAGTATTGTTGCGTATAAGATATGAAAAAACGAGTTATTGTCAAAATGATTTATGTTAAACAGAAGCTAAACTTTGCTCAAGTGCCCGGAGTACGATGGTTAACTTCATTTGCAGAAGTGGAAGCGGCTTCACCCAATAAATTGAAATGTTAAAGGTGTTGTCAATTATTTTGACTGTTAAAGATGACCTTGACGATGTTGAACTAACAGCAAGTACTGAATTGCTTTACATCTTATTCCCAACAAACGCGAAGTGGATTAAGTGACTAAATATAATTTTTGAATCTAGATAATGACCGCAAGATTGCATCAACTGAAAGTATATATGACCGTTCACAGTAACTGAATTTTTTAAAGGTAAATTCTCTTTTTTGCATTCCAATGGCTAGTATTTTATTGATATAACTAAGCAGAGATAGCAGGCATGGCAAACGTTTGGATTCACGATCAACGCGGTATCGTTGTAAGACGAACAATTCAATCTCAGGTGTATTACTCGCGGTAACCTAATTCGGCTGGAATCGTCAACCTTGACAAACCGACTCGCAGGCTCGTCTAGCCCGGACGGGTGTCGTAACTACTTTACTATGGTCGCCATTACCTGCTATGCACCTTGCTGCATGACGCTGAGTTCAACTAAACGCCAGGAGATGAACGCTCGGGTGTCAACTCCAATGACTCATTTCGTTTTCGCTTATTACAGGAATTTAGACTGCCGCCTACTTTGCATGAAGTAAACACTCCCGCGTTTTTGTCGGCTAATATTTTACGCGCGCGCTTAATGTATAATATGCCTCATGAATTGTTTCTCAACGGTGTTCAAATTCACGAAATTATCACTTTCGTACGTAATCGCGGGAGTAGCCCGCAAAAGTAAATAATTATTGATAGTTATACTTGATTACATCTTTTTTAACACACATAGCAATATTTTGTTACAGTGCATAAAACGCGATTCCTACGGAGTTAGCATTAAAAAATATTTCTTCTGTGTTTGCTTGTTTTCCATTGAACTGTCATTTCATCGTCGATGTGAAATATTGATTTGAATGAAGACCTCAACAATGACGATGATTTCAATCGATTCAACGCACAAATGTTCACATTTTCATGAATTGTTTCGCATCTTTTAAGACTGATCTAGGACAACTCTAAGAGAATCGTATTGGTCAGATTATTGAATGACTTGCAACGAGTTGTCATGCATTAAATCATTGGGGGAATTCTGTTTCATTCAATTGGCAGTCCCAGTTATCACCGGGACGTTGAAAAATTCGAGTTATAGACTCATCAAGTTGTTCCTCTCCACGGAAATCTTTAGTAAAAGGCGAAAGATTTATTCGTGTATTGAAGAGAAACCAGAGTGCCTATCGCATCATTTGGCTACCTTCTAGTCAACCTGCGGGCATCATTTTCTTTCGAGAAGGTCGAGTATCGTGGAACTCCTAGCGGAGGAAAAGCGAAGTTAGGGCAGGCAGCTGGAACACACCGTTCCTACCAGGGAATTACACACGACTCTGCAGCCCCGCTAGTGGCCAGCTATCGATTTTTTTCTCAACTTAAACCCGTATCTTGAATACGTAAAAGCCGAGTTTTAGACATAGCGAAAAAGTTCGAACGAAATGGATGAACAGCAACAGGAGAATTCTCATAGAACGCATCAGTTACTATTTTTATGTTAATGAGGTTGTTTAGCGAGGAATCGATACTTTTTTATCAGTTTTAGTATTTAACGAGTCGTCATATATTTAAGCTACGAAGATTGCTTTAGAAATCAGTAACAAAGTTTCAACTTTATGAACGCCGTCGTATCTAGGAAACAGCATATCAAACCCTGCGCTATCCAATCTGGGTATCACCGTGCCCGTAAAAACAGTCAGCGACCTGCACACGAACCCTGCAGCGCAGCTATCGACTCGAAGAAGGTGTTGAAAATGTGACAGCTGTTCAGTACAAAGTATCTGATTTGTTCCGATCCTAATTTGTGCGAAGATGACGTAAATCAGGTTCGAAGTCAGAGCAAAAGCACGAGGCTAAGTCGATTCAGGTTACAGCTTAATATATATCGAGGTGAAATCGCATCAACTCGCCCACGAGAACGCTGCACTTGGGTCAATATCATGTATCGAGTTGTCGGGCGCGGGTAATGCGCAGGTATGTATGTACTCTACATCAGGTGGTAACGAGCGGATCCCGAGCTAACCGTGATAAGTATTGAACGCGTGTCGAGTCCAGTATGCAGCTATACTGTCCCGAGTGAGTCGACCAGCCTCGACGAAAGAGTCTTCTCGCGTCCTACTTGTCGAAACTGTAATCCAGTCTCTCGAGGTGAATCGGAGGATTGGTTTTTAATGAACGGTCTAATGTCACCCCGGGGACGGATAGCCCGATTTTCAAATTCAATGCGCGGACATGTGGGTGCGATAATGACGATGTCCGCGTGATTTTGTAACACCTCGAGACCGAAGGTGTTACAAAAGTGGCGCTTGAAACTCTTTCCCTTTTCCGAGAATCGCAGCACAAGGACTCATGCAATATGGAAAGAAATTCCGTTGCAGTTCTGCAGTTGCAGCATGTGGAAAATGAATGTGCATACTGCTGATTGGGTCTGGGAAGCAAAGGGGATGTACCTGCTGTGCACAACGCCACAGTCATGAGGCCCATGGATGGTAATACAAATGCGCAAATTGTGGAGACGAGTTTCGAAACGTCGCGGAATAATCATAATTGTGCCGCAGGCCGAGACCAAATACTATTTTGGTTGGCTACATCAAGATCAGCGGCAACAGAGGCCGGCTGGCTGGCTAACCTTCTTTCAGCATCTCGGGGAATGCTGCGAGTGAAAGTGATCTTAAAATTGCGTTAACGCGTGGACGTTGATCGGCTGCAGGCTTCGCCGGTCGTTCGCTCGCTCCTTATACCTGAGTAACTTCTCTATCGTTCAGGGCCGGCGACTTTTGTGTTGTTGGTACAATGAAGACAGGAATAAAAAATTTTCATGTGCTGGAAAACAAGAGACGGGATTCCAGTCGTGTAAGAAAAAATTTGGCCAATTTTTATGCAAATTAAACCATTCGTTCTTGACATTTCAGTTGAACAGGTTCAGGCATTAGACAAACATGCGTAACATCGTTATTCTATAAATTTTCAATAGTAGACTTCCAACACAACATCGCTCGAATGGTACCGCAATTTCACGTGCCTGCTGAGAAATGACTCTGACCTCGGATAGAGCAATGCTCATTGATAAATTTACACCTGAAAATATTGCAAGGACGAAATTTGCTTTCGAATGAATTCAAGGTACGAAAAAATTGTTCCTGTTTCAATAAACACATGGAAAATTGACAACCCGCCGGCCCTGCTATGTCGGTATTCTTGTAGGCTTGTAAACGCTCCCTGGCGTACAGGCACGACGTATACTATTGCAGGTGGTCAGACGAGGTTTCGTCGTTGCCTAACACGTTGTCCACCGAGCCGGCGCGGCGCAACGTCTTGGAGTCCGGATCGCATCGCGTATTCGTGTAGGTATAATCAATTCACATGGGCCCTATCTCAATTAGTATCTTTTGAGGACCATCGAAACTATAGAATTTGTTGTTGACAGGGCATGGGCAGGGGTAAAGCTGGTCAAGCTGCATGGTTGGGTGCGAATGCACCTTGAGTACTACGCAAGTTATTACCACGGAGTCTTCAATGTTCGCAACTACAAACTCATGAGTTTGACGATAGATATAAGACTTAAATTTCGATTGAGTAAATGTTAAAACAAATTTACTTGAAAATGCCTGTAGCATTGAAGGAATTCGAATCACGCAGTAGTATAACTCTTCTAGTAGCAGTGCTGTGGAACTCAGTGACAACTCTTATACGTCCCTACATAGTTGCGATAGTCCAACAAGTTTTAAACCGGTCCAACGCATCGCCGTAGACCTATTACTTTCAGCGAAGGATGCAGGCGCGATTAAAACAGAGGGATTCTCAAATAACTGAGGTATCTCGAAGAGATTTTCCGACATTTTAGTTCTGTTATGTTAATAGTTTGCCAGGTCTTACAACCACGGTAATGTGAAAGTCGGAATCTGAAGAAGTTGCCCTTCACGGTTGGATATAGTCAAATTAAAAGTTATCGTTGCCGTAGGGAATCAGATTGATTATCTGTAGATAATAATAATAATCGCATATAACAGGTGCGTGACTTAGAAGCATGAAGACAAACGAGAAATGATTAGAGCCATTGAAATTGATTATTTATGAAACTTGCTAGTCATAGTTTGGGTTGTATATAATTCTAAGTTGCAGCTGTCAATCGATCTACGCTCGAAAGTATTCTCTGAACGATTCAAGTTCAGAAAATCCGATGCTACATTAGGCGTTCGCTACATTTGGAAAGTAAATTGTTAAAATGAATCCACGGACTTATTTTCGTGATAATCATTATGACGGAATTCTGAATTTTCGCCTATCGGACTTCGAGTCCGCAAGGTCACGAGTCACGATGTTTAATAAATCGACAATGAGGCGTGAAAAGTTTCGTAAGCAAGGAGCATATCAACGTTGCTGCGTCGAAAGCTCGTATCATCCGAAAATCCGCTAGGTAAAGAATTATGATCGATAGCTGTGGTTAAACCAGATAGTCATTACCGGTTAACTTCACTAGGAGATGAAAGAAAATTTATTAAAAGGTCGTCAATCAAGTCGTGTTTAAACTGGTGCAGAACATGTATGTTGATGGATATTGCACCTCGTAGTTCTTCCGAAGTGAAGTATACGATCTGCAGTGCAGAGTGAACCCGAACCGGTAGAACTGTGAACAACAAAGTACAGCACTTACTTTCACAATCCCCGAGTTACACTACGCGAGCTATTCTATTGTGATAGAATGGTTAAACAAACTGTGCTTGGAGCGCTGGTTTTAGCATATCCCTTGAAACGATAACTGTGAGTCCTATTCATTGCGATCAGCGGACATCGTGTTTTTGAAATGTTTCATGAGCCTAGCGTGGCTTTTGGTATTTGTACATTCCTCAAATCGAAATATTAAAATTAGGTAAAAAATTGATTGGCTGAGAGTTGCTCGTAATTTCGATCTATGAGGAAATGAAGTAACAACTGTCGCGTTGCCTGGTCTCCGTGCTCTAATTTTCAACCAAGACAAAGAGAATCTCGTATTAACAGCGAAGGTTTTGACATAGAGAAAGAATATAGCGAATGATCGATTTTTAATCAAGATAAGACTTGTAATACGGACAAAGATTGATGCTTGACGGGGCTTGTAGGTATGCATAATGGTTATTAAAGCGCGGTGCGTCTCGACTGACGGCACATTCGAAAAAGTTGAAAATATAAAAAGAAATAGCAAGAACCTCGATGTTGATAATTATAACAGCAAACATGATGGATGTTTAATTTCTCTCAACGAACCATCTACTCTGCCGCAGCTTTCTTTTCTGTAACAAGTTCACAATTCGGTACAAGAAAGTCGCGTGATCACGGTCTTCACATTTTGAAACTGCGTATAATAGGTACAATTTCTTTTCTGTCCAGGTACGACGATACAGGTATAATACACTCTTGTTTTAAGTAACGGACATTCCGGCCCTCGGGCGGTCCAAGTAATTGCACTGCGGCCCCGTTAATGGCGTCCACAAGACGCTGGGCCCGAGCATTGTTCGGAGGAAGTATGTAGGTGACCTTTGAAACTTGGTGATGCAGACCATCGGGCGTCTGCGCTAAGAGAGTTGACATCAATGGATCCCGATTAGAGAATGAATAAACGGTCAAAATGGGACAGTGAACCCATGCGCTGTGATATATGCCACGAAAATTGATGCATTAATCGAAGCTTCGTCTCCAGGTTTATCTTTTTGTTACACGCGGACTTTACAGGAACGAGACCGATTGATTATCGCCTTTCAAAATGGTGTGAGAAGCGATGCAGTCGAGAAGGGGGTCAATTTCAACATTGTTAGTTAATTTTTCGAAGGTCAGACTTGTTGTAATATTTGAGTTATTTCAACGTGGCTGTAAATTGAATGCTCTAACATTGCTGACTTATAACCTTCAAGGTTTCAAATGTCGCTATACCATCGAAATAACGAAATTTCGTTTTTAATTACGTTCCACTGCAGTTCATCTCAATATTGCATGAATAAGCTCGTAGGAAATCGCAATTTGGGGGAAAGTTTTGTAATATTTATGATCGTTGTGTAAAATAACGAAGTGAAGTGAATTTAATAAACTGTATTCGTACGTCATCTGCACGCCGATGATAAACCAGACGAACCTCGAGACTGCATATAATGAGATACACGATTTGGCAACATACTAGTTTTTCTACATACGTTTTCGGGTGATCGTTAATTTCCAACATACACTTCTCATCCCTGGAATCGATAGATAATTCCAAAAATCAGTTTTGAATTATACCATATTTTTAGCTTCATCGATAAAGGTGCCGAAAGCGATTTAAAATTGAAAAAAAACCTCATTTTTCGAGCTACAAAGAATTGAGCTATTATTCGATTCATTTTATATGGTCGGAAAAAAGGCAAAAATCGACGTGAGTTCTAAAACGCTTTTCATTTGTTAAATTGATTTCGACAACCTTTCCAAGTTCGAGACAAATGAGATTTGTTTTTTAATTTTCCAGTAAAAAGGAACAAAAAAGAAACTAAACAATAATCTTCGTCTTTTTCAATCGAAAATTGAGATTAAAAAAAAACAAAATTTCTTTCAAATTGATTTTGGCACCCTTTCCAATGAAGCCAAAAACCTGAATTAATTCACAAAATGTTTTTTCGTCATTATCTATCGATTTCGGAGGTGAGAAGTATGTGTTGAAAATTAAATTTACTGCGATCATTGCGACGTAGTAAATTCCCATTACCGACATGTACAGCCTTTGATCGTCTCTCGCACAATATTCTCACGTTTTTTCGTCTCACTATCATCGGATACTTGGATAAAGTCGCGTCACGCCAATTTTCGCATTCATCTGTCAGCGTGGACCAGGATGCTCACAGTGTTACATCTGATGAGTCTCGGCATGGGCTCAACCTGTTATGAGCTATTTGTAATTTAAGGTTGACTACGGACATCGTGCTTACACGGGAGTTACACTTTTTTGGTAAATCAATTCAACTCCCGATAGGGCAGGTATGCTGGAAGAGCTATGGGTATAAACTAGCTGGCATTTCTTTCGAGAGATGCAAGTCGGCAGTTAAATATATTAACCACGCGCACAAGGTGTGCGGATCACATTTCCCGCGGAACTATACACCGTATGAAAAAACATATGAGATATGATTTTTACTATATTTCTTCTTGGAACATCTCAGAGAGTCCGCTGAGAAAAATTTATATCCCTCGATGTTGACGAATACATTGCGCTGGAAAAATTCTAATCACCACGTAACGATGACACATTCTTAGAATAGTTTTGACATTCGGATGAGAGTGTATTAAATGAATAAAATAGCGTGTCAATTTGATTATTAGAATGCAAAAAATGAGCTTAATCGTTCAATCTAAATTTATGCTTGATTCAAAGATAATGAAAAAAAAAAAAAATTGAACACCTGTTAAGAAATTTTATTGCATGTTGATCTAACGCTGTGAATATGACAAAGTGCTCTATGCAAAATAGATCTGAGATGAAATCTAAAGCGGTTTTGAACACCACTCTTCTCACTCTTTCGAATCTAATTCTTTCGTCACTGGAGTGCTGCGCGCACACATGACCATTGGATAGCTCATATATGTATACGTGTATTATGCATGTAGAATACTTTGATTTGACTGAATGAAATCACAGACTGTGCACATCCTTCGTTCAACAACATTATTCTGATCTTGTGATTTTCCGTTCGACTCCACCTCTACGTGTGTTCCACTATCCGCAGTACGGAACACCGTCTCATTTGAATTAGTCGCGTGTGCCGGGTAGATTTGTACCGGTAACGAGGAAGAATCATTCAAACTAATTTCAGTTTACCAGAGTAGTATCTAATTGCGCGGTGTGCGTGTGTGTGTGAGTGTGTTCGATAAATCGTCCAAGGCTACGACACTGTGGTATCATGTGTAAGGTCGGCTTATGTATCGGAGGGAAGCTGACCGTTGATTTAATTGCCTGTCGCAGGTACATTTATTCGATTGTCAGTATAGAAAGTAAGAAATCTGCAGCTAGACAAATGACGGGAGATACGTATCAAGGTGTATCGCAGATATTAATCGTTCCAGGTGGTACGCGTGATGCATACATATATATATATATATATATATATAACACGTACGGATATATCGAAGTGAATGAAACCACTGGTGAAATCTGCAATAAAAGTGAAAATCCGAATCGAGGTCGTTATATTTTCGAGATTGAATTCATTTTCAGAATGTTTTTAAACGTTTTTTTTTTTTCAACCTTGCTTAAACTCTTTTTGCTGTGCACTTCAATGTTTATGCAACGTAGATTTACGAGACGGATGTGAGTTTTGAAAAATTTCTTTCCTATACTTGCTGCTGAGTATGTATATCAGGTTATGTACGACTAAGTGGATACCGGAAGTTGTGCGGATATGTATGCTGTATCTGTATGTACGCATATACCCACGCTCAGCGGTTTCTTAGCTTTCACGGCTAGATTGAAGATCATGTTTTTTTATTATCGCTGCTCGCCGACCACGTTGCGTCGTTCGAGTGGGCATACATGCAACGAGAGTGAGGGAATTGCGGGTTTCATCAAATTAACTTGGGTTTTTTCCCGACTTGTAACGTAATCTATGGAATCACATATGCATAGTTATAAATGCAAGCCAATCGACAGTGAATGATTGCGTTGAATGTCAATTACGGACACGAGAGATTTATGTGTTCGTTAATTTTTGACCTCAATGAAATGTTACCTTTTCAATAATGCGTTCACTGTGTTTCCGGTTTCCCTTTTAAATTGTAGTTTGCGTTTTTCAACTCGCTGCTTTTATCACACCGCCCCATTGGAACTGAAATAACATATCGCGTAAACCACGTGGTTTTTAAACGTCTCTGTATAATACGACATCGAAATATGTTTTTCAAAATACGATTTTAACTAAGGTTGTTCAAGAACTTTCATATACATGAAATATAGATTGCATGAGATTTGTCACATTTCAGACCCCTGAAACGAAATTTACCTCAATCATAATTTAATACTGCTTTTTTTACGTTCAACGCAACTGATTTTCTAAAGTACGTGATATTCTTGACCGTGGGACTGTAAATAAAGATAATAGTTTTCAGAAGTATGATCAGTGATCCTAATTTTCTTTATTGCGTAAGGTCTCGGCCGGAACTACGGCTAGTCATCGGTAGATCTATAAAAATAGTTGTAGCCCCGTATGGTGTTGATTTGGGTAAAAATCACCTGCACTCTGTCACTTCTCCTCGATACGTCGTCATGTTAACACCCTTAACGTGATAAGAAGCCAGAATGTCACGAAAGTAAGCTAATTCACCTTACAAATCTAAATTAAGCATAGAGATATAATTTATCAGGGGTAAAATGAACCAAATAAACAGGAAAAATACAACTTAACATTAACAATAGAAATAATACAGCCATTTCTATAGACTTGATGATGCCTGGCCGTCGTTCTGACCGCAACGTTACGTAATAACGGGGATCAAATCTCTGATCGCAAATCTGGAAGCTATTATCTTTATGCGAAAATTTCGAGAAATGATCCAAAAATCGAAAGAAGGTATCTTATTTTAATGGAATTATTGAAAATGGTAGATAAAAAAGAACCGACAGAACTACCTACGTGTTAATCGTCTGGTTAAAGGGTGGCATTTCATGGTTATAGTCAGTGATTCATTCTCCACACGTAATGGGGCATAAATTCAGAGATTTTGTATTCGGATTCGACGAGCTAATTGCGAGACTCATAAATTCATAAACATAAATAGTTATTTATATTGGAAAAAATTTTCCATTCACGAACGATAACTTTGATATACCACAAGATCATTTGAATTCAAAAAAGGAAAAGATCAGGCAGCAGACCCTGCTACCAGAACACAAAATTAATTTTTAGTTTCCAATAAACTCCGGTATGGCTTAAGAAGTCAACATGTGTCGCCTTTAGTTACCCACGAGGCTCGTGCGTCTTATCGCACCCATTTTCTTTACTAAAGTTAAAAAAAATTGTCAAGACCATAATTAAAACTGTCGATAAATTTAATTCCTCGTTATTTACTTGTATTTGAGTTCTTCACTGTGGAGAATTCCGCGTGTAACGAACCGGTTTTGCTCGATCATTCTTTATCATAAAATTTTAAACCAATGAGGAATTCGGTTCCTTGTTCGTGCAAAGAGCCATTCGTTTTCGGCGAAGCTAGCCATGATAGCTCACGAAATTATTACGCCTATGACCCCATCCTTTTTTTAACACGATATAACAATGAAACTACTTTCGGCTCAATCAAGAGGATTATTTAATATCGCATGCAGCTTCCGACAGAGTGTTTAGTGCCTAATTGATAATCCTATAACTTGTACAACGAAAACGTAATGAAATTCTCAGCCTGTTAATCCAATGGACAATTCCGATTGATTATTTAAAACTTTTGTCGGTCAGTGCGGCATTACGAAACCCCGCCGTACACATGTATTTACCGAAACAATATTCACCATTTCCTGACTTACCGCCGCGCAGTCACGAATATTTTTAAATACAGAAGTGGCAATAACTGTACGAAATAACGCCGGGTTCAATTTTGCATACATTTCTTTTCACGTGTCAAATTCAGAATCCTTTTCTCGTGTGTCTTGAAGTCTTCGCTGACAATGAATACATTAGACATCCACGGCACAAGGCTTAGGCATTGGTATTGGTGTATCTACGCGTGTGATTCTATTTATAACTGTGAGTATAATGATTGCGAAATAAAGATTGCGAAAACTTACTGTGTTTGACCTTGCCCTTTCTGGATAACAGCAAACTCAGAGGTGTCGGGCCTTTTTCTGCGTAAATTTCTTTGATACCGCTGGGCTTAATTCCGAAGAGAGCGTTTTTCCCCACCTTCATGTACTGCTTGCCCATTTTCTTCGGCGACCCATTGCCGAAGAGCGCGGTGATGAACTTCATTTTGGAATATTTGTACTGACTTCTTCTCTAAACTAGTCGTTCAAAATTGCTTCTCGTCCCTCCCACCCACCTGATATTTCACTGCACTTTTCAGCTGCGTTTACTCCCTTTAATTGTCTGTGGGAAAAAGTTTTTTCGCGCTTAAAACTGCACCGGTTTTAATTGAATCGCGACACTTGCTATTTTTTAAAAATCCAAACTCATTGGTCAAACTGTGAGTTCAAATCCTTCACAATTTCTTGGGCAATGCACGATTCGAAATAATTATTGGTTCGACGATTGTGATTATAAAGATGTCTGGGTTATACTTTTCTCGATGCCACTTAACAAGCTGCCTGCGTCTCCTTGGCACAGAAATTTTCACTCCTTGCCTGTATTTTTTCCCTTTCAATTAGCTTCTCGTGTGTTGTCCAATCTGGAACCAAAAGTGTAAGATTCCGTTAAAAAAACCTTTCCGATAGCAAGATTGTTTCGTTTTCAAAACGCTTTTTCTCTCTCATTATACATCCAAGAACACTCTTTCGCCTTGCGAATGACACCGGCCTGGCAGCCAAGATTGGTGAAAATTTCTTCGGTTATTGGTAAATGACGGCAACGAAAATATGCTCACAATCAGTTTTTTCAGCTCTGGACGTATCGGACTACGACGGTAACGAACTACGTAATACCTATCCGCACTTGTCGTAACGTGGAGATGAAGGAAAAAGTCGTTGAAAATTTTGAAACAATTTCCAACTAAAGAATAAAACCAAGCACAACTTGTCATTCCGATGTTCCACGCCTCGCCATAGGCGCCATATGCCACGCGTTTCCGAGAGACTCGATTCTCACTTTTTACTCATATTTTGCAATTACGTATTCCGAGCTACCTATTAGATGGTATATCGTTAATGACGGTCAATTGTACACATTATTCCTCAATGTTTCGAAACTGCCTAGCTTATGTGAACAATGTGACGAAACACCGTTCGATACTGTCGTGATACAACACGCCATTGGGCCAAATCGAATGATTTATTGTACCAGAATGACAAGAAAACGAAAAACGTTAATCGTCATCATCATCGTTATTTCAATATTATTGTTCACGTTTTTTCGCGAAGATTTGAGCTTAAATTCGCTGAAAGTAACGGCTTATGATAGACTGAATTTAGGCCCTGAATGTCACGTGGTGAAAATTATTTTGCAAGCCTTATTCCACGATGCGCATGACCTTTTACTTTAAAAGAGGGCGCGAATGCGATACGCAAAATCACCTATTCAGAGTCGTCGAGATAACGAAATAGCCGATACGTCCCAAAAAGTTTCCAAACTTGAACCTGGTAAAAATATAAACTCTGACCGCGCTGCAATGTGATAATTACTATCGAAACGGCGATGCTCACGTAATCGAAATTTATTTGACTAGGCAAGGCCGTTTCCATTGCATTCCAATTGCACACCGGTAATTTCGAAAGTTGAGTTTTTGCTGGGTTGTTTTTTTTTTTTCTCAACGAATTTATAAGGCGCTGCTCACGCGATGTTCTCGCGGGATTTCATGCGGGTCGGTATAGCTTCCGGCGTGTTCATTGCCGAAGCGATTCTGCGGTTAGTCTCCTCCCGAAGCGACAAAATGCATACGCGCAGTCCTCGGATAGATTTAAATTTATTACTATAAACATTTGTTCAGGTAAAAGTACAAACACCTCGACCGGCTTGCGATTCTTCCGAGTGGCTGGATATTCGTACTTTTGTCATAGTGCACGAATTGGGAAATCGTCAGAAATTTTCACCCCGTCACTATGTACGGAATGTAAAAATTCGGAAGAGTTGTAAGAGGTATACGGAATTGTGCAATGAAAGACATGCGCAAAAACTCTGTAATCCTGAATAAACTCGCCGGTAGATCGATGCACTTGTGATTCGCAAACCAACATCCATTCACCGAACCGTGAAGAACGATCGGATGATTTGCGTCTATAGTCAAGGGGTCCATATTATCCTCCAGCGTTTCGTACGCCATCAAAACCCACTTACGGACACATGTAAAACTTGGGAGAGGTTGAGAGGTGAAACAAAACTCTTGAAGAACTCAATTTGCTAGTTTCTCACGTGCTCGTCTAGTCACTTTCAATTATTGCATCGAGGTTTGCAAAACCTGTTGATAAATTAAGGGAAAGACTCGTTCGGTTGCTCAAGACCTTTACACGCGTACTTAACGTTCATGCACGTTATCGATCTCTCGCTCTGCGTGTGGCGTTCGCATGTGCTCACGATATCCCTCGGCGTCTGTCGCGTAATAAACGGTCTCAACTTAACCCGCTTAGTACTCTCGATGGTCCAATGTCCAGTCTCAGCTAAGGAAAGTCGCGTCCGAATAACCATTGCAAGGACGAACTTGCGGGCGTTCCGGATCAGTAAACTTATACGTTCTATGTTTCATCGGCCCTGTATTAACGTGTGAAAATTGCAATCGTGATGCCTAAGAGGATCCCGTAATAAAAACTTAAAATGCAAGGAGTTCTTTGCCGTTCAAGCGGTTCTCCTCCAATTTGAATTATAAATTATAAATCGTTAAAGTCTTAGCTAAGGTCGTGGTCAGGGTTCGTACATATGGGCCAATGACACGTAGGAATTTCAAGTCAATCGGGACTTTGGCGTATTACGAGATGACTAACCGTGTACACGAGATACAAACAATCTGGAGAAACATGCGACATGAAATAATGAAACGAGTTGTCGTCTTTGCAAAAATTCACCAGGTGTAAAATATATCGCGTAATTATAAAATGCTAACTGTAACAGCGATAGGTGGTTTCAATTGAACTGCACTTACTGAAAGCGTCTACTCACAGAATACAATTTCTAATATTTTACATGACGTGAATTAATGAAGTGAAAAAAATGTTGACGCTCAAGAATAGTTTTATTTATATGCATGCGGACGTAACGAATGAAAGTTGGTGAAAAGACGGTTCAAAATTTGTACAAAAATTCGAGTAGATATATACACGTAAAAGAGAAATGTCGAATTGAATGTGACGGGCAAAGAAATATTACCGAGAGAAAAAAAAACGCAGGAGAATATTTACAAGGCAAATAAAACTTCCAACCACACTGCACGATGCAGCTGTACTTAGTGCCCATGATATATTTTGTAACAAGGGTACCTTTTCACCCTGTATATTTAAACAGACGAATTGTTCGGTTGCTGCGCCAACCAGTATTATTGTAAAAGCAGTCTTTCCCTAGACGTTAACTTGAGAGCAGGTATTTTCTTGAATATACGATTTTTCCCATCTTATTTTTCTTTTTTTTACTACATTAACTTATTAATCGAAGAACCCCGTTCAATTGCTTGTAATCCAAAGTTTCAATACGTACATACATACTCGCAGTTTCACATTTGCGCAGTACAATTCTGGCTTCGGCGACTTGTGCGCTGCATACAACGATATCGGAAGCGAGCAAAGTTGAGCCCGAATCTTGTGCAAGCGTGACTGCGTACATTGCACTGCTGAAAATTCTATTTAATCATTTTACGTCATGAGAATAATTAGTAATTTAGAGAACGTGGCGAACCTTGGAATCAGTTTTCACGCTGGATGAGCTTATAGCAGTAATCGCACAGTCTAGTTTCTACGTTCTGATTACAAACAAATAAATGTGTTACGTGCTACCGGTATAATTGGAAAGCGCTCATCCTTACATCAAATCGTTGTACACGTTATATTACACAGATCGAAGAAAATGCCCGCATTGCCCATACGCAATGTGCAGCTAAGCATGCCGCTCATACTTCCGCAAAAAACGTTCACTGTATTTTCCCGTATTTATTACCACGATTCTGCTTTTCACCCATAAATCTATGCATATTTTAGTCAGAGATGCGTTTTTACTTACGTAAGATTAACGGACACTCGGGCTTCCACGTGTTCGAAACCGGCTTTATCGAGTCCTCGAAAAAATTCGCTCCGTTCAGAACTTTACGTAACACAAGGCAGTCTCGATGTTCGGCACGAGAGAGTTTCACTAGCGTTAAGGTGCATTACCCACACTTTCCTGAATCCGTTGTCGGTGAGTGCAGGGGATCGTTGTAGGGACCAACGGAAGGACAAATATAATGCTTCGAGAGCAGAGACCTCGAAAGTCCCGGTGGAGTATGTTCTATGTTCACTATGTTCCTTTACCATTTCCCAGAGAATTAAGAAACGCGTCAGCTGCAACGACCCGCGCTTTTAAGGCTCGAGGGGAGTTTTTATATTTCATTTATTCATTTGCCTAGAATGTTGCTATGTTTAATTTTGTCGTTGGTGAAATTTGCACGAATTTGTATCACACCTTCCAGGAATGAACTATTAATGCAGGAATAAACCAAATCTGTGAACACTCCTGTGATCGTGACGCGGGAGATCGAATTCCGGATGTAGGGATTGAGAACGAATTTAATTTACCGCGTCAGCCGTTCTCTGACATTTTCTTCTTTTCTTTTTCTTTACCTTCGTGTGCAACGGAACGTGTACGAGTAACGCGGTTATGTTACAATTCCACAGATCATTGACTGCTCGAGTTAAAAACCCTGCCGGAGAATAAGATTGCGACACAGCCGAGGGAAAGTTCGCTCTGATCCTTTCTTTGGCACTTAGCAAAAGTCATCTTGATACACGGTGAGTAATGCTTTCAATTGTACATGTCGCATGTCCCGGTTGAGATGGCACCATTATTCGTACCGAATGTCGATAGTGCAAACCGAACGAAATCACGTTTGACTATTCCACTGAGTATCACTGAATTGAATTTTCGTAAAACCGTATGAATTCTCTCGTTGTCCAGCATCGGCTGTTCCCGAGCTTTTCTCTCCTTATTTCCGATCTTTTATATTATAATCGGCAACACTCGGCCGGGCACTCCGGAGAAATGGATCGAGAAGCTGCGGACCGCCGTTTGTAGCGGGAAGCAGAAATTCGTACCTCTTCGAGTTCCCCTCGAAATATCGACGGAAGTCCAAAACTCGCGGGACGCGATGGGAATACACGTTCCGTTCAGCTCTGACCGGGTAGTAATCACGAGAGATTGTGGATCAGTCCGTGGACCGCGGTCTTCGTGGCGCGGTGAGCAATATAGTGGGCAATCACGGACTTGCCTGGCTTTACCGAGTTGGTCTCTCAGCTTCGCCAAGACTCTCCCACCGGTGGTAGGGACAGTGGTCATTCCGGTGGTCAGTACTACCTTCGCATCAGGTGAATGCCGTCGAGTTGGTACGGGTAGCTTTTTCGGCTGGTGAATGCCACCTGGAAGCCTCTCTACCTTTCGTTCCACGTATCGTAAGTGGCTTTGTGTTGTCCAACGTACCGCAAATGCATCTCGGCACGTGGGCCTTAATTTTATGAGCAAACGGTGAGCAAGAAGGTTCTAATCAGACCTCTTCTCTGGGTTAGCAATGCTCGTTCATTTCACGCGTCGTGTGAATACGCGTTCGGCATTTGTCGAGCTCTTTGGAATTTTTGTACCCTCATTTTTTGCGTATAATTTCAAATTCGCAAATGATGATTCATGTGAAGAGAAATTCTCAGTTCAGAGAATTCAATTCACTTTGCATTCGTTCTCTGGATAACGTATATAAAGAAATCAGCAATGATTGACGAGAATCTAAATCTGGTCTCGTTTTAATTTATTATTCTGATTTTAACTCCTAGTTGATCGTTTGGTTCTACATAAAAAAAAAAAAATAAATAAATAAAATAATTAATCCTTGAACACACGAAGACAACGCGTTCAATTTGTATTTTCTCAAAGTTTTGTTATCTAGGCTAACGGATTTTCTCGTTTGTGTTTTCAACATAAAATTTCCGTTTTTCAGACGACGGAAAGGCTCCTTTTTCCGCAGAGTCAGACACCGTAACAATTGCCGTCAAAACGGCGATCTACTCGGAGGCTTACGACTACTGCTCATTTTTCAGAATGAATTTGGTAGTTCTTATCAATTTCTTTATTAAACCCAGGTCAATCGCTTATCACCGATTTTTCTATTTTTTCTTTCATCAAACATCTGATAGTTCTCCAGTATATACATATATATGCAGCAGTATCGACTCTTGCTGGTTCCTTGAAGCTGCTGGATCGAATTCGCAGTAAACATGTGAGCAAAACTCCACATGCAGTAACAAGGAAAGTTCAGAAGGCGGACACAAGCGAATGGACGAACGGATAGGATCGCTGGCGAGCATTGCGAGAGTGCCACTATGCACGGTTTGCCACTGGTAATTTCTACTCTTACGTTTCGATCTAACCAGTGCCTCATACGTACTTTTCTAACGTACGGGATATTCTTACTTTCCCGATTAAACAAACATATACGCAACCATCGGTCTTACTCCGTCGACCTCATACCGATGCGCCACGTGATAAAGCCACCTTGAACTGCCGCGCACTGACAAATTGTACTATCCTCCGGCGAAAAGAAAGCCATTCCATATAACCACGCACGCTTCCACTGATTCATCTCGCAACTGATGGACAAGCTGACCAGGCTACAGGGTCATCTGAAGAGATCAATCCAAAGCCGGCGAGTTCTCCGTTCGTTGGTGTGGATGGATAGAGTTTTGGTGTTGCGTACGACGCGCTGGTAATGATTATTTGTATTCTTAGTAAACATTAGCAATAGTTGGACAGGTTAGTAGCGTTTTTATTTCTAAGATTTTGCCAAGCGGTACAATATTTTCAAAAGGTTAGAATAAATTTATTGCAACCACGGCGTTACGGAACGTTGATAATTGTCTGTGCAATCGAAACAGGCGGTTTCGATCACGCCTGTTGAGTGCCAACACCGAAAGTGCAAGTTGATGTGATTACATATTGATTTTTCAAAACTCCCGTACAATCGGACAAGATTGTGAAAATAATTTGACACATTCTTTACGCGATAAATATGCGTGCAAATTGCTTTCGTCACATTGCGCATGTTAAATTCGGCTTCACACCATTACAATCCCATTTATAGAATATCTAAGCTGTGTGTAAGAAGTTGCGAAGAACTCATATCAAGTTACATGAACCTATATGTGTACAAATTAGACGACGCACGTGATATGAAAAAACTGCAAACTTGTCGTGTGTATCGTGGTGAAATGTAGCGTAATTGGAGAAAATATCACTGGTGCCTTGTTTCATCTGAATCACTGATAAAATTGCAGGAGATTAAATAGTTGTTGTACTAATTACCTGCCTAGAGGGATTGAACACACAGGTACAAAGAAAAAGAAAAAATCTTTACAAAGAAGACCAACGAGCCTAAAATAGAACGGAAGTCAAGAGAAATTTAAATCAAGTCTGCAATTGCCTGTTACAGCTCTCGTCCACGTGTTACATTACCGTGCACGATTTTTTAGTAAACTTCAAGCTGGTGTTGTTGATTTTCATAATTGTTCGTCATAAGCAGACAATGAATTCTGCTAACGCATTATTACATGACTACCACATTCTTGACATGCTGTTTTTACTTCTAGTGCAATTTAGGTGCACGAATTTTTCGTACGACTTTTCTGTAAAGCTTGTGTGGATGGCAAGTTTTCACAATTAAACTGGTCTTGATTATTCAATGTTCGAATGAATTATTCAAGCCTTATCTCTTTAAATCAGCAGTACTGACCAGTCATCGTTATGTAAATAAGATGCCGAATACCGAAATACGAAGTGGTAACGTCTAAAGGATAAAACGTATCAAAGTGGGAAAAAAGACGAGAATCAATGCTAAACAATTTACGGGATAGCCGTATTCTTCGACCGATAAATTGATTTCTGTCCACTATAATCGTCGATTATTCGCTAATGTGGCGCGATGTTTTCAATATCAACAGTTTGGTTCTACTTATTTACACCGTTATATCGTGTCATATGTGCAAGCTTTTTGCTTTATAAACTATTTGTTTCATTTTTATTCCCGGATTGCGTAACAATTAATAGTACAATAATTACCTTGTGTATGCAAGCAACAAGGCACGTGTTACACACGACATAATTGTCAAATATAACTCGACGAGAACAGGTATATGAATATTATTATACGTACGATGTGGTGATCACGTCGTATGAAAAGAATACGACATCATCCGCAATGCAAATTGGGTGAATTATCAAGGTTTATAGTCATTTTTTCTCGCAGAATGGCACGTTACAGCTTTGCGTGTGTTCGTGGTAAAGTTGCACTCTCTATATTAAACATTCCAACGGATCGTCATTTTCGAACCAACTTTTTTTCGCTGTGAAATATGCCGCCGAGCCTCTGCATTGCTAGACGACTGGAGTGACGTAGTACGTGTTGAGAGCCTCGGGAGATGAAAAATGTTATTACTGCTTTAGCCGTCCAATACCTTACTCACAGGACGGGATTATTTTTAGCACACATAACCTGTATAACGCGAATCACGTCGATATCGTGTCATTCGCAGGTTCTGGTATTCGTGTCACGACGCTGAGCAAGATTCTCGAGGCCTCACTGGCAGGAGCTTGTAAAGTACTAATGTCCCTACAGAAACGCATCGCAACACTGTTGCCCAAGTTACGTTTCGCTGTAAAGTGACTCGTCCGTTGGTTTACCTTTCCAGATAATCATTCACTCACGAAACCCTGGGTGGATTACTCCCCGTAGGCAAAAGTAAATAAAGTAAAAGGTTCGCAGCGTGCTTTCGGAGGGCACTCGACTATTGACTTACTGTCGGAACTGACGTAGAACTCGAGGAACTCCGGTAAACGCAACTCGCGAATAAATACGATATCGTTCGGGCAGTGTCTCATCAGTTTACTTACTCTATTTGCGTTACGCGAATACTAATTTATTGTTACCGTGAATTGACACGCGTGTAGGATGGGTTTCGCATTAAGGGAAACAAACGTCTTTCGGGAAAACGCGAACTGCCAGTTGTTTGCATTCGTTATTTCCAGCGATGCGAGTGGGGCTGGACCTTGCGTAAACGGATGTGTAAAATTATGCAGATAGATAGTCGAATCCACCGAATATACCTGATTACTGCCAATTATATCTGGTGAAGGATGTAGTGGATGTCATTTTTGCAGCTTCATGTGAGCCGTGACGATACCTGCTTACAATGAGATGCCCATTCACCGAATAGCGGCTCCATGTGACTGACTGCGAGAAGTTAAATACGTTTGCACCCGAAGAAGACTAGCAGAGCTTTGAATATTTCATGAGCGAGGCGTTTATAATGCAGTACAGTCACGTATCGTCAATTACTAATTTCCAAATAAACACGTGCCGTGTAATCGAGAGCTGTCGAGTCAAGGGTCCGAGACTCCACAAGACGTCTCAAATTAATTCCGATCCATCGTATCGTTCAGGGGTACTAGAAAAGTTTGTGCAAAAGATTCATTGCGACACGTGATTGTCTGCTCGAAAATAGCATCATAGCCATTCCACGGAATAAACAAAGCAAACGTTTGACAGTTTGAGATTCTGCGATTTTTCAACATTGCCGAGAAAATCCAACAAGCTTAATTCTTAATTTTTCCGTGTAATATGGCAAAGAGATAGATAATATTTATGATCTACGGGTTATGACAGAGATACAAGTTCACACTCTCCCAGCGTATGTTCAATTTTTACTACACCGTGTATTAAACTTTTAGAAATTTCGGCCTTGTGTAAATATAATTGCCTCGGTAACCTGATTATTCCACGAAATTGGGTTGTACATTGTATTTATCAAACGATTTCACCAGAACGTCATAAAGTTGAGCAATTTTTTAAATGTTTTCAGTACTAATTTGAATTTGAAAATGGCAGTTATACTATTTTCTTACTGGTTCATGTCGTGATCTGAGTGATAACTCAACAAAATATATGTGTAACGTACGGTTCCTATTTTAGTTTTTTACTTCATTTCAAGTAACGAATATTATTTTCATTTTCACGAAAGAATGTTTCCTAATAGGCTTTTTGATTACTGGAAAAAACAAATGATCGAATATGGAATGCCAAATTGCTGCAAGAATGTATTATTACTCACCACCTACTGTTCAAGGAGAATTCAACCGGTCTGGATTACTGACCCAATTTGTTGTGGCAAACCCGGCCTTCGGTTCTCTTTCACGGTCAAAGCTCTCCAGAGCAACCCCCGGACTGCGTTACTTATTGTTAGTTCGCACAAGAGATTAACTTTTCTCAACTCATTCGATACACTCCATCATGCAGTGCACAATACTTGAATATTGATTTATCGTGTACCTCGAAACTTTCTGTCGCGAGCAGTTATTTGAATCAAAAAAATTCAGCGGTGAATTCGAAAAATGGAATGTTTCAGCCCGTTTGACTTTTTCAAAATGATCGCTCGGTTTATTTCAAGCACTTGTTGCAGCACATAAATCACGAAATAAATTGACGTATAAAATTTGAAATCATCAGTAATGACACAAAGATTGCACTGATCATGCGATTATCGATTAGAACCCCGGTACTATGGAGAAAAACCTCGTCAACGAAACGAACCTCCTGCTCTTCCTACGTCGAGAAGGGTGCGTGCAAATGAGCCCGGCAGCCCGTGTTGCTTCGATATAAAGTCAAGATCCGCGGCGTGGATCTGCGTCACCAAACAAATGAAAGACTTATAACACACACAACAACGGATTCGCGTCACAACCGGCTAATCGTGTGGTTCAAGTTTGCTTGTATGTATAGTCATTCGAAGTAAGCGCAGTCCTCTCAGCGATTCACCTGCGTGTTTTCTCAGTCAAATAGCTGTAGCGTGCTACTTTTTCTCTGCCGTCAAAATTTAAACCAAGTTCAATTTTCGATCGATCTTTATGCTTTTAACCACATGGCGTGTTGTGCCTCGTGACTCGGTAATTCAACCCGCGAATTTTCGTCCGTTTAACGATTTTAACGGTTCAATGCCGGGCGAAACAATTACTATCAGTATCGAACTTGACTCGACTTGCTCGCGTTGATAACTGTTTACTGGATGAACGTTTTGCTCTGTCTGAATTGATTTGAAAAATTTGCGATGATTTATCGATCCACGATTGTACTTGAACAAGCTTGTGCCATGGCAGGGTGTATTATTCATGTTGGCTAGAAGCCGGTATTACAAGTTTTTGCAACAATATAGAGAGAAGAAAAATCGATAAAGTGAGAGAAAAAATCCTGTCGAAGAACGAATGTAGTTAATATGTAGATACCTACTATTCCTTATTGTACACGATTTCTGCCCAAGGATTATTTATGCATACCGTACATCTAAGAATGAGCGGTTAATTGAGAATCATATGGATTTGCTGGATATATTTATGTGATCATATACGGGATGCCGTAGAAATTAGTCACAGATAGTCCATAATTTAATTTTTCGTCGTGACACAGCGTAAAAACATTTGTACAATGCAATTGCAGTTAGGAAGTGAGCGGAATATTGAACAGCCAAATTTGTCCCTGTCACCGATTAACTTATGATCGAATCATGCGAAATGAAGCTAAATGCAATGATCGGCCACACTTGTCGAGTAGCCTTTTTTGCCGAACAATTCGTGCATATTCACCGGAAATGGGTAGTTGAAAAATAATAATATACTTGTGCTTCGCACCTGTGCTGTGATGCCGGGAATAAATCAAAGTCTATTGCCTATAATTAAGGACAACGGATTCTTTGTCAAACCTCTAACGTCATCCTTACAACTCTTGTTTCATTATGAACAAAAGACCGCAAGTTTATATTGTATTTGCACTAGGCTAGAAATAGTTTTTTTCCCACGGGTATGAAGACAATTTGGGCTTCTGGGGAAATGTAATATTTTTCAACGTATTTAAGATTCTTTACACGAGGGACAACACGTTGTTTTTGCAATCGGCTTGTAGCTTGTAGTAATACTATCCTGTATTACCTGCTTTATGACCTTAATCAATATTATTTAACTGTGATTAAACGACATAATTCATATTAAAATAGAATGAGCCGCTTTTTGCACTCCAATTGAATTATGCATGGCACGTTGTTCTCACAGCTATACTCACCGGTGATTTATGCTGCCTGAAGTATCACTCGATTAAACCAATATCGAGAGCTAGCGAATACAGCTGCAAAAAATATTTTTTAGACTTACCAAAACGAGCCTCTGTTTGAACGAATCGTCGCCCAAACATTCTTACAGCGCACATTGAACAGACCTCACGGAATTAGTCGTACATGATTGATTTTTCATTTAAATCAATGAAAAAGAATGAAAAGTAACTTTAAATCTCTAGCAATGACTTTACATTACGTGTACAACATGGTATCAGAATAATGTTAACCACGTTGGATGTGTTTTTATCTTTTGCAAAATATGTTGGAGCACTTGTGCATTTGGAAAAAAGATCGTAGTAAGTAAATGATTGATATCTGTTGGAAAAAAATTTCTTCGACGGATCCCAGCATCCAGTATTTTCGTCTGCAGTAAAAATAACTTATAACTTTAACTTCATAAATTGTATATACATATACATACGACGTAGAAAACTGTTGGTAATACAGACAACGAATTTTTGCCAATTTTATATCATCACTTTTTTCTGCCCGTATCAAAAATTCTCGTCCGTCGTGTAGCACTGAGATGTGCGATTATGTAACGTGTAATTGACTGAACATCCTGCTTTATTTCATAATCTTCTTATTACTAGAATAAAATTCTATGGACTAATGTCCTTCTACGCTGGAGAATTCTACTTGTTCTGAAAAATTCCAATCATTGTTTCGATCTTAGGAGTTGAGACTTTATAATAAGTTACGCTCGTCATGCAATATTTTTTGTCATCTGTCGACTGGAAAGTTTTCTAATTAATGATTCAGACGGCGGACATATTTTATAATGCAGCTTTCTTAATTGCAGGACCAAGAATTCCAACTTGAATTTCGTTTTTATTTCCATTTTCGGGATCCCAACATAAGACAACGCATATATATATAGTAATACAGTACCGTAGCATAATAATGCACTTTTTTCGTTCGCGATAACGAGCGTCAGGATTTTTTTATTTCATTGCAGCTCTGACGTCAATGCCAACGTGCGTAGGGAAAAAAAAATCTCTATCCCATTAACGATCCGGCAGGGCTGGCAACTTGTCAATGATATTTCACGTGTAGTAGAGTTTCGTTGGGATTAATGAAAATACTTTTTTTGGCAGGAATTCGCTTAGAGCAAATTTATTGCTTAGAATATTTTTTTTTTTCAAGCATGTCCAAATTCTTTGTGCGTATTAAAATTTGGAAAATTAGCTAGTTGCGTGATACGTCGACGAGTTGTTGCCCGTATATTTCTCTTCCGGTAAAATGTTGTAAAAATTTTTGCCGCGATGGTGGAACCTCGTATCTTGTTTTTCAACGCGCGGAAATTTTTTCGAGTGTCGTCACTGCGGTATCAAAAATGCAAAACTTGCCGGCCCTGAACGACCAGGGCATAAATTAATGGACCGCACTCGAACAATCGAAAAACTTCGGCTTTTAACGATTATCGCGTGGCCAGATGTGCATGGCAGGGAATTGTTTTTAATCTTCTGAAGAATGTCGGTTGATATAAAATAAGTTATTTTTGGAACTTATAGTGCTATTTTCGAAAGCATTGACAGTGATTTCATTCCAATAACCTACCATCATAGACCGAGTTGTTGCTCACCTCAGTGCTGTAGAGATACTCGAATACTAAGCTTCATCGATTTTTCTTCTTAGATATGCAGATTATATTGGATAAAACTTGACTCACTCGGTCGCCGGTATAAGCAACCATGCCTCAAAAATCGTAGTGGAATAGATTGTTTAAACTATAATGCATCACAAAATCACGTTTGAGTCACGTTGTCAAAAAAGGTTGGCTGCTCACGGAATTCGCAAACCGGATGGGCTGCTTAAACACTTTTTGTGCTAATCAAATGTTCAAACTGTGTAGATCCTGGTCGGAGAAGATTCCCGCACTATGTGAGTCTCTTGCTGGGTTTCTCCACCACAATAGTCTCCAATTCAAGAGTCACACGACTCTACCTACCAGACCCTAATACCCGTCGCCGAAGTTAATTTTATTTTCACTCTATTCAACTCGACGCAAATCAGATAACAGGTGCTAACGTTCTCATACTACGGACACGAATACACTACACGTTATTTGGACACCATTATGACCTCACTTTTAATTCACGTAGCGCAAATTTTCAGGCGACTTCTGCCCCAATGACACCGTAGTGTCACGGTTTTGATACGGCAGTGGATTTTCGTTACCGCGTCATATAAGGTGACAAACGACCATCTCGTGGAAATTTATAGATATAGGTAACACAGATATGACCTTTCCGATGCGTTGTGAAAAATGTTACAAGGTTGCGATGTGGTTATACTTCTTAAAATTCCGTCACCCAGTTATTGTGACATCAGTGTAGTAACTTTTACCAATACTCGTAATTCCGCACCATAGTATTCGGCGTTCATTCGGTGCATGAGGCGATGATTCGCTGAGAGGAAGGATCTTGGCTCTTTAGTGGAAGCTGGCACGTAGGTTCAGGTATGGCGAATATAACCACGCGGTTTCAGTCACGTAATGGGGTACAAGATTGGCCCTGAATTGCCATCTGCCTAAAAGTACTCGTTTCGAAAATCTCACCGCATACCTTTTGCGTGTACTGGCAAACGATAATTAAAGTAACAATATTGAACAAACACCTTAGACTATGTTTCATATTGTAATTATCTGGATGCTGGCACGTGGGATTCGCTACTTATGCAGATTATACGCACGATGCATTTTTAAGTTCAGCTCAATGTTAGCTTATTAACTATTGCCTTGAATATAGTAATGCAACAAGTTGATTTGTTTTACTTCATTTAATTCCTGTGACAAGAGATCAATTAAAATCCCGCTTCTGCCACAAGGCGATACAGCGTTTGTTGAATTTACCCTTACGCCTGTGATACTTAACACGTGCTCGAGATACCTTAAGCATTTGCATCAGCATTGGAACTCTTCATTTTTACGAACTGATGGTGAATTGCCTTAGCAACAAGTGCCTGTGTTCACCAAACTATTTGAGCAGCTCCATTATTCTATAAGAAGTAAAAACACACTAACCATCGATTTAGGAGTTGCGACCGACAACCGCAACCGATAGATAATTGATGGTATTTAAAACTCATATTTATTCAATGGGTGTGCATGTGGTTCCGAAGGTTTTCCGAGTAACCGCAACCCCATCGAGTTGTTGGACTGTGTTCAACTCTTTGCGATATCATGAAAATATTCAACGTGAATGTAAGTTATACCTACTTAGCTTTAATTTCCACCCCTCCCGTTTGATATAAAAATTTTCTAGATATTTTCTGGGATCATGATTTCAGTCATGGCTGCAAATGAGTTTAACAGTTTGTCTTTAACGATCCATTAATACTGCAGAGCGGTGCAGTGTCTGGATGTTTTCTGGTAGCAAAAACGAGATTGATCGTTTTGAAAAAGCACTGTTCAAAGGTTCCCTTACAAGATGAATTAACTCCTGATCTGAGATCATCTCAGATGTATAAAGTTGTTACTTTTTAGAGTCATTCGTGACGTTAATGTTCAAATTTTTATTTCACAAAATTTCGCACAGGAAGTACGCTGACAATTTAAACCTCACAATCAAGCCTCGAAGACCCCAGCCTCATTTGAAATTAGCCTCCATGAATTCCTACCCAGAGAAAAATAAGTATTAGCTTAGCTAACAAAACGGAGGGTAAGGGAGATAGAGAGAGGTAGAGAAAAACAGTGCACGAGGGGAAATAGACAGCAAAAAAATTTGTCAAGGGCGCGCAAGTTTTTTATACGCTGTTTCACTGAGACTGACAATGAGCCAGGACGGGTTTGACAAATACACCTGGCGAGTATACTGCAATTATGGCGCATCAGATGAATAATCAGGAAGCATTTTTTCTCTTTCAACATTAATATTCTTCTTCCGTGTCCGTAGCGTTTCTGCTCCATCCTTGTGTCTATTGCCTGGTATAAAACATACTGCAACAACACCCTCGTTATTAATTCCATTTTCTCACTGATTATTTGAACCTTAGCCTTAGAGAATTCCCCAGCGTCATTTGAACTTACCCTTCGTGAATTTCTACCCAGACAAAAATAAACATTACCTCACCCAGCATACAGAGGGCAAGGGAAGAAGAAAGCTAGCGAAACGCAATGCACAAGGAAAAAAACAACAAAATATTCCAGGAGCATTCAAGTTTTTTTATTCACTGTTTAACTGACCAAGGACGGCTTTGCCAACCACAGCAGGCGGGCATAGTGCAGTTATGGTGCATAAGATGAATAAGGAAGTAATTTTTATGTCTGAATGGTAATATTTTTCTTGCTACTTGACTTGCGAAAAATTTGCCTGTTTAAAACAAGAAGCAAGAAATTGTGTCATGGAATGTTGCGAACATGATTCGGAACGTAGAGGCTTGTTTTTTCGGCACATTATACGCACTGAGATGTCACTGGTTATTTCTGGTTTTTGTGAAATCAGAGAAACCGCAATGGAAGACCATGAATCCTTGGGAGATGCGTAATTCGAATGGAAAAATAATGATTTCGTGATACAAGAAAGTATAGAAAAAATAAGTTTCACGAACTCAAGACCGTAAAAGAGCTACACGGCTCGAAATCTCTACCACAATGGAAAATTTCACACCACAGAGAACAACATGCGGAGATTTATCCGTTTCAGTTTGCCGACATAATTATTGCCCGATGGAAAAATGACTTCACGTTATGATAATAACGTGGTTGAAAAGAAGTCGTAAGCATCCCACGACTCGAGTTTTGGAACGTGCTTGTGTTATTGCCCAGAAATCTGACTCAACGGCACTTAATAGTGACATTAAAATGGAATCGGATCAATTGCCGCACATCGGTTGACGACAAGCTCCGAAAGCGTCCGGTATGAGAATTTCATGTTTATGATCACTCATCGTCTATTAGCAAAAACTCACGTGAATCCCCCTCTGCGTTCGGTCATTAACCGGTCTTTGTTATTGCCAAATGTGTATAAAAACTGAGGAAGCGAAACACATCCACCTTGAAGCAACAGCGTAGGTTGGCCGATTTGTTCGCGAATTAATCCCTCCAAGAATATTAATTAATGAGATGCGTGCGTTGTGGTTATACCAATGTAAGCACACGGGAACACGGAGGTACATCGAGAGATTCGTTGTAACACATTCTGAGATTAAAATTGCAATTAGACGAACATTCGTTAACGATAACTTTTTCGTTCTTTCTCTTTCTCTCTCTCCTTAATTGCATATTACCTTGGCAATTAGATTCTGTAGCCGTAAGCTATCGGAGAGTAATGAAAATTTCACATTTCTAAACGAAACCTCGCGATTTGAGTGATGCAAGGTATGATTCACAATGTGATTCAATACCCGCCTGGATGAAGTTGACCATCGTTCAAACGGTGTGGGTTTTTTGCCGGCTGCAAGCAGACCCTGACTCTTCTGATGGGCCGTAACTTTATACCGAGGGCATACATTATTTAACCCTGCACATTTTACCAAATTGTCCTTCGAAGTGTCAAAGGACCATATCTTGTAGCAAGCTGTAAGCTGCCCACTCTTTAACTTACCTACACGGTGGAATCAAGTCGATTAAAATATAAATAATGCTGCACCGCAAATGTACACGGGGAAAAAATATTGTCGATTTTACATCTACCGTAATGAACATATGGACAGCGCTTTTTTAGAGTTAAATCTACAGCAATTGTGGCAAGATTTACAAATCCGATAATAAGAGTTGCAAAACCAATAGGTAGTAAGAGTTACAATACGCTTAGGTAGATCTACCACAATTGACGTAGATTTAACTCCAAAAAAGTGCTGTCCATATATTCACCACAACAGATGCAAAATTTACATTACATTTTTTTCCCTGCAGTGGACTGTTTTTCTTTTCTTTTTCTTCTTTGAGTTGGCCTGAGGTGCGCCGAAGTAGCTATAAGAAAAATTGGGGGGTTTGAACCGTTGCTTGTTCAACGGTTCATTAATTTCGATAAAAGAAAGTAAAAAAATATGTATGTGTCGGACTTTTACCCAAAGTGATCAATTATTGAACGGCTGTAGAACCAATTTAAGCGATCGTGTATTATGCTTGTGAATTGGACTACGGTATCCGTGCGCGAACGTGTTGCATTACGTGCCTGATAAAAAATTTCTCTTCCGCTTCGGGCAAAACTTTATAATTTTTATCTCTTTTTTTCAGCAGGAACGCGATGTACCCACTCGTTCAATGCATGGTCGACACAGCTTCGCGCATCTGGCTGACTATCATTACGGCTTAAAGTCAACGGGTCTTCGTACTTTTTTGAACTTTCGTAAGAGTCTAGTTTTCTTGCCTCCCTCCTGCGGTAAATTGGTGGGAATCTACGTGCCGGGATACAGGTTTAATAATAGGGTAACACACCCAGACTATTCGAGATACTTTTGCGAATTAACGCCGAAAGTCGAAGAGGTTAAGTTTCAACAATCCTTGAATTATTATCCCGTAAGTTGCAGTAACGCGAAGGTTATAGTTCCACCATCGTACTTTCACGGCATCCTCTGCGCCTACGTATCAGCGCAAATCAACGACCGTTTAAACATAGATATATGAATCGAGTTGTTACGCGATGCAGGATATTTGTCAATGCAAAACGGTGTGGTCGATTCGTTGGCATGGACGTTGCTTCGACGCAATTTGCAGCCATGCTCTTCACCGATGGAACCTTTCTTCTCTGCACAATGAACTCACGACTTTGGGTAAGGTCGACTCTGGGCACCTCTGCGTGCACAAAGGATCCCACATTTTTTTTATTGCAACTAAGTTGTCGTCACGCCTCCCCCTGTTATGGTCCCAGCTGCGTATAACGTCACTGTGAAAACAAAAGAAAAGCGCTTTTTGACCGCTTTTTTTGGGTGGAAAGAAGGTAATAGGATAATAATGTTTAAGGAAGTTATTAAGCATATATTTAAGTATAATACAAAAAATTACTATCGACAAATATTAGCAATAAATTACTTAATATACATGTCTATGTCTATGTCTAGCTAGAAAAATACCCAAGGGACCTTGAAAATATTGATTTTTGTGGAATTGGCGAGTATTTGAATGAAACTATTCAATTTTCGACCAAAGAAAGGGCAATTACTTGGTAATAAATAGTTATTAATATGCAAATTATGTGGGTTTTTTTTCCAAATTCAAATTTTCACCAATTACACTGCGTGCCGTATGTCTGCGAGAATGACTCCAGTGTCCCCATTTTTGAATATTTTTTGCTAATAACTTTTTACATTATACTTAAATATATGCCTTATAACTTCCTCAAATATTATAATCTTATCACCTTTTCTTCCATACAAAAAATAGGTGCATTTTGTAGATTTTTACAGTGATGTTACCCCTTAACTCGCCTCGCGTTTCACAGCAGCGAGATGATATGAAGAGGCGGATGAAGATGCGCAGGTATTAAATTAACTCGTCGAAAACTGCAGTGCCGGGTTTTCAGTTCATCTTCACTCCTGCGGTCGAATTTCACCCGATTGAGTTTCTACTCAAGAAGTTGATAACGAGATGCGGCGGACGCGAATGACTTTCTTTTTGGCACTCATCTCGGCGTTCGACGGGCTGGCAGATTTTTTACTTAGATTTTTGCGATAATGAGAACCGGCAAAAGTGAATCGCATGAAATGTTGGGTAGATCAGAAGCAGATTTCGAAACTTTCGCCGTCTCAGATTATGAAAAAAACGAGAGTTCCTCGCAACGACTCTCTATCGTTATATTTAAGACACACCTCGCAAACACCACGGATGGAAAAAAAAATCTACTAGGATATCGAATCTTTCAGACTGTGTCCTGTAATTCATACCACCTGTGTGATATATCGGAGAAACAATTAAACTTTTCACTTCACGGGAGCTTACAAAAGTTCTTTTTAACCTTACTACTCGGTACAGCTATTTGTCATCTGTTCCTGAGAAATTGTGAGAAAAATTAAGAGATCTGGAATTGCGTGGAAAACATTCCTTGTTTCTATGAATATTTCTGAATTCAATTTCTTCCATGGAATACACATATTCTTCTTCATGCAAATTAATTAATTTAAACTCTTGTTGACTTGAATCTATAGATCATCATTGGACATTCTGTGCATTCTATATCAAGCATCTACAGTAAAAATGAATAAATATTAATTAGGACCACACGTAATTCAAGGACAACGTATAATATAAAAGGAGAGTATGCGACTGGATAAAATAAGGCAACACGGTCAAAAAATAGTTGTTCTTACTTCTTTTATTTGTTTCATTCAAAACGTCTTAGTATCGAAATTGAGCTTCCGTTGCCTGGGACAAATCTGCAGAGGATACAGACCTTTATTTTAGAGACTATAACTAACGATTCGAAGCAGGATATCATACTCTACGATCGTATGTGTCGTATTTGTATGATTTGTGTTATTATTTTGACGAAGTAAGGCATATGAAAGTTTGCAAAATACTTTCCTCGGCACCATATTATTATTATTTTTTTTTGTAATCGCCTGGGTGAACGCCGAATTAACTTCCTTCACTTTACTGATATTCTTTATACTTTTATTACGACTCACTTATACTCGCAGCTGAAAGTCGAGTTCAAAAGAAAATTACTCACTTCGATCAACCCCATTCGTATAATTTTCTCCGCTTGTTCTTGTGAAAACTCGTGGGAATTATGTGCTGAATCAGGGGTTTTTTCGCGCTTTCAGGTAAAGAAATCTTCAAGCAACTATTGGCTGACCTAACATAAAGATAAAGGTCGTTTGCTGCGAGAGACAAATAGAATAGAGAGAGAAATATAATATCAGTCGTTACGTAATCTTACTATAAAATTCCAAACGAATTGTTTGTTGTGAGCGTATCACTGTAATGTTTTGCAATAAATGATCGTTACGTCTAGAGTATTTTGTTCAAATGTTCTTGATTACGGAAATGCGTTAGTATCATTAATAGCCAAGGCTTGATTACAAATTTATGTACGATTCGCGACGTCGTGCTCAGGGGAAATCCCCGGATAACAATCAAGCAACATGAGTTGCATAATAAATTATTATATGTTTTCTGTAGCGCTAGTTGTAATCGGACCACTTCGTTCGGATGTCTTTTTTTGCTCCGAGGAAATGGTCGGTAATTGTGACATGAGCGTCATTGAATGATTCCATTAGGATCGAGATGTGATTGATCGAGGATCCTTGATTTTATCGCGATCCTTGCTGGGTTTATCCATAATTTTGATAAACAGTCGCAGATGATTGATTGACAGATCATCAGTGTGACTGCAGATTTCCACTTATAACTGCGAAAGTGTGAATGGTGGTGATAATAAATCAACTGCTTGCGAGTCGAATGCAAGGACGATGCCTACCTTGCAATGTAATTGCGAGTTGCTTTGCATTCTGCCAATCCTCCGATGAATTACGCCGGTAATTTACCTTCTTTCTCAGAAATTTATGCGCGTGGATTCAATTCCATATCAAAAACATCAATAACTTGTTTTTGCAGACGATTAGATATACGTTCTTTGCTCGGCGGAGTTATGCCACAAAAACGAACGAAAGAAATACTCGTCCTGAATGCTGCAGCAGCCGCCTGCAATCGGATGCTTCTTCGACTCAATTTTTACTTTTTCTCAACGATCGCCAACTATCAGTTAATTTTATTTATTTTTTCCCTCATCAGCTTTCACGCACGTAAACCTCATCTCTCGAGGAGGTCCGAGGTGTCACGAACTACGCGTCTTTGAATTAACACTCGTGATATTCGATCTATATCTAGTTACATCTGCATTCGACCAAATCATAGCAGGAATGTCGGGAATAATCAGAACTGTTTACGAGAATGATCGAATTTTCCATTATTTGCTTAAATTATTATGATGATATCTACTAACGCATACAATTATCTTGGAATTAACAAACCGATCTCTAAGACGTGACACGTTATAACGCATCAATGAAACCCTCAGCTACTGAACGTCGCACCATTCCTCTTCTACACGTGTAAAAATTTCCCCCATTTAAACACGTATCCAAGGCTTGGTCGTGCAGGGCGAATGAAAGTCGCCACCTTGGCCTCGTGGCGAGCTGACAAATATTTCCCGTGAAATCGGTATATATTGGAAAAATAAGGCCTGAGAAGACTGTAAGGCACATTGGTACAGAAACATGCAGATTGGCAATTTTATGGTTTTCCTCTAATCCTCTGTGGACCAAGGCTGCGGGCTGTATAACTAAGCCTCGGAAGATATTTGATAAGAACACCGATAAAGGTCCTTGAGAATTTACTCTCTCATCGAGTTTCGATGTAGAACATACTCGAGTCTCGAGGCTTGATGCCTGTCCTTTAACCCGTTGGCAATCATTGTCAACTTTATTGGATGTCATTAAGCTGTTATCGATTGAAAGATGATATTCAGTTTTTTCCCTTTTATCGTCACTGTTTCTATCGAAACGATTTTATACAATGGTACGAAACCAATTAGGTGTCGTGACTGCGCCTTACTATAATATGTTTACCTCAAGCTGTACGTAACTCTTGGATTTCATAGCTTGCATATTTCAAGCTCTTACGCACGTATGATCTTTCCTTAGAAAGTCTTACGTGCGAAAACTAAAGGTCGAAACATTATTTGGCAGGATCTAACTTTTTCTCTTATTCAAGTTCTGTACCGCGTTACCTCTAATTGCTTAGTGTACTAGTTCAACTTTCATATACTTCCTCCGAATACACTTGAGAAAAAATAAACACCCTGTTTCCTTTTTAACCTAGATTCGGTGGCTCGTTTTTATTGTATCATTCATCCGAGGACAGTAAATAATCAAAGCTCTACCCCTTCTGACGTATTTTATGAATTCAATTTCATAATGAAATCGTCAGAAGCTTTTAACCGAATTGAATTGTGTAACTGGTCAGCGATAATTCTCGATGAGAATAACATTCTACGTTCGTTCCCAGGTATGTGAACGATCGTCATGAATCTGTCTATCATTCATCTGTATTGAAATGATTAATAGTTCACATTGTTGCTGCTGATAAAATAATAAGTCTTGCAACAGTGTTTGTAATTTATTAGCACTCTCGGTATGGGTCGAGAAAAGTCACGAATGAACTCATTCATGCGTCAGGACGATAATGAGAAATGGATGGAAAAAAGGCAGAAGAACATTAATAGGCTTCGTAATTTAATGCACATGATCATCCCAACAGACATACGCTATGGTCTATCAAGCTACAGGTGTTCGCGGTATATCGTATAATGCTAATTTCTTTATACAGTATACAGTTATTTCGTAAACCACGTTTACTTTGCATGACTTAAGCGAGATGAACGTGCCGAGAGATCGCGGGATTATAAGTAAGAAGATTTACAGCTCGTAGAAATTTTAACTTTCATTCACCTTGAGCAAATTCATTCGCTTAAATCATTCCACACCCTAAATATTGGTCAGCAATCGCAATATTGTGGTAGATGGCCCCAGTGACCGGTGCCGATTTCTACCAGTGGCGAGCGAGCTTTCGCGTCGATAACTCGGTTTTTTGTCTTTGATGAAACCACAACTCCAGAGTTGATAACGAGTTTCTCAAATGGCTTTGCTCGCAGAGATCTTACCCGCGGAGTGTCCAGTGGTTACCGATTGCCGTTACAATGATTTCAAAATATTACAGGCATCAGGAGATTTTTATCGACTCGTGATTTATTTTAATTAATACATGAATAGGTAACACATTATAATATAAAGTGCTATTTTTCCTATCGTTTAACGGTAATTAAGTAAAAATAAATGCAATGATATTCGAGTGTATACCCATAATATAAACGTACATACATATGAAAGTAAAACGTGAAACGTATAATTGTAAAACCGAATGATACATTTAATGTGTAAATGGTTCATATATTCATCTATTTTCGTAAATATATTTGAAATATGAAGAAACATCAGGTTTCTTCACCGAGAGATTGTCACAAGGTTTCTCCGTTCCAACTGAACGCGACGTGAGCTATGAGGAGATACACCATGATGACTGTGGTAGTTGTTAACATGATAGGAAAGCCCACCCTGGAAGTCAAACGTATAAGTACGAGGAGTTCGATCGGCAGTTTACTCGAATGGAGTAGTAGTAGTAGTAGTAGTAGTAGTAGTAGTAGTAGTGATCGAGGGTGGAAAACTCACTTGAAAAACTGCATGAAGGTAATACGATATCCGTGCTGCTCAGCCACGCCAGCACAAACTACATTGGCACTGGCTCCAATCAAAGTTCCGTTCCCTGTAAACACCGTATCTGTAAATTCAACTAGACGACCGCCAGACAAACTGGCAACCTCGTGCGGCATGCGCGCAATCCTTTAACAGTATTGAAACTGAGATCAACCTGATAAATCATCGCGATAGGTCAGATACCAGCTGATGAAGAGTCGCTTACCTCCCAGGCAAGCCCCGAAGGCTAACGCCCAGACGAGTGGCTGTAGAGGGAGCCCCAGTTCCGGATTGTGTGCCAGGTTGGTAGCAATGCGTATCATCATCGTTGTCAACGGTATGTTGTCGACGAAGGCGCTTGCCAATGCGGAAACCCAAAGGAGGAGTAGAATTGCCACAGCTAATTGAGAGTCCTGGTTTACGGACAGAATTACTCCTTCCGTCTGTTTCCCTATCCAATCAATGAATCCGAGCCGAGAGAGAGCCTGCGTTGGATAAATTCGTCCTGTTATTAGTCGACCGAATTCGATGTAGTCCACTACTCGTTCACGTCTCTAGCAATTCGATTCACCTCCATTAGGATAAATAAAGCAGCGAAGAAGATTAAAGTACTCCACTCGACGCGAGCTAGAAAACCGTCCAGATCCTTTTTGTCGGCTAAAACCAGTAGCAGCAGGACTCCGAGAAGAGCGGTCCAGCCGAGGGAGAGATTTAAATTCGGTATACTGTGCAGGAAGAATAAGACGATTACGAAAACCATGGTGCATCCACACTTTGCCAACAGCCATTTGTCTCGGATTGGATACTGAAAATCAGAGGTTAATCGAACGCGCGTAAATTAGTACATAATTCGATGAATCTTTCGGTGGTTGCAGGGTTTCTTTCATACCTTCTCTTGCAGTTCCTCTAGATTGGCCTTGTAATTTTCTATAGCGACGCTCCCCGTCATCAGTTTCTTTCTTAATTCGGTCTCAAGTCGGTGTACTTTTTTGGTCAGCGTACCACGCACCAAATCTTCGTCTTTGCTGTAGCTCGACAAGCTGGCAGCTGCTCTTTGCCAAATTGCTATTTCGTGTCTAAGTTCCTAAAAGATAGAAATCAGTTTTATATGTTTGCACATTTGTGTTTTAGTTGAGAGAATTTTTTACCAACCATCACGTCTTGAGGCTCGTCGAATCTGAGAAGGGACATATCCCGAAACATGAATCTCAGCTGAAAGTGTAGGACTATGCAAACGAATATGACGCCGATTCCCATGTGCAGAGTGAAGGTACCAAAGTCAACGCCCTAGAAATTATCATTGAAAATTAAATTATGCAAGTATATATTATTCATTTTATACACACGATTTCAATTCGTACGGTAGGTGCTATATGGGCAAGCAGTGTCAATCCTTGAAGCCTTGGTGAACATTTTTTAATGTCACAATTTCACTCCACATGACCCAATCCACATCAAACTTCCAAAACAAATTTCTGGTGATGATTTGAATGACCCGTATGACTTACGGCTTTGATGACGTGACGATTCGAGGCGATGATAACGTTTGGTGGATCCCCGACAGGAGTGATAGCACCGCCTATGTTGGAATAGACGATCATTGCCATGAGAATTGGCACTGGGTTCAGTTCCATGACCTCACATAACCGGATAGTGACTGGCGTCATCAAAAGGACTGTCGTTACGTTATCCAAAAATGATGATATGAGAGCGGTAAATATGCACAGCGTATGAATTAGAGGCCAGACTCTTCCACCGGTTATCTGAAAAGAGACATTCGGATATAACGTGGCTCCTCTCACATTAATCGTTACAGTAACATGACCGAGGTTATAGGCTAGACTAAGTGTCATGAAATAGTAGAATTGGAACAGCCAGTAGGTAGCTGTATTTTGAGGGTCTTATTTGTTTGGAATTGTATTTTTCGTAAAATACTCACCTTATATGCAAAGACGGCGAGATAATCGAATATTCCCGTCTCTGAAATTATTGCAACCAACATCATCATTGAGAACAGCAGCAACAAAGTCTCGATATCTATCCAAGAGATCAATTCCGCCATTGTTGGTCGCTAGTTGGAAATAATGGAAGTACAATGAATGAACTTAACATTGCACGTGTTCAAAACCCTGTGTGCATCTGTAATGCGTATCAGAAATGATGGTAATTACCTCATTCAATGCTGCCAAAATTGCTACTGACATTGTTGATGCCAACATTGCTGCTAATGCTCTGTGAACCACCTGAAGCAGAGCATATCTTGTAAATAATTTCAAAGTTATAATTTTCAGTGCCCGAAGTTCTTACCTCAAATATGATCAAAATGTATAATCCGAGCAGTACAACAGCCGCATAAATAATTCCATCCTCCATGTTTATAGGTGAAAGATCATAACCCATGGCGACCGGAAGGCTGGATTGTAAGTTTGTCTTCAACTTCATCCTGATGAGACTTTTCGACAAACTCCTGAAAATCAGTACTGACTTTCCTCACAGATTTACGAATTTACTCGACTTTGCAATAGAAAGCAAATTAATATCACAATGTTGCTATTGGGTATTTTTACTCCGTTGTGAATCGGGTTGGATCAGAAACAGAGTAGTGAAATTGTAGTACATACCCAATTTCTAAATCGTCCAATTCGAAAACCTTCTGTTGTCTTTGATCCGGTACTATATCTATCAATTCCTCGGAGACCAACGGCAACACCCAAGGTTCACTTATGTTCTGCAAATTTCAACTTATTTCAGAGTACGAAACATAATGAATTGATCGAAATTTGAGTCGTTCGACGTACTTTAATAAATTTTATGTTTTCGTATGTTCGATTGCTTTTGAAACCAGGGTGCAAAAGTTCCAGCCACACTGTTAGATAGTTCGTCGTTAAATTAGCATATACAGGTGGCAATAGTGCACCTTCCAGGGTCACGGCGACTTGACGTTGCGTCGGATGCTCGAGTATCAAATAACCTGAATTTGGAGTCAAGTGAAAATCGAGAAAAAGTGTTTTTTGTTTATGACCTTCATATCCAAGAATAATATTACTCGAAAATCAAGAAAATTGGATGACATTCAACCACATACAAGATTAGAAACTGATGTTCTTCTATGTGATTCTAGTTCATTGAAGTCTTTTCCGCCGAAAAGGATACTTCGAATTTGATCCACTTGGACCGAAATTTGGTGCATTGTTTCTTCCTTTTCTCGTTTGGTCATCAGAATGAACTGAAATCATGAAGATTAAAGCTTTTAATACGATATTCGCAAGTGATGGAAGAACATTCTATAGCCTAATGGAATATCTTTGAAACTTACAGTGAACAAACACCAGCACGCTACCAGCAGTACCAATTTAATATACCGATAAGCTGGTTTTGGCTGTGACTCGTGACTGTGGCTGTCTATCCCATCTTTAATAGTATCTTCTTCCGTTGGTACGGGCTTGCTAAAAAGTGGATAAATTCAGGTGTGCTTGTAGTTGCAGATGACTAAAATTATTTATCGTTATCATATTATATTCTCGTGATCAATTGATCAAAGAATCTTACTGCTTGTGGGAATGCTGGGATCCCATTGCCATGTTCACTGTCAAATAATCCATTTTCGCCGTGCCGTTATCGCTGCAATTTATATGATAAGAGTCTGATCAGTCTAGGTATTATTGTAACAGCGTGAAGGCTTAGAGTAATCTCGGTAATCATTTTGCTGTAGCGACGAAAACTCGTGCAACAAATTTCGAAAGCGTTGAAGTTGAACACTTTTGTTCATTAAAAAATTTCGCAAAAATACTCATACTTTTTACGTACTTTTTCAACGAATTATGATAGACCTTTTCGTATTCCCGACGAAATGCCGCTAAACTAGGATCCAATTTAATTGCTTCTGGGAGTTGACTCCATACTTGCAGCCCTTCTTGGGAAATAGGACCCAGAATCGCGGCAGAACTTCCAGCTGACGAGGGGGGTGTTCCTGCAGATATTTAGGTGCATAGGTATACGTATTCAACTCCAGAGCTACCGGACCAGTCACCTGGCTTTGGTAGCAATAGCTTCGTCTTAATTTCGGTAGTTTTAGTATTAACGTAATGACGAACACTGAACCATTTTCCTGCTCTTACAAGTTCCAAATTCAAAATATGTTACCTGGAGTGCTGCGACTGTACCGGGAACTTCGCCTGAGAAACCTTGGTGTCTGAAGCCCAATATCATCTTCACTGGAGTCGACATGAGACATTTCTTAGACTGCGAGCGACAAGAGAAATTAGAAGAGTAATTTTCGATTTCTCAAACTGCGATATCACGAAGTACAGTGCGCTAGAAGACCATTACTTTTAACAAAATTCGCGCGCCTGATAATTATGCTACAAGATCACAAAGTTATCACTTTTCAGACCGATAAATAGTAAATGAACGAAACTAAGACGGGGGTAGCGTCGCTCGGCGAATGATCACTAATCGGTAAAATACCATTAATTTTCAAAGCGGTTAGGTGTACCGACAATAAAACATCGTGGTGTCAGATTGTAATCATTCGGATAATACACGTTATCGTCTGACACCTGTTCATAATAATTAATTTCTTGAATGAGTCCGTTAGTCACGGCCAGGGATCTGACATTGATCTCATCGCCCTTCCGACGAAAGGTCATTATGTAACCGTTCAATTTATCTGTCCCTGGACATGTGAGTTCTTTCGAATAACTGTTGAACGTATCTTATACCGCAGTATCGCAGATTTGATATTATTTTTATCATACGGCACGAGCTACGTGTACTGTTATGAATTTACTGTGTTTATTTACTTTGTGTCAAAAGTTGGTTTGAATATTTCGTAGTGCTTAAAGTCTTAAACGGGGTATAAAAATTCTCCACTAGGCGAGTAAAAGTTATATTTACTGGGTATAAAACGTATAGTTCACTCACAAATATTCACAATTTAAATTACAAATCTGGCCGGTCGGATGGAATAATCTTGGCACGTGTTGAAGGAATCGCTGATGACTTGAGACTGTTTCCTCTATGCTTCAACTAATTTTGTCAAGGTCAGTTTTTACTATATATTTACCTGTGGGCAAAGTTCCAGAGATACATACATAGTAACGTGTTTAAATCTAGCAATAAACGTGTACGCTTCTCGCGAATATTTTGAAATGTTAATTCCTAGCTTACTTTTATCTTTCACTTGTATTTTTTTTACTTCTATGTTTATCGTTTGCCGTGCGGAGTGCACGGAAAACGTGATGAAAATAAGTTTAACAAATGTCCCGATGTTCTCATATGAATAATGCAACGTTATCAAATTTCAGCCCAGTCACCGAATGCTTGTCTGACTGGAACGCGAACTGCCGTACATCTAGCCTATCGTAGCTCGAGAACGAGAGAGACGGACATTGTGTTACGGGTTGCTCGTATTTTTCTCTCACGTTAACTCAAATCAAATCGGCCAACAGTCATACTTTTCGCCGATGATGTCGCTACCACCGTCGTACAGATATCGGTATGCTGTATTAACAGTCGTAGAGTGCATAGTAGTTCGTAAACTTAGTTAGTTAACATACCAAGGTCAACCAGACCTCCTCAAAGATATACCTAAACCCTTTCAACTAACACGACAATGCGGATAAGTTATGCAGGCAGTGTACATTCCGGGTAACTCGAGCAGAGAGAATTTTCTGTCAACACCTCCCCCCTCCCCCTTGTGATCACTCACCAGAATTGCTGATTTTTGTTTCAGCTGAAGACGCAAGTTGCAATTTTCTCAACACATACATTAATACATTTTACGGGACATTTCATAGCAATGCCATCTGACCATGTTGCTTTACTGTTAGCATGTCGTCGATTAATACAGAAAGCACCGATTTGGGTTTTCAACAAATGGGCTCTCTACTAATTCTTTGTGGAGATAACAAATATTGTGAGACCGAAGCAAAGATGAGCGTGCATACAGTTTGCGAGATACGAGACAATCAATTAAAAATAACACATTCCAATAAAATAGAATAAACAAGAAAAAAGACTAGCAGGAAGAAAATATTCATCGGTATTTGCAAATATACCGTAAAATCCAAACGCTCGAGATTTTTGCTCCAATGCTGATCTGTATTTGCCCTTTCAAATTTTTGAATTCAATTTTTTTTTTTCTTATCAATATCGATCTACTTTTCTGTTTAAAACTAAGTGCACGCTCTAGTTTGCTCTAGGCTCAGAATGCTTGTGGTTCAAAGAATTTGTTATGTAATTTTTATGAAAATTTTTGGTGATTAACAGCGATCTTGCTAATCGAGCGATTCCTGGAAAAGTAATTATGTTTAAAAACCCAAAATTTGTAAAACGTGTTTGTTTGTAACGACATACAACGTACTTGAGAAACACAAAATTAGAAATAAATTGGTTATCGTCAGGGCCAGGTCGAGATAGCCTGGAACGCCGCTCACATATAAGTAATAATAAACTCATCACGTCAATTCTACTGATTTTGAGATCAATTAATTGTAGACCCGCCATCGTTAAGTGCACAACAATTTTGATCCTACTTCCAAAATGTAATCGTTGATTATTAAATATTTCTGACAGCAGTAGGTATCTGCATATTATACAGCAACTTCAAAAATGACCTTAGCACCCAGTCAACAGAGTCAAAGGTCGACGATAGGCACCTCTTCAACGTTGTCAATGAATTATTTATGCTGACATCAGCTGAAAAGTAAATACCTATAATTGATATTAGTACCTTTGTCTGGATGAATTTGAAATCATTTGAAGACAGGAGTTAATTCTTTAACGTAATATCCTAAGTGTTATTCAATTGACTTGGTCTGCGTAGAAGTGATTTCATATGTGAACAGACATTCTGTTAATTAGAAAAACAACAACTGATACATTTATTCGTCCAAATTGACGACGAGATCATGTCACGAGAGTCGATGTTGGTCTAAGTTAAATTTAGTGGAATAAATCTAACACTAAGTCTGATTTACCCGCGATTTTAAGTAATATTTTAGTGCCCGTTGCCCTGATGAATACTGTGCTAGTTAACTTTCGAGGGTGATAAAGTTTATTCCAACTAGAGCAGAAATTGAACTCCCATTATCTATTTGATCCCGACCTTTAACTGCTGAAGCCGAACGTAAACAAAAATCACTACTATCAGAAGAGTTTTACACAGCACAAGCTTTTTATCAAATGATCACGCGATGCTGTAGCGTTCGCATTAAATTGGTTCAATGATTTTTACAGACCGTGTTGCATACATTTTTTGAAATATTCCGACTACGTGATTGAAACAATTGATCATTTCTGTACAACAACAACTCCGTTATTGTGTACGAATGGCAACCTTCCTGATTCCAAAAAAAAATTCAAAAGCAAGAATAAATTTGAAGCTTTGTTCTAATCTACAAAAAGAATTTGAAAAAAAGAAGTCTTCGATATCTCGCATATTATTCATGTGTCGAATAGCCATATCTCAAACGGCAAACGTAGCACGATTCATCAACAACGTTCTCCACGAGAAGATAATTTTTTCTTTCGAAGCGGTTGGTTTTTAATGAATTCCCTGCTCAAATCACTTTCAGCTGATAACTGATATTACTTAAGTTTGAATGTTCGCTATACTACGACAGTCAGCTCGAGACACTCGAGCATCGCACACTTTGAATTCTATCCTCGACAGTAGCCTAACCACATAATGAGAGCGGTTTTAATTTGTGTTTTAGCAGTCCTAGCTCTGGCCTGTGTAAAAACCGGTACATAATCTGATAAATAATATTTATAATAGAAGAATATGGAATTCGACGACGAACATATATCTAGGAAAATAGTTTCCAAATCTCGCTTTCATCGATAACACTCGACTTTTACAAATCATGAAAAGTGCTATGGAAATATTCTTTTGACATAGTATACGTGAAATTCCGCATTTAATGCACTTATTGATGCACTCAGTCCCTCACGGAAAAAAACCCTCAACTTGAGTGTCAATTCGTACTCCTAATTCATAGGTAATGCTAAATTCCCATAAGAAAAAATTAAGCGTATGAATTCACCCCAGATTGAAGGTTTTTTCCGTGAGGGGCGCGTGTTTGCGTAGCTTGTCGATGATTAATATACTATTCTGTCCTCGATTTTTCTGCAGCAGTGAACGGGCTTCCAACAGATAATGGCGGTCTGGATTTTTTCGCGAAGAGGCCAAAGATTTGCGAGCCCGGGACGCTGAAGGCGCTGGACTGCAACACCTGTCGCTGTAGCGACCGAGGCACTGACTGGGAATGTACGCTGATGGGGTGTCCCGAACACTACCCCCAGCATCGGCTTAAACGAGGTAACGAATTTCCCCAGTTTTCAAAGGCTGCATACCGCATGTAAAGGGATAACGCGAATAGTGTTAAGATAGTTTTACTACAATTATTACAGCTACGTCTTAGTTACGATTACTAGTATATGTATACTAGGATGCGTACTTTTTAACATTTTCATCAGAGCCCCCCTTCGACACGCTCCTTGTAATACACGAAAGCACTCATTTTTTACAGGGGAAACGATACGAGGGAAAAAACTTGTTTTTTAGCATACCTCAAGTTACATTTGTTTATAAATTTTTTTCGAATTCACTACAGATCTTCTACGCCGAAGTGGAGTAAGAGTACAATTTCTGTACGGCAAAGTGAAATTGCTGTACATTCCTTGTGAAGTCGACAGCTAACTCACAATCTTATAAAACCCGGTTTCCAAAATACACAACTGCTTTTCAAATTTCCTAAACTTGTGGCGTGAACCTAATTTATTTGCAAATTTCGTACAAATTGTTCTGGATATACTAACTTTCCGGATAATTGAACTATACGAGTACTCGAACTATCCGGATTTGAAGTTTCACATGGTAAAATCCCAGCGCTCGTGATTTTCTTTCTTTTGCTGACCTGTATTTGTCTTTTGAACTTTTAATTATGTACACAACAGTTTTGGTTCCATTTCCAAAGTGTACCTATCCGAGATGAAAAGTGCCACGTAAATACCCCAGCGCCTGTCTGCGTAACTTTTCGATGGTGATACATTTTTTGGTTTCGATTTTTTTTGCAGAAGTCGATTCTCCCACGAAAAGACCAAAGATTTGCGAGCCCGGATCCACGAAAGCCCTGGACTGCAACACCTGTTTCTGCACCGCCGATGGCACTGCATGGGGCTGTACGCTGATGGGGTGTTCCGAACACTACATCCAGCAGCGGCCCAAGCGAGGTAAGGAGTTTTGAGGAACATTATCGTTTACGATGTACCGTGTCATGTAGGACAATTTTTACAGCTCGCAAAAGTTGATTTGATTGTCTGGCCGTTTTCATAATACACTGTGTCTCGATCTGCATGTTCAACCGTGACAAGTGCACGACGAGAATGAATTAGTAAAGAGTCGCCAAACCAATTCCATTAATGATAAAATATCATCGAGTGTGCACGAATGTTTGTATCAAGAAATGAATGCGTTGCAGTTACAAAAATCTTGGCTCACCTGTTGCAACCTTTTCACGAATCATTTATATTAAAGTTCCGGTGAAAATCTACTCCGTTAATTCTCTAGTGTTGACGATTACATGAATTGGTGGTTTTTCTCCAAGACACTGTGCGAATAGTTAATCAGTACATACTATTCTTAGCCTGGCTCTATCACTGACTAGTGGTAGATTTTTATCCTCAGGTTGGGATAATGGATATACATATAAAGCGGTTTATATGATAAAAATGTATATTGAGATGTGAAGTACAAGAAAATTGTAAGTCGGATGCGATTTTCACATATGTTGTTCCTATGCAAGGTATGATACATTGCATCTTACTTATCTTCAGGGCTCGCTTCATGACCTTATTGTTGAATATGCTGTAGTGTTCCAGCCGCTCCTCCTGTCAAGTTATTTTTCGTCACGTTCTTATTCGAAGTCGCTGGTAAACATTAACGGGAAAGCTATTCAATAGTTCATCAACATCACATCAAGGATCTTATATAATCATTTTGAACATTTCGAATTTACTCACGCAGTAGGCGTGTAGATGTAGTGTAGAGTTCTGTGCGGGGTCGTTGGTATCGCATGAATGTTATCGTTAATCGAGGCTGATTTCTGGGAAATATTCTCACTGGAATTATGCAAGCATCATTTATTTTGAAGCTCAGTTTTTTTTCGAAATATTATCTACCGGCCTACTCCCGACTAAAATGGTTATTCCATTTGGAGTCGCTTCGGTACCAAAACAATCACTGCAAACCGATTGGATCGCGCATTGTTAATTTTTCAATATAATATCTATTTAGTTTATAGAAACAGCTGTTTTGGTACATGGAGAATCTGTCTAATAATGCTGAAGTGAGTAATCGAATCGTAATGCCGTAATTCACGACTGAAATCATCTATTGGGTGTGAAGAAAAAACATCGGACCTATTTGCACACGGAATTCCGAGTTCAAGGATCTTGCCAAATGTGTTTCTTTTCCAAAAATAGAACTGAAATCGTTTTCGTTCGGAGAGCCACAAGTCCTGGATGCCCGGGGCGTTGACGCACTGCTTTGACAATTATTTCCACGATTGATTCAGTAAAATTTCAGTACTCGGGAAGCATCTCTGGAATAAGTAGCTCCCATTTAACGATTTGGATGCCATGCGATAAAGTTGAGACTACGAAACAGTCGGAAGATGATCAATTTGAAGGTTCTCTTTAGCATCGTAATGTGCATGTCGGTGGTGCTTCACTGTACCGAGGTACAGCCGCGCAATAACAAGTTGAAACAAAAACATATGTGTTAATTATTTCTATATTCTCTACATATAGAGAGAAAGTAGTCGTAGCGACACGCGATTAGAGCGAATAGAATACGCGAGGAGGGTGAAGAGAATCGCACTTTGACGTTATGGAACGTTGCGGAGTTGTTGGAACGCAAGCTTGGAGAATGTGAAAGAATTGGCGTCCTGGACATCAATTTTATAATCTATTGAAAGGCACAGACCTAAGATTCCGAGCGACAAGCTATCCCGATTCAAGTTGGACCAGCTTCCGACGGCAAAATTACGAATAAACACTAAGCCACAATTCATTTGTGGATGTGACTGTTGAATAGTTATAGCGTCTAGTCCTCCAAGTCCTGAAAAGGCAATGGTTCTTTGAGCCTACATCGTCTCAGAAACTGTTGTACAAATATTCAATGTCAAAGTCTTAAGCGCTCAATTTAGTGCAGGGCTCGTTAGAACTGTCTAAATTTTCCACGACTGCGTAATGTTGTTTTCGTAAGTTTAAACTTGGAATTCCGCCGGGGGCTACGTCACCTGTAACTGATAAATTCACTGTGGTACTTAAGGCTGAACCATGGATATGCTACAACAGTCTTTTCAGACCACTGGAACCGTACAGAACTTGTTCCTTTCAGTAGTTCAGCGTTGCGTTCAATATGAATGTGGTAGTCGTGCTATCCGTGGCTATGATACTTCTCGTAGCCGGACAAAATGGTAAGCGAATTACTTGTACTGTAGTTTTGAGCAACGAATAAGAAAACATAATTCACACTTTAATCTGGTTGGAACGCACTGTAATACACGAATGTAATCGCGTTGAGTATAATGTTGCACAATCGAATCTATGCTATAAAAATATTAATATAACATGTAACACGCTTTACATTTCTTTGTGTTACCTGAATGAATCCACGGAAATTCTAACTACAGCTGAAGCTGACTCTCAGTTTGTCGAATCTGACGTATTGAAGTTGAGTGGAAGTTTGAGCAACGAAAAGTGCGAACCAGGGTCCAGAAAATTTGATGGCTGCAATACCTGCACTTGTACCCTGGATGGAAGCGGATGGGGCTGCACTCGAAAATTGTGTGAAGAAGGAACAATTGAAATTGTAGATTCAGGAAAGCATTCCAAGCGATCAGGTGAGAAATTTCTTTGTTAATGTTAGTAACTGCGTTTGATTTGTGAGACATTCATAACCTGGTGTCTAATGCGACCCGCAATTATGTTCTATTGCAGATACTAATTACGAGTCATTGAGTTAGATTTTGATCGGTTAATTCATTTATTATTACGCCTGTCTTAGAAGGACGGTTTTTGAGCCATTGGCAACTCATTATCTGCGTGTGAATCGACGTATGAATATTATTTGTCGTTTCATCTGTTATAAGTAAATCTTACCAGCGAGGCATGGAGACCAAAATTTGTTTATGAGAGTTATCTGGCCCGTATTAATGATGTTCGGGATGGTCGCAAGTATTCCCGGCGTTTCGCATTGTCGCATTAGTCAAACCCCGAATGCTGACTCTTGTGCTCGTTCCAACGCTTCATTATCACCATGTACGGTATAATTCGCTCTGGGCCTGCGACGTTGGAACTTTTGATTTTTAAATGGCTTGCGACTTTTTCCCGACTTTGTCTCAAGTCTCAACTGACGACTAGTATTCTTCGAAGCTGAACCTAATTCGTTATGCTGCAATGATTCGTTCGAACGAAGTGCAGGGGCATTTATTAATTTCGTTTTACCGGTAGTGAAATACACACGAGATATTCGTTTGTACACATATATCAAAAATCGTGTAGGTCGTAAATACGAAATCAACTCTACGATCTTAAACCAAAATTTAAGCACGGAGAACATTCAAAATTAACACGATCGATTTTCAGCCGGGCCGGGATTTCCTGCGGAATTGAAACCCCGTGTGGCGAGCTCTTGAGAATCAGAAGATTTACTTTCAGCAACCGACAGATCTATGAACAGGATCCACGGAATATGATGCCTGCAATAATTTCCACTGTCTATCAATGGCCTTGGATGAACTTGCACGCAAATTCACGGTGAACAGGCTCATATAATCGAAGAAGATGTCATCGCGTTTAATCTATAATAATTTGTATAAATCCATTGCAATTTGCTGATTGACTAGAACAGATATGTTCATAGAACTGTACGTAAAACTGTATTACTAATATTGTACTTGAATTTTGATACGGGTCGTGATCGAAATGACAGGTTTTAAGGAAGTTGATGGAATTTCATATAATAAAAGAAACTACACCATGAATGTGTGTGAAGATTGCCAAGAAAAATCACTTTATTGGAACAATGGTAGAAGGAAAGATGTGTGATGGAGGTTGACTGAGAGAAGGATAACCGGACACGATGGTAGCCGAAAAGAAACTGTTTAGGCAGAATACTTGTTACGTAATGTAATAATAAAGATGTGTGAGATGGTTGGACGTCCGTAGAGGCGGGCTGCTAAGAGGTTGGTAGTAAACTCCCTCGTTCTAGGAGGTCCAAGGGCTTGTGGACCTTGCTCCTTGGCTGTGGTGGCGAGGGAGTCTTCGATGATACCCTGAAGGGCTGCATCTTAGGAGGTATTGCTTGGCGTCGCTTCCAGGCACCAGGCCAGGTGTTTTGGCCTGGTCATCGAAGGAGTGCAAAATTTACAACCCCGAGTCCGCGATGCTCGATAGCTTTCTAGAAATCTTTCCCGAGCACAAGGCTATGCCGGATTTTCTTCACGAGCCTTCAGGATGCGTTTATCAATTGCCAGACGTATCCCGTTTTCGACCAACTTCGTCCGTTGATAATATTAATTGTGATCTAACGGTAAGTGAAGGCAATATCGATAAACGTGGATAAATATTGTCGATATTTCCAGTGTCCAGTTTCATTTTCATTTTGATCAAAAGGACCCCGTGAACAATAGGAATGGTTTGAATAGAGGGCAACGCTGCATCCGAAATTTAATATGTGCTTCGATAAATTACATTTTTCTCGGTAAAACTGTCATGAATGATATTTTGTATGATAAGCTGAAGTGAGTTTTATGTGCTGGTCTTGCCTACTGCATCTTGCTTAGTGACCAGAATAGGTAGATTCAGAAACTTATTACACGTTGAACCGCGTTATTCATTTTCTATAATTTTGCATTTGATTCGCCAGACGTATGGTCCTTTTTTTCTGGACACGATATCAACGGCGAGCCAACAATCGCTATTCGATTTTCGAATAAATCGATCATTTTTTCCCGATTAATCGAATATAATCGATTATTTTTCAAACCCGATTAATCGGCTAACTCGATTATTTTTCCTCACAATCGGTCTTTGTTTATACTCCCATGAACGATGCAATACAATATCAATTTATGTGATGGAAAAATCAATTATTATCATTGTCTTATTTACTAAGTACCTATTTGATGTACCAAGTGACAAGTACATTGATATTTTTACGTGACATTAAAAATTATTTGGAAAGAAACTATATATTATCGAAATAAATGTTCGCTATTAAGACTTCATACTAAAATTGATGCCATTTCTGTTTCCAATTCACCGTTTAAAAAAAATACAAAATAATCGATCAAATGAATAATTTTTACCGATTAAATCGAGTCATGTTCGGTTATTATTTTTAGCTTCGTGGACATCGCTAAAATATACTAGGCTACTAGGTAGACATAGTGAATATTTCGAGATGCATCCACAAACGATTTACAAGAACCATTCGAAGTTTCCTTAATCCGCGAAAATATGCAGCGATTTTTCAGAGGTACAGCGTATGGATATTTTGTTACACGTAAGTTCAATGCAACGTGATGCTGTACAAACATCTTTGGCATTATTTTTTTCTGTACCTGAGGTGACCTATCGAATCGTGATGCCGTGATTCACGACCGGAATCCTTCTAACAATAATCTAAAGTTATTTACTTCTAACCTAACCTGTAGAAAGTCTAGCTTGTATTTCTTACAATTAGATATACGTTTTGATCCACGGTCACGGATCGTTATAAATTTTCTTCCAACTTTTGAGACAATTTCTCGTTGGTTTAATGGTAAATAGATGTTAAGGCCTCGTTCAACTCAAAAATATTGAACAGATTAAACGTTACCATCAAGAGAAAATGTAACAGCATCGACAACTATAACTATATATTAAAAATACCTAGTTGCTCATACCACATTTTCTTCGAGTTCTAAAAATATTGAAATACCCTTCATTCTACTGAAATTTTCTGTAGTAACTACACATATAGCAAATGAAATTTTTCCAAGTGCATTGGCACAAATGCGTCGTACGATATTTGTTGGTATCATATCAGGATGTGTGTAATAATGCGATAAATGCAAATTGTTTTTTCCCAAAGACTTGCAACTTTATTTATTTATCTACTCTTGCAATCCGATGCCGGATGTCGACCTGCAAGCGGTCCATAGAATTCTATTAAACAGATTTGGGAATTAAATTTATCAGTAACAATTTAGGCTAATTCGTTTCCGGGTACGCAATGATTCTGGTCCTTATCGCTTCTCTTGGGTATCCCTTCACATTTTTTCGGTTACTGTATCAGCATCAACGAAGCGAGTTGGTTGGTCAGCGGTCGGGGGTGATTGACGTAATGATCTACCAACCGATGTGGACCGTGGGGTGGAAGCCGGATCCGTCAGCGGTGTATACGACGTTGACGGGGATTCCCTCGGGGGAGATGTAGCCGTACTTGCCGTTGACAACCTGGAACGAAAATGCGCGTGAAAGTTTGACATCCGGGAGAAAGAATAACGATCTCTGAGCAGCGACGTAAAGATCGGAGTGCGGTCTTCAAGCGTTAAGGTAAATCGCCGAATCAGAGAGTCGAAGAACCAGAAGAGCTGGTTTGAACCCTGATGCTGTAGTCTACTGTATGTACTTTGAACAATGTGGGACGTAAGGATGTAAGGAAGGACACGCATGCAGAGTATCGGAAATTTTACCGCAGTGAACTTGTAACGTCGACCTCACTCGGGTATCGGTTGGTTGTTTCACCTCAATTTTCCCGCCCCGGCGCACTGACAATAATCAATCGTTCACGACTAGCGTGCACAGCGAAGCCGCGTGAGAAATCGTAATTCCGAAGGGGAGGAATGAGTCTTGCGAATCTCTCGAAGCCGACCATTCAAGAGGTTACAACGGAAACACCAGCAAGTATAATAATAATTCGGCGAAAACCGGTCGAGAATTTCGATTACTCGCGGATAAATTCTCTCGCATCCTGCGATCGAACCAAGTATAACGTACCTTTTCCAGGCCTTTGCGAGTCCAGTAGGGTTCGCCGCTCTCGGCAGCGTAGATTCCGTTCTCGGTCCTGTATTTGTAGGCGTAGGCGCCGTTCGGGTACATCACCTGACTGTTCTCCAATATGCGGGGGTTCCATCTGCAAGGGAAGATGATACATTTTTGCGGTCACCATGTATATCAGGGTAGAATTAACGGGCATTCGATCAAAGTCGCCTTGTCAGTGACAGACTCACCGGCGTCGAATCAAATTCCGGCTTACCTTCCGTACGCTCTGTTTGCGACGCCCGCACGAGAGGCGGGGAAAGCCGTCTTGGATTCCTTATTCTCAAACGCGAAGGGCTTGACGTGTTGGAAGCCGGAGTAGCCAGGGTTTCCTGGGTCTGCCGAGAATCCCAGGTCGCCTCTGTTGCCTGGGTTTCCATTGTACTCGGTGAACTGGCCAAGAGCCACGCCCAAGAGAGCGCAAGCCACGATCTGCAATCAAATAATAATCACACTTGGCAAGTAATACCTCGGGTGCAGACGATTTATTCCCGTGGTTTTTCGGCGCGATTATAGAATGTGACGTACGATGCTTTCGTTCGTTTCCCTTATTTACACTCGTCATGTACGGATGGGAAATTTTAAGGGGTGGTAAACCACCGCCCCTTGCGAATGTTTCGTTAATTATTGAGATCGATCACTCACCAGGAACTGCATGGTCATAGAAGAAGATACTGGCGAAAGGATGAAGTTTCGGACGAATCTGATTTCTGGATACGAATGCCGCTGCATTTATACCAAAATGATCGGGAGTGCTCGATCGCCTCCTCCAATCGAACGGCAGCACGTTATTCCCATGTGAGGTTAACTCCTCATTAATCTCGGATTGCGGATGTTGATTCACCCGCAAAATTTCGACGATCCTATTAAAGACAAAAAACGAGACAACTTGATGAATTTAAAATAATTCCTAAATCCACGGGAGCCTACTATTCTTAGAATCCGAGGCGCAGAGTTTATTTCATTGATCCCGGAAAGTCGCCGATCGACGATACATAGTTTCCGCCACACGCAAACATGCAATGATCGAATGCATGTTTCATTTGCCGAACACATTACGAAGGTCAGTGAATAGAATTTAGAATGTCAAGGGATTCCAATCGTACGTAGGTATGTATTAGGGTGTGTCATTTTAGGGCGATATTTTTTTTTTTTTTGCTCATCGCCCGAAAAGTCTTTAGTTCGCATCTAAAAACAAATCCTCGCGCAAGGGGAGCGCTGTGAAAAAATATTTAGAGGTAACTCGACGGCATTAAAATTTTCCCATTTGATTAACATGGGAAAATTTTTTTTTCACTATTATTGGTTCTCCCAAGTCTGATTGAATCGTACGGTATTTTCCCTATATGGTTATATACGAAATCGGATTCTCTACAAAAAACGTCTCTTGACTTTTGTCTGTAAAATCAACGGCTTACGAGTAATTGATGTGCAAACCTAATTTTCTACAAAAATATGTATATCAGTGTTGTTGTCAAATAATGATTTTATAAAAATAACTAATTTTTCGATAACTGTTTATGAAGAAACGTCGATAAGAATAAATGTTGTCGTAGGTTTGATGAATAACAAACTTCGGCTGTTAGATTATTATTTATTCGGCGTCACAAAATATATAAAGTCATTTGTTTTACAAATAAATTAATTTTTTTTCAAATCACATGATCGAATCGAAGCAAGCCAAATATAAAATTAGGTTTGCACATCAATTACTCTCAAGCCGTTGATTTAACAGACAAAAGTCAAGAGACATTTTTTGTAGAAAATTCGATTTCCTATAAAATCCTATAGGGAAAATACCGTACGATTCAATCAGACTTGGGAGAACCAATAATAGTAAAAAAAAATTTTCCCATGTTAATCAAATGGGAAAATTTTAATGCCGTTGAGCTACCTCTAAATATTTTTTCACAGCGCTCTCCTTGCGTGAGGTTGTGTCATAGATCCCGGAAAGTCGCCTGTCGACAACCATAGTTGCCGCCATACACAAATATGCGATGATCGAATCCATGTTTCATTTCTCGAACACATTACGAAGATCAGTAAATTGAATTTAGAATGTCAAAGGATTCCAATCGTATATACGAGGTATTCCACACCACTTCACCTAATCGGTGAAGGTCACCGACGCCGATCTTGGTGTCAATTTTTTTCTCAATTCGTCTATCGAAAAAAAAGAACACCTGTTCGGCCGTTTTTCGATTAGGCCACCTGTGTCGATTTTATGAATTTTCCAATCTTTCAACTTTTTCGAAACAGACTTTGTTCAACTGGCTCTATCTTCAAAAACTTTCATTCTTTTCAAAAAATGATAAAGGTATAAAATGTGTCAATAAGTCCGAGCTTTCTGAAAAAAATTTTTGAAAATTTTTCCAACCACACAATTCTAAAATTTTTTGTATTGCGACACCTTCGATTTTCCTGAAACATTGTACTTGCATTCGACCAGTTACAATCAAGTTTTCCTCCAATGGAAACTATGGACTTCTGATTCGTTCGGGAGTTATACCATCATAAGTATCGAAAAATCAAAAAAATTAACGGAAATCAATCTTAGTGTTTTTTAATGATTCTTGAATCCCTCAAGAATCCCTTGAGGGGTTCTTGTGAAATTCAATCTCAATCATCCTTGTCCTCTAATCTATCTGTGTAAATAAATTCAGCTCGATAGCTTCAACTTTACGTAATTTAGAGCGATTAACTCGATTTTTCAAAATTTTGTAAAATCTAAACACCGTAAGGGATTCCTGTCAAATTCAATACCAATCGACCTCGTACGCTAACCAATTTGTGCAAAAAAAATTATAACCATAGCTTGAAATTTACGAAAGTTAGAGAGCGTACAACCATTTTTGTCACATACAACACACACACCCACACATACTTACGGAAATTAAAAAAAAGATGTGTTTTTTCGACGTTTTAAGACATTTTGAACACATTGGCATGAAAATCTAAAAAAAAAAATTTTCACGGAAACAAAGCTTCCTCTATGAGCAAGCAAAACAAAAAAAAAAAAACACCGATATTTAGAAATTTTCCACCTGAAAATATATTTGGCATAGAAAAGAAAAATTGTGATCTCGTTTTTATTTATATTGTTTGGGATATTCCGAAAAGTTTTTTTATTCAGCAAACATGTATTTTTATAACATGAAAACTTGTCTGATCGAAGTTAAGATTGATTTCCGTAAGATATTTCCAATTTTTCGGTACTTATGATGGTGTAACTCCCGAACGAATCGAAAGTCCATAATTTCCTTTGGAGGAAAACTTGATTGTAACTGGTCGAATGCAAGTAAAAAGTTTCAGGAAAATCGAAGGTGTCGCAATTCAAAAAATTTTAGAATTGTGTGGTTGGAAAAATTTTCAAAAATTTTTTTCAGAAAGCTCGGACTTATCTACACATTTTATATTTGTATCATTTTTTGAAAAGAATGAAAGCTCTTGAAGATAGAGCCAGTTGAACAAAGTCTGTTTCGAAAAAGTTGAAAGATTGGAAAATTCATAAAATCGACACAGGTGGCCTAATCGAAAAACGGCCGAACAGGTGTTCTTTTTTTTCGATAGACGAATTGAGAAAAAAATTGACACCAAGATCGGCGTCGGTGACCTTCACCGATTAGGTGAAATGGTGTGGAATACCTCGTATATACGATTGGAATCCTTTGACATTCTAAATTCAATTTACTGATCTTCGTAATGTGTTCGAGAAATGAAACATGGATTCGATCATCGCATATTTGTGTATGGCGGCAACTATGGTTGTCGACAGGCGACTTTCCGGGATCTATGACACAACCGCAGTGCGTCGAATTCTGCAAATGGTAAACTATAAACTGCCACGGATCTATGAATCATCGAAATCTACAAGAAATAAATCATGATTATTCCATTGCATTTTTGACGTAAAAACGAACATAAAAACTGACTATAATATAAGCCGAAAAATGTTTATTTAGAGAATTACAGGCAATCGAATATATTATCGTAATATTTATATTCATATTTTTTTATAGCTTTTTATATCTTCATTTTCCTTATTCACCTTTCGAAATTATGAAGTCACCGTCTCCTAATTAGGATACCCAATTGGTGTCCAAAATTTTGTTATACTTTGTAAGATTTTTCTGAATTTTTTTTAGATTTTGCAAAGTTGGAGTTTTTTCTCAAGTTTTTAAGTTACACTTCAGAGACGTTGGGTCAAAAAATTCTGACATAAATTGCGAATGCGTCTTTTCTCATGTACTTTCATATAAAAAATTACAAAGCTAATGCGAGACATCCACGTAGAATCTTGATCGAGATGTCTTGAAATGTCTCATATCTCATTGTCAATTCTCTGATCAACTTCTTCGACTATTTCTCCCATCGCTTGCACCAAGAAGAGGTTACTAACCATGCTAACAGTAAACCACACCCGGTAAGCGATGGCAACATCAGTTCTTGTCGTCTTCACATACCGACCGCTTCCCGGATTGAGTTACGCGTTTAAAGAAGAACGCAGAGGACGTCGCTTGACGATGAATTTATCTCGTCCATTTTCAACTACGATAACCCTCGTAAGGCTAGCGTCTTCCTAGTCTTTACATATATCTTCAGTCAACGTTAATTAGTCCGACCGCACGGACTATAACAATTATTTTGAGCTTGATGTGAGAAAATTTGTATGACGTAGACCAGCGTGCTTCGTGGGATAGATTTTCATAAGATTAGAGAGTACCAAAATATGAATCATTATTAGTTCTCATACGAATTCATAGAACGGCCAACCAGATGGAGAACTTGTAAAATTGATTAGATATAAGTTTAATAATCAAATAGACTTGCTTGGAGGTGTAATAACGGGAAACTTTTGTATTTGCGAGCTCCAGAGATGCGTTTATTAATCTTGAGCACACAGATCGACGTGCACCTTGATTCGTTCTTCAATTTATAGAAAGTCCCGTCAAGTGCGACTTAAGAGATTATGTACGCAATCTTATTTCCAAAGAATTTTACCACCTTTAATTTTTTATTTAACTATTTTCAACCTATAATGTTCAGGAAACGAGATATTGTGTAAAACCAATTCTTCGTACCTTTTCGCCATCATAAAGTTCAGAGCTGATCTAGGCAGAGAAAAACGTAAAGTCTTGTTAATGACATCCAAGCGAAGCGTTTAAACTAATGAAATTCTTTTATGAACAGTTTGTTACGGTCGAAACTCTGCCGTCTGGCCCAGTAACAAACTGTGCACACGAGTTGAGGACCACCTCCACTATCTCCAATGATTTTGAGCATGTTTTGCCAGTCAAGTATCCAAAGTATTCATAAAAGATAAGACTTGAGCAATTCGATGCTAAAAATGTTCAAACATCCACTTACTCCATACCTACTGCAAAAATTAATATATATAATGCGGAAAGAACTCAAAAATCTCCTTTGCACTGATTATCAGTAAAAAGTCCGTCACTTCTTTCCAGCTTGTCCGATAATACACGCGCGGATGGCATTTTTACTAAAAGAGTATAATCTAGTCACTTGATGCAGAGTCTATGAAAAAATAAACTGCATTGTCCACGGCCATCGCCATTCTGGTTTTACTGCCGTCGCGTTGATCTACTTTTGAACCGACCCGTGGCTTCCATGTACTAGATTAAAGTTATAAGTATAGCGCAGTTTTATCGAACGTTGTAGACTTGCGTGTCGAAACAATTCGTTGGGAACGCCTGAAAGCTATGGTTTTTAAGTACGTACATACTCGCTCTTCACTTTCGGTTATCACCCGACTGATTTGTTACACTTACAATAGTGCTTGAAAGTATTTTGACAAAGATAGTAATTGAGTTAATTACATGCAAGTATAAACTACAAAAATCAATAATATTATTTGTTGAAAGAAATTCGATGTTCTGCATAATTGTTAAAAATTAACTCTCGATTGCTCGAAAATAAAGTGAAAATAAAGAAAAGTAAGAAAAACGATTGATCAAAGTAATTACGAATTTCATACTAGCAAAATACTTTTGAGCGCTACCTTAAATGTTAGCTCAACTTTCTTTTTTAAAAACCGCAAATTCATTCAGGTATTTCAGAAACGCAATGACAGTGTTAAGTTACAGAAAGAAACAAGTTATTTATTGCGCAAGTAAATCATATAACAAGATGTGTATTTACGAGAAGAGAAGGGTCGATGACTTGTAGTAGAACTAAGATGAAATATTAGAACTTTATCGATTATTTCACGAACTGCAAACATTTGAAATCTCATATAGTATTTATTTTCGCTGTATAGTACATGGAACGAGATATCGTTGATTGAACATTCTTAGATATTTATAAATAATCGCTGAAAATCGGTTTCTGTAATTCTCCATTTGTAAATTATGTCTTTAACGGATACAAGTGATTCATTCGGCAATGAACATCCACTGCATGACAATTCAGAAATGAATTGGCAGATAATAATTGAATACTCGAAATCTTCCAGGTTTTTCTCAAATATGTTTGAAAAGACGGCCTGAATTCTATAAAAACATTTTTTCTCCTCAATCTGATTTGTTTGAATAAAAGGTCAACCTATACGAAAATTCTGGAGAAATATGGTATGGGTTGATATGTAATCAACAGATTCATCCTAAGAGAACCTGTTCCTTCAACTTTATTCCATTATCAATGACGGACGGTGAACAATTTCATTGAAGAACCTCCAGGAACATGTCAACATTAAAGTACGTTCAAATTTTTTATTTTCATATTCTATTATCAGGTAAAATATCTTGGGCAAATGTGTTCGCAATTCGCCAACTCGCTATCTTCGTTTTTGCCGCCCCATGGCAAGTGCCCCGGTTTGCTCCCCCAACCCTGATCCAACGCTGGGTGAATAATAAAGGCGACGTACCTCAACGGAGCAACGACACGTTGTACGTCAAGCACAAAGTTCAGAGACTTCACAGATTGGATTGAATTCTGCCAAGGGAGAATTCAGAAGAGAGGGGGTAGTGGACTTCAATTTGACGAAGTACGACGCGTCAATGTGATTGAATTAAATACAGTCAAAATGTATCGACGTTAATCAATCGAAATTTTTTCTCCGTGTACAGACTTCTGATACAGCGATTCCTCAAATTTATTATAGGTAATGCTTCCAAAGTTAGCAGACTCATTGTCAGTTTGGAATCAGCTGGTTAATAAGTTGGATGTTTTTGAAGATAGCGGTTTCACTTATTGCGGTTAAGTAATGACTCAATGACGTATACCGGATTGAAATATGACTGAAAGTAAAAATTCTTTTATTTCCCAAAATTGTGTTTCGTTAAGACGGGCTTTGCCATTATCACCTGACCTTCAATGATCCATTCTGACCTATTACCATTCAAGCTTATCTCCGAGCAGCTATCTCGAATATAATTCAAAATTCACGTAATAAACATGACGCAATGTTATCATCGTTCGGTTTAAAAACAATCGTCATTATTATCTGTATCTCGGTCAAAGTTCCTCCACTCGACTCTTAATTCAAGTTTCAAATCGGCGTACGCCTTTCTGGAAGCTCATCTAATATGTAATATTCTTAACAAATAAAACGCGGCACTGACAACGAGGCGATAGTTTCCACTAAACGCTTGAGTACACAGTTTGAACGATTGCAAATCCAGTTTGTACAAAATGAAGAAGGTGTTCATATACGCTTTCACTTTCATGAGTCTGTTTTACGCAGAAGTTGGTAAGTTAAAATATCATCGTAATAACTGTCGGCAAATAATGACGGACAAATATAACGGAGTTTGATATTTTTTAGTCAAAGGAGCTTCGCAAGATTGGCCAGACACGGAGCTAAATCTGCATCGTGTAAATCCGTACAAACTAATGTTGCACAAGAGAAGTATCCCGAACTCTCAGGTCTGCATACCGGGTACTACGAAACGCAAGGAATGCAACGAATGCCTCTGTGTCGGGGACGGTTCAGAGTGGTCCTGCTCCAGAATGGAGTGTCTTCAATTTGCATCAACACCCCGGAGTTCCGACGACGCTTCAATAAATCCAGATCAAGCGAAAAATTTGCGTCGTACGAAGCGAAGTATGAGCAAGAATTTCAGTATACATATACGAATGATTGCAAGTCAACTATAAGCAACCTCGGTAGTCGGGTCTAATTTTTATTCTACTTCACAGAGTTACTGATCCAGGGCCCCTGTGATAGAGCAACGTACATGTACGAATGTAACCATTGTTGGTGCGAACCTGACAGCTGGGGCGGCCATTACGCCTGCACTACGAATCCCTGTCCAACTTCTACGCCGCGTACAAATGCCTGAACAATGTGTTTGCTACTTGTAAAACAATTCGAAAAGTGTGGACGAGTTTTCGGACTCTCGAGACGTTAAATGAAATGTATTTACTTCGTGATTACGTGTGACTCGAGTGTCGTTTGTGAAAATTTAATAAATACGGTGCTTTAAACAATTGTCACGTCTGCGCGAATGTTTGTCATTTATAAATCTCGTTCCCACTATTCACCTTGACGGTGTAACTTTGTGCACTGCATAAATTCAAATTTCCACGCGTCCATACAGCGCTGTACGGTCTTAATTGTGTTTGCAAACATAATTATATGGGGCTTTCATTGTCAACTCGAGCAATGATTTGCCCGCAACATGTTTGATTTGCTTCACTATATTTTAAATAATTCTCATATCTCAAAGAGATTATCAGTATAAAATATAAGATTTTTGCAAAAAACCGATCTTGAGATGGGTCTGAGTAATAAAAAAAAATTAACGGTCAGAGAAAAAACTCTGAGAAAATTCGGGACTGCTTTTTTGAGATCGGAGAGTTGTGTAAATAATCGTGAATAGAATGAAAAATGGTGAGAGAAAATCGTTCTCCAGTGGACATGGAAAGCTCCATTATATGCATTAGTAATATATGTGTTCGGAAACACAGAGTAAAAGTATGCACTCGTCGCTTCAGTGAAAAAACAAAATTCGAATACGGTAACCATGGTTGAACGTTGTATAATCAATTCCCAAGTATTTCCCAAATGATCATTCGAAGTTTGGTAATAAACATACACACTGTAGAGTTGCTGCAACATATCAGGCAGCGTTAATCATACGATTGCTCGTCAGCCGTTGAACGACTTATGAATTATGTGATAAAATTAACGAGTGAGGGATTATTCTTATACTCGCTAAATAAGTTCTCTGATACCTGGCACAAATCGGCGCAGATGAAGAATTATATCGCACTGGTCACAAGTACCGCAATGGGTGTCTATGACCCAAACACGCAATAGTACCAAGAGAAGGTAGGTGAAATAATTAAATTCTTTCGTGTAAAAATACCTTTAGCTTGTGAGAATTTCGTAAACATTGATCTGTGGTGTAGAGTTGTTTAGTCTTTTAATGACGAAGTAAATATCGCAGGTTGAATTTAACGAGAGACGTAGAGAGGGAATTGCCATTTGTCCGATCCCCTTGTCTGTGAAACTGAAAATTATAGTTGATTGCGTCATCCGCTTTCCAGACTTCTTGAAAAATATTGTTCCGATTTGGATTCGCTATCGCATCTCCGTCGCGACGTCAAATACTTTTCTCGCAGTATTCATCCTTGGCTCCTGATTCCCTGGTTCCTTACGTTCCGTGGATACGAAATTATATTTAATTCCGATTCTTCGGTGAGCTGCGTTACTCCTTTTCGGGCATTCAGCTGATATTGTTGACAAATTTACTCGATAATGATGAAGAATCTTCCAGTATGCTTTTTGATTCTCGTGGTGTTGGCGATTGGTAAGTAACGTTATCAATATATCTTGAGGCCCGTCAAACTTTACGTCAATCGCCATGAGTCTTGTCATAATCATTGACCATCGAATGAAATTCGCGACCCATTTGTTCAAGCTCAGTAGTTATTTCGATATTTCGTTAAATCTAGTTCAGATTTTAGTTTTTATTCGTTTTTTATTGAACCATTTTTCGGTACTAACCTACCATCCGATATGTTCTAAAAGGAATCCACGGACACCCAAGTGGCAAAGTACGGGAACAGATTTGCACACCAGGGACACAGACTAAGGTAGACTGCAATATGTGCACCTGTTCTGAGGATGGAACTGCTTTGGCCTGCACTAAAATGATGTGCGTAGAAACACTAAGAGAATATTTGAATGCGAATGGCTTACGAAAGCTTCTTAATCAAGACAACCCGTTGCTTCGTACCAAACGAGGTTTTTGAATTCACATTTGTCTAACTGTAACCAGCTGCTAAATGCATTTCAACTTCACTCTCCGTTTGACCTTTCAGATCAAGTCTGCGAGCCTAACAAAAGTAGAACAATGAATGATAACATGACATGCCGATGCAGAATTGACGGAACCAGCGAGAACTGCTTCAAGATGTTCTACCAAAGAATTGACTAATGTCTGAGGAAACAACGCAATTTCCTTCCCACGTTGAAGCCAAATCAAGGAGTCGTGAATGAATAATTAGGTACTTAGTTTTCACCTGATGTTCTCTTAATTTTCGTCACACGAGATTGTAAGGAAGAAATGAAAACGTTTTGGGAGCGCGTCATTGTTATGTGTAACCGTTAAAATACTATTGTTAATTACAATAAAAAATTTCCTTATTTACATATTTTCTAATCAGAAAACGGTACGTTGAAAAACATGTTGACACACAATTATTTTATCATGGAAAGCTTTTGTGTGTTTGTTTATTAATGAAATTTACTGGAAATTCTTTTTTTTTTCGATAACTGTGTAAAAATAAAATTGTATAAATTAAGTCTTCTTTTGTTTCGAGCAACACTTTTTTGTTGAAGTTGATTACTCACTTTATCGATTCATTTTCATTCATACGAATTAAAAATTGTCTCTTGAGAACTGTTAAGCGTGTTTGATAGATTAGGTAATGACGAGTATGTGAACCTTTACCTGGTTTTTATTTTCTCATTACGTGAAATTTGAAAAGATATCAACATGGCATTTTCAAGAGTAGATGTTATTATCAATCCTCCGCCTTGTTGTTACTTTGTTGGATTCAAAGTCTTCTCTCGAAATTTAAATTTTATAAAAATTAACTGTGTTTTTTACACATCGATATACGGTTAAGATGATCTTGTCTTAATTCACCTTAGTTACGTAGCATTATTGGTTAGAAGATATTTTCAATGAAAAAGGTTGAATTGAACTTTTTGACGGAGAACTTGTTACTATGTATCGTTACTTTCTACTTGCTCGTCTTCCCAAGAGTGATCGAGTCCTTGTTTCCGCTTCATGTGCTCTATTTTTGGCCGCGTACATTTACAAGTCAAAAGCTTATCGATACGCCTTATTTGATTTCCTGAATTCCGTTATGAAAGAGCGATGTACCGTCGAAATTTGAACCCATTCCGTTCTTTTGTTTATTTAATATAAGAAGAAAAAGGGTTTTCTCGGCCGGTAAAGGTAGGACTGCTACATAAAGTTAAACGGAAAATCTTTTTACCAGTAAAAATCAGAATCAGGCCCCCGTTGGATTCCTTACAGGATCTCCGCGATTTTCTACCTAACTCGACTTTGATTGATTTTTAGTGTTTTCTTTGTTAATCAGCCGACTCGGTATAGCTATGTGCATTGGTGTTAGATGTTTGTTTAGGTTTTGGACCAAGGTTCTTCTCTTGACCGTGAAACACTTCGGTTAGATTCTAATTTTCTTTTATGGTTGAGCGCCAATTGCGAAAAGCAATAGATATTTTAATTGGAGAGTAGATAAGAATCTCAGGGTGTTTGGAATTACTTCCTGGGGCCAAGTTCAAATTTTTTACTCGTAAACATGGATTGCAAGAAATACTTTCAATGATACAACTAGGTTAGAGGTAACCTTTGGAGTTTACATATAATCTCCGTTTATTTGATCAAACTAACACAGGTGTAATTACAGAATTATGGGATATTTACTATTATAGAATTTAAGGCTCTTATAAATTAAAAGACAATATGTATAATTAAATCCCAGATTTCCTTACATATTATATTTCCTTTCTTTTATATTGAATGTGATTTAACACTTATTTATTTACCTGCGATTTATGAAATCTAAATCCTATTTTTTTTTTCTAGTCCAATAATTCTCTATTAATCTACGAATCTGATCTACTTGGAAAATATCAATACAGGATGTACATTTGCTTTAAAAAGGAGAAACTCGAAGAAGCCAGTTGGGGAGACCCACGTACACCATAAACTGCTCGAGATAAATATTTTTTACAGAATAGAACAGGCTTGAGAACTATCGTATCACAAGCGCTGTCTATCTGCAAAAAGGGTATAACGAAACATTCTGGATAACCGGAGTACAAACAGATCTGCTTTTTGAATTTAAAGAAACAGTCGGAATAACCGAAGTACAAACGAATTTGTTGTTTATTGCTACGCTTATCTATGTTATCTCTCTGTGCGTAAAGCAGTCCCTAATACAATAAAATGCTATTGGATACTTTCTAAATTATCATCTTTTATCATTAATAAATTTCTAGCAATTCTTTTATTGAACATAACGCCCCATTCTGTAAGGGTATGTTTTGACACGCAACAACCACTTGGACTGCTATTCGCCTTGACGATCTAAGTTTATGCACTGCATGAATTCAAATTTCCATGCGCATATATGGCAAGTGCTAATTGTGTCTGCAAACATAACTGTATGCATTACTTATAAATGCATTCACGAGCGCCGAGCATATGTATGCACTTGTCGTTTCCGTTAACAAAAAAATTACAATACGATAATGATGGCCGAACGATGTATAATCAAGTCTCAGATATTTTACAAATAATTATATAAACTTTGGTAAACATATACATATATAAATATATATAGTTACTGCAACATATCAGATAGCGTTAATCATTCGATTGCTTCTCGGCCGTGGCAGACGAACGAGTTATAAATTATGTGATAAAATTAACGAGTGACCCAGTATTCTTGTACTCGATGAATAAATTCTCTGATACCTCGCACAGAACGGTACCTACAAAGGATAAAAAAAAAACTTGACCACACTAGTCGTAAGTACCGCAATGGGTGTGTAGACATACGTGCAATAGAATAATCAAGAGAAGGTAAGTGAAATAATTTTTTCATGTAAAAATAACTCTATAACGCTAATTTTTTGATCCGTTATTGACGGAGTAAATATCGGAGATAATGTTTGACGAGAGACCTTGAGTGGAGATTCTTGCTTTTGGAACTGAGAAGTGTAGGTAATTACGTCAGCCGCCTTCCAGACTTCCTGAGAAATGTTGTTCCGATTGGGATTCCCTATCGCATCTCCGTCGCGACGTCAATAACTTTTCTCGCAATATTTATCCACGGCTTCTGATTGGTTAGTTTCTCACGATTCAGGGATTCGAAATCATATTTAACTCCGAGTCTTGGGTGAGCTGCGTTACTCCTCGTCTGGTACTCAACTGATATTGTTGGCAAGTTTTCTCGATAATGATGAAGAATCTTCGAGTGTGCTCCGTGATTCTCGTGGTGTTGGCGATTGGTAAGTAACGTTATCAATATATCTTGAGGCCCATCAAACTTTATGTCAATCGCCATGAGTCTTGTCATAATCATTGACCATCGAACGAAATTCGCGTGCCATTTGTTCAAGCTCAGTAGTTATTTCGATATTTCGTTAAATCTAGTTCAGATTTTAGTTTTTATTTGTTTTTTATTGAACCATTTTTCGGTACTAACCTGCCATCCGATATATTCTAAAAGGAATCCATGGACACCCAAGTGGCCAAGTACGGCAACAGATTTGCACACCAGGGACACAGACTAAAATAGACTGCAACACGTGCACCTGCTCTCAGGATGGAACTGCTTTGGCTTGCACTAAAATGATGTGCGTCCAAATACCAAAAGAATATTTGAATGCGGATGGCTCCCTAAAGCTTCCTCATCAGGACAACCCGTTGCTTCGTACCAAACGAGGTATGCTGTTTTTGAATTGACATTTACTCAACTGTCACCAGTCGCTCGGTACATTTCAGCTTCACGTTTCATTTCACCCTTCAGATCAAGTGTGCCAGCCAAATGCCGTGAGAATATGGGATTGCAATACTTGTCGATGCAACCCGCAGGGAACCGCCGAGGCGTGCACCAGGAGTATATGCCCAAAACCTCAGGAACTTCCACGGGTACGACGTGACCTCCCCAATCCTCTGAAATGCAAGCCGAATGAAGGCTTCATGGATGATTGTAATCACTGTTGGTGTTCGCGGGATGGTCGTTCAGCTGCTTGTACCCTGATGGCATGTCCTCCTAACAACCTTACGAGACTGCGACGTGAGACTCGCTGTACACCAAACGAAAGGTTCATGGACGACTGTAATCATTGCACATGTTCACCCGATGGTCGGTCTGCGATATGTACGCTCATGGCGTGCCTGCCAAAAGATTTTAAGCCGCCGTCTCTTCGGACATAGGCGACATTGCAAAACTAGGTGTTCACTCGATGGTCAGTCAGCTGCTTGCATATTGATAGCTTGTTGTAGAAAAATTAATCCACTTAATACACACAAGCCCAAAATAAATTTCGGAAAAGCACTGAAAACGTCAATTCTGTGGGAGTTTTTATATATTTAATATATCTTCAAAAGATTTCACCTCGGTGTTAGCTTAAGTGTCTGTAAATATACGTGATACATTTGTACGCGATGTAATAATGTGAATAAATGGTTGTTGGGTAGACATTAATAATTTGGAGCCTATTATATCATCCGCTTACCGGTATATTTGCATATCGACCAGCTGCCTCTTCCTTATCTCTCACTTGACAAAGTCGAGAAGGACTGAGATATTTGAAATTACAAGCCGTGACGTGACGCTGAATTACAGCGTAACCTAGCAAAGTCGAAAATACAATAGAATAATAATGATAATAACAACCAAACGTGGTTATTTGACGTAATTAAATGTTGATGCGGGTTTTCAATAAAAGGTAACCGCTTAGTAACTGCCGGAAAAATATGATACCCAGGGTCATTTTGGAACTGTGTACATCATAAAGAGGTTCCGAAGTGACGAAATAATAACTGTGAGACGTTCCACCAATAATATTTACTATGCTTACGCTTAACATCGATATCCAATCATCACCTCGGCAGATGAACATCCGCTAAACAACTCTACAGATTTAAACGAAGGTATTCGGCTAAACTATCAGAAACTCGATGATCACCTTGCGATTCACTCAACCGCGTATGCGCAGCGATACCTGAAGCATTGATTAATATTCACCTCATGTGTATGCACGTGCCATGTATTTCCAAACTTCAGTACTTATTAAGAAGAGAATACAAGCATCGGGAAGTACCTGGAGGTATTTGCGGGTTCGCTTTGTTCATACCCAAGCCTTTATTTGCTCTACGTTTTCTGACTGACATTTATACTGCGCTGAATGCAGTTTCAAGACAGATTGTTGCCATCGTCTAGTGCTGGCATCAGATTCTATCGCGCGAATGCGTCACTTACATTATAAAATTTTGTAACCATACGAACTAAACAACAGCAGCCTTTTATTCATTTAGTAAATCGAATTTACAAGAACGGATGTCTGAGATCTTTTCTACTCTACTCCATGTGCGTCTGGTACTTGTCAGCACTGAAATTCAGTAAAAATTTATCCGTCATAATTGTAGGTGACATCAACGTACGATTGCCCAACATTCTGAGTATAATTAAGATATGATTGCATTTGCGATTGCAGCGTACACTTCATATTGTACTCACATATTATTTTTTTCCCTTTCAATCGGCAGAAACTCATCAATTCTGTTTACGCGGAGTTATAGACTGTCACACATTGGTGATTCACTCGTGTTCATCAATTGTATTGTTGTTCGAATTATATGTATCACCCTTTTGCAATCCAGTAAAAGCTGTTTATATTGATATGATATCAAAGCATGTCGATAATCGGCGAGTCAGCTAGACGCTTCATAAGTTATTCGTAAAAACATTCGGGATTTTCTGCAGCTTTCATCACGCAACGGCATTTCCGAGTAATCGATCTTCATATATCCGAGTGTGTCTCGCTTGACCTATTTATTTCTCAATTTTTGATCTTACATAAATACAGCTGCTGATAAGTGGTACCGTTTTTGAGAATGCTAACCTTCGGTGGAATCGGTCGCGTTGCATGTTTGTCTTTCGTGAACCAAATACCCACAGACAGACCAACTGTGTTTGAACTTTAACCGTTCTTTTTATCTCGATTCAATATTCCCCACAGCACATTTAATTCTAGAAACAGAATTTTAACTCATACATCTCATACGGTTCTTTCTGCTTCTAAGAATCGAATGGAATAAATTTTGATAAAAAACTACTTACGGCCGTAAGTAACAGTAATAATCTCAACGCAATTAAGCTACGTTAATATAAGTCACGAAAATGTGCCGTGATTTTGGTTAAAATTGTGACAAATTTTTTAAACGCTTCTTGTCAGCTTGCATGAGCTTATTACGCACAAGTATTGTATAACACTTGAACTTATAAGCTTACATATTGATTATCTTCCAGTTACCAGATAAAAAAATGACGGCTAATGAATTTTGTTGACATTGTTTTTTCATAGTCAGATCAGTTCTCTTTAATCTCAGACGTTTACTTTATTTGCTTGCGTTGCATTTGACTCACTTTCGCCGAAACCCGATTACGAACGAATTTCGAAAGACTGGCGAAAACTTTTTATAGCCATCGAAAATTTTTTTAACACAAGAATATCAATCGATTCTTGATAACGCGAAGGAGATCGGTAAATATTATTTTCGGAGCGAGTGTGTCATTAAAAATTCTCATCGCATTACAGTCATCAGCTCCGCTTTGTGTGAGATTTTTTCAGTTTATTTAAGTATTTGCGCATATTGCCATGCTGCGCATATTTTAACTTGTTCAAATGTTGATGATAAATCGAACAGATAATCCATATCTTCTAATTCTTGAATTTCCACAATTTAACTGTGCGCGCTTATACCGCCGTAACATAGGCAACCGAGGCGACGGTTACGCTAATGGGTTAGCACTCTTCTGGCGCTTATGAGGTCGATGCATGGCTTACATTAGGTGTTTCAAAAGATATGGTCTCGCTGATTTGTACAAGATTTTTCTTCAAAGACCTACCAGATTCACCTACCAGGCCCGAGAATACGAGCTGATGAAGCGCAAGGTTATTTCCATTTCGTATTCGGGTATTGTGACGTAGCGACGGTTTCTCTGTAATTGTCATACACGAAGTGATTTATCGTTTTGCAGGAAAGGAGAAAAATTACAAGCCAAACACAGGGTACTTCTGCAATGACTGCAATCTTTGCATCTGAACTAAAGTTGGAATAAGAATGTTGTCGACTGTATCGTGACCCAGGCCGTGGGACGTAACTATTATATCAACGAGTCAATTATAAATCCAGGCAACCCGGAAAATGAAAAGCTTACCCCCGAGACAGCGAGGGTAGTGCTCCGAGGGGTGACCGAACCCCAAGGCACCGTACAAGAAGTGAACGCAATGTGCAACGGGCTGCTCTGAAAGACGGAACGCAAAGATGCCTGCGTCACTCAAGTACTCGCATTCAAAGTTCGGGGTTGCCTTGATGGATATGCGGAAGAATAAGACTATGTACGTACACTACCGAAATGTGGTAAATGCGCAAAAAATCTGTCCCGCGCGCAGAGGGCGCCACCGGCAATCGAAGCGATCAAACCGAAAATCGGAGCGCTCGGCACGAGGGAGCATTTCACAATTATCACCCATCGCGACAGGTCGCTAAGCGGGATTCGCAGCCGCCGATACACCCAGTAAGAAGGAGCGTATCCTCAAAAGCTTTGCCCACCTGAAATATGGATGTCATCGACGAGGAAACAGGTAATGATCTTTCCTGTTGTCAGATCTAGAAGATGATGGACGGCATAAACTGTTTATCCAGTACCTTAGACAATCATCGATCGATTGGTTTAGTTCTTCTGTGATTAGAAATGTTGAGTAATTCGGCCGGGATTACTGAAATAATTATTTATAACAGGTCGGCACTAGAGGTAATAATATGTTATATTTATTTAAGTTCTTTTCAGGATCGCAACTTTCATATTAGGATTCAAAGTAACATGTAAGTGGCTCTCCTCACTTGACATGCTTAATTCTTTCCTTCTACAACTATCGGTTACCTGTCGCGTAGCGCAGGCATCCTTCTCACCCATACGCACATATACATACATCTGTCTCTAGGTAGCATATAAAATTACTTATATCCTAATAAGACGAATTTGACATATTCGCGTAAAAGTATTCAGTGTCATTCCGGAACCACCTTCAAGAACAAGTACTTAAATATAATCAATGAGCGTACGTACAACATAAATAGAAGCCAAGAAATTAAAGAACTTGTGGGAAAATGAAAATAGGAAAGTTGAATGACGATCCATGTAAGAACATGTTCAAGTCTTGCGCGAAGTTAAGGGTACTCTTGTTTCAACATAATATCTTTGTTATGTGTTCACAACTGCGTTTTACTCAAACGTCATAAAATGCAAATATTAGCATATCGTCAAAGTATTGCTTTTCGAAATTTATACCGTACACCTTGCAGGTACATAAGTACCTCGTGATCGTGACGTCCTTTATTACCGGAGTATCAAACAGATTGCCTGCAGACTTCCTGTGCATATTTTATTCGCATACGGTTACCGGTCAGAAGAAGTTCAGCATACCCTGCAAGCGAACTGGTGGATCAAGATGAAGAGCACCATTATTCTCTTAGGGTTTATGGCCCTCATATTCACGGTTCCTTATCCATACGCTACAACAGCCCAAAGTAAGTTGAACCAAATTCAATTAGTAACTTCCAAGAAGGAGCAGGCCCGAATTAAGGGAGGCACCATACCTAAGGCTGTTCTACAAAAATATGCCGAATGTCGGTCCTGCAAAATGGCCCAATTGGTTGAATTTGAAAGGTGGTGATAGAAAATGAAATTTACTAGGGTTAAGAAAGACATTTTTATTGTAATATTTCTCTTATTTAATTATGAAATGGTATTGTACATTTTGTATTACGATATTGAGTAATTATATTTCAAATTTTTTTTCGCACCTTAATGATGGCAAAATCGTCCGTTACATTTTCAAAATCTAAATCGCAAGCGATTTCACTCCCTGTACTCAACAGAGACAAATCATATTGATTTTCCTGTGATACTAGGGAAAAAATTAGCGGTTTACGATATTTTATACACGTGTGTACAAAGTTTTCGAAATTTATCGAATTTATCGAATGAATCAGATTGCAGGGAGACATTAATATTCATGCGATCCTTTATCGGTAAAGATTAAGAGTTCAAATAGCCGAATTTTTGAAAATATAGGTACTATTTTGAAAGATTTAATACTGAGAATTGATTGGCCTCAAAAACCGTATTAGTGTAACTTGCGCATAATAACTATCTTGCTACACTTTTTTCACGGCCATACTGCCTAGTCAAAGCTGCATATTATATGCATTAATTAGGTCGAAATACGACATGTCACCATTTCTTTTCACGGTAAGACACCTTAAAAGAAATATCGCGCGTAATATCGGCAACCCGGATGACATTCGTGCAAACGGTTCACAATTTCCGTGGCACGATTGTGGTATTGAGCGTATAAAGTTAATTGATATGAAAAAACCTGTTTCACGGAACGGTTGTTCATAACACACAATGCACGGTTGAGACAAAGAACGCTCTCGTGCCAGCTTAAAAAGTGGTGTACTGAATGTAGTATATGAGTTACTGCATTACGAGGGAACAGACAAATTGATAAGCCTTGTGGTTTACCACGATAACAATTTTATTCCACAAAGCGTTTTATTCAATTTTATTCAGGCAATTGAAGAAAATATTATTATATACCGATTGGCAGTTGTGGTAAAGCAGGCTGAAGTCACATTACCGCTATGCACAAGTGCTATTTATGCACGCTGCATTTTATATGGAAAACATACAGTATATCTCTTGGCTTCTGTAATGAGAATTTCACTTTTATCACACGAGTGAAATAGGTCGAGGAAATTATCATTCTATGCAAGGAAAAGTGTAATTACTAAACTAAAACTGTAATTATCCAGGTAGCAGACTTGTCGAAATTTTAATCTGTCATTTGACTTATTGAAGGCGACATAATGACAACAGATCAAAAATTTGGCTCAGAACCGTGAAAACGGGGACTACTGGCTTCGAATACGGCCTCCTCGTCAGTCCATGATTAGTTGAATTTATTTTCTGCCGGCAATAAGTCAAGTGTGATTCGACCGTGTTCTTCTTCGATATTAATTATATTTTTGTACTGTAACTATGGAAGTAGAATTTGTCCCAAAAAACACGGTTCGGTCCGATACTTCCTGCGGACGGCGGTGACAATGAAGGTAATTACGGTACATAATCGATGATTGAGTACTTTTTGGCGCACGTGATCTTCGAGTTATTCGTTGGCGAATGACGAGGAAGATGAAATCTTTGTTCAATAGTTGCCTCGCAAACGAGATATATGCTCGCTATTATATCTCGATAATGAATTCCGTACTTATACTTAAAGCTGAAGAACACCGATTCAGTAAATTAATACTTAGTTTGGCACACCCGTGATAGTTGACGATTTTCTTTATTTTCCAGATACTCAATGCGAACCTGGAACCACCGTAGAGATCGCTTGCAATTCCTGTGCCTGCAGATCTGACGGGACTATAGGCATTTGCACCGAACATACCTGCCCCCGGCCAGTTCCTAATGATACTATGAACTGAATTCTGGATATTTTCGGGCAAAATCATCGCAGTAGATGTCGCATTATTTATTCATTTTATTCATTTTATCCAAAGCAAAATTTTATGTAGCGATAGATAAATTTTACTTTGATGGTTAACTTTCTATTTACGCTCGTGTCAAGCCCAAAAAGCTGTGAGAAGAGTGTAAAAATAGCGCTTCAAACAGGGCACGAAACTAAAATTATTGGATACTTGATACAATGAAATTTAATAGACAGCACTATCATTCTTGCAATGATGAAATTATCTACGGTTTTTATATGCTATCAATATCGGAAAAACAAATTGAAAATCATTTTGTCATTGACGACATCTTCTCTTGCACAGGTGCAATGGAGAATTATTTCTTACTTATTTGTATTTTTAACGTATATAGAGGGAATAATAACAAACAATAATTGTCTCGGTATATTGTTTTCAATTTTTATTAAATACTTGCAAAACCTTAGGAGAGTAATAATTAAATTACATTGTGAATCCAAGTCTTTTGTCACGAACTAATTGCGCTCCGTGACAATCGTCAACCGAGGCCGACTTGAATAATAAATACGAAACAGTCGTGCTGCTTGCGCGGACAAAGTAAAAATTCTTGAAAATAACTAGCTGATCTTCCAGCCCCGCAGGTAGAAATGAAGTAAATAATTCTGCAGGCAATTTCACACTCCAGCCCTCAGCTTCTCCCCTACGAATCTTTTGCTCGCGAAATGCAAGAAAAAAAAAATAAACAATACATTCATTCAATCCTTCCTTCCAATTTGCATGAGCTACTGTTTCACAAAAAGATACAGTCAAATTTCAATATATCTCTGATGCATGCACGCGCTGTTTCACAGCTGAATAAATCATTGAGAAAGCGATTCCGGTTTCTAGATACTAGTGTATTCAAATTCAGGTGAAAATTCGGCATCTTATTATCACGTGCGAAGAATTTGATCGTTGGGTATCTGCCGATAAGAGCGAATATTTTCACCGACTAGAAAGAAAGAGAAAATCAACCGTTAGGTTTTTAGAATATAGGTAAAAATTGATATGCTTGTATTGTCAGTTCGTATATCTTCTGTCTGTTGGAACGACTTTTTATTTACCAGATTGTAAATATCTACGTTTTCTGCGTATGAAAAGTACAAGTGTCGGTTGCGAGGTAATTGATCAAAGATTATTTCGATTTAAAGTCGTTCATGAGTTCGGCGTTCGCGCGTCGACGAATCCAGCTGGAATTTCAAACTGACTCGACCGAGCGGCGGTTTGCTTGAGAGTTCGAAAACACGCCGCTAGGTGGCGCTCGTCAGATTGTAAATGGCGATCCATAAGAGGAGCTAACCATTGTTTTTGCCTCTATTACGCCCATATTTCGCGAAACGGCGCGTTATTCGGCAGTGAGATTTCGTGCGATTCGAGTTGAAATCGAGGGAGGTTAAGCGGCGAGTGCGAGGATCGGAATAACGCGATGCCGGCTGGCTAACTACGCCGAAGAAACTGTCATTCGAGGTTACTTAACCCCCCTTATTGACTGACACTCTAATAAAATGGCACGCTCGATCAGCTGTCCGTTAACGCGATCGCGCGCCGCCGTGTTTCCTCGATATTCACCCGTCGAGCCGAAGTGTTTTATCCTTCAGTGAGAAACCCAGCGTCCGTCTCTCGGCGTGTATTTGGTTATAAGTAAAAACACGTCGGAGACGCGGAATCGCGATGATGTGAAAGAGAGAGAGAGAGAGAGTGCATTCAGAGAGTTTACGGCAAAGTGCGCGAAGAACGTCGCTTCGACGCCTACGCGGAGATTCTTAACGGTAAATATGACAGGTTGTCGTCGCAACGCGTTCCTTCCATAGGCGGTTTCGATATCTCTATCCCCGGTTATCCTCGGCCCTTTTCGTTCCCTTCCTCTTCCTTCTCTTCGAAAATCAAAGGTCATCGCGGAATCGACGACACGGCGTGACATCGAAAAGTAGTTCGCTCGCTCGCTGCGAATATAATATCAGTGCGCGTGTGTCGATGTTCTTTTGTTGAATTTTCCAGCTATTATCAAGATGAAACTAATCCCTGTTGATTACCTCGGCTTCACGGCCACTGATCGACGATTCAGCGGACCGATGCTGCCCTGGACTGTCAGCGAGATAAAAAAGCATGGCGTGTCGGAAAAGGTCGGTATATTAATATAACTGATAAATACTGATCGCTACGAGCGTTTCTACCGCTTTCCTAACACCGTAAGTACCTTCCGAAACGCGAAAGAAGAAAAAATCTTGTCCGTTCCTTGCGATGATGATAACAAAAACTCCCCGTTGCGTAAGAATAACGAAAATTGATAAGCACCAACTGTTGGGTGGTGGGATCTTTTTTCCTTTACTATGGATTTATAAAAAAACGAATTACACCGACAATCCGAAATATTGCGGCCAACAACACCGTTCATTTGCCTAGGTCAATGTGTACCGTGTTGTTCTAATATCATCGGCGAACGCACGCTGCGTTCGTTTCGTTGCGAGAAAATTAAATCACGACTAGGTTGAAGTTTGTAACGTTACAAAATAGCACTACTTAGTCATTTTATTTATAATTACTGCGATGGATGGAGTTGAGTTTGAGACCTCAAAATTTTTGCAAGTTACAATTCAGTTCACTTAATTTTTTCAAACAATCCGCTAAATTTCATAAATAAATATATGTTTCCCGAACATGTGTAATTGTAATCAAATCGCGCTACGATAATTCTACCTCACCAAAAATCCCCTTCTCCGCAAATCGATGAAAAAATTTAAAAAAAAAATATCGTAACCCTGTCTACAGAGAATTATTGTTACGACGAAGAGAAAGAGAGAAAGAATGACTGAAATATGCGCAGCACCTGTATAATGTATATTTATGTACATACACAGAGCGTCTCGTTACGTAACGAAAATTTACTAGGCGGATGATAATAAACCCAAGTCGAGTCGTCCCGAGTTAAACACGAACAGTTGTGCTTTGTTGCTGTATTCCGATCAGTTTTGAGATATCTGGCAGCAATTGAGGATAAGAAAGACTCTTGGAATATCTTAATGTAACAGTCGATAAGAAAAACATACGTTTTTGCGTTATCTTCACGGACGTGTTCCTGCTGATTGTTCACATAGCCTAGGTTTTGTTTCTCTTTCGAACACGATGATGATTATTTCGCACGCATTCGCATCCTAAATTATTATACACACCTACGTACCGCGTTTACTCGAGACGTGAATCAGGATCAAAAGAAAACCGTAAAAGGAAAAGAAAGGGGAGAAAACAAATGTCAAAAAGTCTTGACGAATGCACGCCAAAGACGTCCTCGTCGTCGTGCCAACTGCCGACCGGCAATGCGTAAGACGGTTATTAAACACTCGAAATATTCCGTAGTGGGTGTACGAAATCGATGTCTAACTTACAGTGAAACGCAGAAACGATAGAGTGGAAAATTTCCTTGAAAACTATGATTGAAATTCAAATTTTAATCAAAGTGTGCCGTGATTTATATTTATATATATATATGTATATATGTATATGGGAGAGAGAATTGTTGGAAAATGATTTCTGAAGTCCTGAAAAAACAATAAAGTTAATTGAAGGTATCACATCAGCTCAACTCGTAAAAGACTATTGGATAAGAAGCAAATCCGTACGGTAAATGAAAATCTAACGATTTGAACCATTAGCCCTGCAATTTAACGACACGAGTGGATCCGTATAATGTATGGGTAATTACCGGTAATTAGCACTGAACCGCGAGATTTACACGACGAGCAAAAGTGCGTCTAATATTTTACTGGCTCGTCGATTCACGTACGTACGTTATTGTAGGTACGTTGTTAGACAATATTGACGATTGTCCGTTGCAAAGTTTACCTTGTTGAGAACCAAGTGAAATCACTGCCACAAATAAAAATAAATTAGCTGGAAAAATTGACTGCTGGCAGATTGTGATTATCTCTCTTGTGATAAATGGTGCACTTGAAAAGGTGTTTGGTTACGGAACCAAACGTGAATGATGTACTACTACATATATATGTATATACATACTGCGCGTGTATCGTGTACTTGAAGCTCGAACCTGATAATATTACGAGAGTATTTCCCAGGGTCGGTTTAATTCTTGAATGTGCTTCAAGTCGCACGATTTTTATCTCAATATTTATTTCTTCCGGTTGAAAGTTAATTTCTAATCTCGAATTTAATTTACGATGCTTGGCCTGTTTCTTCGTTAGCTGCATTATAGAATGGGGTTAAAAAAATTTTGGATTTCACCAACTTGACGTTGCTCGTTTTTTCATTTTTGTCAGTGCTTATATATTAAATTTTCGAAAAGTATGTAGAGACGTACAAAATAGCGTTTTCACAAAGTGTGGCTTATGTTCTATTTTTAATATACTATTAAAAATTATTCATTTCAATATTGCGACCAATCTTATTTTTAAACTTGCACTCGTTTTGGAAAATTGAACGATATTGGTTTGATCGGCGATTAAATTAAGAAATCACTCGTCTAGCTACGATGATCGTTCCCTTGTATCACAAACAATTTGTTCCTACCTATTTCGGTAATTTTTTTTAGGTTTTTAACTGTGCAATGTAAACGGATATTACCGAATAACCAAGTTTGCTGGTTGAAATTGAAAATCGATAAGAACTGGAAAAAACGTTGAAAAAACTTCGAATTTAAAATCCACTAAAAACTGTATGTAACGAACAACACGACGAAATTCGCATATGTAGGATTCGTGCATTAATTTCGGGTCAATCGTGGGTACAGAATGCGAGGCAGTCTACCACCCACATCTCTCAATTCCTGCCATTGCATCGTGCAAACGGGTTATATAAAATTGCACGCGCGTACATAAAATACTTGTTTGCATGCATATGGGCCATTCCATGCCAGCTACTCAACCAAGGTATAATCCTCATCATTTCTTACATGCTATTCAAATTTTGCACATTTTTCTCCTGGTGTGGTGTTTATGTAATTTCTCCAAGCTTCAGAAACTGCTTTCATTTCAATCATTCTAATCAAAATGTACGATATTACGCATACTAGGCAACGAGAGTAATTCGAATTATTTCCAATGTTTTAGATATTTTGTTCATTCTATTTACCAACAGATTCTTTAAGATTTTACTAATTTGTATAAGGATACAGTGTTTATAGATTTAGAGATTCGATTTATAAAATATGTATATCTATCTTCCAGAGGAATCAATCAAGTCATTGAAATATGGAAAGAGAAAAAATGCATCTTATCACTCAATTTTGACATCATCAGAGCATCGAAACATCGATCGATTCTCTTACAGAAAAAGCTATGTTCATCATAACGAATCGATCAGCTGTGTTGAAAAAATGTTGGCAATCATAAAGCAGTAATGTAACTAAATCAAATTGATTTTCAAAATCAGTTCCAAAAAATAGAATGACCTCTTATAATTTCAGCTATGAAAATAGTTCCCAAAATTATCCCGTTTAATTCAAAATTAGCTCAGAATTCATTACATGTAATAAATGTTCCGTCACAACGGGTACTTTGAAAAAAATTGTCCTTCAAATGTTACGCTTGCAAAAAGTCGTAAATAAAATACTGTCCGAGACATAAGCCGGAATGCCTCATACGCGGGTACGTAGAGGCAAAGTCTGTTTCTTACCCGATGCAGCATACCTTCTTACGTCGTACACACCGCATATCACGTTCCTCGTACGTACCTACGATGTACGTAATGGTCGTCGCGACTCCTGGGAGTGGAGTGAGCGGAGGAAAATAAACCTATACGATAGCAATTTAACTGCCTGCTGCACGAGAATTCCATACGAATATTTATATACCTGTAGCTGCTTTTGTGCTCCGCGAAGAGATAGAATTATTCTTGAATTGTTGCATCCATACCGTGTTATGCTGCACGACGTGCATATAAGCGCGTATATGTTGCAATTAGTTACCCTGTAAGTGAAATTATAGGTACAAATGTTTTTGCAATTGTATAGCATTTTTTTCTTCAGAAAAATGACTATTTTGCAGATGTCGAATAATTTCAAAGCAATTAAGTTTGCAAAATATGAGTATTTTTGATTCATTGTATGCATAAGTTCACTGAATTTTCGACAATCTTCAAGTTCCAAAATCCAATCTTCCCTAGGAACTCAACGTTACCCTAACGTTAAAAACCTCAAACTTCGTTAGCTTTATCTTTAATTTAAAGCAGTGCAAGTTCGTTGATTTTAACCTACGGAAATGACGTTGAATTTCAGTACGATTGACTGATTGATTTCGATGCTGCTGCGTGATTTTCGAACCGCTTTAAACCTGGCGCAGTCCATGCGGTCTTGCGAACGATTATAATTCTGCGGTTAGCCTTCCCTTCTTTCGCCCGAGTAAGAGAGAACGTTTGTAATCTTAGACGGTTGAAGCCTGAGACTTGGGATTGCCGATGCCCGTTGCTGCTGTTGCTGCTACCGCTACCGCATAACCGCTGCATTCATACCTTGTAGGTATATTCGTCGGTGCAGTATTTCTACCTACTTACACCTGCGCGAGTTTCTTGACTCCGTGTAGGGATATATCCCCATGTGAAACTTGGAAGTCTGGTGTGGCTACCGGTAAAAGGCGAGATTCTTGGCAGGGTGACTCGTTTCGACGATGTTTTAAAACACAGGTCGCGTCATCTCGACACCATTGCATTCCCGCAGTCAATGGCATCCATCCCCCTCCCTACCCAGTAAATTTACCGGCCCTCATCACGTATGTCGTCTTCGTCAAAGGGACAAGAAAGAAACGCAAACGCGCACGAAGGCACAGGAAAAATAATATGGCGTCGGAAAAAATCGTATACAGACATCTGCATTCTTTTTTTTGAAGAATAAACAATAGTTTAAAACTACGTTACACGGCTCGCAATTGAAAATACTGTTCGACGACATCTCAAGTCGCATACTTGAACCAACGAATCGGATATTTACCAAAGCTTGGCGTTTTTTTTTTTTTTTCTTTTAACGACTTTGCTTTTGCTTTTTAACCGACATTAACTTGTATTTGGAAAGGAAAACTGTTGGTACATTTATTAAATACTAGTGCGTCTTGTTTAAACCCAGCAAATAATTGATGGAATGATAAGAATTTTTTTTTTTTTTAACGTGTTGTTAGGTGAATCTGTTGGTGGCCTCTGGATGCATATCCGCGTATACGGCGCTTAAGGAACAGCCGTTGTTCAGACACCCGCTGAACAACACGTCGAAGGCGCAGCTAGTGCCCTCCGGTTCACAGGACCCTAACGGGGGGAGTTTCCTGTACCTTGTGAAGGGGAATGACGGCTTGTTCTATTGTCACCTATTCAGGGCAAAAGATTCTGAAACGGTAAGTGCGCCTCTGGTTACATATGAAGGGCATAGGTAGGTACATACGTATATGCGTACGCTCGGCGCGTTATTCTTCTTCGTGCAGCCCTGCTTTATATTTTTTTCCACATTCTTATTCGTTGATTTTCGTCCGGATTTTTCCGTGTACGATACAACGAGACACAGCATAGGTGCGGTGTACGTTAAACGAATTATTGCACATCGCAAAAAATTTCTAGAAATCTTTGAATATAATACCTGATTAAATTTCTCTGCGTTTTACGGAGTGTGGTTGAATCATTTTTTCCGCAAAAATGTAATTAACGAAATATATATATATATATATTTAGTCTTGGTAACTCTTGTCATTTATGTATGAATGAAATTTATCACTATTATTGATAAAAAAATATTTTGAGATTGTCAAATCATATTCAGGAGTAATTTTAAGATTTAGTATACGTTACACGCGTACTTGGTTTAAGTGAAAATTGACATTTTCGAATTTCAACATCCTAATCGGTTCTATTTTTACGTATACTTATTTTTACGTTTAGCCGAGACATGCGTATAGAATATTTACTACTAATGTTTAATGTATACTTTATTGCTCAGCTATAAAAAAATTGGAGACAAACTCAAAGCATAAGTCATTAAAACAATTGAAGAAAGTATGTAATTTTACGTCCCAAAATAAAACTTTTAAAATAAATTCAGCTGTTAGGTCGTAAATTTTAATGAAAATTTCTTCTAAAAGCAGGGCTATAGTTTTTTTCAAGTAAAAGATACAAAAAAAAAAAAAAACTAATGTATATAAGTACATGTATGTAAAATTTAAACAGATTTGCTGAACAGTCCGTAGTAAAAATAAGTTTTTTAATATTATAAAACAAGCCTGTAGTATTTATTGAGCAGACATTGATGCGTGATAAATATAAGTAGTCAATATCAATTACGATATCCATCGGCGTACGTAAATCACTCGGTGAGTCACCAGAGAAAAATGTCATCCATTTCCTCAGACCCGGGATCAACGGAACGAAGAGTTCAACAAAGAGCGAATCGACTTTATTGATCAACGGTACAGAAAAAGCGACTCATATTTTTTGGATGAAATCGTAGGCTATTTAAAAAAAAACATTTTTTTTTCATAAATTTTTGTCGACACCCGCTACTCCAGTTTTAGGATTGTCGTCAAGCCTTCTCCCGCAATATCTTAGATGCCTTCGTCAAGTCTCGCTGCTTGTTCATTCGACGGTGAAAGGAAAGAGAAAAGCAAATTGACCCGCTACAATCTACAATTCATGGTCACTTGAAAGAAAAAAAAAATTAAACGCTTTTATACCGTTGCGTTGGTACCAATACGCTTGTCGATATTTAATGTCGACGTATATTACTGATTAGCTTTTTTTACCGTAGTAATTAAGGATTGAATACAACCAATCGCGAATCGTACATAATTGTTAGCGATATCGAACCGAACCAATTGAAATCAAAATCCATCTACCTGCACAGCTGAAATTTCGTCAGATTTACAAATTTATTAGATCATCGTTAAAAAATTGTAATTATATCGTGAAGTTTTAAAAAATCTGCTTATAATCAGGAAACTTATAACTGAGCAATAAAGTAGAAATAAATGTATGGTCCACAATCATATATCTTGGAATTTGGAAAGAATCGATTGATTTTGTTCTTCGTTTTAACGTCTTAAAAAAATCTGACGGATAACGAGGTAAAATGTCTATGAAAATTATTAACACAAGTTTCACTGCTTTTCTTTCTATCAAGAATTTTCGAAAAACATGAGGCTAGATCCTAAACAAAAGTTATACGTGCACGTATAAAATCACGAAAGTTGTTACCTGCCAAATGAATAAGATCGATGAATGGAGGAAAGACAGAGAATTACCTAAAATTCTAACAATAAGCAACGCGTCATAAAGATATTTCAAAACATTGAGAAGTTTTCCGTCACCTGAGCTTGGACGAAACGATATGAAATTAGCTCCATATGATTCTACATATAATTCGACGTCTGTGCGCTGAATGGACTGTGAATTCCCAGAAGTCGTGTACGCCGACTGTTTTCTTCTCCGACTATTTGCGGCCCGCGCGGTTCTCCCAGACAGTTTGGCAGCGGTTCGCGAATTCGAATTTTCGCGAGTCGAGCCAAATGAAAACGCATACATTCGCATATGTAGTTACATATGTTTATACAGCCACGTTTCGCGGCGAACGCAACAGTCTCTCACGGTAGATTTTACGTAATTCATTATTCCGGAAATGAAGGACGCGTGGGTGGGATAATTCGCAACCACTTGTCACATTTCCGACAAACTACTCGGGGAAATTTACAATAGAATTAATACAGACAGACTTATTACCTATGTTGGGACCCAATATCATCGGCTGTTAAACATCTTTTATTTTTATTACACACGCTTGGCCTCGAAACGATTGTAACAATTTAAAATTATTGCAGTATGAGAAGCGCGAGCGTCTTGAATGAAATTAAAATCTTAATAATTTACACGTATGCGATTTGATTTAAGACTTGTATTATTATGTTGCGCATGAAGTGTGCTTACAAGTTATATGTCACACACACACACACACACACACACACACACACACACACACACACACACACACACACACACACACACACACACACACACACACACACACACACACACACACACACACACACACACACACACACACACGCCTATGTACATAGTACGCGAAACTCGATTGAAGCGCTGATTTCTTAGCTTTTTACTCCACATCTTTTTGCGTCAGAAGTAACCTACGCCGCAATGAATACATACGTATATACACCTGTGTGTAATGTTGTCGATACAGCGTTATACAATCACTGAAATAAATCTGTAGTCTCTCAACACGTGGTCAGAATAAACTGTACTAGATTTGACGAAGTGGCAAATAATTCAAATTTATTTGACATCACGAAATTTTACACTTTAAATCAAATACATATGAGCCTTGAAATCTTATTTTATCGTAACTACGAAACAACAAATTGCTTTGTCGCATTTAGGAAATTTTCTTCGATTCGCAGAGATAGATTAATGACTGGCTACTGACGAGTTATTCTACAGGGAAAAAATCGGGAATTCGGTGTCACGGAAAGATATTCGTTTAAGAGTGCAAGCAACATTTATTCGAGCCGTATGAATATTTTTTAAATCCAGCGTATATTGGAAGATGTAAAATCGATAAAATATTTTATTAACACTAGTCCGCATAATAAAAGAATTCATGTTATTCGATCAACTGGAAATTTGCCAATTTAACAATTATGTTTCTTCTTACGCAAATGTTAGCCATCAATTTTACTTTATGACACAGAGTTTTTATCGTTTTTTCAAAACCCAGTTGAGACAACTATGTTCTTTGTATACACGAAAAATTTGATAATATACCAGGTGGTCAGGATTTATTAGACGTTACATTCGAATTGCAGGCATTCATAGGTTCGTATGCATCTCTGTTTGTTTTTGAAAGGTGTGTTTCCGTTGACGATTATAATTCATTCGGTGATAATAAACGCGATATAATATATACCGGGATAAAAATAAAACTCTTTATAAAAATGCAGATACTAAACGTTACATCTCGTATAATATCACGAACAATTCGCTTCGTGCTTTGCCATCAAGCTTCGTAGGTATACTCGTATTATTATATTATTATAACTCGCACGTCGCCTTGTTATAAATAATCGCCTCTTGGTTCACTCTTCATTTTGCATTCGCTTTAATTAACCAATTAATATCAGCAGATCGAAAATTACGATTGTATTCAATTTCTAAACTGATTTCACTAATATCATATACTTTAATTTATCAGATAGGCAGTTTCGTTGTTTTTTCATAGTTCCTAATTAAGAGAAAGCGAATACGCGAGACTCTTTTGAAGTTACATAAGCCCGCGTTTAATTCGTTACTAACTTGGAAGCCCGTGACATCACGTGACGTTAACCAATAATGCGGATATAATTACGTACATACCGTTATAAACCATGGCGTTTTATTAAATTGCGGGGATTTAATCGAATAAACCTTTCAGCGAGTGTAAAAGCATCGAATCGCAAAGTGTCGTCGAGAGTCTAGGAGCACTTATAGGATCAGCGAGAGTGCTGAGGGAGCATTTTAGTGCTCCGATAAAGCGTCCTTTGGGATAGAATTCGTGTAAACTCGGCGAGATTTGTTCAATCACGTCGAAAAAATTTTGAATAGAGGAAGAAAAAAAAGATAAGAAATGTTGTCTCAGATTCGTGGAGAAAATTTTTAAATCCGGTAGATCGAATGCACGTGTCACATGTGTGCAAAAGGTAGGGAAAAAGGGGCGAGGAAAATGCTTTTTTAAATACTTGCATATCGTTATCTCGTCAACCTTTCACCGCGTGTTATCTGCGTGAATTTTTCACAATAACCCGGCTGCCTATTCTTTCCCCTTTACTTTGCGTGCCCTAATACGTCTTATGAATATCAATACAAACTGTGAAAAAGAAACGCATTTGAGCGCGGAACGTGAAACTTTTCACATATGCTGTAAATAATTTCTGATGAAAATGAGTAATGTTGAACCGTATAAATCTAAGCCAACATTATTCTTGTGACTCGAGATTTTCGCCTTACCGTTTGATAAACTTTATCTTCGCTCGTTAAAATTCAATTTGTATAAAATAAAAAGAAAAAAAATATCGTCAACTATACGTTAAACATGTTCAACCTTTGTTTCTGCTTGTTTGGTACACTTGATTTTGATAACATACACACAGTGCTTAAAGCGTTGAGCTTCTAGTAGGCTGTAATTAAAATGATAGCGGTATAATGAGTCTGAAAAATCTTCGCATCGTGTCTCGTCGTGTAATAAAATTGTAAGCAATTTTATCACGAATAAGATAACATGATTTCGCGTTATACTTTCTATCTTTTTCTTTTTCTTTTTTTGCTCGCAATTTTTTTTATTCTTATTTGCCACTTGTTCAAATACATCCGATAACGTGGGAATAAAACCTTTAATATTACGAAAGGCGAGGGTGGGGACAACTTGAGATACATTTCATCTAACGTAACTTACGAATTAACTTCTTTGTAGACTTACTTTCACTTTTTCGCGTTCAGGTTTATATTTGTTCACGTATAGTCAGTTACCTACAGTATCTACATACCTGCAATAGTTAATCGGAATTATCCTCTTCCGCCCGGATATTTCACGAACGATTCAAGCCACCGTGTTAAAAAATATACCACGAATGGTGCACAATGGTGTGAATAATGCGGCTTAGCTAATCGACTCTTTCCGTCATCAAAAAGATTATACAGTCGCTTACTGACTTCCAACAGAACATTGTTTTCAGAAAATATTTTCATTTTGCGCAGAAGTAAATGTAAAAAAAATTATGTAATGCAGTTTCTCTCTGAAGCTCAATTTAAGCGAAAGATAAAATGCGCAAAAATAAATTATACATGTGTCTATATTCTCTTTGAATTTATCATCCTCGTGGTTTTTTAAATCTTTTTATAAATTATATACGAATCTTACCGACAATGATTGTTATTGACGCGGTTAATCGATAGTATATCAATATGCAGCTATATCGATTCTGCGACTGCAGCGTTGATCTCGTGAGAGACATTTCTGAGAGTGACATGTTAAAATCCGAATAATTTTGACGGAAGAAAGTCGAACACAATCGAATATATCGCCGGTTCCTCGGAATTGACATAAATGAATGATTGCAAAGTGTGATTAGCGAAAATGATAATCTTGGATAACTCGTCAAGTCCGCGAAACTCGAGCGGACGTACTTTCGAATTTTCAACCCACGTGCCGCCCATCGCTTTATTTCAACAGTATATGAAAAACAAAAAAAAAAAACGATACCGTAACCCATATTTGCATGGATAATAATGTGATCGATTTCATTTAATCATACGCCTAGTTCGAGTAAATGATATGAATTTAGATCACAGGCTTACAACTGCACCAATTCGAGATCGTATCGTGATATTTATTCATTCGTTCTATAATTATAAAGAGGCTGCGCACGCAACGCTGCAGCACATCGTACACATATTATTATACGATGTATCGTGGGGCGTTAATCGAGCGTTGAATATTATATCTATACAAAACTCTCACACTGCATTAAGATCATGCACGAAGTGTCATAATTACCGTGATGCAATCGCTGCCGATTGTGAGTTGCGGCACAATTTCAATGTGGAGAAAAATAGTGACGAATGCAGAGATGCAATTCGTACGTTGTGTCGTATACCCGCGGCCTGCAAGGCAACTCGACGACGTCTCACAGCTCGACCTTAGAGTGTGCAGAACGCGACGGCTAGAGACGGGGTTGGTATATAGGCGATGAAGATATCGGTACCTATTCTTGAAACAGGACCGAAATACTGACACGTGAAGAGCACTCCGACCACGCGTGAACCTAACGAGAGTTTGCCGCCGTTCTTATCCTCGCCTACTCGTATGCAGATACTCGTAGCCTTCTCTCCTTATTTATTGTAACCTGCGTCATTACTAGGAATATTAAAAAAAATAAATAAAAAACATAACGGTAAGAAGAGAACAGAGGTCACAGACTTCACAAATACAATCGTACCGAATGTCGGTGAATGAGACTCACGGTCTAAATTAAAGTTAATATAGAGAAATCTAGAGAAATGTTATTCACGTTCGCGATAGTGAACACGGATCAATACAAAATTTTTTACATGCAATAAAGAAATGAGAACAAATTTGAACAACAACAGCTGACTATAACCAAGGTATCCAAAATTTGAGAAAAGCTTTTTAAATTCGAACCTTCTTCAGGCTATCAACGATTTTTACCTTAAATATACACCTTCGGTCATTCCTTAGAACAGCTCTTTTGAGTCGGAAAAAATTCTGGGTCGCGTAGGATATGTTAAAAATAGAAAAAAAGCAGAACAAAAAAACGGTGAAAAGTAGACGAGTTTTGGCTCGCGGTACGGAAAATCAGTCGTTAACATTGTAATTGTAGAAACGATACTCGCAGCTCGTCTAACTTCATGTGTTACCGAAGGTGAGTATTTTAAATTATTGGAAATTTTCTTTAAAAAAGAAAGACTGGAATCAGCCGGCAGTTATCAGTTTGAAAAAATGCATCTGATCACTTAGTTTAAAAACTTTATCTATCAATCTCTGATTGCCGTGCAATACAACGATCTAACTTTGTCACCTTTATCAGCTTCACCGTCCGCGAGAAAGAAAGTACAGAATTTATTCGAAATGCAAATTTCAATAGGAGTTCAATCAACGCCTATAACGGACACAAAACGTTCTTCATGCAATGTAATATGATTACAATATCGACCGCACGTGACGTTTGAAGTACATATACACCCGTACCGAATATTTTTATACCTATTTTATCTGTTATTACGCCGTGTCCGCTGCACAATCAACTCTCCGTGTACGTAAAATTAATCATACAGTGTTTCAGTCCGCCTACATTACACGTATGCATGTGTATATTATAACATCACCGGAGAAATTGATATTTAACGAATGATTAAAATATCCCGCCTCCTAAAATGTCTCCCAACGTTTTAATAACGCTAATTTTAATTATTACGTGATACATTGTTGCCGGAAATTGCAATTATCACGACGAAGGAACGTACAGGTAACGAGCACTAAGCTGTAAAGTAAGTAAATTGTTGATATCGCGCGATTAATAAACCCCGACGATTCTACAGCGTATCCTTCGAAGCCGGGTGAAATCACGTGCGGCGTGCACGCACTTTGGTACGTTCAACATACGCGGTATATAATGTCACGTTTTTACAGCGCTGTGACTATAAATCAAGCACGTTCGTCTTCTCCGTTGAAAAGTAGAGAAGAACCGAACCCGAGGCTTCTGCACGTAGCCAGGCTCCTCGGGTGACATCAGGGTTCCCGGTTTGAGTGATTCAAGAGGTTCAAGGGTCGCCCACGTCGGGCTAAGAGTCAGGGTTGGTTTTACACGCTCGGCAACGGCGAAAAGTCGTAAAAGATTTTCAAACTATACTCCAGTTTCCAAGAATTTATATTACCCTTGATCAGTATATTTTGTAAATTATTTGCAAATTTTCTCATTTAGAGATCCAACATTTTTTACAACGGCGTTACAACTGCTTTATTTTTCATTCGTCCGATTGAACAGCTGTTGATCGTCTCGTTACCTGCATACTCAACTCGTGACCCCCATTTTTGCTTTTTTTCTTCTCATTCTTTATTTTTTATTTTCCTTACGTATTATCCCACCTCACGTGTAACAATTGTGTACAGCCTTGGTACGTTGTTTTTTTTTTTTTTTTTGTTTTCTTTTCTTTTTTATCTCTTTTAAAATACCATCGAGTAGTTGTAACATCGCTAGATTTATACGTAAGGCCATTGTTTTGCTGCTCAACGTCTCGCGAGTTTTACGCAGGTATGAGAAAAAGTAGTTGTTCAAAAGCCTCGTATAAAAGCTTATAATTCACGGGGCTTATTATTATTTCTGCTTGTATAATACGCGACTAATATCTCAGACATCATTTTTTTTCTTATTTCTTTCACGTATATTACATACACAATGTATAATTTATATAGCGATTACTTTTCATTTTTGTCTTCTTGTATCTTTTAATATTATTACATATATACACGCGTCGTTTTTCTCTCTTTCTTTACTTTGCCATTTGTAGTAAGATTATGTAATCATGGCCCACCTGCTGCGTGGAGAACTTGGAGTTGAAGGTCCTTTCTGCAGTTGTTTATTATATTTTATACATTTACTTCTTTGAGTATATTGCGATTCGCGATTTTTTCGATATTACCTGTTTATATTCGTCATTTTGATATTTTTTCTCATATGTTATTTTCATCTGGTATTAGGCACGTACCCGCCCAAGTTTCTTTCACGTAAGCATCGTCGATGCAGGATATAATATGTTTTGAGGTAAAATGTCCAGACATTCGTCTATTAGATGGTGCCTGTATAACAAACTTGTGTACATAGCCTCAAGGAAGGAAGAATTTACATCCGTATCTCTCTGTGATCAGAGCGTGCTAACCGCATATGTATACACTATACAATCTATACAATACACATTCATATTGCAGGAATGAATTAACGCAGCTGGTCGTTTCAATAATCACGGTATATCAAATGATTATCGACTGTTTCATATTAAGTATCATGCCGTATCTTATAATGAAAAAAAATTGAAATTTTCATCCTTTGTGCTATACTTTCGGCAACTGAATCTTCGAAATCACGAATTAACGTACGTATGTACACGCAATAAATTAAATCCATGAAAATATACGGTATGATGAATATTGAGAAAAACAGAGGAAAACGTAAAAGTACAAGAAAAATGAAGAAGAAATTGGCCAGGCGCAGGGTTTCCACCTCTGCCACCATGCTTGTTATTCGTAAAACACGCTTATCCAGTCACGATCCGAAGTTTAAAGCAATCAGTAGTGTCGTGGACGCGGAATCGCTCGGTCGACGTTCGTTCCACGTTAGTTCAATATTCGAAACAACGATTATAGATCGCAAATTCGTATGCTCGGTAATTGTGCATGCACCGTCGCATTTGCCAAGCCAAGCATCATGTAACAGGACGTGTTTGTATCCAATCGGGCCGAGGTTTAATCCTCGGTAACCAATCACCGCCATTGTCTCTTTATTCTTCATTATACATACTCCCACCAATCGAATTGTTCAATGTTGGTTGTATTGTTATTCTCATATTGTTGTATACGATCGCTGCGCAGAGAACAGCGAACGGATCGAGCCGCGTTCCTATTATTAAATCAGCTGTCCTCATAAACGCTCGCAGTCTCACCTAATGTCAATCGATTATCACTTTTCGTTTGCGATATGCGAAGGACAAGCGTTTTCTACGACGACGATGCGGTGCATTTAAATTTTCCTCAATGATTCCTCAAATTTCACGCTTCTCGGATGAATGCTCGTGTACAATAGTTTAATGCGCGAAGGTCGACATAGTGAAGTGTAATTCTGCAACGAATTGTCAGCAATTATTGTTCGCGTTCGTTGGGATAACTTTTATCACTTAGGAAAAGGTAAGATTCAACGTCCACTAATGATTTGCCGTCTATAGTCGACTATGCGAATCTCGCAGTGTTCTCATTCAAGTCCGAAAGCCTTGTTTGACGGTCACACGTAGTTTTGGCAACGTTATTTACATATTTGCAAAGTAGTTGTCTTTACTTGACAGGATATTTAAGAAAATGTCCGCGACTGACATCATCAATGTCATTCGACTTTTCGCCACAGTATATAACCCTCGCATTTCTGTTATATATATGGCTGTGTAACAGTTATATTATAATAATAATAATAATAATTCAATTGCGTCGCTGCATTTTCATTGTCGAAAAATAAATGTACACCTAGTGTTTCACCAATTTAAGGAGAGGTAGCAAAAATTTCATCATTTCCTTTTTATCAAGCTGATACAATTCCATATTTCTGTAAACATACAATGATTTTATGATTAAATGTTAAATATATATATATATATATATATATATATATATATCTACAATCTACATGTATTCGATCGTTTTTCCATTTTAATTATATTTCGTGTAAAATAAACTGAAAAATGCGTAAAACAATAAAAAAAATAGAGATACGCATCTAACGATTCGAGAATTATTATCATGCACCTAATAATCGGTGTAAATCAGGTTAGGTGGAAAAATTGTGTGCATTTTGACCACCGTATATTATGTAAATTTACAAAATGCTTCTGTGTGTACTCGAGTTCTCACAGAGTTAAAAAACAAGTAAAAAAGTAACCAGATGAAAAGAAGTGGCGAAAAAAAAAAGAACAAGATACCCATACTGGGATTTGATTATGTAATCCGACGTTGTGTACTCATACACGTGAGTTGAAGTAAAATAAAAATTTATTAAAACGGCAGATAAAAATATTCCGGTTTTTATTCGCGGGTTACAGATATCCGCGGAACGACGCTGCGTCACAAGTAGTTTTTTTATTTGTTTTTTTGTTTTTTCTTAACTACGGTCCAAACCTCCTCGCTTATTTCACCTTTCGTTAATACAACGCGACGTTGAATATACTAATTGTAAGAAAAAAGTTTTCATACCGCATAAAGTCCATATTTCAACTATCCGCTATCAACTTTAAATCTTGAAGAATAGACATGTTTTTCCAAACAAAATCTCGATGTCTATAATGTTGTTCCATTTACTTTTTATTTATTTTATTTTTTGAAGAGTCACGTTATGCGCTTCAGGCTTTCCTTCGCTCTAGACTGTAAAGACGCAGTTTTACTTATCGATGTGTTGTTATGTTATCGTGTGGAAAACTAGAAAGTTGTATCATTATTTTATCAATATAGGTATTTCGTATGAATCCTACACCGGTAAACAATGTATACTAATAGAATTTTCCCAGTCTTCGTTTGTTTCCAACTTCGCAGTCCGATTGGATGAACGCCATGCGCGCTTATTGTATGCGCTTATTATATATATACACAAACACACACACACACATATAGTCGAAATACCTAAGCTTGGCGCATCGCTTAGTAAATTTCCGTAAAAAGTAATTACCTAACATGTAACGAATAATTAAGGTAAATTATATAGATAATTGATAAATCTGATGTCGGCAAAAATATTTTCAAACGGTTGTAGAAAACGTACGTATGTAATAGGTGTGTCGTAAATGCAGCGCGGCGACAGTCAGAAATAATTTCGTTTTCTTGAAAAAAATCTGCGGCGAATGGAATAAATTAACGATATAAGTTTATTTTTTATCATTACCACCTGTATTTACCCGCGAATCAGATAAAAACTTGAATATTTTAGTAAGAACGAGTGGATTTATTTTTTTTTTCCCAAGTGTTAATTCTTATTCGTCGTGTATTCATCGGGAATTACATTCTAACTTGGTGTCCACGTTTAACGTGAATGATTATTTCAGATTCAGTCGCTGTTTTTATTCATACCGTTGTTCCTGGAGCAAAAAAAAAACCTATATTTATCCAATAAATGACAGTTCAAGAGTTATTTTGTTTTTTATTTCGAACGTAAGCGCATTTTTGTTGAGACAATGACTTGAAAAAAAAAAAATAGGGTTACACTTTTTTCGAGTCGGCATGACAAACCGAGTATGCAATTTTAATATTAGTAGAAACTTGCAGTTTTGGAAATGCCCGAGACACGTTGAAATCGTTAAAGTATTTCACGTGCTAAAGGAAGGCAAAGTAAAGTTTGAACGCTACATAAATTCCTGTACCTATTACATGTATTATATATATATATATATGGGTACCTGATAATTTTAAGATGAAATTCTGTCTTTGTAAGCATAAATATCAATTTATGCAATGCGTATTTTACGAAGGTTGGCCAAAGTTAATTTTTTTTTAGCTTTGACCTGGATAGGCGGTTCTCCCAAATTTCTTATTTTGCACGATGTATATATCTACTTGTTCTTCTCAAGATAAATATAATTTCACTGATTTTTCTTCAGAATACGTACATTAGTAAATCACATTTACAAAAAAAGTCTAAAAACTTAAATTTTCCGGCCTGAAAAATAATAGTTGCACAACAAACATCTGTATTAAAATTTAATCCTACGATTCTAAATCGGGGCAAAATATAATTGTACTTTTCAACAAATAATACAGATCTCGTCGTTGTTGAGAAAATTTCTCAAATACTGTTGCGATGGTCGGTATATAATTAAAATATTCAACCCATGTACTAATTTACATTGTTTTTGGACATAATGCACGCAAAGCTTGAATGTATAATATGTGTGTATGAATAAAATTTTCAACATTGGCGGTACTTCAAAACAAGTTCTTATAGCGAGGTTCATTCGCGCGTGTGACTTTTAATTACGCTTACTTTACTCCGACGCTAACTCGCCACGATCTTTATGTACATTTAAGGTATTTACATAAACACGCTGCAGCTAATTCCTTGCGCAATAGGATTTGCCAAATTTCCAACTTACAACGGCTTACTTACCCAGGCGATTAACTTCGCATCGTTGAGCTGTAATTGCTTGCTTGACGATGACAGTTCAGTTTACCTTCTCATAGAGAATAAGTTTATTGTCACATAATATACCTACAATATATTGACCCTTGTACGCATATTATAGAATTTTGTACGCAGTTACACACTTCGCTTGACAAATTTTAATGATCACGTTCCCCGGATGATTTCGATATAATTAGAATTGACGGATTTTAATAGGATGCAAATATGATTCACCACGTTATCAATTTGTGGAATAATTATTAACGCATCGAAAATTCATACACCCGTTGATCAGGGAAACGAAAATCGGATATTGTCCTGCATAAAAGTGGAAATGAAAAATGGTATGAAAAATTATCGGCAGAGCGGATGACCGGTAAAATATCCCTTCGTATAACTGCACGTATTTACGGATCGCGTTTGCAGCTTTTTGCATGTATTAAGACTGGAGGAACTCGAATGATCGGCGCGGTTCCGTCGCAGTCAGAGACCCGCGGGTTAAAATCGGATCTTCGCCGGCATGGCGTCGCGACGCTTTTGCGGTCTCTCAGTCTACTGGCGTACGTTCATCGGTGAAGACGCCGAATTTGTGCGAGCTTTGAAAGTCTCTTTTATAGAGAAGCGCGATATTCTCCCATTCGTAATACCCGCCTTGAATGAATTTTTATAAATAAATCAAAAGAAACGGCGATGTCAAATTCAAGATACGCATTCGGAAATTCAAAAATGAAGGAACAACATAATTGCATATAAGAAAGATCCGAAGACCGTTTTATTACCAGTTTTCTGCTCACTTCCCTGACAGCGGAAACAGCTGATCTCACAGCTGACTTGATCTTTCGGCTTTCTATCCAGTTTCTTGGATTCACCTTACGCAGCTTTCTTCCTCATGCTGAGTATAATAATATGCGCCAATCGTACCCTGCAGTTCGAATCGGAGCGAATAAAGAAATAGAATTTCGCCCCATCTAACTACATAATATATAGTGCAAGAAAATATTCCCCGATATACATTATACAAGTGTTTTTCATTTTTTACAACCGTGCAATGAATACATCGTTGAAAATGGAAGAACAGACAATAGAGTATAATCAACAGTAGCCGCGGTTTTTCTTTTTCTCCGTCGGTGATTTAACTTTACTGCTATATTTTTTATTTGTTATTTTTTATTCGCACTCGTCGTTTCCTGTGGCATTCATCGTAATTATACCATCGCAAGATTTCGCTTTGGTGATTCCCGGCTGCAGCAGGCGGCTTGCTGTATACAAGTGTGTTTAATCGACGAATTAAACATGATTACCGTGCCAATTACCGCATCCAGTCCCTACGTGACTATCACATCCTACAGCGATGCCAGCGCTCTTAGCAAACGACCATGTGTAAGTTGTAATTCGCTCTCAAGATATTGTTATATTATATGTAATATACGTTTTTTCGTTCGTGAAAAATTATAAACATACTTTATAACACCCGCCGATATTATACTCATACGAATTGCGAAACTTGGCAACTCTGTTATGGCGAAATTATTTCAAGGTCTAGAGAGGTAAAATATGACTGGTCCAGGGAAAATAGAGTGAAAACCGCATCGTTGTGTGTTTTTGCCTTCCTTTTGTAGCGATGTTACAGTAACAGGTATTCTGATCCTGATAAATGAATTCTGATTAGTCCTCAAAGGCAAACGCGTGCGCGAAAATAGGTATTATCGTAAGGATGCGGTATTGAGATGTGTTGAAATGATGTAATTTCAATTGCTGACATTGAGTAATTTTAAAATATGTGTCAGTAATGATAACAACAATAGTGTAATAAAAATTTGCGAGTATTTGAAGCTTGCTTATACCGCGTTAGTAAAGAATTCGAAACAGCAGTTCTTGCGTTTTGCTAAGAATTTTTCTGTTAACCCGATGTAAAGTAAATCAGTTGTTAGTAAGAAATATTTCCCGCAGTTTATCATCATCGAAATTATCATGGAATATGAATTCCGCTGTTATATTCCGCATCGTCGTCATCTCAGTAAACACGGATAGTCGTAGATATTGTTTGTGATGTGATTCATTGAGTTTTATAATGATTACATAAATATTCGAGCACCGTACAAAAAGTTGTATGATTGTAAACCGAAAACCGTAACTTTCACAATATTTGAAATGGTGGAAATTTGAAAACAGTTTGAAATTAAACGTGGTAGATGCGATCTTGCAAAATATGAACATTTAAGTGAAAAAGAATGGAAAATCAGAGCATTTAAACTCTCGATCCAACTTTGCTAGCTTCGTCGTAACGTCCAGCAGCTGTTTATCTACGCAAGCGTGTTATAACGTGTAGATCTAAATTTACATCATACCTAGTCATCCAAAAATCTTAGCTCCTGCCAATTTTCGTTGCACGATAATGACTGAATTTTTTACACTATTGAATCAACTTGTTTGCTTTATCTGTGTTCTTTTCTTTTCTTTTTGGTTTTTTTTTTTTTTTATTTCAATGAATAAAACAATCATCAATCATATCTAGTTTTGTACGAAATAAGCGTGCAGCAATGCACCAGGAAGCCTATTCGTTTCAACTTGAATCAATCGATGAACCGTCACTTAACGGCAAATAGAATAATCCTATTAACCTCTCAAAAAATCTAGAATCACGTTCGGTTCATAGTTCAAACCAATTTAAATTCTTTCAACCAAATATATCCTAATTCATCCTCGGGATAAAATTGATTATTCATCTGTAGCATAAATAAAATATTTTTTCCTTCAAATTAGGTTCTCTAGTCTATGCTGTTATCCCATCACATGAAAAAATGTCTTCATCCACGCAATTTCTCTTGTCCCTACTGTTATACCCATGCAACTCTAGATAATTTGCGATTCCGCAAAAAGTCTGTCCTCACGTTAGGAACCACGCAGATAATCAGCCGGGAAATACTTCTGTGGTGCAGATTTACTTTCTCTGCCTATCTTCGCAGGTTCTCTCCGCTGCCCTCAGCTCGCTTTCCTTACTCCGTACGAGGTAATAAAACGAAGCTTGCCCGTAATTGGATAGGGGAAGCCCCGGTTGGATACGCGAACTTCTTTCCGTGTCAGCACTGCTACACATTCGCGTTGTATCCACAAACACACACACACACACACACACACATATATATATTTACGTCGATCCGACTTTGCACCACGCCTGCCAATGTAGCTGTATGCATGAATATATCAACTGCATACACGCACGCATGCATACCTTGACACCCTGAGTATTTCCGACACTTGGCTACAGTTTTTAACTCGTAATTGAGAGCCGAGCCATCCTCCGATATGCTTTGTTTTTTCATCCTGCTTGAGTTCTTGAGTTTTCCTTATATGCTCGGGTTATTTAAGAGAATTAACGTATTTTTTGTTTTATTCTTTTAATTCTAGAGTGTAGCATTGCCGAAATGATTTATAAATGTTTTTGAATACCTGCGGTGAGAAAAAAACTTTTGTAATGTGCGAATGTAATTTAAATATGTTTGTCTCTGATAGTCTCATTTTCGAGTGATAATCTTGAAAAAATTATTTCCAAATTATAATCAACGAGAATATATGTGTATATATATATATATATTCGACTTTGTTACCGAAAAATTCAAATTCTCAATTTAATATTTAAAGCTTACGATGTTTGGAATTTATATAACAAATTTTAATTCCAAACTGAACTCGGCCTGCACGAGTTACACAAATATTTGCAACTTGATACACGGGTCTGTTAGTTATGTAATAACGTGAAAAAGAAGTCCGAGTCAAAGTTTATATTTATTTCGTTAATTTTATTAAGTCTGAGTTTTTTCTTACATATCTTAAAAACTGATATAAATATTTGGAAATTAAAATAATAGTGGTATAAATTATTTTATCAAAGTTGTAACAATAATTTATATTCATTGCGTCGGTTGTTAACTACTTGAATTTCCCGCGAGCGAAGAATTATACTGTTTCAATATTTTGACGTTGTAATTTGTTCTCGGAAAATAATTATAACTTGTCGGATAAACTATTTGGCTTAGGCGTGAATAAATTTCCTATTTATTTACGACATCAATCTCTCCTATCTTTTTCGCACTTCCTATGTTTCATAAAAAATTCTGTTTTTAACTTTCCGTAACCTCGAATTGTTTACGTGTGTTTAAAAATTATCGCGATGGTTAAAAAATATCCTTTCTCAAAATTAACCCTCAAAATTAAAATCGACATTCCGTTCAAACCCTCCAAGATAAAGAAATCATATTTTAACCGAACATCTTCGCGTCAGTGAAATCATATTCTGTTTAATTTTCAAACTGTTCGGTTTCCCGTATAATTTATTTGTTTTCTTCATTCTCTCCTCGCATTGAATTTCACGTATCAGTGTAGAAAAATACGTTACACACAGGCATCGTGCTCGTAACTTTTTAATTTCTCGTCGCTGTTTCGTTGTTTCGTTTTCAACGCACGCGGCTCTCGGTCAGTCTTATTCCGATCTCTCCCATCGGTGGGGCCTCAAAAAGATATTTCCGTCCATGGCCGCCACTCGCCATGTTCCAAACACGTTCTATTGCGAAATCGACTTTGTTTATTTGTCATTTCAACTCACGGTAACGCTGCAACAGCGTTTGTACATTTGGCTGAACACTGTCACGTACCTTATACGCCTGATTCTGCACACCACTTACATTCAATATTATTCTTTCTTTTTGCAATTTAAGGAGAAGATAAAAATTAACCAAATGATATTCGAGTATACCTCCTGAGGAAATCAGCGTTTTTCCTTCTCTTTGTCAAATAATCGTGTTAATGGATGAAAGAATTTACAATTTTTTTACGTGCGTAAAGCAGAGAAGGCTAAAATAATCAATTCATATGTTTTATTTTTCGTAAAAAAAATATATAATTACGGATTTTTCAAGCCGTTGTATATCTTACAATTAGCACTGGGTAACTTCGTATCGCTGTAACTTTAAATTTGTTACATTTGCATAAATTTTTATTTACTCTAAGATAAGAAAAAATACCAGCCTGTTGTTTATTTATTTTTCAAGCTTTATAGGCGTATAAAATTTTCACACGCAAAAGATCCAATCACGATGTATCGTACAAGTTACGATCATGTGTCACAATATGTTTTCTTTTTCATCTACATTCGCGTTCATTTAGCGAGTCACGTATAATTTCAAGGGCAAAAAATCTGATCACATGCACGGTACGTACTTCTCTGCACGCTTGATGATCGATAGATCCCGTTAATACTAATTGATTTGTTTTTCAGTATCTACCGTGAAGCTTCGTAACAGTCGCGTATACCAAGACCCAGAAAAAATTGGCAGCAATCATTGTTCGAAGTACTTAATAAATACAAATACTTGATTCGACGGCATACAAACCTTGCGTATTATGCTGTAGCGATATAATAAATACGATAATTATTGCTGAAGCGCACGATAAATTTTTCTCTCCACCGATGTGGGTACATTTAGCACATGCAGTGCTGATTTTTTCGATCTACTCGTATTTCAACGCCTGTTTCGTCAGATTTAATCATCGGCACTTAACTCATCACCACTTTAATAGTAATTTTACACTGCGTTTAATTGTCATTTTTTTCATTTTTAACCGACGTCTCTAAGCCCTGAGTTCACAATCAAATCTAAGTATTGCGCGTGAAGAAGAAACCGAAGTTTTCATTAGTTTCATTCTGGAAGCCGGTCGTTAATTACGGTTAAAAAAGTTGATTTGCAATTAGGCTTAATTGCGTACGAAGCGCAGGCTGCTGGGTTTGTTTAAGAATAACAAAGCGGCGTTTATTTCCGACGTTACTTTCCGAGAATTTTTTTTGTTTTTTCGTGCTTATTTTCCTTTCCTCCGCTTTCGTTTCTTCTTGGTAAAGAAAATTAGTCCCGGGTCATCAGCGGCCCAGCTCAGCTCTCTCACTCTCATTGCGATGATCTTAGGAAAACGTGAAGCTCGACCTAAAAAACTGTGCGCTCCACCACAGAAATAGATGGGAAGTCCAATAACAAGCTGTACAAGTACGAGAAAGACAGTCGTCGCAGAGGTCATTGCCTTGTTTTAATACGGCGATTCATATTTGAATGTTTCTCCCGAGGTATAATGTTTATTCTTCAGGGTACAAAAAAAAAAAAATAAATAAATAAATAAAACGTTAAAAAACTAATCACTTTTACTTCTGAAAGTATGGATGACCTTTAATATAAATTAATAAAGGATAAATACCACTTGGACAAACTCGTTTTTCTATTTTTTGGGATTTATCGTACTTTGATGAAATCGTAGTGCCAGAGGAATGATGCAAACTTTTTGCTACAGCATGTTTTATTAGCTTATCTCAGTATAATTTTCAGTCTTAATGGCATATTTAATATTCAAACACTCAAAGGTTGTTGCAATAAAATATTGAACGCTACTACAAACTAACAATCTTACTTAATATACAATATGGCTGAAGTTTCATTCCACCGGTCGGTGCTAAATATTTTTTTTTCAATCAAATTAAAACTTTGTCCTTCTTTTCAAGTTAAACTATTGACCACCAACTCATCACCGCGTTGATTCTAATTATTTTTAGGGTTCCGTACCTCAAGAAGAAAAAACGGAACCCTTATAGGATCACTTTTTTGTCCGTCTGTCAAGACCCTTTTTCTCAGGAACGGATAGAGGTATCAAGTTCAAATTAATATCAGATACTGAGATCTGCTAAGGTCCTTGAGGGTGTAAAAATTCAAGCTTCTACATCAGCGCAGACAAAAGATACGGCCAATTATGTCACATATTTTGATACTCGTAAACTTAATCGTGAAAACCTGTAGGCTACTTACTTACCGTTGACCTAGAATCATGAAATTTTGGAGAGAAGCAAGGTCTCACAGCACTAGTAAAGGAAAAAGTCCAAAAATAGGAAATTAGTTGTTATATCACGTAAAAAAAAATTATTTCCATACAGAACCCTGAGGGCGCGAGTCCTAACTTGCACTTGTCCGGTTTCTTTTTTTTTTTTTTACTTATTCTGGACCTGAATTGTCCAGAGGAATAACGATTTTCATAATATCACATTCGTAATGTGACACGCGAGATCTTTTTCATCTCAAAAATTGGTGATCAGTTGGTGCTCAATTAATGGTTTGTTTTCCAGGATTTTTAATTTTAAGTACTTTATAGCCCGCTACAACGTGGGAATATCTTCTGGGTAAATTCCCCAATTGTATGTGTATTAGGTAAACAATTTCCGCTCCATTTTGCACTTGAAAATTCAACGTGAGGTCGAAAAGTTGATCCTGAAAATCATAGAGATGGATTTATATAACCTTTACGCAATAAACATGAAATACAAATATTCCTAACTCGTGTCTCTTGACGATTTGCGTCTATCGTTAAACTGTTTTGCTCTTGGCCTTTTTTTTTAACTCTTCATTCTTTCAGCATCATGTTTTCTGTTTTCACAAAGCTACATTCTAACGTTGAAAAAATTTATTTGTATTTTACGTATAAACATAAGTAAATTATAAATAAACTAGATCGTTACCGTATCGCCAAGGTCGCCTTGTATATAAACGATATATTTTTGCATATAGCTTACATATACGAGCAGCGAAACGTAGACTTTGAAGAATATTTTTTAAACGATGAGTAAATAAATTTATTGTGTGCAAATTTTCTTTTTCTCTTTATTTTTGAGACTGTTTTTATGTTAGTAATCCCGATTTTCAGGGAAGAAATTAAAACTATAAATTATATTACCCATAAACTTTGACTGGGTGATTTTTAACTCACGGTTAAATCGAATTAAGCTTGTGTTTTTATTTTCGAACTTTACATATGTCGAGATTTTCTGAGATAAAAGGCAATTTATTCTAATTGATATAATAATTTCCTTCATTTCTTTCGTTTAATTAATTAACAAGTGATATATTTTTCCGCTGATTGAACGCATTGAAATCTACGCGAATCAATGGTTTAAAGCAACTTGGTCCGAATTTCTACAGTAATAGTTGTTAGTCAATGTTTTACCTCATGCTTACGATTCCGCAGAGGATAAACTCGTTCTGTGATGTATGTAACATTATATCCCGCATAACAGTATATAATTCCTCAGCTGCGAACAGCATTCCTCAATTCCTTTGCGTTTTATTTTCTCAACTTTCCTTCACCTAAACTGAACGCAACGTGATCAATTTACTCAAGTAAAATATTCGTAGTTTGGAGAGTCACATCGAATTTTGAAATTAATTATCGTATTATCGCACCGAAATTATCGGCGACTGACTATTTTGGTAGTTTTTTTTTTTTTTTGGTTTCACCTCATAGGTAAATAATTTTAGTTCCTAAGCGTAAACGGATAAAGGATATATTAATGGTAAAAATTTCATTCAGCAAAACACGTTCAGTATTGAATTTAATGATTTATAGCTCAGCGGAATACAGAAAAGAAAAACGCTTAGTCGCTTATAACGCTGAAAACGATGGGTCGGGTTTTTCCACAGTGAAACGGAATACAGCGGTGAATGCTTTAAAATTATATCATTCGGGATGTAAACATGTATATTAATCTCAGTTTTTTAAAAATATACGGTACACGGATTTTTTAAATGATACATATTATATGCAGGACGGATGAAAAAAATAGTTTTTTACCAATATCTTGGACATCATATTCACTATCTATATTACCGATTGTACAAACTGAAATGTTTATTATTTTCATTTTTCTGTTTACGATGAAACAAAAATAACGTTCTTCTTGGTCGAACGAATATTTCGAAAATATTTTAGGAAGTTGTAAATGAATTTCTACTTGCAAATAAGGTGAGAGAACAATCGATGAAAAAGTGTGACACGTGTTGACTGCGATTGCATCGTTCCCTTATGATAATGGAAAAATAATCTGAAATACCGCAGGTCGTAAAACGAACAGGTATTATATTATACCTGTGTCTATATCTATATCAAAGCTTGGCTGAATCTATATTTAGGTGCGGCTTCGTTTGCGTGTGTTTTTCATCGTCGAGTGCGTTTTATCATCTACTTCGTTACGTGTGTACATGACCTATAGGTATAATACATATATATGTATATCACGGCTATTATATTCCGCCTGTTTGCGATACAATTTAATGTTCTATGATAACAGGATGTCGTATATGGCGCGTGTGTTGTGTGTACAGACGCACCTGTCTCTCGGCGGCCTCTTTTCTTGCCTCTCAGCCTGTCACACCTTTTGTCAGATCGCCTTACCTGTCGCCGTACAGTCTCTTTACGGAATTTATTATCGATCGACGCCGATGTCGTCGTTCGCCTTATCGTACACGCGAGCAGCTTCGTCTCCTTTTTATTTTTTACTGTCAAATTTTTTTTTTTCACATTCATCGTTCATCAATTTTTTTCGATCGTTAATGAGGCTTGCGCATTATTCTTTTCTATATCCGTGTCGTGAATTAGAACATTAGAAGACATTTAAGAATTGATAAATAACGTCATGATGTGCCACCGTTTGTGGGGAACCATATAATTACAGTTTCTAGGTCAACGACCCTAGAGTTCCAGAGAAATCGGTGTAACGAGTTTCAACTTAAACAAATAAGGAAATTACAAGTTCAGTCACTTGATTGTCATCGATCTCCCGATTACCATAAAAGTTGACGGAAAACGCAGTGATTCTTTACGGAAAAAATTCATGTTTATTCTAAATCATTTACAGTTGATCGCTAATCGACGATCGATAATGATATGGAGTTTCACAGAAGTGTAACAAGCGAATTACCTTTTTGTTTCGTAAATTAAGGCTTCTATAAGTTTCTTCGGCTGGTTTAATTTTATCCACCTTGACTCCTCAACTTGGAAACTATCCACGGCAACTGAACCATTTTTCTGATAAGCTTTCGCATTTGTTATCTCCTACACGAGGCTCGAACTTTATCCAGTAAAGCGTCACCCGCAGCTAGTGTATAAATAAAGCATGCAGGTATTACCAACAACACAAACCTGATATCATCCTTCTCAACCACATGTTCATGCGGCACGCATTGTTTGTTCCTATCCCGAGGGTGCAGTTGATCAGGGGGCGTATAAATGATGACGATGCCTTGTAATGTCCGTGTCGTATAATGCATAGAGCTTGAACAGACAGAAGCAACGGACCCTAGCTGGTTAAAAAGTGGATGAATATTATAGCATTTTAAGTGCGATGCACTTGTACCGCAATGCATTATTCGTAACTCGGTAATTTCGGCAGGGAAACCGTTATTGGTGTAAAAGAAGCTCCATTCTCAATTCGAGATCGGATGATACTGGTAGTGAGATTATTAAAGATCACGCGAAATCCTTGGATTTCTTTTATTGTCAGTTATTGGGAGGTCAAATGTTCCGGCTTCTTCGGTAATCAGTCGCGTTATATATATAGTCAAACGATCAGTGATACGTTACGCGTGTACGAATTGCACGCATGTTGCACATCGCGTGTTGATATAAACAACGGTGCTACATCATCGGCGTTGTTGGTCGTTTATCGTGGGTCACGCTTCCGCCAATTGACCCCCCTTGAGGCAAAAATGTGAAATTAAGGAGTACGCGAACGTTGCTAAAGATTGTTGGTCAAGGTCAATTCGAAGATCCACTAACGTCAGTTTAACCATTGTTGTTTGGTTTTTTCTGCTTTGCTCAGCGCGAACGCTTTGTGAACATTACAGACATCACACGGCTTGCTGCACGCCGAGCGTTTGTTACGTCACGAATAGCGTGATTGGAATATCGACCTCGGAGCGAATACAAATGAATAAAAACACATCTAGGACACTGATTTTAAGAGGGAGACGCAGACCGGTCGAGCTCTTTTGAGAAGACGATAAGGAAGAAGAAATATCGCGGGTAGCATTCGAAATTGGAGGTACTGTAGTGTACCTTACCTGCAGCTATACATGTTAAGGAATCATTATTTATATATGGCAAGCGCTATGCGCGTTATATTAACCCATGTCCTAATTACTTCGTTTACAAATTTACCCTTACAAACAGTACGATTCCTAAATCCTTCACAGAACCGGGCCTTTCTCGTTACAAAAGGCAAATTCCAAGTTCCTTAATTTCCCCCACTTATACTAGGACCCCAAATATCTGTTATCTTACCTGCCATTTTCGAACAGCTGGGAAGTAACCGTACTTCCCTTTCCACTTGCCAAATCACAACCCTCGCACCTGTACTTTTTTGACCATTTCCCCCACTTATTCTTCAACCCCAGATCCGAACAATAATACTCTCCGTAAAGCAAACCAACGAAATTTAATGAGTAACAAGTTTCAATCAACGCAGTTTCTTATACAAAACTCTAGTTAGACCAGACATTGGTATAGCTATTCCGCGGATTAGGCGGATCCATATATGCTGCATGAATACACGCAGACGGTCGTGCAAGCCGATAATAAGGAACCTGCATGCATCTGAAATCTCTATATCCCTCTATTGGACTCGAAAGTAGGGTGAAAAATAATGAATTTCCCACGACAGTTTAGTTTATTAAAATAGTGCGCATAGGCTGTGATTTTGTACGTATAACGTTATAATACCGGTTCGCCTGACTCTTGCCATTCGAAATTGTTACGGCGAACATGAAATTCCCGACACGAACGGAGGCTCGGAAGAAATGACAATAATCATCTCGCCGACATAAGTAGAACCTTAGTGGAATATAAATTAGATGTAACAAGAAGAATAATTAAACGCTCTCCTCATTATTCTTCTTTACTTTGCTTTAATATCCGACGAGCTGATAGGACTGTTACATATTTTCCAACGCGTTTCGATTGAATAAAAAATCATGAATTTTTCTTGATTCCAGGTCAAAGAGTTGTTCAGCGCCATGAAGGAACAGTCGTCGTCCTCTCGGCTCGAAAAGGACCGAGAACCAACCCCTCAAAGGTCGTATAGCAGCGCCGCAGCCTTGACGTCACTAGGTGCTGACATATCACCAAGTTCCTCACATTTTTTTGAGGTAATTTGGAGCGTGCTATTTTTCTTTTCTCACCTTCAACGCTACAATGTCCATTATTGTCGAAACCGCACGAGGTTTTACGTTGATCGAAGCGAATAATGTATTCTTTCGTCAGGTTCTCTACATCGGGAAAATTAAAGTTTCTCACAAAAAAGTACCGGACTCCTTCATCGACGATGCTCTGATAAGATTTCGTGCTTACGAACTTGAGAAGTCGAAATCTTCGTCGAATAATCTACTCACCGAGTGCCAAAGACTGCAGAGACAGGCCAGCGTGAAATTCTTACCTACATTGAACGTCAGAAGAGATAGTCAGGTAAATTTTACACTGCGCTTGTGAATTCCATTTTTACACTGAAAAATATGTACCATGCGCGTATTCACATTCCGATTTCATACTCGTGATGACCTTACCCCGGGAACTTATTTTGCCAGGATTCAAGTGCCAGCGAATTAGGCAGCATAGAAAATATATCGTCGAGTAGCGTGTTGTCGCCAACGAATTCGTTGGATGTTGCAAAAACGTTGGGTGGATCCGTCGAAGCGTTGTCACCGACGAACAACAACTCGTCCGAAAATGACGGAGCGGAAAATACTTCGGGGGTAAAGAAAAATAAAAACGTCAACTTGCCGTCACCGGAGATGATGAGGAACAGGGCTGCCTCCACGGGCAGCGTTTTAACCGCTAGAAGAGACTCTGCCGCAAAAGGAGGCGACGAGTACAATCGCACCATGCTTTTCCAGGTTCGTAGACTAATGTGATAAGTTTTTTTTCTACTTGATCTGAATCAAAAGTTAGAAAAAAATTAAATAAATGCTTCATAAACGATCAGCTACGTTATTTGCGCTGACGATAGTGAAAACTAATGAAACGACATCCCTGCTATGTAGTAGAATAGGAAAATAATTAAGATGTCAACAATTTGAGAACAGGTTTTATAATTTGAACGTTCAAAGTTATATTTTTTACAGTTATGTTCGGAGTAGTTGAAAATAAATTTGTTGTTTAAGTACGATGCAATAGATGCTCATCAACATTTACATTTGCATCGCGCAAAGTTTGTTAAATGTTTTCAGCGAATTTGGAATGTTGTTTCATTTTTCCTGATTATACTTGGTGCGAATAACATTGCTTGAAATTTTGTAAACGGTTTTTTTCTCTTTTCCAAACCTTTGATTCGGAGGATTCGCGTGATTCGTACCCACAAATCGAAATATGAGTATTAATCAATGAAAAAACGGCTTCTTGCTCTACAGGTAGGTCGGTATGACTTAAGATTGATCAGTCCTGACAGAAAACAAGTCCTGCTCCACAAGCAGCTCAAAGACGTCGCCAGTTGCGTGCAGGTAATTATATACTTCATTATGTTCAGACCTGACGTTACGTATTTGTCCGATGTTACCTCATTACCCTAAATTCCACGTGAACTGGGCCAACTTCTTTACCTACTACTACTAAGTTAATTGATTTTTATGAAACTTGCAAAATTCTGCTCGAGAACGATTTTAATTTTCATGCATACTTTATCACATCAGAACCAATTCTGCCTGTTTAATACAGATGAAGCCTAGTATGTGACGACATTGAAAAATTTCAAATCTCTGTTACAAGTCTTAATGAATGGAAGAAAAAAAAAAACAGTGCAGAGTTGTAATTTATTAATTGAACTTTGTTTACCTTTCAGGGTGTCAAAAACCCAGAGCACTTCGGTTTTATTTGCAGAGAGGCTGGCATAGAGTGTTACATTGGCTATGTTTTCAAATGTCAATCCGAAGCTGTTGCCGATGATTTAGTTGGAGGTATGTTAGTTAGAAGATGAGGATATTGATCTGGATGATTTGAAAATTCATGATACAATGAATACTGCAAGCACAAAAACTGCCTTACTACATCCATAATATTTCACTTTATTTTTCAGCCATCACCCAGGCGTTTGTTGCTACGTGTGATGCCTCGAGAAAAGAAAGACATCCAGTATTTTCCTGTGATCACTGCCCCATGGTTTGGTACGATAAATTATGCCAAGACATTGACGGTGAGTGAATTTTAACATTGTGTTAGAAACCTATCAGCGTATTCATTTGACCTGAACCCAATGTCTCTGCTTCAGGTCAAAATGACAAGAGAACTCAAAGTATCATCGTTTCACGGCTTGGTATGTTGCCTGAGGACGAACAAGAGATTATTGTTACAAAATACAAGGGAGCCGAGGCCTGCAACGGTACTTTAGGTGGTTCCGGAAATGGTTCTAGTCTCAGAGAACAGAATCAGTTTTTAATGATGTTGTTACGCGCGCATTGCGAAGCGAAGCAGGCGAGACACGTTCACGACACAGCTGAAAATAGGTAAATAATTTAGTTGGCCTTGATGATTCGTTACTCTGCAATTGATTAGTATATTTATATATTTATTTCGATAATTGCTGTCTTTTAGGAGTGAATTTTTAAACCAATACCTCAGTGTCGGTGTTGGGAGTACGATATTTATGAAAGCTAAGAGGTCATTGACGAATAGTTTTGATCACCTCATGAAGCGGAAAGGTTCGCGCGATGACTTTGGATTTAATCCTAACATGAGGGATTCAATGCTACAATTTAATTCGCCTGCAAATCAAAAGGAAGAAAGTCAGAGTCCCGTCTCTTCTGTGGGATCTGGACTGGACAACTGTCCCGATTCAAACAGACCCAGATCATTGAGAGTGTCTCCTGAACAGCAGCTTAGCGTTAATACTGGGCCAAAAAGTCCCATGATGGACATGTAAGTATATCTTTACTTGTTATTCATTTATTTTTTTCTCTCTACATAATTCCACTGAGAACTTTTGTCATGCTACTCAATATCCCATTGAATACTCCAAATTTTTTCTGTTATACAGTTTTTTAAAGGTAGGCAATTCTCCGAAAATGTCTCCTACCGAGTCTGAGGGAAGCAATCGTCTGCAATCAAGTGGATCGTGGAGACAGGCGATATTAAATCGTGTGGTAACACCAGGCAAAGATCAGGACATCAAGGATAATGTTACGTGTTCTGGTGTGAGTGGAAAAAATAATCAACCCGTTCCAATGCGGAAAACTAGGGAGGAGCTACGGGGTCTTTGGAAAAAGGCAATCAATCAACAATTGATACTCATCAGAATGGAGAGAGAGAATACGAAGCTGAAAGGTAATTGTCACTCATTTTCTACTAAATTGTTTCAATAAAATATCAATTTTGTAATAACTTTCGTCTCTGAATCCCATTTTACAGAACGACAGGAGGAGGCAACGGTAAAAAGAATTAAACTAGAATATGACGAATTGAGCAGCTGCGCTCGAGAACTCGTTGAAGTTTGGGATTTACTAGTAAGCAAAGAGTCGAGGATATCTACAAAATGCGATAATCAAATGCTGCTCCAAGCCATCAAACAGGGTAAGAAATTTTTTATTTAAAATCAGTACCAGTAAAGAGCAAGAAAAAACACTCGCTCTTACTAATATACTATACCATTATTGAGGATTCACCATTTGTTACAAAGTTATTACTATCCTTCTATTTCTAGGTGTACCACGTGGCAAGCGTGGCGAGGTTTGGCAGTTTTTAGCTGAGCAATTTTGTTTAAAACAACCGCCAATTGAGACGCGTGAATTCCCAAGCTACAATGTACCCTATGAAGTTTTACTTAAGCAGCTCACATCCCAGCAACATGCGATTCTAATCGATTTGGGACGTACATTTCCTAATCATCCTTACTTCAGCTGCGCCTTAGGACCTGGGCAATTGGCTCTTTTCAACCTGCTTAAGGCCTATTCTCTTCTTGATCCCGAGGTTGGATATTGCCAAGGGCTCAGCTTCGTTGCCGGAGTTCTTCTGTTGCATGTAATTGTCTTACCCTAATTAATTAATTTATAGCGTTCGTTGTTCATCAAATTCTGTACACTTTTTGCTTAATGAAACATTTGTGCATTTTCATTACCGAAACAGATGGCCGAAGATCAAGCCTTCTTTTTGCTGCGTCACCTGATGTTTCGAAGAGGTCTCCGAAAGTTATACCTACCTGACATGGCTGCGCTACAATTACACTTGTATCAACTTTCACGGTTATTACACGACAGACTTCCAGCTATATACAATCATTTTGACAAGCACGAAGTCTCTCCCACTCTTTACGCAGCACCGTGGTTATTGACTTTATTTGCTAGCCAATTTCCATTGGGTTTTGTTACTAGAGTATTCGGTGAGTATTTTTCTATCCGATCTTTATTTTTTCAGCCTCGATAATCTTTCATCATGAGCAACGTAGTGCGATTGATTACACAATTATCGGAGTCTATAATTTGAACTATCCGTCTACAGATCTACTGTTTCTTGAAAGTTCCGAAGTCATCTTCCGTGTAGCTGTTGCGCTGTTGGAAGATCATCAAGATCAACTTCTTTGCTGTGACAGTTTTGAAGAAATCATGGAGTATCTGAAAGTAAGATATCCGCAACATCGCTTTCGTCATTGCATAAATGATTGGATGGATGCGAGGCAGTTTTTTCAACAGTCTCTAACATTTAATAAACGGTAAATAAACTGTACTACGAAATAAAAGAGCATTTCTACTGTTCCAGCTCCGCGTACCAGCTGTCGACAAAGGGGTGCTCGAACGTGTAATGAAACGGGTATTCTACCCGGACACTGAAATGGTTAAACAATTGAACGAATATAGAGTTGAATATCAAGTGCTGCAGGAAGAGATGCTATCCGTTAAACCACAGATCGAGAATTTGGAGAAGCTAGAATTACTCAACAAACAGCTCACCCAAGAAAACGTCCATCTCAATGAGCAACTAGAGGTAAACTTAGTGCGACTTTTTCAATGTTAATAAGAAAAAAGAATTGAATATATGAATCGATACTGCAGTTCCAGTATATAAACATAAAATTAGCTGAGCATTTCTTTTTCTTTATCACAGATTGCTATGAGCAACCTTCACCGCCTTGAAACAGCCCGGTCAATTCAACAATCATCAGCTCACAAGTTAGAATCCCAGAATCGCAGTCTTGAAGTCACAGTTGCAACGTTGGGGAATTTTATTCAGCACTTGGCCGACACAAGAACAGATATCGAGATCCCAGGTGATGTTCGTCGAATAGTTGCACAGTTGAGTATAGCGGAAAAGCGAAGAAGTAGCATGGGTACAAAACTGTATCCATTGAAAGTTATTGAAGACAACAATAACAAGTATCAACCAATGAAAAGCAACTCTACTGGTAGAGAATCTCAAAAGATGTTGAAGGGAAATAGTATCACAGCTGAGACACCATACCCTTTAAAGTCGACATTGAGTCAGCCGAATTTAGGGGCAAAGCTTGAGAAGGTTTCGTCATTTTTTGCAAATTCACACAATCACATCAGACAACAACGTGCACAAATAGCTGCTTTGAGAGGAGAATGTGGAGATAGCGGTAACGACGAAAATGATCCAAAGACTGTCAATATTGATATTCAAATTACTGATACAGTGAGCTCCGCGACTGACATCATTGATCAATCAGGTGGTCAATTACTGCGCATTGAACCTACTGCATTAGAGAAGTCAATTTCCTTGCCATTGTCCAATGCTAAATTGAAACTAAAGTCGTCCAAATCAGCATACGAACTGGGTTCAGTGAAAAAAGTACCAACAACGAAACTGGAGGACACAACTGGGGATTCATTAACTAATGTAGCAGGTACCATTCATCCTTTGGATACATGTAGCGATGTAAACTTTAACTACGGCGGTACAACAAAGTTGAAATGTATAAAGCCTGGAAGGTCACCTGGCCAGAATGGACAGGGTGACAACCTGGGTAAAGAAATTCCTGGACAAAATGCAGAAATTTTAACTAGATAGCAAATATTTCTTGTTTCTGTTAAGGAAGAGTCGTAGGGCTTTACGTTTACGTATAGCGTAAGCATCACGTTTACCACAGTTCATTGATGAAAAAATAGCTTCATTTCGGCGTCAAGACAGATTAATGATTCAAATATTTTCGAGTGTAGCTTCACGACACTCTAATCAGCTCCAGATGGCTTTGACGTTCTGTGTTACCGGATTCCCTATTAGGAAGTGATACATATCCATCATCGTATGTTCATTGATTAATGAATTAAAAGAAATCGTGAAACAAAAGTATGGTTTATAATATTTTATTTAGTGGAGTACAAAAAATAGCACGTTTTAGTACTAGGACGTAAAAGTGCACTTTTTACAATAATTACTTTACGTTCGAAACGCAAGAAAAAAGACGCATCAACCATGCTTGCGTTACATAAAAGAAATAATCATCTAATACCAGAATTTTCTTACATCTACTAGGAGTAATCAAGCTCATAAAAAGTACTATGGTAGGATTGAATATCATTAATTATGTACAATTGATAATCCGAAGAGGTGGACTGATTTTTTTAAAAGTAAAATATAAAACCATCAACTCCAAGCAGCAACTGCAAATCTTCGGTAAACTAGTTATCTATTCGATTCGAAAAATTTTGTAATCATTTGATAAAAAAAAAAAAACGTATGACACTTGACTAGAATAGTACATACTGTCGATCGCGGAATATTTCAATTTGCACACAGCATATTTTTAGACTAATCGTATATTGAAAATTAAAAAACATTTCTACTTAATGCTTAGCCCATGAAATTTAAAAAAATTTTTTAATTTTCGACTGACGCGACATGATTTGTTGATTTTGTAGTATCACTCATTCAGAAACGAAAATTTTCCAGTCGTCAAATAATGCGAAAACAAACATTGAGTACTTTTCCTTCAACAAATTAGAATTAAAACCGTCATACTATAAAACTATAAGTCATTGGGTGATTAATCAATTTAGATCAGTTAGTCTATTGATAATTTCGATAGCCTGCATCAGTTCAATGTTGGCAACTATACCATCTGGTTTAAGTGAAACGAAATCATTAATGCATTATTTAGCTTTTGTTTTACTATGCTGATGAGGTCAATCAGAAAAATAACTTCTGAATTGTGATGGTTTTCGCTTCAACTTTTCTTCCGCGTCCTAAGAATTAACAACAGATTCGTCGACTACCGTGTTATAATGTGTAGGATGTAGAAATCATTATTATACAATACACCTTATATATTTACCGTATTTGTCATATGTGGTCAGAAAAAACTATATGTTTACAGTAGAGACATAATATAGATGTCACATCAAAAATGTAAACTCAAAGTAAATCTTAAAAGTATTAAAATAAATCTTTATAACATAATGAAAAAGCCATTACGGATCGCATTCTGTGATGGTAGTAATGATATACTTATTGTTATTCGTATTATTAATATTCCTATTATTAGTATTACTGATGTGTATATATTGATTTTGAATTAATTTAGACCGAGTAAAATTTGATTTTGTTCTTACGAGACTTAACATACATCATATACATAAATATATTTCGTAATACCATAGATGTACATTCTTTTTTGTCGTAATTACAATCCGTTGAACAATAAATACGTTTTTCATATAGGTATTTCAAATTTTATTCAGATAATAGATCTACTGTAGTATTTGAAAAAGAGATTATTCTTATTATCATTATCATTGTTTTTATTATTCATACTATTGATTCAGTATACACCATGCGAATATCCCGAAAAATGTAGAAAAAGTAATAAAATCAGAACTATTATCATAACTGTTTTGTTCTTGTATAACGTTGATATCAAAACTAATTTGTGACGCTAACGAGTAAAATGATTTCGTAAAATTTGAAATACTCTTCATTCACCGTCTCGTCTTGTGATAGTATTATATAGTATTTACAATTGTTATTTTTTTTTTGTCTTACCAATTAGGGTATATAATGAAATAGCGATAATAAGTGCGCTTCCGATTAATTAAGAGTACACCATAAGAGCTTCGTTTTTTGTCGTGACGCTGCCGTGCGTGTACACAGATGAATTTTGCGAGACAAATTCCCAGTTTCTAAGACTTATTGTTAAATGATTGTGGAATCACATTTGCGTGGAGTATCGCTTGGATTCTATCTAATGCCACAAATATTCCCTAGCCGATATGAAATTGCAAGTGTCGCAACAGCGGCCATACTTTTTCATTTTACGCTAAACTTTAAATTAGCTGTCAATTAATATCTTGAAAACATGTTTCTCAAATTGAACCGAGTCCGAAATTCTCTAACGGTATTTCATTTCACATACTTCTTATCTTAGAGGTAACTTCTACACTAACAATTCGAAAAATATGTAATCCTATTCGACAATCTAGACCGCGAAATCCACTTGTACATGTGTTGGTGCAAAAGAGCAAAAAGAAATTTACGTATGATTCATTCGTGTTGTATCCTTATTTTCTAAATGTAACTAATCATTTTTTAATAATGTAGGCTAACAATGTTGTGTTACAGATATACTTGTAGGTAAGAAGAACCTGTAGCACTTAGTCTCATCATGATTAATTATGACTGTAGACAGCCAATTTTAATGCCACAGTGTACTTTCTTTGTATAATCGAAAGTAGTGCTTCTGAACTTTATGCCTGGGCTGAAAATGATTCATGCAAGATGCTGAGGTAAAAGCTATGGCTCTTCCATCCGATCATTTCCTTATTTGTTGACTACACATTACAAGATCAGACGCTGCAGCAGTGTTTGAATAAGTCAGTGATGCTTTTACGTCCAAAAGTGACTTGTCGTATTCGTTATAGTTATTTTCGTAGCAAGTGCACATAAAATAGGAATTTCTTGATACGTCTAAAGCGCCACACGAGCCGAAGGCAAGTGCCAAACTGACACGAGTCAAGAAGTGCCTATATATTATGCGCACATGCCACGAATCCTATTTTCTGTGCTATATCCTGTCAAATACGAAATTATAGTGTAGTTTTTGTAAGGACTAGTGTGTAGAAATCGGGTTTCAAGCACTAGTGCTAAGTAAATCTATAAAAGAGTCGAATTGTTGATTGATGTAGCGCAGAATATTATTAGTCGTTATTGGTAAGTTATAACTTCGCAAAGTCAATTGTAAGTGGCCTGGCAACTTTATCTCATGCTCCCCATTCGATTGTAGTGATGAAAATGACAATTGTAAGCTGTAGCATAAAATAAAAGAGTATGTAACACATGGTTTCAAATTTCATTTAATCATCGCCATATTCGTGCAACAGCTTCGTCATGTTAACATTATTGAGTGTACGAATTTTTCAATTTACCATCGACGTTATTTGCAGAATCTCTGGCGGTCGCGCGTTAGAGAAAAGGTTTAATAGAATAAAATTAATAGACTTTGGTGGAGAATTTCAATATGATGTAGCCTACAGTTCTTGAAACTATTTTAAGATATCGTGATCCGTATTTATATACTATTACAATATACATATATTATAAAATGCTAGTTTTGATATAATGTAAATGTTTATAAGATATTAAATAATATATAATTATATATGAATTATATTTCATTCGTGACTCAGTTAGTTTATTATTACTCAGTTGATTTAATATCACGACACGTGAAATATTACTCCGTAATTTCATAGTCAACAACATTGGGAGCTCAAAATGACAAAATTCGTAGCGAAACAGTGATTTAATTGAAGTATAGGTACCGGAGAGAAGAATATATACATAAATCATAAATAATAATCAGATGTAATAATGATGCAGAGACCAAAAAGTATGTATGTATATGTGGTTCATGTACGATATTAATACATGTGATCCATTTACGATTAATACGTGATGCATACTATAAATTTTATATTTTTCAAAGAAAATTCATTTCGAAATGGAATTCTATTCGACACGCATTCGATGTATTCCATAACATTAATATTCATTATTATTCCAACAACTTTTCATTTGCTCTCTCGATCTTGGAATTTTTGTAGGCATAGAATCGAAACGCTGTTTTAGCTAGTCGAAAGTGAAGTATCTGCGTTGGGTAGAGGAGCAGAATTGTTTTTCGAAAAGTATTCGGATGGAAAAAAATTCAGAGTAACTGTAATACATCACGGATGCGCTAATTTTGAACGAGATGAAACGGATGCTTCGTATATGAGACGGTATTTAACGCTGCGTAGTGGTTTAAAGACCTAGAAAGGTGATAGGGAGAGAAAGAACGACGCTTCTTAAAACTTCGAGTGTATTTTAACACACATTTGAAAGATACGAGCGAAATTTTTCATCATCCAACTGTCGCAGAACGGCAGCGTTATTAGCCGACCCGTTCACTGAAGAATATATCTTCAGTCAACGGCTGACCATCGAAGGGCCTGGCCGCTTGAGTCTGGAATCGGCAGGAGAGATAAAGTGCGTATTTCTTGTATGAAATGTGAAAGCTAAAATCATTATACATCATATCATATCATCATACCTCATACATCATACATCATACATCGTACATCATACATCATCATACATAGTATCAAAGTTCGAAACCATAGTTCGGATGTCGGACGTTCAGAAAGTGACGTCACCAATTCAAAATCAGCTAGCCGAATTCCTCAGTCTGGAAACAACCGCGCAGTAGAGCGGACGGATGAGAGTCGCGCTCCGCAAATTTCGAGTACCGGGTTCTCAACCTCCCGGATCCCGCGCTTCGGGTCCGCTACGTATTTCGAGTACCGGGTTCTCAACCTCTCGAATCCCGCGCTCCGGGTCCGCCACGCGGTGAAACTCGACTTCCAGGATAAGCGCTCCGTGGTTCCTGGTTCATGTTTACAATAAATTATTTCAATTCGTTTTTCGCGCAACCCCAAATTCGGTAGATGTCAGTCCGCTGATAAAATTTCTCGACTTCCAGGATAAGCGCTCCGTGGTTCCTGGTTCATGTTTACAATAAATTATTTCAATTCGTTTTTCGCGCAACCCCAAATTCGGTAGCTGTCAGTCCGCTAATAAAATTTCTCGACTTCCAGGATAAGCGCTCCGTGGTTCCTGGTTCATGTTTACAATAAATTATTTCAATTCGTTTTTCGCGCAACCCCAAATTCGGTAGCTGTCAGTCCGCTAATAAAATTTCTCGACTTCCAGGATAAGCGCTCCGTGGTTCCTGGTTCATGTTTACAATAAATTATTTCAATTCGTTTTTCGCGCAACCCCAAATTCGGTAGCTGTCAGTCCGCTAATAAAATTTCTCGACTTCCAGGATAAGCGCTCCGTGGTTCCTGGTTCATGTTTACAATAAATTATTTCAATTCGTTTTTCGCGCAACCCCAAATTCGGTAGATGTCAGTCCGCTGATAAAATTTCTCGACTTCCAGGATAAGCGCTCCGTGGTTCCTGGTTCATGTTTACAATAAATTATTTCAATTCGTTTTTCGCGCAACCCCAAATTCGGTAGCTGTCAGTCCGCTAATAAAATTTCTCGACTTCCAGGATAAGCGCTCCGTGGTTCCTGGTTCATGTTTACAATAAATTATTTCAATTCGTTTTTCGCGCAACCCCAAATTCGGTAGCTGTCAGTCCGCTAATAAAATTTCTCGACTTCCAGGATAAGCGCTCCGTGGTTCCTGGTTCATGTTTACAATAAATTATTTCAATTCGTTTTTCGCGCAACCCCAAATTCGGTAGCTGTCAGTCCGCTAATAAAATTTCTCGACTTCCAGGATAAGCGCTCCGTGGTTCCTGGTTCATGTTTACAATAAATTATTTCAATTCGTTTTTCGCGCAACCCCAAATTCGGTAGCTGTCAGTCCGCTAATAAAATTTCTCGACTTCCAGGATAAGCGCTCCGTGGTTCCTGGTTCATGTTTACAATAAATTATTTCAATTCGTTTTTCGCGCAACCCCAAATTCGGTAGCTGTCAGTCCGCTAATAAAATTTCTCGACTTCCAGGATAAGCGCTCCGTGGTTCCTGGTTCATGTTTACAATAAATTATTTCAATTCGTTTTTCGCGCAACCCCAAATTCGGTAGCTGTCAGTCCGCTAATAAAATTTCTCGACTTCCAGGATAAGCGCTCCGTGGTTCCTGGTTCATGTTTACAATAAATTATTTCAATTCGTTTTTCGCGCAACCCCAAATTCGGTAGCTGTCAGTCCGCTAATAAAATTTCTCGACTTCCAGGATAAGCGCTCCGTGGTTCCTGGTTCATGTTTACAATAAATTATTTCAATTCGTTTTTCGCGCAACCCCAAATTCGGTAGATGTCAGTCCGCTGATAAAATTTCTCGACTTCCAGGATAAGCGCTCCGTGGTTCCTGGTTCATGTTTACAATAAATTATTTCAATTCGTTTTTCGCGCAACCCCAAATTCGGTAGCTGTCAGTCCGCTAATAAAATTTCTCGACTTCCAGGATAAGCGCTCCGTGGTTCCTGGTTCATGTTTACAATAAATTATTTCAATTCGTTTTTCGCGCAACCCCAAATTCGGTAGCTGTCAGTCCGCTAATAAAATTTCTCGACTTCCAGGATAAGCGCTCCGTGGTTCCTGGTTCATGTTTACAATAAATTATTTCAATTCGTTTTTCGCGCAACCCCAAATTCGGTAGCTGTCAGTCCGCTAATAAAATTTCTCGACTTCCAGGATAAGCGCTCCGTGGTTCCTGGTTCATGTTTACAATAAATTATTTCAATTCGTTTTTCGCGCAACCCCAAATTCGGTAGCTGTCAGTCCGCTAATAAAATTTCTCGACTTCCAGGATAAGCGCTCCGTGGTTCCTGGTTCATGTTTACAATAAATTATTTCAATTCGTTTTTCGCGCAACCCCAAATTCGGTAGCTGTCAGTCCGCTAATAAAATTTCTCGACTTCCAGGATAAGCGCTCCGTGGTTCCTGGTTCATGTTTACAATAAATTATTTCAATTCGTTTTTCGCGCAACCCCAAATTCGGTAGCTGTCAGTCCGCTAATAAAATTTCTCGACTTCCAGGATAAGCGCTCCGTGGTTCCTGGTTCATGTTTACAATAAATTATTTCAATTCGTTTTTCGCGCAAGCCCATATTCGGTAGCTGTCAGTCCGCTAATAAAATTTCTCGACTTCCAGGATAAGCGCTCCATGGTTCCGGGTTCATGTTTACAATAAATTATTTCAATTCGTTTTTCGCGCAACCCCAAATTCGGTAGCTGTCAGTCCGCTAATAAAATTTCTCGACTTCCAGGATAAGCGTTCCGTGGTTCCTGGTTCATGTTTACAATAAATTATTTCAATTCGTTTTTCGCGCAAGCCCATATTCGGTAGCTGTCAGTCCGCTAATAAAATTTCTCGACTTCCAGGATAAGCGCTCCATGGTTCCGGGTTCATGTTTACAATAAATTATTTCAATTCGTTTTTCGCGCAACCCCAAATTCGGTAGCTGTCAGTCCGCTAATACAATTTCTCGACTTCCAGGATAAGGTTGCTGGGTGAGTAAAACACTTTTATAATATTTGATGGCAATTGTAATTATATTTCATCTGAAATATTACAAACTTGTCACGTTTACAATAGATTATTTCAATTCATTTTTCGTGCAATCACATATTCAGTAGCTATGAACAATCTTGTACAATTTATTATATTATTAATTAATTGATTAATTACATTAATCCTTACACAATATTTTTGATGTGTTCCTATACTAAAAATATTCATTACTATTCCAGGTATTACCCGAGGTGGTCGGAGGTGGACGAGGAGGAGGACGAGCTGGACGAGGAGGAGGACCAGGTGGACGAGGAGGAGGCGGGGTGGGTCGTGGGAGAGGACCTCTCCTCTCCTCAGAGGAGGGGAGGGGGAGGGGCAGGGAAGGGGGAGAGGCGGGCGGGGAGGGGGAAGGGACGGGAAGGGGAGGGGGCGGGGCGGGAAGGGAAGGGAAGGGGAGGGGGCGGGGGAGGGGGAGGGAGGGCGGGTGGGCGGGTGGGCGGGAGGGAGGGAGGGAGGGAGGGAGGGAGGGAGGGGGAGGGAGGGAGGGAGGGCGGGCGGGCGGGAGGGAGGGAGGGAGAGGGAAGGGCCGGGCGGGCGGGTGGGCGTGTGGGGGACTTGCACTGACATCCATCGTCCACTTCCTCCCTCCCACCCTCCCACCCTCCCTCCCTCCCTCCCTCCCACCCTCCCACCCTCCCTCCCTCCCGCCCGCCCTCCCTCCCACCCTCCCACCCTCCCTCCCTCCCGCCCACCTGCCCTCCCTCCCCCTCCCCACCCCCTCCCCTGCCCTTCCCTTCCCTTCCCTTCCCGCCCCCTCCCCTTCCCGTCCCTTCCCCCTCCCCGCCCGCCTCTCCCCCTTCCCTGCCCCTCCCCCTCCCCTCCTCTGAGGAGAGGAGAGGTCCTCTTCCACGACCCACCCCGCCTCCTCCTCGTCCACCTGGTCCTCCTTCTCGTCCAGCTCGTCCTCCTCCTCGTCCACCTCCGACCACCTCGGGTAATACCTGGAATAGTAATGAATATTTTTAGTATAGGAACACATCAAAAATATTGTGTAAGGATTATTGTAATTAATCAATTAATTAATAATATAATAAATTCCACAAGATTGTTCATAGCTACTGAATATGTGATTGCACGAAAAATGAATTGAAATAATCTATTGTAAATGTGACAAGTTTGTAATATTTCAGATGAAATATAATTACAATTGCCATCAAATATTATAAAAGTGTTTTACTCACCCAGCAACCTTATCCTGGAAGTCGAGAAATTGTATTAGCGGACTGACAGCTACCGAATTTGGGGTTGCGCGAAAAACGAATTGAAATAATTTATTGTAAACATGAACCCGGAACCATGGAGCGCTTATCCTGGAAGTCGAGAAATTTTATTAGCGGACTGACAGCTACCGAATTTGGAGTTGTGCGAAAAACGAATTGAAATAATTTATTGTAAACATGAACCAGGAACCACGGAGCGCTTATCCTGGAAGTCGAGAAATTTTATTAGCGGACTGACAGCTACCGAATTTGGGGTTGCGCGAAAAACGAATTGAAATAATTTATTGTAAACATGAACCCGGAACCATGGAGCGCTTATCCTGGAAGTCGAGAAATTTTATTAGCGGACTGACAGCTACCGAATATGGGCTTGCGCGAAAAACGAATTGAAATAATTTATTGTAAACATGAACCAGGAACCACGGAGCGCTTATCCTGGAAGTCGAGAAATTTTATTAGCGGACTGACAGCTACCGAATTTGGGGTTGCGCGAAAAACGAATTGAAATAATTTATTGTAAACATGAACCAGGAACCACGGAGCGCTTATCCTGGAAGTCGAGAAATTTTATTAGCGGACTGACAGCTACCGAATTTGGAGTTGCGCGAAAAACGAATTGAAATAATTTATTGTAAACATGAACCAGGAACCACGGAGCGCTTATCCTGGAAGTCGAGAAATTTTATTAGCGGACTGACAGCTACCGAATTTGGGGTTGCGCGAAAAACGAATTGAAATAATTTATTGTAAACATGAACCAGGAACCACGGAGCGCTTATCCTGGAAGTCGAGAAATTTTATTAGCGGACTGACAGCTACCGAATTTGGAGTTGTGCGAAAAACGAATTGAAATAATTTATTGTAAACATGAACCAGGAACCACGGAGCGCTTATCCTGGAAGTCGAGAAATTTTATTAGCGGACTGACAGCTACCGAATTTGGGGCTGCGCGAAAAACGAATTGAAATAATTTATTGTGAACATGAACCAGGAACCACGGAGCGCTTATCCTGGAAGTCGAGAAATTTTATTAGCGGACTGACAGCTACCGAATTTGGGGTTGCGCGAAAAACGAATTGAAATAATTTATTGTAAACATGAACCAGGAACCACGGAGCGCTTATCCTGGAAGTCGAGAAATTTTATTAGCGGACTGACAGCTACCGAATATGGGCTTGCGCGAAAAACGAATTGAAATAATTTATTGTAAACATGAACCAGGAACCACGGAGCGCTTATCCTGGAAGTCGAGAAATTTTATTAGCGGACTGACAGCTACCGAATTTGGGGTTGCGCGAAAAACGAATTAAAATAATTTATTGTAAACATGAACCAGGAACCACGGAGCGCTTATCCTGGAAGTCGAGAAATTTTATTAGCGGACTGACAGCTACCGAATTTGGGGTTGCGCGAAAAACGAATTGAAATAATTTATTGTAAACATGAACCAGGAACCACGGAGCGCTTATCCTGGAAGTCGAGAAATTTTATTAGCGGACTGACAGCTACCGAATTTGGGGTTGCGCGAAAAACGAATTGAAATAATTTATTGTAAACATGAACCAGGAACCACGGAGCGCTTATCCTGGAAGTCGAGAAATTTTATCAGCGGACTGACATCTACCGAATTTGGGGTTGCGCGAAAAACGAATTGAAATAATTTATTGTAAACATGAACCAGGAACCACGGAGCGCTTATCCTGGAAGTCGAGTTTCACCGCGTGGCGGACCCGGAGCGCGGGATTCGAGAGGTTGAGAACCCGGTACTCGAAATACGTAGCGGACCCGAAGCGCGGGATCCGGGAGGTTGAGAACCCGGTACTCGAAATTTGCGGAGCGCGACTCTCATCCGTCCGCTCTACTGCGCGGTTGTTTCCAGACTGAGGAATTCGGCTAGCTGATTTTGAATTGGTGACGTCACTTTCTGAACGTCCGACATCCGAACTATGGTTTCGAACTTTGATACTATGTATGATGATGTATGATGTACGATGTATGATGTATGATGTATGAGGTATGATGATATGATATGATGTATAATGATTTTAGCTTTCACATTTCATACAAGAAATACGCACTTTATCTCTCCTGCCGATTCCAGACTCAAGCGGCCAGGCCCTTCGATGGTCAGCCGTTGACTGAAGATATATTCTTCAGTGAACGGGTCGGCTAATAACGCTGCCGTTCTGCGACAGTTGGATGATGAAAAATTTCGCTCGTATCTTTCAAATGTGTGTTAAAATACACTCGAAGTGTTAAGAAGCTTCGTTCTTTCTCTCCCTATCACCTTTCTAGGTCTTTAAACCACTACGCAGCGTTAAATACCGTCTCATATACGAAGCATCCGTTTCATCTCGTTCAAAATTAGCGCATCCGTGATGTATTACAGTTACTCTGAATTTTTTTCCACCCGAATACTTTTCGAAAAACAATTCTGCTCCTCTACCCAACGCAGATACTTCACTTGCGACCAGCTAAAACAACGTTTCGATTCTATGCCTACGAAAATTCAAGATCGAGAGAGCAAATGAAAAGTTGTTGGAATAATTATGAATACTAATGTTATGGAATACATCGAGCGCGCGTCGAATAGAATCCCATTTCGAAATGAATAATTCTTCTCTTTTCATATCATAGCTAATCTGGTAATATAGCTAAATAGGATGGTCGGAGGTGTTCGGAAATGTTAGGAGGTGGTCGGCGCTGGCAAAAGGTGATAGGGGGTGGTCGAAAGTGGCCATTGATGGTCGTAGGTGGCAGGGGGAGGTAGGAGGTGTTCGAAAATGGTAGGACATTGCAAAAGTTAAAGTCGACGATGATCCTGTGCATCAATTTTATCGTATATTTTATAAATTATTCCTAAATACATTGAAACATATGTATTTGTAATGAAATATCATGCAATGGGCTGTGTAAACTATAAACTATAATTTCTATCGAATAGCTGCTTTTATGTCAACAGGGCTTTGAGACTCAGTTCAGTTCGTCCTCCTCCTCGTCCACCCCCAAGCACCTCCAACAATCGCTAACCACCTCGAACAACCACCGATAACCACCTCGGGTTGTACCTGAAATAGCAATAAATATTTTCAGTATCAGAACATATCAAAAATATTACGTGAGGATTAATATTTAAAAAGTGCTGGAATAAATTTTTTCTGGCACTATTCGGACGCAATTTTGCGAGACGAATCGATTTAGCGCAGTCCCGATACGCTGCGATCAACGCATCAAAAGTTACAGCCAAAAAACGAAAACCAGTGATTTCGACATTTTTCAGCAGGTGCTTTTTCCTTCGTGATTTCTATCCTGTTGATCCCACGCTGTTTTCGCTGCGTTTTCTGAGTTCCTGGGGGTCCAATTGGTCAGGAAAGGGTCATACAAATCGAATCGGAGAATACAAGTTTTTCAGTCAAAAAAATAGGCATAAAGTAAGGCTAACCCCTTGGCAATTTTGTCAATCAATTATTACGGCCAAAAAATCAAAGATTTCGATTCGACTTTCCCTGCTTCTGGTCCAACGCTTTTCTTGGTGCCAGCTTTGCATTCTTGAGGGGCGAATAAGTGGAAAAAGCCTCCTGCAAAACGATTCTGAGACAGACAGTTTTTGAGCTTCGAAAACCGCAAAACGCAAGGCTAACCCGATTGCATTCTGATAATTCCGAAATCCATTCGCAGCTCTGTACTCTTAAGGTCGCATAAAACGTCACGGCGAACAGAATTCCTGCGTTTTGTCGCACTCAGATATCGTGCTCTTTTCTGATATATAGTCAGCCATCGTTTTTTCCACCGACGACACATCAAAACCGGTTATATGTCAATCAAAAAACCGACAAACAAAAAAAAAACTCACAATAGTGTATAGGTAGGAATCGAAGAGTACATAGTTGAAAAGAGCAATCAATACGATGACAGAAATCTGCAAATAAACAGTATTATTCGGATTTTTTCAATATATATATATTTCGTATTCAAAATATAATAATAAACATTACACATGATGCTAGCTCATATTGTGGCAGTCAGCATTGACTGGCACTTACAGTGGTACTGTGTAATAAACTAGTTAATTAAACGTCTAACGTCCAGTAAAAGCGGATGCGAGATCTGAGCTAGGTAACATACATTTAACAAAAGTCGTAATTTTTTAATACATTATGAAAATAGACGAGTTTGGTCGTGATAAATATAAAAGTACTTCTCAATAGCGCATTTTCTTTCGTTTCATGAACTACTAGATGTAATATAGTTTCGGTCATTCACGTAAGTTGAATAATGCTAATTGTAAGCTGCTAAATGATCGATTCATTGTTGTGAAGAATAAATCTATGATATCGTATGGTCCAATTAGTAATGGTCGGTGTCTTATCTTGATCAAGATAACGAAACGAATATGTAAGTAAAAAGTTGAGTGACTGGTTGAATATTGCATCTGCTTATAACTAGACGTTAGCCTCAGAGTTTCTTACATCTTAGGCGTACAATATTATAATACATAGTCATTTAGTTACATAATTATATCCAAAGTAATAAGGTAGGCAAGCAGAAGCCCACACGATTTTCAAAAGCCCCAAAAAATGAATTATTATACATAACTATACAGTGGCAAGAAAAAACAACACTCAAATCGTCTTACTTACTAGAATTATGTAATCATCACAGTGATAAACGAAAATATATATATATATGTATGTATGTATATATTTATATATACTTTTTGTTTAGGTTTATTCTCAATTAATAATTAGTTAATCAGTTTTCAAGGAGCGTCTTTCAGTGGCACTTCATACACTTTTCAACACTTTGTTCTTCACTGATTCCTGATACATGTATATTTGTTTGCTTCATTTTATTTCATTTATTTAAATTTCTTACCTTATATATCTTAAAATTATCCATCCCAGTTGGGCACAAATTATTTTACATTATGCTCGTCCTCCGATATTCTCAGTTTCATGTATACAGTCACAATTATTATGGAATATAATACCGTCAAATCGACGATTGGTTCATTTTACAAAAGCATAGAGGTATACACATAATATTTTCGAGTAATCCCATGTTTCAAAAAATCACAATGGTAATGACAAATTACAACTTCGTAGGATAAGGTCACGAAAATTTCATTTTTTAACAATCGGAACTGCTTGGGCACCGATTTAGGGAGGCATTTACAGATACATTCAATACCTACATTTATTGAAATTTGAGTTGGTCACCGACTTAAAACATTCAATTGTGATTTCAACGCATTGTAATTATTGATGACTGATAATTATGGACTAAGAATTTCGGAATCCAGAGCATCAATAGAAAAATGTACAGTTCATATTAAAAAAGTAGTTTAGATTTAGTTTAACATCAACATTTTTGGCTGCGCTGCTTGGATTTATACAATAAATGCCACAGAATTATTGAATATCATATAATTGCACTCTGCTATCTTTTTATTTGTTCGCATGATAATTGTATGTAGCATATAGCTCGATGATATCGTCTGATCGCAGATTTATATTTCAATATTCACCATTATGCGAAATTATTAGGTAGCTATTAGTTTCAAAAAAGAACTGATTGTGTCTCAATTCGAAGAGGAATAGTTAGATCTTGAATATTTGAATTTAGGACATAGAAATTAACATAATGTCATTGGTTACAGAAAGTGCAACGATATCGATATGAATAGACATATTATCGATACAGTAGTTGTATATTCAATAATTTCGTGATCAAATTCTAAAGCAGCGTATTTTATAAGTACAGTACACTCCTCGAAATTCGTATAAACAGCACATGTCAAAAGTGCAACATTGTCAATAAGGCCATTTGGCTCAGTTGGCAATGTTAGAAATTTAGTTTTTCAAGAATATCTTGAAAAAAGAAACATTTCACTGAAACTGCGCGCACCAATCCACGTATCTAGTTGCCAAGTACCAGAGGGCAGCATATACTTCTTTTAAAATATTTTTAATAACAGTCTTTATACAATTTTTATTAAATTATTATATCTAGCTAAAGAATAAAAACTGTTTTTTCATTTGTCATTTATATAATCAGTAACTAATTTAATAGTTTAAACCTTAAATTCATATATCAATTTTCACTCGCGAATTAACCAGATAAAATATTGATTACTTATACCCTGATCATATTTACAGCGGCTTGGCGATCGAATATACACCAACAATTTTTCATTTATTTATTATTATTATTAGTATGTTTTTCATATGCCCAACGTATTTTAGGCTAGTAAAAATTAGTTGCCGTATTTTCTCTCTTTTTTTTTTGTTTCGTATAAGATTTACAGGTTATTTGAAATATTCAAATTCTATTTATCATTTAAACGAAAGTAGTGTGTAAATATTTATTTAAATTTTGCAATTGCAAACATTGTTTTACGGGAACTGGTTTCAGACAAGCAGATGCCATGCCTATGTTACTGCCTCACATTAATACTTCGAATAATCTTCAATAGATCGACTGTGAATTATTATACCACGACAGGTTTTCCGGTGTCACAAAACACCCAACTTGTATCATGTATGATAAACACAATGTTCAATTAGCTTGTTGGTCGTAGGACCGCTTTAGTTGTTTTACAATTTATTATTATCTGTTCAGAAGTTGATTACGTAATATTTAGTTGTAAAAAGAAGGATTATTTAGGATCACCGCACATCATCTTGAGAGCAAAGTACATAGCAAAGCAGCGCCTGCTGACAACACCAACGATACTCTCGATAAGGATGACGAAGAAGCTGTACTGGATGCTGCTTTGGTCAAATCTTCACAGACACCTGTTTTGAATAGAAGTAAGTATATTATCAACAGGTGTAATACATTATTAAAAAAATTCAACTCAACATTTAGACCCAGTAGGCCCACTTTATGTTTTTGTTATTTGTTACATTTATGTTAATAAATATGACACAAATCATTATAATTTCAATATTTATATTGTCATATGAACACTGAATTAGTACTTTACTTTTTTTTTCACTTAGTAATAGATTAAAAAATGGTTAAATCAACCCAAAAATTTGAGTGAACCTGCTGGTACATTTTTTCTAACCGTATATCTACCCGTAGGTGAATCGAATCAAAGAAACAATACCTTGACTGGTCAGACGGTAAGTCCATTGCTCGGCTAAGCTTCTTTGGCAAGTATGAGAGCGTGCGGAGAGCCGAAACTCTTGTTCGTGATGATCTCCACTGCTGCTGCCTCGTCCCGTCATTTTTGACGGAACGTCACTCGTTTGCATTGAGAAACAGTATGTTTGGCCTTGTCCCGACGTTAGCTTACTGTTTCTAAGCGACGCGATAGTGTACCATGTTCCATTTTCCTCCCAACTGCCGTGACACAGGAACGCTGTGCGGAGGTAAGTAAAAACATACATTTACATACATCTGTCCCAACAGAATGTAAAATATAGAATGGGGGACATAGACTTTTACATTTTCCCCTATCGATAGCAGTGCCAGGCTGTCGAGAGTTTAACGAAAGTTTTGGTTTGAATGTCAAGAAAATTTTTGGAATATTTCAGAGGCTTGGGATGTTCTAGCATTGGTTTAATACACTGTCGAAACAAACGTTTCTCACCATCTTTTTCTGTTTCGCAAGAGTTGTCAATGCTCATTTCATTCTGACTAGTAGAACTGCAGCCGATTTCAACGGCTCCATTTTTACACTCGTCTTCTTCGCCCTCATCTTGCCAAGTCCGTCTTTCAGCAGTTCGCATGGGTTTCATTGAACGACGTTGTCGTCGCGATGGCGATGGCAGCATTTCTGACAACCCATAATCAATTATGGTGTATCTACCCGGGTGAGGACATTTTCTTTGATGAAGCATTGATGCTGAAACAAAAGAGGAAAGCATGTATACATATCTCTCTATTTACCTAAAAGCTTGTTGATTCTATAGAATGGCGTGACAAGTTTGTCCCGATAATAACTATAAAAGAGACTAATCCTCATGTAGAGATAAAGACAAAGGGTCCATTATTATGAAATATGCAAGGGCTGCGTCGAGTGATGGTATATTTTAATAAAAAAAAATACTCACTAACTAGCGTTGTATAAGGCATTGTCGAAGGATCCCAAGACTCGCAGGCTTCTTCTGGCATGATTGCTTTGTGATCTAAAAAGAAAGTATAGTCATGTTGATATTATAGACAAAGTAAGTGATAGGAAGACGATGGTGAATATTTCTGTGGTTTTTATTACATATAAATACTGTTGCGTATAACAGTAGTACCTGATTGCTGAATTTCAATTATATGACCGTCCCTCTTATGAAACATCATGCAAACGTATCCGCTGTCACTGTAAAATAAAACACAAAGACTAATAAAACCGTTAGGTTATCTAAAATAAACATAGAATCAAACTCTTTCCTCGAACTGTTATTCTCATCGTTCTAAAGCACATCTCTAATCTCCAAGAATTTGTTGTACGTACCAATGAATGGTGCGAATCGACGAACAATGGTACAAATTTACAATCGAGACTAGGAGGAGATACTGAAAATTAACACTTAGCGTGATACCTTCTTGATTGCTAACGCTATGAGAATTTTTTTTTTTTAATTAAGCTTAGTGGAAGGTGCTACGTCATTTTTGCCTACCATCCGCTTGATATGTGAGCAACCAGCTTCACGGTGTATCCTTGCATATTGTCATTGGGATATAATTTCTGCAAGTTATGACAGACTATTTTTTCCTCGTGAAAACTGTCGTCGTTGTTGTCCTGCGCTCTTACTTTCAACGTTGCATTTCTAGCTGTGAAGTGATAAGTCTTTGATCCGTTCAGCGAGTGCCAATCGTGATGCTGCGTCACCCACGACGGATACGTACATCTATTGTGCCCCTTATCCACTGTAGAAGTAAAAAAAATATGAAAATCCTCACCACGTAAGAAGAGGTATCTTATATTGCATTAGCTTTGATATTCTACAACGATCTTAAGAATTGCGGATAATAAATTGAAGAGTTTTATCAATTAAGAGAGTCATAAGTCGCGCTTTCAAAGTGTTTCTGTAATTTATTGTGAAAGTATTCGTGGATTAATTGCAATAACGGATGAGTTATGGTTATATCAATGGAGCCATACATGCGTGTAATCACTCTGTACTACATTATTGTTTATTCGTTAATCGCTCATTCCGATATATGATAACCATGTGGACTTTGTTCACCTTTGGTCAGTTTTATGGTCCGCGCTCCTTCAGCGACGGACGTCAATCCGTTACAAGTTGCATCCTCGGATTGAGCTAGGTCGTAAACCACTTTTCCTTGGTGATGCGGAGTTTTTTCGTAGAGGAAGCATCTGAAACGTGTTAATAATGAAAATTCAGGCTTTCCATTGAATGGATGTATCAGTTGACGAGTGAATTCACTAATTGATATGCAAATTTTGCCATTTAATAACAATTATGCGTAATACGGTTAGTAAAAAATTTTTTATCGCTTTTGACAGCAATGAAATGAAATGCTACGGAATAAATATATTCAGAAGAAAAAGAGACACGGCATTCTGACTCGCTGGAATACTGGCTAAAATTGCCGTGTTATAACAGCAGACGAATCCGGTCGATGGGATGATAAAATTAATTATAGAGTGGGAAAGAACATTATTATTAATCACCTGAACATATCCTCGTTAGACGCAATAATACTCCGTCCGACGCTTTTCACCGTGCCAACCAAATATTTATTCCTACCATCCTTCCAAGTCGCCAAACACTGCAGCTCCTCCGCTAGAAATGTAAGATAAAAATAATGAAGAAACGTTCCTACATTTTGAACTTGATTATATTAGCATATGTTCGAATGTATAATGCATGGGAAAATTCTTGTGTAAAAACGATGGGAAATATACGTATACATCCGGCACTAAAAATCCCATGCATCGAGAGCCACTGTGCCATAAAAGTCCGGTAATTCAATTACTTTTATAATCCGTTTAATGGCTTCGATCCATCGATGCGTCCGTACTTTTGCCCGTCCGTCCATCCGGATATTCCGGTCTGTCTGTACGTCGGTAGCTCACCTCCGCTCGATGTTTCATCAAGCCGCGATCCGCGACTTGCAATCCGCAGAAGCCCCGCCGCTACCCTCGCGCACGCTTTGAACCATCGACTATTTTTCTCTTCAGCTTGACCGAACCGCCGCGATTATAGGCCGTCACATATTCGTTAACCGCACGTTTCCCAAATAACAACTTTTCACATTTTTTCCTTCACGGGGCGAGCATCAATTTTCGATTATTGAAGTCTTGAATTCCATCCAGCCGAATAAATTTTTTGCTCGAGTAACTGTTATCGTTACACATTTTTCTAAAGGTGCAGAATATTCTCATGAAATTTTATCCCTTTTGAAAAATCATTTACGTTAGAGGCTTCAACTTTTTTTTTTAGCAAACTACCTTTCTCCGAAATCTTTGGCGTCATTTTTTATCCGAAGTATGCAACAATAGTAAGAAAAAATTAACTGGTAAAAATCCAACAATATATTTAAAAGAGAAATCTTGCCTTTTAGGATTAACCAAAAACTTTCATCTATTCGCGCGATGGATGATGGATTTTCAAATAGTTGTAATCAATTGGCGATGATCGATAACTCGATCCTCGTTACGGAAAACCTTAAACTTTGTTAATTTCGCTGACAAATTTTACTAGTGAAGAAACCTCGAAATTTCTCATGAAATATTTATAAAGCGGCTGAATATTTATTATCTCCATTTGTCGAAGCTATAACCGATCATTATACCGCCGGTTCCCTTAAAGATTCAAACGAGAAGAAAAGGTTAACCAGCAGCTGTTCGATCCCGCGGGACATTGTTACAGATGAGGGTTTTCGTTGATTGAGAATATCCGTTATCCCTTCAAGTTCTGTAGAGCGGGGTACAAATTGCGGCTAGCTAACAACTCGCAACTGGAGAGAGTGAGTGTACACAGATCGATGCGGTTGTGCCGGAAGTAGACAGGTGGCCATTACAATTAATAATCTTTGGCGTCGCACGTTTACCATGATGAATGGGTTTGCGACAGAGACACGCAGGTTTTATCGACTTATCTGCGTGAGCAGGCAGAGCCCTATAATCGAAAAAATTGCTCCCCTCTTGTCGCGCCTCGAGTAAATTTCCGCTAGCGAGGTGAATATTCTGGAGCCGTTAAAAAACATCATGAGTAACCGTGAAAATAAAGAATACGTATGAGTCCGTGGTCAGCGAAAGCGCGAACCTTTCGAATCGCGGTGATCCGAATCACCGGACTCGAAATGCACCCTCGGCCGTAAGGAAACGCATAAAGACACGCAGCGTATCAATATTTACGGCTAAAACTGCGATATCTCGGCAGATTTTATACTCGGTCTGCCGTAAAGCATGTTTTTGTCAAAACATCCCGTGTACGAGTCCTGATGAAAATCTGACGAAACTATTTCTCGTATCTACTTGAACTCGCGATAAAGAAAACCCAGAAAACAAGTCATGCGTGGTTGTGCTGATTAGTCAATCACGGGAATGCACTCTATTAAAATCCGTTAACGTTTCAATTTCATTTCACTGAAAACAAAGCCAAGGCATCTGCTCGTAAATCGATGATAGGTACATAAAGAGTCGCGTGAGGCGATCGGCCCATTTTCAGAAAATTGCTCACCAGAAAAAGTAATAGTTATTGTTTCTGGAATACAGAAAATAAAACTTGCAATGTTTCAGTGACCATCTTCCACGTGGATCCATATCGCAGCTTAGATTTATGTACGTATAATAATAAAAATAATCTCAAATACAAAATGACGTTAACGCGATATTTGCAATTTTGCTATTTTAACGATTCGTGGAAATTTAAGGTCGATGAATCTCTAGAATGTCAAAATAATTAAAATAACCACTTTGGCCAGTTTTATGTTCCATGAAAATGTATAAAAAGATAATATTATAACTTGATTACAATTACAAGAAAAGACAATCACTTACAAAGGCGATTGTTTCGAATAATAATTGTCTCTTCCGATCCGCACGATTATAAGGATAGTTTTCTACAATCGTTCGAATTTCTCATTTGTGTAAAAAAAAATTGAAATTAAAATCGTAGTTTTATATTACCTAATTAGAAATAACATCAAGTTTTCCTTCTTCTTTTTTTGAAATATTACATTCAGATTCTCCGTCCAACAATGTGCTATGCACTGTGTATCAGTGTAGCTGTTTCCAAATGTGAAGTATAAAAGTTAGAATGAATCGTTTTACAGGCTGTTCATTTTTACGTCATCAAAATCGTCATCATTTTCGCCTCCTTGAAATAAACGTAAAAGTTTGTCGTAAACGTTTAACCCTGATAAAATATTTCCCCGCAATTTAGAGACTTGGGGATTCGAAGGCCTCACCAGCTGTGCGGAAACGTTATCGAAGAACATTAGGTACAGCACTACTATACACCTGTGATATGCGGGATATAATAATTGCGGTTAGTATGGGAAAACGCGTCTCTGTCACGAGATTTTTAGATGGTGGCGCGTTGTTCGCGGTCGTTCGTAAAAAAAAGTCGTTTCTCGTTGATCGTTGTCGTTGGTTAGCTACATCACTGCCGGATATTACCCTGCATATACCGACGGATATCGAGGCTTACCTACCCTTGGACCACATAATCCGGGTGCGTCATAGACAGGCAACTATAACATCCCGCAGATCCGTATACCCCGGACACTCACACCGCGAAGAACTCAAGTTTTATTAAACGTGGATGGCTTCCGACAAACGCGACGTTATCCGCGGACCAGGGTTAGGGATATCCGCACATACATCGGGTCGTCCGCCTCGCGACGTTTCTCGGTGTTCGGAAGGCCCCGTCACTATGGAACGGTGTTTGTACGAAACTTGATTTTAAGACCGTTTCATTTTTATCGACCCCTCACAAGTTTTATCTCGGCGTCAAGGGGGCGTAAGAAAGCGTACTTCGGGCACCCAGGTTTCGCCGAAGTATCGTTAAAGCGGCCGCGGCCAGCTCGGCAAAGTGGAATCTCGCCGGTTATATCCTTGCCCGTATAGCGTTCTCTTATAGCGCAATACCCACAAGCCACCACCACCCCGCTCCGAATAACCTAACGTAACTGAAATCGTCTCCACGGCATGTATACTCACTGCTACTTTCCGTCCTCTCGACATCCGGACACGCCTGATACTTCAACAACAGTTTACTCTCGTCCGTACAACTTTCCGCGTGGCTTACTGGATTCGTACACTCCCCGAGTCCTCGGCTGTACGAAAACTTGAATGGCGCCCCCGTGAAAGGGCAGGCGATCGGCCTCGAATCCAGTCGGAACATCGAGATCAGGCTCTCGTCCGACGATATCGAGTTGCACATTTCCTCCAGAGGTGCCAGAGACCTGCACCATAATTCTGCAACAAAAGAAGATACAATTACTTTTCAACGAACATCATTTTACATGTTTTACTCACAGTCAGATATCATACCGTGGTGATAAAAGTTGCGATCACCGCTGGAAACGTTTGTCATTACGTTTCAGGCAACAAATACACTCCACGCATTTAGAATTACAACAACTATCACATCGCTATCCGCTTCTATTTACGTAGAAAAATCCTGACTTCCTCTCAAAGTACATTGCCCGATTAAAAAGAATAGTTAACAATTTGTGTCGCACGACGCAATAAACCCGGCTGTCTGTACGTGTATGTATTACGATCAGCGGCGCAGGGTGTAAACTTATGGGGTTTGCGGGGGTGATAGGTGTGCGCAATACTCGTAATTGCCCAAGCGGGGTTTTGAAACCGAGGGTAGAAAATGCGACAATGATTTGACTATAAATTTGATACACCGCCCAAGTATTCCTGCACCATTATGTTATACGATTTTTTCACAAGCCCGGTCGAAACTTTTATCACCATAAATTGTCCAGATCTGCTGCTACACGGCTATATTTACACAGAGAATGATATTCGGTCGCAATTCTGTCTGGTAGTTCCAAAGGCGCTGATCGAGTAACACGTAGCTGATTCTGTAACCGGATACAATAGGATAAAAACTCTTGTAGATCATCTACTGTGTAGACTCGGACATTACGGCCATAATGCCAGTGAATTACAAGGTGTAAAATACTGCTGTGCAGGTAGCGTTGATTGCAGAGGAACAAACGTAATTATCGTCAGCGAATGACTGCGTCGTTGACTCGCCATCAAAGACTAGAGGCGAAGGGGATGGCGACGCGATCGAGCCGAAGATTATCTTGTTTACCGCCAGCTCTGAGAGGTTTTCGAGGTATGCGTCACGCCTTCGCCCTTTTGATAATTTATGCATTTCGGGATAATCTTTCTGTAAAAGATAGGAGCTGGCTGCTGCTTCAGTCCCGGCAGAAGAACACCGCCCCCTGCCTTGCGCCCCACGCAGGCAAGTTGGTGCGCGGTGAATGGGAGGCGGTGGGAGACGAGAGGCGGAGAGGCGGAAGGACGACGGAGGACGGAAGATCGTTATAAGAGCAGCATGCCCCAACTGGGTTACGGGGAAGCTTAGCGCTAATAAGAAATTAGTAAAACAAAGACACGACCCTAACAACCGCCATTTTGTACCCTTTATCTTCCCGTGCCATCCCCAGCGCTCGCCATTCTTTTCCAAGATGAATAACTCTGCCGCCAGTGTCTCGCTCCGCCTTGTCCGACGAAGCTGGCAAAGGCTTATCTCTCTTATACTCCTAGGAACCGAAAGATGTTTTTCAGTTTCGAAATACCTCAAATCCCCCCTTCCGCGGAAGAGTAATCCGGCAACGAGGATCCCGTGAGACTTTGTATGCACGCCCGAGGGATTGAGCCGCCTAATTTGAAGATGAGCGATGTCTGGAAAGCAGTTACAGTACGAATCACTTCATGATCATACTCAGTGCTGAACGTTTCACTACGGAAATCGCAGCTTTCGACTATGTCAAATTCAGTCAGGAGCTTCTTGCTCGTTTCCTAAAATGGCGAGGCAACAATAGGCAGTACCTATTAGACCAGGATTGAATGTTGGAAAATTGTTACTTGTACCGTCCAGAACATCGAGGCTATACACCTATACTTGCATAGACCTTTTTCCCGAATATTCCAAAGGCGTCTTTCAACCTCAACACTAAGCTGAGAATAATTTAAAAACTGTTTCGGAGACATTATGAACATTTGCCAATGCTACACATACCGTAACGATAATCAACCAATCGGATAAACTGAATTGATTGTTCTTTTCACCGCAGCACAAATAATGGTATATCTCAAAGGCATACGCAAAGCTTTCTGTATCAGCAACTGATTGTAGCAAAAGAAGAATCTGAGCAAACAACGGTGGTGAAAATCTGCCATTGTTTCTGTTTGAAGCTGCGGCTATGATTACTTGGCTGGCGGATGGTATCCGAGTAAAGTGAGTGCATGAGGAGGGGGTGGAGGTTCGAAGCTCGGGGTCCTTTGAAATGTAAATGCTAATTGAAACGTAAAAGTTTGCGACCTATATCGGCTGCCAACTCGACTGTTCTAACTTGCGCCAGTCATCCGAGATGCACAGCGCCGCAGCCATTTCCTACAAATCTTTTTCTTTTCTCTTGCATAATGTCTTCCACCTGTAGGTGTACCGCCTTCATCTTCCACCGCTATTTCTCCGGTTATAACGTAACGGGAGAATAACGGTAGCTTTGCCTCGGGACAGAGTGTACCTAAATCGTGCACGCTCAGTTCAGCTAGCTTTTTAGCTAGGGGTGGTAATGTGGAAGGCACTAACACGAAATTCAACTGTGATCGAATCCTTCATACTCTCGACACGGCGTCCTTCGGGCAAAGCCGAGTAAATACAGGTACAACTTATGTAATACGTATTGAACCCTTCAAGTCGAACTTGGCCAGTAATACCGGTTCGTCCGAAACTTCGTGCGACTGTGGATTTTGTGCACCGGTTCTGGTAGTAGCCGAAGTTCTACACCTATTCGCGTGTCTTTCAGGGAAAATGCCGGCCGAGAATTTAATAAGCGGGAAAAAGTGGTTGCAATTAACGAGAATTGAGGCGAGGCGGATGAGGAGGTTCTCTGGATATCCGCTACCCACTCATGCACCGAATTCACGTTCGGTGAATACTAAAGCTTCCTGACCATCCGCGTATGCTTTGCGTGTTTGCAACTCTGACATAACCGGGACCGGGTAGATGAAACCTTTGACCCCGGTAAGGTATAGTTCAAAACGGAAAATTCGGAAGGAATAAATGAAAAGCGCAATTGTTTCGCGTTCTTACAGCTCATATTTGGGCCGACTATAATGCGTATAAAAAATGTACGAAATTTTGCATACAAAAAATCAGAGAAGTGAAAGATTTTACTTATTTTTTATTCTCTCATAGTCATTAATGCTTTCAAGCGAGGCAAGACTGGACTCAACGTATTTCTTTCGTGAAATTACGTCAATATGGGGTCTGAATGAATCGGTTTCAACGTCTTCCAAATATGGACTGGAAAAATTCAAATGTGTTTTCTTTTTTCGAGCAAAACACTTTTCCTCTCAGAGACGGTTCGAACAACCGATTCTAAACTAATTCGACCCTGAGAATCGCAAAAAAGATATTGAGAGCATTGTCGGACCAATAGATGAGAAAATACGAAGAAAATACGGAAGAATTTCACGCTTTTTGACCGTAACTTTTGATCCATACGTCGGTTATCTGCGTAGCTATTCAGCTTTTACATTACCGTATAACCAGCGTTGCTGTCATTGTAAGATAAGAACACTCGATATTTCCACCGCCTGTAGCAGCATCGGCATTTCGAATGGCAATAAGTGCAAGGTGGCAGCTCTCAATGACGTATTAAATCAGATATTTGCAATAGTTTTTATTGATGTTCAGTAATACGAAGAATGAGCATTAAAGTAAGATTAACTATGCTTGCCAGGCATTCCTGAACGTTGTTGAGTGAAATGAGAAGAACTTCATCGTCTCTTAAATGGAAAACATCGTGGACGAGGTGAAGTACTGCTGCGGTTAAGGTAAAGCAGTCTCGGGAAATCGTCAATTTTATTATCTTCGCGAATTTTTAATATGGTGTAAAATTTTGTATAGCAAAGTTTTATTTCGAGCGAATATCGCGTGAATACGTGAGAGGCGCGGGAGAGGAAGTTAAGTTATGCACGGCAGGGAGTTTGGCTGGCGTTGCCATCCAGCGCCACCCCGGGAGGCAAGAAATTATGCCCAAGTGCATAAATTATCAAAAGATCCCTACGCCTAGCATAAATCCTGGAGCCGCGGCAGACCACGCGGCTGCCATGCCATGCCCTTGTTGGATCAATTGGCGATGCCTAAATAAATTTAGGAGCCCCAGGGGTCTCGACTAATCATTCGGGATTAGGACCCGCTAATGAGAAGACAAAGGCTTTATTCCATCGCTAAATTCGATACGGGCTTACGTCGCCTCTATTACAGCGTCAACGAGTAGATACGTGTACACGTTGTAATTCAGGCCGCCTTTTCGAACACCAGATAATGACTCAAGTCGCCGAATGTATAACCAGCATGAATCAGAGATTGTAGACTTGATTTATAATTCCCACGGCTCTTCGTCGCGACTAGTCTACATAATACCTACGGCCTTTTTGCGAAGATGTCAAACGCTACCGGCGATTTGACGAGTCGTGAATTGTTTGTTGAACATTTGTCATCGCCAAAGACCGCCGTTGAAGCAGCGTTGTCGCGACGCCTCGGGTATCAGCTGAATTGCATTCCCCGTGGAATTCCTTCTGTTTTCGTACCCTATTATATACATCTATACCAGACTTCGGCAGACTCCGCTTCGGGGCAAAGTCCACAGGACTCGAATTCTTAATATTATATCTTGTCTATGTCTACCCGAGACATATATTCAATAAAACGTGCCAGTATTCCGTCAGGGCTCGGTGCTTCTTTGAGTGGGCAGAAATTCTGTAAACGAAATCAGCTCGTTTACTATGATCAGTGTTGTAAGTTAATTGACGATGATCCGTCGATGATAAAAATCAGACTTTTGGTACGGAGGCTCGTGAGGGGCGTATACTTTGAAGCCTGACGGCTACTCACGATCCAGCAAGCATCGCGGCATATTTAGGTATATCGGGCCTTTGGTAACAGCGCTGATTTCACGCTTTTTCCCCTACATCCTTCAACCCTCGAGGACTTTGGCGGTGAATCCGATTATAAACGATGGCAGAGTGCCCGGAAGATGGAGTGGGAAGGGTAATCCCAGTCCTTGGAAAGAATAAAACCGTGGCCGTCACTGCAGTTTTGAGAGTACGTGCGTGAAAATTATCAGCGAATACGAATAACGAATAAGTATGAAAATTTTCTCATCACTCGAGCTTTACAAAAGTGGGAAAATAATCATAAATTACTCGCAATACAAGGGTATCAAACAATCCCAGGAAATGTGTTATCAATATTATTTTTACACTCGGTATCCATGTATGGTACACGTAACGTAAGCCCGGGAGAATGAAACTCAGTTTTGCCGAGTAAGGTAGGGTAAAAGGCCCCACAGGCGTGAAATAATAATGAATATACGTGTTATTTGAGTATGGAAGATCGATGACAAAGACCAGGCAGCCCGAACGGGGGGCATGAGAGGGGGCGGCTTTGACGCAGGGACGCAAGAGGCAAGTAATCAAATATTCCGTTTCACAGGCACGCGAGTTCGTAGTATTCGTTTTATAAACGTAATTATCACGATTTCACGAGCTTGTATTCACATCACACGTGAATAGCTGCTTGTATTGTAGTGCCTATACATATAGTTTTGGGCAAACAGAAAACTGTGTCAACATCGTTCATTTCCATCAGCGATCATATGTATATTCTTCACACATTGTGAACTGATTTTCATGACAGATCAATCGTGCGGATTCTTGCAGAAGCAGAAAATCTGTTCAACCACTACATCGGTAAAATATGATGAGCACAATGATGTGCGTAATGAGATTGCACGTATAACAATTAATTTTTCATCAGTCGATTCAACGAACTGCGGGACTGTAAATTTAAAAGAATATTCTCGATGCTATTATTCAATTTCGTATATAGGTTATTTTACGCCGCACAATCCCTTGGCCAAAAAAAAGTATCGAAATGATTTTCGTGGCAATTGAAATGCTATCTGCAACCGTGAAAAAAAAAGAAATGTTTTTTTTTTTTTTTCAAAATTCATCCTAACCAGCGTATGATCAATTTTCCCCGCAGTCTCCCCTATCATAAATCACACGAAACATGCAATACGCATGTGTGTACGTATCAAGTTGGGACACCGCACGCTACAACCTACCCCTCACTGAATTTTTCCACTCCGAGCAGGTGCACAAGAGAGGATTCGTGTTTCTCTCACTCTACACGTTTGCTCACATTTTCGTTCATACCTATATCTTCTCGCCGTTGTTGCCGAATCGCATTTGGGCTTCGGCATATCAGAGACGAATCGCGAATGAATTTTAGAAAAATTTGCATATCGCAGCGACACGTTCCTCTTCACCTGAAAACTAGTCCATTTTCTTCAAACAATATAAATTTCCGAATAACGACCGAGCAGAACGAACCTTCATAATTTTCACATTCCCACAGCACAGGCTTACAAAATCGTAATACATCTGTAAAGTGTAAAAAGGGCGATGCACGTGATGAGGTGCGACTTTATTTTTCACGGCGAGAGATTTGATCTCGCCTGGAATATGGCATACGGCCAAGGAATGCGTGTAAGAGCGCAACGATAAATTATCGGTTCTACGTATGTATCGGCAGTGATCCGAAGAGGGGCGCAAAAGCGCAGGAGGGCAATCCGGGGAACACGGCAATAAAAGCGACGGGAATCAATTATAAGAAGGCCGAAGGTGGCTAGAGGCTTGATCAGCAAGACTCTCGTCACATTTACTATCTTCACCCCCATTCCTATATATCCCGAGTTTCACCCCTCCGAAACCGGCCCATTCGCGGCCAAACGGTCTCGCTCCCACTCAGGCGAGATGTCGGTGCCTCTCGCTACAGCGTTCCCAGCCCTCTTCAGTCTTCGCTTCTCTAACCCGCCCTTAGCGCTAGCCGATCAGCAATAAAGGGTAGATACGCTGAAAGACTATAATCTCACCCGGCTATTCCCGAAAGTTGATCACAGCTCCGGCGCAAGGGTCGCTCACCCTGCGTGTGTGTGCTGCCTCTATACGTGCCCGAGTCGATATTCGTGTTTTTTCCTCCACGCGGGTAGGTGTAAAAAGCTCTGCGAAATTCGATTCGCGCGTCTAGCGGTATGCATTTATTCACTACAGCTTCTGCACGTCCACATTAAACATGAATACAACTATAATGATTAACGCGGCGCAGTAAACGCATTTCTGATTAAAATTGTAATCGTGGTAGTTATTTCCTTTTCCATCAAAAGAATCGATAGTAAGTAAATCACTTTTCCACATTTCTAAGCACCGTTTCAACGCTCATTCGTAGTTCGATTGTTGAAATTTTGAGGGAACGTAAAGATTTACCATATAGTTGAGCTGTGGAGGCTGAGAAAATGTTTTCATTTTGTGAACTTGGACTTGGGATATAACGCGGAACGCAATCATCGAATTGGCGATGAGTAATAGCGGTGGACCGGAATTGAAACAAAAATTGATTTATGAATCATTGTCGTTCGTAGCATGTGAATCCCGTGAGTGATAAAGGTATTAATTAAATTCCGTGTTCTACCTGTGTCGCATGTGTAATGCGTATATGTTATATAAATGTATACATGTATAATACAGACGGACTGCAACGCGGGAGAGAACCACCTCTGCATCTGAACGTGATTCACGCGTGTACATGGGCGTGACTATTCGACGCCGGTCGACCGAGCCGAACCTGAACGTGAACCTAAACCCTGAACCCTAAACCCGAAACGAAACTCGCCTAACCTACCTAACGAATTTATGGGCGGAAATGGCAGCGTATACGCAAATGCTCGATACAACCGCGGTCACCGGGGGGTCGCTGCTGCTGGGGTGGCACGGCAGTGCCAAAAACCTATTATAAATTAATTTGACCGAGTTTGCGGGAGGCTACGAGTGGAATGTGTGCGAAGAGTGAACGCGTCGCCACCTAGGTAGGTACCTCACGACTCTTTCGCTCGTACCCCGCGCATAACTCATTAGAGCCCAGAATTTGAAGGCATAAGTCCCTAATTAATTGACAACTACAAGCTACTCTCAAGTCGTTTATATGAATTACACCCCGCTCTGGCATGAATATATGTGTGTGGGTAATGCCGAGAGTGCGTACGCAAACATTAGGTTATTTGTTTCTTGCAGGATTCTCTCCGACCAGCTCACGGTAGACGAGAGAGAGTTCAGGGTAGAACACTGTAGGCATACTTATTAATTGGGAAAACGCGCGCAGCAGCAAGCCTTGAAAATTGATACTTCCACCCCCGAAGAGTAGAGAGCGTCACGTAGCTCGTCTCCTTGGCTTCATCCTGTAATACATAATGGCGGGACATTATAACCTCGTAGTTAAGAGCTTTCCAAAGGTATACGACTGGGTATTGGTGTGCGTGTAATACTTGGCTCGTTTCAACAAGGGACGTAATTTTTCGAAATTCCATCAGGCCATCGGAAACTCGATACCGAGAGGCGGAGAGAAAGAGAGGGAAAGAGAGAGAGAGAGAGTGAGGCTAGCGCGATTTCTTCCGTTGTTTCTGTAGAGTATGCAGAGCGCCGGCGGTAATTCGATCCTCCCCATTTCATTTTTAAATTACCCCATCCTTCCACGTTTTAAATACCCCCGGACAGGCAGGACTCGACTTTAATCTTGACATTTCATTCCAATTGCGATCGTCTCCCGGATTCTTTGGGGGGCGGCGTGTTTAATACCAACAGCCATGCAGAGGCGTGCACGCGTGTATTCTGCATCGTCCACGTGAAACCGGAAACCTGTGATTGCGGTTTAATAACACTCTAATTAGTGCTTACATTATTGCAGTGTAATACGCGGACGCGGGTTTCCCCTCGTGCAACATCAATTCGACTAATTCAACCGGCGTATATAAATTGCTCTGTGAGAACCGCGCTTCGCGAGGTTTTCTTAGAGAACCGCCATGTAAACCGCAACCGCCGCTCTTGCTGCAGTTCTTTCCAGGTTTTACTGGCTCGAGCATGAGGCGAACAGGACTAACCTGCTGTAATTTTTCGCAGTACACCGACAATTTTCCAACCGCCTCTTCACTTCACCCACAGGTGACTCACTCGTGCGACTAGCAGTGATGGTTACGAACGTCGCTCGAGTGTCGAGCAACTTTCGGACCCTCTGATGCATTGGGTTTTAAAGAAGAGACCGTATCCAAAAATTAATCAATTTCGTGTAAATAATCGATCGGAGCTGCGTTTGCGACACAAACGTTACTTGAAATCTTTTTTACTGGGCACGTATAAATCATATTTACATCTAAGTACTCAAAGCTATGTTTTTTACTTCGAAGGGCTTGACTGCAAGAATAGACCAGCTCAGGGAGCGAATACGCATTGGATAAAATTGAACTAGTGTCCACATGTTGGTAGTACCCGAGGAACTTGTCACTCCACTCAACGCAGCATTGACGTTTTTGTGGGCTATCCTGGGAACTAGCCACGTGTGAAAGATGTTCCGAGTACATACTTAATTATTTTTCGTCACGAATAGGGCGTATATCAGATAGGAAACTTTTCCCTCCTTTATTCGAGCGTTATTCGTATATTTACGCCGAACCCAACAGATTGGTTGTTTGATATAGACGTACAAGGTTTCGAAGCGTGCTTGAAGATCCATTTATTAGACAAACTGTAGTAACGAGATGGTAATCATATTTCTTCTGGTATGGAACGAAATACGGTGTTATTTATTCTAATTTCTCTCTTCCCGTAACGACGAATAAATATCATATTACAGATATGCAAGAAATTTGTGTGTTGAGTATTTTTGTCGGAACTCTGAGGCAAGCTTCTCTAAAGGTAGCTTACCCGACTGAAAATTATTTGTCCGAATATTGAAATTTTGGTACTGAAATTAACACGCTTTTGTATACCTAGATGGTTGATTTTACGTTTCGTATGCGTCGTGTCGATTCTCTGAAACCTGCGTTACGCTGTTTCCGTTATTTCAGTGAAGCGACGTCGTGAAATACGAGTAGAAGTAACACTCGATTCAACTCCTTTCGACTTGGAATATTCTTTGTGTTTCTCAACACACCATCGAAACGTAAAAGCAAACAACAAAATCTGTACGATATTCGTAAATATCACCTATTGGACATTCAAATTCTCTCGAATACGGAATCTCTGTTTGACGTGGATGAAAAGAAAATGGATGTCTACTCGCGGGGTGAGATTTTGAAAGAATGCTCTCCTCGGTCTATCTCTCTGATGAAAAGGGTCAGTGGCTACTGAGCAGCGAATGAGTGACCGGCGCGGCGGCCCTTCGACGAAAGATCGAGGGGGAGATAAGAGCGAAACCGAAAAAAGTCTGAAAGAGAAAGAGAGTGAAGTGAAACGGTCAGCGAGCGGAGAGGGTGCCGCAGAGGAGGCTTGGCGGTGATACGGAGGGCGAGAGAAAGGAGGATCCACGCCGCGCGAACGCGAGATACCAATCAGTAATCTAGTTTTTGTCTCCACGGATTCTACGACGTCGAGCGTAACGCACCTATCCACGTACGTATGTGTCTTACGCGTGTCCGGCGTTCACACGGCATCGCGTTATGCGCGGAATATCAAAGCCAGAAAGGCCGTCGTCGATCGTAATAGAGGATACTATCTCGCCCCGAAAATCTCCAACCAAAGTGTCCGAGAAGGGCCGATACAACGCGACGGTTTGCGCCTTGGATCACGAATAATACAACAGCGCGAGCGTCGATTTTTGTGTCCCACGTCCGGTCAATCACTGTCGGTCAATCATCGTCAGCCGCTCGAACAATCCTCCGATATAGATTTTTTCCTTCTTTATTTTTTGCTTTTCCGTACTCGTTAGAAATACTCTTGTGTCTTCGGCGTCTTTTGGCGAGCTCGCCTCGTGCGTCGGTAAACAAATAATGTGAGCATGTGCGCAACTCACCTCCATCCGTTCCCGCTGCTACCCACGCTCCCGATCATTATTTATGGTAATCCCACAACGTGATACCGGAATGACATACACGCGTGTATTTTGTCTCGCGTTGGATTAGGCGGGGCTCCGGGATAAGGGCGGGGTGCTACGTTTCGGCTGAATCATTGCGCAATAAAGCCTAATAGCGATAATAATCACGGTACCCGATGACAAAGGGGGATAGAGAAGGAGAGATCGTCACCCGGCTCGCACCCTGCGTGCGGTGAAAAATACACCGCCACCCACGATTCCTCCGTTTCACCGCAGGTACCGAGGAGCGTGCGGTCGGGTTTATTGAAAAAATAAAAACCCAGAAAAATGAAAAAATACTCGTTGCGGGATGAAAACGGGAATGAATCGGTAAGGTGTAGAGAAACCGATAGCCAGTCCGAGGCTCGCTCATTGTCAGATAATATTTCCGTGGTTACGCTCCGGCGAACGAATCAAAAGCCGATATTAACGACCTGCGGCATTCGAGGTGCACGGGGACGCTCCAATAATCTTCGATGACACCGCGCATTTCCAGATTTAATAACGCATAACGGTTGGACTCGAGGTTCGTTCGAACAGAAATCAACGTGTTGCGAATTCTAGTTGATATTAGGCACCTCCGGTGCCGAGGAAAACTTGATAAGGCCTGCGGCGAGGGATTCTAGTCGCGGAAGTTGGCGGGGTGTATTTTCTTAATGGTTTCGATGCAATTTATAGTTTGCAGTATTCGAAAGACTATCCATTACCAGGCTCAGAATGAACGATATTTCCACATAGTTCGCCGATCGTCGAACTTATAGATCGGTGAAAATGATTCAACCGACTTTACAATCGAGAGCTTATTCGTTACCTTTAACGTGTCTAAAAATCGCGTAGAATCCGATACAAATTTCACGATAGAAACGACGCGGAAGATAAAAATCGCAGAGTCGAATTGCGGTGCAGCTACGGTATACATCTGTTACTTATACGTATCCAGCGAACCTTCGTTTCGATAACTTTCGAGCGCCCAGGGTCAATTTCCGGCCGCTAAAAGGTACTGGTATCGACCTCGAGGAAACGTATTAGGAAATATAGGTATATGGTGCAAGGTGTTACGCGACGAACGCGTATGAGTATCCTCCAAGTGGACAGAATGCGCGCGGTATACGAAGCAATTGATGCCGATTGACGTGGAGTTGATTTCAAGGTGTACGCAATCGAAGGACGACGAGCAGAAAGCCGGGATTCATTGTTGCGCGCGGAATGTGTGAATATAGCGGTAGAATGCAGAGAAGGCGGAAGGGAAACATTGAAACGTTCACTCATCTGGGAAGTGAAACAGCCAGACAGGGAGACAAGGAGAGACAGAGAGCGATCCTTGCGCAATCTGCGTTATCATTGCCTCCACGCGTGCACGCAGCCACATTAACCGGGGAATGTCGAGAGGCAGGATAATAGTTGGGTTAGGTTTATAGGGCGGTGGAAACCGCGAAATACCAGCATTCATTATGATGGCTCATTTCTGCGGCCCTCTCACTCTCGGAATTACCATCCTAGGTCGGCGCGCCCCGCGTCGCTATCCTGCCGCCGGTTTCCCACTTTCCGGGTCCCGCGTCGTGCCATGGATTCCGAATTAGTTGAACCGGACAAGAAAGTTCGGAGCCCGATCGACCGGGAACTCGGGAGTCATTTCCGGGCCGACGAGTATTCGCCTCGTTACCTTTTACAGATTGATTTTAGCCCCCGACGAGCGATTAGGATCGTGAGACGGTATAACAACTCATTTTCCTCACTGCATCGTGATTCGTGAAAAAGGCCAAGAGGGGTTGGATTTTTCGACCCCACCGCCGGATCGGGGAGAGCTATTTTTCCCTCGGACGATCAGACACTGCCTGAAAGTACAACGCCCCGTGTCTAGAATGAAATTATAATACCGAGGAATCTAGAAATTTCAGAGAAGTCATCTAAGCTCGGAGGCGGAGGAGACGACGCCGACGGTGAGGACGAGGACCATACCGTACGCGTGTCACGAAATTCGTTAAAGGTGGGAGGAAACGGGTCCGCAGCTATCATCCCTCAGGACTTTACCCTGAGAATTCGCTCGCCTGGAAAATGACATTTCTGATTTAACATAATAACGCGTCAAGGGTTCAGAGGTGACGCTTAACTTACTTGATGCTCCCTCGTACGGCGTCGACTGTACCGCGTACTTCCACAAAGAGGAAACTCGGCACGGGGTGCAGCGTCTACTTATATTCCGACACACGCGAACACTCGTGCAGGCAACGGTGCTAAATTGAAAAAAAGAAATCTACGCTTCGTTCCGAATTAAGCCAGGCAGCAATTCGAAGTGTATGAGAATAACATGAAGAAACGAAGCAAGCACGCAGCGTTAAGTGCATCACAATTTTAAGATGTGCCGCACGTACACCTCCTATGTACCGTTGCCGCGTATAATAATTCAGCAAGCCAGTGTATGCAAATTTTGATAAACATTTTAATTAACGTCGGAACTAATAAGCTTCGGTCTTGCGAGGCGTCGAGCGGCTTACCCAAGCCTCACACTCACTTCTGTCTTGCGATATGAAAAATACGAGTAGTAATAAAGAAGCCGTTTGCCGCATTACGTTTTTCTTCAACGGGCGATGAAATATAGCGAGAGAATCGTACAGTCACAGACGCCGGAAAAAAAAACGCTGGCAATCGTTGAGGCCAACATTGAAGATCAAACTCTTTGAGACGATATTTTTCAACTCGAAGTTGAAAACTCGCGGGTTCTCAGTATCTGAGCGAAACTTATCCCGTAGGATTAATTCGAACCTTATTTCTCAAAGATTATAGTCGAAAACGTTGACCCAGTTTTCGGCAACAAGTTATACTTACACTGGCATTTTTAATTATTTGGATAAGCCATTCAGCTGCACGACGAGCTGCTTGTAACGATTGAATGCCGCGTTAATTACTTCACGGTGACAATGCCGGATGCTCAGAGCTTCATTATGTACGGTTGTCGGGACCCGAAATTAGATATAAATATATTACGAGGGGAGTAGAAAGAAACAACGAGAGAGCGAGACTGGAGCGAAGATAAGGAAGACGAAAGTCAAAGCTTGGCATCCGCGATCCTGAGGGTTAGGTTTATTACGGCCGTTCAAATTTCAGAACCCTTTAATTTCATCTGGGTAGCATTCCTCTAAACTTCTATGAGTGAATAAATTCGAACCTGCGGCCATGCACGGGGAGATTTACGCGGTAGTAAATCGTCTGGACGCTAAGAAGCACCAAGAGGGTTGCGTACGCAGGGGTAGCTGCGGGCCTTTGCCCGGATTTAATCTAAATCGACTGTGAAAGAAACCCAAGTATGGTACAAGGTATTCCTCGACCCGTTTCTTGGCAATCAGTGCCTCCTCGTTCCCGCTCTTATCACGCGAAGCGGCGAGACGGCGTTCGGTGGAAAAGCTTCCACTTGACTAGCTGTAAATCAAGTCTCATCACCGTCCTAAGGAGGACGATTAACCAGGATATAATTATACTCGCAAATGAATTGAATCGCGTCAAGCTCTCCGAACTAAGGCGGTCCAATTATAAACTGGTGTGGTCACGGTAAACGATTCGAGTCAAGATCGACAAAGTAATAACGAAACGATGAATGGAAAAAGATGATCGCAGGCCGGGGGTACAACAGGTGTTCCGAAGCGGATTGCAAATCATCTTGCATCACTTACGCTTCAAGTGCACTTCGTCGAAAAAAGGTTCCGTTCCACTTTTGACGAGGAGTTCGGAAGGCCCGCAGCGGTACCTAATTCCTAAATTATTATTTTTCCTCCGACTCTTCTGGTTTCCCATCCCATTTCCTTCCTGACAAGCCTTCGAGTTAAAGTTTCGAGATCGGCCATATGGCACTCGCGTGTAAAGTTTGAACGAACAAGGTTCGGCAGCAGTTCATAATCCAGCCGGGGTTACAACGTTTCTAGAGTGTTGTGTGTGTCAGGGAAGCGATGCGGCTACACAATGGACGTCAGTTCTAGTTACGGTACGCTCGTCAACCTCGAGTAACAGCTCGATGGGTCCGAAAGCGCCTTCATGACGATCTGGCCGCGGAGGAGGGTCCGCGGGACCCTGCAAAGAGGATGCCTCCCCGCCATTGTCTAGGTTCACGGGTGCGTGGCGATGCGGGGAAACGACGATACGCTGACCACAATGGATACGCATACCTCGGCTGCACGTGAGCTTCCAGTTCGTCCGATATTCCGTCGCAGCGAGGAAAATTTTCCAAAAAAATCAAACGCCCTGCTACCCCGTTTTCTTTGTCTTCGAGCACACCCCGGTGTCCGGTCACAAATTTATAATCCATGAAAAGGTGTCGCGGAAAGGTTTCACATTTCATTGTAAAAAATTCGCACCCAACAGTCGGTATATTACATCACCGAGCGGAGTAGTTAAATTGCCTCGGTCAATTAGAAGTAAAATTGTACGAGGAGTTGTTGCGAGAGAGTGTCGGTGAACCGGGTAAACATTGTTTTATCGTCGATAAGGCACACCTATGTTGATAATGCATTAGCGTCGATAAGAGCGGAATAAGGGCGGTTGCAGCTAGGCTAGGTGCGAGTCGCATGCATCGTCCGGGATATTACGCGTCGTATGTACATATAAATGCGCTCGATGGCTGGGGTCGTAGCACGCGGAGGAATATAACGCCTTGACAAAGTCAACCGCTTGTACGTTACACGGCCTCTATAACTCTCGACGTGGGCTTAGTTCTCGGTTAGAAAACGAGTGAAACAACAAAGTCTTAGTTACGATCTGGGTGGAACCAGAAGAGGTCGACAACCCCCCGGGTTCATACTACTTGGGAAATAATCCTATCAGGAGTCAGGACTTCCGTCTCTGGAGTTAGCCGATGCTGGAATAGCACCGAGCGGGCGCAACTTCAACGGGGGAAAAGAGTTTTAAAGAAGCCCTCTTCGAACTCGCCTTACGGAATACGGTGCTCTGGTTGACGGGTAATCAAAGACCATGGATCAATGAAAATGGCCAAGACGGACGAACGAACATCGCGGTTACTAACGTGTATCATAATCAGTTACTCACCCTCTCGGAATTGTATCACGTTCTCGTGACGTTCGTTGATGATCATGCAGCGGTAGCAGTTCTCCTCCCTGAAACGTGAAATTTGAACAATCCGTTTACATACAGCACTTTTCACGGAACGGTGTACGAGAATTTCCACGAGAAGCATTCTATTGGTGTTCTCAATCTGCTGCGCAGTGTGCTAAGGTGATGAAATTTTAACACAGCGATATACGCTGAGCTTCGTCGTACGTGGCGACAATAGAAGGCACATATATGCAAGTGGGTGAAATTTGTATTATGTCAGTTTTCTCTGGACAGGTTAGTGTAAATAATAGAAGCAGATTAAAAAAAATTTGTTCGTTGTGAAATTTGATTCTGTACGTCTGTATGAAAGATACACTAGATATCTCAATCGTTGCATTATGATAAATTACTGGACTGCAACATATTGACTTCTACGTGAGACATTAGAATCATGACAAGCATTACTTACGCCTCATGAATGATGTACATGTCATTTCTATTCTCGTGACACGTCCTGTTGTTCAGTATTGTCGAATTCACGAAAACTGGTTCAGGTTTACCAGTCTGAAACCAAAGGCCGCTCCAACTGGCTGGGAACTCGCATAATCCTGTAACAAAAAATTTTTTTTCTCTGGTCAGATGTATATGCGGAAAGAAAAGTGCTCAGTAATGGAAGAAAAAGGTGAGGCAAAAAACGTCGAGGTGCAATAAAATGGGGCTTTCTCGACAGCGAGTGCTGATTCATAATTTCAACACAGACAAAAAAAATTGTTGCGCACTATTGTTATCCGGATTTTAACGTAAAAATTCATTCCCCACTTCACTGAGATCCTCCAAGAGGTGAAAAGGCAGCCTTGTTCCCCTTATGGGACCTTATAGTCGTCGCGTGAAAAGGACTCTACTGTCTCGAGTTGAAGTTTTTTCGAGTTCTTGAGCGTCTGATGTAGACCGCCTGGGCAAAACGAAGTCTTGCGGAGCCGGCACAAGTGCTAAGAATACTAAATATAGTTTATTATGAGGGAGGAATGGTTGGTTGGATCAACGGTATTGCTTACGACTCAATTATATTTTAAGCCAGTGTCTAAATTGCGCCTTTGAACGTGTGGCTCGCCTTGATTACTGCCATTTGGCGCAAGACATAGTGTCACGTATGCCTGGATGTCTGTATTTTCAAACCCCCTGAAAGTTGTGACGCGGTGCTCGGGATCATCCCACCATTGGCGCGAGAATTCCGGCATTTACAAATTCCTCGATTTCGGATGCAGGGCAAAGTCCTTCAGGGATCGCGATCGATGCTGTAAAAGATGTCTTCGCGGATTGAAGAGCTCGCGTGTGAAACAAGTTGCGGCCTACACGTAGCCTCAGGCCTTGTGATCTGGCAAACTGGATTAGGAATTACGGTATCGTTCTTGTTCGCCTGCGAACGGTTCAACGAGTAACTCTTGTACCGCCACCCGGATTAAGCGACTGCGATGTGTTCTTCGGAGGAGATTTTGCGCGTCTATACATTACGCCCCTATTCGACAAACTTCGAATTTTCCAATTGTTTAATTATTATTATAAGAGTATATATGTATAATAAACACACACACACACACACACATATACACAGGACGCCTCCTTTATCCTCGACGCTTACAAAACTTTTCAGCAGTCGGAGGAGGAGGATGATGCGAAGTTTTCTCGATTCCAAAAGCTTTCAACTTTCTACATGAAAATTATAAGGAACGCTCTGCGCCTTCTACGGATTACGCGTCTAGAAGTTAATTTACGACAAAGGGAAAATATCGACTTCGTATACCGTGTTTTAGGTGCCTATGTGCCGGTGTATTTCGTTATACAAAGACTGTTCGATATCGTTGAATAAACAATCGGCGTAAACTTGACTTTAGATATACTTTTATACGCTCAAATTCAATAGCCATCTGTCTAACTGCGTTGATTCACGCGTATATCAGAAATACGCCAAGCGAGATAATCGCGGCGCGACATCGCGTACGTCGGGTGGCTACCGCAGCGTAATGCTTGATCCAATTTGCTACACTTGCCACAAAACATCTGCTTTCGTTATTGACGCTATGCAACGTCTTGTTTAGCAGGTTACCGCATTTGTTGTTGACGTTACGCGCCTACGTTATTAAGAAAGCTATAATTGGCCGAGCCGCGACTCGGACACTAATCTCTCTAACTAGACTTACCGCCGACTCAACGTCACGTACTTATCAACTATTACGCTGCCTAACGCACGCGAATCTTATATAGGCACGCACGCCTGCGCGGTAATAAACTGTTTAAATTTCAGAAGCGTAAGACGGCGTAGCGAACACAACAACAATTCCGTGCTAGCTGATATGATTGCCGAGTTAAGTAGTTGAATTATAAACTTAATCGAGGTCGAGGTTTTCCATACGTATCTATAAATTTTCTGTGATTTATCATAGTCAACGGCGAACAACGGATGATATCGGTGTAATCTCAAATCAGGTTACATCATTTTGTCCAAACGGAAATTCAGCTTCTCGCGATCTTTTCTTATAAAATTCACGACGTAGATGAAGATGTTATTCCAAGATCTTGCAATTAACGCTCAAGTGAACGAAAGTTTCACAAATTGTGAAATGCTGGGTCCCACGTCACCTTGGTCTGCTCTCATACTCGTTGTCAACCGATCTCGTCCCTGACTTACGTAATTCACGAAACTCTATACCTTAGCTCGAAAGATGATATTTTCGAAACTGTAACACACTGCGTAACCCTGTCCAACCTTCTGAAATATATCTTGTCGAAATTTTTATACCTTGTCCACCTTGACTACATTCAGCCAATTCTATATTTCTCCTCGTATCGGCATCGGTATCGGTACGTAAATTCCCGAAAACGAAGAAACGAGGAAAAAACGAATGAAATCCAGGTATGCGGAGTTGTTGTCCGAGCCAATTAGCGTTTCCTCGTGTCTTACTGACTCTGAACGTACACGCGGTTACCGAGGGAAAGCCGAACGGTGCATGTCTGGACTCGACTGTACATATACGGTCCTGAGGTGGAGAACGCGGGGGAAGCCGGGCGTGTATCCCTCGGGATAACATGTCCCACGTAATAAAGGATCACCCGTAGCGACGGAAGGATGCCATAATGATAGCCGAAACATAATTACAAGCAGTAGAATCCGCGTGGGTACCTATACATATAGGTACATGCGTGTTACACGTATGTGTATCTCCAGCGGTTTATACATGTTGACCCGCAAGTCCGCCGCGGACGGCGAGTGGCGGGTTCGACCTCAAGCCAGACTCGCCGGTTGTTTAGTCATTTTCTCTCAATTACGACCAGTCGCTGTTTGTAACGAGTAATTGAAATCTCGCCGGGAGCAGTTCGACCCTTCAACCCGTGGTGAATTACGATTCCGGCTGTCAAGCTGTGCCGCTAAATTTTAAAGCTATGTACCCGAATATAATTATTGTCCCGCCTAGAAATTCCGATAACTTCAACACCCTCCTCGGTTAAGATCAATTAAAGTCAAACTTTGCATTTCTTGTATTTTCAATGTTATCGTTAGCCAAGGTAAATTTTTATCGCTAAATATGCCGGACATCGTCTTCAAAGTCGTGTATATATTTTCGTCGACCAAGTCAAAGCGAATACATATTCATCCATTCTGGTGAAATTTCGTTCGCAAGTTCAGTTAATTAAGTCGAGTGAATAATGTGTGAAGCAAAGAATAATGGTAAAGAACATTGATCGAAGTGAAAAAAAAATATACCATGATAATTGAGACGCGCTCCTTTTCGGAAAGGTGCAAAATGAGCTAGGCGAAATCAACTGCAGTAGATCAGCAAAAGTGATAATCCGAGATAGATTATTAAATCGTTAAAGAATTTCCCTCGTACCCAGAGAATTCCCTCTCTTTCATCGGAGTTAACGTACCGTTTGACAAGGGTCTAACATAAGAGACACGGCTATACACAGAAGCAGAAGAGTAACGAGTTCATGACTATGGGACCGGGGCATCGGGCACGCGCGATGCTATTAAGAAATCGTCGTCGGGAAGAAGGACGGAGCTGACAATAGGTCAGAGAGAAGGAGTTCGAGACTCGACGACGATGTCGACGAGGCTTTGGGACACCGAGTGAAGGAGTGATCGTTATATTTGGGGCGGCCGTGCCGGGACGAACGCTTGTCGCGGGGCAATCTAAATGCAGTTGGTTCCAATATAGTCGTTCCGATGAGTCCCCGATAAATTCGTTCCGGGAACGAGGCTGCGCCCTCGTCATGGCGCGTTAGGCGAACACGCGACAGATAACAGACGTTTGGAGACGAGCCTTTCAACTTCGCCGAATTTCAAATTCGTCCCCAACACCCGGGAATCCCGGTTAAAAATATAAACGTCATCCCGGTTTTACGTCCTTTATTTCCGATTCATCATAAAGCACCGGCTATTTCCGCACCCGCTGCAGTCTTCGTTTGTTTATTCAATTTCAAACGCTTTTATTCACGCTGCCGTCACCGTTGAATCAAAGGTTTCTGGTACCTACTGTCAAAAAAAAAAAAACATTCGTCAGATGGAAGGAAACTTTTCACAACAATTGCTGCAATTGATACCAACTTCATCATTACCTCGTGGAATGATATAACTTTAAGCATTCACTTCCGAGAATAGTTATATCGCGTGCGGATGATTTTTGTAGCGTGTTATTATTACATATACCTTGTGAGAAATAACGTTGCATAACTAAAAGTTTTTCAAAATTATTTGCATTGTATACATGCGTACAATATCGACAGGTAAAACTTTACTCGTTATAGTTTCGCGTAATAGGACTTTCGAGAGAAGAAAAACTTCGTCGATAGTTGAAATAATGAATAACTCGGACGTCGAAGACCGATTGTCTGACACAAGGGGAGCTACCGTACAATAATGAGCGCTGAAAAGAGCGTCTCAATTTTTTGTGCTTGATTCTATGACTTTTGTCCTGCCGTTTTGCTCAGAGATGGGCAGCCTGTAAGTACATTTGTACTTAAAATAACCTTAGTAATTACGAAGTACATTATACTTATGTATTCGATATCGTCTAAATATCGAGTTTTCATGTACTTCGCACTTTGTGGAATATAAAATACTGAGTGCAAATATATTTCGCACTTTTTGAAACAGACGATGCTAAGTACAAGTGTATTTTGTATTTCGTGAAATGGAAAATACCACGTACCAATGTATTTTGTACTTTGTGAAATAGGAAATGCTAATTAAAGTCGATGCAAAGACTTACATGCTGATTCGGCATTTTGTGACATTCCTAAATACCTGAAGAATACTTTGTATGAGAAAATTATCACGTGTTAATTCAAAATAGTAAAAAATAGTTGCAACGTAAATTTTTGAGAAAGAATTTGTTTATTTTCGGAAACATATAACAGTAAAAACAATATTATATACATCAATAAAACATCTGCTAGCATGACCGATACAACCGCGTAAATTTAAAATGATAAAATCACGTATACTAATGTTTAAAAGAGAAAAATACAATTTCCTATTTCTCGATTTATATACTCTGTACTTACAGAGCATTGACGAGTATTATAAGTACCTCAATATTGTTGTACTTTGAAATTACTCGAATTATAAATAAAAAGTACATCAGTACTCATTGTCAGTACTTATTGCATTGCTCGATACAAAATCCATTTGTACCGTCTGTAATTGATAATTTGATCAGTACTAAGTAATTTTTACTTCTGTACTTTAGACTCAAAAAATACAAATATATCCATCCCTGGTTTTGATACCTCGTCTGCGTTTCGCCAAGTAGAATAGTTCGAAATCAAGTGATTTCATTTCGTCTCAATCGATAAACTAAAACGCCGATTTACCAAATCAGAAAGATCAAAGAATTCGATTTATAAGCGTGGGCTTCTTTGAAAAGAGGGATCTCGCGTTCGTCGAAGGATATATTATAATACAAGCTCTGCACACTGCACCCCTCGTAAAGTTGTACAAATAAAAATATCTTTTTTATCGTGGAATCCCGAGGCTGTATCGGATATTGTGAAACGTAGAGATTGTGGTTGAAAAAAAAAATGGATCATTTTCGTACCAGACTGATTTCCACATAGACATAGCCGTAAAGCGAATGTTTTCGGTAAAAATGGGTGTAAACGCGATTCGAGTATTTGCAAAATCCGCGTATTCAATCAAACCCCCGGCATGACTTTACCGAAACGTTTCGCCGACCGTTTTCGGTAATTCACCCCTGAATTAGCTCGGGTATATACGTCCATCGAAAAGAGCCCACCTCACCCGGCTCGGTACGCATGCGATTGAAATCAACACGCAATCCTCCTCCGTGGTCTGTATTAAACACGACACCCCGTGTATATCCCTCGTGTATCCGTGTAATACACGCGATACCGTTAATTAGGAGACAATGCAACATGGCAGACACTAGCCACACATACCGGGACGCGGGTACGGCGTGGAATGGTTTCGAGATGAATCCGCCCGTCCATCCGTCCGTCTGTCCGGCGGTTCGCGGAGCCGGAGGGCAGATGCGGTCCTTTCGTGGGAACGAACCGTGCTGTCCCCCCCCGGGTTGCCTTAGGGCCAGTATTATCCCTCCGTCCCGGAGTGATGAGTGGGATGAGGCGCGTTATCGCGTGATACGTTATATAAATTACGAAACATACATTTTCTCTGTTGCGAAACTGTGGACAAGGGTCATTCCGAAGGTTCATTAATTTGATTTAATTCTTCACCTTCCCGTCCCCCGTTACGCACGAACAATTCCACTCCAGGATTTCTCGTTTTATACATATGATTACAAAAATGAAACTAACGATCCCCCACCCCCCTTCGTCATTTCCCCCATCAAAAAAAAAAATTATCGCGCTTACTACGCTGGTCCGAATTCTCTGCAATTCGAGGATTAATGCCGCGTACAGAACGCACTCGGAGAGTTTTCACATTCCGAAAAATATAGAGGGTGAAATAATGGAATGTCTAAACAGTCTGCTGAAGAATCAAAAAAAAAAACAGTCAATTCACTGGAAACTGGAAAATTCTTGCCCGATGAAATGTCTCGTGAGCTGATTCGCAAGTTTTCAAGAAACTTTTCAGAATCACGTAGGTATACGAATAATTTTGTCAGGTTCAATAAGGAAAGGAAAAATATGAGAAGAAATGCCAGCCATAAGTTAATGTTCATCCTTCAAATCTAGGTATCTGGTCTCTTTTCTGACGATAATTTTTCACACGTTTGACAAGGGCACTTATCGATCGTCGCTTCTGTTCATAATATTTGCAACAAAGTATTTAACGTCGAATTGACGTGAAGCCGGATAATCGAAGGGGAAAATCCGTGGCGATTGATTGCGATTTCTTTTTCGTCGAGAACCAATTTCAAGTAAATTCGAATAATGCAACGGCGAATCGTTCCTACGAGAGGTAGGCTTTGGTATTCAAGAAGCGAACGCCGCCCCTCCTCCGCCCCGCTATAGAGCCATCTAATCGCGATATCCAGCCTCATCCGACGAGAGGGGTGGTCGTCCTGCATCCGTGCTAATGAAGACAGACTTACCGCGGGAATCGACGTCTCGCACTACGAGTCACTCGTGAATTAAGATCGGAAAAGAAGTTTGAACTCCGACTCGGCCGGGTCACGACATGCTGGAATTTCCATATTTCGATCGAGTTGCATTATTCATAACGATAATAGCGAGCTATAATTCTTCTTGAAATACTCCGTTCCGCGATAGCGAGCAGGGCAGGGACGTGATGGATTTGAAAAATTTCCTCAAGAGTTGAAAACAATTTTTCCACAACCGTTCCGTGCAACAACGCTACGCTATATGCGATATATTATCGTGCATATTATGTACAACAACTCAAGTGATACTTATCGATATACCGCGTTGAGAGCGGAAGAAAGTTGCACCATAACGTTTTCTTCAAATTTGCTCCAGTGTTTTCGAGAATTTTCGCTCAAAAGCCCGAGTTGTCTGACGACCTGTCGATGTTATACGAAAATTCTCAAGCGTAGTTAAAAAATCTGTACACTTCGATAAAATCCCAAATCCAAAAGGTCGCGTCGAGACGATATTCGCAGAGCGTCGCGGCCTCGCGTCCTCGGTATCCTTAATTCGACCCGTATATCGCGGTTTGAAATTTCCACCGCAAGATAGGCTCATCAGGGACGCGGATAGAGGGATAGTCGCCAACGAAATTTGTCAAATAACCAAATTAGAGGGTATATAGAATATTCAGCTTGTCTATGATCACTTGGTGCAAACACACTGAGGCTAGAGTCGGTTTTACAGTTGCACGAGAAAGCTACATCGTGTGGCCGGGGGTTCGTTGTGCGGGCGTTCGCTCTAATATGTATATTATACACGCGTCGTCTCCAATCAAGCCAGTATTCACGTGAAATTCATGAAATTATAGTCACGTGCCAGACAGCCATGCAGGCAGCCGCAACCGGAGCTTGTGTATCGTTCCGAGTTTCACTCCACTCTGCAGATGGATACAACGTATAATGGCGAGATCGTAAGTGGATTGCGACGTTTGTAATTTCTCCTTTGTCAAATTATCCGCATCTAACAAGATGACGGAGGTTATACTAGACTTGGCCAAAAAAAAACGAACAATTTTTTTTTAATGCCGGGTCGATCATCAATTGCCGACGCTGCAAAAATTGGTTCTGGCACTTTCCTTCCCGTCCAACTCACTTGGGAAAACTTGCGGATTCCCACTCCTCTCCGTTCTCCTCGCAGAGTTCATCAATTTAATTACTTCCATTTCTTCAAAATATCATTTGATTCTCAGCCTCGATCGTCCCCTCTTTCTTCTACAAAACAAAGCCGATCTCCGATGTGATTCATGTGAACTCTGAATATATTGTATACGGTGTGCAAAATAATTCGGTCGTTGCGATAGAAAAATCATATTCTCATATTAACCATCCGCAGGTTTTTCTACTGGAGATCAAGGATGTCTCTGTTGAAAATCTCGGTAAGAAAGAACCTAAGTGATTGATACTAGTATCTTTCAAAGTCGTGAAAATATTCTTTCTAAACAGTTAGTCAATGGCAACACGAAAGAGGGTTCGTAATCGTAAACAGAAGTCGTGAAGCGTTGTCGTTTATTTTCACGCCTTCATCCGATACGGCAAATGGACATAATGAATCCGATGAAACAGATTAGAAGTAAAAAGCGGCAGGTTAGGCGCCTGGTTGTAATTGGAGGTAAATTGAAAACAGGAAGTGGGAGAATCCCGAGAATTTATGTCCCTCGAATCCCTCCCTCCTCCTTTCGGTATATGGGAGAGTGAGTAGTTATACGTTTCTCGTTTCTCGTTTCTCGTTTCTCGTAGGCTTGGCCCGGCGTCGGTAGGTCAGACGGACAGGTCCGGATAGCCGTGATACAAGCCTATCACCCCTTCCCTAATGTATTCACCCTTTCAACCCCTGTAGACAGTTGTATGCCCACGACAGAATGGCCATTTGTTGGGCACACGCCTCAACCCCAAAGTAGATACGTACACAAGATCATACGACCAGATATTGGAGCGGCCAAAGGAATTCGAATACACCGACACTTCTCCGTGTCAAATTAGCGTTCACAGATTAGCCAGGAGATTTTCTGTTCTTCAAACTTTTTGATCTCGTAGTTTTGCAGCAGCTACGAAATGCGGGTGTCACTTTTGCGTCTCCATTATTCCAACTTGAGAGTTATGCTTTCAAATAGCTTTTCAAGTCTTTCCTTAAACTCCGGTGAAGTGAATTACACCTTTAAAAAAGTAACAAGAAGATAAGTCGAAACTCAACTTAAGGCGGTTCCAAACTGTTGATAAATCTGCATCGCTTAAACGTGAGCGTTGTAACAAACACTTCCAGTCAGTATCTTCTCTGCTTTTTTCTCAGTTCGAAAGAAAGAAGAAAAGAAAGAAGAATTCGTTGAAAAACCTTCATGTGAGCATAGATTTTCACTGAACCCAACCCAACCCAACGCAGCCAAAACCAATCGATTGGACAAGGATTGTTTAGCTTTCCCTCGCTGAATGGGTGCCATGGTAATTTGGAGCCTCGTTTCTTTCCTCCGTCTCGATTCACCCAAAGTACATTACGAATGCACGCCTCACGCAGTTCTGAATTTACAAATCCCGTACACATGCGAGTCGCCGTCACCGAGTGAATATTAAACGTGCGGCACGCGTCGCTCCGCGTAACGCTGTTACGCATTTTTTAAACCATTCAATTCGAAGCTCAAGGGCTATCGCACACGTGCTGATGCACTTCGCCCACAGTTTGTACTGCCTACCGCAGCCTCTGGTTTGTTAGCGGTCTTGTTTGAGGTTTCAAACCAAGCTGATTAATTCTCATTACGCATCCTTGTTCAGTTTCTGTATACAAATTAACGTTACTGGCAACTAGCCATTGTCAACGCGACTGGCGTAACTCGGCCTTGAGACATGTGAAAAAATACACTGCAGTCAGCAATGTGATTATTTTCAAATAAGATCCATTTTCGGATCGAACAATAAAACTCGGTGACGCGATAAATAAGATCCAAACTTTGTATCATTTTGGTTTACGTAGAGAAAAGTTATCGAAAGTCATTTATTTTCACACGATAGAGTCGTCGTTTCTAGGGAGTTGAAAACCCTTGAGAGCGATGGTAATTTCTTCATTTTTGCACATTGTATAGCTATTGTGAATAAATTTTAATGATCATTGAACAAAGCTTGCTGATTTTATACAATAATCTTAGAAATAAAGGTCAGCAGAAAGTAATAAAAGCGTGATTGAATACGAAGTGTAAAAAAAAACCTCGCAATATCGAAATAGCGAAAGGGCGATGCATGTCAATGTAGCATAGGTTGTTTTTTCCTTGCTCTTTCCCTTCTTCGGTCGCCCCTGCAGAATTTTCGTTTTGCGCGAAGCAATTCGTCGGACACGCCCCGAACCGGGTAGAAAATTACTCTGCCGAGTCGGAGAACCGCGTTGAGTCAGACCCTGAGCAATGAAATATCTAGGAACCGATTCTAGCCGGCAGCAGTTTCACTTAGCGACCCCCAAGGCCAAGGGGACCTCCACCTCCCCGTCCCACGGCGTTATGTTCTATTACGCACTATTTTTCACACACGCAGGCGTGCATGCACGCAACGATTAGACCTATCAATCCTCGACAGTTTCGCCTGGGGAGTGGGAGGCACTGAGAAGTGGAAACACGGCAGTCAAGGGTTCGGGATACGATACGCAATGTCAGACGGAACGAGGGTTTGGGAAATCCAAGGAAACCACCTAAGGGAATTGGGTGCCAATTAGAAATGTCTGCCGGATCGATAATTTTCTCTCTATATGCCGCTGCTGTTGCTCCTGCGCCAGTCACACGCAGTTCAGACTCTGCTTTAATTACCCCTCGACGACACCTGTGGCTCTTCATCATCGTTACGAAACTCGTAAAACAGTTTTTTTCCCTCCTCTCTCTGGAAAAACCATCGCAGGGACACAAATTAGAGTACCGAAAGAAAGATAACATGTTTAAAATTGAAGACTAACGTTTTGTCGACCGAATCGGATAGTGTTTGTTTATTAGAGATGCGATTGTACGATACATGTAATACTGCATGTATGAAGATAATAAAAAAAACTCTATTCGATCAGCACAGTTGTTTGATCAATTAATTTTGTTTAAGTGGAAAAAATGTTTCATCTTTGTGACAACGGTACTGTTTTTCGATCAGACACAATTTATCCGCTTGACAGTTGATTGGCGGATAGTTGTTGACCAGAACTAACGAAGACGTAGAATCAGTTACTAATAGCGTCAGATTCTTTGATCCCGATGTTTTGTTTATCCCAGCTACAGGATAATCAGTCCGAACTCAGCGTTCCTTCATCCTGTCTCAAGTTACGCGTCGCACTCTCCAATTAAACGGTAATCACAAACAAAAATAAATCTCATCGTTTGGGGGATAAAATTCTATCGAAACTTGAACTGACAAAAGCAATTCTATCTCATTCGAAGAAACAAATCCAAGTTTATTTCAAGTACGAATATGTGAAGGCTGATCGTACCGATTTTGTTGAGTCTAGAGAAACTTTGTAGGCAGTTCATTTTACGATCGCAGATGCTGGCTCGCGGCGGAGCGAAGGTTCGGTGATGAACGTCAAAGAAACGGATCCCCGATCTTAATCCAATTGTAAGACGTTGGAAGTTACACATCAGCTGCAATAATTCCTGTTGCGTTTTTCGGGACACCCCCTATAGAAACTGCGCAAGAGGCTGTGCGACGCCGTGCGAGCGGGGAGCGTGGAACACAGTCAAGCAATAATAGCATACTAAGGGTGAGTCTTGTAGGCGAAGACCAAGGGCTGGAAATGCTGGCAGGCCTGAGTAACGGGTATAAGAAACGTCAGAGCCGCACGAACGAGCGTTGGATTGTTTAACAAGCGTTGGCGTCGAGGAAAAACGTCCGTCGACACTGAGCGGGGAATCGAATTACTTCGGAAAATAATGGACGCAACGTTGACAACAGAAGCTTGACGAGATTGGAAATTTTTCGAAAGAGTACCGCAGTAGCAAGTCATCCGAACAAAATGGAACGCTCGAACGCGGAACCTCCAGGGCGATTCATCATTCAGAAGTTTATCGACACCTCTGCCAGACGAGGTGTTTGACGTGTTTTGGTGAATTCAGGTTAGTTCGTAGCCTTCGCTATCCGCCCGCCCACCGCCGCCGCCAATACTCGAGGCCAGAAAACTCGAGACTGATCGAGATTGATGCTCCGGATCAGAGAAGTTCGTGGGCAAAATTAGAAACAAAGCCCGGAAGGCGAAAAGCTACCCGGTGGATCGACTGCTTTGCGGATGCCTCGCGGGTGTCGCTGATTAACACTAATCAATGGAAATCGGTGAATCAATGGAAGTGATTAAAGGTCATACCGTTCGTTACTTTCCGCAGAGCAAATTAGATTCAATACGATAAATCTGTTTACGCGGTGGGGTTGCCAATTCCTTGGATAGTCCTTCCCAATCTCCTCTAATCCTTTGTACGGGCGGAAAATTGCTTCTGTAATGTTCGATTGAAGTCTTCTTTATTTCCAGTCCCACACGCCCCCAGTTTAACACGCTCGCGGTCTAATAAATAAGTTTCGCGTTGCGGTGTAAAAATGTTTCGATATAATTTATAATTGCCTCTTTGAATTGTAAAAGAAATTCATCATCGTGAGCAGAGAACGATACTTTTCCAAGTGTCAGTCTCTGTACCCAGGTGTGAAAACCGTTCCAGAAATGAGGTAGCGAACTAGAGTGGAAATACAGTTTTTTTAGTAAAGCAGAGGAAGGAGGAGGACGAGAAAAACAAGCTGAAAAAAGCCGACAAAAAAATTATTCTGACCTGTAAATTGAACGGTTCATCTATCTAACGGTTGGCCAGCCGAGCGGCTTACTTATACGTATGCGCGTTTAGTCTCGCTGCACGCATGGTGCACCCGAAGCAGTTCACGCACCACGTACCGAGCACATACACACTTTGGTAGGGGAAAAAGCTTGAAGCAGGATTTCCACGCAATTAAACAGCTGTTTACAAATAAATCCCAAAGTTTCGCTCGCTCCCTAGAGAGAAAACGCTATTGTCAGCAGCAGCAGTTCCCTTGTTGTTTTTCAAACACTGTAGTGAAATGAAAAATAGAATAAAAAAAGTGGATTAAAAATTTGCTACGGATCGCTGCGACGTTCGTTTCATATCGAAGCTTATACTTCGACCGACGCTTTCCGTATTATGTTTAGTATTCACTGTAGAACAAGATCACAACACTAATCTGTCTGGAGTACCTGGACAATTTAGAATTTCATTCGAATCTCAGACTTTCAAAAACTTGCCTTTGTTAGAGGAAGAAGTCGTAGCTTTTTGTTTGAAAGTCCCTCTGTACGGTGTTTCAGTGAAACCGCAGAGTTGTAAAACGTTGGGAAGAAATAAATGAGAAATGAGAAGTAGGAGTGTTGAGACGCATACCAAAGGTACGGTTAAAAGTATCTCGAACTACGGCATACTTGGGCGTTCACTGTTCTCGGAATAATGCATATGGCGTTGGCGAACCGTCGCGTGTTGGAACTCGGAACGGAGCCTGTGAAACGGGCCTAATCGGGCGACAAGTTCGAGATATCACTGGGGGTTGGAGCAGAGGCGTTACACGAGGTGCTCGGTTCTTCTTGCACCCGCGGCACTTATCTCCGCAAGCCCGTCGCCCGTTGCGAGTGTACGTTGCCTCACCGCGGAATTGAGTTATACCAACGGATTATAGTTGACCGGTTTCGTCCTGCCTGCGCGAGGAATTGCCTCAGCTCCATCCGCTCCAAACTTAATTACTTTTCGAGCTTTCATCCTTTTTAAAAAGTTATTGGACCTGGACGGTTCGGTGGTAGACAACGGGAGGTTGACGTCAATTAGGCGCAACCCGTCCAGCTCTTCCGGCTTGCGACCCACCGTCGCTGCCTCGTCTGTTGCGAGCGTAATTAAGCCGAATGTCCGGCGCAGATGCCCCCGAACACCGGTCCATCCCTTGGTTCCCGCACTGATAAGTGCCCACCGAAACAAGCGCTGCACTCGACTCGCACGAACACAATTGCTCTGTTCCTCGCATTATCCGCATCGTAGAGTTTTCTTCATTCCTTCGTTCTCGTCGCAGCGGGCGCGGAACGAGTGGAGAGTTTGCAATCGTCGTTGATGGCCAGCGGCAGGGTCGATACTGATGAGAAATATGGCTTTGGCGGTAGTGTTTGCGATTCGGTTCTGCAGAAATCGATATCAGAGGCCATCTCGCGAGAATAAGCGACGTCGGAACTCCGCGGAAGGTATTCTCAAAGGGCAATATGGTCCCAGGGGAAAAGTCCCTGGTGCAGGTATAAGGTAGCCGGGAAGTGACTCTCCGGCTCAAGGAGAACTCGGAAAGAAAACTATAGGAAAGGGGTTTCCCTTCCTACCCTCCCCCACCTGATACAAAGAACAAACGGGACCGTATCGAAGGAACTTTGCCATTCCGGAAGGGTCTCGAACCCTGGTAGAGGGAACGAGAAAAAGGGGGTAAAAGAGATCCAGGAAAAACTTACTTCAGCCCCGCTCGCTGCCTTGACTCGGTTTTCGGCAACACGTGCTGCTAAGTGGTCGCTTCCTAAACCAGCCTCCGTCCGCTCCTCGCGACTGATTTCCTCCCTGGCGCCTATGATGGAACGCACGAGTGCCTCCCTCGCGAAAAGTGTGACTCCAACCAGAACCGTGTTCCCGTTGTAATTATCTCGAGCCGAGAATTCGACGTGTAATTGGGCTTCGGAAAGCAGAGATGATAGATCGAAAGAATGGAAATGTATTGTTAGATGTGTAGTGGCAGTTCGTTAATGATGCTCATTTATCAAAATAAAAATCAGCACGAGTTATTCGGTGGACAGATTAGGCCGGCATGTTGGTATCAAATCCCAAACAGGCTTCCTTGCAGACTTAGTAAACATATTCAGGGTGAATACTCAACTGTATACGACATTCCGGTTACATGAGCTTTTTGATGACCAGCGTCAATTTGAAGAATTAGTAGTTAGAAGCTCCTCCATACAAATGAATAATCGACCACGTCTGAAATGTGGACGGTTTAAAATAGCTTGCAATCACCGATGTCTACAATGTTTAATTATCAATGAGGTTACTCAACAGGGTTTCCAGATAATCGATGACTAGACGAATCGCTGCCATTGGATTGAATTTCATCGACCAGGTTTGAAACCGGCCGAAAAACAAAATCCTCTTCCAGACATTCCCGCGGTCGTGGTATATCTACTTTCGCTATTTCGTGTATCTCCTTTTTGGATGTGGACTGAAGCAAAGTGACTTTTGACTCTCCAGGGACGGAAAGTGAGAGACGAGAGAATCTCATAACATTGCAGCGCAGCTCTTCAAAGTAGTGTACGTTGATCTTTTGCTGGGCAGAGCATCTGGCTCCCCGAATTACGCAACTACAGAACGTGGAATTTCACCAGCCACAGCTGGATATGCATTACCCACCCTCGTCGATTCGCGAAAGATGAAAGACGAAACAATTGGGTTGTTTTGAAAGCAATCTCCATTTTTGATTTGTATAGTATGCACAGAATCAGAAAGTAACGGTATATACCTATGGCACACTTTCGTATGATCCGTAAATTCTTCGTATTCTGGATGAATTCTGGGAATTTATCAGACTATTTCGATTCATACTTTCCATAAGGAGTTTCTCGTGCCCCTTCGAGTTTTGGCGTGATTTTTGAATGATTCTACGCAGCTTCGACTATACATCAGCATGGATACACTCGCCCCGATTGCAGGCGAGACTTGACAGGCCTGGTAGAACTCTGAAAGGTACGAGGCGAGTTTTTCCGCCGCTACTTTTCCTCCCTCTTCGACTCCGGTGAGTGCCTCTAGAGAGTACGAGCCTCGTCGAGCCAAGGGGAGCTTCTTAAAATTCTTTTTTGTGGCTTCTTTTATTTTTATATTTCATATATTTTTTTATTTCTGCCATGCTAAAAGCTCATATGAACTGCTATTTGAAGACGGATACGAACGGTGCGCACGACATGTTCAGATGAAAGCGCGTCTAATACGCCTACTAGCAGCAGGTGTAGATGTTATACCGGTCAGTCCAAGTTCACGGTTAGAGAGGTTAAGGAGTTTCGTATTTTAATTAACAACGTTAAACGAGCACTTCAAGTGCCCTATGCCAGGAATTAAGCAAGAGCCGATCAAAGTACAGAGTGAAGCACTCGACTGATCGTGAAAGGCGGATTTCACCTGGAAGATTAATGATCCGATTGACTTCGACACCCTGATTTGTAACTTGACGTGACGACATATTGGATTTATTGGATTTCTCGATACCACCAGGATGACCCGAGTTTAACGTAACTCTGCGGGATTAAAAATAACCGCCGCGTCACGTACGGAGAGAAACTCCTCGAGTTTCCGGGGACTTATAAGAAGAGCGAGCGGTACTAGAGGTCACCATACTGGATGAACGGTCGTTGAGGCAAACAGGAGCCTCGTGGAAAATGGTACTTTGGTGTTTATTGAAACACGGGATATCGGAAAACGGTGGCGATATTGGCATGCACCCCACGAAATTCCGCAAGCCCCAGCGACCCAACGACGACGAGCGATCGAACACTCGTGCCCACGTGTAAGGAAGGCGAGGGTGAAGAGAGGCGGTTGGGGCGGAGAGGAATCCTTCCAGGACGAGGAGGAGAGCCACCCCTGCCCCCTCTGCAGGACTCCGTGAACGTAATCCCGAAGCGAGTTCTCGCAGCGCCAGATCCCAGCTGCAACGGTGCCGTTTTCAATTGTTTTTTCCCCGTCTTCCCGTTCCCGGCAGACATTCGATTATTTTTTGTCACGACTATGCCGGGTTGTTGGATGCCTTTGCATGCGGAATTGATCGGCCGGGATCAGTTGTCGTTGAACGACGTCATTGTCGTCTCGACGATGCACGCCGCGAAGACGTTCCTCCTTGGTGTAGGCGAGAGTTTGCCTCAGCTGCTCGGGATGTCGGGGAAGCTAGAAAGCGGTGGCTTGCCAAGGAGGCGGTGGTGGTTTCTCTACGTCATTCTTTCGTATCATCCGACGGAAATATTGTGATTTATTGTGGATCTAAGGCTTTGCGACGTGGAAAAAATAGGATTTGATAAGCTCCTCGATACTGTCCTCGTAAATCTTGGAAAGAAGAATATATGACGTATGCTCAACCAACTCTCGTATTCGAATTGACGCCCGGAGACTTAGGCACAGGCTTACCAGAGTTATGTCCCACTATATTCTCTCTACTATGTTTCCACAGAATGCGTGTTTTGCTTTAGAGATATTCAAAAATGGAAATACACCCACAACAACTATTTCGAACAAATAGCCGTGATGTTCTCAAGCGTGCCAGGAATTGACAAAAATTCAGCACTGGCAGACCCATCGAGGGAACAGAATAGGAACAGAAAATCACTTCTACTTTAGTTCAAATCAACGAACCCTGACAACAAGAAGAAACCACTCAAGTTATCAACGTGCGCAAGCCTATATCACCATTTGACATTTGCGATCAAAACAGAACATCCACGATATTCCTCTATATTTCTGTCATACGCATTAAAAGCTTAGCAAACGGCTTATATCGAGCAATATATATAGACAGTGCCGTTTGATTCCCGTAGGGACTTGGCCGACTTCCAGAAACGAATACGTACAAAAAAGAAAACGAGGCAAAGAAAGAAAAATTTCCTCTCTCTCAGCGGGGTGATATTTTTTCCTTCACTTAACGAGCCCGCGATATCGTGCTCATCGTTTGTTAACTAGGTATGTTCGGACGGGCGAACATCCCCCCAAAATTCCGGGTAGATATACATCGTACAGCAGGGGCAGCAGGTATTTAACAAGGTATTCTCCGAGCAAAGAAGACAGTAGCGAAGAAGTCGCGCGGAAGAGAGAACCAAGTTTCGTTGCTCCTCTTTCAGCGGAACGAAGAAAGAAAAATGTAAGAAACCGGAGGTAAAAAGCTTAAGCGGCGATAAAGTACCTCCCCCCCTCCCATCCCCCCCACCCCGCCCCTTACTTGTGAAAATTAAAAACAAGTAAACACATTACGCTCTTCGAGTTACCGCTGGCTCTGTTTTTCCTTTCACTCCACCTTCACCTCCATCTCCAGTTGCTGCTGCTCCTCCTCCTCCTCCTCCTCCTCCTCCTCTGTTTCTTCTCCACTCGGTATTCTCGATTGTACTGCAAGCTCGAAAACGAAACGCAAAGGGCGTAAGAAGCGGCAGCTTCGTTGCAGTGGGCGAGACTGAGAGACAATGAGAAATATTATCCCTTTTGCTTTTGTCATTCATTCCGGGATGAAACAAAAGGCATCCACCACGTCGTCGTCGCCATGTTGGCAGCAAAGTGGATCGAAAACAAAAGCCCGGTGCACCCACGGGATGACGACGACGACGACGACGACGACGACGACTACGGAATCGCGAGAGTAGGTACACACAGAAGGAACTCGACTTTCCAACGAAGGCACAGAGACACCGCCTGCCCTGCACTTCCACATGCGCCATTGTTGCTACACGGCGCGAATGTGTTTAAGCGTCCGCAAGGCGTATAGAAGAGGTAGGGAGAGGAGGATTTACACTAGTAAGAAAACAAGGTTTGCACCCCGTTAAGGAAGCTGTCCGCGGTGCATTCGCGAGTGGAAGCAATTGCAAGCATAATGCTGCATGCGAACCGTTGCGAGGTGAATTTTCTCCGTCAATGACGTGCTTCGTTCCAAGGGGATTTTGATGAATGACATTCAAACGCATCTACAGATTGTAAAATGCTCTTTACGGATCATTCTATAAGTCTACTCTTTCATAAGAATTGATTTCTCGTAGTTGTATTGCGTGTGACTGTATTTTTCGCAAGGAGATTGTGGTGAGGTTAAATGTAATTTATGGCCAAACATGTATCGAAGTTTAAAGGGAAATCGTTAATTCTCAATGAGAATCTAGAACGCTAAAATTTTGATACTCCGTCGTACATAGCATAAGCTTCATGACTTCACGAACAATTAATAACTTGAATTTTGAAGAAATCTATTCGTCATGAGTATGCAGGTAGCTACGGCTATCTTGGTTCAAATTCTACATATTTTAGTCTTGTCGCCAAAAAATCAAAAAAATCGTTCCATTGTCATTGTTCCTTTTCACACGTTGGTGGGTATACGGGGGTGGACTTCGCGCTACACAGAAGAAACGCAAAGAGCCATTCGTTCTAGTAGGTGACGTTATCGTTTTACCGGTTTAAAATTCACCCCTCCCTTCTCCTCTCGGCGGGCACGGGCGGCTTGTGTAGCTACGAATAAATCCTGAGATATTGCTAGGTAATACTGTCGCCCGCGTTCCACTACATTTCACTGGCTGTATCGGTTCACGGAAGGGGGTTCAGAAACTGTCGGAAGGAAGAGAGGAGAAAGAGAGGAGAGGAGAGGAACGGAGCGGAGTTAGGATGAAATGAGGGAAGAGTACCGACGAGACGAGACGGAAGTTTACCAGACGAGAGACACGCTTAGGTTAGGTTAAAGAGGCTGCCGCCTCGCTTCACCCTCTTCGGGGGAACTTGGTGCCAGCTTACTTTTGTGTTAAACTCGAATGCGTTGGCTAAACTTTCCGAGGTGTTCCGTAAATACGAAATTCTCCTCCTTCCGTTCTCCTCATGATTTCGCTTCTTCTTCTTCTATACTTCTTCTTTGCTTCCACTTCTCCTTCTTCCTCTTCTTCTTCCTGTTCCGAAGACGACGCAACGGTGTGTTTGTCCCTTAAGCGCTGACTCAATTCCTCCTTGGATCGCGCGAACAATTCCATCAGCTACCTTCCTTTCTTCTTCTTTCGTCCGCGATATTATTTACCAGGCACATGATCTATGGCTGATGGACTCAACTCGACTCGACAAGAACATTGTTACCGGCCCGATCTGGCCGAAAACTACCCCTCTTGATGAATCCATCAATCCCCGACCCACTCCGCCAATTACTCGGTCTACCAGATTTCACCCAGCCAGCTTTCTTTTCTTTGCCCCCCTCCCTTCCAAATTATCGTTAGACCATAATTACCCGATGTAGTTACAGTACGTCGATCCGCCAGCCAGTTCTAGGCCAGCCTAGGTTAGATTAAAGAATACCGTGCTTTCACTATCACCAACTTTTTTTTGATCAGCATACATTGCACGTGCTGTGTTCCAAAGAATTTATCAAAACGATAAATCATTTCAAATGAATTTCTAATCCCATTTACTCATCACAGTTCAACACATACGCATATACACTTAAGATTCAGATGCTAATCAATCTTGGACATTTGTCACACGCATTTTTACACTCATAAAAAATTACTCAAGGATTTCCAAGGATGAACCGGTTTCGCTGTTCATTATCTCACTGCAGGTGTTAGAAAATTGCGAATATTCACAACTTCAAAGATTCATGGTACACTTGCTACAGGTGAAAAGTTAAGCGGCTATTGTCGCACGCTTCGCATAGAGAGGCTGATTTTTCATGCGCAAAAGAAGAACCTGGAAGACAAATCGCGTCAACCAATCGCGCGAATTCAGCATAAGCATCTTTGGCGAATCCTTCAGGTGTGATTTCAACATTTGCTACAGCACAATGCGGTTCATCTCCTGTTTGTACAAATGACGTTGACCAGAATTCCTCGGTAGATCTTATCGAAGTATTAGACCTCGTTTCAAACCTTTTCTCACTTTTTAGAATTGTGTAGAAACATACACAATTATAATATCGTATTCCATGCAGTAGCAATGTAGGTGTGTACATTTTTTCGTATCCTTGCTACACAGGCAGACAATCCCACGCAATTTCACCGTGTTTCGCATCGATGACTGTAAGGGTGCGCGTCATCCCAGATACCCTGCAGCGGACAATGAGACGTTTACCCCTTAATTAGGGGCGGTTTGTGCTTCCGGTTGAAAATTAAAAGAAGAAGAAGAAAAAAAAAAAAAGAAACAAGAAGCAAAAAAGATACCGGGCCGGAAGACTGAGATAAAAGCGATTATTTCCTTACTCGGTAATCTATCGTCGTCCCCCGCAACCGTCGGCTCCTGGTTTCACACTGAAATCCTCTGCGTTGTCTATAGACAGTCGACACAACCGTGTTACCCCATATTTCTCGACTTTTTTTTTCTTCCTCCTTCCATTCACCTCGCTTTTTGTTTCAACGTACACAGCGTATATATATTTTTCCCTCCCCTTCCCAATTATAATAAATTAGCCGAGGGCTGACTGCGCGGCGTACAGAGGTAATTCTGGAAAAAGAAGAACCGAGTGTGTCAGTCAGTTGGTCGGTATATAAGGTGTATAGATACAGGCGCACCCGAGCAATTTAGTCCAAAGCAACGCCTGCTTTTTCATTTTGTTTTTACCATTTCATACGATTTTCCAGTATCCGCTGTTCATTTCGTTACGGTATACGTACGTACGTATAATACAGGATAATTAAGCACAACGTTCGTCGCTCTTCTTCGTCTCCGCGATCTTTCGTGATATAAAAATACCACTGTGCCCTGATCCCGTTTATGACACGGGACAAACAACCCATTTCCTCTTCGTAATCCTCGGGATCTTCACAATTCGAGATCTCGCCTAAGCTTACGCTCGACAGTCTCGGGCTACACTGCCTTCTTATACCTCCACGGCGCGTATGTCGGGCAGGAAAGCACTTAGAACGCTGTTTCGAGAACGGAACGGCGAAGAGGACGGAGAAATATCTCGCCCTCTCACTCGGAGTCCACAACACCTATCTGCCGTATAGCGATGCACCGCGTTATTTTTAGTCCGGCTAACTAATGCCGCGGCTTATTTGCCCCGCTGTCATCCAATATTTTCACTGATTAACTCTGTTTACAGCTACGTCGCCAGCGTTTAGTGTCCAATTTATATTTATTTTTTTCCCGCACAATGACCGCGGCGTAAATTAACGAAACTTAAGACCGCGATCCGGAGGTCTCGAGATGATAATTTATCTATAACCGGTGCGAGGGCAACACCGTCGTATCGAAATACGATTGCAGTGTTAATCACACCGAGGTTCTACCGCTCTGACTCGCGATAAAAATAAGAATGGTCCAGAATGAGCTGAAAGCTTGATTGACGATACGTCAGGCTTACAGCACGACAAATAAATGAAGAAAACTAGAAGTTGGTTCGGTTGAATTTTGTTTAAAGAGTATTTCCTTGTTATTCTGAGAGAAAAATTGAAAAAATTTAAAACTGCGTTATATCAATTTCGATAGATTTAATTTTCATCCTGCCAGAATGTATAAAATTTAGATGAAATTCACAGGATTGAAATTGTTTGCAATGTTGAAGAGATACCGTTCCGATTAAATTCACCTTAACAGACTCGACTCGGGAGTTTTTGACTCTTTGTTTTATTACTTTCCAGATTCGTAATTTTTTCATTCGATCTCGACGCCGGATTTATTGTATTAAAAAAAGTTTCGTTGCAAAGTCAAAGGTTTGCGAGCGGGAGACGCTCGACGCGTCAGGGATTAATTTGGAAAATCGGTTCTCTGCGTGGATGGCGTTGGCGGCGTTGAAATAATTCCAAGCGAAATAATTCAACGAGACGTATACACGAATCCACGAAACGAAACAATCGTTCGAGTGGCGTTCAACAATGCTTTTAGGGGTTGCCTAAGCCGCGCATTGTTCGTTCGCGGGGTGCAAGCAAGGGGCTCCTGTCGCTTCTCGGTCCACTGCACGCGATCGCGTTCGCACGTTTCAAGACGTGGGTACCACGCGCCGGGTACGCGAATCACCCCCAACGAAACCAGGAATGAAAAATAATAATAACAACAACAACAACAGCAACAGCAACAACAACGACGAGGACGACGACTATGGCATAAAGAGCAACCGCAATAATAGCAATAACAATAACGGTAGTAATATAATATTTTAATTGTCTCCTCCTCCTCCTTTATTTCCGGAAGAGAAAAAGGATACGGAGGGAGGAGAATGGAGGTGCTGTGACAGCAGAAGAAGCAGAAGAAGCAAAAGAAGGAAAACCGATTGTTCACAATATCCCGAGAGAATAACGACCAGAGAGGTATGTATAAGGAGGGCAGGTCGGTACCAATATAGGTATATCGTCGCAGTGCGAGACGCAGATTCGCAACTCGCACGACGAGATTTATATCTTCCTATTAACTGTACATAAGCGCGAAATAATCTACGTTTAGTAATTTGTCACGTGCGGTTGGTGTACGCAATTCGTTACCGCGCCGCGGCAGCGCAGCTCTTCCTCCGACTGTTCCTAACCTCTGAAAACAAATGTCTTCGTTAAGGGGGTACGCGAGCTAGCTACCTGATTGTGCACTTTGAAAAAGGCATATTCGACGATTCTTTCGAGTTTTATCGTAGACAAGAAAACTATCTCGATTACAGTTTGACTAACCGGTGATCGTCGTAACTCAAGAGCGAGCCAAAATGAAAGCTCAATTACACCACCGTACGCTGCATATCATTTGGACGGATTAAATCACATGTGAGGATAATCGCGGTAAGATTGTATAAATACTAATTTAGGTACACCTTCACTTGGCTAACCGTTGCGAATTTTTACAGGTAAGGCAGGGAATTTTGAAGCGAATCAATCCTGGTTACAGTCCTCCGAGCGAATGAGCTTAGGGTTTCAACTCCATCGTCCTCCTGGTCACTGACGGAGTATACGATATCGATAAAAGTATCCGGCGCAAACGACTCCAGAGCTGTGTGCACGATGGTAGACTTTTAGAGATATTCATCCATTCTGGGTGACGGCGTACAGGCCGAGATCCAACTGATCCTCCTCGATCCCCCGCAGCATTTTTTAGGTCTGCTTTTTCTTCTTGTCAGTTTATATGGAAAGATATCCCGACTTGAAAATGAAGCTTGAAAATTCCCGACAAAAATCAACGGTATATTGAAATTCGGTGATGGTCCGTTGTTTCTCCTTTATTTTTTTCTCAAGTAACGAAATTACGTTTCTCACAATATTAGCGTATACCTACGACAGCACTTTCTTCTTCGCAGTGAATTATTTCAATTTCTATAATATTACAAAAACAATTCTTTACACACCGCAATTTATCATATATATTTTGCTAGAAGAACGATTGATAGTACTTGTCGATTCGGAATGATGGATTTTACAAAACACGAAATATTCTAAGCAGAAGCATTGTATACGGGCAGACTTGAAAAATCGTTATACGAAAAGTAATTAAGCAATATTCACATAAAATATACACACGTGTATATATACGGTAATTGAAACAGGCAAAATTTCATCCACAGAATTTGAAAAGTTCGTTGAAGGCATTCGCAGTGTGGGTATGCACAATACATCCACGTCAGTCGTCACGTAGCGTGCAATGTAAATTGTTCAATCACAACAAGCTCAACTCCGTAAGCTCGCCCCCCCCCCCCCCCCCCCCCCCAGGCCGCGGTTGGGTCGTTCCGGATTTTCCATTCGTTCGCTGCGTGGAACTTCGGTCCCGGGAAAATATTAAATATTTTTTATAGAAAACCAATCCGTTTAGGGGAAGGGCGGTTAAGTTTGTCGGAGACTTAGTCGTCGAGCACCTCTCTCTCTCGAGAGAGAGAGAGAGACTCGAAAATATTGTCTCGCGTGTACGTGTATTACAATATTATATTATACATGTATCTGCGAGACACGATATTACAGCAGATGGTGCAGCTGCTCGTTTTATACGCTTGTTAGTACGTCGTACTTTCGTACGTAGATCGATGGTGTAGTACAGTAATTTTTCTCTTTTTTTCCCCTTCTTCTTTTCCACTTTTTTTCGATACCCTGTTTTTACCAGGATTACGCGAGTTTGATCGACCGAATACCTCGTCGTTTCGCTCATCCATGCTCACTTGTTGGTTGTTTGCTTCAAATAATCTTGCTGGAAAATTACACCTGATGATATCACCAGGTCAATGTCCTTACGCGAATACATTGGGGAGGGGAAAAAGAATTAATGGGGAATTAGTGTTTCCTTTTTCAATTCTTCTTTGTTACAAAGTACGTATAAAGAATCGATTTCATCCGTTTGGTGGAACAATTTTTCGATTCATTTTCTGTCAACCTAGATTCGTTTTCCAGCTTCTTGTACCTCGTGAGGAAATCAAGAGTAGATCATACGTCGGCTCAAATTGTCAGATGCGACGGTTGTTAGGAATCTCGTTACATTTCCTCAAACCGAGCATATAACAATCCAAGAACCGACAGGAGTTTATAGCAGAGGCCTCGACAGCAGAGCATGTAGGTCAAATTTCGTTTTACAGAATCTTTCTCTCCAGTATTCCCATCCGCGGTCAGATTTAATCCGAGAAAACTGTCGCACACGGCCACGCAGGCTGTGCACAGCCAAAGAGAAAAAGATAAATAAATGAAATTGTTTTCGCGTACTTAATTAATAGTCCAAGTTGTGCGACAAAAGATTAGACGCTAGTAACCGAAGACAATTCTTTAACCCGAACTGGTTTTCGTTCTTCTCTTCTCTTTCCTCTTCTTCTTCCTCTGCCCGGCATGCACATTAGCATATAAATACAATTCTGATACCCCCATATACAGGTGGAAGCGAGGCAAGACTTTCGTCCCGCGAGGCAAGCGCGAGGAGGGTACTTAATCTAAACTTAAACTTGGCCAGTTAAAATGTGTTCTAGAGGCTGGAAATCCGCGTCCCTTGCACTTTCCACTTTCCAGGTATAGGGTATACGTGTAATCGCAGGCAGTAACCCACATTCGAAGAAGCCGAAGCGCGGAGCGATACCGAAAACAACCCTCGAAGAAAGTCTCACGAGCGCAGGGCGGCGGTAGAAAATTCTATCCTCGGCAATGTTTCAGAGCATCGTCCCCGCGGCTGAGTTATGCGTCCTGCTTGACCCGGGCAATTTTTCAACGGACGACGATTTTTTCGAAAGGTCGGGTCGTTTGTAACACCCGGGCGAGAAGGCGCTGCGCCAAACTCACGTCTAGCCACTGACGTCTCAATACATCACGCATACACTTTCTGTTTATTCTTCATATTTCACGCGTTCGGCTCGGAATATCGCGCCTCTCTCTCCGCCGCCAGCCCCCGGGGTTCTATTCCCCATTATCTATGTATACATACCCGTTTCTACAGAGAGAGAGAGAGAGAGAGAGAGAGAGGGAGAGAGAGTCGCGAGCTGAACGCCAATAACGGAAACCCGGAAAGATGACGGGAGGCATTTTTTCGGTAGGTCAATTTGTAGGCAGCCAGTGAATCGTGTTTTTTCAATCACACGTGATATAACTTACACTAATACACTGTACGTAAATATGACCAAGAGTTAAACGGAGAGAATTGATGAACTCGGGATTCCGGGGCTTTAACAAATCTGAAAATAAGGAAGTTGCGTCGATTACCGATCTCGGCACCGAGTGTCTCGCTTGTCAGGAGGAGTATGACGATCCATCATCCGGATACTCGATCCTGGATACGAAAGTTGCGAACAACGGTTGGATCGAGTATTCTCCGTGTCGAAGCTGTCAACGTGAAAATTCAAGTTTATAGAAAACATTAGCTATGCGGTCACTGTAGTCACTGTTGCTGTGATACTAGAATAATCCAGATCAATTTTGAAAAAATTTAATAAAATGAATTTGCACACCATTTCCATAGTATACCTCTTATATATGTATATAATTACATACATTACACACCTAATATTTGAAAACATAGATGTCTTCTGAATATTTCTTCGAAGTGAGCCCGCAGTATGAAATGCCGAATCGAAAGACATCATCAACGTTCACCGCCCTCCTCTGTACATATATGCGTGCCGCTTTTCAGTAGGTACATACTCCAAGCCCCTCGACACCCTTTACACCCTTCTTCTCCGCATTACACTCTCTTAGCTACCTTCGGGGCTGACGACGCGACGCTAACCGGTGATGAAATTGAGCCTGGAGGGGCGTCGAGTGTGGACTCAATGCAGTGTCTTCCTTACGGACTCAATTAAGATGGCGGTTTTATAGAGCCCGACTACTTCCCGGTATCAGCGGTTTGATAATATCTAAAGGGACTGTGGGAGGACCTGAGGGCGCGGGGATCAATGCCTCGCGTATGTTCGACGGTCAGGACAATGATGATGCTAATTGAGCGGTGAGAGTCACTTGGTCGCTGTACCTTATACACGTGGTGCTGATTAGACGATTACTTAAGAAAACTGCACGGGAATGACTACCTGTTCTTGAAGCTGTGTATACCGCTTGATCCATTTTAACGAGCAAATACTTCATCTAAACACACACGAAATCGACGCTTCTGTCATTAATTTACATGCCGAGATTCAGAAAACTACGATTCATGTTTGCAAAAGTTATTACAGGTTTGAAGTTCAAGAACGTCCGACTATTTCAATACAATATGTACGATATTTTATAATTTTACACGGCATATTAATTTGCAGGTAAATTATCGGTTTAGTTTGTACAATTGAAATAAAAATAAATCTGGAATACAATTATGGTTGAAGGTATGATCAGAAGCTTATAAACCCCTTCGTATTACCCCTTTAACGTAGAATAAGTCTCGACGCAGTTCACAGACTGTTGCAATATTCTCATGTCAGTTGTTAATTACCTACAGCTTTGATATAAAATGTTTTTTTTTCTTGAACCGATGTATACGATACGCTTGCTTGACTTTTTTCTCTGATTTATCTAGCTTACGTAGATTCATTTTTTCGCATCCTCAACCACTGTATGCAGCAAAGATTTATTGAAACGTGACTAATTGCCGAGAGTCGAACGGAATAACTAATTAGCGCTCCGGAAGAGGAAGCTGCAGCTAACTCGCTCGGCTTAATCTTCTCATTGTTAATATTACAAAACAAGATAGGTATTACAGTAGTCGGACACAATGCGAAACGTCGTAATCCGACGAGAAGTGTTTATTCAATTGCCGCATTCTCAACCCCTTCCGCGTTCTAGTCGGTCCCGTCAACGAACGACGTCCAACAAAAATAGCCAAAATCCAAATCCCGTTCGCATTGTCGGAGAGGCGCATTTTATACGCAGAATAAACACCGGGCAGCCGTCATCGTCGCAATGCCTTACAACGCGCGCATTACGGACACACCAATGGTGGTAGATTTTTATCTAAATCGCATTACCAAAATCGGGTATAGAGGTTTCGAGGGTGCAACGAGGGGCTCTGCAGGGTCAAACGACGATTTCAACCTAACCAAACACAATCAACGCCCGTGTAAAGCGACGAACTCTACCTGCCGCGAGCTGTAAATTCTTCTTTCCGTCTTTCGTTTTGCCGCCTGCTGCATTCCCTCTGCATACCGTCGGCCACGCACGTACGACGAATATTTATAATGGGTGGAACCAACGCGTGCAGCGAGACAGGGGCACCACCTGTAGGAGAGCGCGTAGAAATGTTTATTTAATTTTATGGAGGGATTGTTTTCCGAGCCCTTAGGTGTCGGAACCGAACCTCCCGGTCCCGCAGGGCTAAACTAGCCAGCTGTCGCTCGCTCCGGCGCTTTCGAGTCGGCCGGCAAGGCAGGTAGATATAAACCGAATACCATCGTCTCTGGGGAAGATCGAAACTACCCGGGGCTGCAGCAGCCCCTTCTGCACTGATCTCTGCGATCAGGAAATTTTCCCGCTCTATTCACCCAGGTATGTACATATTAAACGATCTCACCGATTGCAACGGCACATCCTGATGTCGAAGCGCATTCACGCTTCGTGACCAGACCAAATCAAAGATTGAAACAGCGTCGGAACGGAAGAATTTGTTAAACGAACATTCCGTGTGATGAGGGAAAAATTTTAAGGAAAAACAAGCGCACGATTTCGACGTAAATATAAGGAGCGATTAGTTGAACACGTTTTTGAGTTTCATCACTCCTTTCCGTTTTATCGACGTACTTTGTATTAAACTGGATAAAATCTATTTACAAAATGTAGAAACGAGCCTTCCCGTTTTACAAATCAGCCCAAACTGTACGAGACTGGATTTAATTTCGTGTGTAAGAGAAGTCCGGAACCGAGGTAGCGACGTGGAATTATCATGAAATGGAAGTACGGAGTGCTCCGGTATTTGTTTCGAGTAATTAGCGTGTGCGGTATAATTTGTCCGGTTGATACTTAATTAAAAGGGTGAAGAGATTATCGGCGAGGTAAGGTGTCTCCGAGTTTCGTTTTAAATTAAAAATAAAATGATAAAATAAAAAGTAAAAGTATAATTCAAAGAAGATCCTTGCCTTTCCTTCGCCCGTTCCTTCCTGTGTACGCTCTATTTATTATTTAATTATTTTCTGCACAGGCTCAGGTGTGTCTGCGTGCTTCGCGTCTTTAACGTTGACACCGCAGCCATAGTTTGCTACCGCAAGAAAGGGGACCGTCCGTTTTATTGGTAGAATTAAGAGCCTTATAGCGGCTTATACTTTAATTAAGAACCAGTCTTCTTATTTAGTCCACCGGTTTTATTGGCCCAGGGGATATTTACTGCAACGACCCTTATACCGCGATCAATTTTACTTTTCGCACGACAATTTCCAATACGGCAACCGGTACGTGTAAGAATATTACACCTAGGTAGCACAGCGTGCGCCTGAAAATGGGGATAGATGAATCGTACCTCTTCATATGTTAAAGAAAAAAGATCAGAGTGAAAAACTTACAGCTTCCTGGGTGACGGATAAAAAAAATGTTGCGCAAAGAAGGTCCAAATCTGCTTTGCTGCATCTATACGTACCTGAAACAGAAAAGAGAAGCAATATTTTAGCCGACTGTATTTTTATTTTAAAAATGTGAAATTAACACTCATTTGCAGCACATATTTTACGCGGTAATGTCGCGTACACTCGTAAGCCGATAAAGATCAGTGTCAACGGTTTTGTACAAGGCATCGATTTCCTCTTTTTTTCTTCAATCCTCTATTTTGCCTCATTTTAATTCAATTTCGGGGCACCCATTAGCGACATCTGTCCAACGTTCAATCGAGTCAATCGGCCTAATTGAAAGTGCTCTAATAAAGCTCGAGTGACGGGTTGATTGAAATTTAGAGCGCCAGTCTTTGGGACTTGGCGCTGCTGTAGCGGTCGACGGGGGATTAAGATCGGTGCAGCGTGGCTATAAAGACGGAGGGAAGAAGGAAACATTTTTACCATCCGTTTTAAGAGCGACGAGAGAGAGAGCATCTTCTAAGAGCATCCTAAAGTGCTGAGAGAATTATATTTCTATCTATTTCCCGCATTACGCCGCCGGCAGGCACTTATATAACGAAAGTTTGGTCGTCGTTTTCTCTCAAACGAGATAACAAATTTGAATCTGATTTTATACGACGAGTTTGACTCAACGAGAACCGCGAGAGTGTAAGCGAACGTCGGGGGAATTCAATAAACAAGGCGATAAATCTCAAGTAGCCTGGCTAATAAGATATCAGATTATATGGTACATGCCTTCGTTTATAAATGTATATACTTATAGGTGTGCGTACAGCGAGCGAAGATGTTCTGACAAACAGAATAAAAGGAGGTAGGGAAGAAAACGAAAACCGAAAGAGAAGTTTAAAAAGAATGACAGAGAGTGGGAGGGTGAGGATGAGGGTGAGAGGGAGAGAGCAACGGTTTAAGTAAAACAAACGTTCTTGAGTTTCTCGTGGCAGACAGTTAATTATTTCTCTCTCGTCTTGGAAAATGCGAGAGGTGGAGGAAATCGCCCCCGCCTGCTGCCTGGACTATGGCCCACGTTGTATGCCGGGAAGAAGGAAGAAGACGAAGAAGAATTAGAATCCTGATATACCGCGAGCATGGAGACGAAAAATAAACGCTGCGAGGAAAATCGAGAAAATCAACGACCCAGAACTGGCTTGACGCAATTTAATATGCGCTTGAAACAAATCAAGCTAACGTGAAAATTTTATTATACCTATAGACACGCTGTTGCTGGTTGTGCTGCTGCAGCTGGTTTTTGATTTATTAAAATGTGCGGCGGTCGTTTTAAAACATTGACCTCGGTATTTTCTTGTCCTTTTTCGTCGTCTACCGAGCGCAATGTAGACTAAAATTTCAAAAAAAGGTTCCCAAGGAATTCTCAGTTTTGTTTTTTTCAATGAACTGGCATAACTTTTTCAGGAATAATATTAATTTTGTAATTGTTTATTCGTTATACAGATTGCTCAAACGATGCTCTTCATTTCGTAGAATCATTAACACAATATAATGATGCACTATAACGCTATTCCTCTGAGTTTCGTTGAGCATGATATTACGAAGGTTAAAAAAGAAAAAAAAAAAAATGTACAATCGATTAAAAACTTCTGAGAGATTCGCAGACATATCCTGTACCTCGTAAATTTCACTAGAAAATTATAATCCCACCTCGACTGAATGAGCGAAAAGCAGACGCAACGAGATGATTTGAGGATTTGAAAGAATTCGAAATTAGAATATCCGCTGGAACGCAGCTGAACTGACCCGAGTAGAGTCAACTATATGTATCTGGCGAAAGAACCGAAGACCGTAAAGCTTCCGTCTCGTTCGTCTTTTCCCGAAGTTTCGCGAGCTGCGGCAGGAGGTAAAAGTGAGGCAATTTTGTAATTACTTTTTCTCTCAGACGGTCGTTTTTCCCCCGAGCATTAGGTGCGTATGTACATACTTTAAATACGGCCATACCGAAGGCTACTTGGCGGTGTTCGTTGAGTGAAGAGATGTCGCACTCTGACAGTTCCGCCTGGTTCCCAAGGTAGGTACGTGGTATATATACTCACGGAAGAATTCCTCCGAATTGCTGCCTATACTAATTTTCTCTATCGTTGTACATATATAATGTATGTATAAATGTGTATGTACCAAAGTAAGAGGACTTGCTCGCCCCGGCCTTTTAACCCCGTTACCAGCGCGTCGTTCCAAGCTTCAAAGGCAGCACGTCGTTAGTTTCGAGTGATGCGAAACTCTCTACATTTCAATTTTTCCCAAGTCACGCGATATGCCGAAATTCCTCCGAGCCGCGGAGCGATCGGGGCCGCGAATAAGGAGGAAAGTGGCAAGTGGCCAGCTGCGCCCTCCTCTTCGGAGGGCGGAAAATGTACAAAGAACGACCCGGAGGACTTAGTCCGAGTCGATCGTCGGCGGGAGCCCGTAGAAAAGTCTGCGGCGAGGGGAGAGAAGAGATTCCGTGGGATTTAGTGGTTGGGACACCTGGGTGCATTGAGCGAACGAATTCAGCCCGCCTCGTCTCGCCCTTGGGGGTTCTTAATCCTGGCCGACGATGCACTCTCGGACGTTATTTCTTCATTTAGCAACCGCCTGCCCCCCGCCGGCTTAATTCACTTCATTGTAAGCAACGAGAGACCGTATAATACACTCGGTCGCGTCTATTGCAACCACGGAAATAAACTTCCACGTTCCAGCACGCTTCGCTTACTTCGGCGGTTTCACGCGCTCGCGCCTTTCTTCTCCTGCTTCTATTCGGTTGTCCGGAATCTAGAATCATCCGTGCGATTTTTTGGAAATGCTTTTTTTGGTGACAACTGCACCGACTGAAATACAGCTTCCATGGCTTTGACTTGATCGAATCACGTATCGGAAGACCGATTCAAAAGCCATTCTCATATGGCGAATGCACGTATTCTAAAAAGAGAATTAAAAAAAAAAAAAAAAATCTGACTATCAGCACCCAAAATCGTGAGAGAAGTATGCGTCAGAGAGGTAAGAACAAAGTTTGCCCGTGACCAAGCATCGAGTTAGCAGGAAGCAGCAGCCATAGAGAATCGATATACCTACCCGCGGGGTGCAGCAGAGCGATTCGGCTCTCGAAAAAGCGCGTACACCCGGCTTCCGACCGGGGCATTTTTAATCCCGTTCCGAAACCGTCTGTTTTCGACTTATCGTTCGGAGTCCCCGAGGCGATGAGCGCTCTGCGCCAAAGCTCGGGCCGTACCTCTCCGGCTACGGATTTTCCAGCATCGAATTTTTCATCGTAGATTTTTGGTGAATGCCCCTTAATTTGAGTAGCAGCGCCAGGTTCGCGAGGCGAACAGACCGTCGAACAGGGCGAGGAAGTGAGAAGGAAGCATGACGGAAGGGTGTTTAGCCTCGAGCTGGGGCCGCTCTCTCGTTCTCCGTTAGAGAGCCACCGAGGGGTTGAGAGGGTTCTTGAATATGAAACATTGCAAAGCCGTATCCACCCGCCCACATCCCGAAGCCCGACTCCCCCGAAACCCTTCCGCGAAAACGGGAGCGCACATCGACTGTTAAACGCGCTTCAAAGCATCACGATAAGCTGTCGCTTTTCATTTCTCAAACGATAGATGTCGCGGATGCTTGACCTCGCTGCCGCTTTAAAAACGGAGGGTGATCAGTCAGCAGAGAAATTTTTATCGTTCGCGTATACGTTACGGATGCGTTGACACGTTTTTTTACATCCTTACTCTCGCGCCAATCGCTTCACGTCCGACTCACAGTCGGAGGAACGCGTCGTCGTCCCTTTAAAGGTCCGCAGACGCGGAGTTAAGTATCTCCAGGTGAGGCCCCTTTTTTCGGGGCTTGTGTTTCACTCTTTTCTCCCATCACCTGTCATGATTTGCACTTTCTGCTTTCGAAGGCCGGGTGCACAAAATGAAGATGTAACAGAGAGTGAACTTGCAGGTGAAAGGTTCTAACCCCGTGTCCAGGTTCAATCCCGATGTGTTCGATACTCGTAACTTCGATATTATATGACCAGGTTTTATCGGAAGGCTCGAACAGTTGTTAAAAATTTGACGATAATAAATTTCAACGAGTGTTTCTAAGGCAGCGTAAGACCAGAAAAATATGAGTTTCATGGTTGTTAAACCTGAAATATTCATTACAGAGCACATCAGAGATAAACCGTCGAGTATTTGGCTCGAATGGTTTCACGTGACACGGTAGCTACATCAGTTATATCTTTGCAAAGGCTGACAATTGACGGTCGTTAGATTATAAATCCTGGGCCATAACCCGAAAACTAGATATTAATCGTGATATTCGGAACACAATTGGCAATAACTCATGTTTGAGTATTTCAAGAAAGAACAAGCGGACCGCCTCAAACAAGTGATCCTCGGTGATAAAGTAAGGACAGTGAAGCACTAAAAACCAGCTACTTTACGGCGATTGCCACCTTTTGTGCAAAGCGTTGCACGCAATCGCCTCGCCTTGTCCTTTCTGAAGGTTCCTCGTGACCCGTGCCGCACAATTTCAAAATCCCCGTCATAAACTGCCCCTCTTTTTGCTCACCCACCGTCGCAGCAGCGTCATGCTTCGAATGAGCCCCGAAAGAATTGCACGGGACAACCGGCCGGGCGTTTTATTTACTTTGCCTGGCGTAGTAATATAATGGGTGGGTTCGCCTAGGTGAGTAGGCACCTAGGCCGCGTACCCTACAAACTACCAGATGGCTACAAATTATTCGCACGATGCAATTGCGCAGTGGCAGACCCTCTCAATAATGCATTTGCCTAGCCCAACATTAACTATAGGGGTTAATCTATTGTTAACGAAGGATAGTTATAATTCCATCAGCGAATAATTTTATACGCCTAGCAAAATTTACCAGCCTCGTCTTATATGATCCGGTTATGCGAACATTACCGGAGGGCGAATAAAATTTTTTTTACGGTTCTGAAATCATCATCGTTATCATCGTTACTGACATTAGTTATCCATCTAACGGTTTGAAAATTACCCGATGGCTATTACCGTCCAGGCATACCATACGTATCGCTGAATATGATTCGTCTGATTATTCGTAAGTCAGTTTTCCGACGACGAATTTTTTCGATTCCGAATAATCCATTATTTCGGATAATAAACACGCGTTGTTTGATGAAATCATTCAAGTTTATATTCGTGATACAGTAATCGGACTGTAATTTTCCTACGCAATAAATCATTTTCTTAATTCCTTTCATAATTCACTCGTAACACAGATAACATATCTAATTGTTCAAACACGTTTCTATTGGAGTAAAAACTTAACATACGCGTAACTGATTGCACGTGATCTCCAAGATCACCATATGTATGTGTATCATGTATACACAAATTGATACACAAGTGACCCTGAATCGTTTTCAACGTTGAAGCATTAATCACAGAGTCATTGAAAAGCTTCGCTTCATAATGAAACATTATTGTTACACCGGGCTTCAGGATGGGGTACAACAATGCGAAAGAACAAAACGTCGACGGGGAGAAATCCCGAAAGTCAAACTACCAACAGTTAAAAACGTAGAAAGACCGTAAATACGAAAAGATGACTTGAGGGAAAATATGATTTGAGAACGTAAAAATGTATAAATAAATTTGTACCGGCATTTTTTTTTTTTTTGATTTTTTTGAGAATGACCAAGATTACGAAGGGCAAAATACTGAATTGCGAAAATACCGAAGAGTCAAAAAGTCGACTTCGAAATGTCAGACTAGTGCCTTTGTCGAAAATCTACGAATCCGAGTTTATCAATAATGACTGACCAGACTCGAAAGGTCGCAATTCCGAAACTCACTAAAGACAGAATGGTTGAAATACCGAAAAATTGGATGAAGTCAGGAACCCATGTATTCTCTGCGACGCCAGACGTACCCGATAGCCGGTGTCTAGTGCCATCTAGCATAAGTCTACATAACTGTGACAACCGTAATTCGGCCTTTCGGCTTTCTGGTAGTTTTGCATTTTACAGATGGTAATTTTGCTCTTTCTGAACTTTGATTGTCGACAACTAATTTTTACCGTCTTGCGGTTGTCGAAGTATCAGCTACTTTTAATTTCGGAACTTCCATTTTTCTGTGCTTTGGTCATTCGGAATGCCGACTGTCCTGAAATACTTTTTCGGATAAGAGAGCGTTGCGTTAAATGAACTTTCGGGAAACCAGTTATTTTAATGGGTGATTTATCGAAAATCTCAATTCCGTTACGCTGATCATTCGTTGTTTTAAAATTCGTATCTCAAAAATTTCGCGTTGTCGACCATTCTCCTTTTTGGCCTTTCGGAGTTTTCACCCCCACCTGGGCTTTATTGTTATTGAAATTGAACAATTACCGGAACTGAATAGCGAGTAATGAAGATAATTGAATAACTCCGCGGGCAGCTGCGGTGAAAAGTATCGAGTTTGCTGCTTATTGACAAAACCGCAACCGAGCGATAAGATCTTACGCTGCATTGTAGTCTAGGTAGAATTGTCCGTTCCCTGAACGAGCGATAAAGGGTCACTCTCGAACACGCCTCGGCAGATAGGATCAGAGCAGGTGAGGAGGGCGCTCAGCGCACGTAGTGGTCAGCGTGTTCCGGGTAGAATTCTCGTAAGAGAAAGCCGATGCACGGAGGAAGGAAGGATGTGGACGATATGACAAAGGAGCGAAGACCTATTCGAGTAAACGTGCCGGACGGCCAAAGACAGCCACAGCCATTCCAGCAATGTTACACAATTCGTGGCGTCGGCAGCAGTACATATACGGTGTAAATTGTAAAACGAAAACGGTGCGTGCGTAATTCGTGTCAGGATGATACCCCTGGCGATAAATTTCGACGCGTTTCCGGTTTCTATATCGCTGGAAAATCTTCCATTATACAACGCTCGAGTCGACCGGCAGCAGCTGACTATTGCCCCTCGAGAAAGTTCAACTCCAGGGTACGAGCGTTTACTCTTGTATCCGCCCATAAGACAAGCAGGTACTACACGAATATTTTCAAGCTATCCTCCTCGCCGCGCTTACGTACGCGTGTCGACACGAATTCCCGTCTTCGTCCTTTTGCTGCAGAGACAAGATCAGCTGGACGTAATTCGAAAGAGAAAAGCCTGGCAGGGCGGTGTTGACACAGAGGGTAGCGTCGAGGCGGACATGCAGAAGCCTTTCGCTCGGCGTAACCCCAACCTTCGCGGCTATTACATGCTTTATCCTTTTTCTCTTTTTTGCCAGTACGACGGCATAACTTATTTCGTCTTGAATTTACGGCCGTGATCTCAGATAAATGTGTGTCAAGATGCGTCGCGTGTGGAGTCGGGGGGAATGCGTGCTACTTCTCTGCCTGTATATTTCGCGCGGCGACCTTCATTTCGATATATTTATGTAACGGCCCGGTGTCCCAGCCATCTTGATGATGTGGGTATCTTTCATAATGCGTAGATTAACGACACACGGCTGCCTTCGCCGGGCAGTGACTTCGCGGTAGATGACTAAAAATTTCCTATTCAAACGACGAAAAAAGAAAGGAAGTGTGAAAAGGACGAAACCGGTCCGAAGCCTTATCACACCTCTGTCTCGTTTCGAACATTCCGTGTCCATGAAGCACGGTGTCGGAGGATTCGATCTAACGTTGCAAACGTGAGACCGAGAAACGCGAGTCGTTGCCTGATTCGTCGAGGCTAGCAACGTAGATATGAAAATTTGATTCGACGAAGGAAAGAAGGGTAGACGCGGAGAGTAGAAGAAGTTGGGTTTCGTTACACCGGTAGTAGGACCTTGGACTCGGGAATCGTTTCCTGGTGTAAGGGAGCTAAATTTCTAGTCGACTGCCACCCTGTTATCGCGAACCAGAGATTTAATGGAGCAATAATACTTAGGTATCGGTAATCGATAAAACGAGCCAAGTCACGTGATCACCCATACTTCTCTGTCCGCTTAACGACCACCAGGACAATTCGAACGTTCGCCATGAGCCGCGACGTGGAACCGAGAGACCGAGAGACCGAGAGCCTGCAACGGAGACTGCGGAGCACACCGACGTCGGAAACGATCTCATATTGTTCGACGTTTCTCATTCCACGATTCTTATCAACGAGTGGCAGCTCGCCCCATTAGCGGCAGACAGCAGGCAACAGGATACGCGGACATTGCGGTTCGGAAGGAAAATACCCGACGAACTTTACCGCGTCCACGTGAAATCGACAAGAGACTCGAACACGCGGCAGCAACATGCGTAAGATGGACTAGTGAGCAACCGAAACGACGCTTATGGAGGAATTTACGCTAGGGTAGCTCGAATTCAACGATCAGTGCCCCAAAGGTGGAAGCACAATATGAGGGACGTCAGGGGCTCCAAACTTTGAGTATCCAGATATGTACTCGATTACGTTGCACGTCTGAACTACATCCTGCACGAATAAATGGGAGGTTTGAATTTTTCATTTTCAAGGATTTTCGAACCCCCTACCACCGAAATTTGTATTCACCCGTTAAAACACCCGAGCGAGTCGATTTGTCGCTGTACACCATTCAAGAAATTATGCGTCCTTTTTATGGCGGTTAATTCGAGACCAGTTATCGCTGCGATGCATCTCGAATACGAAAGCGGATCGTTGCGTTCCGTTCGACATACGAGGACTACCGCACCACCGCATGCATATTCAAAAGTGGTACCGGCTACGCCGCGTCCCGACCCGTCGTGTTGCCAAAATATTTACACTGCCCATTTTTATATTTCTCTTTCACGAAACGTGCCAATTTGGAAAACTCTTTCATTAGCTTACTTAATCTTCCATTCCCGCTTCTGTACATACTCGTTGCGTTAGATTCATTTGAATTTTCATTCGTGCCAACTTTTTCCCGCAACAAGTAGATACTAATCGCTTACAATTTCCAAACGCGCGTAGAATCTCGCTTCAATACTCGAAGCGACGATACGATTTTTTGTTTGCCTAGAAGAAACGTTGTCGGGTAAACGTAAATTTAGTTGACGTGCAAGTATATAGCCACCAAGTGCTAGTCACACATACAAACATATTTGGACCAACTTTATACTCGGAACTTTAAAAGCTGATTATACGAACATAATTTTCAAGCTTTTCCAACTTTACGGCACGTCACATGACAGCTTAGGAACTGTAGGTATACCCAATTTTCCCCTCTATAAATTTTCGCACAATTTAAGACAGTACTGTCTTATACTGTTGACGATGCACCCCAAATAATTACTCCGCAAACTTTCCTCGCAACGTTTAAACTCGTTAAGACAACGCTAGCAAAAAGCTGTCATTTATGTACGGCGTACATTATAGAGCGAGAAGAAGGCGTCGAAAGTTACCGCTACGCATGGTCCCGGCACAAATGGCGCCCACAGCATACCTAATGAATCATATACACCACCGTTTCATTACTCGACCCCTTTCACGTCGAAAATACTCCACATTTAAAAGCCGCGATGAGTGTTCCAACCTTCGACCCGGACGGTGGGTGTATAAAACCGTGAATTAATTCGAAATCCTAACCCCCCCCCCCCCCCCCCCCCCCTCCCCCCCAGGAACCGGATGCCGGGATCTTCGTCACGGCTCCGATGGCAGCTAGCGTTAAGCGACGCGGAGCCTGGTGCAGGCGGCCGCTTGACCACACCTTGAGGTGTAGGCAGTAGCCCCGCCATTGTCTTACGAGACACGGAGAAACGCGATTCTTTTCTCCTGCCGCCCGGCATTGTTCGAGATGTGACACCTACTGCCCACGAGTTTGAAATATCATCGCAGTCGGTACCCGTGGGATGGAAGATGGGGTTGATTACGAACGAGCGTTTAAAATCTTCAATCCGACACATCTTGACACCGGGAATGAATTACAACCGGGAAGATTTCAATCTGAAAATTATCATCGCGACGTTGGAGTGAAGAAGAGTCCCCAAGGTTTTTCTAACCCTGTCCCGGTGAGTCGCAGTTGGCGAGAAATTAACCGATGTCCGGGCTTTCAGCGGCCGAATCTTCTCGATGCGAAGTCGTTGAGGCGTGTTATGAAAGAAAGCGAGCCATATAACCACAACCCTTACCCTCTGAATAAGGCACGGGATCCCTAAGAGCGCGGTTAGAGCACCTAGGGGTGTTTATAGTTCGTAATTTGAATGATAATGATCGAGGGCGCGGAATCGGGACAGATAAAAATCGACCCTGTCCTCGTATGTGGTTGTACGTAGGGCAGAGGGCCTATTGCTCGACGGGGGAAGCGGAAGGGAAGTCACAACCGCGACCTAAGAAGGACAGTGCGTGACTACGGGGTTCGTAACCGGGTGGGTCATACAATATTCACTTCGGCTCATTCCATCCCAGCAGACGTCAAAAACATGTCCCAGCAACCACCTCGGCTCGATCTATGTGGCGGTCTTATGTACGTATATGTATGTATATGTATATACAGTTATATACCGTATGTACGAAAGATCTCGACTGCCACCCGCGGCGCAGTAAAGCCGGCCCCAATGTTTTTCGCAATTATTCTCTCTTTTACGGTGCATTGTGTCGGGCTTGCGGAATATAAACTGACAAAACTAAACGTCTCCCGGTACGCACCGTCGTAATTACTCATCGTTTGGTGCCGCATTGTTTTGCCAGACGGACGATAAGCGCGAACATTACGACGCCGGCGAAACGGCTCCTTCGTCGTCATCGTCATAGTCTCGTTGCGTACACAGACGGGAGTGAAAATTTCACCGCTTATAAATTGGTTCCAAACATCTCCGTTATGAATAAAGTATCGCGATCGTATTTCGACAATGGTATACCGAACATCTCCGTTCCGTGACATCTTAATACCGTCTGTAGCCGGGATCTGACCGCTCCTCGGAGAGGCACGTTTCATTGGTCATCGGTTCACGTGCGGAAATGGCTGTCGGTCGAATCGAGATTTCCCTGCGTAGCATCGCTCCCCAGGGTGTGATCTGCGCCGACCTGACGAAGGGTCGGTACCGAACCAGACTTGACCAGTGGATGGAGGGAGGTCGGGACGGAGGGAAGCGGATGAGGTTAAGGCGGAGAGCAGACATCCTTATACGTGCAGGACTCCACACCGGGAGTGGAGTGTTAAATTATGAGATGAGAATCCGTAGCTGCCGCGGTGCCTGTAATATATCCTCCGAAAATTCGCGGACCCGAGACATCCGTTCCCAAGATCTTGTCGGCGGGGAGTTTCACGGTCAAAGTTACCATCACGTAGCAATCTCGAACCGGATAAATCCGGCAGCTCTCTGACCACCTCGAGGAGGAAATGCTTCTTCGCGCAGGAAGCTGTACACCGCGTAATTCATTCGGGGCAAACGAGAGCCAAGTCGAGTAATATCGATTCGAGAAACCCGGCGCGTGGGGGAGGGGCTGTTAACTTTAGCTGTACATAGGGTCAAAGGTTGAGATCACGACTCGTTGCACTTGTTGCGGGATGAAAAGAAATCGAAGAAAACCGGTACCTACGCTGTAAGAAAAATGCGGCGTGGACGTACTTTTGTAGACTACAATTTGGTGTGTCTATATGATACTATCTCTGACGTCAATCGAACAATATCTTACGTTGACACTTCGTATCGACTACAAAATTTCTCGTACAAAAGTTTACCCCGATCAATTTTGATCAGTTTTAACCATATAATTTTTTACAATGCAGTGCATAGCAGTGAGTGGATCTAACCGAAAGCCCATCAGTTACACCTACTACCTTGTAACACGCGGATCACCCACGGCTGGTGAAAAAGTCCGCTCGTATCTGGCAGTCACTTCTGTTTTTTTCAATCATTGTTAAAACCATCGAGAAAGAAGTAATCAATCATGTCGGGGCGGATGATACATTGGGTAAAAAAAAAAGAAAGGTTGTCATGTCGACGTAGTGGGAGCACAATGAATGACGAGGTTTGATCGTACGTTGCACGGGTGGGCTTGCGTAAGAACGAAGCCACAGATGAATTTTCTTCGAAATCACCGCCCCATATTCCATGGAGAGTGAAAAATTCGTTCCGGAGACAAACCGATCGCCGTAATTACTCTACCTACGTCAGACTGGAACAAGTATTGGATTTCGTTGAAGCGAAAGCAGCAATATCGTACCGCTTCGCAATCTCAGCTTCGTCCTCAACGTTCAATCGGTCGACGACATATTCTGTGCACACAATCCACCTTATTGTAATTAGCACGGCCCTCGATCCGATTGTAGAGATAAATTGACCACGCACAAAGAAGAAGCAGCTACACCGCGTGACGAATAAGGTGCCGTAAGAGGCGGTAGTCTGTAACCTTCGCTACGCTGTGACGTATGGATAACGGTATGCGAGAATTGAAAGTGTTATACGCGCAGATGCCAAGGCGTTTCGAAGGAAAGAAATAATTCTCTGCATCGCAGCACCGAAGAAGACGAAAATGATCTCGTCAGGGTTTACGAGACACGTGTAGAGAGTTTGCTTTATTTTCATCCCATTCTTTGACGTCGCGGATTCCCCCACCAGGGAACAATAACTGTCTGGTAGAATTCATCAAGCTAACCCAATCACTCCCGATATTTTCGTTGGGCTCTCTTCTCTCTCTTCTCTTTCTCTCTCCATCCCACTCATGTCGCGGCGGTTGCCTCCCAGTTTCCAAATCGATCCTCGGTCTTCACGAGACCCTCTTCCTTTCCCTCCACCGACTCCCTTCCTATATCCCGTTCCGCCTCCCCCGTCCTCGTTCGTTCGTCAGTCGGGACATTGTGGTTTTTTTCTCTTTGTCGACAGCCGAGATCAGGAAATATCGAGTCTCTGGTAGAGAGTCCGTAGTCTTTTCCTTCCTCGCCCGATCTTTCCCCGACCACATTCCGTACAGCTCCGTTCGTTCGTTGGGTATACACTCGATGAATTACGATCAAGATTTTGACCGATGTCGTTTGAATAATTCACCATTTCTCTACCCGAGGCAAATATTTTCCTCCAGCCATTACTTCCCTTACTTCGCGACGATTATTCTCTGACCCGACATCACGTTCCGTTGTCGAAGTGTAGCCGGATTGGATGCTGCAGTTACACGGCCTCGAAAGGTATAACATGAAAGAGTGACTCTCTCCAGATGTCAAAGGCGATCGGGGAACATCTGTCGAGTCATTCGATTCTTTGTGATCGCGCCAATCAACCGGTTTATCGCTTTCGAGTAACGAGCAGGCGGACGACAGGTCGTGGAATCCCGGACGCCGATAGATGAAACAAACAAGCGTGTTCGAAACTGTCACACGTCAACGCGGCGCGTCAAACCGTCCGTTCGAACGTTGTAAGCATCGAAATTATTTCGATAACAATTTTTCAAGAACAAGTAGTTCTTTGTACAGCCGTTTTATTTATAAGCTGGTCTCATTCGCGTTTTCGTTCATGTACACGTACCTATGAATGTTTCTTCGCGTCGACTTTGCGCGGCCTCGTATAATCCGATCTTTGTCGTCTGCAGCTATCGAGGAAGAAAAACAGCGACAGATAGAGGGAAATAAAAGATAAAGGAGGGCAGAAATACCGCGTGAAATCGTCGACACGGAGAACGAGGAAAAAGCTAACCCCTTGTCCTCGGTGCTATCGGAATACGGTTTACATAACGATACGGTGACAAGATCAACGGTTCTAACACGAGGAGGCAAACCCATTCCTACATGCGCGACTGATAGAGCGAGCACGTGAGGAAGAGAGGGGAATAGGAGAGCAAAGAGGCGACCAGCTGCGGTGGGGATATCGAAGCTAATCTAAAATTGAGACAAATCTCCCTTATCTCTGTCCCCGTTTATCATTGATTTATTTATTTCGATTATAATTTGTTTCTGGCTCGTGGCATCGGCATCGTGTCGTCTTTCCTACTTTTCGTCCCCCCCTGCAGCAGCGGGTCAATCGGTTGAACCCCGAGAAATTGAGAAATAGCTTCCATCTCTCGCACAGCCAGCTGTTGTTAGGAAGTAAAAGTTCACGAGTTCAAACACGAGAAGAGTGTCGGCAACAAATATTCGGTCTCGTTTGATCCCCTCCTCGAAATTGTTGAGTGAGAAGTCTGACGACGACTAAAATGGACCGCGGATCGTATCGATCTAAAATTTTCCGAACAGTCCTAAATGGCTTGTGAAAAATATTTTTCACCCACCTTCCCACATTGCGAGGTACTTCAAAACGATATTGGGCTAAATCAAGGATAAATAAAATCAGAACCTTTTCCTCGTTCGAGGGAGCAGCGATGATACGGTGGAAGTGAGTCGTCAAGGAGTTTAATTATCGGTGGCAAAGACGAGTCGGTTTGATTCTCGCAGGGGGGGGGGGGGGGGGGGATCAACACCCCTGACCGAAGGGTAGGCACAGAGAAGGAAAGATCCGCCAGCTCACCATTTGTACCCGATCTACCTGAGGTTTCTATTATATCCTTTCGAAGTTCGGTTGCCTCCCCGGTCGCCACTATTTTCTCGCTGGTTTCTTGGGCGGACCGCCAGCTGGGAAAAGGTAAGGCCACTTTTTCTTTCAGAAAAGTTATACCCCGGGTTTTCCAAGGGAGCGAGGAAGATGGCAAATCCACGCAAGAGAGATCTTGTTCAAAAGGAGTGGGAACCATTCAGTCGTCATTGTTGGTCGAGTTACTCGAACCGACGCGAGGGGCGAAAAGCTCCACCGGGAGGAATTCGTAAAAATGTTTGGAAATATTAGGCGTCTCCGGCTTACGCGGAATCCGTTTTTTCTTCGTCTCCAATCACTTGAAACGTTCGACTTGAACAAAAGAGACCGCGAGAACGAGCGGACGAATAAAGAAGGAAGGAAGCGTTCGTTTCGACACTCATATTTCATTCTTCACCGTTCCAACGATCCCATCAAACGGGCATACGTATAGGTATGTACGTGTATGTAACTGTACATCTACGCGTAGACGATACGTATATTTAGCGATAAGTTTCAAGTTTCAATGTGAAACATAATAAGCGTATTACAGTCAGCGATAACGCGGAGCGTAAACCGTAAGGTATCACAACGCTAACTAGAAATACCGCCATTCGTATGCACGTCCCATTGTGCTCAGTTGCAACTCCGTTAATTATATCAACGCAAAGTTACCACTCGCTTATTATACGTGTGAGATGAAATGCAGGTATACCTTGCGATTGTGTACCCACATTGTGCGTTGCACGGCGGCGGATCGATGACGGTGTTCGAACTGGTAACAGGCGCTATTGTTCGCGAATAGAGGAAAACTAATATCCACAAGTTGTACGATCGAACGTGAAAATAGTGACAAATTGTGCTCAACGATTGAATAATTCACTGCCAATGCATCGAGCAGCCCTCAGTCTCGTTACGTTCCTACGCGTACGCAGCGCTTGACATTCAAAAATCCCCTCCATGTAGCAGTTCGGCTGATCGTGATTATTTTACCGGGTATTGGATAGATACAGCTTGACAGTGAGCGGCTAGCCTGCCGCTAGCATGTACCGTGAAATTCTCCTCCGCGGGCGAAGAGAATATAGCGTTGCTCAACCGCAGTGTTCGATGACACAGAATGAACCGGACGGTCTGGTAATGTGATCTCACAGCGATACGTGACGCCAATGCGGGATCCGTGCCAGCCATACCGTAGTGACCCTTGAGTTACCCTTTGTGAGCGTAAATCCAACCTTTGAACAAACGTAGATCTCTGTTCCCTCCCCTTTACAGTAATCCCGCTGTTGCGCTTGTCGCGCTTGTCGATGGGAAACCAAGCGGTGAGCACCTCTACAAGTGCAATGCAACCGATGGAGGGTTAACGACGCTGTTGCATCGCCAAGAAACTGTTGACGAAACAATTGATGAGGAATTTTTCGCGATATACGCGCATCGCGACTGTTGGCCAATCGATAAGTGCAGATATATGCTCCAAGTCATTCCTGATTGTCACCTGTCGACGAATAGCCGGAAACACAAGGCCGTGTAAGTTGTAAATCTACGATACACCGAGCCTTTCCTCGTAAAATAACGTGGTGAACGATCGATAATACTGCGCTACTGCAACGTGGGAATGAACGAGATAAGTTTTATCGTTGACATATAGCTGCGAGTTACTACGCACGGGAGAAAGAGAAGCACTGTCTGACGTCGGGGTGTGTGAATTTTTTTTTTTTTTTATTTCTTTGTTATCCATAAAAATATGAAACTGACGGTTTTCTTGTTACAACGATAACGCGACTGACTCGATAAAGCTTATGAGGATTCTATAATTACCCACATCCTCGTTCCATAACCACCTATGTGAAAAATTCGTAATACAAAAAACTGCTAACAATTTTCACAATTTCACGGTGCAAAATGTCAGTTAAAATAGCACAAACTATTTGTCATTAGAATGAAACATGGCTGCGGAATCACCGGAGAGCATTTATTGGCAAGATTGGAAATCCGAAATGGCGAACGGAACTTTTCACATATTGAATTTTCGCAGCTATGGAGGGGTGTAACATCATCAGGATCCGACGGTATAACAAGTCCGTGGGAAACAACTGATGCATCGTTGATGCCTGCCGCGCTACACGATTGGATTAGCCAATTGGTAACGACGTGACAAATACAGCCAAAGTGACGGTGAAATTTTATTCGAACGCCCGTCAGACACCAAGGAATGGACAACGCGGGAGATATGATCATAATACAGAAACGCGTTACCGTCCTTCGCGTCAAAGGTTCGGCGCACATGCATACCCTCTAGCATATGATGTGAACACAATGCGTATATGTATGGAATACACGAGTGACTTGTGAGTATTTCGTGACGGCTGTCTCGATTCATTTGTCGATTGTCCGGAGCGATTACATCTCCCTCCGCGTTTGTTTTGTTACCCAAATGGTGTGTGCCTGAGTAAAGCTGGTTTCGCTTTACAATCGTTCCACATAGATTAGAGGAATGATTTCCAAGTTGAGCCACGCTTACGTTTGCGCAATTTTAAAGGGACTTGACAGTGGCGGAATGGAATGAAGGGTGCGCTTCGCGGAATTTAAAAAATGGTTTGACATTCTAGCCCTGGATACAAGGATGTATCGCGACGCAGAGTACGGCTTTGAAATCTATAACGTCTCTTTTCCCGCATCTCGATCCTTCTTCATTTTTACTTCTATTTTCAAATACCGGAGCGGCATAAGACGTAGAGAAAAAAGAACAGGTTTGATTGGCCAACATTATTTTTAGTACCTAGTGGAGTTGTGGAATCCGGTTATAAATATGGAAAGGTAGAGCGACAACGATCGGCTGAGGTAGATAAAGCCTAATTTGCATTAATCTAATCAAGCAATTTGTTTTTATGAAACCAGGTCAGAGTAATGAAAAAGTTTGCGAGGCGATTAGATGCTCGTAACGGAAATCCCTTGCGGAAGGGCAAAATACGTCTAGTTTTTCGCCTGCGTAACATAAATTAGTCGTTTAACACTTTAGTCGCCTGTGAAGTACTCACGGTGTGCTCGTAAAAATACCTACAAGTCAAGTCGTCTCCTGTCGCGTATTTTATCATGCACGTGTGTACACTTCTTCGTTTTAATTTATTTATTTCCTTTTACTGGACGCTACCTTGACGAGTGATTATACCATCGTCCAACGACTAAACTTGTAATTCAGAGGTAGGATTCCGTGCGCGAGGAACTTTCATAAATGGAAAATGATTTTGTAGCAGAAAAAAAGTTTGGTGAAAAGAGAGAAAAAAAAAAATAAATAAATCCACACACCAGCGTTCAGCGATTCTCGGAAAATCTTGCAGCCCAATTCCAAAGTTCAACAAATCCTTTTGACGCAGCGTACAACATAGTCAAGCACACAAGGACTGTGCCCAATGGTCAGGATGCATATGGCGAGAATCGAGGAGACGAACAGCTAACAACGACCTGTAATTCCAGCACGGAACCCCCGCTGAGATGGGAACAATAGACGTGACGCGGATTCACGTCGCGTTTTCGAGAAGGAGCAGCGGAACCAGAACCCCCGGAGAATCCCGGAGACGTCTCTATGTCCTGCAGGTATCCCGGGGCTCTCAAATTATTATTTCGTGGCATCGAACACGAAATTGTTCGTCAAGTATGAGCACCGCCTTAGTTTCCTGCGCCGAACACCTGTGCAGTCCTGCAGATCGGACGCTTCGGGGCAAGTGCAACGATACAGATACCTTCATGAGAAATGCATGAGATGCGGCGAGAAGAAGCTCCGATTAACGATTCCCAAACGATGGGGTTTTATCGATTCACGCGGCGAACCCGATTGCCGTATATTATTTTTCCACGTCCACGTTCGTTAGACCGAATGGATAAAGAGTGGAAACATGGCAAGGAATAAGGGTTGCATGGAGTCTCGCGGGGAACTACAAAGCGATCCGCAGGTGATTCTAGAGCGGTTAGGATTTTTTTCCAGAGTCCTCTTTCCTTCTCTCCTTTCTTATTTTTCTTATTCACTTCTTCTTTTTTCACCTCCAGCTCTCTTTATAATTATTCTAATACCGCCAAAGGTTGACTCCACTGGGAACGGCGCGTCGTCCCGCTGCCCGTAAAATTTCAAGGGTTCATAAAGCTACTTGCGCTCGTTAGCTTTGCTTGGAATGCAAAGGGGGTTCCCCGACCCGGGGTGTTTCCCAACCGTTCGTTGCTGCTTTCCCTCCCCTTCCCTTTCCTTCCCTTCCCTTCCAGAAGCCCGTCTCGCCTCGTTTTGCCCTTCCACTGCATATACACGGCGGAAAGATATTATCAAGATATGAAAACCCCGATCGAGCTTAAACGCTAAAAAGAAATGGCTGTAAACGACGGAACGAGGAAACAAGGAAGGAAACTTGCGGAGACATCGTTATTCGTTGTGAACGAAATACCAAGTCGGAGAAATAATGAAGACCACCGGGCGATTTCGGCCGATATTCCTTAACGATTTTCTGACCACGTCCAAATGGCAAAATATCTGTAAGAAATTCATGACGTTCAAACAAGAATACCGCTGCGGCGATAATCATCGCGACAGTTTTACTTTTATCGAATGATTGATTAATGGTAAAATAACAACGTACCAATCCGTCACCTTAATTTCAGTCCTACAGGGAGAAAAAAATATAACGTACCGTATTGCCTGCTTACCTACCAACCTACTGGTAAATAACATTAGCTTGAATATTTTATCGGTCCGAGAAACGAAGATCAACGGAATTATTTAGTAATTATCCTATTCCGTGACCAACATTTTCGACAATTAGAGGTATCGAAATAAACCATCAACTTGTGATTACGTGAAAAAATTTTGCTCTGATTGCTCAAAGTCTGATTCAATAATGAGATAATTAATATTTCTATCGCGTGGAACAAGAATCGACAATACACCTGGTTTTGAGAATAAGGCTTTCATTCTCTGGTAATGATATCACGTTTTAAGACTATACAGAAAATGCGAAATCTGGTCGACTATTTTTTTTTTTATTTTCCACATTACTCATTTAATTCCTTTTGCCAGTATTGGAAAGGTTTCTTTTTTCGCACAAGAAGATACGTTAATAAATGAAATCTGACAAATGATCAATGCGAAGCCTTACGTACCTGAACCCCTAGCTCGTAAGAAAATAATTATAATCATATACTTTATATTCGCTGACGGTCCATTATTTAGAATGAATATTATGGAGTCGTACATAAAATGGAGATGCATTTTTTTTCGTTTTTTTTTTTATACACTTGATCAAAATTGAATGTCTTATCGATCAAATAGTCGAGCTTGAGTTTTTTCTCTATCCTCTACTTCCACTAGCCCAACGTAACTGTGCGATATAGACGGCTACTGACGTTTTACAGATCTGAGACGGTATAAAACTATAACTATTTTCTTTGATTGCGTTTTCCCTCCGACGCTAGTTGCGGATACGTTATACTTTTTTTTTCTTCTGCCGACTCAAAGCAACCCTCGACAGCCTCCGGCGTAATTCCAACTTTCTCGCAAAGAGCTTGATTTTTAGTTTTTAATTTAATCTTTTCGTTCCAGTTCCATTTCGGACCATTGCCTTTTCTCTGTCAGCTTTGGCCCGGCGCTGCTACAAAGACATGAAAAGTAGCGAAAAGCATTGTCACGCTCTCGCGTCATTCAATCTAAAGGAGCGAACGCGGTCAGAGTACCTTCTCGAAGTAAACAGCGGCTGAACAGCAAGCAAACTGACGCAAGAGACCGAGACAGATATTGCACGTATAAAAGGAACTGAAAAAACTGTGAAAGCAGCGAATGTGATTATATAAAGAAACCCGAAAGTTCCTCTAGGCGGCCGACGGTGTTCGGCTTGAAAAAATATTTTCACCAAAGTGTCTAAAAGTTTGCGAAATAAGGAACAACATGATCCGTGATCGCAGAATTCGGCTTGAAAAAGTTTTCAATAAAATAATTGAAATTTTTATTGCAACTTTTGTATCCCTACGAACTATAGAATGCTGTGAACAAGATAGCTAGATCCAGCGTTATTTTATTGAATATACTACAGAATTTGTAGACACATCCGATTGTCAGATTGGGTAAAATTGAATACCTTAAAAAGCATTTATTTTTGGCGTACCAACTTCCTTTCAACCGTGAAACTTGAAACTGTCCCAAGGAGGCCAGGAGAAACATATGCGGTACGCCTGCATGAAAGCAGGATATCATTGGCCGATTGCTTCGGCGTCACACGTACGTGTATAGTACACGACTGAAGTCATACCCGGAAAGTCGTACGATAAAGAAAAAAAAAGGGGGGGGGGGGGATTGGTATAGACTTCAAAAGCCATGCAGGGCCCGCATGCAGGCGCGAAGCCGAGCGACGTAGCTGCGTAAGCGTTTCTTCCTGGGGTTGCAGGCGTCGCGACGCCTCGGAGGATATCGAACCCCCGTTTATACCTGGGGAATATATACACGTCCCAGTGCCCCGTCAGCTATCGGCTGAGTTAAAGAACGCCGCCATCTGAATACTCGAGGCTTCCCACCGGTGACTGCATGCCGTTAAAAAAAAAAAAAAAAAAAATAATTGTCCGTCCCGACAGCCACGTGGAGTTGGAATTTAACTCAACTTGTCATTCATCTCTTCAAACCCTCTCCCGAAGTTTGGTAAAAATTTAGCCCAGAGGGTTGTTGGAAATAGATCAGGTAAATAGATCAGGGCGCAGCGCGTATAACGCGTGAATACTTTGCAAGGAAGTATCAAAACAAAACAAAAAAGGAAAGTAAGAACTTGCGTCACGCTTCCGGGAACGGGGTTAAAATAACTTTTCCTTCTCCTTCTTATTTTTCTCCACCCCGATGCGAAAGCGAGTACTTCACGTTGCACCCGGTATACCTGCAGCCGTCCATGAATTATTCACATTCGATTTATATGCCGTTTGATGCGTAGACGGAGGAGGAGAAAGAGGAGGGGTAGAAATATCGGTGCGTCGTTATCCGCGCGTCCCGACGGAAAATGTCGAGTACAGGCAAGTGGTTCCATGCTCCCGATGACACTCCGAAAACGAGTCACCGCATTTCGTCGTCTCGTCCGTTGAGTAAATAATGGCGAGGTTAACATTCATCTGCGTAAGTGGTAGGCGCTTAATTGCCAGCTCATTGAGAGCCGAAACCGACAAAGTGGAATCCACGTTGCGTCACGGCAACAACCACAGGCGTGGAATAAGAATAACGCCGCAGCGTGCAATGGTCAGTCTGCGTGACGTTCGTTGAGCTCTGCATCGTCCGATGAAACTCTGAACGTGATCGATTTCAAGGGGCGGGACGAGGGGAGAACCCGCCGGGAATGAAAGAGGAACAAGAAAGAAATTGAGGGAACAAAAAGGACAAGAATAAAGAAATAAAGAAATAAAGAAAGAAAGGGGAAAAGAGAGAGAGAGAGAGGGGCTGGGAGGGTGGAAGGGAGGGAGGGGGCAGAACACAAAAGAGAGCCGGCGAACCGACACGCCGTCAGCACGCGGGGTGCATTGTACGTCGGGTTCTGCACGTACGTGAATCTAGCCTTCCGATAATGACGACGCTTTTCTTACCGCTGCATACCTTGTATGAGATTTGGTGCGTCGTGCGAGAAGTACGTAGATGCATGTTCGAGGTGCCTATAACAATCTCCAGGCCTCTTATAACCCTCCTCCAACCATTATCGAGAGGCATTCTCGTTAAAATTCGTATTGAAATGAAATTTTTCATCTTTCTTTCCCCTGGAAGGACAATGACGCCCTCGCGAAAAAGGCATTATTATGTTAAAATGGTAAAGTAAAAAGATATAGCATTGGTCCGCGACGTTAAGGGGGAAAATCACGGTAAAATTTTCAATTTTTCGAAAAAAATTTTTTTCGCTTAAAAGGTGCTTTAGGGTCTTGAAAATAATATACGAAATGATGGAATACGGCAAAAGTGTCCGAGTGCCCAAATTTTCCATTCTGCGGTAACGCCTCTCAGGTATGCTCCGAGCGCCTTTTGTGGAGGTCGACGAAAAGCGTATCAAGATAGCGGAAAAATCTATTAGTGATGGCGCGAAACAGGCCCGACTCGACTTGAAAAGTATGCGGAAAGAAAAAGAAGAGTTCGAGATGGATTTAGAAGGTCAACTGTACGGTGCAGGCATTGCACATTAGAGATATATGAAATTTTCATACGGTTTCTCAGTGCTTAAAACTTGAAACGCGTTTTTCTCGCAACCACTTTTTTTGAGCTCGCCGAAGACATAACTCGAGCAAATCTTTACCGATCGACTTGAAATTTTGACAGTAGCTTCGAAATATCTTTCTCCGCGGAGCTACGTAGGATTTTTTATTTTATATGGCTTAGTTTTTTTTTATCGACGATTTTATGGCATTTTTTTTTGTTAAAAATTTAACTTTATTTTTAAACATGCACCATTTTGCGAAAAATCAATATATCGAAAAAATCCTACATGGCTCGCTAGCTGTTGTTATATGGAAACTAAAAAATTTTTGTTTTTTCTTCCAGGTCAAAAATTAAGGAGTCCACGTCTTCGGCCATCGACACGCTTTCAAAAATAGGCGCCTTGGGGCATATGCTGCGCAGCCGCCATTTTTAAATATTTTTTATTGAAAAAATTACATTTTATACTTTTTTAGTATTGCTATAAAGCCTACTTTACAGATTTTCGATTGATACTTTCATTCAGCCAAAATTAATTCCCGTAAATATGTCTATTTTTTTTTGTGCTACTGTGATTTCCCCCCTTAAAATAATCAGTAAATTCAGCGAAAATCAATCGAACGTTATTCTGCAGCTTCCAAAACGGACCGTTCTCTTTTTTCTATATCTCGTACTTATCTATCTACTCATGTATCTCCGTTAATCTCGCACAGTTCGTAACGGTTAATTAAATGCATGGTTTAAAAGCTGCACGAGCTGATTATATCGTGCGGTGAAGTAATCATAACGTACGCTTGAATAAAACTTTTCATTTTACCGCTTGTATAAATGCCCATTGATCGCGGGGTGGAAAGAGATCGTCGAACATATATGGATACAAAATATTTCCTGAAATTATTAGTATAGAGCTTTTTTTCTTACAGTGGCGATAGGTAAGTCGTCAGTTTTCGCGATTTCCTATATTTTCATCTTCTAAATTGTCATCAGCTGAAAACCAACAAAATCAGCGGTAAATCAAATTTATACGCAGCTTCAAGAAAATTTTACGAGTGAATTACTTGTGAATTATCTTTGTCGCGGTAATAGATAAGTAATTAATCAATTGTTCTTTTTTTTCGTATACCATGGACAAGTAAAATTGAATACACGTAATGCTATCGCACTTTGAATCATATTGCTTTCACAAAATATTAATAATACCATATTCCATGAAACAATTTTCCGTGTAAGCTTTTCAGCTACAATATTACACGGCGAATTGCAAGATCTGGTATTCCGAGAAAGAGAATTTAAAATCGTTTAAAAACAAAAGAAAAAAAGGATGAAAACAAATTAATCAAGTTCCGTGAAATACATTCACAAAGATCCATTCCTCGGATAAGATGAAAAGCGTTTGAAAATGATGCTCATGTACTCTTATCGCGGCGATTTCTTTTCAACAGGTTAAAACAGCAATTCTACGACCCAACATAACCAGATCCTGCATTCGTTAAGGCGATACAACACAGAAAACAAATGTAACCGCATCATGAGAATACGTGTCAGGGCAGAAGGAGTGAAAGGCTAAAATAGCCAGAGTAGAAAACCACGTCGTCGAATCAAGGGAATTGAATTTTAGGAACCGAATCGTAATATGCCTCGCAGAGGAATGTCGAGTGTCTGGCTGGTTATACAACACCTATACAAGTTGATACCTTCTCCGAAGACTGATATCGACACATCACAATCTCGCGCATGTGTACATGTATCATATGTATGTAATCAAGTGTACACGTTAGGGTGTCGCTTATTTAGAGTGTTGACGAATTTTTACCGGCTCACCCCCCCAGATCAACTTTAAATAATTAAAAAAAAATTGCCAAATTTTTTTGAGATATTTGCCTCGACTCTAACCCGTGCCACCAACAAGATGAATCTGTATATATTTTATTGTAACAGTAATGATATTGAAAAAAATCTGTAAATACGAGGTTTCAGTAGGCATTAGTGCTACTGTCCTGAGGAAAAATTCACATCATTACAACGGGCAATTTAGACGAATTGCACTTCCTTCGAATAATAAAAAATGAGATCTCGAGGGTCTGCAGTTCGTCTAGATTGTCTGGTATAATGATGTGAATTTTTTCTCAGATAGTAACACTAATGCCTACTGAAATCTCGCAGTTGGAGATTTTTTTTAAACATCATTATTCTCACAATAAAATATATACCGAGAATGTGTCCGAAGCAGGTGTATTTTAAATAGGGAAATCCACCCTGTTCGTGGCACGGGTTAGGTTCGAGGTAAAAATCCGAAACAATTAGGCAATTGTTTTTGATATTTTGAGATTAATTCGGGGGGTGAGCCGGAAAAAATTCGCCAATACCCTAAGTAAGGGACGTGCGACCAGGCACGTAGAAATCAACCCCTCGTATTGTGGCGGTACGGTACCTAAACTAGAGGCAAGGCTGATGTGACCCACGTATAATTGTCGATGGATGGGTTATCTCCTTGTACAGCCTTCGCGCACCGCTATTCGTAGTACATGCACGCCTTAAGGCGAAGGTTTTACGATATGTATCACGTACGTGCGGCAACAGGCTCGACGTACAGCTACGCGGTTCAAGTTGATGAGAGCCCAAAGTCTATAAAGCAAACCGAGTAAAACACACAGACTGTATTATTCTGGCAAATTCATACGGCCGCGAGAAATTCTGATTCGGTTATTTTCCCTAATTATGGATTCACGACCAGGACCGCACCGCCGGTTGTTATTACGGCACGTCTATTATTCCAGATTTATCGTCCGGCACTACCGCCCGCCAACGCTGCTGCTAACGAATAATCTAATCCGACGACCCCGTATTGTGTTTACGATTCCTAATTCAATGACTCTGGTTACCGCTAAACTAATCGCCTCTACCGTCCATCGACGCGGCGTGCGGTCCGACGCTGTCTACCGCACTGTTGAAAATTCATAGGACGACGCTGAGGAGCTGCCATTTTTTCATTACGAAATCGACATTAATTACGGCAATTTCAGATTCAAGTGATAATCGAAATTGTACAAGACAAGGTACTGCTTGCACATTTTTTAAAGCGGCACGCATGCATCCTCAAGAAGAGACAGAGAGGGGAATTAGCTATTATACGTGCCTAACCGAGTCGTCCGTAAACTGGGATACAATAACCGTCACTTTTACGTATACCTAAACGTTGCCCTTGTAACTCAGCGAAACAACCCGCAAGCCCCTTGAAACAAAGTCAGAGTATAGGGGGAAATAGCGCCACGTGCACTAGCAGCAAAAACTGCACACATAATCCGTAGGTAAGTAGGCATCGCACATCGCATGCATAATATAACGCAACACGTGCGATATATGGCGAGATTCTTGTTGCAAAGAGCGGAGAGGAATAAAAAAAAAACAAGAAATAAACTGGAAAACAACAAGGAAATAAAGGAAATTAGGAAAGCGTGTAAAGAGCAGAGCGCATAATATATGGATTGGACCGAGCCCGGGTGTCTTCGGGATCGAAATTCTTGGGGCTAATATTAAACCCTAAGGCACGCGGTGGGACGATGACTCTCGGGAGACGAGGAGCCGGGTCGCAGGTTCTTGACAATAATATATTTAATTCGCGACACCCACTTACGACCCGAGAGTTACATCCACCTCGTTCGAGGTGTAACGTGGATTATTACGCCTATATCGGCTTGATACCGGAACGGAGTGTAACGCAGGCACGCACTGTATAGGGTTACTCTTTGAAACGAAACTCAAGTTGAGAAGAGTAGTGACTCGCTCTCCCTCCTTCTCTGCCTTCCCGAAAGGCGAGAAACGTTACGCGTAATCCGAATTCGCCGTGTCAAATTAATTACTGCAACGGTTAATTATGGGACATTTATCTCTCGGCCTTACTGCTGTTACCGCCGCAGTTGCAGACCGCGGCGCGTAGGCGGGGAAATCTTAGAACCGTGGAATGTTCAGAAGGGGGGAAAAGGGTTCCTAAATGTATGTCAGATGGGGGAAGATATCCCCCTGCTTCGTCTCGCTCGCCTGCCTGCCTGCCTGCCTGCAGCCACGGAATAACCCTTATTGTAGAGATTTCGACTCCACCGCGACGCTCGTCAGTTTAATTAAATAAATTCGTTAGTCAAGCCTTTCTCAAGCATTCTTCAGCCTCGCGCCTACGTTGCAACCACCGCCACCTTTTGCCTCCGTTCTTAGAAACGAACCATCGTGATTTCCCCTGCGCGGTATTCAAATGCCAGCTTGTATACCTGCACTGCGAGTTTCAAACTTCAGAGAATAAGAAATCATACCTTGAAAAATCTTCTTCTGTGTACAGGAAATTCAAGTATTTCCTTTCTTCGCATCGCCCGCCACACGGTCGAAAATTTACACTTTCTTGCGAGATTTTTGACAGATTAAAATTGTATAAAACATATCCAATTCCAATTCGAATTCGCACCGTGGTCTAAAAACTGGGAAATCAAATAAGTACACAGGATTTGAAGAAACAGAGCTAAAAATTTACCTCCGAGGTGAAGTGACATTTTTGTTTTTTTCAACTAATGCTGGATACGCATTGCTTCCTAATAGTTCTGCGAAGAAGATTGGAAGAGATCCCGGGTGCTGACAATCAATCGGTATTTGCGTCGCACGTTAAATGATCAAGAAATCTCGATTCGCGACGATATCCTCATATTAGAAACAGTAAAGTGCAACGCATGGAAAAAGTAAAGCTAAAGCAAAAAGAGGAGCAATGAGCGTTCAAAGGATTAGTACGTCAACGGGGTGGTGCAGGTCAACGACTTTGGCGACCCTAGCTTTCGGCTGTGTACGCGTGCATACAATATACGTGTGTGTGTATTATATATATGTATGTACGTATACGTATAACCAAGGCTGGCAGGCAGTGATTCTCGACGCAGAAAAGCTTTCAGAAAGCTGCTTGGTCGGTCCGACCTTTGCGGAGAGAGGCTTTTGCTTCGGAAAGCCTTCCAAGTGCGACGTACCTTACGGTACGCAGCAGAGTTCCGCTTCATGCACGATGCGGTGCAGTTTGCGGGGAAACGACGCAAGTGTCAATTTTGTTGACAACCTACACTTCTCATTTGGATAGGAGAAAGATTCGCTGAGAAACGAAGAGACGGAGAAAAAATGAAAACGTACGGCGTATTTGAAAAGAGGAAGGTTAGAGGCTTTTCAAAAGCGTTGTGAAACCGCCGTTTGAATTAGGAATGCGAAAAGCGGCCACCACCAGCAGCGAACGATGTTTCTCGGTGGTTGGAAATGGCCGTTTTCCCGAGTGCATAAAATATGACACTGCGGGCTGTCTGACGCAGTTATAAAATCGTCCGTTTTTCACTCTAAATTTCAAATTCACTCCTTTCTAATTCTTCTTTCTACATGGTTAGGTACTTGGCCGCCGGTGGACACATACCTACACGATTTACTGCAGCTGAGTGTAACGCCGGGTAATTTCTGGTCGAGTTGGTCAGGCACGTTTCCGAACATACGCGTCTAACCAGGCGTTCTATCATTGGTTTAACGTGATGTTATTCCAACGGAAGAAGTGTGAGTCAATCCGGAGTAACGGGGTTAGTGTAGGTACAAAGCCGGGTCTGTGAACGAATCGATCAGTGCGATTGACTGTTGAATAGTTTAAGAGATACAAAAATAGCAGCTTATCCAAGTAGGTATAAATGTTCTTCGGCGCAAAATCGAATCGTTCCGCTTAGAAGAAACACGTTCCCTCGTTTCCAAACATCCACGGTAACGGTAGCGGTGCTTTTCTTCTCGCATTTTCGTCGATTCCCTCCAATTTCCTCATTCGTTAAACGTTATTAGCCCGATTTCACGAACACATGGGTATGTATTACACACGCAACAGTAATGGCATATCTGTCGGCGGAAATAGTTTAGAGAATATAATGCGCGGGGAGATTGATCGTTGGCTTTTGATTGTACGGTGATGAGACATGTCGTTGTTATCGTGATTGGAATTGTGCTGTAATCGATCAGCACAAAATGGACAGCTTAAAATACCCTGATTTCTTACACCGATCTAAAAGAACACCCCGTTATCGACAAACGCATTAAAACATTCGTACACGTCCTGTGAATTTTCGTCAATGTATCTGCTTCGTATCGAATAAAAAGACAAACAGCAACCGTTTACACTATATGTATAGACAATGCTTTTAAAGCGAATGATTTTCGAGCGAGACAACTGGAAGATTGATGCGATGTGATCGGTAACGCGTGTAGCATAACCGACGCCTAATCAAATTCTAATCTGAAAATAGCCAAGCTGGCTTGAGTGAATTTATATTTCTCGATGCAGGATCGTGCACGTGCGTCATGTGGGGCTGCGAGAAGACTAGCACAAGCATCACCGGCGAAGATACCATAAAAAGACGACCGACGGTGATCGGGCGGGAAAATTTTCGACGACGCGTACCCTAGGGGTTCGGTTAATACACTTTGGGGTAAACAGGGAACAACATGGCATCGGAATAAATGGTAAGCAATTTTACTACGAGGAGGAGGATGGCGGAACAGGATTCGGCTTCGCCTCGCCTTTACATCGCCGAGTTGTAGGACGACCCGAGTAACGATCTCCGGTTGAAGCGACACTTTCAAATATCGTTAAGTGCTCTCCGTTCGGCGAAAAAGCCTCGGCAAGGTAAGCGTGGCATTCGCGGCAGAAGGCACGGGGGAAGCATCGGGAAGAAGCGTAAGAATTCATGATTCCATTTGACAATAAATTCACCGCAGCCACGTCGTGCACGAGTAAGAGTTACGTTCGCCGTTCGTCGTTTCGGACCGTTCCTCGCACCTAGTCGAGAGAAAATATATTCCGCGGTATCCCGCCTGCGGGGAAACGGAGACAAACTACGACTCTGGTGGTTAATTTTGGAAAATTTCCAAAACAGACCGCGACAAAGGGAGGGGGAGCGAAAAGAAATTTAAATCAGAAGGAAGGAAAAAAACTTTCACACGAACGTCAGACTCTCAGTTTCGGTGCAGTCGTCTCGACTGAGATTATAACCCAAGACACATCGAGTCGACTCGCCTATAACCGAATCAGAGTCACGCCATTTGTCGGCACCTCGACGCCGTGTTTAAAACATTTCTTATTTTACTTTGCCTTTGCGACGCGACGCGATGCGATGCTGATGGTCGTGGTGGTGGTGGTGGTGGTGGTGGTGGTGGTGGTGGTGGTGCTTTGCTGTACCGTGCGTTGTAATGGACGTCGCGATAAATGTACCGGAACAGCGAAGGGGTTGACAGCGAAAGGCGTTGAGCAAAGAGGGAAAAAACCGAGAAACGGGGAGTGGAAAAAACGTATACATCCAGACGTACACGTGGTGCTTGTAAAAACAGTGGAAACACGAAGCGTGTCAACTTTTTCAAAATCATCAACCCTGCGCTATACAATACGCGTGGATCCGTTTTTAATTCTCAGCTTCCCGATACACATATACCTACTTCATCCATCAATTTATGAACCTATTAGATTGTATTCCAGGAAGCGTGAGTACCAATGTTGCGAAATGAACGACGAAAACAGGAAATGAATAATCTCCCACGAGATCGAGAGCAGCCTCAAATGTTGCGACTGCGAGTTGATATACCTACACTCAAATCTTGCGGTACGTGCACAGCAAAATACACGTTACACAGCAACGCGTAACGATATTCGCCAGACGCAAATTCTCCATCCAAGCAACTGTAAAAGAATGAGTATGAAATTATAGGAATAAAATTTTGGCACGTTGCCGAAGATGGTTTTGAAGAATAAGACTCTGAACGCAGAAAGAAAGAAAAAACTTAAAAACCACTTACGACGAAACGTTGAATGTATATTCTATGTGTATATGTGTATATATATATATATATATATATATATATATGTATATGTATGTATATGTCAGATATGATTGGCGGTGTAGTATAAATGTCGACAATTTGACAAAAGGTTTTCAAACTAGGCACCGCTCTCAACCGAAAAGACCTTTTTCAATTCTATCTTGTATGCAAGGTAAAAACGTATTTTGGCACGCAGAGAAATATTTTGAAAAGATTTTTTTGTTTAATAGAGACTAACAGAACCTGTACGTGAATCTTGACGATTGTGACATTGTGTCGTATAGAATGTAAGTTCGAAAATTTAGAAGAGACGAATTCTTAACGCATTGTGTCGTATGTCGGATGTAAAAAAACGCAACGAATCATTTGCGAGAGAATTGCTCGCTATGTACTATCGAGCACAAAGTGCATGAATGCAGCGATGTTGAAATGAATTTATAAACGGAATGCCGTGACAAAGAAACGAAAATAACCAGAATACGCAACAGAATATGGATAGGTTATAGGATACGGTATATGGAAAAATAAGTGAAGGAAAAATTGATTTCATCAATTTCCGCCTCGCGTTTTGTATATTTATTTTCCTTCAGCATCCTGCACGTAGGTATCCTTACACATACATACACGCATATGGTTGATACCGAAGTTTGCTATTTCATTGGAATCGCGTTTGTACGCATACGGCGTAAGCGTCGTACGTCCCGGACGTTCCGCGTTACTCTTCATTCAGCAGTCAGTCCGATCGTATGTCAGCTGAAAATAGGGGCATGGAAAAAGCAGCCTGGAATATGAGACAGCTACAGGACCAGCGGCGAAATTAATTTTAAAATACTTTCGGAGACGAAGCGGCGAACAGAGAGAGAAAGCAGGAGAGAAGGAGATAAGGAGTGAAAAACGGAGTGAGAGAGCGAGCAGAGACGCGGAATACAGCGAAACGGAGCGGAACAAATACAGCGACAGCTATGTGCACGCCTCTGCCGAGAAGAGTAGAGACGAAAACGGCTAGAAAGAGAGGCAAATCGGGGGGGGGATGCAAAAGCACCCGTAAAGTTAATTTAGTTGTCAGCCAGACGACTCGCGCGTTGCGTTTCGTTTGACGGGGTGGAGTACGTACGCAAAACTATTCTCATTCCTTTTGGCGAAGCAGCGCGCAACAAGAATTCGATCAACAAATAAAGTACAAATATTACAACATGAAAATTCTCGCATTCAAACAATTCTTTTAAATTTATATATTGGTTTTTATTGCCTTTAACATTCCTTTTTTTTTTTTTTTTTTTTTTTTTATATAAAATATACATCCACGTTTTAATCGCAGTCGTACTACAACGAAGACTCGTTAAATATCCACCTTTGAGAACTCCTTTTCCCTTACAGCCCGGAGAGCTGTATTTTATCGAGAGTCGACAGCCCAGTCGGAATAGCTTGTTTGCGCACTTGCAGTATTTAGTAGGTCATTAAATGGTAGAGAATTTAATCAAAACAGGCAGGTGATTGGTTATAAAAAAATTTGTATTATTTTTTGATTATAGAACCTACGCATGTAACAATGGTACAAGTTTGAGCAAAAAAACGAGCGTCATTTCGGTCAGTTTTGAATGAACTCTTCACGTAAGCGATTCTCAGTTTTTTCCTGCTGGCTTTTTCCTGCCGCCTTCGGTTCTTCTTGTTCCATAATTTTTTTCCACATCTTATTTTCGTATTTTCTTAGTTGACAACCAGCCAGTTTTATTTTACAAAGCTTTTCGGTACTGCAGAGAGGTGAACGTCGAGACGCCGCGACGAAGTCCCAACACCGAGTGTGAAATTAGAAAACAATAATAATGCCGCGTGTGTATATATAGGTACGTAGATGGTTGAGTAGGTGTACCTTTACACGTATGTAAAACACAAGTCCGCACGTCTGACCGCGGTCTATCCTCTTAGAATATACTATACGTGCTATATCCGGGCAAGATCTCGGCCGCTTGTCAGGCTGAACGCAAGCTGATTTCCTCCTTGCACAATCGGGCAGTTTGCATAACGATCACGATATTCACGATCATTAGGCATTCGTTGCAGCATTGCGAAAAGGATGTACAGGATACGTGCGAAATCTTGAACAGGCGTATAAAGCAAAGGGAGACAGTGAGAGAGAGAGAGGGAGAGAGAGAGGGGACAAGAGTGCAAGGCAGATAAGAGTCTGTGAAAAGCGTCGCAAAATGAAAAAAAAAATAAATAATCGAAAACGGACAAATATAACGACCGACGAGAATGCGTATACGTAAGGCATGTTACGTGATACACAGTCGTCAGAAAAAAGCATTTTTATCGGACGGCGTTGTATGTATCACGTATCAAACAACGTCGTGTCATAGCGTTACACACCTTTACGTGCCCGGTTCGTTTCAACATCGTTTAATTCCCAGAACTCGAGACGCGTGACTGATTGCGAAAGAGTGCACAGAGGCCGAGTTCGCTGATAAGAATGTATATACGTCTTTATACACAGTATGTATGTATGTATGTATGTAGATACGCAAGCAAAAGCTTACGATGCACATTGGTGCGTAAAAGACTTACACACCTGTAACGGATAAAACTGTACATAATCGAACAAACGATTCGCGGTAGTGGAAAAGGTATTTATACAATCAAAGTCATCCTAATCGCCGATGTATAATAGCGAGAAATGCGACTCATCTTGTAGTCCGTCTCGTACATGGTGATTTCTTTTTTCGTCTTCTAACTATTCCTGATAAAAGTTTCGAGCTCACGCATTCATTCGCCGCGTGTTTAAATTTGTGAAAACAATTAATTCTGAATCCTAATTTGGGTACCTAAGATTTGAAAACATTTATGTATTATTCATTCGTGCGATAATTACGTTTCGATCAGGGACGCAACATACCGACCTCTTTTTATCCGCTCAAATGCGCGTACGGATTGCTATACATACGCGAACACTGAGTATATAACTCGTCGCCTCGTTCCCTAGTTTAGTTTCTGGTCCAGACGACATCAGACGACACCAGACGAGAAGACGGTGGCAGGGTATATACATATTGGTATATAAGTACATAGATGTATGTAGGCTTATGCGCGTGGTGCCCAGACCATTAACGCATTCCACCCTCTTTCCTTCCCCCTCCGCTCCGTCCTTTGCTGCCGTCGTGAATCGTGAACCTCCTACGCGACGAATACGAGGTAACTGTACGTAAATCCGATTCCACGCCAAATACAAGTACATGGCTACGTATCTGAATTTTTAGCTCGAGAATATAAACAATCAAAAATATAAATAACGTTTCAAAAAAATTGAAAACTTTCTCAGTACCTTCGAGCTTTACTTCGAAACCAAGGATATGCGCTTCTTTTCACATGTCATCAGTATCGGTAGATGACATAGACTAACGATAAAACGATTTCCGGAAAGAATCAACCTTTATTCGTATAATCGGAAATTTTTTTGACCATCGTTAAAAAAATTGAAAGTTTCCAACAATAGTTAACTGAGTACTGCTACTGATGCTGCAATCCTTTTTCGAAACGATTATATTTTTTATCATAAATGTAGATACGTATTTTCAACAGGATTGACTAAGCAATGCAGATTGTTAGAAACGTGTCTTCCTTTACTCCATTTTTATCGTATTCACATCTGAATAAGAAACGATTGTTTCTTTCCCCTGACAGATACAACGTCGTACTAGCCGCAGAAGAAAAAAAAGGAGAAGCAGAAAATGGATAAGAAATAACAGAAAGCCAACGATTTCCTCTGAAGCATAATACATCGTCTTCGGTATTCCTCTTGTGGGAATGTAACGAACATTTTCTCTTCTTGCTTAAATACAGCAAGTACCAGCGATGAATATTTCAGAGAGAATACCGCTGATACAAGAAATAATCATCCGAATACGACGTATTTACGCGAATAAATTTATCGATGTCTTGGGTCATTAAATATACACATCAGCCAAAAGGACAGAACGACGTCATGCCGACAGATTCTCACCACAGCGATAACATTCTGAATATACAATATAGGGCAAAGCTAAATGGTAATTGATTAATTAGCATGGTAATACCGTTAATCAATTAATTAATATGCATCCATCGGTGATCGGAAAATTCCAGCGTTCCGGTTAATTACATTCTGTGCGGGGGACGCGCGTAAGTCGGTGAAAACTTTTCACCGTAATCATTTTTCAATTTTTCTTTCGCTTCTTTCTCTCTCTCTCCTCTTTACTATTTATCTTCGGGTTAAATAATTTTACGTAAATGTATAGGCAACCGTATAAAGTGAGCCGACATAATTAGATATGCCCATATCAAAATCAACCGTGATGGTTGAAGAGTAGATATGTATAATTTGAGACACACACACGCACACACAGAGACACACACATATATATGTTTAAATATATCAGGCGATGCATATTCATAAGGAATACGATATCACGCTGGCACAAGGTCTATGCGCGTATAGAATATACGAAAGGCAATAGACTCGTTTTCGTTGAAAATTGTGAGCGTTCAAAGGCCCTTCGTTTCATTTTCCTCCACGCGAGCTCCCCCCTCCCCCCGCTGCCGCGCATCATCCACATCAAGGAATAAAATACATCCTACACCCGGTATCCGTTCAATCTATTGACTTCCAGGTACAGGTACCCGATTATTCCCGCGATCCTTATCGATATATATAGCGGCTTATATACACACACATATATATATAAGCTATCAAGTTAGAGAGTGTTCGGTTAATTGTAGAGATGCTAATGGCTTCCATCTTCCATCTCGTCCAGTACCTTTCCGGCTCGTTAGAAAGAAATCCTCGCGTCGGGATGCGCTGAGTCGGTGCGTAAGGGCGGATAAGTTTCGTCCAAGCTACGTGTAAATGGTGTCATTGATGTTAGATAGGGCTGATGAAGTGATAGAGTGTAAAATAAACCAGAGTGAGAAGGTGAAAAGGAGAGAAGAAGAGAATAGGGAATGCCGCCGGAAGGAGGGGGAGGCAAAGGGGATGGTAAATAAAGCCAAGATTTTAACTACTGGGATCGATGGTAAACCAGCTCCAATGTGCGTTCGTATGAACGCAAGGAAACGAAAAAGGAAAAAGAAATCTCAATCGTGGCACGCAAGTCGAGTTTTGACAAGTGATTAAAACCAATTACAGAACCCTCCTAAAATCCCCAGCAACATGTAATTCACAGAAGCGTCGTGAGTAACGAACGCACGTATGGGGTATGGAATACGTATACGTGTAACAGCTTTACACCTTACTTTGCTAGGCGATTGGATAAAGGCGAGTCGATTGTACTGATATTAGCTATGGGTTTGAGTTGCGCGATGCGACATTTTATCGTTTTACGCATTCACTATTTGTGGATTTCGGATGATTTTGCCTATCATGGGCATGTCCCTGCATTACGATACAAATACTGAATAGAAAAATTTTCTTTAACAGTTACACGAACGAAGCCTGATGATAAGGATCGAGGTTTTTGACAGACAGAAGCTTCTACCGGTACGAAAGCTTCAATACATACGAAAGAACAAACTGCACGAAATTCTCTCGGGTAGCGAAATCATTTTAAATAATCGGTCAACGTAACACCATACGTGCACAGCAGGTGCATGGTGGCGGCACATATACCGCAGGGTACGGGTAAGTTGTAGGTATAAGTTATGTGAGCATGTGCGCCCATTGCATACAATCCCGACAAGAAAGCACGAGACGGGAGAGTGGACAAACAATTTTCAAGTGCGTAAAATCGCGCCATTGACACTCGAGGGTCAGAGACGAGGGTGCGGAAGGGGGCAGGAGAAGAGGATCGGGTCCACGGGTGTGCACAAACACGGTTCACGGACCGAATGACGTCGACTACACCGACTGAACGAAGGCAACTAATTAGTAAATAAACAATCATCCTAACTAACATCACCTAAACAAACAAAACGGCACCGCGAACCGGCCGCGATGGACCACAGATGAGTGACTCGAGTGATTGTAAGTGAGGTGCGTATATAGTCGAGGGTCGCCGCGAAGTTGGAAGGCGATATCCGACCAATTCGTTCGATCGTCGACGACGATGCCTGGCCTGTGAGGATGAGGCTTGCCTCGGGGGGCCGCGGCAGCCAATTAATATTCCAGCAACCAGCTGCCATAGCATCGTTTTTACCCCCGGTTAATTAACAAACAAGTATAACGCCAGCGGCTCTGAGACGGTAATTGTACGTGCAGGTATAGGTATAAGAACCCTGTGGGTGATATCGCAGAACGTTGACTCGTTGCACGCGACAGGGAAGCGTCCTGTAAATGAATTTCAATTAGAAATATATCATTTCACGTATGTTGTCCGCCAAATAACTGCAAAGCGCCCCAAATTCCGTCAGAGATGAATCGTTTGATGTCATCGGCACGCATCGGTTCGTCTCTGATCTAACCACTCGCTCTATTTCGTTTCAATTTCAACGCAAAATTCACCGCGAAACCGGTACTAATTAAATTGATAGTCAAACAAACTATTTACTCGCCGAATTTCCGCGTAATTAGCAGTGGCGGTAATTAGCAGGTTTCTAACACGGCTGATGTGCATCTCGTTTATTACATTACTGTAACTGTAACCTTGTAGATTATACTTGTTTAACTATTGTTTAACTATATTTATTAGGACCTTTGACGATGATTTTTTATATTCGGAGGAGCACCAACCGGATGTTGTATGAAGATGTGCTCCCAGGTAGAACTGTAACGGAAAAATGGCAACATCTTCGAACTTCAAATGATGCACTCATCTCTGAAAGTCGCTCGAATTCTCGTAATCCAGTTACTCGAAATCGTCCATAGAGTTCGGTCAAAGTCGTCAGAATTCAACTTGAATACGCCAGAAATTTGTTGAAGGCAGGTAGTTATCGTGACAAAACAAGAACAAGAATAACACGACAATATTTTCTAAAAGAAACCATCTTAATGCAGGGTATATATAGCCCTGTATGTGAATTCTACCATGCATGGTTGGAGCACAAGCAACGACACAAAAGAGACGCGTTCCACCCGCAACACTGACGATGAGGAATCTGCACCACCGCGGCACCGTGCTGCAGCGACATGATGTATTAAATTCACGAAGACAACGCGGCACCGAGACGCGGACAAAGAGATCAGTAGTCGTTTTTCGTTAGCGAGCTTGCCTTGGTAAATTGGTAGTAAAAAAAAAAAAATGCGTTAATCCTCTGGGCAGCTGCGGTACGCAGAAATCGCGCGTGACAAACTCCAGGCCTTCCCTGCCGCTAGCCCGCGAATATATGCCATGTGTATATGTACGTGCGTAAATATACGTATATGTAGTGTATATAAATTACAGTCTGAGAATTCAACCGAGTAACCAACCGCCCGCTTTCAAATGTCGGCGATATCATAGTCAACGAAATGAAATGAAATTAAGTGAAGAGTTGAGAAGAATATTTTGTCCGGAAGACTCGTGCATCAAAAATAATACACGACAGTTGAATCGCATGGCGTTAGGAAATTTGCAAAATTCAATTATAATATGCAAGATCCATGTTTACCAGAAGAAACTGGCTGACAAACTGATTTAAACCATCTCTGCTATCACGGTTCAATTTTCTTTGAATACGTTTTCTTACATTTTCCCAAGTCTTTTGATTTTTTAAACTCATCCTGAGGAACGCGTGCCGCGCATTGCACGGGCGCAATGTAGGCAGGGTACTACGGTGCTGTAAAAACGCGTCAACCGCTGCGGGGTGGTAATAAAATGAAATGAAGATAGAATGAAACCTAAAGAAAAATGTTGGAACTTTTAAATTCTCTTGCCGCAGGGAGGCATGGCCATATATACGAATTCTTCGGTCTTAATTTCACTTTAACGGTCCTAGGGTTATGCGGCAGTATAGGACGAATACAAGGGGCGCGAAGGGTCCGGCAGTTTTACAGGGGCGGTAAGCCAATCCAAATACGCCGGCGATTAACGCGTTGAGGATTTATTTTTGGATTTTTACTCAAGGAGACGCAGTCTCTTGGAGAAATGCCATTTGTCTCGTTACTTTTTTCGTTCCTTCCACGCTATCCAACTCGCGGTGACACGCTTGCATACGGCGCGGTTCGACCGGGGTGTTTAGACGTTTTGACTTAGCAGCGGTACAACACAGGATGCAGAAAAACTTGTTAACAAGCTAATCTACTCTCAAATGACTTCCAAATATTTTCGAAACGGCGGAAATACGAGACTCAAGAAATTCCATCATCTTCAATAGACGCCGCCAGCGTCTCCTTCATCAACCCCTACCTGCCTCCCCTCGCGTTAAAACACCGCGAAACCCACCAACGCACGAATTGCTTCTTCCCCAAATGTACGTTCCGTGTATCGGCACAATCAATGGTCTGGTCCGTGAACCAATGAACCATTATTATACTGAAACTCGTACCCCAAACTTCTCCAATTTCAATGGAATTGGAATCACACAATTCCCGTCTTAGTCAAAACCTTGTTCAGCGAAGTACATGATATCGAAAGACAAGTAGGTGTGTCTCTTGATGAATTTTGGAGAAGATATCGAACAAGAGTCTGTCTTTCATTTTTTATTCTTCCATACCAAATGATACGAATATCTTATCACCGGCGACAGCTCGACTCAAACGCGACTGATCATCTTATTATAAACTAACAATAAGCAGCACCGTATAGACCGATACAAAGGGAAGGTGCGGTAACTACCGCTACTCGAGGTAACGAAATGCCATTGGAGGGGAAATTCGGCATCGAGTGTTCCAGTTACGAAACAATTGATTAGCAGATTACGGGACCGGGCACATGGACCGATGATTATCAAAGTTGAAACTTGCGCCAAGAAAGTTGGCAAACTGTCGCGTAGTTAAGGAGAGATGGGTTATAGCTGCCATCCAGCCAGCGAGTCCCTGCAGTGCGGTGCAGTGTACCGGGTACCTAAAGGCTAAAGTTCGAACAATTAGCTCACGGATACAGTAACATCAGTTACACACCTATAACATCCCGTCGGCTATTGAAACTTTTTCCGAAATGTCCCAATTCTTATACGCAAAAATTATAAGCTCGTAAGTTCGACCTTTACCGCCGCAGTGGACGAGATTTGGTGGTTGGAATGGAGGACGACCCGAGATGCTGTCTCAAATCATCAAAAACGCGGTATAGTAAACGAGGTTCCAATCCTCGTTGAACGTAGAGGAACTGATCTGATTGTGAGATCATTTTTTTTTTAGCAAATATGATCCAAGCCAGCCTTGGGAAGTTTTCGACAGAGATAGAATGAAGAAGTTTTCAATAAATTTCAATTTCGTTGTAAAAGATTGCTTGAGGTGACGTACAATTTTTTTCGGTTTTGTCAAAGTATAAACCGAACCGGGTTCTTGTTACGACGACGACGACGACGAAGGTGTGAGACGTAAACGAAAACGACGACCGTTCTTAATTATTTTAAGACGCAGAGGAGCCAAGAATGAGAGATTTTTTTCTCTACTTTTACTTTCTCCTCTTTCTCTGTTTTCTTTTTTTTCAACATGAAGAAACAAAAAGAAAACCAAGAGGAAAGTGGGGGAAACGTTTTTGCTCCAAGTAAGCTATCCGCGTACGAGTAGAGGAAATTTTAATTGCCTTCAACCATTTGAAAGCATCGGTTTTAATGCCCGATGAGGAAATGCACGCGTCACACGATTAGGTGCGGTAAAAAATGACGGCGCCATGTGAAAGAGCAGCAATTAGTTATAGTGTCTTAATTATCCACCAAATGGGTGCAAGCGACCGCGGATCGTTTGAGAGGCTGCAATTTGAATAAAAATTCCGAGAGATCGCCCATGTAATAATAGCAAGTCGTTTTAAAAGGTTATCGTACTTACACCTGTGGCGAAAACGTAACATCCTTTCCATCATTATAAGTAACTCACCTGAAACAGAAAAAGGAAAAAACGAGATTTAAAAATCTGTGTTACATTCAACTTCGACAGGAAAGAAGAAAAACACACTATAGCGTCTGTCAAGGTTCAAGTTGAATACTATGTGAATTATGGATTTATACAAATAAAATGATGTGTCGAATCATCCTTATTGTATAGCTCACAAGGCACACACAGCGTACAATATACACAATTCATCATTCACGAGAGTTCAATTTATATTCGATTTAGTTTATTGGCAATCATGGTGAACAGCGACCCAGTGGCGTGTGCTTGGTGAAAGAGGCAAAGCATTCGAGTCTTCAAATGCCGTTCGTTTTTTTTCCGACGCGAGTATTCATCAACGACATGTTTCTCTTTCATCTGTTTGCTTCTCTCTCTCTCTCTCTCTCCCGCTTTTTTCTTTCTTTTTGAGTTCAATTCAACCACTCGATTAACACCGAGCATCACCACCGTGTACATCGAATAAAGATCGAATATTTCAAGGAAAGGTGGGGGTTGTACTATACAGAAGAGAATCGGAATGATGGATGATGTCCCGGGGAAATGTTTTGGAATGTTTGGAAAACATTAATTAAGAAGTCGTGTTGGGTTTTTCAACGCCCATTCAACGACGACGACAACCGCGCTACCTCCTCCACCTCCTCACCTCTACGAGCTGACGCGAGCACACCGTGCCCACAAATCAACTAAGCCTGACACGTCTTAATTTAGGCGCATTGCGCCCAAGCTGCACACGTGTGCACTGCCGCCTACTCTTCAAATCATCGCCCTGCGCCATGCGCAACGCAATGCGTTAGTTAGCGCCGCTTCCTCGTCTTTTTGCCATCCATAAATTGCATACCCTATCGGCGTTGCGAATGGGGCTTTAAAATAAATCGGACATGGCGTGTTGAAAACGTCAACAACCATCACGTCCGCAATAGATAGGCGCTTTAGAGTATCGTTATAAAATATCGGAGCTAGATCAAACGGTCGACTTGGCAATTTATCATTAGCCTGAAGGAACGGTAATTGGATAGGTGTGGAAAAAGGATGCCGGATAAAAAAAAAAAAAAAAAAAAATCAAGAAAACTTCGCTCGGTATTTTTCCTCTTTCTTCCCCTTTGACTTTTTCCATTTGGAGGAAGAAAGTTGGACGGTGCAAGGTCGAGACGCTGAACCACATGTCGAAAGCTCCTCGGCGCAACTGCTGCAGGGAGAATGAGGAGCAGGAAAAGGAGGAGAAGGAGAACGCGATGAGTCCAAGATTCCATGCTATAATATTTCAAACGGAGAGTTCACACATGTTCCTCGATGACAGTTCCGTAATTTACGAGGTACGATATTAGCGGGCGCCGCCACGTTTAAGCTTTCGGCCTGGCCTCATTTACCACCTAATGTAATGCAATTGCTTTCGAAAATCCGTTCGTATATGATTGCGTACGGCACGTCATATCCGTACATGAAACCGCGGTGCATATTTGTGCATAAAACTCAGCGTGGGGATCACCAGGGAGCGAAATTCGTTGTTATTTTTCATCCCGGGGAAACATCGAAGACGACGAGGAGGACGGATGAAGCACTCGCATTTCATGTGAATAATTCAGGCGCCCATAGAAATCTTGAGTACTTACTGTGTACTCTACCTGGCTTGTGCTGTAGCCCGACTGCTGATCACTTGCTCCCGCTTTCCGTTAACGGTAAAATGTAAAGGCATCCAACCCCCAGGGATCTCGTGCAATTCGAACTTCAACGTGCCGAGAAGTGTCGTTTTTTACATTCTCTTTTTTCGGTTCACATCGAGGTAGGAATACGAAACAAGGGAATAACTATGTATGCAAATTCGTCTGTTAGTTACAGATCTGGAAGGGGATGAAAATTGTTGTAAACTTTGTATAATATTAGTTAAGAAAGATAATAACATTTTCAATTCATTGAATTATCATTCATTTATTTACTTATATTTTTTCTTTCTTTCAGTTGACGAAAAGGCACGACTAATCATTGTTCCACATCTGTAATCTTCATGACTGCAGCGCAAGGTATTCTGAATTGAAAAAAAAAAAAAAAAATACATCTGCACACCTATATTAAAACGCGATTCTAAACGTTTCACCAAAACTAAACGATGTGAAAAAATGTGTGTGCATGTATGTATATACCGATTTACGCGACATGGTTAACTAGAAACTGGCTGTATATAGGTATAACGCAAGCTGCAGAGATGCTCATGGGACATCGGCGAGAGCGTTTGGTACCGCGGTAGTTATACACCCAACCGGAAATGTAATTTTATACGCGGTGACAGATATTGCTGTGCTGACAGCAGCCACCGTAGGAATAAATTTCAAGTTAAATTGGTTAGAAAAACGCTGTAGACACGAGTTAATTCTCGAATTGACATCACGGCTGCCAGACTGACAAAGGCAATTTTGCTACTCGTTATCTTCGAGCTGGTTGGAAGCTTTTGCAAAAGTCTCTCACAATTTGCAAGGTAGTGAAGACAATTGTCGAGAGCAACTGAGTCTCTGTAGTCACGTCCTTAAATATCGTCCGATTAAATAATCAACGTTAAATTTCCAATGATAAATATGAACGAGACTCTGATCAAACAGTTTCTCGAGTCTCGCGATTTTTTATTCTCTCCCACTTTTTGTTTCTTATACATCCAGCGAGGAGAATATATGCGAGTCATTCGTCGCTTGCGTATGTCGTAAAACAGCTTTATCATCTCTGCACGGTTTACTGCACGTGCGACGAATCATGCGGATACCCACTAATTGAATAGCTATAGCTATAGCTATAGCTATGACTATAACTATAACTATAACTATAACCAAGGGATAAAGATGCGTGGGTGGTTTTGAAAAACGAGTGATTCAATTTCACACCGCTAACGACCTGCTTATAGGTATATAGCTATATAGGTATATGGATATATGAGGATTTAATGGGTTGGAAATGCGGCGCCTATACATATAGTAAACCGATAGTGCAAGAACAAAGTTAGACGGGTCGACCTATAGCGACAGGTTTAACAGCTTGAGAAGATTTTTACTGCCTTGTGATTGAAAGATGCGAACGATAAAAGTATGGCTGTGTAAAGTAGGTACGCGAAAAAAAAAAACTACATAATCTTTGAACTATGTTTATCGTTTCAACTTTGAAAGAGACTTTAGGATTTTTTTTCTCACTTTTTTCCATTTCAACGCAATATAGTTTTATAATGTACAATTTCGATACGAAATATGGATATAAGTGAAAGGTGAAGGAATTTTTGTTTTTTTTTCTTCCTCATATCGATTCAAAGATGGTCGGAAACATTGAAAGTCTGCTCGAATTCAAGAGCAATTTACATAACGTAAGTCAATTCGATTCTCTCCTGCCGCCTTACATCCGATAGCTGTGTAAGAGATATACTTTGAATTGTGCCTATAGGCGTGCACCCGTGTGCATACACGTATAGATACACCGATGCATGTATACATATGTATGTATGTATACGCATATATTGCAAAAAAAAGACGCAGTCTAAAGCTCGGGACATACAGGGACGCTTGTGCCTTGAGAATAAAGCGCGTGTGACTTGTTTCTTGATCTTAGATGCTCTTCGGGGACCGGCTAAGTCACCTGGGGGAAATACGGTAGCGTAATGGGGTTCCCTTTTTATTTCTATCATTTTTGTTTTTCTCTTATACATATACATACATATATATGTATATATATATATACATAGATCTACGTGCGTGTATATATTTCTCTATTCGTTTCTTACCATTCTTTGTTCGCGAAAGTGGAAATATGAAAGAACGACACCGCATACCTAAGGATCATGGTTCCGACAACGATGCGTTACACTTTTTTGACGAATCGGAGAAGGCGATGAACGGAAACAGAAGTAAACTGGAGAGAATAAATTTACACAAGTAACCTTAGAAAGTTATAGGTGTGTAGAGAACTAGCGATAAAACTGCAGTCTTGTTTGCGAACTTATGAAAGAGTAGCTGCGGTGACTGTTGCATCCGGCGCTGATGTGAATGTACTGTCGGCTGCACCGCCGCAAAAATTTTTTCACCGCAAAATTTCACAATCAGCTCGACAGTTTAAAACTCATTCAATACAGACACCAAGCATTCATACGTGACTTATGACAGAGATATACATACATGGGGAATTCCATACGGTTTTACTCTCGAATACAACCATACGTATTTTTTGTTTCTCGATGCTAGTCTCTGAAGAGATGTCAGAAGCCGTTTATCATCGGATTTTCTGACGGATTTGAGAAATTTCAAAAATTACACAAAACTTCTTATCAAAATTATACCTGAATATTTGAAAAGCTTACAAAAAGTGTAGTATCCAATTCCTGAGCTCGAAAGTTATGAATTATTTACTACCATTACAACTCAATTTATTGTTCCAGATTTTTCGGGACGGTTTGAGATAATCTGACTGTGAGATAAAAATTATATAAAATTTTCAAAAAAAAAAGGAACTACCTTACGTAGGGTTTCTCTAAATTCGTAACGGTAGATATTGTCGAGAAACAAAAAGATACGGATCATTGTACTCCAGAGTAGCATCGTATACCTACCTTATACTATACTCTAATTGTAAGGTTACAAGAAAATTGACAATAGCGATGATTCGAGGCTCAAGACGAAATCTCATGAAATCCCCCGTACATGCATGCGAAGAAAAAAAAATTACCAAGTCTACTTTCATCCGATATTTGTTGAACCTGATCTCGTAAAGTTTAGAACTCTGTAAGGACTCATCACTCGTCGAAAAATGCGTGTAAAGAATTGGTCGAGACGGGCGTTCAAGTTGAGTAGATACATCAGGCGACCGTAGAAGGTAAGGGCAAGACATCGGAATGTCCGGACTGACTGAGTGGTTGTAAAATTTTAGTGGAAAAGTAACCGGCACGAGGGATGTTCATTTTGAAATACGAGAGGCAATAAACGTATATATCATCACGGGACGGCAATATATTTGTGCGTAGAAATGTCCGGGATGCAGTTGACGTGATCCCTGTAATCGAGGTTGACAATGAGATCTCTCGACGGTTTTTTACTGCAAGAAAACGTGGATGCTTCCCTGAGACACGGGGCTAAAGGAGAAGAAGAAAAATGGGAAGAGAATGTAAGAAAGTCCCGTGGAGAGCATCGGCGGTGCAAAAACTAAATCGAGGTATTAACTTTTCAACGCAGTCTGACCATTTCGATAAATTTCGAGGTAGGTTAGGTGACGGAGGACGCCGCGGTGAATTTACGGATAAGTTTAATTATTCAAGAGTTACCTCCGTTCCAGTAGCGCGAGTCAAACGATTCGTCGTCGAAAGTTGCGACTCCCGCGATACTCGTGAGTCGCACACCGATGCGTGTGTATTATATTACAGGCGACGACGACACGCGTGTGTCAAACAGCCCTGCACGTGGATGAATGGGCGAGAAAGCCGTCCCTCTCCTCCTTCGCCAGAGGTGCTTTTTACGCGTCCGGAAAATGCCTCTTCGGGGACCCGGGATCCCCGCTTCTTTCTCCCCCTCGATTCTTCGCGTCTTTTGCGCCGTGAGAGGCTGCTGCTACTGAGGCGGAGTTTTACATTTTTAAAACGTTTAATACGTAATAAACTGAGAAAAGCCTTGATTTCTCCGTTTACGCCTGCCACGACTGTAATCTCCTAGGGGCTGAAAACAGAGTTTTATACCCTTCCCTCTCTCTTTCCCTCAACGCCTCGTTACAGGAGAATTAGGAATCAACCGATCGCCTTTGTAGGTATAGAAAATATCTGAAGAAGTTGGAGTTGAGTATAATAGTTTTCATATTCGCCCTCACTGCACCCAAACGGCAATGGTCACATAAGTATCGCAAATATCATAGTACAGAGTATTTAATAACTGACGAAATGGCACTAAGAAGAACTCTTCGACATATATAGAAAAAAAAAAAAATAGCGACCTACGAACGAAATGCGGTAAAATGTTACAACTGACCCCGACCTTGGGGCAGTCCTTAACTCAAATCAAGTTTTAATTGAACTCGGAGGCTCAGTTTTTGATTAAATTGTTACAACGCACCTGGAAGAACTGTTACATCTAACACCGGATGATTTTTCCAACTAAACGGTCGAAATTTCGATCTTTTTCCCGAACCGAAAACTTGAAGAGCCGTGAAACCTGTCACGAAAACATTCAATCAATCATATAAAAAAAATATATTTGATATACAACATATAAATCTAGATATCTGTGTTAAACTGCAAGCGTAAAAATTTACTTTGGGCCCGAAAATATCAATTCACTACTCTAAACGCGTCTGCGTCCCGCGGTGAAGTGCGGCGTACCGATAAGCCAATTGGAACTTGTTACACACTTCGTATGTTACCGGGATACGAACGAATTTACCACACTTCGAGAGATATTCGCCATGTTATAACTGACCCCGGTCCTACTCAGCTTTGATTTGTCGAAATAACCTGATCACGTTGGTACCGCACACTGATGAAAGGCTGCAGCTTTCCCCGATGAACACTGGACGCGACGCTGGTGTTGCAGTTGTGACTGTGCGTTTCGAGCAACTGCTAACTAACAACAAGTACATCTTTGGTGAAAAAGAGGGGGACAGAGAGGACTGAGAATAACGACGGAATAGGATTATTACGCTAACAATGGCAGGGAATGAAATTTAATCGGCTCGAGCCAAATACCATAATAATTTCTATAAAAACGTATGATAGCGCTAATTGTAAGCCGCCGATGAAACGCCAGCTAGCAAACGGATCAAAATTACGCACCGTCGAAAAAATCATTTTGTTAAAATCTTCACGCGTTTCATTCCGTTTGACGTAGTCTGCAGACTCGTCGATTCGAACGACGCAGTTTTTCGCCTCTCGTCTCATCGCCGAAGTGAGCTTTACTTTCTGTAAATGCACGACGAAATTATATGTAAGCTGTTTTCTTCGGATTTTTGACGACGAAGTTACCCAAAAGTTTGAGCAGTTCGCTCATAGCGGTTGCGAATACTTTTCGTATACATGTACCGACCAATTGCAAAGAATTTGTTATTCATTTAAAAGAATTTTCTCCTAAAACGTCATTCAACAAAAAAGTTACAAATTATCTTCACTCAATAACTCGAATTATACGACCAACAATAAGAGGGGGATAGCGTTTTAAAAAACACATTACAGACGGAATACCGAAGTCTGCTTTACAAGTTATCAGTGAAAAAACGTGCCACTCAACATTTCAAGCATATCGAAAATCAACAAATTCAGTAAAGTCGATACAAATATTACCAAGGGAAAAAAAAAGCTTTCGAAAAAACAGCCGTATAGGTTGTTCTAGGATGTGTATACACTACATACGGTTCAATATGAGATGCAAAAAAGTAAAACTTAAAAAAAGAGAGACGAATGTAAGAAATACGCAGGTATACCTAAAAAGCGAGTCAAGCTGCAGATCCGTATCTTTATTTTCTCCTGCACAGGTTCTTGGCACAAAGGTGATATAAGCATGGTCTGGCAGTAGATGGCGAGTCGAGGGTAAAGAAAATCAAAAATCAAGATAGCCACGCGCTAGCGAAACGTTGAATATAGAATACCTGCGCACTGAAGTATGATGAAACTTGATAAAGCGAGGAAATGGAGAGGCGCGTGAAAACTAAGAAGATCTTCTAATCTTATTAGGCGGGCAAGTAAGCCCGAGAAAATAGTCCCGCGATCACTATGTCGCGTCACATGTACAGTTTCGGTAACGAAGCAACGTGTAACCAGAAACGTGGAGGGCGGATAGGTCGAGGCTTCACGGTCGAAAATCACTCTCCGTAAGTTCGCGATCCTTGAAATTTGAAACAAAAAGATACAGCACGTCAAGTATAACGATGAGACGCGGTCGCTTCGTTCCTCGGCTATGCCGGGGTTCCGGGAACATCAACTTTGCAAACCTCACCATCTCCCAAAATGTCGCATCTCTCTCTCTCTCTCTCTCTCTCTCTGTCAGAATTGTCAAAGTATACCTCATTTTCGAACTTCACATATTTTTCGCTTTTAGAACTTTTAGACTTCAAATAAGTTGAATTCATTTTTAATCGTTCAAACGATGTGCGAATAGTGAGATTACTTTCTGCCGAGGTTTCCTTTTTTTTCCTCTTCTTACCAATTCAGCCTACATTCAAAACTCGTTTAATTTTTCATAAAATTTCCCGCTTTGTTGCCTGGTTTACCGCGTGTTTCTCCGTGCCTACGTAACACCGCGTTGCGGTCTCTCCTCTTTTCCCTCACCCTCTCCCTTTGGCCGCAGACTCTCTGCAGGAACTAAAAACCTCCAGATCCTCGGTCGGGCAGCACCAAGCAGCGTCACATACTTTACTATATCGACCGACGCCTCTGCCCCAGAGAAACGGAGGCGGGAAAGGAGGGAAGCTAGAAGCTGGAAGCTGCAAGCTAGAAAGGGTCTCGGCTACCCTTAACCTACTCCGACCCGAGGGTCCCTCTCTCTCTCTCTCTCTCTCTCTCTCGCTCTCTCTCTCTCGCAGCCCTCGAGGCGTCACTGGGTGACCGGGACGCCGCGACGGGAGGGTTCAAGACTCGACCGAGGTGACGGAGCTGTCTGAATTCCACGCGTCGACTTTCAACTCTCGTACCTACCTACCCCCCCCCCCCCCCCCCACCACCCGGCCCTCCACCACCAACCGATCCCCGCGACGACGGCGTTTTCGCCTTCTATCAACCCCCTCCCGCCCGGTCCTCGCATGCTCTTTGTTCTCCCCGACATCCCAGCTGCGACAAGTGTCATAGGTAGTACATACTTGGATCTGAGGGTGTATTTTCATCAAGGAAAAGAGTCGTTTAGCTTGGTGAGAATTATAACTTGTCGAAATGTCAAATTAGCAATTTTACAAAAAAAAAAAAAAAAAAAAAAAAAAAAAAAAAAAAAAAAAAAAAAAAAAAACGCTTGTACCGATGCTGCGGCTGTACTGATAAGTACCGGATTATATTTGGCAAATTTTAACGTGGAGTAGTATGAAGTGAAAAAAAAAAACGACGCATATTGCGGGTATATTGTATGAAAAGGAAATTTCAGAATAAAAATTTTAAGGAAAAATATTTCGTCGATTTTTTCCCTCGTCTTCTTTGACGACGTTTAAAGTTCTACTTGACTTTAGTCTGATTGAACCCTACTCGAGATATTCTAAGAATTGATAGGTAACGCGCGGCAAAGATTTCTACTTCAGAGTCTAGGAGAGACGCCTCAATCCACTTACCGACAACTCATTTGAATAATAGACGTAAAACGATGAGGTTTTTTTTAATCCTATAAAACATGGCGTGAAGGTGTCGTGTATAAGTATTAGAAACGGAGCATCGGAGAACTCAAGATTCACTTTGTATAATGCAACTGTTTCTTCTGGCTTTTAATAAATCTTGAAAATTTTAGTGTCCAAGTCTCTCCTCAAAAAAAGAAATAAACGGTGCAGCAAAAGTTTATAAACTGCAGCTGAAGTTAGTCGAGTTGAATTTATGTGAAAGAACATCTTTTCAACTTTAGAACGAAAATTCGAAACCGATGACTTCCAAATATTCTGTAACAGCATAATGTTTGACAAATTTCGCAAAGTCGAATTAATTTTTTTATAAATTTCTGACACATATTTGCCTCGCCTCTCTGTTAGTTGTTAAAAAAAAACACTGTGTGAATTATAATGATGGATTGTAACTAAATAACATGCATTTTGTATATTTGTTTTTTTAATTGACCCTGGTAACAAAAAAAAAAAAAAAATTCCAATCGCAGGATAATTTCATTTTCTTTAACATACATGAGACAGTGAAAATTACACGTTGAGAAAATGGACATATGAAACAAAATTGCAGTTAATCAGCTTTGATGCCAGCGGTGAAATCATGAATTCGTTACGTTTTTGTTTTTAGGCTCTTCCGAGTTGTAGTTTTTCGTGAGTTTAAATTGTAAGTCACATGTTTCATCTGATCGATAGAAAATGACATACGTGTAGAGAACTCGAGACGGAATGAATTTCGACTACGGACACACACGTGTCTGGCAGTATAAATATAAATATATATTTTTATAGGTACCTAAACGTATACGGAATAGTCTCGATTTCCGTTTCACTTACGGATCTCATTGCCGAGCTGTTGAAAACAGTCAACCTGGAGTAGCGATGACAGGCATTTGGAACAAGACGTCAAGCCAAATGTGATTTAATGGACCGCTGTCACTTTGGCATGGTTGGCCAGTCGAATCACGCCCTGAACTGCGTCGGGCCGCGTGCTTTTTTCTTGATTGATAGCTCGCTGACAGATCCCATCGTTTCCATTCGATCAAAGGAATTGTAATCGCAGCTCGAGAGAGAACGAAAGAAAGAAAAAAAAAAAAAAAAGAAAGAAAGAAAGAGAGCTGCACGCCCGAAATTTTCAATATCGCTAAAATTCTTTTGCTCAATCAGAATCGTTTTAGAAATTAGAGATGAGTCGCGTCTGCGATTAGCAAGTTTCAACCTATCGATCCGATTTTTTTCGAATCCAATTATCTTTCACCGATACGATCACTGCGCCAAGTCCTATCTATGATGCTTTCTCAAAATCTTAATATCTCCGACCGATTTAGGGACTTAGAAAATTACATTTGCGTTGACAAACATACATATGCGCGCGTACGTGTGTGTGTGTGTACCTCAGAGGTGAATAAAATGTCGATCGATGTACACATGTAAGCGATAAATGGAATTCCAAACATATCTATGTGTGTATATGTGAAGCAGAAAATATTCAGGTCACACTTTTGGTCCCTGCCGATTTCGCAGTTATACTTCAACGGGGGATTTTTTTTCCTTACGCGTGTTTGGAAGAAGGTAAAAGGAAACGGAAAATAAAAATAAAGAAGGACAAGGAATAAAGAACTGTCGGCATACCTGCCGCTACACCGAGTCCCCGATTACTGATCAAAGGGAACCCGCGATTCGATTCGATTCCGTATGTACAACTTAGACAACCGAGAAATGTACCGGGAACAAAGCTTTGTCCGTCTCCATCCGTCCGTTTGTTTCTAACGAATTCTGAACCGGAATTTGTTGGCGTGTGCAATACCTTCGAAACGTATATGTTTAAAATACACCTAAACCAGCTATTATCGTACAATCGCTGAAAGGGAGAGTAAAAAAAAAAGGCAAACATGATTACAAAAACAGTGATTGATGAATACGAGAAGGTCATTTATGTATTACACGCCAAATAACGTGCATCGGAAATAATTTCAGAAAAATGTAAAAAAAAAAAAAAAACTTTTATTATTTTCATACAAAATAATAATAGAAATAAAAAAAAAAAGATATCGTAGCAAATTTGCTAAATCGTTAAAACTTAAGCCGAGTATAAAAGGATTAGGTAATCGGGTAGAGGTAAAAATAAACGAGAGACACGAAAGGGTGCGGAGAAGATAGAGGAGAATGAAATTTGAAAACACACGTAAACCACGATAAGGTTAGAAGCTTAAAGAAAGACGGAAAAAAAGTATCACGACTATCGGCACTCGATCGCTTCCTCGTAAGTGTTACATCAATTTATACAAGCTTAGTGTTGAAAGCTTTTGTCTAAAAAGGCTATTCATTTATCCGTGAGAATGAAATTGGATGGGAGATTATGATTGCCGGAGGGCTGCAAGCACCGAGAAGAATCGAAGAAAAATTTCCGTTTGCTTTCTTGTTTTCTGTTTTATTTATTTTTATTGTCTTTTTTTCCACATTTTATTTCCAACGGAAGAACAATTCGGGGATGAAAAATTCTGTCGTCGAAAGCTCGAAAAGGCAGAGAAAAAAATTCCATGTCAAGCTGCAATATACAGCGGTGTGGACAAGGACAAGGCCTAAGGCGAAAGAAGGCAATAATGGATCGTGAGTGAGGAGGAATCCCCGCCGATCCGAAAGTAGGAAGGCGGAGAGACGTAATTCGGTATTTGGTTAGACGCGCAAACAGCAGAAAGAGAATTCCAGAAGAGTGTGGCGGCGGCGGCGGCGGCTGTCAGGCGGTGAGAGAGGAGCTGAGCACAAAGTGGGGATCCCTTATTGGTTCTTTAAAGAAAACAACTCGATTTCTCGAAGCGAGAAAGAAAGGAAGAAAAACGCCTAAAAAGTTTTTCCGATCCTTGCAGAAACTGTACGCCCTCTAAGCTTTTTAGGCTGGGAGGGGTGGGGGGGCAGTTCCAACCTGTTTACACAGAGTTAGAGGCAAACCAGCGTAAGTAACTGACGATTCAACAACACTACCGTTCCTCCGGCTTCCGCCTATCCCTCCAACCCTTGGGGGTAGCAGGAAAAAAAAAATCTCTGGCCGAGGGGGAGGGATAGAAAATCTCGCCTTTAAGGGAGCGGAACGAGAATGATTTGGGGCGACGGCATGCGGTGTTTAATTGAATTTTTCATAGTTATTTTCTATCAAACGAATTTGCCGATTTTCCTATACGAGGAGAATTCAGTGGATTTTTTGTTTTAACAAGCTTTACATTATACGTACCTATCGACTTTATTAACCATTTATTTTTCGACTAAGCGATATTCGAGCCGGCTGATTGACTCTAAAATCGTTACTGTCTAACAATAAGACACAATGTTATGGCAACCTGCTTGACATCGCGCGAAGCTTCTAGGAACAAATAAAAGAAACATGGATTGGTCTGAAATAACTGAAAATCAGCATAAAATATTTTAAATTCGCAATGATTAAAATCATTGTACAAGTCATCGCGTATTTAACCAAAGTGCAAAAAATCGTTCCAAATTCCGGAAGATTTCAAATTACTTATCACTGTCTAAAACTTCGGTCGGGCTGATCAGTATACGAATCAGAAATATGGAATTCGTCCAAAATCGTGAAATCGCAATCGCAGCTGTTGCAGAGTAGTATAAAGCTGCATCTATCCAAGTGGAACTGCAGAGCAGCCGGAGCATCGAAAGAAAGACAAAACACGCTTAGCGAGGCGCGAAAGCTTTTAACTAAACACGTTAAACCCTAAAGTCCCTAAACCGTCGAGGACGCGGAAGAAAGTGTACAGACCTATACATATATACATACCTACATGTAATGCGAAGGGTGGGCCTAGTCACAGCTCGGCAACGCGATATATTATCTATCTTTGACGTTCGGTATATGTTACACGGATGCAAAGGAGCTGAGTAGAGGGAAGAAAGACGGAAAGAAGGATACAGGGATACGCGAGTCGCCAAGGCAGGGAAAAGTCTTAAATTCTTCTAATTGTTTCCCCGTTGACTTTTATCGTCTATAGAGAGAGGCATTTCGGTCGGGTCGTTTCACCTTGCCTAAACCGCGTGTCTTCGTACAGACAAGAGTTTTAGATAAAAATGTAAATGCTTATTTATTGAAACGAGGTATCCCGCCGCGCAGCGAACCGACGTACAAACGGGTAACCAACTCCCCAGGTATCGATTCGATATTGAAAATAAATAGTCTCGATCATTATACGACAACGGCAAACGAAACTGTACCTATACGCAATTATTAACGAACAGGACGGAGAAGATTAAAGAAAACGAGTATGAGAACCGTGATACAGAATATAAGGGAATGTATGAGGACTGATTACGAAGATTTAGACGGAGGATTATCTCGAGGTTCATTTCTCATTGTTTCATCATCGCGTGACCTAACCAACGAACCGACCGACTGACCAACTAATATCCCCGTGTACATCGGGCATTTAATGAACACGCCGCTTCCCGGACGTTCAGGTAAGCATCCAGCCATCTATGCTAACGAGGGTTTGAAATTCGAACTATAAAAGAATAAGAGGAAATGGACGGATAAGAAAAAAAAAAAAAAAATTGAAAAAAATATCGGGAGGGAAAAAAGCAACAACGATGGTGAAAAACAAAATGAAAATAATCACACATACAGGCACGCGCACACACGCCACGTCACGATTCACTCGGTAATTCTATCCCACCGTCAACGGTTTAGCATTTCCATCGTGCAGCGTGATGTGCCTTACAGGTATATGCACTTACACAATTCAACCATCGTCCAATTAAAACCTGCTGCTAATAAAAACACTGTGAAACAAATTACGGGAAAAAAATAAGTAAAATAAAGCATTAATTTATGTTACACACGAAGGCAGCGATACGTGATGATCTCGTCGTCGCTGCGATTGTGGTATTAAAAATTTCGAGAATATTGAAGAAAACGAAAATACCAGTTTCCACCTTGCATTCGCATTTTGTAAGAGAAAACACTGTAAAAAATTAAATACCTACTCAACTGCTGTCAAAATTTCTCAGATAAAATATCTCGTTAAGTTGAAGAAGATAAAAATTGGTGAAATCAAATTTTATTTATAGTCATAAAACAAGCTCCTTTTTGCAATGTTTAGAAACAGGTAAGGTAATAAAAATCTTGAAAAGATGTTTTGTACCGATCATGATATAATTATAAATTAATATATATATATGCCTCTTGTTATTTCTGGCTATTTACTCGTCAATTTTACAGGCCATGACTACTGCCGAGCGATTTGGCTGATCACATGATTTATTATATTAATAAAAACCCTCGCTTTAACCTGGTCAATGCGATAGAGGGTGAAGCACATAATGTCGACAAAAAATCAGATCCACAGATAGAAACATACAGAGAATGACAATGGAAACAGGGAGAAAGGAGAGAAAGAAAGTTGGTATAAAAAGTGTAGCAACAGAAAATCCTCCTTCCGTCTAAGGTATAAAAATACACCTTTTTACTCCTGTATAAGTCGGTATATATATATATATATATATATATATATATATATATATATATACTTATACCAACATGTATATATACGCGCAAGCAATACCAGAGAAGAGAGGAACCGATTTGGCCGGGATTTAAGGCGATGTTCTTTTCCCGGAGATTTATTGCGTCCATTAGTTTTATTTGGTGCATCCAAGAGAGCCGATTCTAATCCCGTATAAGGACAGAAATGGGAAGAAGAGATACAGAAACAGAGAATCAGTTCGAATGCCGGTGGACACGAAATAGGGAAGGTATGCTTGTATTGGTTGTATAACTTGGGGTAGTCGTTTTTCATTGTTAAAAAGAAACGAGCCAATGGAATTAAACGAGCGAACTGAAGACAAAATTGTTGTATCCAAATAAAACCGAACAAATGCAGTGAATAAATTTACATTCCATCGTCTTCTTCATCGTCATATATTTTCCATTCATCTTTTCCACTTCTACTCTTTTAGCCATCGAAAATCATCGACTTAGGAAAGTTGGAATTTGTGATGAAAAATTAATATGAATGTTAATCACAGGGTACTGAAATATCGTAAACGTACAGAGACTTGAACGAAGTTAATTCAATCCAATTCACTTGTTTCAACGACGACGTAATTTTCATACGTACATCTACCGTCGACGCTTTGAACTTTTTCCCCTTGTTTCAACATTTCCGTTTTCTTTTGTTTCCTCGGTAATAAACGAAGAGCGAATAAATACCTTTAGACTTTGATCTTTTGGGTTGATCTTCTCGATCATATTCATACTTGATACTTTTTTACTCTGTTTTTAATTCCCCGCTGATGTGATTTTCTTCTCCGTTTTCTTCTCGAATTAATCGAGCAAAAATTAACTCTCGGAACGGAGACGCGGAGCGGAAATAACGGCCGGGTACTTGTTGAAAACTTTTTTTAAGCTTCCAGGAAGCTGATTTTTCGTTTCAATGCGGAATCTCTCGTCAAAGTTCAGAACAATTATACTTCAAGCGCGAACAAAATCCAAAAAGCAGCTCTATACCTACAACATCTATATACCGATAACATTGCATATATCGATTGCAAAAGGCATTCTCCTTTCCTTAAGCGAAGCGTTCTAAAAATCGTACATTGGTTTGTACAGGCAAATATTGTTGAGGAACAGCAACGTGGAATGTTTTTTCTTGGCAGTATGATTAGGCACGAAACAATTAAAGTAGAGTAGAAATACTGGCAAATAAAACAAAAAAAATAGATGCAGTAAAAGTAAAAGTTTGCAACCAGGGTACAATACGTTGTTTTGTTAAATATACACTCGCACGCAAAATTGTACGTACAATTTATTTATTGACAAAATAATAACATCAAAGAAACATGATAATACGTATATATAAAAAAGAAAAACAGACGAAAACTTGTAAGGAGATTTTTCTATCCTCAACCATCAATCGTCCAGCTCATTAATTAGCGAACCATCGTCGCGCTCAATTGACCAAACGACATGTTTTGGCTGCGTAGAGACGCGTGATGAGAATACGTATGATTTACCGAACCACCGCGATAATATTACGCGCAGGAGTTTCATTATTTGCCAAAGCGTATCCCCGTGTATACGCACATGCATTAAGTTTGTGCAAGGCAAGAATCACCCCTAAAAATTACCATTCTGGTTAATCGCCCGTAGCACAGGCTTATGGTTATGGGGTAACAGGCCCATTATGTGAATCCACGGCAAGGCTGGACGGAACATGGAACATGGAACATGGAACACTGAACGCGGAACGCGGCGGCGTACGAAACGCGCAAGCCCCGTGTGGGTATAAACAGCCAGCGAACAACCCACCACCACGTGTACGGTAAGTATGCAGTGCCCACCCCGCACCTACACACATGTAAAAAAAAAAAAAAAAAACTATGCGCGTGTGTGTGCATACGACAGGCGTATATACGCTACTCCTCAATACGCCACGCGCTCGCGCAATGTAGCCGTAGGGGGTGGCGGATATGGGGTCACGTTGTATTGGCTGTCAGCTCGTATACCAGAAGCAACGGTACTAGGCACTCCTGGTATATCGGTAGGTGTGTATACATGTATAGTCGCATACTTTCATGCGTTCACATGCGGGGCGATGGAAAATATCCCCCACCAAACCGACCAAACGTGGACCTATGATTGTCATTTTTATACCCGCGTATAACAGAGTATACTACATGAAATCTATGTCTTGTAAGTATTATTGATATATAGGAATATTAGGGCGCGGAAAAGGGAACTTTTTTTTTTTTCTTTTTTATTCACACAATATCAAGTTGCTCGATACAGGATCTGACGGTTGTTTTTCTTCTCTTTGTATAATACTTGTGACTCCCTCGGTTCTGATAGTTTTTATACGAAAATTAATACGACCAACACTAGGAGGCTGGCTTGCTACGTCGAGTCAATTCAAGTCGTTTAAATTCATTCAAATCTACCTTAATAAGTTACATGAAGCCAATTGCATTTGGGTGAAATCAATCGGTAACACTTTAGAAATCCAACAAGTCACAGTAAACAAACATTCCGAAATAGACGAAACAAAGGAAAGAAATGCACTCACTTCAAAGATCGTTGTTTACGTGTGACTGTTTCTAGTATAACGAGAACGCTGCAAACCTGAGACAAGATTTGATTTTCCACCAACTCGGCTGCGTAACAATAATTGGGGCGACATTGATACCACCTCGGGTATCCTTTTTGTTTCTCGGATACCGACTCGGCAGGGTCGGCGAACGACATCCTATGAGAATAAGGACATAAGGAAGAGAAAAGGCAGATCTTTGATCTCGGCGTTTCGCCTATAAGCGCGATATTCCATTAACCGGGGGGTTGGAGGAGTGTGGGGATGCCGCATGGTTCTGGCCTTTGGCTGACGTCCACGTCACCACGTGACGACGGCACCAGTGGAAGACGTCCCGTCGACAAACTCGGTTACACGGTTATCAGCCTAATCACGGTGGATCTCATTCGATATATATGTGTGTATATATACACGTACTGACTTTGCCGTAGATAGCCGGGACCTTCCTACGTCCGCCTCTCTAGTATTCGACATCTTCTTCTTCTTCTTCTTCTTCTTCTTCTTCTTCTTCTTTTTCACCAGGGTTATACTCGGTGGGAGCAATATAGAGAGAGTCGTCAATGTAGGAAAGATTTATGGCAACAATCTGTGAGTAACGACGACCGGGGTACCCAGATCGCAATTAGTATTGTATAGCCCTTTGTATTCTACCCATCTAATTCTCTTGGTTCAAACGCAGAGCGGCACTAGTGCAATGCGCATTGTGCGACGAGGAGTATGCGTGCGTGGGAAAATCTTTCTTTGCGCTGTACAACGTTGTAAAATTGTTAGATTAAATGACTTTTATGATAATAGAGCAATGCCTTAAATTACACATAAAATGATCTACGCATATATTACGCTGATCGCGAATGAATATCTGTAGGTACCTGTAATACCCGCTGCACTGAAAAAAGACTTGGTCTGACGTTGATTCGTACGATATTTAAAGGAACGATCACGTCACATCCGGAATACACTTTTCGTTGTACGAAACGTTTCAAACTACGACCATTTCCGTTCTTAAAATGGCTATACTAGACATCTCGAGTCTTGAAAAATTGTTCAAGCTTAACGGTTACTCGTGAACATCTTGATGAAGTATAGACGCGTGCGTGTGCGTGTGTAAGTTTGTGTGTGTAAGTTTGCGCGTGCGCGTGCATGTTTGTCTTCTTGACATCGATCTGGATGCAATTTTTACAACGTACCCTTGCCGTCATTAACGTTGAATGGTGAATGTGAATGGTGGCGCTTTGTAATTTCAGGGTAAGAAATTTTATAATGTTCCTTTAACGACGATAAAATAAATCACCTTTCGGTGTGTGCACCAAAACTTGTGCAAAATCAAATTTTCAAGTTCTACATTCGTCATCCGGAAAATGTATTTGAACAGGCGATATTAATAGGATATTAATTTTCCAAATAATCCAATGAACCATTGATATCGGTTTTGATGCGCACATACACACACACGCTAAATATAATTTCAATCTGCTGCAAGCACAGTCAACCGAGCATTGCATGATTTTTTGTTAATCGATGTTGACAAAAATTATATTACACATATTCTACATGCTTCGCAATGGATTTCGATAATACACTTTGATACATTCGTGCAATTGAATTTCTTCACCAATTAATATCACTGTGCATATTATACAATACGTATACATGCATATAATATAAAAAGTTTACTCGATATTTCGTTATTTTATACACATTTTCGCCAATGCACATTTTGCGATATAAATTCGCTCATGAGAGAGAAGCGGGCGGCTTGCGAAATATAATTTCACGATGTACAGTATATTGCAAAAAACGTTCAAATAAATGGAATTAGAATACAGGTACACATTTCACATCGGTGTATACATATAATACCTACATAATATTCCATTACGCTGAAAAGCCAGCAAGTCGCTGCGAAAACAATTTGCGTAGTTTGCATGTAAGTGCCTACATAAATCGTGCTGCATTGACATTGCCGCGAAAAATATTGTCCCGTTGCAGAAAAGAAATAAAAACTTACAAAATGGATATTTGCACAAATAACGTACAACACTACGTATATAACAAGTCACCTGAGTCACAATAATGTATTAAATGTCGCAAATTGACCAATAAATTAATGATACATCGTATCCTCAATACCTGTAGAAGAGCTGACGTGGGAGGCGAGGGGCAAAAAATACACGTGCATACCATACATATTGGCCTTCGGGGGAATTCCACGGTCTGGAGCACATAGGTGGTGTATACATGAGCACGAGATATTACTAGAAATATTCTAAACATGTCCCCCGTCGAACAACCGAATATAATACTTCGGCTAATTAAAAACGGAACGATATATATTATATACGTACGTACACATATATGTCACCCCAAGAATTATATCTGACCGCAGCAAATTATGAAATTCCAAAATCTACCCCTGCATGCGAATAATATTGGTCCCTCTCGTCTCTAATTCCCTCTCTCTCTCTCTCTCTCTCTCTCTTTCTTGTCATCCCCTCATATTTATACCCACCGGACGTCGATCACTCTGCCATGACGGAACAATATTGCTGTCAATATCGCTCATAGGGGCGAAAGGAGGAATGGGGGGGGGGGGGGGGGGAGGGTGTCAAGTGAAGGCCGCTAGGAACGACGCAGACGTACGCGTAACATGCAGCGTACCTAAATGTACTTGGGCTAGGAAACATGCGTGCAACACCATGGCGCGCGGTGCACACACCATACGTGTGTACATTCGCATTGACATACGTAGGTGTATCTGTGTGCGATACAAGACCTGTGACTATTATTATCATCATCATCATCATCATCGTTGTTGTTGTTATTGTCGTTCCTATCATCATTGTCGACGGGATGCTGTCTAGCTGTCGGTGAATATGAGGACGGAAAGACCGCTATTAATTGTACGTTCGAAAGAGCCGGCCGTACGGATTTATACTCCAGCAAGCCAACCCAGCCCAACCCATAACTGGGCATATCACGCAGTACTCGCACTGCACATCGCGAGGTATACAGAACAACGGAGAAGCCTATCCGTTATCGCATTCGGAAGTATACGCGGACCGCGTTGCGTTCGAATCCTAATGGGGTTGTTGTTCGTAATGGCGTTAAAAGCTCCGAGCGTGGATTTTAACGAGCTTTTCGTTGACCTTTCCTCCTCAACCTTTTCTACTACTCGGCGACATATTACACCCCGTCGCGGCGGGATCCCGGTATTAGGTAGAAGGTATATCCAATGATTTATAGATACCCGGGAATCATTAGGGATTCCCGCCGCGGCCGAAGGGCTGCAGCCTGGACGGTTCTGCAGGACCACGCGGCGGCCACTCGACTTGTACTGCACTCAGTGGCCGTACCCTCCTTCATTCGTTCCTATCTTCCTACACCTACTCATGCAATCGTACCCATTGTGCTCTGTCGGTGCATGTTCTTTCCGGAGGGGAATTTTCACAACCTTACGTATACTTACTATACACATGGATAATTAATCAATATAAACGGCGGTTCCGTCAATGCTGCCGCTTCACGTCACTCGGCACAATTACGGTGATTAAAGCTTTTGTGTCCGACCGATTCCCAACTTTATAAGTCGATATTTATTGGTGACTCAAAGACTCGGAAATATTGGACGCTTTTCTTTACCCCCGAGAAACTTTCTCACGTTTGTCAATATGCCGCGTTATTGGAATACACAAATAACGAATTAGTAAAAACAAATATCTATAATTCAGAAACAAGGATACCACGAGCTTTGATTCTAATTTTGAATCGTTTCAGTTTAACGTTTCAAAGTTATTAGAATATCTTTTATCGTTCGTCAGACATGCATATGATATAGATGCCAGACAAATTTTAACCATCTCAATTTTGCAGTTTGCAGACACTGACAAATTACTTTTGAATACAATTTCAATGTCGAATAACTTTTAAAGGAGTGAATTTCATGAAAAATGTTAAGAGACGTTTTTTGTAGACCATCAAATTTCCCACAAAAATAATGGTTTGATCTATAAAAAAAAATATTGATTTTTCTGGTAGTTACAAAAGTCAAAAATTCAAACAAAAATTTGAAAAAACAAATCAATGTTTAAGGCACGATTACAAGGAAACGGCTCGATCTACGTCAATTTAGTAAGAGAGTTTTTTTGTAGGAAATTTAATTTCCTTCAAAAATATGGATTGTTGATATTTTTCAGATTGATAATTGACGGATTTTGGGTAAAAAAATGCGGTCACTGTTAAAAAATCAATAACTGTAACGATACACCCCTTAATATTGATATTAAGGGCTCAAACTTTCAGGATAATTTTTATTTTTCGTCATGAACAATGTGTTTACAGTACCATTAAAAAAAAATTCTTCGTTTTTTTTGGCCCAGTCTAATTAACATACATTCGAACTATTTTAGTCCAATGCCGTTATAGCGTCTTGTCATCTGGAAAAACTCTGATTACTACGAGTTTAACCTAAGAATATCTCAACGTAAGTATACCAGGCCCTATATGAGCTTGAGTGCTAAAAATAATAATCATCACAGTGAAATTCATTACATAAAACGGCTAAAAAAGCAATTTTTTTCTCTATTTGCAAAACAAAACTAACTCCCCATGATAATGAATTCATCGTAATTTATATTGAGTTATTTAAAATGCATCTGGTTCGATTTCCGAGTACTAAACAAAATCAAAGGAATATAGAAATAAATTAATCCCCCAAAAACCTTTCACCAAGTACATTAAAATTGCGGTCATTACTAAAAGCATGATCGAATCTTTACCCTTACTTTTCACATCCTTCTGAAATCACACTGCTGCCACACTGGGGTCAGACTGAGCCTAAACTTATTCAACTACGAATGATAATTGTCTGTGAACAAATAAATAGAAGCAGCGCCCTGAATCTGTAACCCTGTACGTAATCGATTCCCGCGTCGTACCAAACTGTTTTCATATATCAGACAAAGCGATGTTTCATACATCAGATCCGTTAACTAAAACTTGCGAGAAATAATGTGAATACACGAGCGCGTTGTATGTCTGATTGGTTTGGCTTGAGGTGGAAATACAATAGATTAACGAAATCGCGGTGGTTCCAGACAAAGTTTTGAATCAAGATTTTGGGACGTTAGCCAGGCAACGCCGTTGCGGGGTACCGGATATTCTTCGTTGACGTCGTCATAGCCAGGCGTCTGCATCCATATTCGTACGATAGAGTGAAGATTAAGGGTGTAGGCGACGAGGAAACCCGCTGAGTTATCCACGACTACGAGGAAAACAAAGAGGTCGGAAATCCTGGGAAAGAAAATATTTCTACGCAACGTCGTCTCGGCGAGAATTAAATCTCATCCAGCGTGACAATTGTTACACACAAGAATATATGCACGAGACGATTTATTCCCGTCGGTACGGCCTAAACTTGAGTCTTCGGAGCCGTCTGACCCATAACGGCAAATGGATACAAATACCGCGATCTGCTTTTCGAATGATTGTCCACGTGGATTATACGACAGAGAGAGAGAGAGAGAGAGAGAGAGATAACGAGGGAAGCCGAGAAGGCGGATCGGCAGCCATCCATCCTACAGAATGAGAAATAGGAAAAGACCGAGCGGCGTCTTGCGACGTTCTCGTCCTTTCCCCAGCTTTTCAGTGAGATGTGGAAGCTAGCCTGCAGGAACCCTGGATTTTTTGGCAAAGAGGTCAGCAGGCGAGAGAGGAAAGCAGGGGAGAGGAGAGGAAAGAGATTTTCTGCTATGGGAGGAGGAGGGTGAGACAAATATCGACAATCAAAGAGCACTCGTACCCCTCGACCCCCCTTATGAAGGTCCCACCCTTTTCCTATATTTCTTTCTCTGGCGAACACCTTGACACCGCAGTAAATCTGACTCTTGAACGAAGAAACAAACGAACGATCGAGTCTTGCCGTCGCCATCGGGATCTTTCCGTCGGCCCTTTGCATATGTGGAAACTTAAGTGTTTGTCTAGTTTTAAAAATTTGACATTCAATTCGTATACGTAATACGAAATGTAAAGAAAACCTGATAAATTTGTGTCGCATAATTTTAATACAGATATAATGTAAAACTTTAAATAACACAGAATGAAATACAACATTTGCACAGAAAAACGGAATAAAATTCCTGGCTGACTGTAAGTTCAGGTCTATCGACATTCGAATACTGGTGCACAAGCATTAGATACCTTAGATACAAGCGATCGGCTTTCGAATCGACTTCTCGCTCTCTCGCCCGATATTTCTCGCGTTCCACCTCGAATCCGGATTGCATTGCATTGCACTGCATACGGGTTTTACCAACCGACCAACGAATGCCTGGACGTGTAGGGCTGATTGTGAGTGTAAAAAGAATTGCTCCGCATGTGAGAACCACGGAGACTTGACAAACTACTTTAGTCGAGAGGAAAACATGGCCGGACGCCTCGGCGGGGTTAAGGACGAACGAAAAACGGTCGGTGGGGGTTGAAAGGGGGACGCGAGTCGTCGGGACGACGTTTTCTCAGACGCGCACGGAATTGCTAATACAAACAGGAACCCATATAAAGTCGTGACTCTAGCCTTGACGACCGGTGGACGGATATAATCAGAACAGACGATTTCACCATACATAAAGTCACGGTCTCCCGTAATCGTCGTATAACGATAAGTTTTCACAATAGTAAATCAGCAAGAGTCTTACTTTGAGAAAATGACGTGAAAAATGCCAACAACCAAAAACCAAAAAAAAGGCTGCATCAGAAGCGCGTTGGTTTTTTCAACGATTCAAACATTAGACAACAACAACGCGGTGAACGAGTGTGATTTTTAACAAGATTTGAATGTGTACGTAAAACTGGTCGAGATAATGCCTTTCAATGAAAAACTAAACAAAAAAATTTTAAACTCCTACACAAAACTCCAAACTCGTAACAAAATGTAACGTAGATATCATACACGTGTCAATTTGCCTCACGATGAAATTTCTTAATATTGAAAGATTTGTAAAGGTCAAAAGTTTGGCCGGAATATCCGTAATACGTAACAAGATTGTGAAGGGAGAAAGCGAGAGGAGGAAAAGAGAGTAACAATCAAGTATAAGGGAAAAGAGATGAATCCTACGCACAAAGAGGTAAAAGGTCGCCAAGTTGACCCCGTGGAGGAAAAGTTTCGTTTTTCGAATGGGGGTGTCAAAATTAATGAATTACAGCCGAGTTCAAGTTGCGTAACTGAAGACGTCTGAGAAAGGGTAGACTGACATTAACTCCTCGTTTTATCCACATACCAGCAACGCTTTGTATCGCAGGTATTCAAGTAAAGTCAGAAGCGAGAGAATTTTCAATACCGAAAAGTTGTTCAGCACGATATTTTATTACAAATGTGTATATGTACACAATACATCTTTATTAGACTGGGCCAAAAAAACGAAGAATTTTTTCTTTAATGGTACTGTAAAAACATTGTTCATGACGACAAATAAAAATTATCCTGAAAGTTTGAGCCCTTAATATTAATATTAAGGCGTGTATCGTTACAGCTATTGATTTTTTAACAGTTACCGCATTTTTTTACCCAAAATCCGTGATTTATCAATCTGAAAATTTTATCAATCCATATTTTTGAAGGAAATTAAATTTCCTACAAAAAAGCTCTCTTACTAAATTGACGTAGATCGAGCCGTTTCCTTGTAATCGTGCCTTAAACATTGATTTGTTTTTTCAAATTTTTGTTTGAATTTTTGACTTTTGTAACTATCAGAAAAATCAATATTTTCATAGATCAAACCATTATTTTTGTGGGAAATTTGATGCTCTACAAAAAAGGTCTCTCAACATTTTTCATGAAATTCACTCCTTTAAAAGTTATTCGACATTGAAATTGTACTCAAAAGTAATTTCATAATCTTTATAATCTTTATTAATCTGACGAGAGAATTGTTTCTCACCTTCCGAGAGTTAATACCTAAAGTGAAGAAAAAAATCGATGAAAACAATATCATCGAGGTGTGAGATTGCACTGAAATTTTTTTTCCAACTAGACGACCTGAAGCTAGGTGTAGGTATGCGCAAAGTATACATTTATTCAGCTTTGACGAAAAATGAAAAAAAAAAAATTTAATTCTCTCTTTTTTTAGCGTCCTATAGCCAAACTTTCCGCAGCGTGACTGTCGCGCACGATAGCGTTATAATAAGGTTTTTTAGCTTCGTACAGTGAAACTTGCTAACTGAAATACATTGTCGAGTATTAATGGCCTTAACCATAAACTGCATAAGCGTCTGTACGTCTACCTTTATGCAAGCGGTTACTTTTATCAACAGGTTACAAAGGTTGAAAGCATGTGAATATCACAATTTCTTCAACAATTATATATTATACGTAGGGAAACATGTACCTACCCAGGTCTTACAAATTTCGGGAACCATGAGCAATTCTGACAGATGAATTACAGCGTGATAAATCGTAAAAGCATTATGAGAAATTTACTGGTTTTTAAATTGCAGCCCGATTGTTATACACGCAACAAAGATAGATACGCCATGTAATACCTGACGTACATTCATAACGTACCTGTATCACGCAACCAGTCGATCTGAGAAAACATATAATCGAGTTTCTCTCCGACAACGACGGCAACTCAGCGATCTTTTAACGAAGTCGCGTGTTATACATGCCGCAGCTTCGCGTTTTTCACATTCTTTACAAAGTTGAATACTCGCGATATCCCGTCAGATCAGATGGTACGTCGTTCAAGCTGCCTTATAAACGTGTGTAACATTGGAATGTTTTAATATAACAGCAAAAATGTTAATGAAAATGTGTTACAATCAAAGAAGTACTTCAAGCTCTGAATTTTACCAGTCAATAATTGTAAGAGTGCACATCTCTCGAGTGAGTTTTAAATTCTATGAAAATTTAAGATTTTCTCCAGATCAAGGAGAGGGTTGCGCAATCTTTTCGAAACTTGGCACTCAAAGTAGGTATTGAATAATTCAAGCCACGGTTTTCACCTGAAACTTCGTCGTTCACTTTTTAAGGGAAACTCGCTGGTTTCGATTACCTCTCGGCGTCGAAAAAACACATCTCAAATATTCCATGGTAGAAAACAACGTCTCAGTTATTTCCACGAATAAAATTAATTTTCCGTTAGCTATGTGCGGTTCAAACAACTTCGAAAAATTGTATTCATGTGGTGAACATTCAGTGTTAATTAATCCCACATTGATATTTTATGAATATTGACAAATTGTTCATAAATATACATGTATAAATATGTTGGTTACTAACGTAATTATGAAGATGCATGTTGAGGAAAAATCATCATTTCGCAAGTTTAGGATTGTTTAGAATCGAGTGAACCGTGATACAGCAAAACGTACTCATCTTTTGAAATCCTGATGCTAAAGTGAATGTAAATTTGGAAAATAGTGCCTCGTAGAAAATGAACTCATTTTGTTTAACAACTCAATCTTGCTAAACAAAGAAAAATGTATATTTTTTCTTCAGAATCAAACTGTCCCCACAAGTAAAAAGGACGCGTAGTTGAAATTTATTCTTATTTGGCATACGGTATTGAAGTTTTCTTCAGATTATCTGAAAAAGGAAAACTGTCTCAAAAGTTAAAGGTAAAACAAAATAATTATAATTATAATAATACTAAAAATTCCACAAATAAAGCCACAGAGAGATGGTCAACATTGAAAGTTGATACAACAGCCGGGTTGGCATGAAATATCGCGGAACACTATTTAAAAAAAAAATCTTGGAAAAGTCTCGTGTCGTAATACAAACACTACAATCAAACGCACCAGCGCGCGCACCCGTACACACACACACACATACACACACACAAAATATGCCCTGAATTTCTGGGTGATGATCGATTCGAGAGCGAAGTAGTTCCTACGGTGCGGAATAAATTCGCCGTTACGGCCGCAATCTAACTGCGCTAGGTCAACATAGGATTAGACTCGTATCTCCCTCGCGCACTCCTGCCGAGGGTTCGTTCGAATGCAGAGAAATACGAAGAGACGTACATACACGCATGCATACATACGTGCTTAAGAGACGTGCGCATCCCACAGACGTTGTAACATTACTACAATAGACGTATGTTTTCAAAGAAAGGCGATACAGTGCATGGTTTGCATTTGTATATCCACAGACGGAATGCGAAATTCTTGCAAAACAGAAAGCACAATTTCTCCGTGGCCTACTGGCCTGCCACAATGAACCGACACCCACACGTTATACGTAATTCGAGGGGATGAAACGGGGTGGAAGGAGAGGAAAAATAATACACATTTCCCAGACCCAGCCCCAGTGCAAGGGTCGGATGCGAAAGGGTATCTATCTGCAGGAGTTGCAAGTTACCTATACGTATAAATAATACATAGGTACTTGTATCTCGACACGGACGCTGCACGAGTGTCGGCTTATATCAAGATATAGTCGAGACGTCGACGTTAAACGGAAGTAAGTTATTTAATCCTCTTCGCGATGTCGTCGTATATATTTTGCATTTTCAACTTTCTGCTTCGGTTGTTTTTTCCATTACATCTTTCTTTTCTTACACGGTTTTTTTTTTTTTTTTTTATTTAACACTTCTTCCCCCACCATTATTTTGTTTCACTTGCCAACTTTTCAATTCTTACTAGAAATATTATGCGTTTATACTCATATCTAATTTACACTCCCACGACATATATACGAATGAAAAGTTGGGGGCGCAGGCATCCGATGGAAGGGGGGAGAGACGAAGACGGATACGATGCGAAGGACGCAAGGGGTGAATTCAGGGTTGCGCGTAGGAGGGTCGACTGACTGACTGGCGTACCGAGGGATCCGAACTGCATCTCGTCTCGTCTTTCACCGATTATGAATATAACAGCGTGAAAAAATACATCATATCTACAGCTGTATCGCAGGATTGATTGATCGGATCAAGTGCAGGAAAAATGGAAGATTATCTCTTTTTATAATGGATTCATCCCCGTCTAATATTGTTAAGATCATCGCCATCACGGTTGTTACACATGCGGCGTGTGTGTAAAGAGGTTTTATTTAGACTTCTCAGCGTTCCTTCGATTAAGCGGAGATGAATGTGGTTATATTTCGACGCAAGTCGTTCCAATGATTCTATGGCGTTGCCTGTATAATACACCGCGTAAAGAATCTGTAAATATTTACGGTACCTATCGGTTGGGAAGTAATTTTGTCTCACTGATTGATTAAGCCAATTTCCGCAAAGTTTCTCGCCTCGTGGTCTGTAGACGCAAACTGTCAAGACGATACCGTATTTGTCACGAATCTACGTCGAGTTTCGATATAATTTGGTAAACGATTCGCGGAATTGCTCGAAGAAATTCAATTTGAGAATTGAGTGTAAGATCAACACGACGCGCAAGAGAATATTGAAAGGTAATATTATTATTCAACAAAAACCCTAATCATTGATAGTATAGCAGCGTTTATTGAATGAAATAAAATTGCAATCTACTCGGTTCAGCTGTGGCGTTCTCAATAAACGAAAACATGTGAGTGGAAATTGGAATAACATCATGAAAAATAATTTACCGATACTCACGGATTTGATGAATGATTTTCAGTATTTCAACATTCCTCATAATATCGAAAAAAGAAAACCATAAGATCCACAGATTGTGACAATGGGATTGTATAAATTAAAGACATAAACCTCACTTCCCCGACATCTTTCACGAGTATAAAACGTTTCTTTCCGCATGGTTTCCCCTGACTATAAGGTAGAGATTATGGGTACACACCCCATACTGAGTATTAAAATCGGCGAAAAAAAAAAAAAAACGCGAAAAGGAAAGTAGCTGGTAAGAGGCTTACTTGAATTATTATTACCATCATTATTACGATTATTGTTAGGCAAAACGAACACGTTCATAGGTATATGAAAATTAATGAATGCGCAATGCCTTCGACTCCCTTTTGATAAAAAGAGAAGAGAAAAAAAAAATCCCATCATCCCCTCGCGATACATCCCTCCGTCTGTTATACGCAGTAACTTTGATCAAAATTTCGCCCCATTGACGTATTATGGGTAAATAAATTACCAACAAACCCACCGGAATATATATACACATACACATACCTGTACATTCTGAAACTGCGATAAAACTGCAAGCGGGGCGTCCACGGAAAGCAAAAGATTTTTCGCAAAGAGTTCGCGGGTGTTTCTCTATTATTTCCGATATTATTTCCTCCCTCCCTTCCTTACAAGGCGAAATTTCGATCCCCAGAAAACTACCCTCGCCACTCGCCGAATGGGGTGGCGGCTGCCGCTTCTAGTACCCGAGGCCTTCCTGCCTTCCTGCCTCGCGATCAGCATTACACACCATCGAAAGTGACTCACCGTTTGCGAGGGGTAGGAGACCAGCCAGTAGCATCGACAGCAGCAGCTTCTGCGCCGGGGCCCTGCGATGCCCTTCACGATGCGCCGATCCCTGCATCCTGAAACACAAGTACAAAACACTCTCAGAGAGCTTGATAACTACCGGTTGCATTTTTAACGGTTCGCCAACATTTCTATTTCTCTTTCCCTCTCTTTCGTAATTATCTTCGATTGCTGCACCTATTCGACGAGGGAGTCTACAGTGCATGAGTCAACTTCGACGAGTGATGAGCGTATTGGTTCTTTCTCACGTTTTCATCACACTTTGCCAATAATCAAATAATCGTAATTATATAAACGGTGAGGTTGAATCTGAATCTTCGTCAAAAAAAGATTAAATTTTATCAGGAAAATCACGTCTCTTCTTTATATTCATCAGTATAAACTTCAAGCGACTCACAATCAGTTAAAACGGACCCTTTACGATCCTTTTCATCCCTCTTTTCGAGGCTAAAAGTTGTTTAATAGGGTATTTTGAAGTTTCTCACAATTACGGGCGGGTAGGGAGAAGGCAAAGATCGAATTTCGTGAATGCTCAAAGAGATCCACAGTGTGATATTTCTACGCGACATAATCAAGCAGTTTACATATCTCGGTCTAAAAACCACAGGTTAACCATATTTTATAAGAACAGCTTTTGATCCCGGAGAAAGAGTGTGTCACACAAAGGGTTTGTGTGGCGACCGAAACCCGGTTAGGAGAATAATAAATTCTAATTACGGCATGTAGGTACAGTGCGAGCATGGGAGGCAGGCGCTGCCACCGTGACAAGCTGGTTGTGACTAATTAAGAATCGGGAAGTTTTCCCCCGCGTCTCACACACTTCGTGTCACTTCTACGACCTACTGTAACCCACCACAACACGACGGTATAACACTGCCCGTACGTACTATCTTATCATTAATCGCAGCGCCTGCAAAAGCCCCTGAAATCCTAGCGTGCAAGCATGAGTGTTGCGCTTGTACGAACTCCACGAGAGACGGGAAGGGATACATGTCCGAAGGATCTGTTGTTTTTTTTTTTTTTTTGTCGTTCCATCACGCGGGGAGGCCAACTATTCGCGGACATTCGTAGAGAATACGAGAAACCGACCGACGATGTGGGCACACGTTATACACATATACCGATATGCGTTTCCTCGTACCGTGGTCACCCTGTCATGTGTGATGGTTGAAGATCGAAGAGGGCCATGCCGACGGTCTGCTGGGTGAACCCTGACCGAACGAAACCGTCCCCTCCGAACACGGTACGCTGTAGAAGTAGTAAGTAGGCGGAGGGTAGCAAAAAGAAGTGGAGTCCAATGGTACACGTTCCCCTTTGCAATGGAAAAGCCGGGCGAACGTCTTTCCCGGTGGAAGAAGTAAGCAAGGAAGTGAGAAAGTGAGAAAGTGAGGAAGTGAGGAAGTCAGTCAGTCAGTCAGGCAAGCGGGCACAAAGAGAAAGAGCGATGAGATCGAGATGAAGATGGAGATGCAGAGAGAGGACGTGTCCTGGGAGCTCACTCCCCGCGTCTCGACGACGAACGGACGGAGGGATTCTCCTCTTGAGGAGCAGGAGACTCGCGGGGATTCGGTCAGCGTCAAAATCGGCGGTACGTAAGATCTCTGCTGAGCGTCAGCGGTGGCGTCGGCAATGGGAGGATGTTTCGCGTCATCAAAGGTTACTGCGCGACTTTTCTCCCTTCCCTCAAAAGGCAATTCGAATATCTGGCTATTCAGAATTCCTTTGCGACTCGGTCCGCGCGGATTCAAATCTCAGAGGTCATTTCGCTGCCCTTAATCCGCCTAAGGTGGATAGATTTATTTTTCTTCGTCGTATGAGAAAAAAGACCCTTCACCTGCGCACACCGTAAACTATTTGCTACATGTACAACGTAAATGCATGCGAATGTTATACTGCAGACGTAATATTTGCGTTTTACGATCAGTACCGAGTTCGAAAACGGAACAAATTCAAACACCCCTTTCCCATTCGACATTCGGTAGTTATACTTAGTTCTCCGAGGATGCGTATAACTACACCATTGGTAACCACATTACACATCGTTCTTGTTACGAAGGTTATATCGAACGGGTCTAGGAACAATACAGCCTTCGAGATTCTATACGTGTGGCAGGTTAACGCAGTTAGACGTGTGAATGCGTTGCATAAAAAGAACCAGGATGTTGGTGTTGTAAGAATGTAATCAGTTGTGCGAATCCGAGTGGTGCGCTTTTTTTTTAGAACAAGTATTAAAGGATTGGTTAGTCTTTGACCCACGGAATCCAGTACAATTCTGACGAAACGTTGCGATCATAAGGATGGTCTGTACAATTATTAAAAAAAAAAAGATTCAATTACCCCGGTGTTAAGATTCGATGCAACGAGTTTTGCAGAAAATGAGATGGTGGGAGACTTATTGAAATTCTTTCGCGTACACAATAATGCCCTCAAGTGGCAAACTTAAAAAATAATATATAAAAATGTATCTACATGCATATATGTATGCATAACGGTAGAGTTTAAAACAAGCCCCTCGTAACCTAAATAATAAAAACCTTTTTCATTATCGTCATTCCGCGGGTCTCGTTCATTATATGTATAGACCCGTGATTAATTGAGCGGAAATGACAATTGCAATATTATTCTACACATACAAACGGTAGGCGTTTCATTTCCACGAACAATTTTAGAGCACAAACATTATAACAGTGAGACTCGTAAAAAGATAAGAATGTACACGAAGCGAGTAGTTCAAAATATTTTCAGACGCGGATGACTGACTACGGCTTCGCTAATAAAACAAACAGGTTGGGTTGGTAAAAAATAAAAAGTAAAATGTAAAAAATAAAAACCAGTAGCCTTGATACAACTATCGAGCATGACGTCGTCACCGCCGCGTGACCAAGTGGTCACAGTGCGATCGTTACAACGTGCACGTAACGTATACCACACAATAACTACGTATGTACTATCGATTGTTATCTGTGTATCCGGACATTTCGTTAGCTTTTTATCAATATAACTTGCGAAATCCCGCGGTTGGTTAATGCGTAAAATTCGCCCATCGTACCCGCGCGTACAACAACTATAGCCAATCGAAATAGCTCACTACGGCTGAACATGCTTGACGTCCTCTCGTGCATTTGCTACCGTGACGCGGGCGTTTCGCGCAACGTCCAACCTCCAATAATATTTGGCAACTATCAGTTATCGAGCGAAATTGACAGCCCGGGGTGGTCAACGAAGCCACCCCCAAAGACTCCCCCTAAACGCACGCACGCACACGCCGTGGAAAATCCAGCATGCCGAGCAGGCTAGCAATAAAGTAGAATTGTACGCTCTGTTGACTTAGGACGTAAATAGGAGGCTTAATATCTGTCACTGTGGTCACGCCCCGACATATCCTCAGGGCGAGATGAGGGGATGACGGGCGGAGGGTGGAGATATGTAACTAACTGTCAACCACGAACTGTCAAGCGTCGCCTGAATTAATATGAAATTTGGCAAGATTGCGTGAATGGTGAGTGAACGCCGGGGAAGACATCATCTGCAAGTTCAGAGCCGATCAGGAGCCGTTCGCTTGAAAATTAAATGATCAGCGATTCCAATTCATGAACATCGATTTTAGGTGACTTCGATTTTATTTTACCTTACCACATGATCTTCCTCAATGACAATTTCCAGTATCCCGATTGATTTCTATAATTATTTCCGAGCATTACAAACGTTTTCATTGTTTTCGGAATTGGATAGAATCACACGTGTACGTTACAACACCTACAACGTTAGGAACTCGTTGGAAAAGAATGAAAACCTCTTGACAGCCCGAAAATCAACGAAAGCACACGATAGGATAGAAATCAACAGAATGTCAATGTATTGAAACGATTTTACATTTACCGCAAGACTTTCGACGCTTGTCGCACAATTCTTTCAACCACGTCACGTGAGCCCGAATGATTTGGTATACGAGTTACAACGTCTTCAGTAATCTCGATCGATTCATTCCTCGTTATTTAAATTTTGAATTGAAGTTGCTTTAATTTACAATTCGACGTCCAACTGTCGAGTTTCGGACGCCTTTGAGTTGAATCGCCTCTCGTGTAGACCGGAGATTTTTTCAATCGACCCCTGACAGCCAAATAGATTCCAGTGCAAAAATGATTGAATCTTTCCCGTAGAAAAGTGCGATACTCACATTCCTCCATTGTATTTCAAACATCCTAGTACAAGCAAACATCATCGAAAAAAAAATGACTCCAATATATTCCACGTCGGAATGAAACGAATCTGTATAGTTACGCTCCTGATCGACGCTGTTGGGCTAATATTATAATCGCCTGAACTGCATCGAGTTCATAGATTATGAATTTGATCGGCGAGCGTTGAATGCGCCCCCATGTGCATGAATGCTGGCGGTACGTTGCAGCCAGTTTTCCACCAAGTTCAGGGAGCGGGATGAGGTACCATAACTTTGAAGAAACTGGTACGGTAGGAGTTGATGATGTGGTTTGCTGGAGGCGAGTCTGCGAGACTTCAAGACGCGGCTCTCTTGCTCGTTCGCTTCGCATGCCGGAGATTACAGGAGAGAAGACGTGCTGCTCGTGCTTTCGGCAGGTAGGCTGCACTTCTTGAGCCTTGGCATACCCAGCTGGCCTTCACCTCTAGGTACTAGAAAATCAGGCAGGTAGCTCCCGAGGCCCCGAGGCTGCAGCAGCGGAAGATGAAAGGGAGGAAGATGGATACGCGGATGAAATTCACCGCCTCACTTTTACCTGCGTTTCTGTTTTCACGTTTATATATATATTATTGGGTTTTTTTTTTCTTGTCCCTCCCCTCGCTGGCTATTTCAAAATTCTGAAAAATAATTTCTAGCCAAACCGGATATTACCAATTCGGAGCCGGAAGGGAGAAATCTTGCGCTTGGATACGTAATCCCGTGAGAATGGACGATGGATTCAAAAATCTTCCTGTTTTCGTCGACTTGCGTAAACGTAGAATGTACTAATTATTATGTCTACATAGAGAAGCATTTGCGCGGCACATACCTGTACTTTATTACACAGCAAGAGCAGCGAAACGACCGAACGATCTCGAGACCTTGTTATGGCCGTAAGCGCTTATTCGATTAACCTAATGAACCTGATATCTCAATTAATTAATTCAAGGATCCTGAAACCATGTCCCTTGTTCCTCCTCGTAAGTCCTACGAAGCCTGCGGCGAGAGAGTTTATATTCCTGGCAACTACAGGTACATGACGTAGATCAAGAGAAACTCGAATTCGGGTCCTAGGGATGATCTTCCCATTTTATTTTACGATCATCATTCGAATCAGCGAACGAACACGAACAAACGGTTAGAGAAAGAAAGTCACAAGGCGATTCGAGACCAAGGGTTGGATATTCGCCAAGAGATGATATCTGCGGATGTGCGACTAACTGAAATCGTTTACCGATAATAATTCTGTGTTTTCACGCCAGCCTCTCGTCTCTTTCTTTCTTTCATTCGTTCCCTACCTCTCCCTCCCTCCCTCGTACGTCTTTCTGTTCTTACGAAATATTATCATCCCGAGTTACAGCTTCGTGTAGGTAAGTTAATACGTGTTTAAATAACGAACGTAGGAGACTCGCGACGCCTTCCACCAAACCTCGAGCAACCCTACAGCCCTACACCCTCCCAAACGGGCGAACGCTCCCTGCACGATGTAGCCGGCATGCAAAGGGTACGGGAAACAGATTATATAACAGAGATACGGAGAAGAACCATTCACAAGTTCGTGTTCACCTTCATGTAAATGGAAAATGGAAAATGGAAAATGGAAAATGGAAAATGGAAATGAGAATGAGAATGAGAATGAACACGAAAATGAAAATGATAATGAAAATCATGCCTACATTCGTTTGATTATTCGAATCTGCCATCCTGCCTGCCTGCCTGCCATCTGTTTCCGCATGTATAAAACAGAACCTGTAACCTTGTATATATGTATTTCGTATACCATACTACGACTCTTATATATGCCACAAAAATTGACCTGCAGAACTACCTGCTTTCAACTAGCCACATTTGAGGGACCTTAAAAATTATCGGACACAGGACCAGAAAGATATTTACAAAGAAAAAAATCCCTCGATCCTGTTCTCTGCGATAGATGCCGTGAATAAACTTTATGTAATAACGTTGAGTAGTGAAATATTTGCCCAAGTATATGATTAATTTACAGGAAAAACACGTCTGTCTTCTGGTAGCAAAATGTTTTCGGCACAGCAAAAAAAAATAAAAATTTTGCAATTTATTAGTCAAACATTCGTCCTGTAAAAAAATACCATAGACTGACACGAAAGCTCGAGTATATTTTTAGAAACAATATTTATTCGCAATGAAAGAAACATGTTACGTACGTATTCGATGCGATCGCGATGCACCTTGACCGATCATACAAGTTTTATTTCCGTTATAGCGTTACATGTACATTGTATAACCTACACGTATACGGCACTGCTTTATAAAGTGAGACGAATGAAAGCGGAAAAATTGCAAACACGTTTTGAAGTAGGTCGGACCACGTATGCTTGACTGAGTGGGTTGCGACCCCGATGACGAGTGTAAAGAACATATCGATAGTATAACCTAACCTTATGTAATCCGATGACGAGGAATATAGGTAGAGTGTATTAATACTTATCGTTGGCCACAGTCTAGACGTGGATCGACGTAGTATAACTAAATAAAGAAAACCGTATCAATAGGACACAATTAAAAAAATTAAAAACACAATTTTTCGTTCCATAACGAATCAGTGTGCATGCATGTATATCTCAATATTCGTACGAAATTATAAAACGACCTATAATAACAATGTGTTTACCATAAAAACCGCACACGAAACCTACAAATTACAATAAGCATTTCCTGCACCGAAAAAAATGTCTAGATGTGGTTACCATGCAATGCTGAACTATAAATCATGTTTTTCAATTGGTGACAAATACACGGTTCTGGATACAGCATATGGAAAATAAATTTGTGATTGTAAGTGAAAGATCTTGTGTATTATTACGCTGTCCGGATGTAGTCACTCGCGTTATATTTTTTTGCGATCGAAGTTCTGGGTATGATAAATAATAAAAAAAATCCTATAATAGACGCATTCCAGACGCGAGATTAGGATAGTAAGCGGCACGCGGCTCTAGATGGTTTCGCTTGAATACGTAATACGGAAGATTGGGTATGCGATCATACGCGGACGCGGTGCAATTCCCTCCGAGTGTATAACGTCGGCGGTTAGTGTAATACGCTTGTACAATGACAATATAAAACCGGAAACCGAGAGGCGCGTAAGTTTCTACAACCGCTTGCATTATTTAACAAAGTACACGTGTCCGACGGTGCTTTGACAAGCTTCCATACGAACGCGCCTGTAATAAATATGAGAGATTGTCGTTCAAGCGTCCGTCCGCCGGCTAATCGCGCGAGATTACGTAAAGTTCGTCTTGTCGATTTGACGACGAATTTCTATTAAAAATGTTCGCCTCACGATTTTAGATCTCTCTGAAATTCAATCAACCCTAATAAAGCAAAAAATATTTATATCATTATATTCTCCAATTAACTGAACTCCATCAAAATCATCCTACAAGTAGCAAGAATTAACTGAGATTTTCTCATAATCCTTTCGTTACGTTAGCACCACGATATAATTCAACTTCGTCGGATTGCAGTGCCACTTTTTTTTTTTTATTTTCGTTTTCTTTTAAAATGCAAAAAAATTCTTTACGGATCTATCGCTAGAAAACTAGTTGACAAAAAAAAAAAAGTGGGAAAACATGCACGATTACACTATCGTATTGCGAAATTGTGTTCACGTTGCACTTTCATATCATGCAGGCGTAAAATATTTATTCAGCGCGCACTCAATTTTCCGTAGGCAGCCAATTGTTGTAGCCGCAGTATAACGGAAATCATCATCATTATCATATTATGACAATTTAGAAATTAAATTTGACCAGTAAATATCGATCAAAGTTCACGGTTGTGCCGTAAAATACTTTCCGCAATGTACATTTAATTATACATGAAGCGATTCAAGCTATGGCTTCGAAGAAGAATAAAAAAAAAAAAAAAAGTACAACTGGGAGCTAACTTAAACTTGCTTGATTACTATCGCTAATAAATATTGAAAAACTTGTTCGTGTATTCGCAAAGTTGTCAAAGAAAATTAGCGAACGCACCGATCGAATCTGTAAGGCAGGAATGTTGTGGATCTTATATTTGATATCGGAATCGGTTTAATAACTCCCGACAGGAAAGGAGATAGGTTGACACGGCTGATACGTCTCGGAGGCAGTTCCTTGTCCCATGTTATATACGCGATACATATATACGTACATTAGACTCACGTATATGTACGGTTGAAAGGGATAATCGAATGGCTTCGTCGCCACACGCACGAGGCGATAACACCGATCGTTTCCGGACCACGCGGACGACACCTTGATTTCTGCACTGTTTTCTCAACCCCTCGATGTCAAATTATGCTGGGATATTATAGGTATATCTGTACACAGTTACGATGTACGTATACGTACTTCACAGGCCACGTAGACTAAATTTTTACAAGTTGCGCAAGATTTTGATTGGACAAATATCGAAGAAACGAACCGGATCTGTCGTTACATAATTCGTATTCTGTGGTATGACAGCTTTCAGCTTTCAGATACTGCGAGTTATCAAACCCCCATCTGACTATATAAACATTTACATGTGTTAGGCAATATGATTTAATCCAAACAAAATACGTTTGGAAGAATTGTGGATGGTCGTAAATCGTGGCGCAAGACCCGCCTATTGTAAGTTATGTATCCCGCAAGGTAAAGGAGAGAAGATTTCGTCCCCGATAAAAGTATATTTGCACTGTCTGCCAAATAAATTATTAGTTCTTTGCATAAACCTATACCTATTGCGCGCTAAGAAAAGGCGCCTTAGAGAGAAGAAATGCGTGCACGGGTTGTCTAAAAACTTTCTTTCTGTTAGAGAATCGAGGTAGACAAAATTCTTCATACTTACCATGATACTCAAATTGTATCATGAAGTACACCGAATATGTATTTTCAAATTGTTTGTGTTACATGAAATTTAAGTAAAATTTTCTAAAAGCAATTATCGATACATTATAAATAATTTACATTCAATAATTATACCGCACAAAATTTTTTTTCTTTGTTTTTTTTTTTTTTTTATTCGAATCTCGTTGTCCTCTGCATTATTTGTCGGTTAATAAAATACAGCCAACATAACCTTTAGATTTTTATAGAATTTATATTTCTGCTCGGATCGATGTGTTAGAAAATATCCCTGAAGCTGTTGCCCGGGTCCCGAAGGGTTTATACCTAATTAACATTTATTTAATTTAAACGAATTCTCTTTTTATAATTGTCCTGCTGAGCTGCGACCGGGCGTTAAATTAACTGTCACACCGTTGACAGTGACGGCTGATTTTTATCACGTTGAAACACCCCTCAGCACCCCCCTTATTAAGAAATTCAGGTCAGGTAGCGAAGAGAAGAAAAGAAAATAAGAGAAAAAGAAAAAGAACCGAGGAAGTAGGAAAAGAGATCAACAAATTGTCGATATTGTATATCGAGCACGGTAAATAAAAAGAAGCCTTTCGAACAAATTCAACGACGAAGATATTGTACTGATACATAAGTTATATACATACATCTATATACATATATATATATACATTATACACGATACACGTTCTCTGTTTGATTTTACTTCGCTTCAATTTTTTCATCCACATCGATTTTATTTTTTTGCTACTTTTTTTCGCTCCGTTCTACTCCAATACCGAACACCGATAACCCGTATCGGGCTGCTGCCGCGGGATATATATAATCACTTTGGTTTCAAGCATCGTCTCTCTCTTACGAACGACGTCACCTTTCTCCTATGTAATTCTCGCAAACGCGTTTTCTTGTTGTGTCCAGCGACTGACTAAACAAACATTGCAGCCGCCGGGAGTATAATAAGGTACAGTACCTACGGTTGAGATTGTTGAGAGTAGTGCTCGCTCTTTGAGTTAGTTAGGATTGAGTGGCATTTAAAAATTATTACGGTAGAGGCGGGGCGCGGAGAAACGAGAAGAACCCAGCTGCAGTTGCGCGGGTACGTTGTAGAGAAAGGAAGAAACCTTAATCTTCGTGCTGCTGCTGGCTCGAGGAGAGAAAAAATAATCAACTTCTTCCTCTTTTTCTTCTTCTTCTTCTTCTTCTTCGTCTTAGATGTGCGACAGGCGATAAAATTTTGGCCGTCGTTATCCGAGGTAGCGATTTCCCTCGTCCCCCGCATTTTCGTATACAAAAGAGACGACATTGAGGGAAAAAAAGAGAGAAAGAATTTCTTTTCCTCTCGATACGTATATTTACACAGGAACACGGGCTTCAATTACATTCAATTCGGTAGGGATAAAAGGTAGGTATTAATTACTGCCGAACGAGCATGAACTTTTTTTTCTTGCTCTGCAGATACGTACGCGACATCAAGGCAAGTGCGCATAATGATACAGCTCTTTTAAACTCGAATGAAAAAACAACACGGTATACACGTATATGTATAGCGTAGAAGCTGTTCGTAGATATGTGCATAGATATACGGGTCCGAATCGTGGCAAAAGCTTATACGTAGTTTGTTTCAATTATCAATTCGCTTATCGCGCGCATGTTAATTCAAATCTTGAATACAAATTTTTTACCTACACCAACTGTTTCTTTTTCCTAATTTTACTTTGTTTTTTCATCAGTTTTAAAACTCGTATTTTCACGTTCATGTACCTACGTTGTGTGTAATGGATCGCAAAAATGTAAAATCCCACCAGCGACCAGACAGATCGCGATGTAATCTGAACGGTATGAACATGTATACAATAAAATATACGCTAAGAATGTGTCCAAAACACGTGTATTGTAAATGGGGAAATCTGGCCTCTTTGGGACGCGGGTTAGAGACGAGTTAAAAAGTGAATAAATTTGGGAATCTTGTTTGAATTATTTAAAGTTGATTTAGGGGGTGGTCCGGCAAAAATTCGTCAACATCCTAAATAACGATCACCCTAATAAACATTGCTCTCAAGCATCAAATTAATTTTTTCAATCCATTTTAGTTAATGAAAAAAAGTAACTGGCAAAAATAGGTGGGTTTTAGGGATAAATTGATGGCTTGAGAATACATTTAGGAGAATCTTCCAGTTTCAAAGTGCTTATAGGGGAAGAAGAAGAAAATAGGGTACTTTAAGGGAAGCAGGGGACCCACTGGGTAGCCTATGTTTTCGGGCAGAAATTAAATTAATGTTTCAAATTGAAGAATATTGTTCACGTAATCACGAGTTTGGACGTCTGGTGTATTTTGAATATTATATACATATGTGGGTGCGTAAGAAAGTTCTACAAGAAAAATACGTCCCTTTTGAAATTACAGGTACCTCCATACAGTCAAATTTGACCAAATCACATGCAAGTAAGTTGTTGGACGAGGAAAAGATACGACCGGAAAGAGCGTAGAACAAGGTGTGAACGTTGTCTTTCTCCTTTTATTACAATTTCACATCCACGCGTCAAAGCAATTTACATCCAGAATAAAATATAAGCGACGACTTACGGCGACGGATCAACGCTCGAGAATAAAACTATACGATTCGAAAATTACCATCGTCATTGTACGCGAACCGCGTCTGCATATTGGGATAAAAATAATCGGATTATACAAACTTATATTTTTACTCATAATTCATTCATAATAATTATGGAAAATGACGAAGATGCGACACACGTGTAATTCAATTCATGCCGCGGCTGAAAAATATTACGAATGAATGCGGTTACGTAAAGTATCTTTGAGAAATAATCATTTTCATAAGATTATCACTGCGACGTGTACGAAAATTTGGAGGTAAATATATGAAATCAGGACAATTTTTGTCGTGCACAGATATTAAAAACTTAACCACGTTCAACTTTGTGACATATTCACGAATATTTATCGTCCGCAATTGCAAGCTATTCGTGCGAAAAAAGAACGCGAGAGTATCACAAGAATGGCAGGAAAAATTGAGCAAATCGTTGTCGTAGGTAAAAGGACGCCAGGTGTTAGGCGAGAAAGGCAAGATACAACAGGCAGTGAATGGTCAGAAATTTTCTGCCGCTTCAGCCTACCTCGAAAATCCGTAGATATACCGTCCCGATTACCGGATAGATACAACCGTAGAATACAATGCTCCGTGCGGTGACGGCGAAGAGATTCGTCGGTTTATTTACCCAGGTTCCTCTCGGGGTCTTGAAATTCAAAATAGGTAATACGTACCGGCGTGAATCCCGAGGCTTACAACTCTCGAGATATGCGGAATACGTTTACCCGGGACAATAAGCATACCTGCACAAACAAGGCGGTTTAGCGCCCTTCATTTTTTCCCCCTCATCGAGCGATAATGATATCATCCCTGTGCAGGGCTTTCCTCGTATCACCGCGTAGCGGTCGAGGATAAACAGACACAAGTGGATGTTAATTCGCGAGGGAGATTCAGACTCGGTCGTCAGGTCGATATATTCGCCGTTGAAATAAAGGGAGGGGGGAGGCGGCGTTTTATGAATCAAAGGAACCGGGGGGCGTGCGACGGGACGGCAGGTGAGAGCCGCGTGCGTGCGGCCGAGATGCGAAAGAGCATGGGAGGGATAAATAAAGAAGGACCCTTTCGACTGACCTTGGCATGTTTGATTTCGTTCGATAGCCGGTGTGTAGAGCGAAGCACAGCAGCTCCGAGGGGAACACATTCACATAATGCACCGCCACAGCACCAAAAACACTTGATTTCGGGACTCGGTCGACGCGAATCGACGCTCGGATTCTACGACGTTACGTTGAGGTAATTCACGCGGGGGGACGGACGACGTGTGAAATAAAAAGGAACAAACAAACCGAAAAACACTCAACGACGGAGGAAGAGAGATCGCGAGGAGGCGAAGAAACCGACACGCGCACAGGTGGATATTGAGATTACGTGTAACGGGTATACTTTTTGACAAACGTAGAGCAGCACCACGTTTCGCGGAGAGCGTTTGAATATCCGAGCTGAGCGAGTATCCGGATTTCGGGCGAATTTGCGAGTCACTTTTTTCCCCCCCTTTATCGCGTGTCACCTGCCAGAGGTGATTTACTTTTTCTAACCTTCTCGTTTTTTTTATATTATTTCTTTTTGTTTTTGCTCTCGCCAAGGCGGAACGCCGGCTGAAATCCGAGTAATAATTAATCAGCGCCCTCGGTGATAGCCGGCGAGGAAGGGATGCTGTCGCACCGATATTCAACTGTCACTGTACTTCCAACTAAAAAACAAACGAGCGCCGCCTCGAAGGGGCTTGGTAACAATGGCGTCGTCGGGTCAGCGATCAACGAAACGGCGCAACAATGCGTACACCCGACCCTCGCGAATGCATATCCAACTCTGACAGCGACGCGAGGAGGCTGCCGCAACCAAAGGCGAAAGGGTGGGGAATCCGAGAAGAGGGGAGGGCGAGGGAGGCAGCCGGAGGAGTGGAGGGGATACGGCCGGCATCGCGGCAGGGAAGGGCGTCGCTCGATCGCCCCGAACAACGGCTTCGGCTCTCTTCGGCTGCGCTCGGGACGACCGAGTGACAAACAAACGACGCACGTGCGCCCTGATCGAGATGCTGCCATCTCGCGGACGAGCTCGGAGTCGAGGAGGACCGAGGCGCGGGAAAATGGGAACGAGAGTTCAAATTTCGAATGTTTTTTATACTTTTATTATTATGTACCTGAATGGTTAACGAAGAAATAAATGGGTCGTATTTTAATTTGTAGAATGGAAAAATATTACAGCTTGTATGAGGGATTGAAAATAACAAAGTTGAATGGCAAAGATATATTTGTGCGTAAGGCAAGATCGGAAATTTTATTTCCTGTAACATTCGCAGCTGTTACTTTTAACAAAATAGAAAAGGTACCTCGTGATTATTTCAAGTTACTGTAGAAAATGTACCTACTTATTGACACTCGAAATGAAAATTTACGATCAAGGCTAATTAAGTAGTCGATAGGTTTCGCTCGTGTTTCAAGTTTTCAGAAGATTCAGCCATACTTCCATTAGTGTCCAAAGGCAATGAATACATAAATTGTGATTATATGATATTTCATCGTTTCACACTGGATTATATTCTATTATTTCTGACATCGGATAGTCATCTGCCATTTCATACTTCTTGTCCCCTCTTTTAAAGTGAAGTGGAAAACATGGGCAAAATTATACTGGTGAAAGGTTTGTACCATCTATGACAAGAACGTACGCAGCATCTTTTCAAGTGATTGCAAGTGGTTTTGAATAATTTTATCACGTACAACCAGCAAAAGAAAGAAATCGATTTCAAATCAGTGATGGTTTTAGATAATTAATTTGTCCGTCAACTGCGAAACGTGACAGGCAAAAAGTTGATGTTCACGTAAAAATTGAAATTATTATTATTATTACATATTCATTCCAGAAGTTACTTACTCCGTGTAAACTTGACTGATATCTCCGAGACTTCCACGTTTCCAGCATCCGTGACCATCCTGAATTTGCCAACTGCGCGAAAGTTTTCACTGAAAGCGTATATTTATAAGTACAGCTATCCGTTACAATTAATTTGAATCAAATAACGTGAATCGTAAAATCCTGAAACCATATTATCAATTTATTGAACTCACAGCCCTGTTCTGTCCAGCCATTAAAAATTACCACCGGTTTTTTTCAGTGTGAATAAATAAAAGATCAGATAACAATCGAAATTGATTTGACCCGAGAGTTAAAGATTATAGAGTTAAAGAACAGCAATTTGTCGATTGCAGGTCAATTACACTCTATTAAAGGCCAAACAGCAAACTTGACCGAATGCATTAGAAAATTGCATTACGATACCACAATATTATTGATTATAAATCGCATATAATCGTAGTATCCTTCTCACAAAATACGGCATGATATTCATGGTCAAACCAATGCCGTAGGTATACAGGTATCGTTATAACCGATGCCATAGAACCGCTACGGTACAAATATTGCCACGTCGTTGAAACATTTACTCCATGGTAATAATTGCAGAAGCACTTGACGAAAAGTACAACTCTTCGACTTCTGCGGGTGTATAAATTAGGTGCAATAAATCAGTGATATGAAAATATTGAATACGCGTATAAACAATACAAGTCACGTGACAGAACATAAACCATCCGTGTCGAAAATGTTGATGATTTGAATAATTGTGATCACTGTGGTATGATACAGCAATAGTAGCAGAATTGCGCTATTGCAGTAATTCGCGAATAATGTATTGTACGATATTTGCGACGTATTGCGAAACCGGCGCTAGTCTGAAGCGAGCATTTACTACTTGATTGAAACGGGCGGTATAATTTTGTCACCCGCGGAGATGTTTATAGAACTGGTTTCGGCGTTAATATATCCTCGCGTGTTGCAGGACTAGGATGGCCTAGAGGGTCCGCATCGTTCCGGCGTAATTTCGTGGAATGCATTTACACCGGCTCTGGTACCGCGTTGCATGCACGTCCCCGCAGGTTTTCGAATGTAAATAGAACAGCGTTTCGCCTCATTAAAAGCGACGGGCGGCGTCGGCAGTCGAGGTCCAAAAAACACATAAGTAAGTGTTTTAGAGCGTCGTATATTTCGCTTGGAAGTCGACTCAACGACGTGATAGAATACCGGGGCGTCTTCATTTCAACGGGATGCCGAAGGGGGAAGAAGATTCAGATTCGCGGCAAAAACTTACTGCGAGCAAATCGGGTTCGCTCAACTCCTCGATCCGTTAATTATCTCCTTGTCAGTCGGATAAATTTTAATCAACACTGATTTCCGTACGACTTGTATACACTCATAATGCGAACGATGTCTATGGCGCAAATCACCCGCTCAAACGTTCATTCGAGAGATGAAACGGGGGGAAGGATTCGACTTGGGAATGGCTTCGAGCCGAAAAAAGAGACTGAAATACCGCAGACTCGAGAAAAGCTTCGAAATTTGACGTAATCAATGGAATAGCATTCAGACAGAGGGCGCTTTTCCTTTCACTCAGCCGCCGCTGAGTTCTTGTCGGGTAGGCGATGCTCTGCGGGGGCTTTCCTCGAAAGCCGCGTCGCTTTCAAACCGTTCTAGAAAATCGCAGAGCTCCGCGACGATGAGAATTTCATGGAAAAAAATATGTAAATAATTTGCGGAAAAAAATATAATGCGTATAACTCAAAGCTACCTCCGCTGACTGGAAATAGAATATATTGCGTGTATATTATGTCTTCGAAGAAGCTCTTCACAGTTTATACGTATTATACATTGAAATTTTGTTCAAACGCGTAGTTGAGACGCAGTTACGTTAGTTTTTTTTTTTTTTTATTTCTTTAATTCTTTTCTTACGTAGAAAAATCTAGTCCAAAGGCATGCACGTCTCGCTTTGCTGTTTCTTCGGCATGAAATTGCGGAAGCAATCTTCCGATTCGGGATGTGTCCGCGTTCGTTTGTCGAATTCGATTCTAGCGGACAACATTTTATAAAAAACTTACACTTATAAGCATACCGCATCTTCTAAACACGATACCTGCAGACCTGTGTGGGTTGTAAAGTTTGCGACCAGCGGGACAGCTTCAGGGAATTTCAACCATATACCTTTGCTGCGAGATGAAGATAAATTTAATAAATTGAAACCCTTTCAAACTCATCTTCTTATTCCTTACCTCAAATCGATTTCAATAACCTGAAGTAGAAGCAGAGATATTAAGAGTTGAAAGATAAACATCCGACGTCAAACAAACAGCAGTTTAAATTAATGCAAAAATCGAGGTGTCTAAATTAGCTGCAACGGAAGGTAAATTATCCTGAAAAATAATATTCGACTCCGTAATCAGCTTGAGAATTTTTTAACATTGATCGGATTTTACGGCAAATTTATAAACAAAACTATAGGATAAGGAATGAATTGCGCATTTGTCATTGATAACGCGAAAGAAACGATCTCATTTGAATTTACATACCCCAGAACTCCGCAGGTATAGTCTGGAATCGTATCTAGTGTTAGAAGTGCGCTGTAGGCTAGATAACAAAGATCTTTTAATTAACTTCGACCGCATGCATATAAATATGTATGTACGGTGTACACACGTATCGCATACAGACAGGAGAGATACAAGCTCGATGGAATATTAAAATGCATAAATATTGAAGTCGAAAATCCCATCGCCGAGAGCTGAGAGTATAAAATATTATGAATGATCTATCCATCTATCTTCCGGCGATATTCGTCATTCCATAAACCGAAATCCATCGTTCTTGAATATTGAGATATTGATGAACGAAATCAAACAAGTCCCTCATCTTCGTCTCGTATTTCCACTCAGCATCCCCCCGTCCGATTTCGGAATTCTTACCCGATACTCGGGCCCTAATATCACCGCTTATGGCTGCTGGGAGCGCTTCGGATTCCCGTAGAATTCACAGGACGCGGAGCGAAGGAGAAGTGAAGCTTCGCGAACGAGCAGAATTCGACGAAAACGTATTTAAAGGGTACCCTGGTCGATTTCGACGTTGTCGCATATATCTCCAAATATCAAAGTCCACGTATCTCAAACGCAAAAAAGGGCTTAACCGATAAGAAACGGCATGAAGTACACGAAATTAATATTTTGATTTCGTAGAATCCATGCATGCGCCACTTCTTCGTATCTGTGATAAATGAAATTGTTTTGGAATTATTTCTGTCTAGAATTGCGTGTAGAATGGGGCCGTTAAGCCCTTTTCCGAGTTTGAAGTACGTGGACATCGATATCAGAAGATGCACAAAACAACGTCGAAATCGACTAGGACACCCCATTGAGCATAAATAGGGCTTACCGTAATACAGGATAAAAAATCGTTTAGAAATTCTCCAGCAGGTTATTTGCCATGCCAGCGACGATCAACACAAATGAAACAACATTCCTCCAATGTACCTAATAAAAATGTAGAATATCAGGAACTTGATAAAAGATATTATAATTTGCACGTTCGAATTTTTCTCCAATTAAATTTCATCAACATTATTTTCTGGTGATTTTGTAAATGATATTATACTCTCTCTTCTCCTGACGCTTGATCGCATCTAACTCACAATCAAATCGATCGATTGATACTAACGACATGGAAAATTTTACCCATGGATCGGTGACTGCGGTCAGTTGCCCGCAGGGCTGCACATGGTGGTCGGTTCTATTGGACTTGTAGTGATCAAGAGGTAAAACACGCCGCGCCCTGAGCCCGCTACCTGCCATGGAATATGGGTGCATTTAATTGCGTTTGATAATCCGGCGACGTTATAGAGTCCGGCGGTTTGTCAGCCGAGGAAAGGTAAAGGAGAGAATAGAAAAAAAGAGTAATCGTTTGTACTTCTTCGTTGACTAGACCGGCGGGACAGACTGTGTGCTAACTGTTCCCGTAGGTTTCCTGCACGCTTATATGCAGACCCGGTAATATTTACCGTCGACTCCTGTTTGCCCACCGCTGGCATATATTTCGCCCTGACCTTTTCTGCCCCCGGCCCGCAGGGGCACCAGATTTAAATATTTAAATTCCATTTTTGAAAAATATAGCAAGGTTCGCTCACTGTTTTCCTCCAAGAATCGCCGCACGCCGGGCGTAACGAACAACTGGGGAAAAATGAATCGGGGATGAGGAACACTCGGCGATAATTCGGACTTCCTAGCCGGCAATCAAAAGTCTCTCAAAGTCTACAAAGAATCAATCTCTCCTTCTTTTCTTAACTTCAATTTCTCACACGCGTATTACTATCGAGGCGATCGTGAGAGATTCTTCAAATTTTTCCTTATTCGAAATCAAATCTGCTGAAATTTTGAGTCCGACTGGGAATTGCACGATCAGCGCTTCTCGTGAGATGCAATCGCGTTCCATACATCCACTGCGATTGTTCGTTATCATCGATCAAGTCACTTCTGCGAATGACTTCAAATATTTCACTATGACTGATTAAATTCTGCAGTTTTTTGGTAATTTCCCGTAACGTGTATGTGAGTCGATTTTTATTACACAGGAGGATGATCCCAAACTTTCCAGCTTTCATTCAAAAGGAACGTTTTCAAAAAGCAAAGAAGAATTGAAAAGTTCTTTAAATACTAATTAAAAGTAATCATCATGCGCAAATATTTTATTGTTAAATCGGCCGTTTCCTATTTTCAAGTATCAACTCTTGCATCGCATTATGTAATCATACGTAAACACGTGTCGAAGTGTCTCTATTTCTTTACGCGTACTTTTTTTTCCACCGAGAGTTAGCGAGGATCGGAACATTTTCGCCTCGTTTTTTTCTTTGCCGCCTATTCTTTTCCCCGCTCTCGAAACCGCTTTTGCAAAAAATGGTACGACAAGAGCCCGAAGCGAATGACTTCGGGATGGTATCCAGTGCCTGTACTTCACGCTTCTACGAGAGTACAATGACTAATTGTAGGCCAAGCACACACTTTCGTATCATGAAACCTCAAAGCACGCGTTTTACGAGCGCAGAAGTCTGTGTCGTAGTGCGGGAAACGCATTTAGTGCGTCGTTAAACGTCGACGCATCGGGTAAAGAGAATAGATCCACCGTTATTTTGTTTCCCTTTGCAGCGCGGGTCACAACCCTCCTCGCTTCTCAGGGGTTAATTTAGGACCGCGACCGTGTTTTCATAAATAATCAGGAAAAAGTTATCCTTCCAGACTAGACGCTATACAGACACATGTACCGGGGAAAATTCCATCCAGCATCGCAGGCCGTTGTGCATAAGCGAAACGTATCTCGGCTGGAGATGTAAATGGATGCGGTATCAATCCGAGTGCATTGCTGGATAGTCGAAGTCTCAGGATTCTGCAGAATCCCGCGATATCTCATATCCGGATATCGGCATATCTGCTGCTGCTGCGGCTGGTGAACGTCGGCGAGGAATTTCGTTGAGCAATATCCAGCTGATCGCGATGTGAACAGCCGTCGGAACTGGTTTCCGGCAATTTTGCAATTACGGTGATTTCAGCAAACTGGAAACGCAACGTTTTCGGAACCCGTGAAACGCGGTCACGCGCAGCTGAGCTCGTAACGAAGCCAGGCACACCCGCAACTTTGTGAAAAACTTTGTAAATTCTGCAATAATAGGAGCGTAAGAACCGCGGCCGCGAAATCTCGGCTAAATCTCTGGGCTCACCGTAACTCTACGGGGCTGCCTTAATTGAGCTCATCCCGATTATTTTCATTCGATTTTAACGCCCCGTCGTAACCTAGCCGGGACAATGCCGCGGGATGCGTGTATGGATGATGGCGGAGTTTACAACCTCGACTCCCTCAAGCCCGCCTCGCTGTAACGGCCTGTCCATACACCGTCTATTATCCGCATTCTGTCCCACATTGTACGTCTCGTCTTCGCTCGTCGGGCCAAAGCGTAGCCGCGCAAGCGGCGCTGAAGGGTTAAATTTACCGTGGTTGATTGCAGGGTAGAAAATAGTGCACTGTATCAATGCGTAATGGGTCAGAAGACGCGGGTTATTGGGTACCGACCATTTCACGTTTTGATCCGCCCGCCCGTTCACGCTCGTTTAAATTAAACGCGGGCCAACGACGAGGTCATGCCGTGCAAATTCCTCGTTGAGCCCATCGTCACCTCTCGCCTGAAAATCGGCCTTCCACCTCCTCCGAAACGTTATAGGTACTGTAAATTATCAACGAGGTCCGAGAATAACCTGCCGTTATCCGAAACTTCCCACATTACGGAAAAGGATACCCGCTCGCATTGCTTCGTTGGCACGTGTGGGCGTGTTATCCAACTCTTGGGTATTCCGTTCCAAACAACGAATCACACCGATTCTCACCCCATGTTTTAGGCCTCGCAATAATTCACATATGTTTATATACCTGCTCTAAATTTCACGTTAATAATCATTCCCATCACCTGGAGCGTTCGAGAATTAAAAGCAGACCAATTTTTCGACAGTACAACGTTAAACTGTGTTCTCTTGGCTCCTCTTCTCTCCGCGTGATTGAATTCACGAAAAAAACTCGGAACTTCTCAAATCGGCAATTCATTCCAGAGTGTTGAAAATTCATTGATGTGATCTCAGAAACGTAGTACGAACCGTACAATACACATCGTGAAATGAATCTAACATACGGGAACACGGTTGGTAATTTCGAGCAAATCAATTTGTATGCTCTAAAAAAACGTTTGTGATAAAAGAAAAAAAATTGATAAACGACATTGAGAAATCTTGTATGTACAAACGAGCCATAGCGTTGTAGAAGCGATTACGTTGTGCGATTTATTCGCTGAATCAATTTTCCTTCGAGTTTGAAACAGAATTAATGTAATTATAATAGATAGCTATTCGATGCATACTTATAATTTAAGTGTAGAGAATAAACTGAAAAAGTGGAAGGATGGCACGAAAATCCTTGGTTACACGCGCGTATACATAGCAACGTTGAAATTAGTATAACTCTCGCGAGGTAAACAGAACCGAAAGGAAAGTTAGATTGTCCCTAAGTATAACCAGCTGCCCAGGTTGTTTTAGCTGTATAATTAAATTTCGCCAAGTGGTTGGCTAAAGTTTCAAGAGTTTATGGTATACAGGGCTTAAGCATACCTATATACATATTCTCATATTAATTTCGCCGTTCCATTACGATATATCTACCCGGACGGCGATCGGTTTTCCAACACTCAACAATACGATAATGCGCTCACCGAGCTTGTATTACGCCGTCATCCGAACGTTGTACGAAAGTTACCGAACAATATCATTGCAATTTGTCACGTGTTACATGCAAGCATAAATTGCCTCGTGACGTTTCAATTTCCGGCCGAATCGCCTTAAGTGTGGTAAAAGAGAAAACGATAATTTAAAAACAAGGAACCAGTGAACCGCGTCACGTAGGTAAGCTCTGACCATGCTGAAAGCACCGTAAGCGCGAGCGAAGGTAACACACGCGACTCAGATGGGCTGAACCGAGTTAATGGGCCGGTGAAAAGGCAATGAGGATGTATCCGAGCGGATTGACTAAACGCTCTCCGAGATGCCTCCTCGACGATCTAATGACATTTCTATTCTAATTACGTCATTCGGGTGGAAGGGCGCGGGGTGGTGAGAAGGTGGGAGGGGAGGAGGGGGGGTGGCCTCCACGATCCATTTGAGACGCGCTGACGTTGATAGGAATTGATTATAGTTCCCCGGCCGAGGGCTTGAATTCCGGAATAAAGAGGTCACTCACCGTTCTCCCGCAACATCGATACACGCTTGAAATTCGTGGATGCGTTCTTCACTTGTGACACGGCACGAGGTTTTCTCGCCCGCTGGGTAGTTTGTCGCGTACCTCTACATACATGCCGACACGCAAAGTAACTTATGGCCTCGGAAATTGTCCCGATATACGTGAAAACGTACGGGCATTAACGGTTTTAAAAGTTTTCCTGTGTTTTGATTAAAGTCGCGATTACCCGTCTCGTGTTTCCTGTCTCTAATTCCTTGTCTTCCGGCGTAACTCGCGTCGTTGCGGTGCTCCCGAGGCTTTTTCGCGCTGCACAGGTACGTAAGCCGGAGAGATTCGCGACCCGTGGTTGTCTTATTAAAAGCCGGAATAGTCTGTTTGTTTCTCCTCACGGGTTTAGCGGAGGCTGGCGGGTAACCCTGTTATAATTCGTCGGTAGGTAACTGCCTCGATTTAGTTCCTACTTCCTTGGCGGGGGCGGCCGCCTCCAGCAAAGACGTCGCAACGACATTCAACTGTTTACCCGGCAGCCCCTAATACGCCCCGACCCAGCCCATAAGCCGCGATGCCTCGGTGCCTCAGTGCCTGAGTTTAATGTTAACGACTGTAGCTGCGGAGTTGATAGTACGTTAATTAAGAGGCCTTCGCTGCCTTCGAATCCCGACGCGGTTTGAATCATCTTGTTACCCCTACTCCGCGATATCCTCGAGGTCCGCGCGCTCCGTCCCGGTCCCTTTGACAATTTTTTTCTTTCCCTTTCCGTGCGGCTTTTTGCGGTGACGAAATAAAAATAAAATAAAATACTCGTATGGGCATATAACCATGTACGTATGTATACCTATATTCCCCGAAGAGGCGAAACCGGCCGTGCGCAGGTATTATTAATGAATTCGCAGTAGCGGCGCGTGGATTCGCCCTTCGTCAGACAGGCTCGCCGAGCCGCGCCGCTGTTATACGCATAAAGCGATGTGTCAAGAGATGAAAATCATCGCAGAGCTTTTATTCGATTTTTGTCCTCCCATTCTTCGTCGTCTCCTCCTCTTCCTCAATGGCCTCCCAGCTACATCGTTTTGTCGGATTCTGCAGGTCGCCCCGCTTTCGTACCGCGGCTCGGAAGCCATTTGAATTCATAATTGCGACCAAAACACATTTAAAATGTTAAAACGAACAATTCAAAGTAATCACGGTAAAAATGGAAGAATAACAAAAGGAAGAACTCGCTCTGACGATGGAAATGTACGGGGGGCGGAAAGAGAGTGAGGGGGGGAGAAGAGAACCACGCAGTCTGTGAGAAATATTACGTCATAATTACACTTTTGTACATATTTGATGCGACGACGAGTTGTGAATTTTCTCTTAAACCGGGCGGCGTGCGAATGAAAATCTAAGGGGAAAAGAAGAGAAGAGTGAGGGCGAATGAAGCGAATGAAAAACAGTCCAAGGTAAAAAAAAAAAAGCATTTACTGGAGTATCGAGCTTGTTTTCTGCGTGGTACGTTAAAAAATCACAGGTCAAATTTCTCAGGCGGAAGAAAGCAATTTCTGAATACCGCCATTTTTTTTTGTTTTTGTGATGTTGTCGATGTCTATTAATATTGATTTGTACTCGAGAGTCAAGGTCGGAAAATAGTTCAGCTTTGCAGCATTTGACCGGCGAAACAAACGTAGGTATATACGCCCGTTTGGCACGTTTAGATAGGAAATCTATAACATTGTTTCTGATAGAACGCTTCTCCTAAACGGTTCATAATGGAACGATGAGTTCATTCGTCGCAACAATACAGGGATTGTGTTTGTTACTCAAACAATTATTCGCGGACTGCTCCACTGTAAACAATTGCGTCCCAACAAACTGTGCGACTGGTGTAATTGATCTGATCAGAAGCTAGGAAATTCGGATATTACGCGATCCGTTTTGCGAGCAATCAAAAAGCCAGCGATTGATTCAACGGAAAACATTGCCAAAAATAGCTTGCCATGGATAGAAATTCACGAATGTATCGGTGTTTTCCATATCTTCAAATGTGAGAAAAAAATCTCTTCTTTTTTCAACGACATAAAATATTCGATCGTCTTACGCCGTCTTCGGAGTAACAACGATCTCGAATATCTCTCGAAACGAATCTCCGAACCATCGTTCCAGAAATGAATACTTTCGACCTCAGCGGTAAAATCGTAATTCCAGGTACCACGATGAAATGCCCGGGAGGATCTCGATACCTTGCAGCATAAGGTCGACCGATACAGCTTGTAACACAATATATCCTGCTCGGGATGAGAATAACGTTTGAAAAAGTATTCAAGTCGAGACGAAGAAGGAATTACTGGCCGTGGGCGGCGGTATATCCAATTCGCGTCAAAGTTCTCGAGGAGCTGTTGCCGGGCGGTGGTGGGCGGATCTTCACACAGGCGCACGTAGCTATTCGTTAATCGCATCAAAGCCGGGAGAATCTACGCGGAGTAAATATCCCTCGACGCGAGGGGTAAGCGTAAGGCAGGCATTAGAGGTATAGGATGCGCCAACACGCGTGTAGTTTCTTCATGGTATAGGTAGACAGCACGGCACCCCCAGCGGCCGAATCTGTCCACGGCACAAAGCGGGGCCCATGGGCTACTCCCCGATGCCTCCCTTTGCGTTCCCCTTGATCCCCTCGTCCGCCAGTCCCGCCGTACACAGTTCTTAACCTGCGGCCGAGGTAACCCACCCTCGCCGCAGACCGTGCAGCAAACTTTCGTATTATCAACGCCAGCCTCCGCTTTGTACCTCCTAAACGTAACTGTGTTTTATGTTCTACCGGGGCGAGACAAACAGCCGGGCAATACATCCACGGCCTCTTCTTCTTTCTCGGGCCAACGGCTCTAATTGAAGGCCGGAGTTTCCCCGCTTGGAAAATTGAAAACAGCGCCGCTGGATGGGCAAATGATGAAGCTGCCCGGAGCAGCTCACCCCTGAAGACATCAGCGTTTCTCCGCCTTTTTTCCCCTTTCCTATCGTCCCACTCGCTTATTCTTCTCCTTGGTTTCTTTTCGTTGTTCGCTTTTTCAATCGACGATTTTTAATCCATTCAACTTTACCTTGTTTCTTGCAAGAGTTGGTCGGATCAAGCTGGAGAAGTAATCCTCATCATCACACTTTATGACCAAGAATTTTCAACCGCCAATTACCCAGCGTAAAGCCAAAATCAGAGATGAGTCGAGAATGCCGCAACTCATTGTCAGTTGATCACGGTGAACTTTTTCAACGCGCTTGGCAAACAATTGGCTCTGATATACTTGATAAAAAGTGTTATGAATCCACTTACAGTCGCGTAAAATCGCGACTCGAATCCGTGTGAAATTCACTCCAAATTTGTGTATAGATCACTTCAATCAGTGCCGAGCCACTTTTTCCAGTCAGGTAGAGCTATTGGAATTAACCTTGGTCCCTGAGAAGTTACTCGAATCCGTATGAAAGGATGTGAAGTTAGTTCAAGTCTTTAGAATTGACAAGAGCACTCGAATCCTCGCGGTATTGAAGCGTAGGGCTCGATCGTGGAATGGTCGACCCTTCGCGAGTCATCGAATGACCAGATTGCTTTCGAGTTAGGCGAACCGCAGAGATAAGCGAAGATTAAATCTGGACCATCGGATTTATCTTGCCGCGGGTCCCTGCCGTATGTTTGTAGTTGGGTCCCTGTCGCCGATTTGCAGGTTCGTGCTTGAACCACCGTGAAACGCGTGGATCTTTGATGGGAGGATGCATCAGCATCAGCAATGGCAGCGACCCTCGTACGAAAATATTCAAGATACTCAGACAGAGAGGAAGAGGGGGAGGGAGAGAGGAAAATAAAGGAAAGAGACCCTCGGCTCCTGCGAGGCTATGAATATTCCCCGTTTGAATTATATGGAATATTTATCATATTTTTCTTCGATAAAGATGGCGGACAGATACACGTGAACCCCGGGTGAACTCGAGGTGCTATCAGGGCGCTTTTGGACGAGACACACAGGCGTAACACAAGACCGACGGCAATAACTTTTTGCGCACGAGGAACGCGGGACGGGAGGTTGAGTCGGTTGGAAATAGCCCGTCCAACTGTCACTTGAATATTTATTGTGTCTCCAAAACGGGCGAGTCAAGTTTCTCGTCCGCCTTATTCAAGGTAATAAGAAAATTCCTGGATTCTGATATTCTCCCGCGCGTTTTTCTCCCGCGTCGTGGTTATAAAGTCGCTCGTTTCCAGGATCGTGTATCCGAGGACGCGTGTCTAGTTTAATTATCCTGACATCCCTCGAGGCCTCCGCGGCACCGCGATGATGCCTTGAAGAGATTAGAGACGTCTAACTCTCGGCTGAACAAAATGAAGCAAGCGGAAACCACGGGTGTCACAAATTTTTGGAAAGCTCGACCTGTGCAAAGATCAGGAATCGGCCTAGGCGGTATTCGTTATTGCAACACGTCACTGGGTAAATTTTGCAGTCTGTCCGAATGTCGGATTTCAAACTGTCCTTGATGCGATTTATCTGATTTTTATGAAATCATCCGTTATGTCGGTAACGAGACAACTTCCAATCCTGCCTTCGACTGAACTCACGATTGATCACCATGTAATCGCAGGATATCAAAATCGAATCAATATCGCAGAGTTAAGCCCCAAGTCGTGTACCTTGGAAATCGTACAAAACGGAAACACCGGTAATGCTATGCAATAATACGGGCAGCTAATGTCGAGACTTGTAATACTGTGTATTACGTACATAAATGACAACCGTAATTGCAATGTAATTATGGGTTGTTCTAGACTGCAGCTATAAAAACATAGATACGTTTATTTATTACCATAAAACACGAACGATGCGTTCCCAAAAGCGTCTATTGTCGGAATTGGACCGGCCGGTACATCGACGATAAAAGGTTAACGGTGTTAGTTTGATTACTTCTGTCACCTTGTAAAAGTTTTCCGTTACGCGAGCCGCAACGCAACGCCGCATCATCTTTTCCACCCATCCTGATGTATTCCTGCATCGGATGAATAATAAGACTGTATTCGCACGTCTTCCACTATTTGAGTTGAGTAATCGGTACATTCTTCGGTTGTAAATACGAATCGATAGAGGCAAAAATTGCATTCACGATGGACATACACGCGTCCGCGTTTCGCCGCCCGCCCCGAACCGTTTTTCCCAACTGGATCGAAGGTTGCCCGATCCGCGGCTCGCTGACTACTACTAGCCGTAGAGTGAGTGAACTTTCCGTAACTTCTCGCGAGCCGACTTCTCGCCGGGATCGCGTCCCTGTGAGAAAACTCGACCACCCTCGGCACTCGGAAGTCAGGAAGTTACGGCAAGTCTACTGTGTATTCGGAGCATGATGAAAGTTAACCGTAAAGAAGAAGGCGCAGGTATTATGTTACTCACCTACAGCGGAAACTAATGAGATTTAGAAAAACTGGTAGCTCCTATCGGAGGGTTGGAGGGCGGGCGGCGAGGCGGGGGCGGTATGGTTTATCGTAATTAATTTCATTTTCGTAATTTACGCTTGGAGAACGTTGCCGGCTGGGGGGAGGCGAGGCGACGTGAGGAGAAACGGGTGAGACGAGTAAGCTCGAGCAGAACCGAGTTCTCTGTACTACGTGATCCCGTCCGTCCGCGGTAGCTGGGTAGAGGTACTCAGGTACTGGAGAAACTCAAACATAATCAGGCCTGCCCGCGGCTGTATAAGAGTTCCGTATATTAATTAAACAACTCTGTTTTTTTTTCTTTTTTTTTTTTTTTTTAACTCTTTGTTACAAAACATCCCCGCAACCCCGAAAAGAGGTACAAAAACAGAACGAAAAAAATTACCCTTGACGCGTTCGCAGGAATTTATACACATGTTTTACCGAGCTTACACCTAGGAGCATTTTTTCAACCCTTTCGGAAACGAGCGACCGATATCATCCTTTGAGAATGAACAATATAAACGATTCCAATCAAATGCAATATAACGGAGGCTTTTAAAGTTCGCTAAAGCATGATGAATAATGCCTATAAACGGATTTTTTAGATCAAAAAGAGAGTCGGAATTTCGAAACTGCCATAAACGCGCGACGGCGTCGCGGGATTCTACGGATACGCACAATTATCACCGACGTCGATTCTGCAATCACTGCAGACGTAAGCATGGAGAAGGTGACTACGAAGCAGTCGCAAAGCTTGACGGTTGAATTGTAGGGCGAAAACACGTTACGTACAACGTATAAATACAGCCCGGGTTTTTCGCCCGGAATCCCGTCGACTCGGTTGCGGGCAACCCCACGGAGTGTATATACAACAACCTTCCATCGTCACTGCCCGTCGCGTCGGAGACCAGCAATTTGAATAATGGGGCGTAATTACTAATTTTATTACCACGTACTGCATACTTTCCATAGACGTTGTTAGATAACAAGATAGGTCGAGGGGACAGGGGCGCCTGCCCGCCTTCTGCATATTAAACACCGCTGTCAAGCACCAGGCATCTGACAAACTCTTGAGCGTTGCTTCAAGGAAAGCATCGTGAATCCTGCAAAATTCAACATTCGAGATATAAAGGCGATGTACGATAGATTACGTTCAAGACGAAAAGGCCCGGATTGCAGAATATAATGTATGACGCGGAGGAAAATAAAAGTGGCATTTGCTCGGCGGCGGCTCGTTCTCAGTTAAAGAAAAAAAATCTCTAAATCCAGCGTCATTTTTACAACATGCGTATAACGTCACGGTGGCTTGACTCACTGACCGAAGCTACGTTGTACGTCGATGTGCATGAAAATTGGAACGCACGGCAAAGCGCGTAGGGCGCCTGCGTGGCCGCGGAATACACGCTTGACAAACTCGACGACAATGAGTTGCTTAAGGGGGTGCCCTGGTCGATTTCGACGTTTGCACATATATCTCCATATATCGAATTGCACGTATCTCAAACGCAAAAAAGGGCTCAACGCTCCCGTTCTATACACAATTCTGAACAAAAACACTCCAATATATTTTCATTTGACGCAGAAATAAGGAAATGGCATGAATTCTACAAATTTACTATTGCGATTTCGTAGAATCCGTGCCATTTCTTTATTTCTGCCTCAAATGAAAATCTATTGGAGTGTTTTTGTTCAGAATTTTATATGGAATAGGGCTGTTGAGCCTTTTTTGCGTTCGAGATACGCGGACTTCGATATTTGAAGACATATAGGACAACGTCGAAATCGACTAAGGCACCCCCTTAAAAGCGAGGGTATGACCTGGGATCGATATATCGAGCCGAGAATTAATAGAAATTTCATAACTTGAATACATGAGCAGCAGAGCGCCCAAGCTAATTCTTAGGGTCTCTCTAAATCTTTTGCGTGTCTTCAAATTTCTTGAAAAATTTTCATTTCCTGTATATTGTTTCAAGCCACAATCAGATTTCGGTCTGACGGTTTTCTCTCGCATTTAATAATTACATAAACAGATGAAATTCGTTACCATTGATCAATAGAGAGTTGAAATAATTTGCAAAATACAGCCAAATGTCGACGCTCGTCAAATTAACGGCCTGTTGTAGCTCATTTAAATATTCATCACGCATCGAGATAAAAATCGGACGGTACGATGTCCTATACGTTTATAGGTTAGGTTAGGTTAGGTGTATGCGCATTTTAATCAACAATTATAATACGTATCGTTAATCCGCCACGATAATTGGGGTCGTTGTCAATTGATACAAGAGCACTTTAATTATGCGTTTCATAACTTTAAATTGAGTTTCATGTTTTTCTCCCGTTGATCAAACATTTATGTATACAATAATATATTAATAATGCTTACTTCTTCGGGATAAAAATTGCCAGATGGAGGATGGAGACGCGACGGTGGAATTTCAATCACAGAATTTGTACAGATCTCGATCAAAATTGCAAAATCACGAAGCTGCGTGAATGAATCGTAAGTTGTTCCAATCGATTCTATGATTTTTGGACAGACAGACATGACGCGCAAAAAAAGAAATCCACGTCAACATTTTCGAGTGAATTGCGGAAGGAAAGTAGGAAACACGTAAGGACAATTACGGTCATTCATTTTCAAGAGTAGCAGGTGCACGTACCTCATCCTCGTGTCCAGGGTATCTCCCTTGGATATAATAACTCCGCACGATGCCGCAGGTACACTGTACCAATTACAGTACATCTGCCTAATTAACAATTATCCGACTTTCATAAAGTAGCGTCAGAGCTGGTTTTACGATGTGAGCTGCGGTGATATGCGATGTGATATGCGGTGTGCATCGCGATGTTGCAAGTACCAAACACTGAATCGAGCTTTTACCGAGAAATTTGCAATTGTGTTCCCACGCGGTAGAAACCATCACAACTTTCGAGCGGCGTTTAATTATATGAATATCTTTTCACTTACAATCGGACAAGATCTAGCCCTTGAAGATCCGATCGTCTTTGGATAACCTAATTAATAAAACGCGTAGTTGGCAAAGCGGACGAAAGGTCGCGAGCTCCGAGCCTGAAAGTTCCGTGAAATAAGTGTGGGTTGTTAGGGGAGGGGGGGAATTTCGAGGGTCATAAAGAACAATTTCGTCGGTTTGCTTAGGGCTTGCTAAAACATCGTCGAACGTGTCGGTCCTCGACACCCTGGAGCTTCAAAGTCATTCTCGTCGCGTAGTGTGTCCGAAGGTGGTGCCGCGGGGCCGAATGACGCCGGTGTTACGCTGCGAGGCCAATACCGCATGTTTGCTCTCCGAAGCGCTTTTGTTTGTATTCTATCCTAACGTTTCCGGCAATTAACTTCGAGATACTTGAGGGACCCGACCGAGGAAATTCGCGGGTATAATGGGCGCCGGGCTACACGTGTGGAAGCTTGACTGACAATGAGTGGTATCCTCTTTAAAACGCTTGTTCGCGGGATAGGACGCGATTTTTAGAATTTCATTCTCTCCGGCGGCCCGGCGGATCCCTACAGGGTTCAGCCGAGAGCGAGATTAACCCAAACTCTTGTTAGCACAGCCTGAATCGAGTCCTATGCATGAGGCCCCAAAAATTTTACGGTTTCACCTAATTACCCCGTGAATGTGTTATTAAAACCGGCAGTATAAACCAACGCCGAAGTACAATAATGGCTGGTGTACCGGTGAAAAAGATTTTCAATTTGGCCCAATTACCCCGGGGAAGCAACTTTTTTCGCACACTGCGATACAGAGCTTTCACGCATGGAAACGAATCTAGTTCGAATAGAAAGACCCTCGTGAAATCTGGAGAGAGTAAGAAAAAAACTATTCTACGGCTCGAGGAACGAGTCCCACAGCGTAGGGGTTGAGAACAAAAATATGTATAAGTATGAGCTATACGAAAATGTCGATTATCTTGCCATGGCTCCCCTGTACCAGAGCGGAACACACACACAACCCCAGGAAAACGACCATCGCGTAATAGTGTCGACCAATGTGGGTGTATCCAGGTCACGCGGTGTGTCTAAGCGCAGGTCTGGCGTGTGGTGGTCGGTACCGAAGACCCCCTGCACACCCCTCAGGAGCCGACCTTCCCTACGACTTAGCGGCGTCTGGGCTGGAACAAGTCGTTCCTACGCCGAGTTCAGCCCGCGGTGTTGTTCGCCGCTACGCATTTACACCCCTCGTGCATATTATCTTTGTTCCATGCGTTGTTCGCAAACATGTCGTAGGCAGGATGTATGTTGTATAAAAGTGCGAAACGAGAGTAAAATCAGACTGTATCGCAAGTGGAAAGTATAAGTGGGTGACTATCGTTGTGCTCGAGTCTGCACATCGCCGTGAGTGATCCATTAGAAATCAATAATCAGATGAGTCGTGTGTCAAAATGTCGGCGAACGTGAGGTGACCAGTGTTTTTGTGCAGCCTGTCCACAGCCCGATTTCGCTAGTCAATGCGGTCGTTTCTCTTCTCGGCTACCGCCGGTGTGCTTCGGCGTAATTCTCGTTTGCCCAATTTTCCAACCGCTGTATCGCTCCTCGAGGCTTCGTAGGAAAATAAAAAACGACGGACACTCGATGCGATCGATATATACCTGTGACGACGCGCGATATAATAGCGCATTTCTGTCGATGTTCGATGTAGTGATTCTATTGCGTTGCAATCTAGGCGTCCTCTTTTTCCCCGATTCGGTCAATAAATAGTCTCCGTCGCTGCATGGTGACTTTGATTTATCGCCGCTCCGTGGCGGCGATAGAATTCAGTAAACCCACCCACCAACCCGCCATCCCTCGCTACAGACGGCAATTGTGTTTTATCAATTAAGCGCCGCAGTGACTTGAACTGCAAAACCTCGCTCGTATAACAGGTAGCGGAATGAAATCGACACGCGGTACGACGCGACGCCAGGATCGATCCTTCGAGTCTTACCGATCACATATTTTGGTTTCTCTGATTGAGCTGCCGTGGATGGCAGGATGCGGCTGAACAGCACGCGGCTTCATCACGCACGGTTATTACTACTCGCATCGATTCGATATGAACTTGACAATTTTTCATTCTCAAGGAGAATTTCCACTCCGCGGATACGGGTTTTGAGGGGAATTTCCGATTCACAGGAGAAGGGAGCGGGAAAAGAGAAAGCGTGGAAAACGCGTCACTGTCTGATACGCAAATCAGCGTCTTGCCGGATTTTCATTTGCATACGAACCGTGTGCGTACAGGCATGCTTATATGACGAGGAAGAAGAAATACACTTCGTATACCTTGCGGGGGTGGGAAAGCCCCGAGTGATTGATATCGCGAGATAAATAAAAACCTTCTCGTATCATCGTGGCCTCATTTATGACGGGTGTGCTTCCTCCTCTTCGCGAGCAACGATAGGTTTCATGTCCTTCGGTCGCTGTGAGCCTTTTTGTGCGCGTATCGCTGATGTATAGGAATATACAAAGCAACGAATCAATACTCACGTTGTAACAATGCCTTAAAGAAGGACGTTTCAAGAATAAACGAGCCCTGCTCTAAAATGCTAATTTGGCGCGAAAATTAAAATAACCCAAATATTGATTTCAGGGTTATTTCGTAACAAGAGGCCCAGTCCTTCCACGCCTATGTGTCCTAATCCGTTGATTTTTTTTTCACGTTCCCCAAATAATATGCGAGATTATAGAAATGTTGTAATCAACGAAAAAAATTCTGCCGACAGACGTATGAATTTTTAACGATTCGAGTAACAACAAATGCGAGTTAACCGTAAAAATGTTTTTTCTCTTCATCCTGAGGGCGAGAATAATTAAATGTAACTTCTCTAGCACGTTTATTACGTGAAATTAGATGAGGAATCTGAATTCAGAGTTCAAAAATGAGTTAGGAATCCTCAAACAGTTTTACTCATAAAAAAGTGCCGGAGAAGTTACTTTTAATCGTTCTTACCCCCAGGAAAGGGAAAAAAGCATGTTGGCAATCGAATCGCACCTTGATTGTTTGTTATTAAATCTAGTGGAAATTAACATCTCCGTCGGAATGTCTTGTCAAATCTAATATTCGGCAGAGACCTCATACGTATATTGCAAAAATAAGGGCACCCCATTTTCTTCAACAGTAAGAAGTAAACAATTGTAGTATAATAATTAAGAAGTAGATCGAGGGCAATCAAGAAAAAGTCTGGACTTTATGAAACAGCTAACCTAAACGCGGGAACTTCGAGTTGAACTCAATAACCCCGAGAAAATCACTGGCGGTGCGTAAAGTCCGTGCATAAAATTAAGATATAAGAAAGTGCGCATGCGCCGAGAATGCCCTAATGTGTGAAATTGAGAATTTCAGTGAGCGCGTACGCCACTGTCGTTTTACCGCACTGTTTAGAAATGGGGCACTTTACGCGCGATCACAGGCTTCGAAACTCTAACTTTCCAACCATGCCACGTATTAGAAACAAAGTTTTCTGTGCCCTAAATGTCAACTACAGCAGAATCACATTTAATAAAATATCCCCAACGAAGCGTATATAAACATATCCCAACTTCACAAGGTTGGCTCCATCCTCAGTGTATTTGTAAAGAATCTACACATGCTGTATCACGAATAGTACCTATGTTGAAAAACTTCGGGAACTACGGTGGATGAATATTTCATTCACCTCTGTACCTATGAGGGAGGAAACTGGTTCACACCCCGAATGGTTGTTTTTCCCTTGTGCGAGGGATTCGCCAGTAAGTGCACAAACCGGTCACGCAGGTGTTGTTGGGCTTCCGTAGTTTCGAGAACTGTGGCTCCGCCGATGTTGTTTCCCTCCATTTTTACCGCAGTTTCCGTGTACCGATAGTTTGAGTGTTTCTCACAGTTGATCGACGATGCGTGCTCCGCGGCCGTCAGCGAGTACGCCTGATGCAGTACAAATACACGTTATACGGGGGACGATTCCGTTTCCAGGTAGCTCGCGAGGAGTTGGAAATCATATGATTGCGTGGGTCGGCAGCGATGTCGTACTTTAGAACCTGGCGGCGGTCATTGTCCTGAATAATATATTGATGGCCGTCGATAAATAGAGCCACGAGGGGCGGTCAAGTCCGGGTACATTTAACGGACAAACGACTCCGCCTCGAAAGCAATATCGGTCCAAGTCCATCTCGGCTCCTCTTTGTTCCGCGTTATATCTCGCCGGCGTTTGAGGCAAACCGGGAAAGCAGTCCCTCCGTTCTAAATTGCTTGGCAATTATTCACGAGACTGTCATTCATTTTCAATTAATTATCGTCAATCTGATGCCTATTTTATTCGTAAAAGCGCCTCTTCCCTCCAATTAATCAACGACCCGTTACTTGCAGGTTCCGACGATATAGGTATATCATACCTGCCTACCCGTGATATACCGGCGTAAGTTTACCCATCACCATTGACTCGACAGCTGCCCCGTGAAAATGTTACGCTCCTTGTCGTCTAGAGGAAATTTTGACACGAGGCACAGCTTGAAACGCATAAGCGATTTCGTTATCAAATAATACGACAACGAATTTCTCGTCGCCCTTGCTGCAGAACCGTTCCGTAGCTCAACGGGATCTCCATCGTTCTTCGAGGATACAACTCTGCCGGAAAATTTACAAAACCGAACGATTAAACACGACAAATAAACAAGTCAGAGAGGGAAAGGACAAAGCGGTGGAAATTTGAAACTGCCGAAGAGAAAGAGCCTGAAGCATGCGGTACGCGGCGCGGAAACGAGGCAGCTACCCTCGGCAAGAGTAAACGAATGTAGTTACGAAAATTGGCTTAGCTTAATTCAAAATGTCTTTCTTCGGCTGGGGTAAGAGCGGCAGCGGCACAGGCGGCGGCGGTGGCGAAAGTTCCGGTGCCGAACAACCAGGACGCAATCTGCAGGATGGACTTTTCCAGATCGCTTCTCAGGCCTGCCACATTCTGGTTCAAGTGAGTTTCCGTCGACCATCCGCATGCAGGTAGACCACAGGTGGCCATTCACCGTTTGCCACAGTTGTTTGTCCATTCCGGGTTTCGTTTTTTTTTCGTTTGCCACGATAAGGTTACATTTTATCCTCCACCCTGCACTCACTGCCGTACGAACCTTCAACTTTGCGACGGCACTGATAATGAGGGACTCGTGATGCCGGATCTTGTGCAGAGATGCCAATCTGACGCAGTGTGTATAGCGTGAAGCACGGAAGGCTGCGGTACGTGTATAATATACAAGTGGAGTAATCAAAATCTGCGATACCGAGCTCGTATATTATATACATTATAATAATACCTGCAGCCAACTTCGCGGTCTGTCTCGGTACTATAATTGGCACGACCGTCGGGTTTCTGTTTGTATAGTCAGGGGAAATGACATTTCCGCTCGTTAAGCTCGGTAACAAGAAAGTCAAAATACAGAACCTCTCTTTTCGCAACTGCACAACCAGGTCAACAATACGCACAACGTCTCGTACGGAGGGAGCAACAACGTCACCAATGTCGCTTACTCGAAACATTCAACGGCCGAAAGTTCGACCACTCTGGCGTCATCTTCCTCGGCTGTCGGCGGTTCTTCCACGAGCAGGTCGTTCCCCGGGCAATCAGTGCCCCGAAGCAAGGATCAGGACGTCGTCGTCTTGCTGCCTCAGCACAAGAGCCGGACCCCCAGGATCAGGCACAAATTATCGGTAAGCTAATTTTCAGCCTGTTACCATTGATGTCGCGGAGTACAAACGATGTTTCAGCTTTTACTAACACTCGGCACAAATTCGTGATATTTGTTAAAATTGTTGATTGTTGGCCGTTTCGACACCTTATCTAGACGCTCACATCTAGATTGTGCCGTTAATTATTCAGTCGCAATTCATTGCCAGCCACGACAGTGCTTCGTTTTTTTTTCTTCCAAAGCCCTCGAATGAAACGACCGTCTCACGAACCCATTTGACAAATTACACGTTGCGCTAATATCGGCACGTTTTATACACATATCACGCTAGAAAGGCATACCGATGAAATTTCATTGTGGATATCTAGATCTCGTAATATTCTCTCATATTGCAAGCACACAAACCTACCGTGTCATGTGTGATGAAATGACAAACGGTAATCCTGTCAAGGATTCACTTATCAAGCCGATCTACTGAAGTTGTTAAGCAGAAGAAGACATATGATTCGACTATGTAGAACCTTGTTTCTTGCAGGACGAATGAATCTTTAGACTCACGAATTATTTTGTATGTATAGTGCGGAGGTAGAGCTAGATACTGTAAGGCAAATGTCACAAATTTTGGACGTAGTAGGTTCGCGATCAGCTTTAAATCCAAAGGTTAAATTGCGCCTAAAAATCAGATAATTTGACCAAAGACACTGCGCACTGAAAATGACCCACGCTCCGTGCGTGTAGATGCAAATAGATACATCTTACCCTGTAGAATTGACGACTGCACAGCCCACGCATAAACATATGTCCCAGAGAATGCTTTGAACTACATGATAATCAACTCCTTGCGTAAGCTCCAACGATTCTTCCACATCCTGCAAACTCCTAGCGCCGTCTTTGCGCAGCCGTGTTTCTTAGGACGAAGAGGCAAGATAAAAAGCACCCAACTCTACACTTTTCATTCGTTCTGTACACTTAATTAAATTAGTTTTTCAACGCTCTACCTGCACTCGCCTGCGGCCTGGCGTGCGTTTGGCCGCGGGCCTGATTGGATGGGCTGACCATGTACGCGGTGCAGCCACTGAAACGTTCAAGGTAGAGAACAGTCTCGGACTGTTGGTCATCCCGAGCCGATAGGCGTTGCGTTGCCGACTTTCAGGCAAGACGGAATGAGATGAAGACGTGTCCTTACGTTCAAGTCCCAGGAGCTTTTCGGACAAGGCAAAGAATGCGAGAGGGGAGGAGCCGCTTCCGCTACGTCTCATTTGACTCACTCTCGACACACCGTTGAGCGTTTCGTACTGATTGGATTGCTCAGCATGTACGCGAAACGAAAGAGGGAAGAGCCACGGCGATTCACCCTTGGAGAAAGAATAAAGAAAAGAACACGAAGAAACGGGAATAAAATAGATGGAAATAAAAATCTCTTTCGCGTCTGCAGAGGATTGAACAACTCGTTGTATCCCGCGAGTTGAGCCCTGTTTTTATTTTCCGTACTCCATACTCCTCAACTCGCGGTTCATATTGAGCCGTCCCTCCGCTGTACTGAACTGTATTGTAAAATCGAAAAAAAGAGAAAAAGAAGAAGAAAAAAAACTTTACGAGGCAACGAGCAGATGGAATGGCCCTGTTTATCTTCCTATCGAGCAGCTATTGCGCCGCTGCCCACCGTACTTTTTGTTGTTATTCCCCACTTTTTCGTTGTCTGACCCGCGTTATCCTCTCTTCAACAGCTCCGTATCGATACCTACTCGAGTAAGAGTAAAAAAGTTTTTCTAAATTTTTCAACCATGCCCATAGACGAGCGTCGATCGATCCTGCACCCCAGGGTCTCGGACTATTCTTATTTCGTTCTGAGAACCGAATGCAATTCGAGTGAGCATGTCGTTTGGAAAGAAAAATAGCCGCCACCCCGACGTACAGGGACTCTCGATATGAATTGTTCTCGTCAATTCGGAACCTGAATCATTGATGCCGCGTTGACCAGTTTATTCACTTATTCATGACACATTCCGTCTCGTTTATCTATTTTTTTTTTTTTTATCTTTTTTTTGTTAATATTACGGCTAAGCACCGGTAATTTCGTGCTGATCCGCTTCTGTACACCGATCCGTGTAGACCGTCGAGTCCGGGGAAAGCGTCTTTGACATTGCGTGACGAATGCTCATTCGAAGAAAACTAATACCGCGTACGTATGTCTATGTGTGAGGTGTAATGCCTACCCTGTGCTGTAAGTCCGAGATACGAAAGTTTTCCGTGCCTGCTATATTGCATTGGCGAGAGAATTGGCGCGCAACGAAAGGATAACCAAGTCGACTGATTACACCGTCTATAACAGGAGGTGCCTTAATTCGCATCCATTCCGCATCCCATTATCGGCGTATACGTACACCTATATATGTTAGGTATGCCGAGAATAGTTCAGGACTATCGACAGTCACGCGGAATTGAGTTAGTAATTCCTAGAGCCCAAAGATTAGTTGAGCGAGTGTTTCAGCCGCCGATCCACCATTATATGAATATTCCTTCTGTCTGCAAGGCGCAGCTCACGCTTTTACTCTTCCCCCTCCCCCTTTGCCAACTCGGCTCTGTTTGATGTTCCTGGTACACGTTATTCGGATTTTCGGATCTCGCTTAAACTTCGGGCTTAAGCCGAATAGAATTTTGATGAAACTCATCATCTTTCCTCCCGCAGCTCCAACGTAAACCGAGAACGAAACACGTTCGAAAGGATCATATTTTTTTGTTCAGCCTCTGTCACTTCTTCCAACAACTTTATAGAATCTGGAACTTTTCCATTATAGGCTCACAGATTTGCTAGTACTGGTATAATATTTTCTTCCTAATCTCGACGTTCTACGACCTGGATGGAATGGTTATTACAGCGCACCAAGATTGCAGTATATTTTACGGCCTATAAACGACACCTGAATTTGCTCACCGGTAATTAAAATCTTAAAAATTTTATTACGGAGTCAGTGCGAGCGAGTGGATTGATGTAAACAGACATTTACAAAGAATACACTCGATCAAACGCTCTACCACGAAGTGAAATAAAAATAAGTAAAGAAATCTGTGATCGTGCTAACTGCGGTTATTCTCGGCAACACAAGTAGCATTAAAAGAAAAATGATTCAAGAATCGGAGGGAGGGTGAGGAAAAAATAGAGTGAAACAAGATGAAGAGGATCGAAGAAAGAAGATGAAATGAAATAGCATATTGTGTAAAAAGGAGGTAAACTCTGCCTTCTCGAGCCGAGCGTAAGCTTGCAACGTGAATCGTAGGTGAACCGAAGACAAGTATTGCAAATACGCGAGGCGAAAAGACCCTTGCTTCCTTGTAGCACACGACTCTTTATATACCTAGAGTATGTTACGCGTTTTTTCGCGAAGCACAAAATTGAGGTTAGGGTCGCGTAATGTCAGATTTGTTCGCGACAACGCATACGTGCAGTACAGAAAAGACCACTTTTAACTCGTAAGCCTTAAAAGTGGTCTTTTCAGTACTCCGAAGATACGCAGTCGCAGACTCGCTCGATCGTTATAGAAACGGGTAATTTGTGTACGGAAAACACGCACATCGAAAAACGCGTAAAACATGCTCACGTTAAAACTTACTTATCGCCTAATTGATTATCTTTGGTGAATTTGCGAAGTTGATCGATTGCAGATCTTCGCCTTTACTTTCATATTTCACGTATATAATATACGTAGGTATACGCGGCGCGTTTTTCTTTCTTTTTTTTTTTTTATATTGGAGGTATACCAACGGCTCATTGCGTGAGCGGTAGACATAAACGTGGAGAACGCGAGGATGTTATTCACACCGAAATACGTGGAAAAAAGATTGCATCTTTGGTAAGTACGGGTTCGGAGAGTGAGGGGAAAGTCGCCTTCTCCATCTGCTCATCCTTATGCCGTTGTACGTGTATACCTATATATATAACTGGGGGACGACGCGGGTAGGTACATAATGTTTTCCAGTCGGGTTCGAAGAAGTGAAGGAGGCAAGAAAGAGAAGGAAGGGGAGGTCTGGAGTGAAATTAAATTTGTTCGAAAATTATAGAAAGGGAGCAACGGCTGACATTAGGGCAATTAAAAATTCACGGGTCTAATAACTGTGCCGCGGCACGAATGTCCTTATCTTACGCTTATTACGTTCAATGATTATATATTATATATGCCTGCATTTTCATTTCCAAGTCTCCCTCAACGTTCGACCGTCGCACACCGTACTCGTTGCACGAGTTATAGATTGGAGAACTTGCCAATGGTTGTGAAACACAATGTTACGGAGTCGAAATCTCATGGGTCTCGACTTACATCACTCATCTACCCATGCGCAATGCAGGTATGGATACTCGGCGATACCCGCATACCATGTATCCTCCTCTTCTGCGAGGTCTTTGAACTCCGATCCTTTCGGCATAGCTGATTATATGAATGTCGAAAGTCGATCAAGTAACATCAGTGGGCCAGAGGTTATGTTATTGCCTTCGTTCGATTTCCATTAGCCACCTGTCGCTGGGCAATATGAGCCATTCCTGCAATGGGCATAACACCGAAGTTGGAGGTCGCGACACTTTATGAACTATCGTACCGGGGGATAGACGAAAGTTCGATACTTTTTTCCCCTTCAGATCTCTCGTCCACTCCAGTGTTCGACGACCCGATCAGTGAATCGGTATCTCCATGGTTCAAGTTTGAATCAGTCCTAATCAATTAGGTATTGACTGCGTAGATCGCATAACGAGCTGTAGCTGAAGCTAAAAATTTGATTGATTCCCACGAAAAAAAACATCTAGAATTTGACAATCGCAAGGGCCGAACAATTGCCTTCCGTAACTTAAAAATTAGAGCAGCTGAGTCTCATCCTCTGGGGTCATCAGACTTCGAGCACCGAGACTACATTCTTACGAATTATTGAATCGTGATGCCATGAGAAAACGGAAGAAGCGAAATAACGACCAGAGCCCGTTTCCAGTTTGCTGGGACAGGAGGTGCCGCTTAAGGGGCGCATGACGAGATGCAATAAATACGGGAATCGAGCCTCTGGGACATCGGGCGAAGGTCCGCGTCTAAAATTACAGGCATCTAGCATCATTAGACCGCGGCTTCATTAGAACAAATGTTGATACTAATCCCTCCGAAGAATAACACGCCAGCCCTAGTCCCACGGTGCCCGTCTCTCCCGTTCCTTTTTCCCGGCCTCACGCGTCTTCCTCATCCTTACAGCAATGCTTTCGTCCGAGTCGCAGAGCATGGCGTGACCAACCGCCGTACCACAGAAATTGAATGTTTCATTACCGACATTTTCGAGTGGTGCGCGTATTTAATGTAGTCTTCTCTGATCTTCAATTTCTTATCATAAGGTATTTTCGTAAGCGAGCAAGTCACCTTCTACTATTTTGTGTAGCTCGCAAGGATTTGCATTTACCACTTGAAAATGGGCTGTTCTATTCAAGATACACACTTCGTTGTGATGTCAGGAGCAAGTTTTCAGTGCGTGTTATACGAAATGACAGATTTTCTATTGCAGTATGACCAAGTACTTGTTTATTGAAATTGACATCATTCGTCACGAGGTGCATTCGACATGGGGAACAAAGGGCATTCGGGCGTAATAGTAAAAAAAAGAAAGGACAAATTATTAAGCCGCTATCCTACGGAGATTGGACAGTTATAAAGTCTGAAAATAATACTGGAGAAATCGGGTATAGCACTTGCTTGTTGCTTTCATACCCTACCACGTACGTACGTGGGTATAATAGGAGTTTAAATGAGGCAAACTATCGTTTTTACTGATTTACGTATTCTTCTTTACGATCGAGAAGTTAAACGTGAAATTTCTCACGATCCCGTGATGAGATTAGTACTCCCCGTTATACCTCACTGAATTTGTCTCATTACCAACAACAAACCGGTTGGATAGAAAATCTATGGTAAAATGTGGGAATGAAAAAAAGGACCGATCTTCGCAGCTCTATAAATAATTACCCACCTTGGGAATAAGAACTTATCACATGCAATAATTATGCTGATATAATAATGAGCAAAACTAGATAGAGACAGATCTCTAAATGGTTGAATTTTACAGTCCGGAAATTATGAAGAAATTTATAAAGCCGTAAGTTTATAACGATAAAGCTTCGCATAATAATCAATATCATCCTCAAAGAAAAGTTGCAGTGATTTTATCATTGAAACTGATAAAGATATGGAAACTTTTCCTAATTAATTAATTAAATTAATTACTAATTATTTCGAACTAGATTTCATCTGAATCGATCAATTCTGCTATCAAAAATCTACAATCTAATTGCGTAATTGATTTCGTCTGATTAAATCCATTCGACTAGGTTTGAAACACTGAATTCGAACTCATTACACAGTATTTGAATTCACTGTCAACAATCCTAAACATGTCTTCGAATCCGCATCAAAAATTTGATATTCCTTTTCAAAATTACGTGAATGCAAGCGGCCACGTTATCTACGATACACCTTTCTCGGCGGATCTTGCAATGCAGCATGTTATCGCGGCATTCCAAAGCTAGGTCAATTCGATTCAGCCGTTACAAGCACGATAAATGCGCTCCAAGTTTCAGATTTTCAAATACCTTACCGTGCGATTTGCAATTAGAGATCCAATTACCGTACATATATATATATACACTATACAGATATGTATTCCAAGTGATCGTATGACCCAGTTACGTATCACTATTTATATATGCTGCCCGCTTACAGATCTTTGTGCCAGCGCGAGCCAGGGCTATGCGACCTGCAAAAAAAGCTAACCGAAAACGTAAAAAGCTGTCTTCGTTCTTTTTCGAGGAACGCATGGTGTCGCAGCATGTTCGCAAAATCTGCAAAGTGGCAAGATTACCCCTCGCCGCGTAGTATATGTATAGTAAAGTATACTCAGAGACGAAAATTACATCAGCGATCATCTTGCCTTTTCGGTCGGTAGCCGCGACCCTTAGCCATTTCTACTTATGGTCCATCAACTTTTCATTCGGGGCGTTTTTTCGAATCTTTTTGCGTATTAAGTTAACGATAGTCATTTGTCTGTAGCACTGCGGTATAAAGAGTTGTGGGAGAGGGGGGGGGGGGGGGGGGAGGGTATTCGTTTCGTTGATGCCGTCGAGACGCCAAGCTCTAACTGCGTCCATAAGTGCTTCCATAAGGGTTATTTTTCCAGGCAGTTCCCGAGCTCATTAAATACCGATCTCCTCATTCGGTAACGTACTTACAGGCATACTGCAAATTTCGTAAAAAGAAAAAAATTGCCAACAATGCTAGGCTGACTCGCATTAAGAATTAACAGGATATTACGAACCGATCATTTTATGGAACGGTTCTGTTAACGGGGTGACTGATCGACTTTGTCTCTGTACGACAATGACGACTCGACTGAATTTGTCAATGGCATTGAATTTGAGGTGTTCCATTAAAAATTTGTCATCAAGGGGGATTTCGTTGCAGACCTGTCGCGTACACTACTAGCTCGTGCTAGGCATAATACAAGACTGAAGCGATAATTAACGTAACGACTCTGACGTTTTTTTCGAAATTCCCATTCTAAAATATAAATTTCCACACTCAATGCACGTCACTCACCAAATGTGATAATCTGTCGTTTCACTTTTTCGAAATCACCAGTTCCACGAAGAGTTGCAGAAAACTAGTCATGGTGGGATGAAAATGAAGACAAACCGGTCAAAGAGAATAAATAGTGAATTTAATTATTTCCTACCCACGTAACTTTGAGCTTCGGACGAAACGTTGGTGTAAGCGCGCCCGAGGATGGGCTTAATCAAGGTAATTGTCCTGCTTCGGCCTGTTCCTAACTCGTATTAAAAACGCATTAGTCTAATGGCTGTAGCTGATGCAAACTTTGAGGCAATAACGCTTATCTAGACCAGTATCCCACCCACCCCCGTCCACACCGGTTATCCACACTTACATTCACGCCGACAACTTTCGCGGAACCCTGTTGCTCAATACGTAGTATACACACATTCAACAAGAATACGAATTTTTATCTGGTGTGATCTAAGTGATCTATTTAACATTTATAGGATAGTCTAAAATCCAGTTTAGGTACCCTGATTTTTACTATGATTTAGTGTACATACAAAGAGGGCTTTTTGAATACACTGAATGCATAAAGAATGAAAAATCTTTTTCCTTGAAAATCCTTCATACCGAAGAAGTTACTTGCTGGTTGGAGAATCTATGAGTCGTTGAGAAATATATGTATGCCCCGAAAATATAAAATATGAACTATATTCGATTGAAAAATCGATTTAACTATAAAATGAAAAAAAAAAAAAAATTTCCAACTCGAATATCCATGTATAATTCACACTTTTTAACTTTTACGAAGCAGCATTGTGGCCCAAAGTGATGCTACGAAGTGTACTTGAACGACGCGCTGCTTGCCTACTATCAGGCGTCCCCGAGCGTTCCACCAAAGCTTGAAGTGTTCGATTTTTTAACATTCAAACGAATGGCCCTCCATAGGGATAAGGCTCGATGACAACTGAACATAATACACAACAATCTATCGATAATACTCTTCTCAAACGACCAGCTGCTCCCTCCCCTGCAGTAAAGTAGAAAAGACCATCAAATATGCATCATTCTTGAAAACTAGCTTTCAAACGTGACGCGTGAAGCTGGGCTAAGGCAGCGTTGCCACAAGTTCAACTTTCACGTTGCACACTTGTGTCTGTCACGTTGTGCCGTGCTACAACCTTGCACCGTGGCTGTGGCTGCGACTGCAGCCGCATATCGCATATCAGTAAGTCCAGACACGCACTTGTGTCGCATGTGATTCATTCCGCGCTTGAATTTTGCGTCCATTTCATTCAGCGTTAAAGTGAAAATGACGATTTTAAATGTCAAACGATGTAAGAAAACGCATCGAGCAGCAGAGGTGAGTACAATTCTTCATCGGTTTAATCGATTCTGAACCGACCATCTCGACCATGTATATAATCGATGTACAAAAATGATTCGCAACAATATAGTTTTAAAGCATTTCCGGCGCTGTGTGATAAAAATAAAAATTGTCGAAAGTAAGCCAACGAACATTTATTTACAGAACGACGAATCTCGCCAATATGGGAGGATAATTACACTAGTAAACGGGTGAAAAAATGAGTGAATTTTGAGGATTCACATCTCGACGACCAATTCCTCAATTCAATTGAAATTTGTTTTATTCAAGAGTATCTAAATCAAGCTTCGTCTCTTTTTTTTCATTGAAATCAATGAATAGGAATTAACCATCGTTATTGACGTGATCGCCGTGTCAGTGATATCTCAAAAACGCCTGAAACGACTTACTTTAAATTTAAAAACAGTATTTTGAGATGGTTTATTCTTTTTGCCACTGTCCTAATTTTTATTAGTTACGAATGTTTTTTGTTATATCGATAAATAGGGTCGTCATTTTTGTACGGAAATTGAATCTCAATTTCAAACAGTCGCCAGTGTGCCAGGAAAACACGAACAAAAATCGGATTGTAGCAAAGTGGATAAACCATCCAAGAATTTCATCTGCAAATTTGAAATTAGTAAATCGTTTCAGCGATTTTTGAGATATCGTAACGATACATGTTACCGAGTGAAATAGTTGACGTTGTTGTGGAACAAGAATGCATCCTGTTAATTGTTCCTAATAAAAAAAAAACTCTAAGTGAAGCTGAAACTACACATTTTTTAATAAAACGAACACCAATCGAATTTATTGATTTGTTGTCAAGATACATACTTCCAGAAGTTATTCATTTTTTCAGCCGTCTACTCATACTTCTTAGTTCTTAATAAATATAACGCGAAATTTTCAACAGATAATCGACATTCTGCGTCCGTGGCACAATCGGAACAAACATGTCAAACGTTTCTGCTCACCCGGTAAATTTTATTGCCAAACTTGGATGGCGGTGTGGCTCTGAGAATTCATTACCAGCAAATACGACATCGCCATTTCTGAGCCTCGTAACGCTCTAGTAACGACTGATGAGAATAGTTAGCAAATACACAAAACGGTGATAAATGAAATGAAGAAAAAATGCATATGTAATCGCTGTTTGTTACAGACGGTATCGGAAAATGCAAGACTGGACGTGAACTCACCGAGTGGAGGTGATGACGACCTTGAGATGTGGGATCAGTCCGGATTCATGCTGAGGGGTGATGCCGACGATCCGTTAACGAACTCCAAGTAATGCATCTGTAGAATAATACGAACATTTATAAGGCGTGTTATTTTACGTCTCCTCCCTAGAATTTTGTATCTGCCGCGACACTCCGATGTCAAATAATGACGTCACAAAGTCTTGAATTTGAATATATGATCTCGGGATCTCATTTATTCTCTCGAGTCGAAGGTACGAGGGAACAAAAATTGAAATTCAAAAAACACTTCAACGATTTTCAATTTCCATCATAAGTTTTCGTAAGGTAATTTGTTTGGCAAATAACCGTTACGTATTTCTGCATGTTTCGGATGAACGGTCTTCATTCGTGCTAGCGAATGAATAAACACTGTTTACCGACAGCAACACACTTGGTATACCGAGTAATACCGTTACCTGGTGAATAAATATCTTAATCGTCTGAAAACATTTTTCTGTACTTGTACCTACGGATACTTCAAGTTTCAACAACTGATCGTACCGCAATAATAGCGCGTGCGCAGAGTGATAAACGCGGTAAGAAGATCACGTGCAATGTGCGAGCAATCCACAGACCAAGGGTTGTTGAGATTGCTGAGGTTGTAGAGTTGTTCGCTAGGTCGCAGCACTTCTCGATAGAACGACTTCGCGCGCCTTGTTGGCTGCAGCTTGGGGAACGTGCGTGGTTTCTCAGTGGTAACCGGCTAACAGTTTGATCGCCGAAGAGCCACAGGGTAAAAGGGATGAACGCTGTCCGGATAAACAAAGTGCACCGTCGAATTTAATATCACAGACCCTTGGAAAAGTACCCAAAAAGCATGAACATGCATTAGATACATTCTGTACAAAAGCCGAGCAGCGAACAGGAAGCGTGAAATTGAAACATTTTCAATTCCGATGGTCAAGTATTATGAGAGCTTTCGAGATCACGGATTATGACTACAGAGTCAGATTTCGAAAATTCCGACCAGTATTGTATTTGAAACTGGAGTAAATGCGGTAAACAAATTATTCCAATTTTTTTATTATAATTGAATTGTATAAAAATTACGGTGGGAAAAAACTCTAAAATGGAATAATTTTTTTTAAATTCTTTTTCCATCACCCCGCAAGTTTTGAAATACAGCGTTTGAAGATGTGATAAAATTCGATCAGAATTTTCCATAATTATTTTTGCTGAGAATTTAACCGTTTATTACTCAAAAAAAGCAAGAAATAATTACTTTCAATACTTATCCCGGAGAAACGGTTCAAGAACGATCAAGATACCGTGGACACTTTTAAAGAGCATATATTCATATGCAAATCCAGCCTAATTACGAACCGATAGCAAAAGATGCAGCCGAGTAACGTATAAATGAACATGAAGACGAAAAACTTACATGTTATTTAAATGTAAAAACTTTGGCCGCCGTGGGGCAAACTTTAGGATCGCAATTGAGGGCTGTCAATTTTTTGTGATTTTTTTTGATCGATATGGAAGTGTTTAGGCCGTTGGGAGCATAGAAATTGGGAAATAACCTTTTTAAGGACCACCCTAATATACATATATATATCGCTTTTTTCATTTCTGGGGTAAAAAATATGATGACAAACTTGGTGGCGAAAAAATTGATTTAAAATCATTTGAGGGTCAGGACTGGATAGCTAGGAACAAATCCTACAAACTTGGTACCCAGTATTTTTTTCTACGACTCGAAGTATTCAAGTAATTCAGCCGTCGCCAAATTTTTGGGGCACCCCAAATAGCGGAATATGTATCTAACTTATATTGTGCGAATATCGACATTTTATATTACCTGATATGTATTGACTTGTTCTTATGCCCATAGAAAATTGCCACCACGTGTCTTCAAAATTCCTCAGTTTATAAGTTAAATATCCATTCCAAACATATAATACACTGAGCATTTATATTAACTTCTTTTTAGCGTCGTTTTTACCTGCATTCCGTGCGTCAATAAATGATTTTTGTTGCAGTACAAGAAAAAAAAAAACAATCGATTACGCAAAAGTGTACTTTTTGTACTCCGCTATAAAAAAAATTTGCAAGCTACACTTTTGTGACATAAAGTATCGTGTGTACCATGGAGGCAGTTTTTTTCACCTCGCGTATTTGCAACACTCATCATCAGCTAGCGCACGAGCTTGCCTACGACTCGTACTACTGCAAACTTACCTACGCTCGGCGCAAAAGGACTTTATACTTTGCTTCCTTGGTGCGCAATTTACTATTATTACAGCACATCGTCGCTCATTTCAAACCCGATTTATTGCAGTTTCTGTCGAGCAACAGAAACTGTATTCACTGATGGTCTGTCCTTATTAGTCCTATTCCGCCAATCCCGCGTACTTATTCCCTGAGACGTAAAATTCAGGCACACATTAGGCGAATCGGCCAGGCAACAAGATTGCATTCTCATTCCGATTTCAGATGGGGAGCTCAAGGGTGGTGCAGACCTAGCTGCATTCCTATCACTGTCATCCTAATACTTATCGTGCTCGTAGTCCTGCTTCCCCTACTCGACCACGCAGGGGACAAACACTCATCGAACTCGACGTTCGGGAACGACCCGGGATCGACTTGTATGGACAGTTGTAAGATCAATTTGGTGGAATCAATTCCGATCGGACTGGTTTATGCCAACAACTCAGTCCAGCATCGGAGCACGTACGATTCGTGGATGGAGTTGATCGCATCGGCGCAATCATCGATAGAAATCGCAGCCTTGTACTGGACGATGAGAAGACAGGATGTTTATCCCGACGATAGTGCCAAAGAGGTATAATCATAAGTCGGTGATGAAATCAGCTAACATTCCTTCTTTGCATCCGGGGTCCAAGGTTCTGAATCTCCTTCGCAGGGTGAAGACGTATTCGAAGCCTTATTGGAGGCTGGGAGAGATCGAGGACTGCGATTAAGATTCGCGCAGAATGTTCCCTCGCAACTGACTCCCAATGACGATACGGAGTATCTGGCGAAGAAGGCCAATGCCCAGGTACGTTCCAACTCTCCATGGGTGTAACGTTAGATCCGACCTTACAAAAGTGAAACGAAGGCCTCGTTTTAAGGTTTGGAGGCAGGCAAAAGGCGGAAGATAAATTATCGAAAATGTGTAGGAAGTTGCCGTTCTCTGACGAGTTTGAGAACGGCGCGCAATCAATCGCCCGTCAAACAACAGGGAAAGACTTATGGATTTCACGTCTAACGCGGGATAAACCGCGGTCTGAAAACCCGTGAAACAATCAACCATTTGTAAATTATACCAGACGTGCGGGTACAAGTTGGGCAACTTTGTCCTCCGAAGCACACTTGTGATAATCCTCACTGATACCGGGGTACATATGGGGCATTCCACCTGAAATGGACCTGGGTCTGAAACTTGACCTCTCCGATTTGGCTCGCGATTTTATAAATGTTTGGTTTGACTCTCGAGTGTTCATTTTTTTTCGAAATTTGTCGAATCCATTGAAATTAGTTACGATTTTTGCAAATGGCCATATTAATCGACACAATTTAAAAATTTGATAAAATTCTTAAAAAATACACAAATGTACAAGTAACAGCGCATCGCGGACTGACTTTTACTTTACAAAAAATATCTTTAAAGTAAAAGGAAACGCCAGTTTACCATGGGCTATTGCTTGAACATTTGTGTAAGTGCCACTGGATTTTCGTGGATTTTTTCAAATTTTAAATTGTGTCGATCAATATGGCCGTTTGCATAAAATGTAGCTAATTCCAATAGATTCGAAAGATTTCGAAAAAAAATTAGTGCTTTCGTGAGTCAAAACAATGAAATAAAAAATCGCGAGCCAAATCGGAGAGGTCGAGTTTCAGACTCAGGTCGATTTGACGTGGGTTGCCCTATATAGGGGAAGGGGGGGCAAAACGGGGTACTTATGGAAATACTAAAATTTTGTGAACGTAAATGTGTTAACTTTTCTTTTTTTTAGTTGCAAACAACGTAAATAATGTCAATTTTCAATTTTTAGTAAGAAAAAAATTTTTATTTCTTTTATTTGTATTTTTTCGCAAAAAGTATACAAGTGTTTTTTTTTTCTAGCTTTTAATAGTGTAAAATGATGCTATATGTCATTTTTGACCATTTACGAAATTTTTGGGGTACCCCACTCTGCTCGACTACCCCGTTTTGCCCCCCCCCCCCCCCCCCCTTCCCCTACATAGCTGTTGAACCTTTCGCATCGAGAACAAGTGCCGACCGATGGTCAATGCTAGAATCATAAATTTCTCAGATACTTTTTGCTGATCTTGAGATTAGTGATTAAAATTTATACCGCAAAGAAGACTGGGCGATAATCACTCAGCGTGAGGCTTCACTCATTTGAACTGTTTTTTTTTTCGCCTTTTTATTCTATTACATCTTATAGTCACATCCTCAGCCGCCGACCCACGTCAATGTTAATAGTCATACTTTATTTCGACTTCGCGTGACAGGATTTCACAATACAAATTCTGATGTAATCATAACCGAAACGGAATAAGTACAAAAACGCTAATACTCAGATCGATAAACTCGAAATGTAAAGTTACTCGAGGTTTCAGTTTCGATTACGCGAAAAATTTCATGACGCTTTTTTGCTTGAAAAACAATCAAGATATCACTTACGGTTATCATTTATCGTACGCTAAAAGCGATCAATGTCCATTTCAACAAACTTAGCAACAGGATACGAAAAAATACACGCGTGAGTCTTTCCTGACTCTGAGCATTCACGGTACGGTTAATTGCTTTTAGGATGCATAAATTATTACTGACGTTACATTATTACATTATCACTCTGCAAACAGTTACGCAGATGGTTTTATATTTATTTTTTTGCAAATCATGTAATTATCTCCGGAAAGGTTCAAATCGGCACGATTTTCAACAGGTGAGAAGTTTAGACTTTCCGAGGCTTTTGGGAGCTGGAGTTCTGCATACGAAATTGTGGATAATCGATCGTACCCACATCTACGTTGGATCCGCAAATATGGACTGGCGTTCGTTAACCCAAGTCAAAGAACTGGGATTGGTCGCTATCAACTGCTCTTGTCTGGCTAACGACATAGCAAAAATATTCGACGTGAGTGTAATTAGCACAGATATTTCGTGGTCAATTCTGCGTAAACACATTTGTACCGACGTCTTTGATTATTCATATCGTTCGTTTGTCCTGGTGTCTAGGTTTACTGGAAAATTTCCGAAGACGGCAAAATTCCTGCGGTTTGGCCAGATTCTTTGGCTACGAAAACAAACGTCAGCAACCCTATGAACTTTACCTTGGGTGGAAACAAGTACAAGGCATTCATTGCGGTAAGAGAAAGGGACGGGAGAGCGGGGGGTGACACGAAATATATTTCAATCGTTCGTTAGGTCCACGAAAAGCACGAAGAATAAGAAGTGATTTTGCGCGACTGGTAAATCAAGGTCGCTAAACCCTATTCCACACCAGAAATACGTTACACGTCTCGGTTGCCACAAGCCTGAGGGCATGTAATATTGAACCGAATATTGAGCTACAAACTGGTCATGCACGTTACTGGCAATTATGATACGGCTTGTGTGGTGAAAGACAAAAAATTACAGGATGTTATCGAGAACACCACTATAATTACGTAGCTGCGATAATTACGTACAGCAACTGGAACGTCAAATTTGTTCACGTCAATCCACAGATAGAAAGAAAATTTGTTAAACCTAGGAAATATGGCTATGAAATACGGCGAAAGAGATTTTTTGTCAAATCAAATAAATTTCGTTTTACTTGATGACACTAATTGTTGTTCTGATAACGTTTTTTTTTTATCAAATAACATTTTTGTGAATCGAGAAAACATTTCTTTCGCCAAGTTTGATGGCCATGTCTACAAAATTCCAAAAATCCCTTCCTTGTATGTATAGATCATTTGTTTCTTTCTACATAGAGCTCACCACCGCCAATGTCACCTCGAGGAAGAACGAATGATTTAGATGCGATTCTGCACTGCATCGATAAGGCTGAAAAATTTATTTACATATCGGTAATGGACTTCTTCCCGCTGACCATTTACACGCCTAAAACTAAGTACGTATACACAAAAACTTTTTTCGGCGTCGATTGCCGTTTTTTCAAACCACAGAGCATGAGTCATAACATTGATCGCTAATCTAGTCCTCGCGATGTTATAGGTTTACCAAAATGGGATAAACCCACTCTAAAGACCCCATCACTGACTTTTTTTCCTTCCAACTTTCATAAATATACCTACTTTCTTATATGCCGAAAAATATCTCCTATAGGAACTATCGACTCCTTTTGAATTTCAAGGCTGCTCCGCGCCTACCTGATGAATATTTTGGCAATATTCAGTAATGGGCACGCTTTGCCGAACTATACTTTCCGTTCTGTTACGTAAGATCGTTTACGGGTTACAATATACTGTCATCGAAAATACATGGGCCCCGCGAAACTATAAAAAACCCGACATTTTGTGTTTTCTTTCTTTTATTTTCAAAAGTCAAGTAATCATTCCAACGTGATTAAATGAAAACGTTCGCCTTCACGGCTTCATGAGTATAGGAACCGTTCTGTGAAATGCAGTCAACGAAACATTAAGCACAGGATCTATACTTAAAACTTGTTTTTTCACAGATACTGGCCAATTATTGACGATGCTTTGCGGTCAGCTGCAATTGAGCACAAGGTCCACGTCAAACTGCTGATATCTTGGTGGAAACATTCATTGCCATCCGCGGATTATTTCCTCAAGTCGTTGGCAGTTCTTACGAAGAGTTACAGAAATGTCAAAATTGAAGCAGTTAGTATATGAATATCAATTTATATTTAATATGTTCATAAAGTAACTTTCGTTTCAATTATCGAGATCATTTGTATGTCCGTGAAAATTTTTTTAAACCAACGGCAACGCAAAGCGAACGATTTTTTGTCTTTACTCCAATCATTGATCAAGGAATGTAAATAATTGGAGAACTCGTATTCAACATAAAAAAATTATAACATAATGAGAGGTGGACTATGCACTTGAAATCTCGCACACATCTGCAATCAGTGGAATTCTTGAAATCATTTGATATCACGTGACGAAACGTTTCCAGATTCATGATATCTTCTGATACTAAAATATGATTTAAAAACGTCAATTTTTATCAGTTCGTAATGTTTTTTTTTTTCACTTTAACACAATATTACTCCACGTTACATTCCTTCTTCTGAGAGCACATCTCCGCATTGCCCGTAGCATTATCGATACATATCACGACGAATTCCAAGGTATGACGAAAGTCGAGACTAAGCTGAAACGAATATTGACGTAATGATACAGAAACGAAAAAAAAAATTATACAGCTAATCACTGAAATAAAATTAAACACCGATAACTGCCCCGCAGCTGTAATTCGATACCAAGCTAATCGCTTCACTCCTGCCTTTTGTATTTTCTAGAAGAGATTCATCGTCCCGACAAATCCAATTCTTGATAAAATACCGTACATCAGAGTTAACCACAACAAATACATGGTGACGGACAGCGTCGCTTACATAGGCACAAGCAACTGGTCCGGCGATTATTTCATTTCCACAGCAGGCAAGTATCGAATAGTTCGCGTACAGTGACACTTGCGTCGTGATTTTTTACCGGGATTCTCGATAATTGTTGCAATTCGATGAAAAGCGAACTCTAATTTGTCCCACAGGGATTGGAATGGTCTTCGAAGACGTCGGTAACAAGAATGAAGAAAGCATACGACAACAGCTGGAAGAGATATTCCACAGAGATTGGAATTCCCAATACGCCCACCCCTTGAACGAGACTTACGTCGATAGGTAGACGAGGCAAAAATACACCGTGTTGGACGATCGAATGACTAATTTGACGTGTGGGAGCCGGATTCAACAATTCTATCTCTAAGACTTAAATATAGATGTAACATTCGCATATTCAACAACGTCTACAAGACATCGCGTCCCCCTGTATTTAATTGATGCGATATCGACGAGTTTTTACTGGGTCTCCAAGTTTTCAGGTCTAGAAATGCGTCTCCAGCCATTTCCAGATGGAATCCTGGGTGCGTTTGCGTGTGTGTGTGATCAATTTTTTGTCCGACGATACCACGAGAATGAAAGAATGGATTTTGGAGGATCTCGGTGTTAATCGACACCACTCTTCTTAACTTAGAAATGATCATATTTCAGATTCAATCGATCCAGTAATTTTCAATTTTTTCAAGTAGCAGAATTATAAAAAAAAAAAACATTCTATCTGACGACTTTTTCGAACTTTGCCACACATCCGAGCCAGAAGATCGTAGTTTGGCCGGTCAAGATCAGGGACATTAAAAACCTGTTCATATTTCTTGTACAATCAACCAACTGTATTTTGCCAAATCGTCATCACACCCGTTTCGAAATGGTTACCGAATTCCATACTGCAGCATGAGTAGAACCATAAAATCGTCGATCAGGTGGACGCAACCTCATCATTTGGGCATTGTTGAATGCACAAGTTATATTCTTAACTTAATCGAACAATGTGAAAAATGATTTGTTACCCATCACAGTAGATAATCTAGTAAACAAACGAGATAGATTTTAGTTAGAAATATTATACGATCGTTCAGTCGGAACACGTGAAACTCAGTTATCGGTATTAAATACTGTTATTTAAATTACATCGTTTAGGGTACTAAGTCAATGAAAACGCTGACCAAATTAACGACGTTATACATGAAATCACACAATTAGAATCCATCTACCACTTCATTCAACACTTTGCTACCTCTAAAATGAAGTAATGGCATCATTAAAATGACATCATGAAATAATTGGCAGCAATATCAAGGTTCAACTATTGACTTTTCTCCTCGCTTTTCTCATCACTTTCATCAACATGACCGTTATTCGTGTACATGTTTCTTTCTTCGGTGAAAGTATCGACTCCTAAATGCATTTCGAATTCGATACTGAGATCAAAGGACCGGAATTTCACAGGGTACTCAAAAATTTTGGTTTACATCCGAATCTGAACCCCAACATTCATAATCATAGCTACGTGGTTTATGTATGCGTAAAACTGTAATTTGACAGTGACAAGTGTGCTGTCGGTGTTAATTAATTATACGTTAAATGACGAAAACAATTTAAGTAATATTCACGTGCCTTATATTAAGTGTCTATTAATGAATTTTTCATGAACATATGAAAATTGGTGAGACGAGATTGACGTTATACGATGCTAATTGCGTAAAAATTATCGTACGTGTGTTATAATCCATCAGCCGACTAGTAAAAATATCTTTTTCATATCTATTATTTACATGATGATATTCAAGGGCGGCACATCGCAAGCAGATATTTTCCACGCATCTAGTTGTACGCAATCTGTCAAGGTATAAAGAGCAACAAATCAATCCCACGAGGAAGTGACTACAGTTTCGTTTATTATTTTTCACTTTTCATTCTATTTTTCTATCTCTTTCCCTCTCTCGAATCTTAACTAATCCTGATATTCAGGAAAAAAACGATTCAACAAAACCTAACAAGGCCATTTGTGAATATTTATTTTATATAATCATACATGTCAGACTTTGATGTTGAATTTACCTTTTTTACTCTTGAGCTAACCTAAAAAATCGCAAGAGGGGTTTCATAAAAACTGAGTAATTCAAGATGAGCATACATAGCTCTTTTATTAACATATAGAAGAATGATCTCTTCACGTTCACTGATTTTCTTATCATCAGAAATTAGGGTAATTGACAATCATAACACATTGGAGTAGAAATGAAATCGGCACTAATGAAAATTAGTGCTTACACGTGGATCCGAGCTATTCGAATATCTAAATTACTCGGATCCGTCAGTTATGAATCTTCAAATCCGAATACTTCGAGTACCCGAATGATTCGATCATCCGGGTAGTTCGGATATCCGGATAGAGTGAGTATCCGTAAACTTCGAGTCCCCGCATAGTAAGTATACCCAGAACATCTCATACAAAATTTGAAAATAAATTAGGTTCACGCCAAGTTTAAGAACTTTAAAAAACAGTTGTGTATTTTTGCAACCAAGTTTTACGAGATTGTGAGTCAAGTGTCGAATTCATACGGAATGTAGGACAATTCCACTTCTCTGTAAAGAAATTGTACTCTTGCTCCACTTCTGTGTAGAAAGTCTGTAGTAAATTGGCAAACATTTTCAAGAGTTTACATATAATAGTAGTTATAACTAACACGTAGCTGTAATACTTGTATTGGAACTAGCTTAAAAATATTCGTATCATTCGGATGGTTTAAGTGTCCAAATAAATCAAGTGCTCCAACTATTCTAATAGTTCGGATAGTTTGTACAGTATGCATACCCGGGTACTCCAGTAACTATTTGAACTATCCGTATAGTTCGGATATCCGAATTTGAAGCGTTGGATCTGGTGAATCCGGTATATTATACCTGGTAGTACGCTTTATTATTCAGGTTTGATCTTTATGACAAAAGAGTACTCACTGGAAATGATTGGATATTAATATATTGTACACCAAGGGCGAGAATTGTGTTTTTTGAGGTCGGTGAAGAAGTATGGAAAACAAAATAAATGAAGCGGACTGCGATTGACATTCATTTTGAGACTAAAGTGCACTTTTCAAAACTTTATACAAAACAAATCTTCAAGATTTCAATAAATTACACATATCTATAAAAGAGAAGCCGCTATTCATCGACTAAATCTCATAAATTTAGCCTAACACGATATAGATTTGGATTGCGTATAAACAGCATGGGCTAAGCATGGGAATATAGTATACCACCGATGTACTCTGTGACGTCAGTCACAGCGTCAGCCAATCAGGAACCGTTTAACCTGAAGCCCGTTCCTGTCGGATTGCTGCAGATTGTTTGCGAAATTGAATCGTATGCAGCAATGACTGAAGATATCTTTAGTCAACGTATACAGTACCACGTGAGCGTAGTCACGGATTTTGGCTAGACGGGTATACATTTTCAATTCCACGCAAGTTTCATATGTGTCGAGCGACTTTCCATATCATTTTTATATTCATAAAATTTCGTTTCTATCATCGTCCAAATATAGCAAGATCGACACCCGCTCTTATTTCTGTCTCCGTAAACTTCCCAATGATCCTACATAGATTGTTGTAAATTCTGCATGGAATGTTGCCTCTCCACGATATATTTACAGGATAGAGTGATATTGTTGGGTGCGAAGGTCGATGTCGAAATAAACTTTTATTTAGAAAAAATCAAAACTTTTCGATTGGACATGGCCAGCCATCCTCAGTTGAGTTCTTTTTTTCTATCGCGCGTCAAGGTGTTAGATATTTGAAAGCGTCCCAATGGAGAAGTGACTTCAAAAAAGAACTCGACTGAGGATGGCTGGCCATGCCCAACCGAAAAGTTTTGGTTTTTTTCTAAATACAATTTTATTTCGATATTCTCCTTTACACCCAGCAATATCACTCTATCCTGTTCGCTACAAAGATCAACAGCATTTCTCAAAGATATCTTCACAGTCATACAACTTTGAAGCGTATGTTTTATGTCTAGTCAGAAGGCCAGACGACGAAAATTATTCATAAGCTAACTTATCTGTAAATCGACTTTGAAATCTTCTTCATAGGTTCGAACGGGCGATTTCGACGAAGTTACAAATGTTACAAATTATATATTTCATTGAAATAGATATTAAATGAAGCTCTTCAAACGTACGTTTTAGTTTGAATTGTTAAATGTCGCAGTTAATCGTGACATGGGAGAAATATGTGATAATATTTTCGCCATACAGGCCATAGCGTTCTGTTCGCAGTAAAGAAAGGCATAAATTTGATATACTTTACCGCGCTAACGATAAGCGAATATCTGCAAAATAGATTCCACTTCTGCTGTTACGCTGTACATGCACATACATTTTTCAGGTGTATATACATATATACCTAATATACATATACTTATTAACTGTAATCGAGTAATGTATTGTACATATCATTATACCGTATCATATTATATTACATGATACAATGAAACAGCTGTATGCAATAAAATAATGTTTAAGAAATATCGAAACTTGAGCTTTTCTTGATCTCAAACAGCGTTCTATACATAGATCCTCCGTGAGCTTACTCACGCCATGCTATGTTCGAATAATACGATCGCCGTTGTAATTTCCAATGACTTACGTATGGAGCAACTTTGTCAGATTCCCAAACCACGATCGTTATTCTTATGGAACCGAGATGCGGTTAGGCTTTAACTAAGAATGATTCAAAATCTGAGGAGAATTTATGAGAAATGATTTACATATTATAGACGCGACGCCTCCATTCACAGGCTTGAAATCAGCAAATGGAATTTACATTTATAGGATGCGTAAGATAATTGATCCGTTTCTCCATAAATATTTGTATTGTCCATTTTCCAATGAATCATTGGAAATCACCAATCTTGGGAGACCGTACACTTGTTACGTTTGTTCGTTTATAAGTACGTCAGCATCCGGCAACAATGTTTCGACAACTTTTTGCAATGCGAAAATAATCTATCAATTTGAACATAATTGCATCATAATTGTATTGAAAAATATTTACGAATGTAGTAGACACAATGGTTAGCGTAAACCGTTATTTGAAAAACGTCCTTCGCGATGACCACTGCTGCTCGGAAACAAATCACGTGAATTAAAAAAATCAAACGAATTTAGTTTTCGTAGGAAATTATCTAGTGCTTCATCAAAGGATTCAATAATATATTGATTTTTTTACGGGGCTCAATGCGAAAAATTGAAGAACCCCCCCCACCCCGGCAATTTCATATAAAAAGAAACGTCGATTGCTGACCTTCGGACGATAAATCGACAGTAGACATCTGAAAGCTGGGTTTAAAAAACTCCTACTTCACGTAGATAATTAGATTGTAGAATAGCGGGAATTTTATGGCAAAAGTAGTCCTACGTTTACTTCGAATGAAAATAAATTCATCACAATCGTACGGAACCTCTTATTAATGGCCATAAAAAAAAATTAAATGTAAAAAATGAGACATTGACTAACCAAAAAGATAATGGAAAGCTCCTAAATCAGGCTATTGAGCACCTAAATCTGTTAAGGTCCTACGCACGATTACTAACTAACCTACGTAAGCGTGGAAGCCAACTGCAGAACGTATAGTTAGCGCGATAAACGGGAACTTCCAGTAGCTCACCATTACGGGTTAACCTAACTCCCTATTTAAAATGCACCAGAGCACAGAGTGCCGGTGAATTGAAATTATGATCGATAATATTAAACAAAAACATTAAGTCTGCAAACTTCTTTTTACTTCTGAGCGTGTGAAGATTTAAGCGACTCAAAATTGGGACCATAATCATGGTCCATGAGATTCATGGGGGTACCCAGACGGAACGATGCGAAGCGGAGAAACTTGTGCTGAACGCGTTTGAAAAGCAAGGAGAAAGACTGTTGGCGAGGGGACCAGTGCTGTGTATAATCATGGTGTCCTGTAAAAAGTCCGTGAAAAATTAAAGGACATTTGCAGGACATTTTCAGGTTATTCAAGGACATTCGGAAGAAATAAAAATACACGAGTGCAGAGGATAGAGAGCACTGTACACAGTCGGCGCGACCTACGATACATACGTTATTTCTACTACAACCTGTTAGTAGGGAAAACCGAAAAACGTGATTCCAGACGGGAATCCACTTTCAAAAAAAAGTCACTCAGTGAAGACAAATAAATATATCAGTCACAGCAAACCTTAAAAATAGAATATTTCCAGGACTTTTTAAGGAAAAACAGAATTCAAGGACATTTACAGCACCTCAAGGATTTCGAGTACCACTGGATACCAGGATAATAACGCCAGCGCTCTCGAATTATCGAAACTGCTTGCAACACGCATAACGTATCCTAGTATCCTAAGTGCTGCCAAGATGCAAGAAACGAAGTGGCGAATGTAAGAAAGCTCGTTATCGTAGGTGACGCCTAGATCACGTACCAAGGAGACATTCTCCAAAGGGATATTGTTAGTATGATATTGCGTACAGTGCTTAGAAATAGAACGGGTAAGGTTCACGACGTGGCATTTCGGAACGTTTAGAAACATTTCATTCAGTTTACACCTCTTCCCGATATTATTGAGATCTGGTTGAAATAAGAGAGGAGCCTCAAGCCATTTAAATACACGAAAATTTTTCACGTCACCCGCGAATAGGAGAACATTAAACTAACTCACAGCTCGAACAATGTCACTAATGGAAATATTAAAAAGCAAAGGTCCGAAATGGCAACCCTGAGTAACACCAGAGATCGCTAAAAAAGACGGCGAGACTGCGATTTCACCTTGACTGTTTACAATCGTCCTGACAGGTAGCTGCGGTTGATATAATTTTTCCCCAGAACAAAGAGCTACTTTAACTTATAACACGTCAATTCTTATCCGACAAACCGCAACGCCACTCACCTTAAGTTTAAAACCGCGGAGCGTCACGGGGATTTTTTCGTAATTATCACATATTCATGAGTATGTTTTGTTATAAAGCAGCGTGTTTTACCGGTTACACCTTCAAAACTTGTGGTAAAAACTTACGAACCAGTTAAACTATGGATTCCGCTCACTGGCAACTCTTCACTCAATACTGTCAAGATCAAGTCCGTATTATATTGAATGCGGTTAACTAACAACGACTTAAAAATAATTACATCTTGCCAGTATCATATTTGAATAGAAAATCCTTGAGTTTTGAGAGCAACGTCATTTAAATTGGGCTTAATTGATATTTTTTTCTAGGTATACGGTCAATATAACCTGCAAATAACAACTTACAACAAAGTAACCTGTGATGAAAAATATCACGGAAACGACAGAATAACCTTAATTAAAAGAACAGGTAGTTTAAAATAGCCTGCGTCAAATTAACCGCACTAATAGGAACCTTCATCAGTAGAGAATGGATATGTGTGATGGTAATGATGTAATGAAAATTCGATTATTAGATAAACCTAACGAACACGATTCAAAATACTTACTTACGACACGACACAGTCCAGAGGCGACGCGACGGAACGTATATTTCTGAGGTGTGGAGCTGAGTGTAGGTGGGAGGGTTAATTTGGACTAGCACAAAATAACACCGTTAAACTTCTCAGTCTTTCTCATACAAAGTACACTTTTATATTTCACTTTGACATACCGAAAATTGCTTTGCTGCAGTTGTTAAGGTTGATGAATTCGATTATCAGAAGATCAAGATCTAATTCTCCAGTAATATCTTGGTGAATATGGATTATAGCTGCGTCGTCCAAGTGATCTTGCAGCATCGTTGATGTTCAAGTAATTGAAACAAAATTGAATTCGTGACAACGAAAGTTTGAGAAATATCGTTGCACCGTAACTTTTGTATGATCCGAGATTTAGTAATCCGTACTGGAGCGAAACGTAATCATGTTTTGAAAAGTTAATTCTTTCAAAGTCACAGTAAAATATCGAAACCGTGATTTTTCCTCGCTCAGTGTTCCATATCAACAACGTGACTAACTTGAACTCGACAAACAAATTCGACAAACAAACTATAACCGTGCAGATCAAAATCCTGAAAAATACAAGCTTGATTCCCCCCTTTGGTACGATGTCCTAGGCAATTACCAAGTATCAATTTATAATTCCATTAAATTACCAAAGTCTTCGCTGGGTCTTCAAAACATTCGTATAATATATCCCATAAGCCGGTATTATTCACGACGTAGTGAATCGGCGTTAAAGCTAACCGAGTAGATAAAGCCCAACATCGAAGTCGCAGATCGTATCCAACCATGCGTCACGAAATACGGGATGTAGGTATACAGTCAACTGAAAATACATTTCTACGTGTGCCGAGTTGGGTAATCCCCTGTATAACGCGAAGAATCCCAAGTTGAACCTTGACGATCTTTCCACGTAATCTGACAACGATTTTCAGGAATACGATATTCAGTCGATAATTGCGAACAATTATCGTCACAGGTAATAACTGAGATTAACAATCACATTTGGCAGCTTGGGTAAAAGGTGAAATAACACGGTCGAAAATATTCTTCGATCAAAGAATTGCTTGACTGAAAATTCCAATCAGCAGCTTACATCAGATACGTTTTTATTTAAGTATGTGGAAAGATTTGAGCAGCGGTAAAAGTAAATCGCGATCAATAAATTCGAACGGATTGAAAGTTTATCGCCGTTGAATTACTTTGCGTTCTGATCGATCATAACAGTTTATGAGCCACTTCGGTGAATACCGGGACAATATGCTTCACGTCGTAGCCGAAGATTTAGTGAAAATTTAATTACCACAGCCATTAATAGGCAGGAAACAACATATTTTCAAGCTTCGTAAACTATCATCGTATCGGGTCATCTTTCGTTCTGCCGATCTCTGGATAGTTTCGCTGGACTGCGAAGTATGCCAGTGGAGGAAAGTTTTCGGTTTTCAACATGCCCGCGCTTAGATCGTATAAACTCGTTTCACATTCGATAGCAAAAAATGATAGAGTAGTCATTTTTTTCTCGCCATTGATCGCGAACCCTGCGAATTTATACGTGGTACAATTTGATCGAAAATTAAGCAGCCCGGGCAAATTGATTATCTAGTTGAATAATAAATTATCTGATAACCATCCGTTACTTTGCTTGTGATTTTTCACTAACCGCAATTAGGGGTGATTGGAATTTGATTTTTCCTGAACTGACAGGCTGCTTCCCACAGCCGCTTATGTTTCTTCGGAGATACTAACAGCATTATTTTTACACTCTTCATTTTCCTCACCATTCGTACGGATCATCATGCTCATTGTCATTCAGCTCTCAATCACTTCTGCCTTATTTTCCCCTCGTTCGTCGAGACAACGAGGAAACACCTGGTGTATTTCAATTCTCCTTATGTTATTACCATCGTACGTAAAATAACAAATTGGCGCAAACAAATGCGCAAAAATAAGCCAGCTGGAATGGTTGACATTATCATGCATAGGTACATTTGAAGGTGGTTATTAATTATTGCTGACAAACGAATTTACTGAGCTATCAGTGAAGGAGGAATGGTCCAATAGCTGATGACGAATTTGGGGAAGGTATTTTAGGCAATTTGAAAGTATAAAAAACAGTAAAAAAATCAATGTTACTGAATCTCAAATCGAGAGTCTGGAAGGGCGTTTGCGGTCATTTCGTTACTGCGCAGCAATGCAAATGAGATTAGCAATAAATTAATTCCAAAAAATATTCTTCGGGGACTTTATAAATAAAACAAAAAATTTATTTAGCATTTATAGAATCCAGAAACAAAAATCCCAGACTAGTTGGACAGTTTTGAAGTAAGACCAGACTGCCCCGAATTTGTTTTATTCATGTACGCTAAAAATATGCTTTTTAGGCATTCTGTGTTTTTTTTTTAGCAGATTTATAATAAACATCGAAAACATGTGCAAAAAGCCAGACGAATACGACGGTTATAAATAATTACCTGGCACGGATATAGGTATCGAATGAGTGCGACAAAAAAGTCTTATACGTAGACATAGGTACGAGAGAGAAAGGCACCTGCCGGCAGTTGCTGAAGCCCTGGCTCATCGGGCTGTGATTGGTTGCTGAAAGATCACGTGACTCGAGTTCAGCATGTACCTCGGGCTGTGTACACAGCATTTTGAAGCGGTTTATTCTTTTTCGAGCAATAACAATGTTTTTAGTAACTGTAATACAACAGTAAAGTAAAATTAATTTATATATTTCATCATTTTTTTCTAAAAAAAACCTATAAATTTGTTAATGAAAATCATTCGAAAAATTTATATTTCCAAACAAAGCAATTTATTTCTGTAAATTTTAAATTATTCAAACTAATTTTTGTTTCATACGTAACTTTAATTCAGACAATATTAATTCACATAGTTGAAGACAATTTTTAATATTACTTAACTGACATCAGATTCATATAAAATATCTAAACAGATATATTCGCTCTATAGAAAGGGCAGGCGTTGTTGACGAAAAGATTTGTTTAGCAATCAATTTTCAAATGCTGAATCAAAAAATTTCAAAACATCCAAAGTGGTTGAAGAATATTTTTTGGAATTAATATTCTGCTAATCTCGTATGCTGTGTAATAGCGAAATAACCGCAAACGCTCTTCCAGACTCACTGGCATGGATATAGTACCTTTTTTTAATTTCAAACTGCCTAAAATACCCTCCTCAAATTCGTCACCAGCTCTCCGACTAGATGCGAGGACTTTCATCTAGTTACCAATTCCAAAGTTCAACCGACTTAAAATTTTGTGATACATAATCAGGGAAATTTCAATGGAGACAAAATATTTATACAACAAATAGCCACAGAAATATCGGGCAAGGAAGTTACTACAATATTTTTTAGACAGGTTTAGTTCCTCAGGCGTCAACGTCTTGACGACGAAGCGCATAATTAATTGAATTATAGGTCTCACGGTGGTTCACATTATTTACTTTAATGATTGTTCCTTATAATTATTTGCCATAGACAAACTTCCGGCTCTAGAAAATTAACATGTATCAGTCATCCTACGGTAATATAACTTCTCTTCTTTTTACTTAAATGTTATTTCCGGACGAATAAGTTTCAACTTATTCTAACCAGGCAACGTAGAATTACTCTATTATAGAAACGACCAGGGTAGGAACGGTCTGTGTAGAAGTAAACTCTGACAAAGGATTTCTACACAAACCGTCCTCTATCATTCATTCACCATGATTGCCACATTATATTACCTTTGCATCCGGCCTCTCCGGAATTACGTAAGTTTTTCAAAGTCTGCATGTAAATGAAATACAATTTATGATATCAGCATCGTCAGATTGTAACGAATACATATAAGGAATAGCTAAGGTAACATAATTTAACGCAAGTATCACCACCGACGGTTCTAATATTCATGAAAAAGAAACTGAACTTCGCAGGAACTCATCGTGGTTAAAAATTTGTTTATTCTATTAAGGAGAATAAAAAAAAGTGTGAAAAAGAGGAGTAGAGCCAGACGCCTAGGCATCCCCTCCATTCGCATCCGCTTTCGGTCCCGCTGCCGCGCTGTCATTTCAACGCAAGTTCTGCAGAGCCTCCAGCAGACCAAGCTCGCTCTCATCTTTGCGAAGAGCTTGGGTGATCGTCATTCTTGAAGTGGCAGCTCAAGATCACGAATCGCTTTGGTAGCGGTTGTGCGCTAATAAGTATGCAGCAAATCGTGAGAAAACTCGTACCTAAGTCGACTGCAGAGTAATATATAATAACTTGTATACCACCTACCGGAGACGCAAATATCGCCTTTTTGTTATTCGGCTCTACTTTTAGAAATTCCTAGTAGTTTCGCTATACATTTTCACACGTTCTTGTGCAAATCCGATAATTTTCATCAAATCGTGTGAACATCGTGCAAATTTTCTTATTCCGAGTGAAGTTCGTGTAAATTTTTGTGAGCTCTTCTCTCTTCCGTCAAGGTTTCCAAAATCCCGTACGAACTTCGAATTACACGAACTCTGTACGAAAATTTTTAACAGTGTATTGGTACGAGTAAATCGCGTCGCAGAAAATCAAACAATCTTTGCTTAGACTGAAAACATTTACATATAAATTAGAAGAAGTGCTAAGAGAGTATCCGCAAACACTAGTGAAAATATTTTCAGCTCTCGTGGGCTTCCTGGTTTACTCGGGACTTCAATTTTAGGTGAGTAAAATTTTAATTCAAGTTCAGTTCGACTACTTAGAACCATGTTCCTCGTACTTCGGTGTACATGTTTCCCCAATTTTAACCGCACGTACCACTCATCCACACAATCAAAAAATATATCCATCAGTGAATCGTTTCAAATTGTTGGAAACGTTATGAGTACAAAATTTCCACGATCAACAATTTATTGCAATTATAATTGGTCAAGTGTTTTTTGCTAAACTGATGTAATTTCTCAACACATTGGATATATCGACCCTTAATAAAAATGTTCTGTTTTCGTTTTATTAGCGAGCAAACCCGTGTTTCTTTCATTTTAGTATTCCGTCTATTAATGCTGTACGAAAGGCAAATATATTTCATTAATGAAACTCAACGGCTTGAATGAATGGAATTTTTTTGACAGAATTGTAAGTGAATCGTATACGGTGAACGAAATGTTTTGGTAATTCAGCATGTATATTATTATCAAAACGCGTAACGTCTCCGAATTCATCGTTTATACGACACACATTTGACAAATTACAATAAGCATCACAGGTCTGGCCTATAACCTCGGTATCCATTACCGTGGTTCTAAATACACGATTGTAGTAAGACGAATATGTTAACAATATGTTGATTGTCAGACCAATACGATTTCCGGATGTCTATATTACCAACACGAGTGTAGCCGAAAATTTCCGGACACATAATTTGCTCAACTCCCAAACCTTGTAGTACTAACACTTTTTCATCTAATTCATAATATTCGGCATTTTCTTGCAAAATTTCCCTCCCTGAATATCATGAAAGTATTATGCGTGTTAGCGAAACTGAAATCCATGTTTCGTCGGTTCCGTGCGTTAAGTTTAATTCTGGTTATAAATACTGGAAAAATTTCGAGTCCAACAACAGAAAATTGACCATTAAACCTTGCAACTTATTTTTTCGACTTAAATTACGTCGTTGGAACGAAATTTGAATCAATTTGTAGCACGAAAGTTGTCTGGACAAACATTTTGACAAGTTCCATAGTAGTATACGAGGGATGTTTAGAAAATAACGGGAATTTGGTAATTTCGCGTCTTGTATTAATCCGATTCACGCGATTTTTTCATTGCTGTGTTGGTAAACTTGTCAGAAAGGTCGCTGTACTGTGTTAGCGATACCTACTGGATATTTCGTCTATTGTCAGAAGTCAAAGAGGTTACATGTGTTTCGGTAGGATAGGCGATTTTGAAAATGGATCAAAGAATGTGTATTAAATATTCCTATAAGAGTGAAATAAAGTGCGGCAAAGTTTTAGAAATGTTAAATATTATTTTCGGTGAGTCTGCTATGAGTAAAACGAGGTTCTTCAAGCAGTATAATCGTTGCCAAGATGCCCGTGAAGACGTTGAAGATGAATTTTCTAAATACGAATTTTAAAACAACGAACGATCGGCGTACTAAAGTTGGGATTTTCGATAAATCACCCATTAGAATAACTGGTTTCCCGAAAGTTCATTTAACCGAACGCTCTCTTATCCGGAAAAGTGTTTTTTTAACACCGGCACGGAAAGTTTGACTTTGCGTGCTGTGGCGGGTGTGCGAAGTATCCGATTCCCCACAGTTCATGTAATGGTATTTTCCTAACTGTTTTCTGAGCTAAACCGCTGAAATTAGCGCCATCTGACGTGATGACTCGTGATTAGGATCGCGTCCGTTGTGTTGCAGTACCGGGTCTACGTTTGGGTTAGACTACAATTTTAGATTTACAATTTTCTGAAGTCGAACTTCCTATTACAGGTGCTACAAAAATTATCGCGTGTCACGATTACGGGTTTGCGATTTCTGACTCGTGTGAATTGCTGCACTCGCCTTCGGCTCGTGAACCACAAACTTCGCACTCAACAGGAATCGCCAACTTCCCGCACTGGAATCACAATATACTATTTCAGAACAGTCGGCATTCCGAATGACTTTCGCATTTTTGTACCCCAACCGACGAGCGTTCTGGACGCCCCAGCCCATCATGACCCGACGAAGACGTGGAAAAAGTGAAGTGATTATGAATGATCGCCGAATCACAATCACCAAAAGCAATATTTAACATTCCTAAAACTTTGCTACACTTTACTCCATTGTTATATAGGAAAATTTAATTTAAATTCTCTGTGCCATTTTCAAAATCGCCAATCCTACCAATCCACACGTAACCTTTTTGACAGCTGACAATAGACTGAATATCCAATATAGCTGACACACCACAGCAACTTTTCAGACAAGTATACCAACACAACAACGAAAAAATCGCTCGAATCGGACTGATACAACACGCGAAATTACAAAATTCGCGTTACTTTTTGAACACCCCTCGTATTGTGTTACAATGGTGGAAGATGGATGATTTCTGACAAATGTGAAGTTTGCAGGCTGTAATAATACGAGTCAGACATCGCCGATCGACACACTATTTTTTCCAACACCTGTGAAAGAAATTTTGATTTGAGAAGCACCGAAGGTATCTCTAAAAACGCATAAGATTGGTATTAAACAATTCACCCTAAACGACGCAGTGCGCAAAATTGAGTTGTTTGAAAACGCGCATGCGCAAAAAAAAAGTCGTGTGTAAAATATAGCGTTTCAATTGCGTGTGTGCGCGAGCGTTATTTTATTACACGGTTAGGAAATGGGACACCTACGCAAGCTTCACAGACTTCGGAAACCGAACTATCCAAACAGATATTGGAAAAGAATTTTTGTTCTTTACTGACTGACTGATTTTCAACAAACGACGAGCAACATAATTCGCATAACTAACATTTATAATAATAACATTAATATCCATCCTGCCCACTTCTTAGATTGATGTTACGACGCGCGTAGTGGTGTCGTTCCAATACAAATACAAACGTAAAACATGTTCGAGAGGGATACGGAAGATCTTGATCTCTGCCAATGTCTCGTGAAATAATTGTCAAATTACAATTACAAAGTGTTCAGTAAGAAGAAAAAGAACCGTCAATATTGGCATAATTAAAAGTTAAGCTGAAGAGAATAACAATGAGTGGTTAAAATCTGCTCATTCAATATGTTCTCACGGCCAATGCATATGTTTTACGTTGCGCAACGGCACAGACATGCGGGGCACCATTTTCACAAGTACAACTACCCTCTCGTTTCACACGCTTCGAAAATCACGAATTCTCCGTCAATCGATCATCTTGATCGCTGCGTTACCCTTGTCCAAGAACGGTTCGACGCGGAATGTAGACGCGAGACATTAAATACGAGGCTGATCAGCTGCCACGTTCCGTACTTACAAACATCATGACTTGCTACTTGTCAGATTGATTGATAAATTAATTAGGCACCAGGAATAATTGCACGAATCGCAATGTCACGAGCAGTGGACTCTGGCACTTAACACTGACTGATGTGACGTATACCTGAATTCATGCAAAGGAATTTGAGACAAGTAACACTGTCCGCTGTGTACACATTGTACGTCACGGAGATAGGATTACATTCGTAGTGAATATTGGACAAGGTGTGGCTCAGATATTCGAGGCCAGAGGACAGCCTGTGGTGATTTCATACGCGACTTCCGCCCTGTTTGGGCGCACACACTTTGAACTGATATGAGCAAGCGTGTGAAATCCAGGATTGACGATAGGAAGTAAATACAGCAAGCGTTTCACCGGAATCAATACTTTGAATATGCGTGCATTTTCTGTTTAAAGTAATAACCCGTCGTATGAATTATGGATGACGCAGAACCTCGAACTATTCATTTGTGTCTAACAATAAATTATACCCACAAAATTTGTATGTCTCCTTCAATAAATTGTAAGGATCACGAATGAATGAAATGTAAATAACAGGGACTAAAAGACTATCTGAACGAAGTGCGTTTCTTGGATTGAAAAATTTGAATAATTAGTTGTCTGAATGACTGTCATTTATCAAGCGCCTCTGACGTGAAGTTGAGGTTCACGTTGAAACGAAATAGCATAACGTCAAAAATTCACTAACGGAATAATTATCAGTGTGTTTTTTCTGTCCAAGTGTCTTGCGTAATGCCTTCCTCGTGAAATTATCTGGGATGTGCGTAGGGTGTTTTTGGTGTCAAGATCGTTATGTTTCAAAGCCATCGGCATAGAAGTTGAACAGAGCCTGAGAAATGATATTTGTCAAACGCGAAAAATTTATCTTCTGCAATCGGATGGATGTTGGTTTACCTGAGCACTGGCGACAGAATTAACCTTGAAAGCAAACCGTTGATCGATCATGAAATCTATCGAATAACAGGTGGTGAATTAATCGTAAGAGAAACACTATGGGAAAATACGTCCCGAGCAATTTATAAAATTTCTAGTAAGCCGCCTGTAATGTTCATCTAATGGTAAGTCTGTCAAAAAACTTTGGCAAAATTCAATTGAATTTAAATAATGCGTACCTAATATACAAATCAAAAACAGACTCCTCAAACATGACACAGGCGTCATAAACTCACCGGTATATACAAACCACCGATAAATATTTAGAAACTAGTTTGCATACCTAGGTGACTACAGATACTAATTTGGTTAAAGGAAGTTAATTGATACGTGCGCAATATTTTTGTCACACGATGCGATGTGAATTCGTTTAGCGTACCGTACATTAATCAAGCGCTAACATTATTTCAAATATCTGATTTCATTTCCCATATCGCGTATTACGACTAGAAACCCAAAAATGAATATTTGATTCGGGATAGTCGAATCGTTTGTGCATTACTCATACTTTTCCATAATTGCTCACCGATTTTTAGGGTGAAAAATGTTATATTCACTTTCTGATTTATGAACATTCCCTCTAAATTCAACCATATGCAAGAAAAATATTTTGAGTAACGAATTAAAAAGAAAAAATTCGTTCAACGAACGATCCAAGCACATTAGATCCAACATTAGGTGTTGCCATGAAGTTTCTTTACTGAAATGTAACGGAGCTAAGTCCAAGCGAGAAGTTGGGTTTATACATTTTCTCGATGTCGTTAGTAACCTTTGATGGCAAAATCTGCACCGTGAGCGTACTCGTTCGTAAGCGATTCAATCCTTACTTCGCGTGTATCAATTGAACAAAAAAAAAAACATTTCAAAAAAACCGATTACGTAATGGAAGAATACACGTTCTCATGCGCAATAACCGGTAACTTGTCGATGTTTCATTTACTTCTCCGGACGTGGATGGTTATTTGCAATAACCTCGATCAATGACGCGTTATGCTTGTTAACTAGACCACGTTTTAATCCCATAAAATGTGAATATAATGTATTTGTCGAAATCAGTAGATTATCGCGACGTCACGGGTGCGAAGCACTGGTAATTACAAATGACGCATAGAATTTTAATTACCACGAATAGCCACGTAATCAGCAAAATATATTATGGTAATCCGAAAATGTTTTCGATGAATTTCATCCCAGAGAGATCCAGTCGTTACAATTTATTAGTCATTGTGTTTTGCATCGAAACCTTGGATTCTTGTGTCTAGACAGGCCAAAGTACAATTAGGAACCAGTTCGAATATTTGGGAGCTGTAAATGAAAGGATCCGTATTCATATGCCGCGACTAATCCAGTATATACAAACAGGAAATGCCCCAGGGCCAAGGGTTCTAGGTCACCATGAGCAACCTTGGACGAAATATTATCCCATATCGATTTCAATGCTAGAGAGAAGATGACATTGTGGTAAAATTGAAATGAATTAACAGTGATAAAAATACGATTATTGCATTGATATGCGATCATCAAAATCGACAACAATTCGACAATCAAATTAGAACATGTTTCAAACATCGCAAGATACGAGGACACAACACTGACCGATGGATGTATGCACGAGCATACGATATAAATAACGAGCACCCGGCCTTCCTAAATATCTATAATGTCAAGTGAGCCAACGGGTAGGTGAACATATATCAACGTCGGTTATTGGGATTATAATAATTTCAGCGTCAGCAGCCGATAACTTATCACATTGGCATATTTAAAAGAATATCGGTATGTTATGCATAATTTTCAATGACATTAGTTCTAACGAACTACAATATTGCCATTGTCATCCGCATGAAAATTTCCAAGTCAGACAGTTTTGATCGAACAGTAGTTCACTACGTCTCATGCAGAACAATAGTACATGATTGTTTTAATTTGCTTATTAATTTTTTTTTTTTTCGTCCGCTTCTCCCCTCCCCAGTCTTCGTTCGATCTTGTTAATTTTCCACCGGTAGATTAAATGCATGCGTAATTGCAAATAGCATGACAATTATACCGATGACGTTGGTTTGAAAAAAAATGTGGAAACACAATGACTACTGGTTGTTTATAGGTAACCAAAATAATCGGATAGCGAGATTCGAATAATTTTCGATCAAGATAAAGATGTACAATCTTACCGTCATGAGTATAACGTGGTACCAAAAAGTCCTTGCAGATATTTGCACCAGACGTCGATTCTTCCTGACCAGTAATGAAATGAAATGACTCCAACCCAATTCAGGGATCGTGCCGACCGTACTGTAATAATAAACATTGAAGTTAGTAACGTTGACTTATTGTTAACGAAACGTTGACAAAAATTCACCGTCTGGCGTTCAATTTCTGAAGTACACGTCACTATCTTTTGCTTCGTTAGGGAGCTTACTCAATTTCAGACGATTCTTTAATTCTAAAATAACGGTTTTTTTCGAAAATGCATCATTAGACGGATGTTACGAACGTCAACCTTATCAATAGTATATACCAAACCTGCTTGAAAAACGTTATTTCCGTGTCATTCATACGATTGAGCACATGTTGGTATCACATATAATTTAAATATTTTCCCTGTATATTAATCGGGGATAAACATGTAGGTTCAACCGTACGATTGACGTCGGTATAGACTGCACGAATCCTCAGCACTCGCTCCGATGATGTTGATTGCATGCTTTTCCTACACTTACGTAACCTACCCGTATTTAAAACAAGTTATGTTAATCACGAATAAAATATACTTGATTAGTAACCCATTAATGCTGACGCGCAACATGGTTATTGTGTGTTTTGCTCACTTTCCGCTCTACAATTATGCTTAGAATTCATGAGCTGTAGAAGTCCAAATAAGTACAATGTATAATTGACACCAAGGTGGCCAATAGGGCGCATATGGAATGTCCTCGGAAATGACAAAGCAGAAGTAGAATTTCTCTGGATGACATTAAGTGATGACCCGCACAGATCACCCTATTCATTATATCAGTATAGGTTCAATAAGCACTCAGCTTTTACTGGCGTATTGCGCTATTAACGTCAAGATTACATATGCGTTAATCGTCAAGCTTAATGCGATTTTTACGATTTTCTGTGATATTTACAGGTGATTGTAATTTTCTTCGTATTTCTTTAACCTTGTACACAATTTTTTAACCTGTTATTTTCTCTTTCGATTTGTTATCACATTCCCATACATACGACATGCAGATTGTTACGTTATTGTATAGTGAAAACATGGAATACAGAGATAGCTCAAGTGCTCAAAATTATTGAGGAACAAAGATAAATATGCAAATTTTATAACGAGACCCTCCAATTGTGGCTCAACCACAGTCGGCGATTGTTACAAAAATCTGTGAAGTAAAATTGATGGTTTCGTAACAATTCTGTATCTTAAGGCCGCATTATTTTAGAAGTTTCAAGTCCGGCCTCCATTTTCAATGTTATAAATCTCTCCGAATGAATAGGTATCGTACATCCGAATTGGTTGATTGGTAAGATCACGCAGATAATCAACATAAATATCTTTTCCTTGAAATCTATACGTAATCGAATTCAAATTCCATGGACAACCTCGTGCCAAGTATAAATATCGAAATGAATTTGGTAAACATTTCGGATCAACTTGTGTTCGACTAATTTACTGAATAACGTAGCAACATTGAAATCAGCTAAAGCTACGCGTAATTGGGAAAGCTAAACGCAATTAGGGCGTGCAGTTTGCGCAGATTTACCACACATCGTGCGCGTGACAAGAAATTACAATTAGCACAAGTTATCGAAGACAGAGTGTCAGGCGCGGAGGAGAGACGATTATGCCTTGGACTTTGGAAACTTTGTATACGGACAAGCGAAAATTATACCGCGCACCGACAATATTTGGTATGGGAAGTAGAAGAGAGAGAAAAAAGAAATAAATAAAAAATAATCGCAAGCAATCCCACTGCACGCGAATAACCTCGGTCAAACTTTCGCCGCGAGGCGTCGATTGCTTAGTAAAATCTTTCCATTTATTTTTTTTTTTTTGCATATCTTTCTCTTTCTTCCTTTCGTTCTATCAAATTTATTTCCGAACAAGAAATTTTCCAAATTCAGAACCGATAGGTGCATCTAATTGGCGCGTCGCTGGTGTGTCACATTCATCTAACGCCCACCAATCGGAAAAGAGGTGGCGTTTTGCTTTTAAGCGGGAGCACCTGAAGTTCACGATCAACTTTCACTCCTTGCGGTGTTTCACGTCGGCAAGTACGAAGCTCCTCGCAACAGTCGATATCTATTGTGTAGTTTTATACATACAGCCTCGCACGGCTATAGGCAATTGAGTTTTAAACCCGGAGCCGCCGAGGCTAGACTACGCGGAGCGCCCGTCCAACACACGCGAGTTGAAAAAGTATTCGACTTCTTTTTTAATTTTCAAATCATTCCCACATCTTCGGTATTCGCTCTGCGTTTTTTTATTCACATTTCACCTCGGTGAGGGAGAATAAAATTTTATTACGAGTAACGTGTCAAGTGTGGAAAAAGGTTCGGTGTTTTCATTCTGGTCTCTGTTCCCATCCGCTGGCACGTTTTGTGCATCTTGTACATACAGTGACGTAGAGGGGGCGTAAAACATAAAAAAAACGGAATACTTATGACAGGGAAAAATAAAGATACTGCGATACTGACAGCATTACAGGAAAATCTATTCGTAACATTTGGTCATCATTGTTCACAGAATTTCGATCGCGTTATAGTAAGGTGAAAAGAACGCGACACAAGGAAAGAATAATTAATAACCGTTCGGCACTTGTCCCGAAGATAATTCAAGGAAAGGAAACAGGTACAGGATAATTATCGATACAAGCAACTACCGAATTTTGCAATGACGAATTGACTCCATCTTCTGGCTAATAGACGCGGGTCGATAAGTTTTTTTGTCATCAGCAAGTATGTAAGTAAATAATTATCGTCAGCGTGTAAGATTATCCGCCAATTCGAAATTGAAGATCACGTGAGCGGATGCTTCGCAGTAAATCTTGTCAAAATCGATCCGGAAGTATCTCGGCAAACACACCGCGAGGTCTGCAATCGGTTGATATTTATGATGTGATTATCAGAGTAACGCGACCCTCGACAAGTGGTCACATTGTGTTTTAGACATTCGCGTTTCGGCCCCGCATGATCGACCAAATCGCGCAGTACGTTATACGATTTAGATTGTAATATATGGCGCAGAAGTCGTTTCGACATTCGATCATGCGACGAATCGTAATCAGGAACGGTCGTGTCGTCTCCAATGGGCCAAGAAAACTTACCCAACTCATGATGCGATTCGGTACGCTTCGCTTCGACATGTGTCACATGGACAGTAAGAGTAGACGATGCTGTCTGTTGTGGGAAGTTCGCGTTGATTCTGGTTGACCAATTTTCCTACACAGCCATTTTTCCATTTATCAAAACAGTCACTTGAATATGTTCGAGTACATACATGTATCACGAAAATTTATATTTGAACACAATTTTGTCAGATCTAGACAAAACGCTTGCGAAAATATTTTTACCGCGTAACTTCATGTTATCGCAAATTTACATACTATCGGATATCTTGTGACATTGCGAAAACCAGTTCCCAGTAAAACTTTGACAAAAAACACGTAGATAAAGTACCAATTTGCGGAATTTGCAAGTGCTAATCGTAATGCCAATGTGCTAGAATGCCTGTACTCTTGTAAATTGAGAGAACAAATTTTTCCCGTCGTGCCAAAACATCCTTGTAATGATATAACGGTTGTAGGAGAAAAATCTTTGCTGTCCATCAGCAGTTGTTCTCCAATTACTTTTTACCGCCCATTCGGTTGAGAATTATCTTTTTACAACTTGGACGAATCAAGTACACTCGAAACCACATGCCGCTGGCCATAAAAACGGAGACACGTACAACGTGATTTTGTTTTTTCCGACCTTTCCTCATTCTGGGCAGAGGTCGATCGCAATGTTGTTAATTTCGCATGTAAAATAGCTGCTATGACTTCCACGTACGTAGCGAAAGTATCAAAATATGTGACAGCATGCATCTCTGATGAGAATGCAGAGCGCCAGTCAAAGTCACGGGTTCGTTTTGTGTTGCGCTGTAATGGGTAAATAACCGCAGCTTGAAAAAATATTTACTCGGCATGACTGAAAATCGTTGCATTGTTTATTTTCGAAAATGAAGGACAAGTGACTTCTACCATAAATGTATCATACCATTCGCTTCACGAAACAGATTGAACGAAATGTCAAATTAGCCCCTTATCCTAATGAATGGAATTTTTCGTTTCACAGAGCGTTTGATAATGGTGGAAGTTTTGATGGAATCCGGTGGACAAGAAGTGGTGGTGGCCGATAGCTGCGGATCGACGCCGGACACCCCGGCGGATTTTCCGTCAAAGCCAGTCGAGATGTCAGTTCCTCCAACGAAATTAACCACGCTTCAAGAGTTCTATACAGGGCAGAGTATCTTCATCACCGGAGGCACAGGATTCCTGGGCAAACTGCTGATCGACAAACTGCTGCGAAAATGCCCCGGGATCGTTTCGATCTACCTCCTCGTTCGCGCGAAGAAGGGAAAGGATGTGCACCAAAGAGCCGAAGAAATCTTTGACGATCCGGTAAACGCAGAATACGTATATTACTTGAGCAAATATTCCGGGTGTTAAGAGATTGTTGAGACGGCGCAATTCTCTAGCGGAGTTTGCTAACTCGCTTGCAGCTGTTTGTCTGCTATAGCCAACTGAGTTCAAGTTTAATTATCTATGTTAAGTATCTAGGTACTCAAAGCCCTCGGTGATATTTCCGTGACAAGACTTCACAGTCTTTCACATGTGTGAACACTTCGTTCCTCCTATTATCCGTTATAACTGATTTAAAGATACAATCTCAGAGCCGAGTGATCGGCATATGTGTGAATGCGCATGTGGTTAGTGATTGATTATCTCAATGGGTGCGCAATTAGTCAAGTTTAAAACTCGGACAGTCGATTCGCTATGCCTGTCAAGGAGTCGAAGCTAAAAAGGCAGGGAGGCTACAAAAACACTTTTTCAATTTTTTTTTTTTTCTCTCATGTAACGTCTGAAGCCAGTAGCAGGCCGAAGTACCGCACAACTTAAAATGAAACTGAATAGAAAGATATTAAGATTCATCAATCTCTTGCTCGCAACTCGCACATCTCTTCATTCCATCATGCTTACCACGCCATAAACGCGTATAGCATAACTCGATCTCCTAATGAGTTTAAATTTTGTTTCACCAGCTTTTTGAGCGACTCAAGGAAGAAGTGCCCAAATTCCGTCACCAAATTGTCCCCGTAGCGGGCGACTGCAATGCTCCTGGACTCGGACTGACACCGATTGACAGATCGACCATCACCAGAGAAGTCTCTGTTGTATTCCACGGAGCTGCCACGGTCAGGTTTGACGAAAAATTAAAACTCGCCGTCGCCATCAACGTTCAAGCACCGAAGGACATACTGGAGCTTTGCAAGGAAATGCCCAAGCTCAAGGTGATTCAGTTTTGTGAACTAACGATTGACATCCCTTCATTTCCGGGCTACCGTTCGCTAAACCTACAGATACCAATAAACGCCCCGATCAGGTTCCTAATACGACGCAATTTGATTTCAGTCCATCCTACACGTGTCGACGGCATACGCAAACTGCCCGCAGGAGCAAATAGACGAGAAATTCTACGACCCCCCGATAGAATACAAGAAGCTTCTTACGTTGGTTGACTGCGTAAATGAGAAATTCCTCGACGAAATCACACCAGAGTGAGTATCATCGGTTAGACAAGCTTTTTTTCTTCTTTTCTTAAATGAGGACAAACTATGCGGCAACGTGTTTGCGAAGCCTACATCTGCAGTTTGCGCATGCAGTCAGACTGAAGTTGACGATGAATAATTTGGTACTCAAGGCGATTTGAATAGTATACCTACGGTCGCTCGTATAAACGATGGTGTTTGTTTCCCGTACATAGCAGTGCGAGAAGATGTTAAAGTACACATACGAGCAACACGTAGTGTAGCTATTGAAACTGGATACGTTAACGCGTCCCTGTAAACACGTACCTTTCGAGGCTTGGCTTGGTTTATGAAACCTTCCTCAACGACAAACTTCACTTCTTGCGCATGCCAAGAAAATTCTAAGGATTTTAATGTACGTATCGTTTACGCGAGTTCAACATTCCACGGTTTACCATACCAGTTTCTTTACATGTAAAACACTATAGACTCAGGATAGAATCGCGTGTATCGAATGTGTAATATGCGCAAATAAAAGACAAAGATTCGACGCAATTAAAGAAAAAACTCAAGAATCGGATGGTTACAGGGACTCGACGACGTTGTTTCGGTTTCAACGCCGATACTGTAGAATTTCCGCTGTCCAGCACACGGAAAAGAGAACGATTATAAGATTTGCGTACTGGAATTGAAATTCAGATTCGATTTAATAGTCCACTGCAGAGTCTCAAACAACACCGACGACGCACGAGTTACCACCTTGTCGCTGCCAAGAATGATTCACACAACAGCGATTTATGTCGATAGTAATTTTTGCAAAATACTACTTATAGTTCAGCACAAAACGTTTGACTCTTCGAAATAGCAATGATTGCATATTGGCATTTTATCAGCCGTGAGCTTTTGTCTTTCTTGCAGATGAAGTAGCTTCGTATATATTAATGATGCTGCAAAAAAATTCTAGACGCGGTCTGACATGCCACTATATGTATATTATATGATGTCAAATTGGAATACCCGTAATCAGTTGCTTTTCATTGGTATGTTGTTTTTCACGGCGCATTGCTCGGTACCCAAATGCTTCGAAGATCTGGAGTAGAACAATATTGCGGATGCATATAAAATCGAGGTAAACAATACGTAATAAGGGAACGTTGGGGATAGATTTAAATAATTAGGCGTTATAATTTCGTTGGACAATCAATCGGTACCATCGGACAATGCAGTCTGCGCTTAACATTAAAATAATGAAGCTTCCGAGTAACACTTGCATGTGTTACACATACATCAATTAAAGCTAAAATAGTATAACAAAGAACAATTCATGTGTGCTTGTGAATTCACGCTCCGTTTGAATAATATATATAAAAGGTGCAAATGCAAATATTTCATAGATTTACATGAATCATTCCAGTTCATTCACTCGTACGCGAGGAAATTATCACACTCGATATATAATAAAGCGAATGGATATCGTTGAAGACCTTTTTAGTACGTACGAATAACAGGCCTCAACACGATCATCCGTATGACGTCAACCTATGCAATAATTCTTCGTTCAGTTTAAGGGGACACATCAGTGAAACTCTATAAACTAAAAAAACACTACTTTATGACGTCATTTCAAATAATACCTGAACACATTTGAAACATAATTAATTGAAACCAGATATAGAACAGTTTGTTTTTTAAAGATTGATCACAAGTTTAAATTTCAAGTAAATCTATTAATCAAATTTCACTGGTGTGTCCCCTTATAACGACCCAAGTCCTCATGACGCACCAATACCAACAAGCTATTGTCTCGCGGATATTGAATATCAAATTTTCATTTTTTCTGACCTGGTGACGACCTTAGATTAAGTATATGCTTGATTTGCAAAGAGGCGTCAATAGAACTTAGTGAAATTTAATTGTCTTGCGTAACTGGTGAGTCGCATATCTTGCCGTTCACATTATATTTCCAATAAAAAACAGCCTGTCAGCTCACATTCCCTTCCCTACGTTTCAGATTGCTGGGGAAATGGCCTAACACATATGCATACACAAAAGCGGTTGCTGAGCACGTTATCAGGGAAGAGGCTGGAGATTTGCCCGTTGGAATGTTCCGTCCAGCAATTGGTAAGTGTAGCAACACGGCGATCAACTGCGCTACAAACAATTAAAAAGCATAACGCGTCAAACGCAAACAAATGCATCGTTCCGCGTTAAGTGCAAGTGAAAATTCGAGGTTCTTTGCTAGATATAAACTGCGGTAACGGCGGAGCAAGATATGCAGTGATATGATTACTTCTTGTTATACACTTTTCACGCGCCGTTGAAACTGCATAATAAATGCATGGCTGTAACTGCGGTTGCTGTCGCCAGGCCTCGAAGGCGCAGTTAATACCAGGTTATCTTACGGGGACCGAACGCCTCATTCTTCGCACACGTCGAACCCTCCAAAAAATTGTCCGACGCGTAACACAAGCTACGTGTGATCGATCTATGCATAACTAGAGTCACAAAGGAACGTCCTACAGGATTCAGTCTTGCACGCGGTTACTACACAGAGCTTCACTATTTATATTTTTTACCGTAACCGACAAATATTATAGCTAATGGGTACGAAATGAAAATGACACAGTTTTATATCTTTAACCATGTAATATAGTATGTGGTACCATGTCTTTTAATTATTATCACTAGTACTGCATTTTCTTGACTATTAAGGTAATTTGATGTAACCAGGAAATTTGGTATCGACAACTATGATTACACTGAGTAGGTAACTACTTCTACCATATTCTCACGTAATTCCGATAACATGCCAACCGTAATTGTAACGGTTCCCGTTTTATTATAATTTGCTAATAACTATGTAACAAATAACATTTTTCTCAGTGTAATTTTCTTCTTTTTCTAGAATAAGTTAAGCCTTTGTTATACCGTCGCTTTAGTTTTCGAGGATTATCGTATTCCGTCTCTATCTAAAGCCACACACAGAGCGTAACTGCAGAGCGATCTCTTGTGATTTGAATTATGTACGGATCGAATTTCGAGTAGGATCGAATACGTAGAAAGGATAGCTTCTGATTTACAATAAGTAGGGCGAAACGTCTCGCTTGCTTTGAAATCTACATTTCGCAACGGTAAAAACCAGTCGGACTGATTAAATTAATTCAAATTATTCACTAAATAAAATTACTGATTGCCAACGAAACTTCGGACGTTGATCTTTGTATCCGTTTGTTGATTCACGGTTGATGAATTTTTTAATTGAACAACTTTGACTGTGTCATTTGTGAAACAGGTCTCAAATAACTTGAAATTTTGGTTTGCGGAGTGTTCGTCAAAGCTTTATTTACAATCGAAAACTGGTTAGATCTGGAATTGTTTGATTCAAGCAACTGCAGCGCAGGATATTGATTCGAGTATTATGATTTACAGTGATTTCCACATATCAAGAACCGATCAGGGGATGGATAGACAACATGTACGGTCCAACCGGGGTGGCAGCTGGAGCTGGAACAGGTTTGCTTCGATCTCTGCACTGTAACGGATCTATCCAGGCGAATGTAGTGCCCGGCGATATGACTGTTAACGCGATGATAGCCGCTGCCTGGGACGTGGCCGAAATGAAAAGGTAAATTATACCTAAAAAATTATGGGACCTCAAATGAATTTTCGAGCGAACTGCAAATTTTCGCAATACCCACGCGAAACATCGTACGAAAACGAACTATTCGTCCGGCTCCCCAGAGACTCGAATTTCATCTCATCGTTCTAGCGTGTCCCGTGCAAATATTTGAATATTTTTCGTAGCTTTTGGCGAAGGTCGAATCACTAAACAAAATTTCCTAGTAATTTGTCAACAAGCGATGTACCGTCCAAGGACTGAGTCAAAAAACTGCTGCGAATTATATTTGAACGAGTTTGGCAGTTAAATCTTAAACGAGAATCGATTTTTAATAATCATCACCCCAAGTAACACTCGTGTATTTCGTTTTTGATAAATGCAAACGAAATGGACATTTAAACATTCCGCCTCTCAGCACAGAAGTGAGTCGTCTTTTCATAAATATTTAGTAGCAGCAATATATTATATCATCTGAAACTCCTCTTCTACGCTAGTAAAAGATTCTAATAACAATCTTTTCTATCACGCAGAAAAAATAAAAACGGCTCGGAAATCCCCATCTATAATTACTGCAGCCGGGACAACCCCATCACCTGGGACGATTTGAAGGAAATGTCTGAAAAGTATGGGATCGCATTTCCCTCTATAAAAGCGATGTGGTACTACAGCTTCCGAAATACGAAGAGCAAAGTCTTTCACCTCTTTCTAGTCTACGTACTTCACCTTTTACCAGCCCTTGTGATCGACACGGCGACGATATGCGTTGGAAAGGAGCCGCGGTAAGGCATCATGGTTATTAAAGTGACCAATGAGATACAGATATGTCGCTCGTAATGAGCCAATAATTATTCGCGATGTTTTTTTCAACACGATAGAGTACAAAGGTAGAAGACCTTCGTCGCTAAATGCAAAAGAACAAAATGCTATATTTAAATGCTGGTAAAATTATTCACGACAACAGCATAATTTTTAAATTTAGAAGCCGCAGTACTTCGAGTTTTAAAAGAGTCAAAAAAGTATTATTTACTTTTGAAATATGCTAATATTTTTCGTATGCAATATATCGTTGCTTCGAAAAACACGGGGACTTTGATAAATGCGCGGAGTTCGTGTATGTGATGTGAGTATAAGTCAGTAGTGTACCTACACGGAATACCATTTAGAAAAGGTCAAAGCATCCTTAAGCGTGGACACGTACCTGACATTATAATCGCTAACGTAATATCAACAGGTGAAATAACGACGAGATATTAGTCAAACGTACAGCAATCTCGAATAGTTAAACTTCATATCAAGGGGTGGGGTATAAAAATGCGGAAGACCAAAAAGTCGACGAGACGAAATCCCGAAAGTCAAATTACCAGCAGTTAAAAATGTATAATGGCCGTAAATCCGGAAAGTTGTCTTGTAGAAAAATCAAAGTTGAGAACACAAAAATGTATGAATAAATTTACCGGAGTTCTTTCTACGAGAATGAGCAAGATTACGAAGTGCAATATATTGAATTTCGAAAATACCGAATAGTGAAAAAGTCGACTTTTCAAATATCAGACTCGTGTTTTTTTTTTTTTGATGTCCTTTTGACATTCTGGTCCTTCTGCATTTTACGAATGGAAATTTTGCTCCTGCCGAACACTGATTTTTGACAAATAATTTTTTTGGTTTTTTAGCTGTTCGAAGTATTAACCGCTCCCAATATTTAATTTCGGAACTTTCATTTCTCTATATCTTCAGATTTTGAGCTTTGTTCACTCAGAATGCAAACTATTCTGAAAATACTCTTTCGGATAAAAGAACCTCCGGTTAAATTAACCTTCGGCAAAACAGTTATTCTACCGGGTGATTTATCGATAAGCTCAGTTTCGAGATCGCACACACAAAAGGTCTCAAATCCTGGAAAACTTTATGAATATTTTTCTGGGTCGGTGTATACAATGTGCATCAGATTAACACCGTCGAAAACTAATTCAAGGTTGAATAGCAGGTGGCTGGTTCTGTCATTCTTGCATGTATAAGCTTTGGCTAATCAGTATATCCGTATTACATTTTTCGAATAATTTCAATTACGGTTTGCCCCGCGAAATGATACACTCTACATACAAAGTAGACGAAGTTTTGTACCTTTTTAAGACTTACGGTATGCCTGTATCATTGTACTGAACCAATCAACGATCACGTTACAGATTACTCAAGATTTACAAGAAAATTCACAAATTCATGACGGTACTAAACTACTTTACTACCCACGAATGGAAATTCTCAACGGAGATGGTTAACAAGCTGCACGGCAAGCTTGAACCGGAAGATAGAAAGATCTTCTTCTTTGACATAAAGAGTATCGTTTGGGATACGTATTTCCAAACGTACATGAAAGGCATCCGGATATACCTGATCAAGGACCCCCTCGACACTCTCCGACAAGCAAGAATCAGATGGCAAAAGTAAGTGCTCAATTCCCTGTTTCTCTCGTCGCATAATAATCGCATCAGTTTAATCAACAAGATGTCCTTTTTAATGTAACTCGTCTTCCATTTTAGATTGTATTGGATTCATCAAGGTTTCAAGCTGTTACTTGCCTATGTGTTTCTAAGAGTGTCGTGGCTTACAGTGTCTACGGTTCTTTCCGTTGTTGCTTAGTGGAAAATTGAAATAAATTAGGTAACGTTACATAAGAACCGTACAAGTCGAAGACATTGTGGCGTGTTACATCGGTGTCTTTGATGATTACCATTTATCCGTATCCATGTCATTGGGTACAGGACCATGTATAAAACTGTAAAGAAATATAGCTTTTTTGTAATTAAAAATTCTTGTAATCGAATTAATCGTAAGGTTGTAGAGATAAGCTTTTGCCCGCTTCGATTATCATGTAAGCGATTGTGTACACCTGTTATTTATATTCAATAAATGTATTTTATAAACAAGTCAATATAAACGGAGTTACCTCACACTAATAATTTATGGTGAATTTCAAAAATGAAAAACTACGGGTCGATTCAACCCATACTTCATTTCTAGTAATTAAACTGCGAAGATTTGCCATCGTTATAGATTTTTAATAACCCGATTGAAACAAGTTAAAGAGATTTTACTTACACCGGAAAGAAAACCTCTCGAATCTGGTGGCCGAAGAATGTAGACCTGACCTGTTAGTTTTAGCTTATTAATGATCAACGATGACGATGCTGGTTATTCAACAATCAGTTAACAAAGGTTCAAAAATTTTCCAATGAATTTAAATACGTATCAAATGATTTCGCAGTAAATTGAATGACTTAGATCTTTCTTTGACGTCACGAAACCTAGATATGTAATTAAGAAGAATTTCGGAAAGATTGATTTTACGCTAGATATGCGTTGGGTTAAAGACCAGCCACGATTTCAAACACGTCATGAATTTCACGGGCTCAAACAATAATTTGGCCGTTACAATGAAATGTTTATTGACTGGAACTCATATCCTCTGATATCTAATGGAATCATGTTCAATATAATCAGATTTAGAACAGAATCACTAATTTCTTATCCTTATGCTCGATCACGTGACATGCGGAAAGATCGAAGCGCGTGTTTGCTAGTCGATGTTCTGAACAGTGCTCCAATTCCGCAGCCCTGATTATCAAAGCAACGTTTAAAGATTTGGTCGTCACCATCGTGCTAAAGCAATTGTGAAACCAATATCACTCGCATAATGCACTGATTGAGAACAGGTGAATGCCCCGTTCTGCTCAGCGATGAATTTGCACAAAGTGACAGGTGATAATAGCCGTTGGTCTTTGAACTACCGTGAACTGGCAAAAACGTATAATTCATAATGGTACATAAATTCATGAATCATTTTTTACACATCGTAACAACATCATATTCACCGCGTCAGACATTACATTGAATGGTCATTCAAGTAGCATTATTCATGACTGCATATTTTCGCAACCACATTACTATGACCGGATTTATCAAAATTTTAGAACCTGAATACACTTTATATCAACACCTTCAGTAGGTTCAAACTTTTTTATGCCATGTCTCATAAGTGTCCTGCTATTTCGGCCAATTAATAAAGTCGCGGCAGTTCAAGTAAGAAGTGTTGATTTGTAACTATTCCGTCCTCACTTCACTTTCTAGTCTAAAACGTCCTCATGTATTAAGTTTGTCCGCTGTTCTTCGTCGCAGATCTAGCCGCTTGTCCGTGTCGCGCCACGAAACCGATCAGCTGATCACATGTAGTGCATCGTATACCTTCTGAAAATCATCTATGTTCGTCATCCATGGCACGTATGTCCTCGATTTTGTAAACTCTCAGTCTCAAACAAGTATCTCTCTCAAAATAAAGTGTATCGTTTCAATAAATTCTCGTCAGTTTATGAAATACCTTGTCCCATTTCACTCCTTTCAGCCATTCAACCGCTGATTCGTGAGTCTCGAGTCAATCCATTATCATCATGAATCTCTCTAAACAACTACGCACATCACTTTACCGTGCGTGCGTCATTTTAGACGCGACCGCCGAAGTATATTTGACAGCACTTCATTCGCTCCGTCATTCCCAAAACACATGATCGGCTAGATTCACATTAGTGCCAATGATGATCCTACTATTTGTTCGGCTTTTTTTATAGTAGAATTCAATATCTCTTTAAACGATTCATCTACGACTCATGACGATTATTATAACGTCAAGTGTTTGAAATTCCATAATTCAACTCTACAAACTGAATTCTGCCAAGACAGTTTAAACGTGTGTGTTTTTTTAAGTTTGTTCTTCCGTGTAAACTGAGCAACGTACTGTCGAACAAAATACTTTTTCATATAAAGGTCAAAATTATCATTAGCAGTTATGTAATTAGCCAGCAAATATTAAACTTATTTAAAAATCATTTTCTGTCTTCTCAAGAATCTAAATATATTGATCTTCAAAAGTGGTTATTTTATTCACGTTAATTGATAGTCTCGATATGTTAAAAGCGGAAAAGGATACTCTGCAGACTTTGCTGATATACCACAAATTAAACAACTATAAAAAATCCATCTACTACCCATGATCAAAAAAATTTTGTTGCGAGGAATACAGTAATTCCGTTAATGACAACATGGCATACATCACAAAACCATGTGTATCGGATACATGTGATATTTCGTTTGAAGCGAATCAGGGCCTGGGTGTTTTTAAACTTAGATTTTGTAATAATCGCCAAAAATCTAGCATATACTTTGCATCATCAATGCGCAGCTTGTCAACGAATTTTCCTCATTAAATCGACAGTTGGTTGCGAACTTGCTATAATTGTTCTTCACCGTCGCATGATTAGTTGCACTGAATTACTACACCTATCAGTAGAATAAGCTACCATCGAACGAGCAATCTGCGAGAGTAGTAGACTGAAATTATTCCCCCACCGACAAACTTTGTCGGACATGCAGTTTTGCCCATAATCGAAGGTCTTTACGCTTATCGTTAGATATAATATCTTCCTTACGGAAGGTGATGGCAGTGCCTGCAGATGAATGCGGAAGAAGAAGACAGACACGTTCACTGGGTGAACGTGGAGACTGGTTAGAAGGTACAAACTCTCTCACCCTCACCTCTGCGTAAAATACGCGAATGATAATCGTTTCTTTGAGAAGAGGATAATAATACCACAATAAAAGAATTGCAGATGTCAATGAATATACCTAATTGCATCATGCAAAGACAGTATTATCACGATTCGTATCGGCAAATAATTAATTATGAATCATACGAAACGTAGCTATAATTTGTATTTGAAATGGCGATTGCATGACGAGTTTAAGTTAGACATATAAGTTTTAAGTACCTTTTTATACATTTACGTAAAGCCTTTACATCAGATCAATAATATTATCGTTTACAATACGTAGATACGTAAATCCAGTTTCAAGACCTTCGACCGAACTCATAGGTTGATTGAGAATTTTTCAACAATAATTTCCTCCAAACGATTTCTTTTTTATACGTGGTTTACGTAATTTCCGACCAAACAAAAACAGTAGCTGACTGCAATAACAAGCTACAGCCGACGTCGTACCCATTTTTTCGAAATGATGAGGCGGTTATTATATTTCTTGTTTTGCGTTCCTCTCACTGAGGCGGTACTGTAATACTAAAAACTCCTAAAACCCGGGGCCACTCTGTTTTCTATTTATTCCACTGGTCAACAGTAGTTTTGTTGCCCTTGATACTTGAATGCCCTTGGTATAATTTGGTGTCAACGATCCTAGGAGTGAGCGTAGTCTTTCGATATTACCTCTAGTTACTTATTTTATTAAAGAAATACCACACAGCTCAACAAAATAATTTTTTTTTCATGCGCGTGAATTTTTGTGTTTGAGAACGTAGAATTTACGAACAAAATCATGATTGCATTAGAACCCCCCCCCCCCCCCACAATATTACGCTGACGTAGAAACTAGAGCCAATCTAACATAACCATGACTTTATTCGTAAATACTACGTTCTCGAACACCGAAATTCATGAAAAAAAATCAGGGCAACAAAAAGAAAGAATTTTTTTTTTGCTGAGCCGTGTTATTATCCTGCAGGTAATTCATACGTTGCTCAATGACCCAACGAGTTGTGCATCGAGTATGCGGTAAGACCGCAGGATGAAAGACCCGTTCGGAAAATGGAAAGTGAACCAGTTCAGCATACATACACCCTAATTTGCAGCGAAGGTGAAAGAGATTTTGTTTATTGCGTTCGAAGCTTCACCAGCATCGCAATTACTCGTGCTATGATTTCCTCACCTTATGTTTCGTTTTACCCCGTATAATGGTTTGTTTTAACTTGTGATATTACTTGTCGCAGGTGACGATCGAATGTCAGTGTAGACATGATAAAACTTCGGTTCGATGTCGCGGAGAAATATGGAAGGAAAATTCCCATCTGGATTATCGTTACCGCGAAATCCTCATCGATGAACTTGGCGATTTCTTGGACTGATCGTATTTACAGGTGGTAGGAGGACAGCGTTCTCCCTGTGTGGGCGGGAACTTTCAACAGGGAGGGGAACTCATTCATCGCTGTATAAGAGTGAGGTGATGACTGAGGCAGCTGGCTACCGTACAACCAAACTGTCGAAGAGAACACATCGGAATCGTAGCAGTTTTTCATATTGAGAAAGTTCGTATTACTCAAAGTATTTGCTTGGAGAACAGGATTCTCAGAAAGAAAATTTCCAGTGAACGTAACGATAGTTGTAAAAGTGTTTCATTTTACGGTGACGACATTTTACATAGGACTGGTATTATTGGATAACAGCTTCCAGTGAGTAAAGTCAATTTTCACACAGACGGTATCGCAAGCCCATGTGTCAATGGTACGAAACATTATAGAATCTATGACTGAAACTACTGTCACTGTAATCGTTGCATTATATTGATGTAATCCAGTCCGATAGATGAAATGAAGATGACTACCGCAAAATTCAATTAGGCGTATAATCCCGATTTTAACATTGTCGAAAAAATACTGAGTATCTGATAAACCGCGACTCCGGAGATACATGTTATTGCGACGTTGACACTTTATTGTAGTCTTTGAAATCGTTATTCCACTCACGATTGCAGGGTCAAGCAGAGCATCGATGTTATAATTATTCCTGGGTATGATCATTTACGGATTTTTTCATGAGACGGTAGATTATTGAGTTATCTTTGACACTCCAAGGGAGTAGAAATACTTCAAAGTAATAGCGTGAAACGAAAGTCGGCACTAGCTAATAATATCCAACATACATAGCATTTCAAACCATGGATAATTACCCGAAATTGTAACGGTCAATAGATTCCTAAAATTGGACGGGCGAATTGTAGATCATGTTCATATACACCAGTTCTGTAGGTACGCACTTTACACAGTCGCCTAAATTAGTAAGTAAGTTGAACAGGTTTAATTAAATTATTTAACGACTGCGAAATAATTCGCTACATGGGACGTCTTAAATTGAAAAATACATTTTTTTCCCTTCGCATCTTTATTTATAAGCTATGGCCAAATGGGATCGTCGCGTTCTTGAGTATTTAGAATGTCAATGATCGCAGGAATTCACATTAAAGCCCAATGAAAAGCCCACGAACAAAGATGTAAATATTTGATAATGAAACAGTGTGAACAGTTTTTGACCGGTCAATGAATTATTTCAAGTGCAATACACGACGGTCATAACCGTGTAATGGTCTCCATATTATGAAAAGATACGCGCGTCCAATTTTCAGAATATAAACGTCACTCTGGTAATTACAAAGTCTTCGATAGAGACGTCTTATGTGTTCATTTAATCACGAGTTAATAACAATAATAATAAAGATTATTATTAACAGAGATTTGGTAAAGTGGCGATGTCGCATTTCAAAAGATGGGTCAAAATCGTTCTTCGTTTCGTCCCGGAAGAATGATTCCATTTGCGAATAAACCAACCTCTGATATCTGAACTCTACTGAATCAACAAAAAAAAAAAAAAATACAGTTCCAAGATCGGCAAAGTCAGTATTAACATTTTAACGGCCTCCGGCTGCGGCCACCATACGATTATGGAAAGGGCAAAATTGTGACTCGAAAGCAATGACGAGGAGGAAGCTCTTTATTTGAGCAGAAATGCGAAGAAAATTATTTGCAACACAGAAAACGGCATCGTATCGGTTTCGAAGATCTTGAAAGATCTTCAAGTCCTACGGTAAAGAGCGGTGTTAACTTTACGCACGCATACGTACACGTTATTATTGCGCCAACTCGCCTAACATAATTCTCGCAGTTCTATACATGATACCGGCATTAAACTTTTGACAAGTATTGTTGGGTTTAACGAAGTCTTAAGACTGGGCGAAATACCCTAATTTCATAAATATTTTTAATAAATCCCATCGTGCCAACTCACATTCTGAAATTTGCAGATACCTGTACATGCTCAATACCACTGTACAATCAACATTAAACCACCTTTATCCATTAAATGTCACATATTCATAATTCAGCTTCGACTAAAATTCGTTTCGTCAATTTACATAAGGCCATTGATTTTGTTGGGATAATTATAATTCTTGCAAGCAAGCAAAATGCCTCTTATTTTATACCGGTGGATCACCTTGATGCTCAACTGCTACTACTATTGCAACTACACAAGCACCGTCTGACTGGACTGACCAGTTGAGAGTAGACGCTCCATGTGCAACAACAGTTCCACAATTACTCCGTATCCTAACATAAGTACAACTTGAGATTTTTGTTTAGTTTCTTATATTTTCAAAATCCTCAACGACGACTTTCGACACGCTCCAACCGTTAAAATTCTCTTCAAAGTAGAACATACTCGTAGAACTTGTCGTAGAACATACTCAGGCGAAAGTTGGACTCGATGAATATGTATTTATTATAAAAAAAAAAAGAACAAAATTAGTAAAGGCAAATCAGGCTTTAAATAAATTTCAGGAACCGAACTGATCGAATAGGAAGCATTCTCACCGCATTTTTGACACTTCGAAAAAGAACGACAACAATCTCGCCTGACATTGCAAACTTATTGCGAAATCGTTGTTTCAAAATATTTCACAAGTATGTTACATAAATAAGAATTCGTTCCGATGCTCGTACATACGCAGTACAGATTATTGTTATGAATTTGATCATTATTTCTCAATGTTTCACGGCTGGATCATATATCGTTTGTTTTCCGTTGCACCGGCCTCCACCTGAAACAAACACCAGCTTGCGAGTCCTGTGAATATCCGGTATCGAATTTTTGCAATTGCATTATTTTCAGCGTAAATCGTATAAACATATCTACGAGATTATCTTGTATCGGGTATAAACCAACCTTCGCATAACTGGATCACAAGCTTAATTACATGCTAGGAACGTTAAATCCAAATCTCGCAAACGGCTAACAAATATTAAATCGGGCCTGGCTGCGTAACGAAAATTCATTATAACCACTGACAGATTGCGAACTACGCCGGGGAAAGTCGTTTTACAACTGCGCGCAAATGTAACCACAATATCCGTGTACATTTAGACACACTTTTAGACATACCAAGCACACATGTACCGTTAACCGGGTAAAGTCATTCGTGCAGGCCGCAAGATGATTCAGGTTGAAATCTAATATGGGTAATGAGAGTATTTCCTTTCCATGTAATCTTCCAAGTTTTATCACTTACTGTATGTTTCATACACATCACGTAAGGATATACACGTAGTGAAAATTAACGACCAATAGCAAAGGAATAATAACGTATAATTAATGGTATCAAAAATGAAGAAATAAAAGTCTCGACTATCTAAACATATTCCATTTTTATGACCATAGGCGAGTTATCGTTCTTCGCTGTTTTTTTTTTTTTTGTTTTCCTTAAATTTATTACTCTATTTCCCAGAAATGACGATCATTGCGGATGATATAACGAGTGTGCAAAAAACCCCGATTCAGGAATTCTACGCTGACCAGAAGGTATTTATCACAGGTGAGTAAAAAAAAAAAAATGTTTTCAAGTATTTTGTTTTAACGTAAAAAATTTTATAGATGGGCATTGTATTCAAAGTCTATTCGCGACGGTTACTAATTTCAACAATATGTAAAAAACGTTGGAGAGTTTTGGTTATGTGACATACGATGCTGCTCGCTGAGCTACTCATTATTTTATAGTCCAATATAGCGGCATCAATTACTAACTAATCTGAACTCGCGTACGCACAATTCCTAATCTGTAAGTTTCATGAACACGACACAATTTCATATCTCTTTCTTCCATTTCCCTTTCCAGGTGGTACTGGATTTTTGGGTAAAATTCTCATCGAGAAATTATTGCGAAGCTGTCCAGAGCTGTCAACAATTTACCTTCTAATTCGAACAAAGAAGGGCAAGGACGTTCATAATCGACTAGACGATATCTTCAACGATCCCGTAAGCGAATTAAATCATTGACATATTGTCGCAACGATACTTTATCATGTACCAAAATTCCGATACTTTTTACCGCCTGAATGCTGCAATCGTCTCGAATACAACTCGTAACCCATTGCAATATTGAGCACAACCATTGGCCCACTTCTAACTCAATACTTAATTTGTAGTTGCGTAAAATTATTCTAATTTATTATCGCGCGAGTATTCTAAGAGAAAGAAAAAGAAACTTCCCGTGTATCTTAATCTGCGAATGAATCGACAGTTTACGACACTCGGACGATTTGAAATTTGTCTAGACATGTGTAACGACAATATTTGGAATTCTTTTATATAGGTACGCCTTGAGGCTGAAATTATTGTATAATTCATGAGTGTACACGAAATATCCAATACAAAAAGGTGCAGCGTACGTCAGTATTTCTGTATAATATTATATACATAATAAATTCACGCACACAATAAGTTGTCTGTTAATTGCAAAGTCGAAGTATTCTTTGCGTAATCTTCGTTTGTAAAAGGAATATGAGCAAATATTGAATGCGTTTTTTTTGGAAATAAACATCAAGTATGAAATATCTAAAAACATGAAATACCGAAACTTGTTTCAAGCATCTTAACGAGTCAGATGACGAAGCGGATCTCACAATGAACATCCATTAACCTATCCGTTAACCGAAATACATTAAAAACGTCATCATCAGGAATATGACTGTATATTACGATAAACATTAAATGTCATTATATATGGCTACACAGAATGAAGGATCTAAATATCAGGTGGACCATCTTTGTCGGCTAGTCTTTCCGATAACCGGTGATCAATCTATATACTGAAAATAAACCAACCCGAGTTGTGAGATTCATTTCTACTCTTCAACGAGACAAGTCGAGGTTTTGAAAAAGAAACGATTCGAAGCATTGATCAGAACTTGATGTATACATGACAAAAGAAATGCGTGTATATATGCAGCTTCAATTGTTGAACGTGAACCTTGCACTTTTTCGGAGACTGGTAGGACAAGTATGAAATAATTCAAGAGACAGACGATATTTTGTGTTTCACATTGCCAGTCTACCGCTGCGGTTTTTTATTGGATGCAGACAACTATAAAATTTACTGTCGTTAACAAATCCATAGCATAAGACCATCAATTTTAGAATATAATTCGACACTGAATAAGCTACAGAAGAAATTGTAAATTAATTCAGACTTTTAGCTGAGACGCCGGTCGGTTAAATAAATTTTTTTCGTATTAACATACCCAAGCATTCGTGTCTTTGTATTTTCGCTATAAACAATACATAAAACCTCGAGACTGGCTCGAGATAAATCGGTTAATACAGATCTTAATAAAATATACTGCAGTGACCCATGCGTCAATATTAATTACTGCTCCGAAATCAATGAACAGATTAAACACTCTATTTTTTACGTGACGGATACACGAAGCACCAAAGCGTCTGTTGACAATTTCTAAGTAATCAGACTCCAGATTCCTGCATATATGTTACCGAACGTGCCAAAGCAAAACTTTCTATTACGCGAGATCGGTGACCACACGGTCAAACAGTCAAGCTGGCCAACCTATGTTCAGCAAACGTACAAAATTTGTAAATCGAAGCCCTTCTAACCGGCGAGTATCTCCCCATTTTCAAAATTTTAATTCAATGGCGATGCTTTTCTAACAGATCTTCGATCGTCTGAAGTCAGAACAGCCCAAATACCGGCACAAGATAGTCGTAGTTTCGGGCGACTGCAGCCTCCCCAACTTGGGTTTGTACAACGACGACAGGGATCTTTTGATTCGTGAAGCATCCATCGTTTTTCACGTTGCCGCGACGGTGCGTTTCGATGAACAACTCAAGTATGCCGTTGCGATTAACGTCAACGGCACGAAGGAGGTGCTCGACATGTGTCGATCCATGTACAATTTAAAAGTGAGTATGATCGGCGTTCATGAGCATCGATCCATTCTCCACGGCTTCGTTTCCTCTACCAATTAACGCGACACTGTAGTCTGAGATCTCCGACTCTGTCCATTTTACACACGTGTATAATCGCAAGTTGTTTTTCCAGTCCGTTGTCTACGTATCCACGGCGTACAGCAACTGCAACCGTTCGATTATCGAAGAAAAAATTTACTCACCGCCCATTTCAGGTAATATTAATCACGTTATTTGTTTACAATAACATATATGTATATGTATATATACAACATGGTTGCAAATATATACACGTGTTTGCACAATAGTTGCGATGCATCGATAAACAGTAAACAAGTGTGATATAAATTCGAGCGTGAATAAGACAACAGATTGATCAGGCGATAGCGTCCAACAGCATATTCACGTAAAATAATACCATTATCTCCTATTTCTGGAAATTACTCACACGATACTATCGTGAAAACAAATGTCTTTCTAGTTTTCTTTTAACATTCAATGACACTTTTTACGGGTAGCTAGCACTTGCCTTTGGCGCAAACTCGGTTTAACCGCAAATCTGTACTTCAGGTGACACCCTGGGAAAGCTGACGGAAGGTATGGACGAAGCGAAGCTGAACAAAATTACACCCACCCTTTTAGGAGATTATCCCAACACCTATGTGTTCACTAAGGCGATCGCAGAGTCGACAGCTAAGGAATACGGCAAGGATCTACCCTTGGGTATATTCAGACCAGCAATGGGTAAGCGGAACGGAGATTTGTCATCGTTCCACGAATCCACCGTTTTCCGAAACCATTCGTTCGTGTTTTCGTGACTAAATGAAGAACTGATAATCATTGTGCTCATTTTATCAAATGAAACCTTATTGAATTTACACTGCACCAATATCCAAACCGTTCTGCTCAACGTTTTTTCGCGACCATGCAATTTCACCTATAATTTCTGTAAGGTTTTCTCGAACCAGCATAACACTAGATTACTACTGTCCAAAGTTATCTCGACTGCCCACGAGCCGATCGAAGGTTGGATCGACAACGTCTTCGGGCCAACAGGTGGAATCGTCGGGGCCGGTGCTGGCCTTATCAGAACATTCAACGTGGACAGTGAATGCACCGCAGAACTGGTGCCCGTCGACATGACCGTAAATGCGCTTGTTGCCACAGCTTGGGACATTGCAATGAACAAGTGAGTGGTGAATCTATACCTCTCGCAACGAACCCCGTTTTCTTCACTTTTCACTTTTCGATTAGACATTGAATAGAGAAAAAAAGAGCGTATGACGAGAGTCGGAATGTGCAAAAATACACACGGCGTGATAAATATTCGCTCACAGATATGATGTAAAAAATATCTCACAGCGTAAAATTATTCCAGAAACATAACGACCGAACCGCCAACTTACAACTACGTAGCGACGACGAAAAAGAAGAACATCACATGGGGCGAGTACAACAATTTCGCCCTCAAGTATGGAATACTGAGACCAAGCACCCGCAGTATATGGTGTTACGTTAACTACTCAACCAAGTACGTCATGCTTTACAATGTACTGACGGTACTCCTGCACCTCCTACCTGCGCTGCTTCTCGACACGGGTCTGGTTCTTACAGGACAAAGTCCAAAGTGAGTATGGAATGAAGATAACGATACGCCGCGGTACGTCGAGTTTGTTTGTCGTCATTGACTAAATAAAATTTTTGTATCTAGGATGCTCAAGATATACAAAAAGATCCACAAATTCGCATCGTGCACCTCGTACTTTGCGCGAAGATCATGGAAGTTCCAAACCGATAATACACAAGCACTTTGGGACAAATTGGCTACCGAAGACAAGAACAACTTTTTCTTTTCCATGGAAGATTTCGACTGGGACAGCTATATGAACAAGTATATCACCGGACTAAGAATATATATTTTCAAGGATGATCCGAGCTCGATTCCTGCTGCACGAAAGCGGATGGCCGTGTAAGAAAACCATCTTCTCTTTTAGAGTCAAGGAAACACCGCAAGTTTATATCTTTGCCCTCATCTTTTTTGTCAGCCGTTTTCACTACATGAACATTGTCGATATTTACAGGATGAAGGTGTTCCACAATATTATCGTATATTCGTTCCTGGCGTTCGTGATCTGGATCTGCTATAAATTAGTGTGGCTCGGTCTGTCCTTAGGCCATACAGCAGGAACAACTTACGTCAATGAGAACATCGCAGCCTTTCGGTAAATCGAAGGATATTGATAGCTCGAAACAAAATATGGAGATGCTTGCTCAAGCCGCGAGAGAACTATAACACAGTTCCATGGAACTTACGTATACGTGAAATACGACGAATGAACATGGTGTTGTATCGTTTTTGTACAAAGAAGCAAGACGTGAATATTTCGATTTGCAGTACATAATTTCAAGATTAGAAAGTGAGTCCCGCATCTTGATTCAAGATTGAAAGTACAGTAAGACCTAGAATAATATTTCGGACAACCGTCGTTTCAGAGAATTTCTTCATTCTGTCTTTTTTATTTCTTTCCCAAGACAGACAGTTTCGAGATATCTGGATTTATAAGCTCACGTGTAACAGTTCGCAATATTGCCGGCGGTTGCATGATAATTAGATAAAATGAACTCGAATAGTAATTTAGACACTCCCGAGTCCAACTTTCAAATTTCAAAGTTCAACACCAATTTTAAACCGCGTACACAAATTTTTTGTCCGCAGTTTCTAAACACTGAATTGGTCGCCTTTTTCCTCTGATTTGCCAACTGGCTTGGTGAATTATTTTTAGTCAAATTTCTCTGCAGTGGGAGAAGAAAACCGAACTATGGTCTATCTTTTCATAAGTTCAGGTATCAATGTATAGGTACAGGTCACAAGATGGCAATGAGAATAATTCACTCTCTTAAGGTGATGGTAGTTTGAACAGTTTTAAGAAGTCCCTCACATATCTGTGACGTGTAAAAATACTTTTAGAATAATATAGTATACAGCGATAGTGCGTGAAGTATCTATCGGATAAGAACCAATATGCACCAGTCAAGGATCGTGAGAGGATTTTTGAGTATAAAAACGTGCTACGTGGAAAGAATTTAGATGCACTTCGAACTTTTCAATAAGTATAAATTAATCACCATTCATCGTATCCATTACCTACCGTTAGTGCGGGTAACCTTAATGATTTCACGGAGACCGATAATTATTAAAAATATTTGACGGTTTGATTATGACATACCAACGTGTAGATCTGACTTTCGTTATCTTTTGCATTCCTTCCATACAAGGGCTGTTTCAACGAAGCGGTTGAGGCGTCGACATCATTGGAAATCACTTTTTAATCTCCGAAATGCCACTGAAATCAGTAACATTGAAACGAAATTCTGTATCAGTAATCATCAAGGGAATCATTGGTAGTCATGAGCAATCATCTACGATTACAGGAATTTCTTTATAATCTTGAGAAATCATAAGAAATTACGTAATTAAAGTAAAGCTTAATTGTCAAGTAAACTCTCGTAATCATTCTATAATAGTGGCAATTTTTGCTTCGGTAAAACATCCCTTGCTCTCAAATTTTACCAGGGCAACTTGAAGCTTTACTGTATACGAAATATAGTTGAGATTCAGGAAAAGTCTAGTAGCGCCGATAAATGGTGTACGAGATTATAAAGAAGATCTGAAAACCGACTGAGCTATCCTATTTATTAACTCAACATATTTACTCCATCCACGTATCGGTAATCGAATAATTTGTACAGTAGCATATTATCATACGTTTTATTTTATTTTTATAAACGGAAGGATTTTAGTACGACAACGAAAGAAAGACACTTTTTGCCAGTTTCCAAACCCCGTTTTATTCTACAGCTTTACGTGATATAATTTAATGTTTAAGGATATCGTTTTAGTTATAAGTTGCATACGTTTGTGGTTTATTGCATACCGATATTGATTTATCGATCAAATTATAAAATTTTGTAAAATAAATGAACCAATAAAAGAATTTATCCAATGAAAATTGTCTACAGTCTACTTATTTTTGTATAAGATAAACCCTTAGAAGAAAATCTTGTAAACTGCAACTTCGCATCATACATAGAACTTCTGAATAAGATTAGGTATGCATTTAAATTAAACCCTGAGCGAAAGCGAAAAGGGCAAATTAACGCATTTGACCTTCCACAAGACCAAATATTTATTTACTCTATTTAAATATCTTGTAAAAGACAGTCGCCGTTAGGAATATTTTCTAACTTTTTTTCGGCAACCACTTCGTAGGATAGAAATATCATTTCATTACCAATCGCCACCTGAACTAGGATACAAAGATATTCATACCTCCTGTTGTTGCATCTACACAGTTTTATTTTATCGACGCGTGCTTACTTAAAGAGAACCGATCAACCGGTTTTGGTACCGATCACCGTATTCGATATTACCAACAGCTGTTGGTGAAAAAACGATGATTTTTCTGACAGATGGCATGCAGAGCTAATTCCCAATCGTTGTTATACGATACGATGTGTGTACCAGTCCATCAAGCAGTTGATAAATCATTTTTTTTTTTTTTTTTTTCAGAAAAATCTGCAGTAGATAAATCAGAATTTTCATACGTAGACAAATAATACCGATATTCCAACAGTAATTCAAGTGCTGTTCTAATCGCCTTCAAGGTGCGATTTTCTAATAAACTTCAGTCCGAATTAGTTCGTATAATAAAGTCAGTATACGTAACGTTGTGGCAAATATTTCAATACATATACGGTTGGTCATGTACCGTATAAAAAAATCGGCATGGGTGTAAACCTCCACCAGCAGCGTCGCTATCTTTATACTAATAGTTAGGCAGTAATACAAACTGTGACTTAGAATTTGCAATAAGATTATCCATGTTGGAAACAATGTCTTACATGACGTTCTTCCCCACGTACTAATAGCTAATTATATGATATGTATATAATATATGTATACATATTATGCAAGGATTTTGCAACGTTATATGTACTATACGCGAATATGTGCATAACATCATATATTCAAAATATCGCGTTAAAAGGATGGACCGAGTTTGTCTTCACTGTTTAAAAAACTCGGCGTACGCAAACTTCGTTGTAAGGTGACGATTGCTGTACATCCTGGAGGGAGAGATCATTTTTTCACGCCTCAAGTGTATACCAGCAAATTATACGTACAAATGACGGCGAGTGAATATATATACAGAGATATATATTATGTATTTATTACATTATACTTGGTCAATTTTCCTTTCACGCAATATTTTAAATTCCCAATGAAATTACGCACACATTCGCGTCTGTTATCCATAGCGGTATAAAACCCTTACATAATGTGTATACAGCTTGTCTACCCACCGTTCGCAATAATAATGATACATATTTTAACGAAAACTTATATTTATTCAAGTTTACCGTCATTGATCGCTCGTCGTACCTACCTGAACTTAGCAAGTGGGTTTGGCCATTTATCATTCATCAACGCATGCTCTATTTTTGACGCAGATCACAATATTTGCCTGTACCAACGTACCGATTCTCCCAGATTACGAATAAAATCATCGGTAAATTTTTATCAGTTCAAATACTTCAATTGTCTCATTTTTCAAATATTCCGGCAGCTCACAAGTATCCGTGTTACAACACAAGAATCTTGTAATGCATCACATGACTGTCATATATAATTCGTTAACGTAACCAGTCTATATTATTATTATTACTGTTGTTGTTGGTTTTGTTATTGTTTTACTTGACATTGATAATAATCTCTTGACTTTTTTTAAATCACGTGGGATTTGTTATGGCTGTTGCGATATTTTCATCAATATTTTTTTATTATAAATTGTCGCTCAACCCTCAAGCATCACCAGAATAATATAACTAGGATACAGGCAGGTTGAAAACCCCAACCACTAAAATACCTATCACGAGTAAACTCCTGGTTATTTTAATTTTAAAAAATTACCAGAGAGTCTTTAGATTATCTTTTAAAAGAGAGTACAGATTATTTTGATAAAAAAAAATAATTAATATGAACAAAAAGAAAATTGGAAACTACAAAGAAATCGAAAAAGTACTATTTTTACTAAAAAAAAATTGAAATTCTTACTGAATACACTCAAGATATACTCCTTCGAGTGAAAAATCTTTTTATAGTGGTTGCTGATAAAAAAGTATTCATTTTAAGAGTTGAAGCGATGTATTTTAGTAAAAAAGTCATGACGCACTTTTACCTCAAACTTAGAGAAGAAGACACGAAATGAATGATTTTCAAAACTTGCGAATAATTGGTTAAGATATTTATTCGATTTTACGCACGTTTTATAATATTTTAGAATTTTAAGATGGTTAAACTGGTATTAGGAGACATTCCGGTGAGCTGAACTTACAATCTGTGTGTATGAAATATGAATAAGGTCAATTTCTTGAAACTCGCAGGTAGTAATAAAAAGCTGAAATTTTTAAGTTTCGGTGAATTGATTAATTAATGAACATAGATATGCAAGCAAAACTTTTTTCACGTGGTCAAATAACTTGATACGAAACAAGAAAAAATAATAAGAAATGAAAGATAACTGCCGATGTGTCGCAGTGTGATTTACGTGAGGATCGTTCGTCCTCTATCGTGAACGTATCTTCAACAATTGAATTCAAAAGATTTCAGTCTTATCAGAACTGTACTTATTTCTCAAAGTATAAGTCGTTACGTCCCGGAATATCTGAACTTCTTATAAGACTAATCGTGAAATAATCGTTACCACTTATACCTGTGCACTCATTATTGTGTATTATTCAAAGATCGTAGGGGTCAAGTAACGAGGTAAAAAAATCTCTCTTCTCGGTAACATCAATTTACCACATCTAGACACGGGTAGGAAATAACCGTAGACTTTATAAAAATGATCTGCAAATGAATAAATAATATAATCAGAGATACGTATGTACGAAAAACACAAATCTAACACTTCGGTGTAAAAAAAAATTGTCGTATCGAAGTGCAAATTCTGCGATAGGTATGGTAAGTGAAAAATGAAAATGAATAATAAATATCACGCAATAACGAACAAATAACCGCACGGCTAAACCGGCAACGTGCGAGAACATGATTGCCTCCGTCTTCGTGTTCGCGGGATCGTCAATTTTCATCACTGAATTAATTTCCGCAACACCGATATACGGATAGCTTGTAACTAATCACGCACTGCCGAGGCCTTCCAGATACAAAATGCAAAAGCCTAAACTCGTTATATGGCTCACGGCCTCTAATCCTTTACACCTCGGATTCGACGACCTTGCAGTAAAGCGTCAAGAACAACCCTTCTGGCAAAGGCGAGAGATCAACGAATCTTTTATAGGTATATACAACTATATACACATTGGATATCCCGACATACGTGTAGCCGATGCACACGAATTATATACAACGAGAATGTTAATTCATACGTTCCTATACGGCCAAAAAATTCCTCAATGTCATTAGCCGCTTAGCTATTCGTTCAGCAATTTCTAAATCGTTCAGGTGATGAGCGGTTAAATAACAAAATTGGCCGTGCAAAATTATTTCTGTCCGACCGCACGAAATCATCGTTAGACGAATAATTGATATTGAGAAAAAAAACAAACAAACAAACAAACAAACAAACAATACACACCTACTTCTCACGTTTCAATCAATTCGAGACCAAATTTCTCGCGGGATTATTTTATTCAGTCATCCACGGTTTAAAATCGAAGAAATCTTTACGTGCAACGAAGCCATGTCTCATTGTATATCGTATGTAGAAACATCGGAGCGTTGTAGAAGCAAAGAAGGTGTAACGAAAAATTACGAGATCCTACTGACAAGGTCGTTAGTCTCTCACCGAAAAAACATACATTTAGAAGTCAATGAATGCGTGAACGGACAACAAGCGTTCAACTTCAGAATTCAGTCAAGATTATTCTCAAGCCTTGAAGCGTCCGGTTGTAATTAATAATAAAACTGTGGCATTGAGTATACGAAACGAATGACATTTTTTTTGCCCCTGTAAAACAGCCGCAGAGATGATATGAAATGGACGTGGTCAAAAATTTGTTTTATCCTACGGGATCCCGGCGGTATTAGTGTCACCCATATTATTTCATGTTCATGTTAATAAAGACTAATCGTACATATCTAAATAAGTAATTGTATCCTGGGTTGAAGCTGCGTATATTTGGTTGCGTCCAGTCGAATGAAAAATTCAAATTCTCAATGCAAACGACAAGTCTAAGCAAATGCTGTCAACGATAGCTGTGTCCTTTGACACCTTTCAAGTTGTAAGCATCTCGAAAGACAGAAGGATGAAAAATTGCTCACCTATTAAAATCTAAATTTATAATTGGAATGCTCGGTTAAAAACGACAAGTTTTCTTCCACGTTTTTCAAGTTACAGCCTTTTTTTACAACGCGTTCATTGTATAATGACCGACTCAATACCATTTTTGCCCACACCTGTTCACGTAACTCAAGAGAACGTCACAGTCGTCCGCAGCTTTTACCGACTAAGTAAAATGTAACTTATTTTTACCATTATTAAAGCCTAGACATCACTGATGTGGACGCACTGTGGGTGGATCAATTCTATAAGCAATGCCAAACGAAAACATTGAAAAATTATTTTGCTTCTTACGAGAATAATTTCGAAAAATTTATTTCCGAATTGGTGATGCATGAAATTTATAATTCAGTTTCAGAAATTTTTTTAGGACTGTCGTTGCGTGTAACAAAAGTTGTCTTGAATATTTGTGTCCGGAATTGTAGGTATAATAGAATTTGTAAAAACCAACTATACATCTCTTGATGTCCAGAAATTCCTGTCTTCCCTGCGTCTCTATTATGTTTTTATGTCTCTCCGTATCTCACCTTGAACTCTTGCATACACCGCGGCAAAAATCGCTACATTACGTTCTTCATCTGTATGATAGGTAATTTTCAGCTCACTAACGGTAGTATAGCACCTCGTTACGTCAAGTTTAAGCCGGTGGTATGAATTTTAATAAATTGCTACGTAACGTACAATATATAATTATAATGAGAGGTGACTCGTTGGTATTGGACAATATAATTTTATTACAGGTCGACGTTTCGACCGAGCCCGGCCAGCCATCTTTATTATACAATAATTATACTGCATTACATTATACAATAAAGAAAACATAGTATAAGAAAATTATAGGATTGGGAAAATAAGAGAGAAACAAACATTTTTTACGTAGTAATCAGTACATGATCAGATAAGATCTATAATCCAGGATTGACAATCTGTTGTCTGTCTGTCTGATTAAGATTATGGCGCATATCCTCGCTACGATTTTAAAGGCAATAAAATGAGAGAGAAAAGGGAACAAATTAACCGTAAAATAACTTAGGGCTGATCACAACAATTTCTGAACAACCAGGCACCAGTGAAATTATTTACAACGATATTAGGTGTTAATTTATCGCCAATACGTGATAAATTGATTTTTCGACGGTTACGTTTAAAGATGAGAATTTTGTACAGAATCGAACTCGCATTTTGTTTGGTGTCTAAGACAAGTCAGCCGGGAGGTTAAGGCACTAATGAATATGACTGTACAGTAGATGAATGTGTGAGAGACACACAGACACTTTGCACAGCTAACCGCGAGTGACTTTGCGTTCCAGACAATGCGCTTGGATGGGTCAGCGACAGTTCCATTCATCGTCAGCTTAATGTAATATTCTAATTAGTGACACTTTCGAAAATCAAGACTTCGAACAAGTCGTCATTCGTTATTTTATTTTCGCATTTTTAAAATTTCGATATATCGATCATTCGAACCATTAACCGTTCCAAGTTTTGACCCCCACCCCATTCAGCTGTTCGCTGCAATTATGTGCAACAGTTTCTAATTTTATACAATCTTCTATTTAACTTTATGTTATTCCATTTTTACTTCGATATTTTATCGCTATTTCGGTATTTTGTCGGTAGTTCAGTATTTTGATATTTACCGGCAGGACAATACAGGGTGATTCGGTATGCGGGGATCACGGGGCACTCGCGGATTCCTTGCCAAAAAATAAGACTAAGATTGCTCTTGATAATATTTCTTCAAAGCAACTGTGTTCGAATTAGAGACGATTGAAACTAACCAATCAGGGCGCAGATCGACGACCGACGCGAGCCTTAAACGCGGCTAGCGTACGCCGTGCCGGACTAGAAAGTATCCTTTTTACAATTTCGTTTCTACAAGTGCCGGTCAAATGATTGAAATTAATTTAAATCAAAATGTACGAAATTGACAATTAAGTGTACGAGAAACGAACTTGTAGAAACGACACCTTCTAGCCTGGCGCGGCGTATGCTAGCCTCTATCTCGAAAACCGTGGCTTTGCAAAAAAATCTGAGCAATTATATTAGAACGGCGTTATGGAAATATGACGCTAGTTAACTTTTGCCATTCAATTATCCCCCCATAATTACATATGATATATCGGCCTAATGAATTTTTAATCGATAAACGAATATAAACGATTATCATTGGTAAGTACCCGCACGAAACGCAAAAAAAATTAATATTCACACATAACGAGTAAGTATTTAACCGGCAAAATAATATTTGAAAGATACAAATATTGATTATCATTTTCACCGTTATACAGATGGAACAAAAAGTATTTTTTACCATCCGGAAAAAGCATATGTAAAATATACCTGCAAAGTATGTACGTACATTGTATGGCTTGGGGCATATATGCTCTAAGATGTACAGTAATATTCATTAATGCCTTCCCCCTTGGGTTAACTTGTTTTCGGTCCGAAACAAAATGCGAGTTCGGTTCTACACGAATCATGTGAAATGATGTAAGAGATTGGGAATCATTGCCACATAATTCCGATAGAATCCAAGTCGCGTTGTGTTTCGATACGAGAGTAAGTTAGCCGGAAATAGAAAGCATTATTGAACATTACCGTAAGTGGTTAACTGACAAATTTAATCAAGGTATAGAAAACAATATTAAGACATCGACACACAGAATTATTGCTTACAGGACAAAAACACATGTATTTATCGTACGTTATTGACACAGTTTCGTGTATTTTTTCTTTTCTTCAATTTATTGATGTGCCAGCAAATCCGGGAATCAACCGTATGAATTTATTATGATACTGTGCGTGGATTTATTCTGAAACCCTGATTTGCCCAAACAGGTTTCAATGCCTTACGGTTGTCTCTTCTTTTCTTTTTGTCATTTTACTCTCACGATACACTAAAGCATTACTCGAGTTTGTGACTTTTGTTTTCTATTACTCTACTTTTTCATTCATTGGGTAAAAACAGCCGCGATCTCGACGCGTGTAATAGGTACGTTGCTTTTTTTTTCCTCTGCTCATATTTTTTTCTTCTATTGCTAATTAAGTCGCAGTAGCTGGGAACAGCAATAATTAATCAAGACCTCAGATACGCTGTGTGGCTAATACAGAGAGGTAAAAAAAATTATGCGATCTTGTGGTTAATCATAAATGCGAATCCGGACATGCAAATTGACAATACTGCAGCGGCAGCCCCCGTTTGTTTCCAGTAAAACGCGAGGTTTTTGGGGATTTAAAATGAAACTTTGCAATCGATTATTTCCAAATTATTACTCTATATTTTATAACATTTCAGATGTTCAAAAAAGAAAATGGGCAATTATTTTCATAAAATATTCTACCTGGATCGTGCAAGATGTCTTCACTTCTGGTAGGGTGATTGAAAAAATTCAAACGGCGTTTTAGTTTTTGCAAATGCAGCTTAGGTTGTGCAAATACAAAATTAAATTTTTTCATATGCACATAAAAATTTGTTTTCACCATTTTCCATTTCAATACCACGTAAAAAAGATGGATATCAATCTTAAGAGCTCATATTTGGATGAGATATACCATTTGAGATGCTCTATCGAAACCTTGATGCATGTTTGGAGAAAAAAAATTAAAAAGTTATTTTGACACACCCTAATGTAGCTATCGTTCGATGAATCGGAAAAAAACTCTTTTTTTCACAAAATGGTCACACGTTAAACTGAAGCGATCAATTTTGCGCACATATATTTCTTTAAAAAATTCATCTTTAGCGTACCTACCACTTTATCCGTTGATCGAATGGTCAGATTATGTATATTCTGCATTGGGTGGTTCAGAAAAACACGGCCTTCTAATTTTCTGCGCGTACGCGTCTAGAAAGATTCGAGATATAAAAAAATCAACACAACAATCAACTGTTAAAGGTCACTCCGGCTCGGTCACGGACTTTTGCCCTTTTGTCGTACTTTTTCTGTCTTTGCAAAATAAATTTTGAATAGAATCTGCATTTACAATTAAACTCGATTGCAAAAAGTTGTCCGACATGATATTGCCAGTACAAATTGTAGCCAAACTTGTATTATACTTAGTATTTTTATAGATATCTCTTACGTCTGAAGATGGCTGGCTGGACCCGGCTGAAATGGCGTAAAATATAAAGGTCGGTTTCCTCTCTCTGGCCTTTCCCAACGAAAACTTAAAGCGGCTTATACCTTTTGTCGAATAACCTTCGAATCAAATCTACCACGTATTCGTTTTAGAATTAAAAACATCGAGCACAAATCATTAGTCTATCCGCAACTGTTTGGTTGTCTGCAATATTCTCTTAATTTTTTCGTGACTATCATAAAGAAAAAAGATATCTGTCTGTCAGTAATATAATTAGGGTTGAGGAAATAGGTATTGTCAGTGCATAGAAATTTTGTACCTGTGAAATTCATATTATTTGTCACATTGTCAAGTTGACATAAAGAACGCTGTCATCCGAATTGTGTGGTCAAGTCAGTAGGCTTAGTGATGTTGTATCTTCATTAGTTAACTATCGAACGGATTGCATCTGAAAAGACGTTCACACGAGGCCAACTCAATCAAACTGCACGTCCTCCTTAATCTCAGGACACGATATTAACAACGATCCGTTACATTATCAGTTTTCAAATTGATACGTCACTTTCACGAGGTAAAATAGGCCGCAACTTCACATATCCGCATTCTTCTTTGGGACCATTCGAGTATTAGCTAAAGCTAAAACAGGGGTAGGCCATTCAGAGAAGCGTTATCAAATGTTACCCTATAGTAGTAGAAATTCCAGGCAAGCGTTGGCTAAAATTAACGTACATCGGTTATATTTTATTGAAAAACTAAAGGCTCAGTTTCCTCATTGAAATGTACATTCAAAAATGCTTACACAATTTCCTTTAAAAGGAGGCGTTGATATACATGAATTGCTCGATAATAATATCTTAGAAAATATAATGTTTATTGCACGCATTTAAGAAGAAAGATAATGTATAATGTATAATGTATTTAACATTCATTGAATATTGTATTCAAGTTTCACTGAACACGTTAATGTGTACTAATAATTAACATTTAATAAAGTTGGAATAAATTGATCAGGATTTTACTGTAAATTACATTTCTGCCATTTCCAGGTAACGAATCGATTTGCCATTAAACTTTTCACAAAGCGTTAGCTAAAGTTAACAAACAGTAATGGCCAAACAAGCAAACGATACCAATCGTTATCACTAGGGGTGGGATGCAAAATGTTTGCAAAAAAAAAACGCGTTAGCTAATACTTGAATGGCCCCTTTCATTCAGCCTCCTCCTCCTCCTTCTCTCAAATTCGATGGATCGATGAAAATGGATGTGGGACAACTTCGACTTTGAAGCCATGCTTTTTTATGGGGGGGATTGATTGACCGTGTTTTGATTTAAAAAAAATTAGCGTTATCAACTAGTTCATTACTGGTTTACAGCAGGTGAGTCAGGTTTGAAAGTTAAAGAGTTAGAAGCAGGTTGCCGATTTTTTTTGTTCGGATTAAGCGCAAACGCACGGCTTATTTGGCTGATTATTTTTCAGAGCTACTACAGATGTTTCTTAGTAATTGATTGATATTCCGTTTGATAAGAATCAATGTTCTTACGACGAAGTAGCATCGGCATGGTTAAATCCGACGACTCCGTCTTTAATGCAGACTCGTCGCTTTGGATCTCAGAGCTTGCCAACCATTTACAGCACGCGATTACGATGGGTAACTGATGAATAAGAATTCTCGACCTCGTATGTAATATATTATAGATTCTTGGTGATCGGTCAATTAAGAAAACGTAATTTTAGTTGACGTTTCGACCCGGATATGGGCCCTCCTCAGAACGATTTATTTTAAAAAAACTGTCAAAAATAACAAAAAAAGAATTTTATAGTATAAATCATGGTACTAGAAGTAATCGGACCTAATTATCGTAGATGTCATACTCTTAGAGCTATTAAATATTGTTGATAGTAAGACCTTATGATTAATTGAGATAAGGATGTTTTTTGGTGTTATTTACCTTTTGAATTAAGTAAGTGTAACAAGATGTAGTCGAATTCGCAATTACAATTGGTGGAAACAGTGTTCTTTTGAGTGACGGTAGACAATGTCAATCTTCAAGTTATTTTATATGTGGGAGTTAAAAGTTGGTAGTCATTAATTAAAAAGATTAAAGAACTATGTTTCTTCACAGTCAGTATGTCATAGTATTAAAAGGTAATTAAAGAAGGTCATTTTTTTAAAATAAATCGTTCTGAGGAGGGCCCATATCCGGGTCGAAACGTCAACTAAAATTACGTTTTCTTAATTGACCGATCACCAAGAATCTATAATATATTACGATGGGTACCTGGTTACCGAAGTTTTATATCGGATGATTCATCGGGCCCCACGAACAGCCTGACGGTGCCGATAGAATAACAATGAAGTATTTTATACGGGGAAATGCATCCTCGAAGGAAGAAACTAGGAGGACATTGCACCGCATGTACACGGAAGTGCAGGGAAGAAGTGCGGTGAGAAAAATTGTTAATACTGCTACTATATTATTGCAGTGTCATAATTTCGTCTCCATCGAAGAACCGCGACAGTAATTTCATCATTGATTCAATGAAATTATCAATGCAATTCCCCATTTATCGTTAAGGCGTAACTTGGGTTGCACTGGAATTCGTACCTGTTTCCGAATTCGTAAAACTTTTTGCAATATTGAATGCTGAGCTGCTTGCGCTCCAACCGGCTCACTGAGGACTCGTCAATTAGCCCCACTTCTTTTAGTCGGCGAATTTCGGGGGTAAACATGTATATAGGTGCCAAGACAATTTATATTTGTTATAATCTACAAGGTCTCGAACAAAGCAGCATGCTTGAAAAAATATCACGTAATCATTGAAAAGTAGCAAAAGCATTTTATCACGTCGATAGTTTTCACCAGTGCGGAGTCCGAGCAACCATAATTAGCTGCGACTGCAGTATTGTGCGAAATTGAATCAGTGATCTTGAATTTACGAAATTTTCCAGGTAAGACGAAGTTATAATATTATCGAGGTATTTGTTTACCGTTTTCTTTTACAATTAAAAATTTTTGTTATCTGACTAAGCGTGTTTATAAAAAAGCATCTTCATCGGTGAACGCTTCGGAAAAACTCATTAAATATTATTTCATACTATACGATTAAAATTTCTATCTTTCGTCAATATCATTCGTTCAATTTCCGTACTTTCAATTTTATTCTACGACTAAGCGTACGACTCGAATTATATTTCATTATACCTACCTTGACAAAATGCGTTATCAACCAATCAGGTTGAAACCTACGTCACTAATAAATTATAGGCTTATGGTCTTCCCTGGCAAATATCACGTACCAGCCGATTTCAATTTTTTAGCACTTGTCGTCTTAGGAATACGTCATTTTCTCGTGCGATATTGTTGTGTGACTTGTATTGTGCTATACAAGTCACTCCTGATTCCTGTGAGTAAGTAGTTAAATAGAAATGTGGATATGGCAAAATGCGTACAAACATCGGAAATATCCACACAATAGGTATCATTAAATATCGAATACCGTCAAAGGTTTCATCCACTTCATCCCGTTCACTGTTACAAAAAATATTATGATCCATCCTCATTTTAGAATATTGACAGAAAATAAAGATCAAGTCATTGAAATTAACTCCGCCGTGTATTTGTAGTCTTGTGAAATTGGTGGCCAATCGCTTAAGGGTAGAAAACTTTAGCACCTATAATTCGGTAACTCATTAACGGATATTTATTCCTTTACTCCACGCTTATCTAGGTATGTTATATCTATAGCCTGATCTCAGAACTGGTTGAAATAAACACCTATTCACGAGGAACATGTTTTTACAATATCTGTAAGTTATTAACCACGATCGTGGAATATTGTAACTCCGACGAGGTTTTTTTTATAAGATGCATGAAAAATCTAAAGTGATAAATTTTGTACGGTTTATCTGCGTATAACATTATCGACAATTTTGCACCGTGCGTAAGTGAACGTATGACGTAACACATCCTCAAAACACGGAGGTTCGTCATTAAAGATAGATCAAAGCCGTGATACAGCAGAAATGAAGCCACGACAGTAAGTAGAACAAGAAAATAGTAAACTAGTCTGGAAAATAAATAATAAATGCCAAGAAACTAGACAAGTGTATACGTCATGCGTTATGTAGTCAAGTCTTGACCAACCGAGTGAATAAACAAATATTTTTCTTTCTAAATCACCACCACAGTAGAGTATTTAACAGATTTTATATTATACTGGTTGGCATAATAACCATCAGTCACGAAAATTACCACTTTTTCTCACTCGCGACCTCTTGATAGTTATCAAGTTTACGCGTTTAGAGATGAATTCATACGCCTGCCCTTTCATAAAGGAATAAAAAGCGCTGACGTATTAGCAAATAAAAAGCCCAAGATTTTAACCTACGTATACCGTACGCTGCGTTGGGTGCAGGGTCGAGTGCAATTAGGAAATGACAACAATGAATTATTGCTACCACACATAAGTAAACAGCCGGCAAGAAAACTTTTAGCTGTTGTTCAAATATGGTAATTTGCGTTGGTGGAAAAAACTGTACAGATACTAAGGACAATAATAACGTTGCTAATTGACACCGCTCTAAACCCCAGCAATCCATCATACGCCAGGGCACGCTTTTTATCCCGACCCCCAGGTGCTGAGGGGCACTCGTCAAACTAGACGCAACGTTTCTTATATATGCTCATTATTCATAATTCGAAAAATATCATTGCCGTGGCATTCGTCGATTTTTCAGAGTGGCTATAAATGCATGTTATTGCGACTGATATTGTTACTATTATTATTAATACGTGCAGATATGTGACAGTTCCCTCGCCCCATTTGCAATCGAATACAATTGATAAATAAAACTTTGAATCAAACCGAGATGCAGCTGTTGGCTTGACTCGATTTTCCCATATTTCGAAAAACTAATTCGAATACATAGATATAATGTTTCGACGCAAGCAGTTTTAATTGATTACACCTATCATTATAATCATCATTTTAATGTCTTATTATCCCGATGATGTGGAAATTTTTTTCTCTCATTTGCTTTTTATTTGACTATGGACCGAAGTGCTAAAATCTTTGTAAGGAAAATTTATCTTACCAGATGGGTAGGAAAATTATTCGACTTCTCTTCCAATTTTCATCTTATTCGAAACTATTTCTATATTATCTCGTTTATCTTAAAGTATATAACAAAGATTTGAAGACGAAGATTTGCGGCCACAAAAATCGAATGATTTCCGAGTGCATCATCCGATCTATATTTATGTCCACCATTTTACACCACACGTTTGGTAATAACCTATTACGATCGACCGCAAATAATGAACTCAAACTACTTAGACAATTTCACATTGACACGAGAATCTTGCACTCCATAATTTGATGGATAATCATCACATTCATTCCGATAGCATTCCTCGTCTTCTCGGTAATACAATATGTCGTCACGCACGAAATTATACAACCGACAATGTTTACTATTATCTGCATAATACGATAACTACATCACGAGAAAAAATTAGCAACTTTATTAATCAATTCACAATGGCTCCACATCTTAATAATCACAGACGTGATAATACCAAATTTTTTTAACAGGAAATGCTTACGTAAATAGATCGAATCGGTACGTGATTGGCAGTGAACCTGACAACCGAGGCTTCGATTCGGCAAGAATCAGGAGCTGGAAACATACCCATTACTAACGTCAGATACGATGATCAAGGGAATTTTGACGGGCCAAGAGCAAATGCGAACAAATTCAATCCGATAGAATCCGAGCCGCCTTTAGTTTTCCATACCCAACCCCCATAAAAACATGGCACGCGCACATTCTCCGTGCGTTCTCGATAATGGAACCGTCCACGACACTGGTCAAGCTATAATATCCTGCATCGAAAGAGCAGAACACCACACCAACAACTCCTCAACTTTCACGTTACGACATAATAACCAAAGTAAACCCTCGTCCTTGTTCCGCTGCTGCGAGGTTCCGATGCGTTCGTCTACCTCGCCGGAATTGTATAACTTCTCCGCGAGGAAAATTACATAAGTGTCCAGTCGACGGCATGGCACTCATTTCTCTCTGCCGACGACGCGCACTTTCCTTGAGTATTATATTACACGTTACTGGAATGATGTAGGTATAAAACGTCCTCGCGTGTTCTTCGGAATCACGTATTCCCACTTACGATTAGGTGACAGATTTCTCATCCTTGGATCAAGCTTCTATTTCCTTCTTCGATTATCAAATCTTAAAAATTCTTCAAATCTTGACCACATTTGCTTCCGAAGTGGCAGCTGTATTATGTACAGAAAAATTCATCATTGTACACGCCCAAAGATTCATTATCTCAACTGTCACGCAATTCACTTCGCATAAAACTGATATACCGAGTCTGATTATGAGTTTGAAATATTTTACAATTCTTGTCAGTTTAACGCTGCTGAAAAGTGATTTCCGACGAACTTGAGACGAGAAATCATGCAAACGCGAGTTTCAACCTGATATCTGAAGCAGGATTTTTGGACTCAAATATACCGATAACTTTACTTATTTCAATTATACGAAACTTTCATTAATGCCATTGCTAATGCGTGAAAAATCTGATCTTCAATCGCGTGCGAATTTAGGATTTCTTAAATTTTTTCGCAATCTACGCGGAAATTGTTACGCCACAATTTGCAGTCTTACAACATCGGATTTCCGAAGTTTGCTTATGAAAGCTAATTGATTTCTAATTCATTATCCAAGCGGATATCACACCTCCTTCAGCGACCACGAAGACGAATTGTGAAAATGACGAAAAATTCTATTGGAAAAAATTTTTTTCCTTCAAATTAAGTGTAGAATTTTTGCTTATAAATTAGTTTGGATATTGTATATTATAAAAAAATCGACTGTATCATTGTACCATAATAATATGAATAGAAAGTTAACAAATACACACCGCAGAGCGGGAAATTCAGCACTAGAGCGTCATCCTTAATACTTTACAAGTACAGTGCGCGGTGTGCCATAAAATTAATCGAATAAAAAATGAAATTATATCGAGAAGTTGAACTGACCATCGAATCAAACATTCCATAGATACGAGAAAATGATCGAATACGTTTGTAAAATTTCACAGAGATTGGAGCCCTTTAGATTATAACCCATTTTCTTGAAACGTATTTACAATTAATTTAGTTCTGGAACATTCATTCACATTCCGTAATCACCAAGGCCTCGGCATATAGATATTTGTTTTGCAAATTGCTCCGACAAGTCCGCCCAACAGGTCGGTCATGGCTTTTAGATGTCGTTGATCCAAGTTGCAACACAGCCTAGAAGGGAATTTGAAAATTTCAGACAAGACAAATTTCAAGGTAGCGGCCGTCTGAACAAAATTATTCGGCAAGTATAGCATGCAATGATTAACACCAAAACGAGCTCTATGAATATTAAAGCAGTCGATCGGCGATGAGTAAAATTTGACCCAAAATTCCATTGAAGTTTCCTTGTATCTATAACTACCTGTTAGACTATCAACATACAACGCGTTTTTCATTCGGACATCTGCAATCGCAGAAACGTTCTTTATCGTTCCAGAAGATCTGTCCATTCACTTGGGAATCCAATCAATTATTTCGGTTCATTAACATTTGTCTGAAGTGATTTTCGTTTATTTCCAATGATTTTCCAGCGTTTCGAGTGATTTCCAGTGATTTCCTGTCATAATTCGGATTGCAAGAAATTGCAGTAAATAAATAGAAATCATTATATAAATCAGGGACAACATTGGAAATCGATAAAAATCATCACACGATACAGTTCAGTCTATTGGAATACTCATTTTTCGGTGTCCACTTACATACCGCTCTTCTTTCCTGGTCGTAATTGATACCCATTTACAGAGCGGTTGTAAAATTGATGAAACAAAACACGATACAGTTAAAGATCCAGAAAGCAATAGGAAGAAATAAAACACCAATTCTTGTTCTCAACCCGTGACAGATGAAACTTTTCTGCCGATGGAAGAGACGCACACTGTACTCGTGTATAGTTTACTGTTATAATGTGATGATTCTAGGAAATTCTCGTGCTTCATAATTCGCGATAATGCTTCACGGGCAAAAGCAGGTTTTACCCGGTGCACTCATGCCTGACTCCCAAGTTGTTCTCAAAATCTTTATAAATCTGAATCGGGCCTGTCTTGCGTCCAACCGCTTCCCAAGAATCTGTTAATTATCGTGCTGAAGTTAGTAGCGTTATGGTGAGGACTCGCGCTGTGGAAAAACCATTATTTCGCAACTTTAGAATTGTTTGAAATTCAAAAGACCGCAATGAAACAAGACGTAGGCTTATATTTTGAAATCTTAGTTCCGTCAAAGTCAAATTTTGAAAAAATAAGGAAATAGCAATGGTGTCTTCCAATGTTTCGTTACAATACGTTACAAACTTCCCACCTTGTCACTCATTAGCCTCATTTCTTAGAGCCGACGAATTTCGAGGGCAAGGATATAGCTGGCTACACAAGTCATGTTTGTTACAATCTACAAGAACTTGATCATGGCAACGTGTTTAAATCAAATAAACTTTGCATATTCTAAAATTGTCCAAAAAACTGTTTACGAGTTCCTTTGACAATAATCGAAACCTGTTATCCGACAAAAATCATCGCACACGCCATCGGGTATTAATACATATCGTCTTCAATACAAAGCTAGTTATTATCGGCGAACATTACCAAAAATTCCTTTCCAATTTGATTCAGCAATTTCAGTTCACTTAAAAATAGGAGTGAAATCCATTTTCTCGAGTTCAGCTATGGTGCTGATTATTTTGCGAATTTCACCCCCGTAGCTTTATACGATATTTGCAAATCGATAGAACTAGAACAGATTTTGGGTAAAATGCTACTGAGAAAGAATTCTTTTGTTACTCTTGCGGTTGAAATTTCAATCCGTATTTGAGATCAGTAGGAAATGTAGTACTAATTGAAACATATGTAACCGATCGAGACGCGTACGCATCTCCGCGTGCAGCAACGTCAGCAAAGGTCTAACAAGGCAGGTGCTAAACGAACGTGACCCGAGTACAAGTTTTGCGAAAAACCTTGCCAATCACAACCTGTGCGTCATTGTGGATGCAAAATTGCCAGCGACGTGTCAAGAATGAAACATCGCGAGAACAACGTCAAACGTAACAACACAAGTTGTTACTTATTAATTAATAAGTATAATAATATTTTCTCAGCCAGGTCGACGCGAGTCGCGATCTGTGTGTCAAGCGTCAGCTATAGGTACGATTTGTAAACATTTCATGTATACTTCAATGAGGAGTTACGATGGTACTTTGTTTAATGAAACGTATCCAATAATATATATTATATATTATCCACGTCACGCGTTCATTGCAACCTGTAATGCAATATTAAATCGCTGCGAGCTATATCCGCCGACAGCCATATTTTTTTCCACAACCGATATCGAATCAACATCGCGCGCATCACTCCGATATTGAATTATTACGCGCGTCAAGAGTCGAAGAGCTATTGCCTTGTACTGTCTCTCAAATATACGCTTATCATTCATTTTTGCCTATGTACCAAAAAATGACGTATAGGTACCTCTCTTACGTAACGACCTCGGAATCGCTGCAGTCAGTTTGTTCAGATTTTAATCAGCGCCTTTTTAATAATTTTGTCCACGAACGATCCATAACTCGGTTCACCAATCGATTGACGTCTCAATGATTCGGTAGCGAGTGGATTTTTTTGTTCGTTTTTTTTTTTTATTACTTCTATTCATCAAAGTGCAATGAGGGTTTTTCGTTTTTTACTTGCCAAAAAATAGTACCACCAATCTTGGATAAGAAAGATCATTAGTTGATTGCAATGTGCGCGTATAACGTACGGACAAAGTGACAGGAGAGTGATTACAACGTTTCAATTATGTACATTGTGCATGTATAATGCGCGTTGCGTTAAACGAGGTGAAAAACGGCAACGTTACTGAGGTATCGCATTGAAATATTATACAGAGCAGAAATCACGTTCGTGATCTTGAACTGAGATCTCAGGCGTTTTTAATTGAAAAAGAAAATAAATTCTGCCTCTATTCAGCGAGCAGTGAAAATGACGCAGTGTACGAATATGAAACTGCTGTGTGTCAGCTGTATCACAATGTCAAAACCTTTTCTAAGGCGATATACCTACGCTTAATTTTGTCACTGCAAAACAACTGGAAGTATCGCTTATTGACGTGAAATCGGAAATATCAAATTTGAAAATGTTGAAATATCATACATACTTATATCAAGATCGGAAATTGTGGGCGAAAAAGTTGCTGCGTTAGTTATTCGAGAATGAAAACTTATAGTCATCACATGATGATTTACACGTCATCATGGAATTTGGTTGAGCAATTCTGTATTACGTGGAGAAAAATTAGAAACTTCAAAATGTTGCATACCGATCGAGTAAAATGTCTTGTAATCTGAGCCGCATTTTTTGAGAAATTCAGTTTAGCTTTTAGAGACTTGATATACTTTGAAATGAAGATCTTGGTCTAAAAAGTACGCCGAAGCTTTAACTGCAGCTTCCTATTTCCTCGAAAAGTTATATTATACTCATTCTTGTGGCAGAAATCACGAATTATAAAGAAAAGTTTTCCGTTAGTTGAAAGAACATTTTTTTGTGGTTATTTCTCGGATGTTCAAAACTGACCTAAAAATCCCAAACTAACTACGTCTCGGAGTCCCTGTCACGAAATGTTATCACCTATGCCCCCTGTTTTTCTCCTGATTTGACATATTTGCTCGATTATTTTAAATTTTCTTATACATCGAAATACCGTCAAATCTGTGCTCCAAATTGATAAATTAATGGAGTAATGGAGAATATCAGTAAATTTCTTACGGTACATAGAGGTGTTCGAGATGGATTGAAGCATTTTATGATTGGCCTGTTGGCATTATTTTGTTTATTTATTTTTTTTTCACAAGAAAAATTGAAAATTCTGGACGGCAATTGAAAAGTCATTACTACCGCTAAGTACACAATTATGGAAATCGTAAATTATGTTGATAGTACTTCAGCTAATGCGTATTTCGTTTCTATTTTACGTGGGATTGAAGCCATTACTTAATGTCCGAAAGACATTGATGCATTAAAGGCAGCTTTATCGACACAATAAGAACATGATCTGCGTAAATATATCATTTAACCAGTCACCAGAGATCATAAAATTTGATTTATTGTTAGTTGGTTTCACCGAAACGTGTCGTTTTTTTAATTCTCTTTCTTTCTCGAGTGTCCCCCTTTTACTCTTTTAATTACACTCTATATACTGGGATAACGAGCTTTAATTTAACGAGTAAAGTGTTGTGAAAATAATATAACAACTCTTACTGGGAATCATGCATATGTGCAGCGGTTGATACACAGCGCTTACTACGAATATTTCAACATAATACAAGGTATATATTTATTGAGCAATATATTTTTTGCGACAACGTCAATCTCTTCGACGATATTTATACAGCGTACGTGTACAATTGTATAGATACGCATGTAATATAATGCACGTTCGGAGGATTCATTCATGGCGGTTTGACATTTACCAATTGACAGTTGAAATGATGAACAAGCCTAAGAAAAACTGACGACGGCAAAAAGTCAACTAAGAATTTGAAAATTAGTACGGACACTAATATTTTTGCCAGCGTGATGAACGATACTTTTAAAAATCAACAACTCTTTTAGGCGTAAGGCTGTAGAATTGACAATATGGCTATATTGTTATACTGCTATATTGATTTCCATTCAACTTTTTGCAATCCCTTCGAAAACGAATTAGAATCAAAGTACACCACTTGAGAAACCCTGCTTTTTATTCATTGACAATTTGTATTCGTAAAATTTTTTTGAATCCGGAAAAAAGCAAGTGTTTTCAGGTGGTAAACCTTACTTGTATTCGTATTACGAAGCGATTCCGACTAGTTTCATTCAATTCCTTTTGGGATCCACGTATTCCGAGATTTCGACGTTGCATCGTCTAGCGCGTCTAGACTAAATTTCTGAACAACCTTCAAGGAGTTGACGTTTCGAAATATATGTCTGTGTCTTGATGATCATGATTTACTAAAATCCGACAATCCTAAATATGCGAAGTAACGATTTTTCCCAAACATGCATCGTTGCAGTACGAACTTCGTCCTCACAAATATATCTCACGTTACTCGTAGACGTGACTCGATCAATCCTGCACTCGCAGGTATCACGTCTAGGTAACGGAATGAAAGCATGAAGACAAAAAGTTTTCACAAACTAGAAACACGATAAACTCTCTTCTTTCACTGTTTTGGAAGCAGATCCTGCACCGACAACTCGTCAACTGCAACAACAAATAGAATAGTGGGGCATCTAACGGAATCGAGACTGCACGACGAATCGACGTGGGTACGTTTTACGCCCGCAACACAATAGCGGCTAGACATAAAAAAAAACGAGTGCATACGAGAATGATAAATAAATTCCAAAAAAAAACATAATGTCGCGTTTATACAGAAGAGCGCTAATATTGAAAATAAAATCAGATGTTCGATACTAGTCGTCGTTTACAGGGTCACCACATATTGCGAGCTACGGTTGTGACTTTGACGGAGAGACGCGCCGCACGGGTTGGTATGCGTGTCAATTATGATTATCATTTTTCACTACTTCCCCTCCAAAAAACATAACTCTCCCCTCCATCTTACGGCGAGCATACACTTCTTCTCCCGGTTCCAAAGTCCTCATAGAAAGGAGCCGGCTTGCACGATGAGACAGAAAATGACACCCAATGAAGCTATCTTATGGAGAGCCGAAAAAGTTGCGAGTCCCTCTCTCTCTCTCTTTCTCTCCCTGGGAATGTTTACCTTCGCAAGAGAGTAATACCACCTGCCATTCGCCCGAGTGAGGTAGTTTTGTGAGAGCCTTAACGGGGTTAAGAGCTGTTAAGTCACTGCCAGAACGGTAATCGGGGACAGTACCTGACGTCGAGTGTCCGTCGAAGAGAACCGTCAGTTGAAGTCGAGCCGAGTTGGCGTATCGCGCAAGGGCGCCGCAGCTCCGCAAGCATTAAAACGGGATACTGGCTTGTCTCTCGCGTTTCTTTCGTACTTTAGTATTATAACCAAATATCCGTATTTTATTTAATTTTTCATCTTTTTTCGATTTTTTATGTCAGTCGTATTCGCGCCGGATATTGCTGCACGCGATTCATTCATTTTACCCTCATCGACGAATTTGGGAAAAACCTGTACCTGTAATCGCGTGGCGTTAATTGTAACGTATATTGTTACCGTTGAAATTACTGGCACGCGCGCGCGCGCGCGCATTTACCGAGTGTAACACAACAATAACATTTCACGCGCAAAGTATATTATTGCTTGAAGCCGAACGTGTGATTTAAAACAAAGAAGAAAAAAAAAGACAAACAAACCAACAAGATGTTGCTGGAAATGAATCTACCTGGACCGGAAACAACTGTGTACCACGAGGTCAGTAACGAACTAACCGATGTTTACTATCTTATCGCAACTACACGTCGTCGTCTAAATTGAACATAATGGACCGAAATTAGAGGGAGAAAAATTTGGTCGTATGAATTTACGTACATTGGCTCAAAGCGATCCTAGAATTTTGTTTCCTTCATCTTTGTCAGTGACGAACTACCTCGAAGATCATATTATTTTTACCCCTCGGCATTAAATCGAGAAAAAAACAATTTGAACCAACTAATTATTGTTACATTGATTAGGTTCTTTGAGGAGCGTTTTTCGGACGTAGAGAGTTAACCCAAAGAACATGTGGACTCCGATGTCGCGTTCGTGAGATACTACCAGTTGAAAAACGTCTCGTTACGACTGGCTTTAGTGCTAAAATTTGATATTGGAAATACTTACGTTTGAAATTCTGAAATTCTGAAGTCCTCGTTGTTGTGTTTGGCAAAAATTCAATGTCAAGAGTGTTTTCGTTTGAAATTCGTAAATTTGTAAGCGCTGTGTTTCGCATCAGCAGTCGAACGCGCTCATCAACAAGACGTATCAAATCAAATTTAAGAATTTCAAACTAAAGCATTTCCAATACCAAATTTTACCACAAAAACCAGTCATAACGAGACGTTTTTCAACTGGTAGTATCTCACGAACGCGACTTCGGGGTCCACATGTTCTTTGGGTTAATTGACTCGTCGTCAGCTGGACCGGCTTTATAATCCCCATCAGTTTGATCACTTGTCGCTGGGACACCCTGTGTTAATTAGACCTATGTGCGAATGACTACGATCGTCGCTTCTAGCTTCCATAAAGGATATCACTTCCGCGTGTTGGTCAATAGGCGCGAAGACCCTCCTCTCCAGACGCGGGTATAACATTAATTACCCAAGCAGTCTGTGCCTACGTTTCGTATGCTTGCGTGTAAACAACCGCGAGTCTGCACGGATATAAGCCGCGCTTACGAAACACCTGTTCCAAAAATCTCTCCTAATGGTAGTAGGAAGTCAAAGACTCTCATCGTACGAAAATGGTGTACTCTGAGGACATCCTCCGTATGATAGACGTTCCACCGAAATGGATAGTTAAGGTGAGGAAGATAGGTAGATCTAAATAGAGAGGTGGAGATGGAGATGAAATGAAAGAGAAATGTAGAAATTTCAACCGCTACATTGACGAGGCGAGCCTTCAGGCACGCGGGTCCCCCATGAGAACCATCGCGGCGTGAATTGATTGGATCACCGGTAAAGTTATATCAGGAACTGGAACCGGGCGCAGCAACGACGTTGGGCCAGTCAGCCGCCTCTCCAATTCCAATTGCGGAACTGTTAAGCGTGAGAGAATTTTATAGGCATACCTAGTTACGTAAATTGATCGTTTGGTTTGTGGCGGTTAAGTTAGTTGGATCGGCGCTTGTATTTGCTCGCGTAACTGCGTTACCGCCGTTTCACGTCGTTCCCGTACCTATACCTACCTATGCCGTAACTAATATTATGAATCGTATTATTAAAATAAGAAAGCGCGGCGTAATACTTGGGCGACGCTCTCGTGTGTACGCCAACGGAGAGATGTTCTCTAAAACCGGTCCATTGTCGGTAGAAAGTCTCTCTGTCCAGTCGGGATTCCGGCAAACGGATTGCCACACGCGTGTGGTACACCGATTATACCACTGCATAACCCAACGATACCAGTCATGCCGTCCCCCGAAGATCTATGGAAAATCTATCGATCGATCCTCCGGGGAAAACCGTCACCAGTCACCACCGACGGAGCGTGCGGCCACATGACCCAGTCTCATGGGCGTTGTGACCACCGTAAAGCTATCGCCCTTGACGATCCGTGGCCGTCATGGTCACGGTGGCTTCCGAGTAGTCGACCTCGTTATTGCCAATACGGGCATCGCACTGCGGTTCGAAGTGTGAGTATTCCACTAACCCAGTGACCTTAGGAACCGACTTGCCTTCAATCTCAATGAACGTCTAGACGCGGCAAAAAACTTCTCCGATGAACTTCCAGCTTCGCCTTCGACGTGTCGCTCACCCGTCGTTTACTACATCTCCTTGCTAGATACCTCGAGCCTAGTAGAACTTTCGGTTACGCGGTTCAATTATCACCAAGTTCATACGTAATTAATCCGACAGCTGTATATATTTAAGGACGTGAGTTTAATTGACACGTTGATTAAGTTCTTTTTATCACTTCTGATTGAAGCCGGGAACTATGTATCCGATAATAACGAACGAGGGTAACAACAACAATAACCACAACAACAACAACAACAATAACAACAACAACACTTTGAACGACGATGACGAGAGACGAGGCACTACCCTGCAAGAGTTCTACGCAGGGCAAACGGTCTTCATTACAGGTGAGACGAAGCATAGCCATAATTTATACCTTATACCGTAACTATAAGACAACGGGATTTCCCATTAGCCAAGCCTCGGTGAATTATTACATAATATCGTTCAACCTAACGATGATGAATTTTTATACACGGGGCTGATCTGTTACTCACATTCGACGAATGCTCATGGTCTTCTCAATTCATGTTCAAAGGTGGAACTGGCTTTCTTGGAAAAGTCCTGATAGAAAAGTTACTGCGTAGCTGCCCTGACCTAACCGCAATCTATATACTAGTACGCCCAAAGAAAGGAAGAGACGTGCAAAGTCGCGTTGAGGACATATTCGATGATGTGGTAAGTAGCGTTGCTGTTATGTATGCATGGGTAAAATGACAGTATGTGCCATGTGTTTACACCTCAGCACCGTACGCTTGTTTTCGCTTCATGTCTCAGAAATGCAACATCTTTCATTTCTGCGAATACGTGCTAGATGTTTACTCAAGAGTACAATGCCCATAGGAATCTGCAATTGCAAATACAAATCAACAGGTACCCGTGATATTTATACGTTCTTAGTTCTCGTTGCGAAAAATCAAAGTATCCGTAATCCGTATGCTTGTTATTCTTGAGTCACGGCTGAGGTTGAATAACTGAAAAAGTCATTAGCGCCTTAAACAATTTATCTCTCAATTGTAAATGGAAACCAGCAAAGGAGTTTCAGTCTCGACAAGTTGATATCCGCGTTTTTGCAATTGATCGGCTTGTACGAGTTACCGTGTACGCGGACCTCGCAATGTTCGGAGCAAAGTTAGTGATCCGATAAGTCAAAAACGATGTTTCCTAACACTCGGAACGATTACCTCAACAAATCAACCAACAGGATCTACCGAATATTTATTCACTCATAATATCCAATGATTACATTTCACTTCGTCCGCCGTTTCTCTGCCATGTGTTGGGTAATAAGTTTTGCGTCATAATATAAAAATGTACTCGCGTAACCTGGACATAAGCAGCCTTGATCACGATTAATAGGTAACCTTGTTGTCATTTTACAAATATACCCAGGTTGATATTAAAGATGTTGTTCCTATGCCACAGTGAAACAAGGATACAATTCTCTGCGCACAAATATGAACCATCAGGCAGTAACAATTTTGTTCGGACATTGTTTAATTATATGATTCTCGTGTATCCACAGTAATTCGGCAACATCGTAGGCGTGCTGTAAAAAAAACCAAGGAGATATTCTTGGCTTAGCAAGAATTAGTAACTTCCTATAGCCGATTATGATTGTCGACCGGTTTTGAGATTCTATTTCCGCTACGATGTGGCGCTTGTTGCGATAGTATGAATATGTGTGTTGTATGTATACCTACAACACATATAGACATGTTATACTAGCACCCATGTAACATCTTAATAGCCATGTTGATAAATCGGAATATTCATAGCCTTAGTTTTAAATTAAGCGAGCAGTGTATACTAGACGATGCAGGATTTCTGTCTGCGAGGCCTTGATAAATTAGTCAGAGTACGCGTTACCGGCATCCTTGTCCCAGAAAATGTTTTTTTGGAGAATGTTAAATTAAAATTCATCGTGAAATTGATCCCGGTAGCTATACTGATTGATCTTGAAATGTACGTACAAGCATCAACGACGATCGTCTAATACTGTAACTACCACATACCTAGTTGCAGCAATACATACTATGAGTTAGCAGCAATCATGCGGAATGCCGAAATACAACATTGAAATTTTTCGAAATATGTTAAAGTTCAATGTTGCAGCTTTTGTAGGTGACTCATATTTCCTTGTGACGAAAGAATAATACGCATTAGGCCTTTGCGTTTCACCCCGAGGGATAACGCATTTCAATGCATATCCATTAACGTAAAAGGAAAAACAAAATCATATAATAATGATGGTATCATACTAGTAGACAATAAAAAAAAGAAACCGGTCTGCGCACAGTCCCGTTTGCAGTACTTGAATATTTTAACGGTTCTTGTTCTTTTTCTCAACTCTACGACGTTATATATTTCTACACTATATCATCGCATTAACTTATCGCGGATTGTCTAGTATGTTTATAAAACGAGAAAAGTGTGAGGTATCAACCTGTTTACATTTGCAAAGTCAAAAATTTCGACTTCCGAACTGACGAAATGCACGTGGAATTCCATCATTTGCATGTACGCTTGTATAATTAGCACAATCCTCAGACTTTGTGGCATTAGAATTCGAATCCCGCGTAGAAAGATTTTACTCGTAGTAGGCAGCAGCATGGATCGGAAGTTAGTTTTCAATCAAACAGGGCCGATCATTATAGGTTCGGGACCTTCGTCTTAAGTGACGAATGGAAAATGACCATATTGAATTTATTCGCACAGGTCTATACCCGACTGAAAAAAGAAGTCCCAAAATTTCGTCACAAGGTATTCGCAGTGGCCGGAGACTGCAGCGTTCCCGATTTGGGACTTTCATTGGCTGACAAGGCGCTCCTTATTCAAAAGGTAAGTTCAGATACTAAGGAACAATCATTTACAGAGAATAAGTTGAGACTCGACGAGGAAGGAAAAAAAATTAGTCGAGATTGCATGATTCCAGGACTTTTTACTCGTCCGCTCCGTATTTCTCCGGCCCCAATTCTTTGATAGACTCGCGAAGTGATATTGTAATCAGTACTCATGAAACTTTTTGGCAGGTATCGATAGTGTTTCACGTTGCGGCGACAGTTCGTTTCGATGAAAAACTCAAACTCGCCATGGCCATTAATGTACAGGCCGCGACTGACATTATCAAACTATGCCGAAGTATGCCACAGCTGAAGGTGAGTTAAAGCAAATTATCATCACATCAAAATCTAAATTCCTAATTTACTTTCACGGGGCGCAGTTCGTGTTGACTTGTCCTGTGAATTATTTCTCACGATACAGCATTAATTACTCTCCGAGCAATTAGCATTGTACTGTCACGCATTGCGTGTGATGGCACAAGATTTCATCGACTCTCGAATTACTGGACTCAAATGAAAAGACAAATTTGCGAAAGAAGGAAAGAAGATTCAACTTATCATACCATCATATTTTTTCAAGTCGTATACACGGATTGTTTCAAACACGGATGATACTAAGTACACAACTTGCTAAGTTAACTATGGTAATTATCGCGTGTGCGAACATATGTTTATTGAGCTGGACGGAATCCAAAAACGGGTATTTCCTTTTCTTTCGCATACAATCCATCATTTCAGCTTTAAAAGCACTCTTCTTGACCATACAACGATTCATCGACAAACATACATGGATTCACCTACACCTACAACCCGCATGCAAATTCTATTCAATAATATAAGTTACAATTCTGAACACGATATTCATCCATGTCATGTACGTAGATTCCGTTAATAACTCGTGACAAGTTCCTCGTAAGTATTTACAAAAGCAATAAGAGATACGTTGTTTCTTTTTAAAAAATTCCACGCCGTCATCACCATGATACTCCTATGAGACTATTTACAGTTCATTTGAATTTCATGTACTCCGTAGTTCGTGTGATTTCTTAAAAATCCAGCACTAACTATAATTTCCTGGTCAACAAAATATGGCCGTAAGGTGATTAGGATTGAGTTTGCAGTATCCATGAAGTGACTGCATACGTTTGATGACACGTGAGACGGAACAAACAATCTTTCGAATATTTCCACATTCTCAATTTTTCAATTACTACGCATATCACGTATATCACACGATATTCAATTCTTATACGAGGGTATAATATAATACAGTAAGAATATGAAATATTCATTTCCAGTCTGTAATTCATGTATCCACCGCTTATGCCAACTCGCACTTGTGGACAATTGATGAAAAATTTTACCCATATGAAACGAAGTACAGCGAACTAATGAAGATGATAGAAAATATGCCGGAGGATACGATTACGGAATTAACTCCAAAGTAAGCAAGCCAATTAACACGATTACTCAACTTGAAAAGAGTGTAAAACGAAACGTTTTACAATTTTATAACTAATTCGGATTCCAGGATAATTGGGAAATGGACTAACACATACGTCTTCACCAAAGCCCTGGCCGAAGATATGATTCGAGAGGAGAGTAAGGACCTACCCGTGGGCATTTTCCGACCTGCCATTGGTGAGTGAGACGTCAAAGAAAAACAAATGCCAATCATTCGCGAAAACAGCATCCTAATAATCGTCGACCGTCGTCCGCCCTGAACGAAAATGGCCGCACAGTGTAATTTCGAAAGAGTTTCACGTCTCTTTTGATAAACTCGATATGTGCCTGGCGATAGCGATGTACATAGTGACCTGGTCTATCGGTATATTGACGGAAATCTTAACGGCCGCGGGTATATTTCTGCTAACTCTCCTCGGAAGAGCAATTCTGTTCGCGTGCTCATTCGTGTATACCATTTCTCATCGGGAAGCCCCGTCGGGGGTCAGAAACGGTGAATCCTTGGACTTTCCGCCACACCACGCAGTCCAAAATCCGGAGAACGAGGAGACGACCATGAGCCAAACGTCCCTGGAAACCATCAGCAGTATCGATAGCGAAAGACGCGATATATCAGCCAGATAACGAGGCTGTAAAAAGAACGCGATATTTCGAAAACGTAGAGACCCTCGAGCCAAGCACATCTCAACATCAGCCACAAACTGAAGTAATTTCAAAACGAAAAACTATTTCCGTCCATGTACCTGTCCGAGCCTTTATTGTATGCTATAGGCAAAAGTGGCATTGAAATATTTTTGACAAAGTACCGATTTAATCATGCTACTTTTACAGGCGATAGTAGAATGCTCGCAAATAAACCGTTCGAAATGTGCACATCTGTAGGATAAGTGTCAATATAGAGATACGCGCGATAATTGTAATGCAACCGTCGACGTAGATTATCAATGGTTGTATGAAAGAAATTGTGTCCAAATGCTGAAAACTATAATTGAATTTCGTTCCAGTGATATCGACTGCACGTGAACCAATCTTGGGATGGATCGACAACCTCTACGGACCGACGGGTGTGGTTGCTGGAGCAGCTTCCGGCGTTCTCAGAACTCTGCACAGCGACCCTGACATCAATGCGAATATCGTACCAGTGGATTTCACGGTGAACTCACTGATAGCCAGTGCCTGGGACGTGGCCACACAGGTTGAAAGGTATGAGGAAGCAGGACTGAATTCAGGCGGCACCGACACTGGGTGCAATTGAGAGCGTTAGCTAATTGCCGTTCATACGGTTCCTTTATTTTCTAAGGAGAGGCAAGGACATGTTGATTTACAATTACGTGTCGTCAGTCGATGCCCCGTTAACGTGGGGCGAATACTGCAAGTCGAATATGGAGTATGGAAAACTTTACCCATTGAGCAACTCCATCTGGTACCTGTCATTCACAACGAATAAACACAAATTTATTCATTTGCTGTACGTGCTGTTCCTTCATTTACTACCAGCGATGCTGGTTGATACCGTCAGCATTTGTATCGGTCAAAAACCAAGGTAAGAAAAAGCGCGAAACTCCACGTCTACCTATCTGCAGGCTGCTGCATACCTTTCCAGTATTCTCTTTACTTATTCATTCACCCCTCGTCGGTGTACCCATAATATAAAGTGTCCAAGGCCAGCGAATTTCTATACCTTCTTCAAAATGTATAATGGTGCAAGACAACGTAAGGATTTCGGTACTAAAATGCATAAATCATGAAGCGCAGTGAAGAAATGAGAACTAATACGTTCGTTGAGAGAATCCTATGCTCGGTCTTCACCGGCTAAGTAAATGTCATTTATTTTTACTATTATCAAAGCCTACGCAGCATTGATGTGAAAATACCGGAGTCGGCGCAATTCTACGCGCAATGCTTAGCAAAATTTTGTAAGCAGTCTTTTGGTTCATGCAAAAACAACACTAGGAAATATATTCCTGCGATAAGTGGTGATTCAATTACGGGAGTACATTTTTCGACGTTATTGTTGCGTAAAACAAAACTTTATTTAAATACTTGTATTCGGCATTGCGTATTTAATTGCATTGACTAGAGTATTTTTACATCAGTGAAAATAAGCGACATTGCGGTCGGTAAAGACTGACTATAGCATCCTCTTAAGGCGATGTTGTATACTCGAGTAAATTACCGTTATTGCAGATTTTCAAATTATTCTTGAAAGGAGTAATAAACTGAAGTAGATTGATTAAAATCTGCGAACCGTTGATTTTTTTTTTTTTTTTGCCATGTTACTGACAGAGAAAGCGAGTTTTTTCAAATTTTGATGGATTTCTATCGCAAGCGCTAGTTCATTGTAAATTGTTAAATGCATAACCCCTCAACGAGTGATTACGGATTCCCTTCACGCCTTTCAACCCATGATCAATGAATTTCCAGATTGTGGAAAATGTATCAAAAGATTCACAAGTTTGCTAACGTGATATCGTATTTCGCAACCCACCAATGGAAATTCACAAACGACAACGTACAAGATATGTGGAGTCGGTTGGAATCCAAAGACCAACATTTGTTCCTATTCAATATGAAGGGCTTCAACTGGGACGAGTATTTTCAATATTACATAAAGGGAACCAGAATCTACTTGTTCAAAGATGACCTAAGCACCTTAAAAGCCAGCAGAGCGAGATTGGCCAGGTGAGTAACAATTTATTTCAACAACATTATGTAAATTGAAATGTCTGGAGACATTCTAAAAGTCGATGCAGCCCCTTCAATGTTTCTTTAAAACTTCGCTATATATTCCAAGGTACAATGCGCACATTGACAATAAAACGCGTATGATGAAAGAAAAATTTTGTAATGAAATAATTGACTGTCCTTACACCGTGCATATGCATAATAACCGTCGTATAAATATTTATAACGCTACATCACATATTTGTCATCCGCACGTGAAACTTGTCTGGCGGTTTCTCAATCTTCAGCCACTGCAAACATCCACGCATTTCTTTAAAACTTCAGTCAAGCCGCTCGAAACTTCGACATTCATTTATTTGCGTATGTATTTATCTTGTCAAACTTTTCTTCTCCTCCTCCTTTCGTGACTCATAGAAAAATTTCATCACATTTTCATCGCTACGTGTAACAATCGTTCGGCACATAAAATTAATAATCAATTTGCATACGTTTATATTTACAGATTTTACTACATGCATCAAGCCACTAAAGGTTTGGTATACCTTCTCATGTTATGGATCGTATGGACCTTATTCTCCAGAATAGTTTATTAAGGAATCGACACGAGTCAGTGAGATTAAAAAATCTCGAGCATTATTGATAATAAAAGCCATTCATGTGTTGCGATTCATTTATCATAATATACCGATCAATTTCACAACATGCTAAGTTTTCGTTCAAGAGGATTTACAGTTTAGAAGCGAATGGTTTATGCTTACATAGGTATATAGTATTAGCAGAGAACGTCTTGATTTGTTCGAACTTGGCCGTCGTAAATTGATGATAAAAGTAGCATCACAAGTGGGTTCACAAATGTTACCAATCGATACCTATTGCATATTGCTCGAATATAGATTCCGTCGAATAAGTTCAGTTCTTAAATGAACCGACTTAATGTAATAAGTTGTGTAAATACTGATGATAGTTTTCATATCAATTATTATTATTGTTATTATTTTAAGTAGTAGTGTCGTTACCATTACCGTTATCGTTAATACATCGTGTATCATCAATTTATTCATTATTATTATTATTTTTTTTTTTTTTTTATTATTATCACGAATGCCTGAAGTATATCTTAAACTTATGATAATTGTGTACTTAACCAATTTTTAAGTGTGATTGAACTGTGTAAAAATATGGTTTTTCGTGATAACTTTAGGTTTACTTTAGTGCTGTGACTATAACGGGAGTTATGTTTTATTCACATGTCACTCAATTTTACTGGAAATTTCGAGCGATTCATAATATGTGGTAAAACTAAATTCCGTCGCCACAACTCTCGAAGTCTCAGCTACTATACCGTAACTTCGGGCATTGCACCACCATTGCGAATATAAACTATATACTCTCTCTCACGTATATGTTTGTGTACACTGTATTATATTTAAATTTTACATAATGATACATCGCCATACTGCCTCTTAACGCTATTATTATACAAACAGATTCGAATTCTTCGTCATGCTGCATTATTCTTTGCTAGGCGTTTAATCTGTGTAAATAATCTTCCTTACAACGTGTAATTTATCAATATTGGTTACACCCATAGTACCGTATAGATGATAGACTTGTTATCAATTTAATCTTCTTAGACCTGTTTTTATGAAATTTGTATTCTTTGGCGGAAATGGCGAATCGGAGAACGTATAAGTATGAGTAAATTCTTCTCTTTTGGTGTATCTGATTTCGACAACCGAGCTCCTTGCAGAAATTGAAATGGAGATTCTCAAGGGCTCGGCGAACTTCGCCTGCCAGGAAGATACATATCAGTTTGTGTAATTAGATCCAGGTAACCGATATCGGGATCTAAATTTGAAGTGGTCGACAATTCTGCAAGCCCTTGATTTATCTTCACGATTCCTTACCGGCGGAATAACAGAGTGAAAAAATTCCGAGTCCTTGTAATCGAATCAGTCTCCCATATGAACATTCGAGTATAATACGTGGCAGCGTATATTTATTTTTAAATCCAATTACCTCCATAAACCGTAGACACATTCACCTGCGACCCCCGTAAACGTCCATACTACACGTCTAACAGCCAAATAATTTTATTGTGTATACACACACACGTACTATACACGCGCAGCCATAACTATGAACTATGTAAATATTGTACGATCTAGCTCAAGCGAGTGAAACTCTTTTTAATCATTTGTAGTCAATTTTAATTTCAACATCTCTCCGTGTCCATCGCGCATTCAACGTTGTATCGTCAGTAACTAATTGTGCATGAAAACTGTACCATTTGCCTATTGCGATAATACATCGACAACGTGCATTTTCGGAGAGAATTTATATTATACATTATATTAAGCCGATTTCACTCTCCGTGGTGCGAACCATTATTTAATACTAATTATTTTCGCATATTTTTTGCGCTGGTATTGTCAGTAAATATATATATATATATATGTATGTATATGTATATATGATACATACATAACTATACATATCTATAGGCGATAAGAAATTCAATTAAGATTCGAATATACGCTTGAAAAAATAATTATAAAATTAAGGAACATAAATTTTAAACGAAATAAACCAAGTCCAATAAATGTTTGTAAATATGAAATGCACTTTGTAATCGGTACTCCTCAATTTTACATATTAGGTTGTAATCGAAATATATGTGTTACAAACATCAAATACCGTGTATTCCGAATCTATCAAGTTTATGAACTTATGCAATTAAACGTAAAGTCATCTTAACGAGAAATGTTTTTATCACGCCGGAGATGAAAAGTTGAGTTTTCTCCAGATCGTGACGTTTTAAGGTCTAGAGAATGACTTCCGACCATTTTCGGATGGACGTCTTTGTACGTGTGTATGTGTGTGTGTGATATGAAAAATGTATGATGAAATCAACGTTGTAATAAATCTCGGAATATCGAGATCCTTCAAGCTCCCCAATTTTAAGATTCTATGTGCATTCTGAAGTATTCTTGAATACACAATGTCGAAAAATGAAAATTTTCATAAAAATGTGTAAGCGCAGCCACGAACCTCGTTTTTCGACGTTATCTGATCCGTTTTTGACGCTATGGAATTCGGATTCTGGCAAATTTTAGCACATGTTTGGCATATTCTAACTGCACAATCATCAGTTTCTGCAAATATGAAAATGGCCATGCAACCGTAAGAAAACTGACTGTTGCTAATTTAATAAAATGAATTGTTGTGAATTGACTGAATTATTAACGATTAACTGAACTAACGAGAATTGTTTAGAATCAATTAAATTACTTCGCATTAATTGGAGTGACTTTAAACCTGTGCCCGGATTAACAAAAGAATTTGAGGTTCAATTAATATCTGGAAACCCTACAAAGTCTTGATGAATCTCCACTCAATATATAATAGGTATCTATATATTTTTTTCGTAAAATGGATCACTTGTACTGCTGTTCGACAGTGAAATGTTACAGTTTTGTTCCTAAAAAAATGATCGTTTCTTTGATCATATATACCGTAACTAATTTAAGTTATTAAAGTCTAAACAAGCTGAGTCATTATATTTGTACTTTCATATCGATTTTTGTCGGCATTATATTATCTTTACTCAGTTTGGGATGCAAATATTAGAAAAAAAATTGATTTGATAAAACAGTAATGATGTCAAATTAAAAATAAATCGAAAAAATTAATTAGTATTAATAAAATTAGTTTGCGTTGAATGAAAAAATTTGAAGTAACATAAAGTATGAAATATGAATTGACACGACCGAATATTACTTGAATGATAGTGAATTATTGTGAAAAATGAATTGAATCAAATGAATTGAGTATAATTGGATTGAGTTACGAAATTATTTTAAATTTAAAATATTAATTCAGTCAGAACAAATTAATTTGAATTAAAGGGTTTTTCTTCTCAAGTACTCGGTTATCCATTACTTTCAGATTGTACATATTTAATATCGTGGAAATAACTGCATAAAGCTTTTCGAAGAGTGATTTATTCTCATCCATTTCGTATATTTAGATGTAAAAATACGTTGCAATCTTTTACACGACAAAATTTCTTAAATACAATATTAAGTCAATATATATTAATATCGATGGTTAATCGGCGTTTAACGACGCCAAGTTTGGACGGAATTGTTTAGCATTCAAAATTAGATCCTACAAGATATTCAGATCTATAAATGTAATAATTACGCGGTCAACGCTGAAATCGAGTGTATAAGATCGTTATTCAGTTAAATATCAGTTACCTTAAGGCAGGTCAACCTGTGTAAATATCAATTAGTTTCTTACATAATGTAGATACAAAAAATATAAAATGCGAGAATAAGTGTAGATGAAAGTAAAAATGCAACAGTTGTTTAACGATCCATTTAAAAACCGAGTATACAGTTTTCAAATGTTGAAAGAAAAATAAATTCTAACTCAAGCTCAGAAGCTTATAATTCAAGACGGTATATGCAAGTATTTCATGCTCGACTCGTGAATAAATGTATATTCTATATGTATTGCATACATATGTAATCAAATAGTAAATGTATATCAATAGCAATTGGTATGTAAAATTGTTAAAATTTTTCAAACACTAACATTCTAAGAACTCCTAACTCTGAATATAATTAAATCTAGCTTATCATTATATTTTGGACGGATAAAATTCAGGTTGATATGATCAATCACTAAATTGTTTGTACAGCTCCATGAGAAATAAATTCGAAAAAAGTGAATACTAATTTAAAATTATAAGCATTTTCAGCATGCAGTTCTGAAGTGATGATCAACTGCACGCACGATTGCAAACGTCACAGTAATAGTGATCAATTATATTTCAAACAGTTAATTATGACATGATGAAATAATATTAAGGCACAGAAATATAGTATTTCTCTGTTTGGAAAAAATTTTCATGACGTTCTTACAGAATGCCAACCTGTGCCTGATAAATAAATTTAAAAAATGGTCCTATTCAATAACAGGGTTGTTACGAATTCTTCGCTGACAACTTCAAGTCCTTTCTAACAGTACTGTGAAGGAACAGGAAGACATTTGTAATTGAAAGTGAAAAAGAGAAACCCAATAAAATAGCTATCAGATTTTTGTCTTGGCGAGGATGGATCTGGACTAGCGGTTCCTTCTCTACAATGAACATAGGCTAATGATTTGCTTATATGATAACAAAAAAATATTCAGACATTTTCAGGTTTCCAAGTTTTGCGTATTGCGTAACACCCCTGAATAGTATGTGCAAAGAAGCATATATCATTCCAAACAAATACGGCAAATTATATCAATTCACGGGCATTGTTGACACAGTACTGTGTGGAGTCGTAGGTCTAGAACCTGCTATAGAGTGAGTTGTCGACGCATTAAGTGACTGCATGGTTCCCATCTGGAAAGAAATAGATTATGGGTGGTGAAATAAAATTTACGGATGAGCATTGTTTCGGAAACCGCGAATACGATAGTACTTGACAAGGTTAACCTAGATATTCACATGCGGGAATGCAGAAATTGTGCAAATTTTTGTCTCTGTTTCTTTCAATAATTAAAAAGAAACACAATATGTTGAAGAATTGTTGCTTCGTTATTCGTTACTTTCAACTGACGATAAAAAATAAACATGTCCACTAAGTGACTGTGAGTAAACAAGACAAACCTCGACAAATTTTCCACAGAAAGATAAAATTCATAATCATGGATTTCAACATGTTCACAGTTCCTCCATTACTATCAAGATTATTGTACTCCCTACTGATATATGGAAAACGATTGTCCCAAGTAGAATGTGCAATCAATTAAATAAAAATTGTATTTTACCCTTAAATGTGCCAAGTCTTCAAGTTTTGTCAAATCGCTGAGTTCGATATACAACGAATAAACGAGTAGCCAGCCATAAATGGATAAACAGCTGAAAACGATCCACAGGAGGCACATCATGATATTGTAGGCAAATATCATATCATTAACGATACTGAAGAATATGAATGCGAACAATCTGAAGATGGTGAAAACGGCAAAAACGTAGACCCACGGGAGCATTTTCTTCTCATACTCCTTGGTCAGTGCTATCAGTAGCATTATCGACGTTACAAAAACGGCCATTCCGCCAATCATTGAAAAGAGAGCGAATACAATAAGAGCGTTGCGAACTGTAACGAGATCAAAGCGTCAATTGTTGACATCAATGATAATGATGAAAACTTAGGTTTTGTGAAGTATATTTTTACCATGCTGATTTCCAACGTAGACAAATTGGTACGATATTACATAATATCCGTAATGAGTCGACCCAGGAGCAGCTTGAGACAGGCAATAGATATCAAATACCGCCGAGCATACGGTGAAAATTCCCAAACACTAGAATATTGAAAATCCATTACCGACATATACTGTATACTACACGTGTGCCTCCCCAATGTTTAAAATGAATACAAGTAGTGGTAAATTCAGTATTACCGAGTTTATGAAAATGAACTCGATTTATTGGAAAACTTATATTTGTAACGTACCACACCATATATTGCAGTCATCATAGCACCTCGTTGAATATCAAGTACGATTGCATTCGTTATAATTGGCTTCTGATACCAAGGTATTTTCACACTTCGCACAGATCTAGATGATTTGAGATTCGCGCTACTGCGAGTTGTCACGTGCGAATATATCGATGGTGTGCCCATGCTCGGTGATTTCTTTCCATAATTCATTTTGAAACTTCATTCAAAAAGAACAAAAACGAGTAACATCATTGATAACGGAATATAATAAATTAATTTAAAAGCACTACCAGCATAGAATCCACAAGAAATTCCTCGTTCTAATTGTGTAAATTCAAGCAATCGATATCAATTCACATCAGAAATCAATTCACTATTGAACAATTTGAAGTATTCGTGATAAATAAGTTGATATGGCGATAGAAGATGAAGGTACGATTAAGCTGAATGTAATTTGAATTTTTGTAACTAGTGAGATCATCATGTACACGACAATTACTGGCATAAATGATTCTGACAAAGTTCACATGTCTACGCGAACTATAACTACAAGCCATCTCCTCACTCCTGTCAAATCTTGAATGGGGGATAAATTTGCAGTGAAAATTGATGGATCATAAAAATATGGATTGACCATCTCGCAGCTCACGGCACGCCCAAATTGCAGTTGCACGACGGCGCTAAGTTGAAACAATAATAAACAACAGACTATAAAACCTGCACGACGGTTTTTCGACAAGTTGAACTGTTGGTTATTTCTTAATGCCATTTTATAAACCACTCACCTATATTATACGCTCGCACGTGTATGAAAATACTTGATTTTGTCAAATCAATGAGGATTTACTATTATTCATCCAGTAACGAAAAGCGTCGAGACACACCTTGTTGTGCCGTCGTTGTAACGTGCGTTGCCAACTGCCATCTACATTTGGGTTATATACTATCGAGGTTTTACGGTTATTCAAGTTCGCCGATGACTATCACACGGAAATTGAAAATATGAATACTTATATCGCATTCGAATGTTGAGAAAACTTCTGCATAGACACTGCTGTATTTTTTATAGTTGATATTATGCACGTATATGAGTAATTTATTTCCGTTGCATTCCCTAATCCGAAGAGGCATTATTTTCTTCCAAAGGCATGTGTTCTGAAATGCACACCGGCAGCGAAAGATTAACCAATCGTTTTACGTATTATCAACCAAGCAACTGACTACTACGGTAAAACAAGTTCTTCATAACCAACAACTGTCGCGTACAAAAAGTTGGTAACATACCGTCGTCATAATGCAATTGAAAAGTTGAGAAAATCCCGTTCAAGAAATATCCGTGAGTGGTTGAAGAATTCATATTTCGCCTGACGTCGCATGGTACGACAATGCTCTAAACATTTGATCGCGTTACGCGTAGCCCGCGTAGCTTACGTGATGTTTTCACCCGGCCGTTTAGACCATAGAGATACATTAAATAGAGCGTGAGCCACGGCCTAAGCGTCCTGTGAACGGATTTGAATGGGTTCTCTAAACGACAGAAGATAATAATTCGCCTGCCCTCTCTGTCGCGCTACCCATGGGGAGGTGGCACGGTAAGGGGTAGAACAGCTAGACCATAGACTTATAACGATAGACTGAGCGCCTCTATAAGACGCACTGAAGCTTACATATAAACTACAGAGATATGCCGGGAGTACACTCTCTCTTTTCAATCGGTTTCATAGCGGGAGACAAGGGCGCAGTGGAAGTGGAACAGCTATAGATATACGCGCATAATTTCGCCTCATTCTCCTCTACCGCCTCGATCCCCGCCTCAAATATCATCAGAGAGAGAAGGAGTACTCCCGGCATATTTCTGTCCTTTAAATGTTTGCTTCAAGCGGCTCATAAGAGCGCTCAGTCTATCTTATAAGTCTATGAGCTAGACAGGCGCGTGTGTAGACAGCTACCCCCACTCCATGGGAAGAGCAACATAGAAGTAGAGAGAATTACTTACCAACGTCTTACAGCGATTCGTGATTTCGATCTTGGTTTAGGTATTGATTGTTTTACATATTCACCAGGTTCTCCATTTTGTTAATTATCTCATACATCATAAGAAAAATAATCCGTACACGAACATCCAAAGTCAATCGCTGTTCGCCTACAGAATGAAAACAATCACCCTTCATCCATAATTAAAACAAACATCTTTCATCCATAATTAAAACAGTCATCTTTCATCGATCATTATTAGTCAGCGAGTCATATGAACTGAAAAATTTCGAACAAACGGCGAATATACGCGAGTACAAACTGACTGGGAAAAACAATTTACCATAATGAACACGTGAAAAGAAGTCATCTGCAATTTTTCGAAGAACGTAAGATCGATCTTGCTAGTATTCTCCGTGGAGTAGGCCTACTGGGGATACCACGTAAAAAAAAACGCGCCGGGTGCTCTAACGCCTGCGGTGGTGTGGAAACGAGCATAAGTGAACTTATGTTCACTAGTCAAATACTAACACATTGTAGTTTTTCAGATGATAATATTATTCTTACGTAAAATTAACTCATTATCAATAAAAGTCATGCTTTGATAATATGTAACGCATGTGGAATCGTAATACCTTTGGATTTCTCTAAGTTTAATCCGAGTGGATTCCACGTAAATACATTTTCCTTTTTGAAAAATTTCATTTCTTAATTAAAGTCAACAAGGTATCTTTGGCAATTTGGAGTTTGGCAATTCCAACATCTTTCTCCCCCGCTTGACCTTTCGCAGTCGACACAAGTTGTTAGAATAAAACACGATATTTGCATACCAAATGAGGAAATCTCCCGTAACAAATGATAAAGAACAAAAAAACCGAAGCTTATTCAAAACCGGCTACTAAAAATGACAGAAAGAACGATATTCAAATTTTGTACGTTCGAGATACGGTTGGTCCATCTAAAAGACCCATTGTACAAGATGGAATACAGTAAGAAAATCCTAACAATCAACACGGGCACTGCCATAAATGTATAATATATGAAGTGGACAGATATGAGTAATTATAATCTGGGCCACTTGATAATAAATTTTTGAACAATCTTGTGTTTGGAGGTCAGCGGACAGAGTCGCAATCTAACCAGGCAATATGAGTAGAAGTTAAAAAAAAACTTGATCATCTTTAAATTTTTTTAAAATTACTTTTGTGATAATAGTTTCCTGCTATACATTTACGATGAAGCTACTCAACTGGTATAGTTAACAAATTGCAATCTAAAATTTCCAAATTATAAATCGAGTAACGATAAGTTTATCACGTTCATCGCACTAATGTTTGAATATGGTCAGGTCTTCATTATTGTACCGTTAACCATAAAACTTTTGTCAGATGTAACCATAAATTCATAGTTCGGAACAACATAATGCAATAAGTTCTATTAACTATAAATTCGTATTGTCCCCTGAGCACACTATTTTTTATGGTAAAGACAACCACAATTTTCTCTGAGTGTGAATTCAAACCACTCTGGTGGATAGGGAGGAAGAATTTTACGGTATTGTTTTATATTCTTGATTTCCGTTTTCATTTATTTGTAGGAAGTATTTCGGCAGACTTCGATGGAAAATTCTGATGTGAATACCAATACAAAATGGAGTAGCTGCAGCTCATTCACGGTTAATAACTATAATGTTGATAAGAGTATTTTATTTTTCATTAAAAGCTACAATCACAGACTAATCACTTCTATCAAGAAAATTGTTAAATTTTATATTGCTTCCGATTATTTAACCCCTTGATTAAGATGATAATTCGAGAAATTTATAGCAAAGCTCGTACACTGGATTGCCTGCTGCGATTGAGAGGAGGAGGCGTATTCAAAATTTGATGGTACATGACTCTACACGAGGTAGGAGTCGTGGGTCAAACTTAAAAGTGAATTATTGGCTTTTTATTATAGCGGTATGACAAAGGCTCGCAACGCTGTAGGCGATGTCGCCTCTATAAAAATTTTCGCCATCCGATTAGACGTGAAATCACGGGCAAAGATTGCGACATTTTGATGCGTAAAACTTGAAACTTACCGATTATCCTATGTTTCCATAATGTAGAGTCAACCGGCTCAGCTCTTCTGGTCGACGCTAAAACACAGGCTTTGTCGACGATGACGTTTGACGTCGTAAAACCGATAGTTTTCCACACTTAAGCACGCACATGGCTGTTGTAAATGAGAAATAACGATCACATGCAGTATCGACGGGGTTGTATTTGTTATTTCTATTGCACAATTCGCACGAAATTCATACGAGGAGCGAATTCACAAGCAATCTGTTAAGAACATGGTCAAGGGCAATATGAAGACACTTATTTGAACATTGTATGGTCAATAGCGTAGTGTTGTTGTAGCGATCGCATAGCAGTTCTCATGCCCAAAACACTAACGACAAAATAAAAATTACACGTTCTAAAGTAAACAACGCACTCGACACATGGTTTCTCTACGAACATACTGAAAATATTTACCACTTTAGTCTTCAGTGTTAGTCTTTAACGGCGAATCGCGATTGTCATTTGTTGAGCGTTGAACGAAATCGGTCGTAGACAAAGCCCGTGAAAACGAAACTCTGCGCGTCTTTGAACTGTTAATTTAACGATCATTTACCAATGCCAGTCCTGCAGATCGAGTTAATTACGAAAAAGTTGTTAAAATAAGCACAAAACCGTACGAATTCGGAACGCAGGTCCCGACTTTCATTCGAACTTGTCAGCGTCCCGGACTTCAGTACCCTGAAGATAGCGATACAGCAGCGCCGCCTACAATTAGGCGGCAAAACAAAAGCCGATCACGTCAATTATAAGAGAATTTGAAAATATAGGAAGCCGCATGCAGGCAGTGCTGAGCAGAGGATTGTATTTTACACGCTTAGCTACGATTTCCAAGTCGTTTAGAATACTCTTCATGTTTGATATACTGTTTTATTGTCAGTCGTGCTTCATCGAGAAATGTCGTAACGTGCATTAGTCGATTAGTGGTATTATCCACTGTCAGTAAATAGAGTAAGTATATAGATCAGCTATCGACGTACGTTTCATATCGAGAATCAGTTATCAAAATCGATTTTGTTACAAAGGACACTAATTGTGTATGTATACTCATTATACATAGTCCAGTGTAGATTTACCATCAACAGGGAGAAAATTAGTGAGAATACCGAACTTCGCCGGCATAGTGGGTCTTATTTAGAAGTTGATCACACTCTTTTTGTAAGCTGCGACAACGGCTGAGAATAGGAATTTGGAGTCCTCCCTATGGTTACAAATCTTTAAACAGCGTTACATGGTGTAGTGTGGACCACTGATATATATATACACTGGATTGGATATTACCGTATACTCTACGTGTAAGCTCGTGCGTCCAATTGAACAATTGAATTTCCGCCATCTTGTACAGAAAGTTGTCACAAAATGCGCGCTAGATTTGAACTGCGTAATATATGCTATTTAGATCTAACGATATATTCGTCACACAAAAAAGTTTTTGACGAGTAAAATAATGTTTGACACATTAAATGAAGAACAAATCATTTTTTCGAAAGTATATTATTATTTACAATTATATGGTGTAAAAGATCATTAAATAATATGACGAAAAACTTGTATTTAAGCGTGATTTTTCTTTATGTTCAAAAGAAGTCCTCAATTCTAAGAAGTTTCCGTCCATTATCCTTCATCCTATGGTGGGCTGAATTCCATACGGATTATTCAAAAATTTGTATAACACTAATTCAACCGTTAGGGAATCCATTTACCATCCATTGATCATCAAAGTGGAGCTTAAGACATGTAAAAAAAAGTTTTGAATTAAATTATATCGAATTGGGTGAGTAAAAACTTTATTCAAAAATATGGAGAATAAAACATTCCTTGCAAACGTTAAGGCATTTTTATAGAGTTGCGTGCGATAAACCACAACCGTAATATAATTAGTAGTATCAATCCACATTCCATTCACATGAAGAAAAAGTTACAAGCACAATCAAAAGAAAATAAAAAAGATGTACATACCTGAGCATGCAAATCAGGTACAAATGTGTAGGTGATCATGTAATTTGGTTAAATTCACTGTGGTGGGCCGATCGGATTCATCCTGAAATTCGGTCTGCTGCAAGTTTTCACCTACAGATAAGTTACTAATAAATAACGACAATGGAAATACACAGAAATGTGTCACACACGATTTTTCTGTAACAGAGCACTTTATAATCTGTAGGTAATTAACCGCTTCGACGGCATTGACGCAATTATTCAGCGTTGTATACTCACTTGTGAAATGATCGCCCACTATATTTTGATTGCTTTGTTTTGCAAAAAACGCAGGTACTCATTGTTACCTCAATAATTGTTACTGTAATTTTCCATCGCAATCGATTATATACACATACATATATCACACACATATATATATATATATATATATATATCTGAAGTGACAAGAATCTGTACAAAATGGCTACGTTCAATTGGCGTGACGGCACCACGCTTAATCCAATCCAGTGTATATATATATCAGTGGTGTGGACTGTGGAAACAAGAAGTGGCATTGTTCGGGAACTGAATTTTTGTGGTAAACTCTTTGTTTACATTTTGTAAATATAAAGCGAAAAATCAAATAAAATGCCTTCGGACCAAATACAGTATTCTGAAAAGTACAATGATGATAAATACGAGTACAGGTTAGTTATTCCAACTCACACAAACTGCGTCTGTTGATTTCTACCGACGGCTACATAACCTTTTATATCTATATTTTTATTGTTTTATTCCAGAATTATGTCCTTTAACGTTGGCTATCGTAATTTTTGTATTTGAGATAACGTGCTTTTGACTAGTAAATGATTAACCCAAAACTATTCTACCGCTACACCAAATGAAATATCAATTACACGCGTATCTACTAACTCTCAGCTAATAACGTAGTTAAATTTCCACATCATATACCAAATTTCTTTAACAGGCACGTCATCTTACCAGCAGACTTGGCACGTCACGTACCCAAGTCACATCTTATGACTGAAACGGAATGGCGAAACTTGGGAGTACAGCAAAGCCCTGGGTGGGTTCACTACATGATGCACACTCCAGGTACGATGTACCGAAAGCATTTCTACTCAGCATGAGAATAATTATATTTTCTTAAGTCTTTGATGTTTTTCTCAATAAGTGATATAAGTTGTTCTCAGTCAAAGTTTGTGATATTTTCAGAACCCCATGTTTTGCTCTTTCGAAGACCAAGGGTAGATGTGATACTCAGCATACGAAATGCTCCTATTCAGCAGCAGACAATTACTGTTTGATTAAGTACTAGACACGAATTGGTCCATTATAAGCTTTTGTAATACCATGTCATCTGAGTTGTGCTAACATTCTTTAACTGAAAACGTAAAATAACAAGTGTTCATTACTATTGTACAAGTTTAATCTTAGTATTAAATGTAAGTTGATTTGTTCATTACCCTTACTTATTTATGGAATTCAACATTTATCGTTAACCATTTATATATTTGTATGAAGCTCTGTTTCACTTGAAATTGTCAATAAATATCCTATACCGAAGTAACATCTAACTGAAAAATAGCAAGATGACGAAACGACAATTATTCCGTCATGTATTAATTACTTGAGTCGTCCTTGAATGTAATAAAAGTGGATATTTAAAAAAAATTGTACTTTTTCTTCGTTAAAATTTAATATGTGCTTTGTAAATTGTTAGCAATTGGTGTTATATCAATAAGAATACACGGTTTTATTGGCTTTTGATACTAAATTTTCTTTTACTTATTACATATTGCTTAAAGAACGATACCAAAATTAAACTAGCACATCAGATAAATATATTACACATAAGGTTTTACAAGTTTGTAAAAGGTTCTCCGATATCCTAGCAAAATATTCTTATAACTAAGATGATAGTCAAATGTGCAGTCAAAGACCTGTTGACAAAATACGATATAATCATGCAATCGAACAAAAACTTTGTTTAACCAACATATACAAATGTCTCTTGCTGAAAACAGTAAGAGACCCAATCATTCAGTGCACTTTGGCGACACTCTTTTCAACGAAAATTTCTGGATACTTTTTTTTTTAACATCTCACCATTGTCCGAGTTATATGTGAGCTTAAATTATCGCCTCATTTCAAATAAACCCGTAATTGTTACCTACATACAATCACTACATGAAATGTAGTCACTGGAATAATTAGAAAATATAACACTCGAAACGTACTTTCTTTCCTGCTTCAACATTAATCCAGAATTCAATAGGTCATTTTCTTAGAATCGCATCATTACACACAATGCGAACAGGCACCGTGATATCTTCAATACCCGATTTATTCCAGGGCGTGTAATATCTTTTTCAATTGTAATCTATGTTGATGTTTCTTAAAAAAAAAAAAAAAAAAAAAAAGAATATTAAAATTAAGGCTCAATATTTTTTTATCGATTTCCGGATCAGAGCCAACCTCTGCTTATGAGCTTCGGTGACTGTAGCGCGTTTGTATGGACGAACTTCATCGGTACCAAAACCAGGAATCCACATGCTCCAGTTCCGTTCTAAAATATAAATTGAAAATGTATCAGTAATCCCATTACCTTACTACATCGAAATATAACGTTCAAATGAGTAAACATTATTAATTCACCTAGATGCAGCTGGACATCTTTTACTTCAACAGTATTGGCATGGCGATGTTTAGCTAAAAGACAAGCAGCGTTTACAGTTGTTTCGACAAAGTCGTCAGCTAACTGTAATAGCATTTCTTCCACTTCCTCATCCAATTGCTCAGTTGGATCAACTTCCCTTACTAAATCTTGTAACCGTGTTTTCGTAAGGAACTGCAACACATAATAGGCGAATAAATAATGCGGATGAAGTCAGTAGCATTGCAGTAATGATGCATATTTAGGAGAAATCGTTACTTCGCATATTTAAGATTGTTTGTAATTTAATAAACCATGATAAACAAAAAATACTCATATAAAATATTTTGAAAAGATAACTCCTTGAAGGACATTCAGAAATTGTACAATAACGTTTTTTCCCCTGAAGGTTTGTTATGTTGACGTTACTAACTTCAGCCTCGTAATAAATAAATAAATAAATATATATATATACAGGGTGTCCCAATTGAGAAGACGCATTACGTTTCCAGCCAACCTAATGGTTCAATTGGAAAATGTGTCCTACAAAAGTTTTATGGCTTAGAGGGGGACACATGAAGAATTTTTTTTCTGCGATCCAGCATCGTAACTGGTGATACTGTAGAGGATGGACCAGTTTTTTGAAATGAAATCATATATTTTTATTTCAATTAAGATATTCCTTATTCGAAAATGTACAACTTTTTCAGGAATTTTTTACTCATAATATGAATAGTTCGTGAGATACAACGAAAAATCAAATTCTGCAGTGTGGAACACACACGGGGCGCGGAAGACTGAATCTCCTCGTGTATTGCATGCAGAAATGCAGATGCAGAAATATATATATATATATACACATATGCAGAAATGCAGAGGCAGAAATTTTAATTAGTAGCCGCAAAAGAGATGACTCTCAATAAGACGAGACATTCTTATTAGTTTGTACGGGTTCAAAGAGGCATCACATGGCATGCGAGCGGCAGGTTCAACTATATGTCAAGTTACATGGTCAAATTTTTGAAAACTTTTCACTATTCAGTGTTTTGAGAACAAATGTAATTTCGGTTGTGGAGAGAGAAATGAGCAACATGTATGACACAAGAAAATTTGCGTTTCATCATTTAATGTATGATCTGCCAAGCATGAATGACATATTGATTCGCATAATAAAGTACGGTTGCAATGAGATATTTCAAGATCGAAGCTGTCCGTGCAATCAAATAAAATCTGAAAATCCTATCTTTGTATGGTTGCTAAAGTAAATACATTACTTGGATGATGCCAGACACTTTGAATCCTTAGTTAGAAATATTGGTATCGATATTTACTTATATCAAACTAAAAACAAACCTGTGGAAACTCCGAAGTCGAACTGCTGTGGGATAGCTGGGCCGGTGGACCTTTAGCTGATTGAGGTACGTATTGTGATTGCTGCGACTGTGTTTGGGGCTGAGGTACTTGAACGGTACTCCCACTTTGCAATGTTGTTGTAACCGAGGGTGTTGAATTGCTAGGACCTACTGACTGCAGATTGCCAAGTCCAGGATTAACATCTGACGCAGTTGTTCCTGGCTGTATCACAGGATTTTGTTGCGCCATTTCTGTAACAAATATCAATGTTCAATGAAGTTTCATAGGTATTGTAATTGTGATACAACAGCAATCAAGGGATACGTTTAAAATAAAGAAAGTACGCGAATATGGATTCGATTGAAGTTACATCAGAAATATCCTTGGGCTTGATAAATTGATAGATAGATAATACTGACCACAATTTTCGTTAAAAAAAAGTATAGTTCTTATTGATGTTGAACATCAATGGTAATAGTAAATTAGTGAATGTGCTATCCTAGCAATGAATGGTGATAGATTTAGAAGCAAAAAATTTTAACTCGATAGTTGTTTAGAAACTTAAGTGTATCAAATTATTAATATAATAGAAAAACTCTAAATTTTTATTGCTGTGTGCTATCATGAAAGATTGGATAACCTACAAAACTGATTTCCGTGTAGAAAGATTCAGATACAAGGACGGACACGTAACAGTTGCATGAATACGTACCAATTTCAATTATTAGTCTAGATTAACTACAGGTTACGAAAATAATTCTCACAGAAGTCGAAATTTTAGAAATGATCCAAAACCTCAATTCGGAAAGAAAACAATTACTACGTTGTCCAAAATAAGAAGTAGCGTCTAATAAGTTTTCATTTTCTTTGAGAAACCATTGCAACAATGTTATTTGTATTAATACTGTGAAATAACATGGGTAATGTGTATTCTGCACTATTTTTGAGGCATATACAATGTCTCAGGTCTCATCATGTCTCATCGCTAAACGGATGTATAAGACCAGTCAAAGGCTAGTCAAAGGTTGCATGAACGTAGCCGTTTTCGCATCGCGTATATGTAAAACTCGTGGTCAAACTGTAACGTAGTAGGCACGTTTAATGAACGTCATATATCACGTTGAGATAGCTCGCGTGTCAGTTGCATGCGGTTGCATCATTACACGTGTGCATACCATCTGGTAGGAATAGCCGCATTATACCGGTCGTGATAGATTCGAAGAAATTTCGGAGTACGCGACGGTAAAGGAAATACTTAATTTCCCCGGATACGAAGAGGTATAAAATGGTTCTGGACCTTGATCTTTTTAGAACAGACAAGGGATTCGATCCCGAAAAAATTCGGGAGAATCAGAGGAAGCGATTCAAAGATGTCGGGCTGGTTGACACAGTTGTCGAAAGAGACACGTTTTGGCGACAGTTGCGGCACAGAGCCGATAATTTGAATAAATTGAAAAATGTATGCAGCAAAGAAATCGGCGAAAAAATGAAGAAAAAAGAGCCAGCTGGCGGAGATGAACCAGTGCCTAATGACCTAGCTGAGAATTTGGATAACGTAACCTCGGATAACCTCAAAAAACTAAACGTCAATCAGATAAAGAAAATTCGCGCGCTGATCGAAGAGGCGATTCAGCAGAATGCTCAGGACCTTATAAAAGCTGAGACTGAGCGTAGAACCGCGCTGCGTGAAGTTGGCAACCACCTCCATGCGTCTGTTCCAGTTAGCAATGACGAGGATGAGAATAAAGTTGAAAGAACATTTGGCGATTGTACACAGCGCAAAAAGTATTCCCATGTTGATCTAATACACATGATCGACGGTATGGATGGAGATCGCGGCAGCGCCGTCTCTGGTGGTCGAGGATACTTCCTTGTCGGGCCAGCAGTTTTTTTGGAACATGCGCTGATCCAATTTGCACTGAGGAAACTTTTCGACAAGGGCTACAAGCCATTGTACACTCCGTTTTTCATGAGAAAAGACGTGATGCAAGAAGTGGCCCAGCTTTCTCAATTTGATGACGAGCTTTACAAAGTTGTCGGAAAGGAAAGTGAACGTGGAGAGGATAAGGAAATTGAGGAAAAATACCTGATAGCCACTTCCGAACAACCTATCGCCGCTTTCCACAGAGATGAGTGGATTGCAGAAGCCAGTCTTCCGATAAAATATGCAGGTCTCTCCACCTGCTTCAGGCAAGAGGTCGGGTCCCATGGTCGAGACACTAGGGGTATATTTAGGGTACATCAGTTTGAAAAAGTTGAACAATTTTGTCTCACCTCGCCACATGACAACAAGTCTTGGGAGATGATGGAAGAAATGATAGAAAACGCTGAGTCGTTTTACCAGGAGCTCAACATTCCGTATCGGGTAGTAAACATTGTATCTGGGGCACTAAATCACGCGGCTTCTAAAAAGCTGGACTTGGAGGCGTGGTTCCCTGGTTCTGGAGCTTTTAGAGAGTTAGTCTCTTGCAGCAACTGTCTCGATTATCAAGCTAGACGACTTCTCGTTCGTTATGGACAAACAAAAAAAATGAATGCCACTATGGACTACGTTCACATGCTGAATGCCACAATGTGTGCAGCTACAAGAGTTATTTGTGCTGTATTAGAAGTAAATCAAACTGAAACTGGGATTTTAGTACCTGATGCTATCAAGCAATTTATGCCTGCTAAGTATCAGAATGAAATTCCGTTTGTAAAACCAGCCCCTATTGACGAAGCAGAAACCAAGAAACAGAAAAAACAGAAAGAAGGAATGAAAAAATAAGATTCACCTAATTAGCTTTGTTACCTTACAAATAACTTAAATCAACTTACTTCAACAACTCCATAAAACACACATAAAGTGTTGTTCACACAGGTTTATCTGCCCGTAAATATAGCATTAATAATTTTCAGATTATGCGAAATTAGTCAATTTTGAAAGCTTTTCTATTGCCATTCAACTAATTAATAAATAATTGCTTTGATGCATTATTTGTATTTAATTATACAATATGCTGATGAGCACCTTAAACCTGTATCCTCCTAGTATATTATGTACATACAACATCCAAAATCACTTATATTGTGTATCATACATTATTTGTATATAATAACGCTAGCCAAATTTTGAAGACCAGTTTAATTTTATTTTATTTCAAAATTTTTTCTGGCGTATTTCATAAAATTTGTTTTTTGAATCGATACAATAATTAGTCGATAAGACTATCAGCTGGTGACATTTTATTTTGCTCTCAATTTTTTACTTTAGTAAAAAGTAGATATTAATGGGTAATTGGCTAAGTGTAAGATTGAATTTGTGATCTTAATAAACAGTGTGTACTCTATAAGTTTTTTTTTTCACCTCTGTCTTTTGTACTCATGTTTCCTGCATAAACACAATTTTTAATGATTTAACCATCCTCTTGAGTCAATTTTTCTATAAGTCGTTTGCGTTCTTCGGCTCGTCGTAGGTTGCTTAACACCGAAGTTTCGAACTCCAAATCGGATATTTTATTCTGTACATTCTGAAAATTAGTAGTATTTTTGAAGTAAACAGAAAACGAATCAAGTATGATTAATACTTACAAATATATTAGGGGCTGAAGAGTAACTCGGAAAATTCATGCTTGGTTTACTCGTAGAGGTATCCTGAGATGGGAATAGCAACGTTCGACTCTTTGGTAGTGACCCGATTATATTTGATGGATCACACGCTGTTTTCATTTCAGGCTTACATACCCATTCCAAGGTTATAGGATTACTCACAAGGCCTTTTTCTATCTGTATTGCCATTTCCTATAAACAAAGAATCTTGTGTCCATTAAATTTCGAATATTTCATAACGGGCAAATTTTAATGAGTCATTGCATTAATCTATGATTCTAATTTTGCTTCAGATTTCCACATGCATTACCACTGGACCTATAGAATTGTCAAACATTTTTAATGAGAATAAGTAAAACATGGTGTGCTAGTAATGTATTGTAAGTAAATTGTATTCTTACTGCAGCGTCGGTTCTGGCATATTCAACCAGTGCCCGTCCTTTTTTATTTGAAGAAACAACCAATATATTGATATCTCCGTGCTGAAAATTGCAAAGAATGTACATATAATTATTTGTAGGTTTAAAAAAATCTAGTGTAAATTAAAGTTGATTAGAAAAAAGCACAAGTGCTTCATCTCCATGTCCCATAAGGAAAAACAAAACACGCTTTGGGAAAAAAGCAAAGGTCTTAGATTCGCATCACTGTATTGAAGAAGAATGTACCTACATAACTAGAATCTCACCTTTGACAAAATCTGATGTAAGGTACTAGAGTCATAGCCACCATTGAGTGGATCATCTTTAGCTGCTTTCCATTTGATCTTGACTCGCCGTTCATTAAGATTACTGGACTGTGATTTACCAGCTGTTCCTCGCATTTTACGCAACTCTTCCAAGACCTGCTGACGAACAAACGCTACCTCTTCCTCGACTTGCTTGGAACCTTCAGTACGCAGTCGTTCTATTTCATCCTACATGGAGAAAGAGAAAGAAACAAATTACAATTGTAATACTTGATCTGTGAAAGCAATGAATGAAATGTAAGTCAAAATAAATTAATGGCCAAAAGCAGCTATTACAAATTAATGTACCTGAAGTCTTTGCTCATCAGTTTTAGTATTTTCTCCTTGTATCTGAGATTTTCTGTAAGCCTCTTCCCGTGCTTCCAAATCTTCCTTCAATTTTTTCCGCTTTGAATCTAATTGTTTACTACGTAGTTTAGCTTGAACTTTTGCATTTATCACCTTATCGTACGCCGCCTATAAGATTTTGATGAATAGTTAAGCAATCGTAGATGACTAACAATGAGGGTTGAAATTTATGATCAATACTCTAAACAAGTTATTACTTGTGAAATACGAGTCTAACAATTTTCTGGCAGAAGCAACGATGTGACAACTGGTAAAAATGACAAGTTTACTCACTCTGGCGGATTCATCAGTCAATATTTCTAAAGCTCTCGAAAGTTGGTGGAATAACTCTGCGGCTTTAGGATTATCAGGATTCTTGTCTGGATGGCAAGAAAGCGCTTTTTTTCGGTACGCTGTTTTTATCTGTAAAATAATTTTTTCAGGTTAAGAATAAGAATTCCCTCACAATATCAAATGACTTGTATTATACCAACGTCTTTTATCGTAGCTGTTGAAACAGATCCAACCAATTCGTACAAATCTAAGTCCATTAAATTGTCCATTTTTAGCTGATATTTCTGGCAGCTTTTGTGCAAGGGAAAACGTTCAGCAGTTTGACATTTCTTGACGGTTACCAAGTTTATAGGTTATGTTTTGAGTTAGCTGACGTCGAATGATTGGTTGATTACTATTCCCGTCTGTGGCTGTCAAAATTACGCCGTGTTGTCCGTTATTCCAATTGCCACCTGTTAATTCCTCCGATCTGTTAACGTTGGCGTCAACTTGGTGACTGTTTAGGAATAGCGGCGTCTACCATTATTAGCCAAATAAGAAATTAATGTCCGCATCAAATAAGCCTAACCTATGATTCAAACGCGAAAAATCTAGCCATACGCAAAGATGCCTGAAACATCGGAGGATTTTATGCTACCAAAAGCACCCAAGGATTTATCCTTCAATGAAAATGATTTCAATGCGGTAATTAATATTTTTCTTATGCTGTATACGTGTAAATCTAATAAGTTGCTTTTTTTCATTTGCTTGTATGATATATGCCCACCAACTTACAGAATAACTTTAACGTCGATGCATTTCTACAAGAGCATCGGAAAAAGGCAAGCTTGGAGACAATGCGGGATGATTTGGGCGTATATTTAAAAGTTTTACGATCCGCAATGATTGAACTCATCAACAAGGATTACGCCGACTTTGTTAACTTGTCCAGCAACTTGATTGGACTAGACAAAGCTATAAACAATCTACAAGTTCCCTTAGGTCAATTGAGAGAGGAAGTAATGGCAAGTATTTTTGTTTCGCTATGTCACTCGAAACTGCACCGAATACCAGTTAAACGAATATTACGGAAAGTATCTTGCATCGGAATTCACATGGTTCTTGCACGTGAAAAGGTATAAATGATTATGATATTGATTTTGGATTGCAGCAAGTACGGCAAACTCTAGATGACATGATAAATGAGGTGACAAGCACATTGAATGAGCGCTGTCTTATTAGAGAGCGTAAGCAAAGCTTACAAAGCTTAGCTCATGTACACGACTCTATCACCAAATTATCTAATATTCTTGTGAAGAAAAATACAGCCAATTCGAAAGATAAGGAGCAGATCAAGCTAGATTCAGATCTCTTGGAACGAGCTGCTACAGAATTCAATCAACTTAAATTTCACATTTCCAGATGTAAAACAGATCTTACAGAGGCGCGAATCAAGGTATCTTCACATTTTCAAGTTGTAACACCTAATTAATACCAATATTGTTAATATTTACAAATTTGTCTTAAAAATGTTAATATTCAACTCTGCAGACGTGCAACGAAATAGGGCAGAGTTTGATGAGTAATCTAGATAAGATGTTTATATCCAGCATAAAGAAAAAACAGCCTGAACTATTGATACGTTGTCTAAGAATATATGTTACCCTTGACAAAGTTTCGGATACAGAAAACCTCCTGCGTAGAAAGTTGATAGCTCCTCTGATTGAAAATGTAATTAATGAAATAACTCTGCAAAGTGAACCGCAAGGCTTGCGAGGCATCTACCAAAGATTACTGTCTATATTTGACGAAGACTTGGCCCAGCTTCTTACAATTACGTTATATCCAGATAGGTAAGTGCTTCACATTTTGAACAAATAGACCCATTCAGTTTAGATGCAAAAAAACTTAGATTGCTATAAGATGCATAACTAAGACATTCTTATAGTTAAAAACATCAAAATTATTAAGATTCTTGTGGATGAAATTACTTACGATCACATATTATCTCTTATTTATTTTCAGAATGTCTGTGAAAGGATTTAACTTCATAGTGAACAGTTTTTGGCCCGAAGTTGAAGAGAGGATTGAGTTGCATCTAAATTTAATATTTGCTCCGGGTAATCCTGAGTTGTTTCACAGGGTAAGCAGCAGTATTGCAAAAACTTAGCACACTAACGTAGATGCTTCGTTATTGTCATTTAAATTTTAGAGGAGTGAAAATGTATATATTGGAGTTTAGGGTAATTTATTGTATTTTAATAATCCAGGATAGAAAGTGAGTTTATGGCATTTATAGGCTCCGTTTAAAATATGTTTAAAATAGTCCGATTGTTTCAGAGATATTTGGAAACACTAGAATTTCTAACAAAACTTGAAGAAGCTTGCTGCACTCCTGAGACATTGTCAGAATTAAAAGGGCATGCTCTGTATCATAGGTTTTTGGGAAAGTGGAATTTGCCAGTATATTTTCAAATCAGATTTCAAGAAATAGCTGGTACTGTTGAAGCCGTACTATGTGAAGATATTTCTCCCTCGATGCTCAAAGAAAATACATCTGCGATTACATCAAATGAATTCACACTGCATCCAACCAATGTTGTTTGGGAATCCCTCATGAAAACGTGGGCAGATGGTATATTTCTCCCAAAACTATTACAGCGGTAAGTTTAATGTTGTTAAACTTATAGTTGTTATTGAAACAATCATTCACTAATTGCAGGTTCCAATCATTTTAAATTCTTGTAAGTCGTGTAAAAAAAGAAAGCTAAATTTAAACCATTAAATTTAAATTTTTTAAATTTAAATCGTATATCGTAATGAAACTAATTACAACGAAGTTAAATTAAACTTAGATATCTACAATCAATCTCATTACTGCCAACTTCATTAGTCATACTTATATTTTCACAGTTTTTGGAAATTGAGCCTTCAAATTATTTCACGGTATCAAACATGGTGTAAAGTGGCAGTGACACAAGTGAGTATAGTATGCAGTGTTGTTCTAATAGAATGTCATTATCATTCATAGTCGCATTAGATTTTATAAATTACATTCTAAAAAATAACTAGTTTCTGTCCCTAGTTAAGTATACTGTAGCAGAAAAAGAAAGATGATACATGTTCAACTAGAAATTATGTGACTACTCGGATTTTCTAAAATAACTGAACAATCAAAATACTCAATAAAGTGGTCATAATAATTTACTCATTATTTCATGGTAATTGTAGAGTTGGCCGGATGCTGCCAAGTCTACTACCAGTAACATTATTGAAACGGCACACCCACCTAGACTGCAGTTTTTGGTTTTTTTATACACTGACATAGAAAAACTGATGAAAAATATGCCTTCATTTTTGGAGGTAGTGTGCAGTAAAATTACAAGCACAAACTCTACTCTTAAGAAGATATTTGAAGGTAAGATGATGCTATTTATTAATACACACCTGTTTGATATTTTTCAAAATACTATCTTTAGATGGTGGCATAGACATACCGTTGTAAAATAAAGTTAGTAATATATCAATACCAACGTTACAGATTGCTCAGCAGAATCTGAGAAAAATTTACAATCTACGCTACCACTTATCACCGATGAAATAATGAAAGAACTAATGTCTCAGAGTGCGATTCATTTGAAACAAGTTAGCGATATCCCTAGATTATTCCGTCGCACAAATAGAGAAGTGCCGACTAAACCTTGCACATATGTTAGCCATGTGATTGAACCCCTAACTAATTTTTACATGGAGTATAATTCAGCCATACCAGGTCTTGTTACGAAATTACTGGAGTCCACTGTGTCTTTGGTGTCAGAACAGTGAGTCACATTTTATTGGTGCAGAAAATGGTTTTGACTTTTTTAGGCTTACGTCATATGGTTCTAATAAATGATTTTTGTCAGGTATTTACTGTCAGTAACTGATGTTTTAACATCTGTACAAAAAACTGAAGAGAGTCTGCGGAGGTTGAAGAAAATCAGAGACAAATCAACAGGAATATCATCGTCAGAAGGCAAAGGCATTGGTGACGATGAGAAAATCCGGATTCAATTAGAAATTGATGTACAGAATTTTTATCAAATGGTAAGATAAATTAGGTATTCGTCAGAATAATCAGCTTCTGTGTGAGTTGCAGATTAATACTAAAAACTGAAATATCTCGTTCAAATCATACATCTACTTCTCTTCCCCTGATCAAACTGAAAGTTTACTAATTCACATCAGTATTATTTTTCTTCAATGTTATCTCTATATGACGGAATTTATCTTATATCATATATATGTATGTTTTCGTCTTTTTTCAGATAGGGAATCTAGGAATAATTGGAACCAATGTTTCCAATCTGAAGCAATTATTGCAAGTAGTTCAAGAGGCTTTAACAAGTCGAAATGAGACAAGATAAGGTACACCTAACCGTGCATGATGGGATGCCAATGTTTTGCAATAAATGATAATAAATTAGTTCACTTGCGTATTCAGATCCTTTATATGCCGGCTTTTGTCTCATTTTTCATTGATATTTAATGAAATGCAAAATACTCTTAATCATTGTCAGACCAACCCGTAACTAATATTTGGCATCATATTGACGTGCTTCTCAATAACTTGTGTCATTGTTGCATAACTTGATGAGGAGATCTGTACAGTCACATATTTTAACGTATCCAATGGGTCATTTATTGATACGTTTACTGCTAGTAATTATATATCACTGTACAGTGTTTTCATACATTTATTACATGTTTATTTTTATTATTAAGCCAGTTGAATATTTTACAGTGTCATGAAAATCGAATTCATCATATAAAATGAAAGAAAGAATATACAATGTGGAGAAATACGGCATGGATTTTATCCTGTAATTTGTATGATGCGAAAGAAAAACGAATAAACAAATATGTACATAAAAATAACAGATATCAATATAATATATCTTCTACCTACTTAGTAATAAAGAATATGCCGCGACCTGATGGCTAATAGTAATATTAAGTAACTGCACTTTTTCTTTAAAGTCAAAGTATGTCGTAAGTAACTGTCACAGTATACTAGTACAGGAGAAACCATTGCTACTTTCAAAAAGTGGAATGCCTTCTCCAACCAATTGTGAATAATAACATCTTCAAAGGTTGATATAAGTTATTTGATGATTGATTCACTCGATCATACGACAAAACCTGGGACTAGATATCAGTTGTTTAATTTTGACATCTGTCACTCTTACAATCTAGGAATGCATTTTATAAGTAAGTCAATTATTTCGAATAATAGGGAACCAGCACTTTCAATATACAGACATATAACATACTTTCATTTTCAGAATAACGAAATGATATAGTTTCGAATCATTCGACTTCACAATATTATACATGCCAGGTTAATATTTTGTAGTTACATGAAAATTGGAATAATAGCACACAAGTATTTAAAGTGCTTTTACTCCATCATAAACTGATAACAGGACAAAATATAGTTTACCTTCATTCGAATGAAGTATATCACATATTTTTATTTCCAATTGTGTATAAATAATATCCTGATAAACATTGCCGTCACTGTTCCATTAAAATGATAAACTCGGAATATCGGTCAAACTCGAAAATGAATTTTCAGTTTTTTATTTTAGAGAAACAAAAACAAATAAATAAAAAATCTGCAATTTTGTCGGGAATAATTGTTAATATGTAATATACAAAATACAATATTGACATATACGTTTACACAACATTGAAATAATCTCGAAATTGAGAATAACCTACCAATACTATATAACATTATTAACATTTTTGCATGGTTAACTCGGCAGCTAAATAGTATATCTTCAATGAAACTGGTAAAATATTACGTTATTATTAATTTAACATTATTATAGCCAATATATGTATATTTATTATAAGTATATATGTATATATGAATGTAGTCAGTGCATTATGTTACTAATTATGAGTCACTTAAGGTGAAAAACAGTACAAAGCAATGATATTAGTTTCAACGATTCAAAATTGAATTTTAAGTTTTTATAACGTTTCAAAAGAACGGAGTTTCAGTTAATTCAGAAATGTGAAAAAAAAAATTCGTCGTAGATAATATATCCCCACTTATGTTAGCACTGATTGTAAATTGCCACAAAGTAACGAACGGGAACTGGAAGAATGAGAAACAACACTTTCTCCTGGAAGTTCGAACTTTAATTTAAATGAAACATATACACATTATTATTCTGAATTGTAATCCAGGTAGCCTTTCTAAACGTTATAAACAACCTAATGAGGCTTTATCGCTATCTGTGCCTCTGAGCTATACCTTCAGTAGTGATCGTGCCATGTACTTTTAGGAACAAAAAAATTCATCGTTATATGTTCACTAGCAAAAAATTCATAAGTGTCGGATAGTAGAAAAATTTAATAACATCCGTTCCAAATTGAATCAGGCCCTGTGTAAGTGTGAATGAAGAATATTGACGTACTAGTGTTACAAACCGATTCCAACAGAATGTATTTACTACCATTCTTGAATATATTTCAATTCTATACAATGATACTTCACACATTTCTAAGAACGATAAACAATTTCGTGAGTACTTTAATAAAACACAGTATTCGTTTATCCCCTTCAAGACGCAAGGGTCTGAAGATATTCTATAAGCCTGGCTATGAGAGGAAGATGTGCACAATCTGAGTGGGAAGATATTAATGGCATATTATTATGTGTAAAAGAGTGAAAAGATCAGCGTAGGTCTGGGTTGTCGTTGACTTGTTTCTTAATGCGCAATAAGATCGTTGTGTACCAGGAATCCAACCGTGATATGGAATCATACTCCTTAACTGCTTCTGTGTATCCTTCCAAATTTTGTTCTTCTAGGTGCTCGATTAGCGTCTGTGTCAACAACAAAAAAGTAGGTGAAGATTTTAGGACAAAAACATACTTAACTATCTTAACTATCTGGCATTTATCCACGTAAAATTTGAACTTTATTTCATTTAATGTTGATAATAAATTACTAATTTACCTTGATAAGTTTGTATTCTCTAGAATCCTGAAAAGCAGGGTATTGTTCTTGATAACGTTCGATCGCGTGTTGAGCATTCAAAACATCGACGCAGAGATGGCATAATGCAGCACGAAAAAAGTACTCCTTCGCACTATATTTCAACAGCGAGCTTTCAAGGGACGAAGAGGCGACCTGTAAGTCATCAATCTCTATAAAATTATACATTACATCTCGCATAAGAGCAAGTGTTTAATTTGTTCTATTCTTATACACTAAGATCCCCTACCATCCTATCGTAAACCAAACAGTTAATATGAATCACACAAACCTGTTCATAGATCTGGATCGCTTTGTCGTAATTCTCAAGTTGGGCGGCATATTGTGCCACCTTGAGCAAACATTTATTTGCGGAAGAGTTACTTTCTTCACCCCGGAAATAGTCGGCTGCCTGCTCGTAGTGGTTTACTGCTCTATCAAGGTCGACAGACTCACTCTCATACATCTCTGCTATACTTTGATGGTGCTTAGCAGCCATTGTGAACCTTCCCATGTCCGTATATATCTCTATTGCTTTTAGAAGACAGCTAACTGCCTCTACAATATTGTAAAAAAAAACGTCAAATGAGAGGTATGTTCAGTGATTGCAATTCAAGACATTTCAACCTATATCACACAACAAACAATCATACCATTTGGATCCGACTTTTTATAACAGTTGGCAGCATCTACGTAGTTTGTCGCAGCATCGTGTCTGCTACCAGCTTTGCCGTGAAGATTAGCTGCTTCACAAAATGCATTTCCTGCGGCTCCCCACTTTTTTGCCATTTTGAACATATTTGCTGCACGCTGATAGCATTCTACTGCTTCTTCTACCTTCGACGATCCTCTGTGGAGTAATACGCGCTTTTTTCAAATATTTTGTACGAATAACACAACGATTACACTGCAGTTTGTAATTACCGCTTTAGATTATTAAATTATCAATGCCAAAATGAAATCTATTCATCAGATAGATTGACAAGATTTTCCCTAATATCTCACAAGCTAGATACAGGCTGAAATTTTTTAATATAAATTTCTTGTATGTGAGATTCGGAAACATCATTGGAACAAACTATATCTTCAGTATTGCTTGGTCATGCTTCAAAGTTTCATTCCTAAACTGGTTTAACTATGATCTTCAAATTTACCTGCATCAGTTGTATGAAACAATTTTTAATGTAGGCATAATGTGTTTTTTGAGAATATTTTCTGTCATCAGTTTGTTAAGTAACATAAATTTCGTCTCGGACAAGCAAGTTCCTCATTCATCAAAGAAATGATTTTTCTGTTTAACAGTAACATATTTCTGTGAATTTTTAATGATACTTAAAATATCGTAGAAGATAATTCTTAGAAATTCGTTATCCATTTCATAAAAAACAATCAAGCATTTATGTTAAACTGATATATCTTCAGCAGTTTAATTAATCACGTTGCATAACATTTTATCAATACTTGTGAAACCATTTAAATGAAGTTTATCTCTCAGCAATGAATTTTTTTGAAATGCATACCTTTCCTTGATTGAATCAACGAGTAATCACCCGAATATATTGCTCAGTGAATAAGTAATTTTATACTCTTATTTGTATTTCGATATCTTGTACTGCAAGTAATACACATAAACAAATAATTGGGTGAATATAAGTCCATGAAGAATAAATGTAATGGATAGTCTTTACAAAAATAAACTTAATTCAGTGGATTGAGTGAAGTCCGAATGTCGACAGGAAGCATTCTGCATATGAGAATAAACAAAGCTAAATAATACCATATCATGTTATTGTGAAGTTAAGATCAGGAAAAAATATGACGAAGAATACATTTTGTAATTGTTTCAGTTTTCAGTCGATTAACACAAAAGAACAAGGTAATGGATGCTAAGTTTACAAGCACTCGCGACCCTACTTACACAATATACTTGTTCAGTCGTACAGGACATATGACATACAATAATAATTCGGCAAATTATTGTTTAAACTTTAATCATGTGTGTAAATTTAAGATTGTCGAATGTCATATGGACCTTGTCACTCAACCATTGAACATACTGACTCTAAATTGATGTGTAAATTTGGAAGGTTTGTTATGCCCTAAGAACTGAGATTGGAGGAAAATTGTTAGACCTGGAAGTAGTGCCTAAACGTAGCAATGAAGGGGTCGAGTTATGCACGTACATTAAAAAAATATTCATTTGATTTCAATATCAAACTCTTGATGATATGAAATTGGCGAATTCTCATGATTCATACGATGAATTTCAAGTGATAGTAAAATACGTGAAAATGTATCGAAAATATGTCACTTAGGAATAGGATCGTTTATGCAAATCAGTAAGGAGCTCGTCAAATTGCGACGTACGTATCAATAAATTCGTCCATCCTTGCAGTCTGTCATTTTTCTGACAAATCAATATCAACTCACCCAAAAAGAGATCCAAAGAAACCTTTCGAGGAAGTTAATTTTTTTTCTGCCTCAGCCATGAGCTGTATGGCTTTCTGCTCATTGTCACCCATTATGATAAATACTTTTTAAAACAATTCGCTATTTCTCTATTATACTGTCACTCGCTTTATTGACAAAATCCATTCACTGTGCGCCACCAGTGAGCTCTGACCTGCTCTGACGTCACCATGAAGGAAACATCCACCCTATTCGTTTTCACTTATTTCCACTGAGGGAAGACAGGGGGGATCGCCGTTCGCCAATCGCGTTCGTCTATCTATGCAAAACCAAACATTGAGCCATGTATTGAGGTTAGGTTGATGCCGTGTTTTGCGGGTGTTATTTTTTGATATGAAATGAAAGTGATATTCACATTTATAGGGTAATATTAAATGCCTGAACTTATATGCATGCATGTTTTATCATACATCATACGCCAAAGTCGAAGAACATTACCGTTCTTTTTCCTAAATAGATTTATGACTTGACAGTGGTGCATCCATCTGGCGGTGGAATTAAACATTATGCCGCTCGAGCTGAGTCAACGGCCGGGAGACGATCTTTGAAAAGCGGCCTACGTGGTATAAAAAATTTTAAATGGTTTTACAGCTGTTCAATGGTTTAATCCTTTCAAGCTTTACAATATTTAATTCACTGGACGGGGCTGGGAAATATTTTATAGCAGGGATGACAAATTAACATAACAAACAGGATAGGCCTTCGTATTCACGTCTACCTTGTTAGCAATTTCGTCTGTCTATCCATTAGTTGGCCATTGACCATTAGTCCCGGTTGTTACTCATATCCTCTTTGCGGTAGAGTATCTGTGGATTAGGTTGTCCCTGCTTTTCCTACCTAACTTTCTGCCAAGTTTCTGGGTAAGTGTCTGGAACGGTTGTTTTTAACAAAAGAAGCCGTAAATTGTAATTGTATCGTGGTTTAATCATTATCCAAGGACTTTATTGTCGTTGACCGCTGTACAATCATGCGTTATTATTTGCATACATTAAATCGGCACATGACTTATCTGCGTGAATCGATTACATAAATGTCTACACACTTATGCACGCACACAGGCATAAATTTCTGCTCGTCTGACATAATTCACCTTGTAAGCAAGTCTTTTTACGATTATAATTAATTTCAGGGGCAGGCCGAAAGTAAAGATGCTTCGTCAGACGTTAACTTTAGTGCCTGCGCACTCGCAGCAGCTCCAACAGCGGGGTATGGCGACTTTAAAATCCATCTCACTGCGTCTGAAGTCAGTTAAAAACATCCAGAAGATTACTCAATCGATGAAGATGGTGTCCGCTGCTAAGTACAACCGTGCGGAGAGGGATTTGAAACAGGCCCGCCCCCTTGGAGAAGGCACCAAAGCTTTTTATGAAAAAGCTGAAATTGCAGCACCGGAAGGAGTACCGAGCAAACTCGTAATTGCAATTACCTCAGACCGAGGTCTCTGCGGAGCTTGCCACACAGGAGTTGCCCGCAACATTAGAGATCAGCTCCTTGCAAATCCTGCAGATAAAGAGAACACAAAAATCATATGCGTAGGTGAAAAATCACGAGCTGTCTTAGCCCGAATTTTTGCCAATAATATATTGTTTGTTGCCTCCGAAGTTGGTCGCCTGCCACCAACTTTTACTGATGCTTCCAAATTGGCTGCAGAGATTTTAAACAGTGGATACTCCTTTGCATCTGGACGCATTGTCTACAATAAATTCAAATCTGTCGTTTCCTATGGAGTTGCAGATTTGCCTTTGTACGACAAAGATTCAGTTGCCACTGCTCCGAAATTGTCCATCTATGATTCACTAGATGATTCCGTCATTCAAAGCTATCTCGAGTTTTCTCTAGCTTCTCTGCTCTTCTACAGTATGAAAGAAGGTGCTTGCAGCGAGCAGTCGTCCAGGATGACTGCTATGGATAACGCAAGTAAGAATGCCGGTGAAATGATTGAGAAACTCACTCTGACCTTCAATCGTACTCGCCAAGCTGTCATCACCAGAGAACTTATTGAAATTATTTCTGGAGCTGCTGCGCTTGATTAAGCATACCGCTATAGGGGACGTTTAGAAATCAGATAGATTTAATATTCTTCGAAACAGTGGCTCTTGAAAGAAAGACGCAATATGGAAATTCTTGGTAGCTTTACAAGCCCCGTGAAAGAATATCCAACTTGTATACAGTATCATGTAACATTGCCTCCATAGAGGAGGCCTGTCCCGTAATAAATATCAACACTCACTGTAAATAATAATCTGTAGAATGTTATTCAATTCCTCTCTGTCCTTATAAAGTTCGTCTCTTTAATGCACATCGAGTCTTAGGAGTTATGTACAATCCATGTCTATTATTCTTATCGTTTCATTTGGAATGAAGATGCCAATTATTTTTTTCACAAAAGAATACCTGAGAATCAGATATTTTGATCACACATTATAGTGTAATAGCAGAAAAGCCTGACAATCGAAGATTAAGTATAAGTTGAATATAAACGTCAGATTTATGATTGAACCTCTTTTAGCAGTCATAATTACTATTAGTTTTACCTGTTCGCCAAAGAAGCATAAATTTACAAAATATCTCAATGTAATATAATACGTTGAAGCCAACTAAGTGTAAATTAATCTTATAAATCGAGATATGACAACATTGAAAGTAATAAAAAATCGTATTAAATCAGTGTCAAATACTAAGAAGATAACACAGTCAATGAAAATTGTCTCTACCTCAAAGTTTGTTCGAGCTGAACAAGAACTTGAAAATGCCAGATCCTTGGGGAAAGGACAAAAAATTTTTTATGAAGAAATTGGAGTGAATCTTCCTGTAGAAATCGGCTCTCAGTTGATTGTTGCCTTAACATCTGACAACGGATTATGCGGAGCTATTCACTCTGGGATAGCAAGAGTAATTAATTCAAGTCTTGTCAACAATCTAAGCTTAGCGTCAAAAAGTAGACTGGTATGTGTCGGTCAGTATTCTGTGTCTATTTTTTCGAAAACATTACCGGAAAAGCTTATTTGGACAGCAAAAGATGTTGGAAAAAAAAATATCAATTTTTTGGATGCATCAGTTATTGCCATGAAAATAAATGAATGCAACACCAAAAGTAATTATACAGTGACTAAAGTGCATTACAACCAATGTCTATCCCGCATGTCATATAAGGTAGACGTTACGGATTTATATAACAAAACTGCAGTATATGCAGGAAGAAACTTTGCAATATACGATGAAATAGAGCAAGAAATTTTAGAAAGCTACTTGGAGTTCTCTTACGTAGTACTTATATACTGGATGATGAAAGAAGGAGCCTGCAGTGAGCTCGCAGCTCGAATCGTGGCCATGGAAAATGCTACAAAAAATGCCACAAAAATATCAGAAGCGTTGAAACGTGAGTTCAATCGTACACGTCAAACTGCAATCACTAATGAACTTATAGACATCATCTCAGGAGCAAATGCTGTTGCTAAATGATGCATCTCAGTGCATACCTGACAAAATGAAGATTTCAAGGAGGAGTCGGGGAAACAGCATGAGTGTTATTTCATAATTTGTAGCTATAAATCGGAGCCAAACAGATTAGTTAAGCATATACAACTAATGTAGTAATACTTCTATGATAAATGTTCACTGTGAGTAAACGATTTTATTCTATTCTAAATGATTACTTTAGAAATAGTTGCTGGTAATCTGATATGGTACCGTGATATCTGCCAGTATAGGTTCATCATTTGCAAAACAATATTATAGACTTCTATTTTCAAACTTCAGTTTGACGTTGAGTTCGAATAGATTTTTCGTGGGTAACTGATACGTTTGTGGTAGCAAAAATGAAAATATTTAGTTTAGAAAATGATTTGATTCAAATAAAATCGATTCATGGGTATAAAATTTTACGATTGACAAATATAATCTACAGTAATAGACCCTCTTTATTTAAAATACTTTTACAAATGTAGGTATACATGTATGCAGCATAAGACACTTTTATTCTTCTAAGAATTTTCAAATACACTATACGTACACACAACACTATTCAACTGATTTATATACATATGTATCAATGAAAAGTATTGAAACCACAGTTGTTAAGCAGTGATAATTTGCATTCAATTATGGATTCTTTTTTTTACTAATGAATTGAGCATTTGAAAATCTACAGTATATAAATCATTCGTTTCATGAACTCACAGAATTTTCATTCTGAGTTGTTTGCTTCTTCAGATGAAGTAAAATACTCAACCATTGATGGTTTTCAAATATACCTATTAAATCTTCATTCTATACCTATTTCACATGTAACTTTAAAATATTTTTTCAACTAGTTTTGGATTATGCTCGATTCTTTATTCGAAATGAATTGCAAAAACGTTTTTATTACAATACAGTTTAAGAATTATATAAGAATTACATAGTTGAATAAATTCAAGTATAGAATCTTGTGCACTCGACTACTTAAGTCCCAGCATCAGTTTCTTTAATTTAATTTATACATAAGTCTGACCCATTTTATGAATCTAATGAAATATGAACTAATTTATGAACTCGGGAATAATTTACTATTATACTTCGTTTCGATAATCACTTTTACACAACGTTTGACAATATATTTACATCCCAGGTAATTATAACAAAAATTATGAGCATATCATTTGCTTAATAGTCTGTTTCACATTTAAATTCAACTCCCACACGCCACGTTACCCATAGGCACTTTACTTCAAATAATCCATGATTTAATAATATTCACGAGAATCAACAAAATTTGTAAGTGAGCGTACACTCAAACTCCTTAACCATTTTGCAATTTCATTTGTAAATCAACCAGATATTTAGATTAGAGCACAGTCTTTGTGAAAGTATACAGTATAATCAAAAATTAAAACTTAATCTCCTAATTACTAACCTGTATTTTGTCTTAAAATTTACAACTACACTGGTGATTCACTTTCAAAATTATTATTCCCAAAGCATATTAACCTTTTCAGGACGGGAATTTTTACGTTGAAATCGACCTTTTATTTTACACGAAATTTGTGTATAATATCAATGAATTTCTCACGTGGAGTATCCGACCAACCCAGTGGTCGAAATTTCGACCAGTCCCGTCCTTAAAAGGTTAAACTGGCCCATCGTTTAGTAGACCATTTAAGCATGTATTATTTAGTATCCGTGTTCCAAGTGAAATAGGCATAATAATTCTTCATTTTATGTTATATTAGATTTACGCAGAGAATAAATTCAGAAAATTATTTATAAATCGCAATTTTGGAATTACATAAAATCTATCTTATGATAAGATTTACAAATGCGTACAAAAGTAAAAACAAGTCTATTCCAGTCGCAATATTATTGAAATTTGGCAGTTCCTCTTGTAAGTGAGTAAGGGTCAAGAATTATAAATTCAAAACGGAATTAATCGGTATCAGATGAATAAAAATCATGTTACAACTATCACTTCTATCTTGCAATGCAGTTCCATGCGATTTATAAAATTAGAGTATACTTTATTACCGTTTCCAAGTCTACTTATATATACCACAACAAAACATCCCTGAGTAAGTTAACTGAATTCCCTTATATTATATTCTGTCAAAACCAGTGCAGTGATATTTGCGAAAGATTTTATTTACAAAAATTAAAGGAAGAATTTAGATAATACCTAACAGTACGGATTTAGATATAGGTATATATATATATATATTATTTTTATAATCAAAAAATACAAGAGTTTGAATTTTGTCCACAAGACCGTAAAACATCCAATTGCTTAATAACAAATTTTATATTACCTGATATTACATGTATCATTTTAAATGAGTAATGGTAATTGGTTTATAATGCTTATTAATACTATTATGATTTTGAAGTAACTGTGAATGATTAATTCATAACAATGTGATTCACAGGACTGCACAAAAGATATAAGAGAGGAAAGAAGAATAGGTTTTTACTTGTTAAAAGAAAAGTAGTAGTGGGCCCCTTACCATTCTGCATCCCCATTAGCTTTTTGGAAAACATAGTCTTTCCCACTTAGATTCATTATGCCGTCTTTTAAATAGAATTTCCACTTATTTCTGCTCCTTGTGATCTAAAATGCAGTAAAATTCCAAATATATTAATTATTACTGTCCAAATAGTAGGCACAAACGAAATGGTCAAGTATAACAACCAAAGTACCAACCTTATCGTACTGACAGACAACTACATTATCCGTATCAAACAAATCTGTTGGATCATCATCAGTAACATCATCTTCAGAATTCAGTGGTTCCTGAAATAATGCGCACACATGAACGTCAATAATTCCGAATACTAAATAAAGATATAATCTCTAGTACAAAACACTTAAACGTAAAGCAGAACGTATATGAAACATTCTAGAAATATCATATGCATTATCCAAATAGGAAGATAATTACACGACGTTAAATCTGAAAAAATATTACCTCCTCACGTGCAGCAGCGTCATCATTTTCTTCTTCTTCTCTATCATCAAGATCTTCATCATCATCATCATTATCTTCTTCTTCCTCATCATCGTCTTCATCAGACGTATCAACCACAGGCCCATCCAATTGAGCTATGTTACCCTGTCATCAATGGAATAGGAATGTAAGAAATATACAGGGTGACCTACGACTATCACTCCACAAGCTATCAATGTGAAAATCTGCGACTGAAACGTTTTTATTTCTAATAGGAAACTTGTTGTTCGCGAATTACGTTTGAAATTAGTCAGTCCGGTAGTATTTGATCGCTCAGGACAGCTGTGGAGCACATGGCTATCCACCAGCCCTGATCTAAACCATCAGATGATACCGGTTTGGCCATTTTCAAACAACTGTAAATCGCAAACGACAATCTGTCAGTGAGAAATAACAAACGTTTCAGTCGTAGATTTTCACGAGGAATACATAGCGAGCTTATGGGGTGATAGTGCTACGTCACCCTGTATTTAGTAGCTATGATTACGCGGGAAAGACCAACTTCAAGTGTGCTGTCATTGTCATTGATTCCTAAAATTTGTGAAAAACAAGTTTTATGTAAAGTCAATTATCTATTGCATAACCTTTGAAGTACTGACGAAGTAAAGTGATGACGAATCAAGAATCGGAATATATTTAACTTTTGAGCCTACTGACGGAAAAGGCATTAATTGTGAAAGAGACGAAATATTCAACGTATACAATATTTATTCTAGAACAACTCAAAACAAATTAAAAGAAATTTAACCATTCCGTAAACATATACTCGTACCTGACTTTGGGCAGTTCGCTGTGTCGTTACACTGTTTGTATTCTGTGTTACAACAGTTGGTTGGGCTAGTTGAATAGGCGCAAGCGTAGGTTGTCCTTGAAGCGTAGCATTTACATGCTGTTGCAACAATGTTGATGCCAGGTTCGCAGGGAGTCCCATTGCAGCAGTAATTACAGGACCAGTTAAAATAGTATGTAATTGGTTACCTGTAACAAAAATGTCTGTGACTACCAAAGCCTTTTATCTTGCACAAAAACAGAGATCCAAATGTTTTGGCAATTTTTATTCGCATTACAATTGCAATAACAAGATCAATAATACTTGAATCTATGTTTCAATGATTAGCAGAATTTTGCGAAAATATAGCTCCAAAAAAATGGGTCCTCGAAGACCCCACGTGCTCACTAGCGCTAAGAAACCTGACGTCCATAATGAAGAGTTAAAGTGCATAAATGTAGCTACTTGTACCATTAAGACGTCAATTTCATCCATACGAACACTGTCAAAATAGGGCAACATTTTCGAAATTTTAATTTTATTTTTTAAGTAGACTTTGCATTCTAGGAAATCATTTAAATGTGCTTTGGACAGTAAAAATATTTTTCAGCAAGCTATTTCGTAATCCGGTAACTTATGGGTTAAAACTGTAGTAGGATATGTTATTTTACCTTGAATCGCTGAGGCTGGAACTTGTATTGTGAGAACTCGGGGCTGAGCATCGGGCTGACCAGCTTGTGCAGGAAGAGTGATTTGAATTGGGACTTGTCTGTCTAAAACTGCAGCAGGAGCAGTAACTACCTGCTGCGCAATACCACTTGATTGTTGTTGCACAGGATGGCCCGCTTGCTGTGCATGTTGCTGCTGTTGTTGCTGTTGTTGTTGCTGCTGCTGTTGTTGTTGCTGTTGTTGTTGTTGTTGTTGTTGTTGTTGTTGTTGTTGCTGTTGTTGTTGTTGTTGTTGTTGTTGTTGTTGTTGTTGCTGCTGCTGCTGTTGCTGCACTGCAGCTGCAGTTGACGGTTGTTGCACAAAATGATTCCCAGCAATTCCAGCTGTAAAAATGAGAGCCAACATTAAATATCAATGTTTACTGATTTCAATACAATCTGAAAAATACGTACTAAATTTTGTACATATAGAATAATTAAATAGCAAACATCAAGAAAATATTGATCAGTCACGTCTAGACATTACTATCATATGTAATATACGTGCGGATTTCGCCAGATGTGGATTCTTTTTTTCTGTATAAAACTATTCACTTTAGAGGTTCAAAGTGTATTTTGATTCTGCGAGTATGTACATGTTATTGTGATAATTGAAAAAATTTGAGCGCATGGAGTCTTAAAAAAACACAACTTGCAATAAAATTCAAAATCTCTTGTACGGAGTAGAATACAGCTTGAATAGCATGCAAAGTGCGGTAAAATTTTTTCACATATAAAGCTGTATCCTGTTTTGGAATACTTCAGAAAGTGAGCAATAACATATGACTACAGCCATCAAATATTACAAAATTGTTACCTTTATTTGTTGCCGCTGTCTTGTGGGTGGTAAGCTGAGGAGGCTGGGGCTCTGGTGGATCTGGGTTCACCTCGAACGTTTTACTGGACATTAATTTTGTCTCCCATATTTGTTTCAACTCCTGTAATACTTGCTCATCTACACCCTCATCTAAAAATGATTCACGCACGCCAGCTATGACATCTTCGATGACTGTGTTGTATAACTTCAACTGAAACCAAAATACCATTTTACTCACTTTTGTGCTGTGTAAAAATATTACTGAAGTAACGTCCACCTTATGTCGTATTAGATGGCCGTTGACAAAAAAGTGGATGAATCTGCATATTTCTTTTTAACTTCTAGGTAAAATGTCACAGTTGTAAAATGTGTTTTTCTTGCTTCTTTCTGAAGTATAAGCATTGCTGAATTATGTTTTTAGAAAAACACTTCTCTAGCTAGCTAGAAAGGTTTTATATGTGAGGCGAAAATAGCATACGAGTTGGAATTGCAATACTTTGTTGCCTCTTAAAAAATTCTATTCAATTAAAAAAGAAATAACATTATCATCAAAATAATATCGACGGGTATTTAATATTTTGTTACTTACGTTAAGTATGACAACAATATTATTTTCTCTTGTAATTGTGTAATCAATGAACATTTCGTTGAACATGTCGTGTAACACGTTACGCATACGTGTCGAGGGCGATAAAGATATCCTCATGTTTTGAAGGTGAAAATAACGATAAACGTTTATTATAAATATTTTTATTTAACGATGTTTCGAGCGACTTCATTTTTCAAGTAACGAGTAAAATGTTACTTCAAAACAGAGTACAACAGTCACAAAGGCATTAAGATAGCGAAGATTACACTATTGACAGATCGTCCAAGGCCTTCAGCAAGTTAATATTACCGAAAGCAAGACGTAAATACATACATACGGCTCGTTAAGCACGATGCTTTGTTTCCTGTATTTTTCATTAGCATATTATTTTCGTGGTTTTTCTTTATTACTCACCACGCTAGTTTGACTCAGGGCCATTATGGGATAATTCGTATTATCAATCAATAGAACAACAATACGAATAATCCTAAATCAATGCCCGCTTCTGAGAAGCCGACCTGCCGCGTTGCTCGAGCTCTTTTATACTTTCTCAACAGCTCCCATTCCACCCTATGGCTCAACTACGTCGATCAACATAACTACTCTCGTGATTTTAGCCTTATGTACAGCTTACTGTGATATGAAGGAATATAACCTAAAAAATTGCACTGATAGTTTTTACTACGGTAAAACTAATCGATTTACGCATAACGTAATTTTTTGAGCCTAGTTTACGGTTCGACAAGGTGAAAGTGATAATGGAAGTGACTACGTTCAATAGTTATCATAGGAGTTCCTGAATACGTCAAAATGAAGCAGCCATTCTGCTTTATACTGGACGTATTCCGAAATGTGTGCTAGCGGTGCTAGCACGTCCGACATTTCGAGACGTAATGAAATGAGTTGGGCTCGGAATTGCCTCAGGTATCAGTGTCGAAATTGTGGAGATTTCTTGACCTGGTAACGTCGGACTTCAACCTGTTTACCCTTCTTACATCGTGAATCGGACACAAAATGTATGTCCGTTCCGCAATGGCAGATCGCGGATATTCATTCTTGTTACGGAACGACCATTCCGAAATGTCCACGTGCTACTTGCTAGCAAGATGCTAGCACACATACTGGAATACATCCACTGCATAAGCGATTTATTGGACAAAACAGTGGACAAATTATACTCCAGTTCTATGCCGATTGCCGAAATTTGGATCGTCAGATAGAAATTGTTGCGAGCAGGGAATCCCCGGGGTTATAAGAATAAGCAGTGTAATACACGCTTTAATAATTTATTCAGACGATAAAACGAGAGGCAACGACTTTGGATGCCGGTTGGGTTCAGAATCAAAAGTTTTTCATCGGAATAATTACCGCCCCACATTCCGATTTGCTCAAACATTTCCATAATATACTTTGGATGTAACGCAGGTTTCTCTCTGGTAACGCATGGTATTGTACCTAGTTGGCTGTAGGCAGCAGATTATTCTTGAACCGTGGTTCGTTGGAGTTACGATGACCATCGGAGTTTGGCGCGTGCGCTTAATTTTTCGTAGATCTGTCAACGTAACGTGTGAAACTCATGTGTATAAAACCGAGTGATTAACCCGAATATGACCGGATGAAATGACATAAGTGTTTTTAAGCGTTTTATGTCATTTTTACGCAAATGCGGTAGTGCGGTACAATGCTTTAACCGAAGGTACAACTAATATAGTGTAGCGAATCAGCTGTTGTCCGGTCGAGATGAGCGCGGAACATCGCTTTCAGATTAAAGAGTATCTGAGTTCGGAGGATCAATACGTCGGATACTCGGGTCCATGCGATGCGTTGTTCAAGAATGATGTATATTAAGAAGCGATATTAATCTTACCGAAAGCAATTTTGTTACAACTCTAAAATGGGGACGAAATTTGCTGCATGTGCGTATAATCGTTCTATGTTATATCGAATTTTCCAAGTATTTCATGATCATGTTCGTTCTTGCAATTAATAGTTTCAACAGATTCATTTAAACGTACAACGTAAACACAAAACCAATTTAAGGTACAAATATCCTTACACATGAACTGTACTGTAATTTTAGTGCTATTTTACAGACACACTAAAGCTCTCGAGTCTTCACGATTACCATCAAAGACTCCTACACGCGATTCAGCCAACTCCCTCAGGATTCGACATGACTAATACCATAAAATACTTTTCTCAAACATTGCTTTGTAAGTATACCCCCATTGGTCGAATGTTGTACAAGTTTGAACTTTCATTGTTCATACCAATATTTGCTATCGATTTCAGCCCTCCTCAAAGACGTTCCTGATTCTCCGTTAGAAATGATAAAATCACAAGAGTTTGATTCACAGAGAATGGCACTGTATCCAAACTTGGATTATAAACAGCTCTACAATGCAGTGATGCAGCTCATGGATGTTGTTCCTCTGGTGCACATTGGTCTGCAATGTTCGTAAAAGTCATATCATGTCAATTTACCTCGTAACAACAGGTCATTTGCTATTGAACTATGAAAGTATAACCACTTACTCATTTATTTTCTATTGAAATATCACCGTAATATCTATGAAAGAATGGTGGAATATTTATAATTCAAACGTGCTAAAAAATAAATTGATATATATCTCTACTGATTTGTGTTTAACAGCATTTGGCCAGGCAATACTGCAATGCTTGTGTTGTTTATTGCCATTTTTGGAACATGATCTTGTAGACAACTTGCCATATCTAACAGCAAGTGCTATATCCGTTCTACCAGTTGAACTGCATCAGGAGATTGTGAATTACCTCTGTTTCTATATTCTACCCTTCACAATTAGTAAGTCTTTTTACCTGTAATCTGCTTCACGCGGACAAAAATAATTCGATAGACCAGTAATTCTTGGTGTTAATGTAATGACAGCAAGAATCTTAGCTGTCGATGCAAAAACTTTCACTGTGTCAGTGAAGCTTCTGCAAGTATAGCCAAGTGGAGTTCCAATGTAACAAACTAGTTAGTTAAAGTTGCAAAATTCTTGCTATTGCAACAAATTTTCTTGCTGTGACAATGTTAATACTAAAATTTGCCGATCCAACAAATTATGTTTTTCCACACAGAAATAACAAAATCTTATTTCTAATCTGTGAAAATTTATCCTTTTGTAATACCTTTGTAAGATTCGACATACTACACCAGTACTTCCATTTCAAGTAATTTTGAAGAATTTCCATATCGATAATGTAGCAGGCTGCAAAACTTTAGAGCTAATGTACTCAAAATTCACTGGAAAAAGTTGATGTTTTCAATAGTTTAGCTGATTAATCCGATTTTATTTAGCACGCAAAATTGAAGATGGAACAGAAAACTATGCTAGTCAATCTGTTTCTGCTGTCATCATGACGGTGTTCCAGTACTCAAATAATCCTGGTGAGTACTTTCCAAAATTATAGGATTTTATCAAATTTTAGGTCTAATACCGAATGCTTACTTAACGTAAATGCATAGTAGTATTCAAACTCATAGATTTACTTATGAAATAGGAATATGAACTGAGATATTAGGAACTTTCTTTAATTTGGTGACAAATCATGAAATATCGTCAAAGATATCAATACAACTATTGCATCAAGTATTTTAGTTCCTGTTTAAATACTCACTGATAAATTTACTTGAATGACATTTATAATTATTTCTGTCTCGAATGGGTTTCAGCGCATCATTGTCAGTTATTAGAATGTTTAATGGCATTGAAACCTGGAGTGGTAAAAGACATATTATGCGTAATTGCATATGGGACAGCTCCTGCCCGTGCATCTGCTGCAAAACTCTTATTCTATTACTGGCCAACCTTCAATGCAAATTTGTTTGATCGCCGTGCTGTATTGATGAAATTTACAAGTTAGTCATTCATCCACAGCATTTTTTCATTGATATTATAATTATTCAAATTATTTAAAAAATAAATTATCTATTCTATGGATGAGTCAAATGTATGTTAATTTTTATGTATGACATACTTAACATTTTTATTTTATTTTAGACGACTTGACTCCATTTGTATGCCAAAGAGACATGTGCCCAAATGCTGGTAATGCTGAAGCTGGAAAAGTTTGCTATGATCATTACATTTCAATTACATTTGCAACTGATTCACCACCTCCACTTTACTTGTGCATAGAGTGTGCCAATGAAATTCATCGTGAACATCCGAATCAAATGTTTTATGATATTCTTCATCCAATGCAACAAGTATCCATGGTTTGCGAGAATAAGGTAACTAAATATGGTATACAATGCAATGGGTCTAGCGTAAGAAATTCCTCGACTTGTATCATATGGTGTATTTTTCTAAAATAATAATTCTGCTCTGATTTGACTTTTTTTTAGAACTGTAGGGCAACTGATAAGGCAGCCATAAGCGTTTGCTTTTCTACAGAATGCGCAAGCTATAATGGAAATCATCCGATTCGTTACTGCCAACAATGTCATAATATTCGACATAACAATCGTCGAGGTGGTGATCATGTTTTCCATACTGCATTGCCACATATATCACACATGGATTCACAGATGCAGACGTATATGGTCCAGGCTATTGTCAGGTCAGAATTGCTTTCATTATATAATTTTAAATTTAAATTTTTTCAACCAAGTAACTAACCGATTGAATTTCTGATGTAACGGAACGTTTCCCGGTTATAATATACATATGGATGGTGTGTTAAAGTTAAGATTATGAAAACCACGAAAATTGAACAGTGTATCTCGAAATATTTTCTAACTTGTGATCGAACTGTGTCAATTCCAGTTGTTAGTAACACGTAATTTTAAAATCAGTGTTCCGTTTGACAATATCTATTTCAACTTTGTCAACTTATGGATTGCCTTACCTTTAGTGGCACATATTGTTACACAAAATAAACTTGGTTATTCTGATTTAAAATGATAGCAATCGCTTACTTGGTTCTTGATTGCTTTTTGTTGATTTGTTATAGGCAACATACAACGTGGCACAAAATTCGTTTTGAAAATCAAATCATTAGATTCATGTAACACATAGCATGATTGCATTGTCGATAAAATGTTTGATGTTGCTCACTGAACTTATGTAATGTCCAGAAAATATTTAAATTGTCACAGTAATCATATTGCAAGTTAAAAATAATGAAGCCTACTACAAGTGCTGCTCCTGGGCTTACTTTGCCAAATATGGTGAATGGAGATTACATGATTTCATTCATGCTTTCTAAACCAGGTATAATAAACATCACATATCACGCAAATAACACTCGAAACTAACACTTCTATTTTAACGCAATTACGTTGACATAATATGAATGGGTGTTCGATGTCCAATTTTTGGTTGGTCAAAGCAACGAAAGGATTTCTTAGGTAAAACCAGTTTTCTCCAATTTTTTTTTTTAATCACAAACAGCACTAAAGGTATCACATTCAGCATTTATATATTTATTTATACAAGCATACACATCTTAATTATGTGCATCTATCCTGCACATGCACACGCACGTGCACACAAACAAAACACTCGTTGTCTAAATAGCGTGTTCATAGGAATATGCTAATCCCGTATAATGTTAGTGTTCTGAGCATTTTTCTAATATAGAATTTTCTAACATATCTTGTCATTTCTGCGCATATAGATATCCTAGATTCATTGCATGTTACAAATCTTTCTGTTTGCAAAAAAATCCTCATTAGTAATTGGTGCTCTGCATGTTTGGAGATATGAAATTTCTCCAGTTTCACACTCCTGCAAACTTGGTTAATGATTGTAAATTGTATTCTACAGCTTGAAATTATAGATGTAGTATCTGTTGCGTGGGTTCTAAGTTATTATTATATTACTTTTGTGAATTTGATGTTGGCTTTCTATCATGAGTAGTTGTCAAAATATATATGTTTGCCTGCATTGTGTATCGTACTGGTCTATTGGATCGGAATTTTTGGTTGAACGTTACGCGTAGATTCTGAAATTGTATCTCACACACAAATATCTAATGAAGCAGAATTACTGAAACTAAAAAATTTCATTATTTTACTGTCTTTAATTCTATCGTACATAACTTTTCATACTTTCGGATATTTGCATCATATTTGTAGTTCTACATGAATTTAAAGTAGCATCATTTCAGCTCTCTTAGAGCAATTTTTCAATCATATTTTTCATTGTCTGGAGCTGTACCGTCTGACAAGTATATTGGATAGCAAAGTCTTTGTGATAATTCCTTTAATGCACATATAGGTTCATGTTGTGTTAGGGACGTTGATATTGAATAATGATTTACTAGAAACTATAGTTTTTGCCTTGTGAATTGGAAAAAGAGAAAAATATTTTCAATTTGCCTTGTAAAGAGGCCTGACAATCGTCCTTCAGAATATTAATAGTCAATATCTGTGCTATTTTCGAATGGAAAATCATTTGCTTGGGAAATTCTGTTGTAAACGTGTGAAAATCAAACTTAATCATTTGAAAAATCTATAAATATTCTGGTGGAACGTTTAAAATGTAAATTCAGTTAGTAACTAATCTATGTGATCGATACATTAGATCCAGATACACGTCAGCAGATGCATCTTCAGACAGCAGTTAGACTATTTCATCATCAGTTTTCTGTCTTTTTACAGCCTGCTTAAGGAGGCTGAACCGCTAAGTATGGATAGTAACAAAGATTCGTTGGAAATTAATACTAATAAAGGAGGGACAGGGTTCTCAGGAACTGGCATTGGTCAAGGTGGTCAAGGCGCTGATCCCGCTAGTTTGGAGGAACGGCAACTATTGGGTCGATATGGAGTATGGCTGCTTGTGGGACTCTGCACACCGAATCAGGATACACCCGTCCAAATTCTCGGCCGTTTATTGTCAATGCTATTTCATTGGTTTCATGTTACTGCTTACTCCTTTGATGGTACTAAAAAAAGTCTTATGCATCTTATCTTTTCTGTTGGTAATTTAACATTTCACATTATTGGTAGAAATAGGACGATAGCTAGTCATGACTATATATATATATATATATAACTATGTATGTATATGTATGTATGTATATATATATATATAACTAGCATTTGATGCATAGAATGGTCTGGGTCCCAGAGTTCGTTAACATTTCAATATAATTTTGAGGTGTTTTGTTTAGATTTCACGGTTCAATATTGAACGAAAATACACACAGATTATGGGAATGCGTCAGCAATATTAATGTTAGATGAAAATTTCTCTGATTACTTTACATTACCTCTTTACGTAGTTTTTAAATGAGTAATGTTAATTTCATTCACATTAAAATTCAGTACGAACTCGAACATTTGTTATATTAGTGTTAAAAAGTGGTTAAATCAAACAGGCGTTTAATTGGAACTTTCTATGCATCAAAGTAGTAGTTGTCAACTATAGTTGACATAGATAATTTAATCTGGATCTACACTAAACAATGATAATTTTTTTTTTAAATTTACAAAGTTACACACGAATAAATTTACCAGTAATTTTTTCATCAATACTGAGATTGTGCTTTTTCTAGGCCAAGCTGAAAGCACTTTGGAAAAGTTAAAAACTGACTATGTTTGTGGCTGGTTGTCTGAAATTGCTAAGACACATTATGAAGTATTTATTTCTTGCCTGCTTCCTCATCCTACAGACTATGTGAGAGTCGGAGGACACTGGTACGTAACAGGTGTAAATGTTTGATATGAAGATTCATCATTACATATAGACTGTGTGTCTACATAAGTGACTGCAGAAGATTTGCTGTTAAAAATTCTTTATGACCCAGGGAAACTTTGGCATCTAGAACATCCCATTTGAAAGATGGTTTAAACAGATTATTTTGCCTCGTTCCTTATGAGGTGATCACTCCTGAAATTTGGGATTATGTAATGCCGCATTGGATGGAAGCCATGGTCAATGATGTGCCAGAAAAGGAACTCAACGAACTGAAAATTATATTATGGTATGCAACTTTTCTATTGAATTCTAGATATTGCATACTTTTCTATCGAATAACATCTTAATACGAATTCAAGAGTACATCCTGCATAGAATTATAACTCCAGATAATCTGGATAACAATTAACTACTACGAATACTTTTTCAAACTTTAGGATCAAAATTGAAGTACTGTCTTGATATTACCAGGTGATTAATGGATTGTCATTTAAAAATAAGTTCAGGACAATTTTGGGTTGTATTATCTTTTTTACAGCAAAATCTTGGATCCAGATATGAGCCCACTTGGTTTCGATGCTAAGAAGATGTATAACTTTGTGGCTAAAAGATTTGTCAATACAACAGCGAAAGTTCAAGAGCAAGCTCTTAATTGGCTTCAAATTCTAACAATGCTTGAAATAATGATTCCACTTACCCAGTTATTCTCAATGTTTGGCGACGGTGTACAAGTAATGAAGGCAACCATTCAGAGTGATACAGATAAGTCTGCCGAATCATCAAAACCCTGCGATGTAACATACAATAGGAGCACAATATGTGAGCAAACATGGAAATGAAACAAATTATTTTCACCTATCTTTTGATCGATTGTTAATGTGTGATAATTTATAATAAAAATATAGCTCCGGTCGTTGAAGACGATTCTGGAAATACAACACCACTGTCTGATGACATAATACCGATACCACGCCATATGGAATTCACTACAGATACTGAATTAAATCTGTCATGCTGTATACTTATGTTAGATGTACTATTGAAACAGGTATTGAAAAATTAATACTCTTACAGTTTGAGCGTAACCACTGTAGTCAATCATTTCTACAACTAAATTGTACGAATTTCAACATGTGTTTGTATGATATCCAAATATCTTGGCTTTCATGTAGTTTACTAGTTTCAATACTATTTTCCTTTACAGATGGAACTTCAAGATATCGATAAACATACAGGGATTAATACTTGGGTATGTAGAGATGCTTGTGGTCTTATGAAATCTATGGTGGCTGCAACCTGGAGTGGAAGTCATTCTTGTTTAACAGACAATGAGTGTACTTACTGCGAATCGAGAGTTATTTGGCATCAGCTATGTTTGCAATTAGTTACATACATGGCACCTGAAAATCCAGCTTATCCACCAGACGTAAGTCATTGTGATTTTTAAAAAATAATTTTTTTTTAATATACTTGTATTATTACGCTCAAGCTGCTATATCGGTTATTTCAAATAAAATGAATTGAGATGTATGAAAAATTGATTATTGTTATGCAAATTTTGCAGGCAGTTATTGACGAAGCTGCAGAAGATCACGGGCGCAAGAGTCCGCCGGAGTCAGATAAAAAATCCGACAGTAAGCCTGATGTTGTAATCACCATGCCAGTACCAGAACTGCACTCTGTGGGAGGCGTCCTTGTACATATGCCTCACGTATGTTCTGTATGTATATCTGTGTTCACTACATACCTATTAGAATAATACTTTCATTCACTTCAAGAGAGTAGTCTATTGAAATCAAATTTATGTAAAGCGTGTTAAATTGTAATTCACTAGCAAGGTATAATAATTATCTTTCATAGCCCTCTTTAGATTTTCAGATGTTGTGTTAGACATGGTAAAAATAATTATGGTAGTAGTATACGTTAGAATTTGTTTAGTGATAAAAATATTTTGAAAGCATAGTATTATATAGTATTATGTTATATGCTAGGTAAAGACGTATTAGCAGATCATATTCATCTTCGATGAAAATGAGTGATTTCAAATTAATTGATTCTTTCTTTACATTTTAAATATGAAATTATCCTATGGTCAGTGGATGGGTATTTTGATTGTTTATATCAGTTCTTTGAACAGATTATGACAGCCACTGTAGAAACAGTCTCGGAGCAGCTTGATTTGACAGCTATTATTCCAGCTGAAAGAGTTATGTCAGCAGTAGCGAGAGCTGTTACACTTTCTGAAACAGATGTGGGTAAGTTAAATACATCAAATATTCAAGAAGATACTCGAAATTCGTGAAATTTCATTTGAAATTGTAGAGATTGTTACATATTTATCTGTGATACGTTAGCGTCACTTGATACAATTTTTAATTGTTATTGCACAGCTACTGCAACTGTCAGTATAGCAAAGCCTCAGATTGTGGGGGAAAATGATCAACCAGTGATGACCAGCCCAGATAATGAGTTGGATGACTTTTGGCACACGTCAGTGGGCAAGTTCAGATTCACAATAGAAGATTTGCCAGAACAGCTTCAGTACATCCATAAACTTTTGAAGGTATTGCTGAACGAATATCATAACTTTCACAATTATTAATTTTATTGAGGGCCCACATGGACTACTTTAATTTATTGTTTTTGCACTTTCAATCCTGAAAATTCATAACTCACTTTTATTGTAAACTATTTTCAAATTTGAAACATTTCTGAAATACAGAGAGTTCCCTCCTCCCATTTCTCAATACGAAGTCACATCATACTGCTTGAACTTACAATGTAAAATGCAATAATTTTTCTAGTTTTAAGAGTTCATCTAAAAGTATTAGTTGGATTGTAAATTTTTTCATCAATAACCAAGTTTTTTTGAACTCAGTCTATACATCGTCGTTACTCGAGAGTAAACAGTGTGAACTCATATTTTAAAGAGCCATATGAAAGCTTTATCATGTGTAACACAATTAATTTTTAATATTATCCTTTACTTGTATCTAAAGCTATTCTAGCCTGAGCTTCAATGTTGTAATTATAATTTTTTAACCCTTTTATAGGAATTAATAGCTATTGACAAGCCGGACATATTATATTACATGTTGCAATGTTTGAATATCATGGTTTTGCACGGAGATGCTTTCAACACCGCAGTTAAAGATCATCAAGGTTTTTTCATATGGTGTCAAGAAAATTTGCTCATTAAAACGTGAGTTTAATACAATAATTAGAGTTTGCAATAATTTTGCAATTTTGAAAAATTTTAATCATCTACTTTACATCAAAAATTAACTTTTGTATTATATTATTAATTACTAGTTGATGAATCTATGTGTTGAATAAAATTCTAGTCTTTGGGAATTATGCAATGCGGAACATTCTCACATTGCTCAGGTAACAGTACCACTGTTATTACATTGCATAACACTTCCCTGTGGAGCTGACACATTTTGGCACCTCATTCAGGAAGAATTTCATAGTTGCGATTGGCGCGTTCGATTTGTTGCTGGTAACTCAAGATATTTGACACTGAGAATACAACACATTTTCCAAATGAGCTCCTTGTCAGTTTTCATGTATTTATAACATTCTTTCAGTTGAGCGAGTAACTTTAATAGCCAGATTTATGGATTCAACGCCTCTACGAGGTAATCCAAGCTTACAAGCAGCCCTTACAAACGCTTTCTGCTATTTAATTACCAGCATGGATGATAATAATGTACACGTTGCACAACGTGCAACATTATACCTGGGCACAATACATGACACTGCTATAAGGGTAAGTCATCTTACCTTAAATTTTGTTTAAGTATGTTTATACTGAATTGCACAACTTTTAAATGTATGTAATTTACAGTCTCTGATATTTTGTCTCGAGACGCAATTCGATTCGGTTATAGTAGATCGACCCATGGTGCTTCAATCTCTCTATCAATTACATAATAGTCTCAGTGATAGGCGAATTCTCACATGGGAATTCTTCTTAAATCGTTTTGATACGCTATATCTGGAAGCACAAATAAATTTGGAAAAGGCTGGAGATATAGCATATCTTCGTGGTGAGTAACAATATTCTATGATATTGTAAACCAGTGTTGAAACTTAAATGAGGGTTGGATTACAAAGAACGCCTTGTATTTTGTAATTATAATTTTATAGTGTATGTTTTAAATCTTTTAAAGTGTGTCTATTTTTTGTTTTTTGAAGATCTAAGGAATACCGATTTAAATAGTGAAATATTCATCAGAAAGCTACATCGAGCACATGAAGCTCTTTCCCTGTCTGATGGTAGTAGTACAAGCTTGGTGAAAACTCTGAGTGCCAGTTTTGGTACGAAATGGCCATATAAACGTACAATGTCTGCACCAGCTTCCACAATTCCGCGTCAAGATACGAAACAAGGTATGGTAATTATATCAAGCTTATTAGCAATTGCAATCCAATTTACCAATCTTGAATATATTAATCATAAAGTACCGTTTGTATAAAACTTTGAAGGGTAAGTTTCGAGTTAATTTTATATTAGTAAATAACTGTTTTCGTTAGGCAAACTTATATTACAAAAATCACGAGTAGGAATAAAAAAACATATAGTAACTTGAGTTTTGTGCAATCACTTAATTATGTTGAATTAAGATAGTTACGTTCACTCCCAAAACAGCTAAGGATTATTAGAAACCTTCGTCAACTGTAGTACCCTATTATGATCAAGCTAGTGCTATTCCTCTATTTCAGAGATAATTATATACCCTATAATTTTTATATTTCTTGATACAAAATTTCAGGGGTTTATAGATTTGCAAATGGTGCTGTATACGTATTTGTAGTTTAATTTTCACTTGATATTATACAGAGGAGAGAGCTAGTATTTAAATATGGAAAGGTATTTGGGTTTTAAGTAAACAAAAGAAGTAATGTCGAAAATAGTTGCTGGGAAAAATAATTAATAAGTGTGACTTTGTTTTTCTTCGCACCTTACAACACTTCACCCTACTTCACCATCTATGTGTATGTGTCACCTCCCCAGAGAAAGAGAAAGTGTACAGCCGGCAGTACTCGGCGCCTATCTTAAAGCGCAAGAGCTCCAGGTTTGGATTGGGTCAGTTGCTGGGGTCCACCCCACCTAATAACAGTATCCCAGGTAGCGTAGTGTCTGCGTAGGTGTTACTGATATCAATATACAAGCTGGGTGTATGTATGTCCCTCAAAACGTTTGAATTGAGATATTAAAAGGTTTGCAATTCCCACTTATTCGTAGAACATAAACTGCTCGTTTCTGTCGTTTGTTAATAACTGGAAACTGTCAATGCTAGTGAGTTCATACTTGAAGCACAGAATAAGTTTATATAATTTCATCCTATCTCTATTACTTATAGTTACTGGTATGCTGGGAGCGCGTGATAAGCTATTGAGCACAATCAAGTTATAGTTTTTTATTGAACGAAATTAGGTGAAGATGATTTACATATGTCTTTACCTTAAGTTTATTCTTGTTCTCTAAACTTATTATCTGCAGTCACTGCAGTAAATAGTATGTAACTATGAAGAAATCAATGAAGAAATTTACTGTTTTTTAAATTGTTTCTCAAAGGTACTGGTGGAAGGTTTTATTGTTGAATAGGTATTTGTCGATGTATTTGAACTCTTAAAATCGTTTTATATTTGTTACTTGTGCAAGCTCCGTGTTATTCTATGTATAATTCGGTTGCAGGATTCTGACCACTCTCGCATTTCTTAGCATATCTCAAGTGAGAGACAGTCAGAATTTGGTAGCTCAGTACTGTGTCTACTGGTATGGGATATTTGTATTTAGTTAATTGCCCTCGAAGTGAATATTTGTATGTGGTTGTGCAACATGTTGGAATACCTTGCATACCTAGCACGTAGATGCAGTAATTGTTTTGAAGACATAAAACGTAATCCCTCATTATAATTAAATTGTTACTATATTAATATAATAATGAGGCATAATTGTCTAAAATTGAATAAAAATTAGAATTAGATCTAAAAGATTGATAAACTGTAGATTGCAAGGGCATGTCACCAAATATTTGTCTTAAACTGATACACTTTCTCAATTTTAGTAACAAGTTCGAAGTTTGTGATATTTGTTAACTATTGCATGCCCTGCATGTATTTCAATGGTGTGGATAGCAGTAGAGTTTAATTAGATCTGGATTGAACAAGATGTTTAAAAATGTTTCATTATTCACTTGTCAACTTTTTTAATGGGATATTGTTATTCTAATCTTTGTAATGAGTCTGGATTGGATTTAATTTCGGAATGTTTGAAGAAATATAATTTTCAGATGGTCACATTCATTCTTTGAACGTAGCTGAGGAGGGCGCAAACTTACCTGGATTCATCCATAAGGTCATTGATCTGGAAGAGTCTGACAAAGAAACTATCCACTTACTTGTATTTCTTCTCATGCAGTTCCTCTCCAGAGCTGATCAAGTAATTATCGTTTCTCACAGAGCTTGTCAATCGTTCGAACTCATCTCTAATCCATGAAACATGTCAAGTAAAGTAACATGTAGTGACTGTAATTGACGGAGTATCTGTAAATGAGTCATACCTTCTGAAAAAATAAATCAATAAATAGTAGCCTGAATACAATATAAAGTTGAATAGTGAATATAACTAACAGATAAAATAACAAAGATTTTCATTTTAATAACATAAAGTAATATTACATCAACAGGCATTTCCCACCGATGAAAAACCATTATGTAAAACGCAAGGGATTATATTGCGTCACCTTTACCTTCTTCTTGGATATAATCAATTGGACCGAACATTTCACACCTCTCCGCAACGTCTCAGGTATTCTGTACGACTATAATGACTGATTAATGAATACAACCATAGATGCGTGAATTTGAGTTTCATCATTGGAATTTGTGAAGTGGCCAGTGTATTAGTGATGCACATTTACATACGTTATGCCTAGTTGAATTCGTTATTAATACCTTGTCTTTTTGAACTAATTTGATAATTATTTTTTTTACAGAGTGTCACCAGTATTCAATGTCTTTATTGCAAATCTGCCGCAACTTCTTGATCAAAATCATATTATGGGATGGATAATGGTACCTCCTGTCCTTGCCGTATTGCAGCATTGTCCATGTCCTCCCCAGGGTGTACCTGCTGTTGACCATCAACCTCCAACTTACAGTCTCTGGTATTTGGAACCACATATTAGACGAACATGGTTGATGTCACTTCTGGTTTTATTATACAAGGTATTTATTTGAAAGACTGATCTACATGTACTGTAAATACATATATTGCATGGCTAGTTTATTTTTAAATAAAGGGGTGGTCCAGTCTTCCTGCATTATGTATTAAAATTTATGTTACTTTCAGTATCAATATGGACAACAACCGTGGTGTAGCCAACTTCAGTCTTTGATCAAAATAGTTTTAAACACTTTGGATACTCAACATCATCAATGCAGGCGAATTCCAGCTACTGTCGTTATGGGAGGACCTCCATCAAGATCGCGAGGTTATTTTGATCTCATCTAATAATTCGATCTTATATATCATGGCTCAACTTAAACACTGAAATCGGAACCGCAACTGAATCTTTGTTCTTCCTAATTATATTAATCATAATTCGCAAATAATTGATGTATTTAATTAATTGTAAAGAATGTACTGATATTTGATGTAGACGTATCTCAACCTTCTCTTGGAGCAGACCATGACCTAGCAGCTGGATGTACTGCAGAACTTGATGGAGAAAGTCCACCTGGAAGAGTCTCGTCAGCCATTATTTCTGTGCATCAGCGTAGTCCTGGAACAAATCATGCACAATCGCATGCCATGGAAACGCACTGGGAAGAAACAACCCCCAGCCTATATCCAAATAAACACTCCAGGTAGTCACACAGAATTTTGATTTGTAAATATTCAATTTGTTTTGCACCAAACGAAAGTGTATGGTACTTTGAACACTGAAACGTTCAAATGACACACTTACGATTCAAAAGCGGTTATTCTACAGCTATTCAATAAACGCTGATGATACGGAGTCAGAACTGGCGGCTATACCAGAGAGCCCAAAATCGGACTGCACTCTTCATGGCAGTAGCAGTGGATCACTTGGTGAAATGGATGAAAGTTCTGGTGTTGTAGGCAGAAATGTAGCTACTACGAGTAAAATGATTGTGTATGCTGCAGATATAGATCATTCTAGTTCTACTGAAAAAAACAAGTTACTAGATGCACAAAGTGTTCATCATAATAAACATGAAGGTCTTGTACATCGGCCAACATGGTTTCTCGGTAGCGAAGATGACGGACTGCAGGTTTGATTTTACTGAATTGAATTGTATTTAGTAGCTGATTTTCTTCAAAACCAATGCAATGTTCTTGCGAATAAGAAGTTTCTTCTCTTCAAGCACTGTGTATAAGGAGGACTATAATGTGCAGATGTCGTGTTTACCCTTTTGAATCCTTGCTTCCGATGAGAAGCCACGTAAGACAACCAATGCCGTCTAATGAATGATATGCGGATGTGCAAATCATTTCTCTACGAGAAGAATATTGTTGAAAGAATGTAAATTCGAAAAATTGGTGATTTCGAAAAATTAACGACGGAGCCAGGAATCGAACCTGGCGTCTAGAGATGCTTGACTGGAGCTTTACTCCACCAGACCGCCTAGCTGCCCTGACTCTGTGAGTGGCTTCTCATCGGAAGCAAGGATTCAAAAGGGTAAACACGACATCTGCACATTATAGTCCTCCTTATACACAGTGCTTGAAGAGAAGAAACTTCTTATTAGCAAGAATTTACATTCTTTCAGCAATATTCTTGCATTCACAATCATATATGTATATGATTATAAGTACAATTTAGGATATATTAGTGTATAATCTGTTATAAAAACAGGTAAATAGTGGACTGCCGCATAAGAAGTGGGGCGTACATGAAGGTGTTAAGATGATGGTCACATCTTCATTATTATCTGGGCAACAACATTCGCATAAATCTACACCACCACCGATTTCAGTAGCTAAAGCCACAGTAGTAACACAATCTGGCTCAAACGGCACTGTTGTATCCACCAAGCCAACATTTAGTTCAACTGGACTCGCAAGTGCTATAGCTGTAGCTACTGGAGTACCTAATCTTTGTACAGCTAAAACTCAATCTGTAAATTCGTATAGGTACAGTCACACAGTTTTGTTCTTACTACAATTTGCTGCTCTCCATATTTTCGATGCATACCGAAGCACTTTGCATTTCAATCTGTGAAAAACACAATATATTTGTCGAACCTTATAGACCTGATGTGGTGACCAAAGAAAGAGTATCCACAGTTGTACCAGAGCAGGCAACACATGTCTCACCTATACCAAAACAATTTGGGCGGCAAAAAAACGTTGACCAAAGTACACCCATAACTTCTCCTGTTTCAATATGCCAAACTACGCCAGCTGTCAGTCAGCCACTTGGCAGTGACCAGTCTTGTTCGCCTGTCGTTAGCTCAATGTCATCACAGCTTACCAGCACTGAGAATGGTGAAAATATTGCGCCACGATGGCAAAGTGTTTCTACTCATCAACAGATAGTAACACCAACTATGGAACGATTGCTCCCCATTGGTACTGTTGCACGTATGTCAAATTTTTGAGTTCTACGATCAATATTTGTATTGTGTGACCAGTTATGATTACTGCAAGGAAAATATTTCAGGACAACGTACAACTCACCGTGTATTGATGTGTGAAGAAACGTATGGATCACCGGAATCCCCCTTATCCAAGATGGATATACTGACAGTGGGTAAGTATGACAAAATCTTTCAGACATTGCTTATATTTTAAATCACACTCAAAAATAAAGATTGGTATCTACAATTACTTTAGGATCTTCTTTCGATCAAGACAGTGAAACATGCATTTCGAGTGACGTAACAACACCGCGAAGTATGTCTCAATTGGAATTTCCATTACCAGAACGCCTCTTACCCGTTGGACCACAACGAGACAATATATCTGGCCTTATAGAACGTGTATGGCAAGTTCTTGGTGTGCCAGGAGCGGATGGTATGTTTTGTAATGGTAGATTTTGTAAATTGAAATATTATTACGCACTTGATCAAACTTGCAGATATTTGTCATCAACAAAATGAGAAGACAATACCTGAGAAAAAAAGTTCTAGTTATGGCCCACATCCAAAGCGAGATAATATTTCTTCAGATAACAGGGTGCGCATAACTGTTATTGATAGATGGATGTATCATTTTTTGTTACTTTACCATAACAATAAAATATATTTACTTTAAATCCGGAGAATGACTTTCACTTGGAGCTTACTGATTCTTTATGATGGATAAATGTTATTGGCGATTTGCTAAATATGTTGAGTTGATTTATGCTCTTATGATTTTACAGACATCCTCGGCCTCAGTATTAACTCCAGTCGCAACTGAGATCCACTCAAGATCCCCAAGTCCCAGAAAATTAACGAAGCAGGTAGCTTTAGAGTCACCCCCTCCTGTGATCGAAGAATCTTTTTTAAGGTCTTTAGAGCATGACCGTAAAATAAAAATGGAAGATTTATTGCGTAGTCAACGAGAGAAAATGCGTAAAACACCTTTCAATATGACACAGCATTCAATTGGAAATATCCGACGACCAGAATCTTGGTGAATAGATGTGTTTTGTTGTTATTTATTGGTTCCAACCAATTTCATTTTCTGCACACACACAAAGTAACTGATAAATTTTAGAAGGATCTTTGCAATATCAGTGTAGTGTTCAATTATTCCTCATCAGGCCTGGACCACACGTGCAAGCAAATTTGGATCCAGTGTTACAACAGGCATATCATGCAGATTTTAACTTGAAGCAAAGTCTATTTCGAATCGGAGATGATTGCGTGTATGACAGGTAATATACAAATTATTATTAACGAATAGTTCAAAAATGTGCAAATATATTTACTTTTAATAATTATGATTCTTTGTTTAGATGTTCTGAATGTGGGACAGTAAAAGAAGAGTACAGCGATGAAGAATTAGGTCTATGCATAATTACATTGGGTACCTTTATTCACAGGGAGCCATCATTAGCAGCTCCACTTCTTCCAGAAATTCTAAGCGTTGTCGCTAAGTTAGTTTCATTTCAACCATATGCATGCAAGTCTATACAGGTAGTGATGAATACTTGAGTGGGCTATTTTTTATTTTATTGCATTCATTTTTTCCTTTATTCTAGTTCTCAAACCAAACATAAACCTCATTTAAATACGTGATTGATTCAAATATAACTAGTAAATAATATATCCCTAGGTTGATTCAGTTTTTATTTACTTTTTACTTTCATATCCAGGATGATGTGATGTATGGTAATATCTATTATAAGTGCTCTGTTGTCTGTGAAGTCCACTTTGAGATTGACACCGTTAGACACGAAGCTACAACCGCAATAAATTATACTAGTTGTATAGGTGTTATACATTAAGTGTATTACTAAAATCGCATTAACATTTTCCAGAGTTGCTTTGAATGCCATGTATCCGTGGCAAAATGAGACAAACATGCATTTACCTGGAGGAGCAGTGAGCGTAGCGCATCAATTTCTGAGATGTGTTTTGCACCAGTTAGCTCCAAATGGTGTGTTTGTACAGATGTTTCAGACACATACTAATGGTGAGACTATACCTAAGTGAAGAACAATTGTGAATTTAGCATCAAAAGTAACACATTTCTAATTCTAAATACCTATCTTAGAGGCAACGAGAATGCAGTTCTTCAAAAGTGTAACGCAAGCCTTAGTAGATTTCAACGAATTGAACCCAATTGCTCCACTACAGCTGTTATTAGAGGTATCATGTTCTTATTTTGATTTATCGTCAACTTAAAAATTTAATAAGACACAGCAATTTATCCTATTTCTAACGTCAGTTTTGATAAAGTTTATCTGAAGCTGTCGTTATAGAATGTCTCCAGTAAATGCATTTTGAAAGATACAGTGTGAGAGTCACCATTGAGATTTCATTGCTTTCAGAGTTTAAATACAAAGAAAACACTTCCCTTGGAGCGACTCCCAACAATCCTGCACAACGTTGCTTGCTATCTCGATTGTTTACCATTAGAAGCAGGCTTAGGACCTGGGGCTGCCACTTGGGGTGGCTTGTTATCACAAATTGATGGGCTATTCCGAAGACTAGTGTTGCTACTTAATTCTATCGAAGATATAACTCCTCTACTCAGAATAATGGTTTCAGTATTGAAAGTTCCTGGTATACCGCAGTTTAAGGTGTTGTAACATGATTTTAATCAATACTTTTTTGATTAATCACCCCTTGATCGTTTTTTTTTTTTGTAATGTATTGTAATCCACAGGATTCTCCATTCGTTATTCCGTTAATAAAATATAATCATGTGAAAAGTGATTCTAATTTTAGCTAATATAATTAATAACTAAGTTTTTCAGGGAATGCTTGACCCGTTTTCAAAAGTTCTCAGCTACGCCATACAGAATTCAATATTAAAGTACAATTATCTGACTGATTTATGCTACCTGTGTCATCGTGGATTCACGCGAGACCGAGACAAGCATTTTTTAAGTCGAACTGTCGTTTTTGAATTGGTTCAGGCAATCAAATTCAAGAGTACGATTCCAGACTCAAACTTTTTACTGTTGATTCACTTCATTCTCCAGGTACGCTCAGCATCGCCAGAGTTAATCATTTTATTTTTTGATTCAATTCGTATCCAGCGATTGCATAATTTTTTTCCTTTCAAAGAAATCTTGTTATCCTATAATGTGTCCTATTACAGGATGTGGGAGGTATGTTACCTATGAACGTTGCAATGGAAGATGTTCAAGCAGATGTATCGCCTATTTATAATACAAACTCATCTGAATCCTTGCGGAACCAACTATCAGATGTTCTAGATTTTTTAGCCGACTTTCATACTCTGAGTAAAGTAAAGGTATAAATTTTAAAATATTGTCTATTAGAATAATTTTGACATTGTAACAGATAACTCCAAGACTGTTTTTACTACCAGACAGAGGAGATTTTGCTTTACGTTTTATTATAAATGAAATAACAAGTTTTATTCTTAGGATATTCAATATTCTAATGTCAACAATAATTATTGCTAGAATATTATTAAAAAAAATTTCCACAATAATATATTCCTGGAGTTGTAATATTTTTTTCAGTATTTTAATGTTCTCTCAATCAACCATTAATCGTATATTATGCCTGCTACAATTTTTTAGAGTTACAGCAAAGGCCTTCAAGCCGGATTAAATGAAGACACTTTAGGAGGGATGCTAAAATGCGGCTTGGCACAATACTTAGCTTTAGAAATAACCAGAGGGAATAGTCGCGATAACAGAGCAGTAGCAAGATATTTACCTTGGCTTTATAGTCCACCATCAACTCTACAACAGGGGTAATCATCATCCTTATACATTTATTCAGTGTAATATATTTTTCACCTAAATTCGATGTGGCTGAATTTTTTTAAACATCTTAAGTATCAATGCCTTACTTGTATGTCCTATTCTAGATCACGTGAGTTCGTTGATTGCATAGGTCATGTACGTCTTCTGTCCTGGCTGCTATTAGGATCATTGACCCACACTGCCCTTCATGGAAACAGTAATACATGGTCCGGCAATCCACATATACATGGGCCACCGACTCCATTTGCACAACCTATACCTCAAGAAGTTTCTTGTCATATTGCAGACCACATTCAAGTTATACTGTCTGGTTTTCCCGAGCAGTCAAAAACTTCAGTACTACACATGTCTTCCCTTTTTCATACTTTTATTTTGTGCCAGGTAAGTTATGTCACCCAACAGCTGTTCCACAGAATTTATATGATTATACATATTAACGCTGTGCTACAAATTTATCATGTTTAGCTCTGGACTGTCTATTTAGAAGAAGTTTCTAAGCGTAATTTGACCACTAGCGAAACCCATAGTGTAACAATGAGTATACTACTTGATTTTTGGGGTAAAGTTACACCCTGTGTCCTCCAACTTGTGACGCATTCTAAAGTGGTAGGTATCGCAACAACAGAGAACTTAGGAAATCAAGCATATATCAAAAGAAGTACTCTCATATAATTAACCGATAAAATATAACTTATTACAGCTGGCAGAGATGGTGAACTTACATTTTTTAAGTTTATTGGAAGCACTGTTGGAGTGTCAATCCACTTTACTTAGCAAGCTACTACCTGTCTGGAGTCCGATTTTATTTGCCCATCATATTCAGGTAAAAACATACGAAAATTCTACCCAATTGCCCATTTTAAGAAGTTTAATCGAAAGACATTTCACAATCCTGAATTTAATTAGATGAATTTCTTGTCATTGCTATATATCGTGTTTTGATTCATTTCTTTTAACCTTCTAGTTGCCAGGCCAATTACAAATGCGTCTTCAGAATTGTCGGAACTTTCCCCCCACAAAACCAACTGAATATTTGGGAAAAGCTGACAGTCCCAGTGTAGAACAACGTGATTCCAATCCGGTGTTGATGCGATGGCTTCATCGCTTACAATTTAAAATGGGGCAAATTGAGTTACAATCTTCGACAGCTACTCAATTTTACTCTATCTGAAAAAATAAAGTCAATAAGTGTTCCTTTGCTGGTTTCTTGATGTTGAAACTGTTTGTTTAACTCCTGCTAGTTGGAACATACCTGTTTTTTCGTGATAGTATCAATTAATTAAATACGCAGAATTATGGTTCTATTCAGCACTGTTTTTGAGATTATATGTATATAATGATTGTTAAATAATTGTTGAGTAATTCCTGTTCGAGTAGACAATAGAGAATTCAGTTTAGGTATTACTATTTGTTCGGTGTCTCGCATGGTTTTCAGAGTCTATTATAACGAGAGCACATTGTGCAGCGGATGTTTCATGCTCAAATCGAGGCTACTGAGGATTAAGACAAGATATAGAGTCACCTTGGGTAGGTTGGAAGGTTCGTTTCATGAGATCCTTTCAGCATAATTATTATCTATTTATAGTGAGGCTTGCCAGACGTCCCGCAATTCGTGAGACAGTCCGGTGATGAAACAGTGTACTACGTCATGCACACTATTTAAATTTCAATCAAATATGTTATGAAAAGGGTACTTGTTTTATAGCTCCTCGCTCTAATCTTTTATAACCTTAAGTTTAAATAAACATGGTTTCATGCAGATGGACTGAGTGCGCCCAATAACTTTTATAACCCAACAATCCTAATTTGTAACATATAAATATGTTTGTATTCTTCAGTCCGTAACAGGTACATTGATTATGAGATAGAAAGTTTTACCAGATTTTGATCACGTGAAATAACATAGGTGAGTAGGTCCCTTTTCCTTTTTTTTAGGATGCTTGTTGAAACATGTAGGCCTTGTCATATAAATGTTGGCACTAGAAAAAGAGAGGTCATAAGAAATTAAGGCAATGATAAAATCTGGGGAATAGGCAGTATATTCAGATAAAACGTGATATCTCTGAAAGGACCATTTAAAAAATGTGTTGCTGGTTGACACAATAACGGTATTAATCAGCTGCACCGTTGATGCAGCAGCTGGTTTCAAAAGTATGGTTTGTAGCAAAAAGGAATCCTCTTTGGTTTGTAGATCGAAGATCCATAAAGGGTGTGAACATAACTTGATCGATACAATATAAGATTTATACAATTTTAAAAGAAGGTTTCAACTACGCAGAAATACATGCACCCTCAGTCACTATCGAAAATGTAATGTCACTAATTTTCCAAAAAAAAAAAATACACCTGCGAAAGGGGTACTCGGGAACGATTTTGTAATTTCACTTTTGACATTTTCCACCATCCAAAAATTCTAATTGGTTTGCAAAATTTAGTCAAACAATCAGAATGCTTGGATGGTGGGAAATTTTAGAAATGAAATTACAGAATCGATCCCCTGATCTCCTGTCTACAAGCTTTTTGAAAGACTCTACCGGTGCAAGAGAGACAGCACTTCACCTCCAAGTTATCTCTCTCCCCGGAACACCGATCAGCCATGCATGGCAGTGAGTGTCCAGTATTACCATATTTCATTGTGCCCAGTCCGCACTGATCTCTCTTTACCTATATAAGAGATCAGTGATTTTCTCACGTTAGGGCCAGTCACTGTCACGTAAATTGTATAACAATAATCGAAGTCTCATTTTGCTTCGGAACAAAAATAGGTAGCTGGAAGTGCGTAGCATAAATGAATATCGTTACACTTGTGGTTGACTGAAGACTATACTCAGTCAACGCACTTTTGTACATACGTACGTACTAGAGGCGCATGATATTTCGGTATCTCCTTCCTCGAAATGTGTCGGTATGGGAACCTTCTGTTAAATACCGATACCGAAATATCGAAACTTCGGTAAATACCGAATTACCGAAATAGCTCATAATCTAAATACTATTTAGATTATTGGTCTTTACTACAGTTCAATACAGACTTTCCTCGCTCTTTTTCCGACGATATTTGTAGATTAAAGTCTATCGAAATTTTGGTTAATCGAAACTACCGAATACGAAACCCTACCGAAAATTGGTATCTAATTTCCAATACCGCACACTCCTAGTACATAATATGCCACGCGGCATTCAGCAACCATATCCATAGGTGCTTATGGTTCATTGTCAGCGGTGCTCCGCAACCACTCTCCTAATATATCAGTGCTCTCCTAGCTATAACCCAACAGCCCATATGCATAAGCCCGTTGCGAGCCGCGGGAAGCGATGTGGCGGCAGAGTGGCAGTGTGCTGCAGTATTCGTGTGTACGGCGAGGAAGTTTGATGTATCGGCACGTATGTGACGCGTTACAACAAGCGGCAGTTTGATAAAATTTCAATTCCAGGGGTTTGATAGTCGAGCCGAAAGTGTTTCTTATTGACTCAGATGTGTTGGAGAACTGTTGCTATATCCAATTGCGAGGTCAAGCTAACCAAATGAGCCTTACACACAAATCATTAACCGTCTACAGGTTATGAGGTACATTCGCCTGTCAGTCAACGGCTGATGTGAAGAATTTACGGATAAACGTCATCGCATACGTTACTTAAACGATGGGAACCTATGCAGGAGAATTAATAATATGGTATGAACCCTACTCATTGTTGTATATTTTATATCAAGAACTTATAATCACTCAATACGCTGTATTTCTTGTTGATCATGTTTTAACACCATAACTCGAGTCTGACTCAATTATACGGTGTTAACAATAACAATACTGTATTTCGTAATCAGTCGGTTTTCGAATGAATTCAGAAGTGTCTATGTATATTACTCACAGAGGCCACACAAGACAATTATCACAAGACTGTTGTAGAGATAATTGTTCCTTTAATTAATTAATTATATTTCGATCTATTATAGAATCCATTAAATACTATTTAATCACTTATGCTCTAAAAGTATAATTTTTCAGCATTTTGATAATACTATCAGTAAGTACAATATATGGGATTAATAAGCTGCTAAAATCGTTGGTTGAGAATGGCAGCAATGTTACGCTTGAATCTATTACAAAAGAGTACAGCTGGATTGTCAGACTATGTATGAATTCATTAGGCTACGCTACCATATTATTACCTGGTTATTTGGTATATAAATATGTCTGCTGCAGTAAATATCTGCAACGAAGTGGTGGGTATTTTGTTCATATTGATCACAGCTTAAACTGTGAACTTTTCTTACCAGAAAATACAAATATAGTAAATGATACCAAAAGTGTGAAAATGTGACTTTTTTTTGTATTTATAGGAAAAGGATTTATACACAGGGTGGTCTACACTTGCATGATTGGGCATGGAGAAAAAGGTATACTGGATTCCCCTAGTTTTGTGGGAATAAATAATGCCCAACACAGCCTGCGCACATTTCGGCAGGATGCATTGTTGCTCGTCTATTGTTTCTCAGGCTTACAATTCAGTTACTTGACATGGGGTTATTTACAAGAAAAAATTATGACACAGGTATTAAAAATATCAGTTCATGATAGTTTCATAATTCAATATTATGTCGAGTATCCAAACAATATTGAGCATTTTATCATTTTTTTCAGGAGTATGTTGATACAGACGGAAATAAAAGCCGTTACAGAGATTCCCAATTTCTAGTTTTCGTTAATAGGATACTTGCGTTTCTAATGTCTGGACTGTACTTGCTTATCCAGCGGCAGCCTCGCCATACAACGCCATTATATAAATACACATTCTGCTCATTGTCAAACATTTTGAGTAGCTGGTGTCAATATGAAGCTCTCATGTATGTCAGCTTCCCAACGCAGGTTCAACAATACTTCTGTGTTCAATTACTAGTACAATTGTCAAAAAAGTAACTTGAATTTACTTTTCTTAACTGTTTTGTGTGTTTTAGGTGTTGGCTAAAGCTTGTAAAATAATTCCTGTTATGATTATGGGAAAAATAGTATCTCGTTCCAAATATGAGTACTACGAATATGTTACAGCGGTACTGATATCAATTGGGATGACATTTTTTATGCTGGATAGTAGTGAAAACAAAGCTGGTAAGTTCGTCGTCTTATGACTCAAATAATCTCAAATTGACCGATATACGACTAACCATGTCAATTTTAGCATTGAAATTCAAATTAAAACGAAAATTAATACAGTAAATTACGGTAAGATGGAAATATGTAATCTTTAAATTTTGAAGTCCAAAGTAAAATTTTGAATAACCTTATGTCAAGCATTGTTAGCTCTTCTTATAATATTTTTTGTACTTATTAGTCTTTTTCAAGTATTTATAATTTGGTAGTAATTAATGCTTTATATATGGTTATAGGAGGAGCTACTACAGTCTCCGGAGTTGTTTTATTAGGAGGGTACATGATGCTAGACAGTTTTACTAGTAACTGGCAGAATGCACTTTTTACTGAATATAGTGTGACAAGTGTCCAAATGATGTGTGGTGTGAACATGTTTTCCTGTCTCTTGACTGCGATGTCTCTCTTCCAGCAATCAAGTTTTGCTAATTCCTTAGCGTTCATGGTTAAGGTAATATATAACATACTAATAGAATGTGATTATTTACAAACCTTTTGTCCTTAGGGATTAATACTTTTTAACATTTTTCTAGTATCCTGCATTTATCACGGATTGTTTATTGATCTCAGTGTGTTCAGCCACTGGACAACTGTATATTTTCTATACCATTTCTAATTTTGGAGCTGTTACATTTGTTATCATCATGACAATTCGTCAGGTGAGAATACACTTCCGTACATAATCAAAATATCTACAATGACTGTATATATTTATCAGATTTGAGTATCTCAACACACCAGGTGCTAGAAAGATTAGATCCAAAGTAGAGATTATTATATTGTGGTTAATCAGCCAGAACAATGATTTCTATTCATAGTAAATGCTGCAATATTTGAGAGCTTTTTCATTTGTCTAAAAGGTGCGATATTTAGCATAATCACTTACCTTGTATTATTTCAGGGCCTAGCGATATTATTATCGTGTTTGATATACCAACACAAAATAACAATCCTTGGTGTATTCGGTGTACTACTGGTATTTGGTTCTGTGTTCCTACGAATATACTGCAGTCATCGAACTCGAGCTATTAGGAAGCTTAAAATTCAGACAGCAAGTATCAACACTTAAATCAAGGAACATTTTCAGAGGAAATGACGAATTTCAAACTTGTCAACTTTTACTGATACATGATAATTATTTGATATTGTGGGAATTTGATGCAAGAAATATTCTCTTGAGTTGGCTGATTATCATTCATGAGCTTTTATGATGTGAATTTGTAGAATATACCAAATAATATTTTTTTATAAATATTGTAATGATTAAATAGAATAGTGTGACTATGGTACTTGATAATATTCTTTGGGGAGTCAATGAAATGTAAAATAATTTTGTTTTGCTTGAAAAATTATTTTTCACATATTTTCTAATCAAACTTTGTAAATTGTAAATCGTACCTTAAAGGTTTAATTAGCAAAAGTAGGTAAACCTGAAAAATTGTACTGAGGCAATACTGAAGGTACCAAAGAAATTTCACACAACAGTTTTCCTCAAATGTAGATTTGATCATCATGAAAAAGTAATTTCCTTTTAATCGTATCATAGTTTCAACTGTTGACAAACGTTAACGTTACAAATAAGAGCTAAGCCAAAGATTAATGAAAAATCTTTCAGAGTCTTTATATTTGTACGAGTAAGAAACGATAATTTCTATTCCAATGATAAACTGAAATCAGCCTCAATTCAGTCACCATAAAGATAATCTTGTTGTTTTTTTTTAATCCAAAGAGCAAATAATCGTCTAGCACTGTTAATTACTCTTGCTTAACTTGTAGTATGACATCTATATCTAATGAGAAAAAGTTTAGTGACGGAAGGCAGCTTTATTGCTAAATTGCAGTGATAACAAACAGATAATTCATATTTTGTCTAGACATGCCGTAGTTATATATACTGATAACAGAGAGAATTTATTTTTTATTGATTATTACTCAAACTGGTGACAAAAACGTAAAATGCCAATACATGTAAGATAACGATTCACTGTAATATCTACATAGTGGGAGTGTGTTGAAATAAAACCAGGTCGAAATTTTCGGATTGTAAAGTAATTTATTCAACTTTTCATTTTCCAAAATTGTTATGAAAAGTGAGGGTATAAAGTCAGTGTTTCGTTATTTACAGATTTATTATGTCGAATAAATATTTCTAACTACTCAGTTTGTGAGATAAAATTTTAGTGTGTCATATTGATCTTTCAATACAAAATAACACGATTAATAAATAATCAATTTATTGAAGAATAATTATGACTAGAAACCGAAATACAAGCAGGTACAATTTGACAATTTATTGTGCATATAATTGTTTTGTAGTTATTAAACTTCTTTATATATATGACATAAAGTATTTAATGCCAATAAATACTTAAAAAATGAAGTTTCAATTTTGAAAAAAGAGAAAAAAAGAACACTCGAAACACTCAGAAGTTTTTGATCAATTCAGTACAATGATTAGCTAAAATTAGTGTCATATTTGTAAAGCAATGAATCATAATAATAGTGTGTATCCTTTTTACTTACTAATGTGTAAATAAATTTGACTTATGTTCTTCAGTGAGAATTAATGGGAAACAAGAGATTATTAATAAAACTATTGTAATCTATATACAATCAGCAAATCGTATACAAATCTCAGTCTTAGGGGTTGAAATTCAAGATAAATATGGTGAAATATTTTTTTTCGTTTAGATTAATTCACATCAAAACCTGTATACAATATACTTCGGTAGATATTCGTTAGAACTAGTCTTGGACTCGTGCATGAATGCGTGACTTGTATCATATGGACCATAATATTGGAACAAACGGGTATGATGCAACGTTTCTTGTCATTCTTCTGTGGAGGGAGGGCGATAAATAGCTACAAGACACATGATGGATATGACAGATTCAGCAGCGTGCAAAAACAACTGAATACAACACAGGATACGTTCCAGGCGAAGAACAGACATCTGCCAATACAGAAAGTAAACAGTTGCCAGGGCACTAGGAATGGTTAGTAGAATACCCAGCATCAGGGGAGGTCCTTGTTCCGTAAAGTTTCCTTTTCTTCCCAAGTAAATACGTCCGGATTCGGTTATGATGAGGAAAAGTAACATCGCAAGTCCATGGAGAACGGATTCAAGTGTTGGTTGAGGTATTAGGCACAGAGCTTTGAAAATACTCATTCCAAATTCGCAAACAGCAAACATGCCGAAGTAAAACGAATTCAAATACATTAGAATCTCATAGGTTAAGAAGGAGTTCACCACCCTCGGCATTATTTCACTTTATTTCTACCACATACGTGCAAGTAGACAAAACTTAATTAATATCTTTATCGGGTTGCTCTTATTTTAGACATCACCGGGCCTCGGCTGAACAATAATTTCAAACCAGATATAAATACTGTCTACAGCTATTTATATTTTATAACAAACGTAGCCCAGCTTGGAGCACGGTCTTGCATACAGGTCTGGAAAGGAAGCCTCATTTCAATGAGGCCGTTTGACTCCGTTACGAGTATCTCTGGTCTTTTCGCTCGCACCCACATGCGGCGCTGCGGTCTAGTATCTCCCGCGCACGGTTTTCTGTGCTAGCGTATGTAGTACGGGTAGTACGTACTTATGTACCTCGTTCGGGACAGTGAGAGAGACAGACAGGAATGACTCTGTCCTCGCACGCTACGAAGCGGCGAAAAATATAAAGATATTTCGCTCGACTACCGGTACGTACATACATACCACTTCGCGGTTGTTTCCAGGCCTGTGTATGAGGCGGTCTCCGCCACTCAGCCACTTTTTGTTTATCCTCCCAGATCTGTTCCATAATTGATTGTATAGTAATACTACTTAAAAGTAATCACTGTGAATTTTTTCACATTTTTCAATTTACTCGTTTCGGAAATGGTTTTTTTCTTTTTAAACCTGTATATCATGGAAAATTGAAGTCGGATAGAAAAAACTTGAATGCAAAAAAGTTTTGTTTTTACACGAACTATTCAATGTAACATATGTTATATTTTTCATGGCATCGGATACACTATTTTCAGCGAAGAAAATGGATATTATTTTTTTTTCTTTCAGTGCGATATTTTCCTTTCGTTGAATTGCGATTCGCCGACTCACACTGGAGACTAGACTCGAAATATTTTTGGTATATTCGTAGAGAAACCATGTGTCGAGTGCGTTGTTCACTTTAGAACGCGTCAATTTTATTTTGTTGCGAGTATTTCGGGTATGAGAACTGCTACACGATCACTACAACGACACTACACTATTGACCACATAATGCTGAAATAAGTGTCTTCATATTGCCCTTGACCATTGTTCTTAACAGGTTGACTGTGAATTCGCTCTTGGTATGAATTTCGTGCGAATTGTGCGATAAAAGCAACAAATACAAATCCGTCGATACTGCATGTAACCGCTATTTCTCATTTTCGACAGCCATGTACGTGCTCAAGCGTGGAAAAGTATCTGTTCTACGACGTCGAACGTCATCGCCGACAAAGCCTATGTTTTGGTGTCAATCAGGAGAGCTGAGCCGGCTGCCCTACACTATGGAAGCGTCGAATAATCGGTAAGTTTCCAAATGCCGCAATCTTTGCCCGTGATTTCATATATAATCGGATGGCGAACATTTTCGTAGAGGTGGCATCGCCTACAGCGTTTCGAGCCTTTGTCATACCGCTATAACAAAAGGCCGATAATTCACTTTTAAATTTGACCCACGACTTCTACCTCGTGTAGACTCGTGTACCATGAAATTTTAAATACGCCTCCTCCTCTCAATCGCAGCAGGCAATCCAGTGTTCGAGCTTTGCTATAAATTTCTCGCATTATCATCTTAATCGAAGGGTTAAATAATCGGACGCAATACAAAATTCAACAGTTTTCTTGGTAGAAGTGATCAGTCTGTGATTATAGCTTTTAATGCAAAATAAAACGCTCTTATTGACATCATACTTAGTAACTGCGAATGAGCTGCAGTTACTCTGTTCTGTAACGTCATGGTTTTAAAATTCTGATTGTTATTCACTTCAGAATTTTCCATCGAAGTCTGCCGGACTACTTCCTACAAATTATTGAAAACGGAAATTAAGAATTGTTTATTACCTTGTGCGCTAAACACGAGAAGGAATATGAAACATTGCCGCATCAATGGCTTGCTGGTAATCCAACTCACTCTGTATTAGAAATGAATCTGCCAACGCTGCTTTTTGAACAAGGCTGAAGCCAGTAGCCAGAATTAGCAGCCAAACGTTCTAATATTCATTCAAATAAGGTATCGAAGTTCAAAAATCAAAATTTTTTGAAATATCTGGAATCTCCGATAGTTTTATAGGATTATGAGGATAAAATTGAACTACATTTTTTTATGTCGAAAAAATTTAACACATTTGGCTGCTAACTGTGGCTGTTAACTTTAGCTCCTAGCTTCAGCTTCATGCTTTTTGAGTCTCTATTGCTATTTTGACATCCAACTTGGAGTGTTTATTTTTGCGTTGACCACGTAATACACATTTCTCTGCAATCTTGGGGCTGAATTCGTGCCGTCAAACCTCCGACAGTATAAAAATTTTTCATGATAGTTGGATTATATTTTTCATTATCAGGTTTGGGATGACGGGGTTTTCATGATTTTGCGCATTGATTGTCTTTACTTCGTTGAAATCTTCGATAATCTGCACTATTCAAATCCCGCCGCGACTTTTGCGCGTGGACTTGATACTTCACGATTCTGAGAACAAGCCAGGTACCGTCTTCTGTGCTACATATAATATATATAATTATGCGGTTTAGGATACCCATGTTCTTCATGGTTGTAACACATTAGACAAAACTATAGCCATACTGTGTATAACAAGAAACATAAATGTGCATTTGATTTATACAAATATTAACGGGCTACAGTTAATTCATTCGATTTAATGATTTTGAGTTAATGTATTCGAGACACCACGAAAAAAGTTGAAAATGCAGATTTGTTAAATTAAAATTTTTGTTTGATTGAAATCGCGATGTTAAATTTGTTTGTTGATCGAAAATGACTTGAGGGCTTTTTTTGTAATACTAAGAATCGAGTAGCCTTATTCATTTACATATGGATTTACAACAAATTTATAAATAAATTAAAATCTCGAACCATCATCGAATATATGGAAAGAAAAAATATCAAGGCAAAGTGCAATTGCATTAAATGAAAATGAAAACCTCTTTTTATGCATCTTTGTTCGGTGGACTGCACTAGGTGTTTGCGAACAGTGTTAGGCATGATGAATCACACCCAATTATATCAACTTTTTCATTCAATCACCGTTCGGTAATTATCTAGCGCAATCTCAACATTACTATTTAATGTAATGCGTTGTACGATTACATCTCATCATTTTAGGGAGCAAAAATGATGTGCGTAAATTTCAAACGCCTTATCTCATCGTCGTTAGAAACAGGTACTTTCTGCTATATTCGTCAGATCATTTCAAAAACACGTAAAAATATTTACATATATGTATCCTGTATCCAAACGTTACTTGAGTTATCTAAACTTTGTATACGACAGAGGTGCTCACAACTTCCTCAATAAATGATAATAAGTTCCGGGATGATTAAATCAATGATTATTACTAAATACTAAATTTAGTACTAACGTTTCTGGAGTTCTTTTCCGTGAACGCTGCTGCACTATGGTGCAAAAACGAAGAAGACTAATGCAAAAAAACAAAGAAGAGAAAGAAATGATGTATTTGACACCATGGATTCCGGTGAACCATGGAAGCCCTTCACAGGCAATATCATCTTACATAGATGTATGAAGAATCCTGTCTAGTTTTTTGCACACTCTGCTTTTGGCACTGCGTGTCTGACCTTGGTCAATTCCAAAGTCTTAGGGTGCCGTTTGTCCCCTGGATTCCATAAAAAGTCGTCTGGATGGCAGCAGTTAAATCTGCATACACGATACGTTACATTCTCCCTCTGGTTCCAAAGCAGTTATTTTAATAGGAAATTTCATCTGCATCTTCAGAAGAGAATTGGTGACCCTCCCTATACATACGTATAGGGGTTATTGAACGGGTCGTTAAGAGTCGAGTAATCTCGGAGAAAAAATTTATCAGCTGTGATACAGAAGCGCGTTAATTTTTCGTGACATGAGTAATTACGCGTCGCACGTTAGGGCAACTGATCGTTCTGTATGTTACAATATCTGTGATAAAAAATTGCCAGAGAGCCTAGACTGTAGATCCTAGAGCAACTGATAGCGATATGATACTCCCAATGTGTTTTTTGCCACTTCGAATCTATTGTGAGAACTGAGGGACGGTGTGAGTTGATACTATAATGGACGCATCACTGTAGGTTACTTGATTCGTTTTGGCAATTAATAGTATATTGTCTAATAAGGAGGCAAACTCGGTGTTTTTGGGCCAAGCGTAAGCTGCAATTTAAGTCGTAGGTGAGCACACACATGAGTCGAAGACGAATAGACCGTTGCCTTCTTGTTGCACACGATTCTTTATAAGTATGTTGCGCGTTTTATGCAAAGCACGAAATTGAGGCTAGGATCGCGTAATGTCAGATTTGTTTGCGACAACCCATGACCATTTTTAATTCCTAGGATTTGTAAGTGGTCTTTTCTGTACTCCGCGCATGCGCATTCGCGGACGCACTCAAAATATACTCAATTAATTTTCTACGCTACCTCCGTCAACAACGCGACTACTTTGTAGTTTTTGACAGGCGGTTTAGTTTAATTTATCGCGAAGCTGTACTGGCTGACGATACGTAGGTACGCGCAAAGCCAAATGAACCAAAGAAATGCATTCGCCTTATTTTCAACTCCCGAATTAGTAAGGATTTCCAAGTAACCTCAACGATGATAGCAACTGCGCAGTTAAATTTCAAGCTTATATCATACCGAAGATAGTATTCGTGTATAACTATAAGTTGTTGATTCACAACGTAGCAAACCTTTCCTCGTTCATTTTGCAACCGCAATGATATACAAGCAAGTAATTAGCGTTCACAGCAAACTACTCTTGGTCGCATGGCAGTACGTGTTCTCTATGTACCCTGAAACTATAAAGCTTAACGTGATATTTACCTGAATTAATTATGTACCATTAGTTAAGTTTACTGCAATTATTTACCACGTTTATAACGTATATAATGTGGACTTACTAAACCAGTTATGATTGTAAATTTCAACTACTTTTTTTACCTCGCGATTATTGCGACATTGCACGTTTTAGTTCAATGATTAAAAATGTTCTATTCAAGGTGATCCCACTATATTAGTTCCTGCGGACTGACCTGAATTATTCACAATATTTGATTGGTGAGATAATTTTTTTAAATTGAACTCCGATGAATATCCCTGTGCCAATTCATGCCGCGGTTAATATGACTTAAGATGTTCAATGTGAACGCGAAAATCGATTACCGACCTTCGTTCCCGAGTTGATCAAAAAACCGCAATTTCACGCTAACCGACGATTGTGAATTTTTTGTTCACCAGATTCTGTCATACCGAGGGTCAATCATAGGTAAATACAAGTGCACTGGAAGTTCCAGTGAATTTGAATTTCGTAGATTAAATTCTCATTCCCTTGGATTCAACTGCAAAGGTGGGCTTACACTTGAGCTACTTGCTGCATTTTCATTCGCGTGAAATAGCATTTCATCAGTCGCGAGTGCTGTCGAAATTAACCGTTTGTAGTGGAAATGAAATATCAGGCGTGCACAATTGCAATATGGTCGCTGGTGCCGCCTGCTTGATATTCCTTGTCAGATTTACTATTTCTAGCACTCGCCAATTATCAAACGCTATTTCACGCCAAATAAAATTACAGCAAAACATAGGCGCCGACTTATGTCAAACCCAGGGCGTTGCTTCATAGTACTTGGTTGCGACAGGGTTGGGGGGAGGGAAAACTATGATCCATCTTGAAAATAGAAATCTTAATTCGAGAAGCTCATGACTGATGACAAAAATGTATGACGTTGGCTCACCTATCAACGTTTATTTGCATCAGTTTCTTATAATTATTCGTTACTAAACGTAAACGAGAAACAACATTCTTATAATAGGATAGTTTTGAAAGGGGCTGAGCAGCCTCTGAAGATGGTCAGGGGTTGTTCGAGCACGTGAGCAACTTTGGAGTAAGTACGTATGCAACAAGAATAACTTAATTACCATTTCACCTTTGACCATGTACTAAGATTCGAGAATTCAGTCTACGAAAATTACTTATACATAACCGTATATTGATGCATTTATCTTAGTTGGGTTCCATTGTACCGTGACTATATGTCCCCTTATTTACGATTACAGTTTATTTGAATGCACTTTGTAAGCATGTTGGGATGTTTCAAATTATTCGCTGTGTCGCCTTAAAAGTTGGCTAATCGCAATCTTGGCTTCGTTCGGTCATAGATTATTTGAAAAGACCGGAGTAGTAGAGATGCTTATTACAATTGTCAGGAGTAAACGTATTGGTGAATGGTATTGGTACTCTTGAGAAAGCCTAGAGCGTATCGGCATATTTACAGATTGTCGTTGGTCCGGTATGACCGGTTATATATATTCTACAGCGATGCCTGAAACTCTGACTCCATTCGTAAAGGGCATTGACCTTTGAAATCTCTATGTTACTGAGATGAAAAAAGTCTAATGATAAAACAATCTATTATAACACCGTTTGCTTCACATGTTCATGAAAAAATTCAGTCTGGTGAACGACGTTCTATCTAAATTTCTTACGGTCCATGATCCCCGTCATAAAATTTGGACGACGTTTGTTCTATTATCGAGACGTGTAAGTCAGTTTCGTAGATAAATTTTGTAATATACGGAAATATTCTATGGAATTGGGACCCGAATTAAGATATACATATATATATATATATATATATATAAGATATACATATATCCCATCGACATTCTGTGAACCTATATCATATATCATATATATATGTTTATATATATATATATATATATATATATATATATATATATATATGATATCTCATGTTTTTGTAGGTTCACAGAATGTCGATGAACTGACTGAACTGAAAAATAAAACGTCACAACATTAGAGAATTCACATCAGTCGTTCAACAAAGGTAGATAATTGGTCGTTTAGACAAATATCGAAAAACGATGAATCTAAATTTCTTTACCCACTAGACGATCGATTCGCTTCACTGGTTTGATATTGAATGATCTTCGAAGTTGCACACTTGTAGATTAGTACCGACTACGAAAGTTTATACGCACTCATAATTAGACGTATCAGTACACGTGTGTTTGGTTGCGTAGGAGAACGATCCAGACAAGCAAGATGTTGTTTTTGTTTGCGAACTACAAGATAGATAGCTTGGTTACATAAGAGATAGGATAAAAAAATACAATGTACGCCCTCGCAACCAGACAATGAAAAAAGTACAACGTTTCACCGTGAGTTTCCGATAAAAATAAATCGACGACCGGTTGGCTCGCAATGTTTTACATCTCATATCGTGAGCTGATAGTAGATCGAGTTTTTAGAACGGAGGACTTGTCCGCGGGCCAATTTTCAGTTTCATCACACAATCTTCGATCGTATTATTATTTTCGTTTTGTCCAGAGGATGGTTTATTATTGATATGTTTGAGAAATGAAGAAAAACTGCGAAACAGAAATCCTTATCAGTAATTCACACATGTGTATGTCTTCGTCGCGACGAATTGCACACCTTCGAAATAACAAAATAGGCAGATATCGAGGGTATGTAATTCGACGCGATTGCATGGTACGATGATCCAAATTTTTTTTCAGATAGTGGCACTAATGACCACTAAAACCTCGCAGTTGCGGAATTTTTCGAACATTTTTACTCTTACAATAAAGTGCAAAGTGAAAATGTGTCCGAAACACGTGTATTTTAAATGGGGAAATCCACTCTGTTGTCGGCACGGGTTAGAGTTGAGATAAGAATCTGAAACAATTAGGCAATTGTTTTTGAATTATTTGAAAAAAATTTGGGGGGGTATGCATTAAAAAATACGTCAACGCCTTAAATATGGGACACCCTAATCTACGTGCATTATGAGATACCTGAAGGAGTTTGGACTCACAAGGAGTTTTTTAAAATCTAACGAACGTCTGATTGTGTATGATCCATAATTGATACAGCCTGAAAAAAGTACAGAAATAGTTTCGACATTTTTGGTTTCGGATGCGAAAATTATTCTTGTCCCTGCCATGCTACCGCAAACTCTGGGATTTTCGATATCGGGTATAACAAGTCGCTTCACGTACCACTGGACAGAGTTACGGCGAACTGCGGTCGTCACGTTACTTCCTGAGTCGCGGCAACTTCCACCAAATATGTCCGCGAATTCTGACCGAGGGCAGGGCGGTTGCCCCTGCAGCCGATATACTCAATGCATAAAAGTTACACACGTATATGCACTCAAACGTACCGCGTACTGTAAAGCGTTCTGACAAGCAACATTCCGGTTACGTCGAAGCCTCTGGGGAACTGGACAGGACGATATGCAACGCTCAAACGTTACCGACGCCCACAGTAATATTTCTGGTCTCCAGTTTCCGCGTACATAATATTTCCTGCTATATACGTAATCGATTGTACAGTTAACAGATACGATGATAAAAATAAAAGTCAATTGTTCAGTTTTAATTGCCAGAAGCGAGAGATAAAATTTGACGAAGATTGAGGATTTGTAGATGATGCTCGTTTCATGTATTTCAGTATCGTCTGATAGTTGAAATGTTTTCAGGAATAGAAGAATAAAAATACTGAAACGCAGTTCAACCTAATCTGCGTCCGGTTGAAAATTATAACAACGTTAATGCATTGAATGCTTATTATTTTATAATCTGTAGAGCTGCAGGCGATTCGGCGTAAATTTCGTTATACGAAGAATCAATATCATCCGACAGCAAGTAATCATCACTAATATGACCGTCAGCGATAACGATTATCTGGAATGCACGCTTCACTCTACTACCCAATTTTCCTCTCTCTCTCTATCTTTCTCTCTTTCTTCACACAAGATCGCTACACGCGGGGGATAGCTCCGAGCATTGCAGAACGTATCTTAAAACCTCTCTTTGCATGCAAGAACCGCGAGCTGTCTTTGAAATCTATATAGCATCGCAGGCGTGCGTCCGACAGAAATACGTGAGAATGTACGATCGTACGTGTTACACGTGTAGGCTTGCACGTACGACGTACATACATCGCAAAGAAGGTTGTGGGGCATGGAAATATGACTATGCCGCAAGTCCGATTGCACGTACTCGCCTCAACGGCGCTGATATCTATAAAGGAGAAAAGAGAGGAGGATCGGAGATGAAAGAAAACCTATCGAAGGAAGAAGGGATGCCGTATTGCGCCGGCCAACCAGCCGTGGTTACGCAAGAAGTCCGAGGAGTAGTCCGTAGTTTATTAACGAGAGGGACTAATCATAGGCACAGCTTATCAGGGAAGAGTCAGGAGGAGTTCAGGTTAGACCAGCTCGCACGTAACCGGGATGTGAATCACGGATTCGCGAGCAGGCGTTCGGAAGAATCTACCTAATTACCCACCTACCTACTATAGTATAGCTAGACCTTGCAGACCAGTCGAGACGAGACTCTGGGAAGCTTCTATAAACTATCGTTATACAGGTACTTCGGAAGTCTTGAACTTTCACTGGCGAAGATCGCAATGCGTGGACCCTAGCATCATCCACGCATCGATATGATATACATATGTACGTCATCTGCTTGTCGACGTCCGTTTGGTACTTCGTTTAAGATCGCCCACCGCTAATTAGCGTCGTTCGTTTAGTTAATTAGTCATTCGGAGCGGGGATTCTGGTATGGGTGTGACTGGTGAGGTTATATCGCGGTATGAGGCTTATCGAATCTCAATTTCAAATTAGGTAATAATCATACATATACGCTCATCTAGGATGATCTTTTCGTTTGTTCCTTTCGCAACGCGATTATTTCGGCGGCGTGTTTTTTCAGTCTCGCGATCAGCCCGTCCGTCGAGCGGTATCCAGACTCCGGCCCTTTCGAGACCCTGCATTACGTCATCTACGGACGAATTCTTGGCCCGGTGTGTAACGGTTTTGTTACAGCACGAATCGATCGGTTATACCTACCACACGTGTATCTTTTTTCGTGGGAATTTTTTTCTGCCCGTGAAATCAATTTTCATATACCTTAACCCTGAGAAATTCCGATGATCTACGAGATTCCGTTACTGACGTCATCTGTTTTGGTGTGATATTGAAAGACTCATCGATATATATATACCTGTAAAATATATATGATGTAATTCTCGAACAACAAAATACAATTGAACCATTCTGGAAACATTGAGACAGTAATAAAAACAGTTACGATAGCTCAGAAAAAATCGTTGACAACGTTTAATATACGGGTCGAACAGATTCTCCTGGTCAAACCAGTCGTCGTAGCAGTAGTCGAAGGTGGAGTCAAACTACAGGCAGGCAGGTAGGCAAGTATTTACGTACATATGACTTGTGAATGGGGATCATTGAAAAAGTTGATCAAGCTTCTTATGTCGAGTCGATTAAAAATTTCAGTTTAAAATATGCGTTCAACAATAACGCATCTTCCCTTCAACCGTTTCAGTTCGTCCGCGACGCGTGTCGAATCGTTTCCTGTGTGGATTTTCTCTTTCGATCTGAATAAATAAATAAATAAACAAATCGAGAGAAACTGTACGTTGACTTTGCAACCAATCCGTTAAACGATACTTGTTTTCAAATGCGTACCGAAGTGTGACGGGGTGAGACCCCTTGCCCTCTCGAATGACCTTCGTCGGACCAACATTGTCTTGTTGTGCGATTAAACTCCGTCGTCGTTACCCGGTCTGATCTACAGTCTGGCACAAAGGTGCCGGGGATGAGGCCTTAGGTCTACTCTAATCCAGATCCTTCGCTATTGAAGAGGGTTGCTAGTGGCCGAAGCACGAGAGGACAATACTCTAGATTTAGGACAACGGGGCGAGGAGGGAATGAGAAACGGGAAATGGGAACGAGAACGAGAACGAGAACGAGAGAGGAACGAAAACAAACGACCGTCTAGACTTGGCGCTTATACCGCTCACATAATGCAGACTTAATCGCTCTACGACCTTCGGAGTGGTCAGCTTCCTCTTACAATTTTATTGGTAAGACCATTGAGACGTCTACGGAGGTAGAATCGCGCCGGTTCTTGCACACCCGATTCTCAGGCAGCTCTTCCTTCTCGTTGATATAACAGAGTAGAGAATCCCTGCACCGTGTGCAGATACTTGCTGCCGATGTCGGCATATAACGGTTCACCGTTCGTTCGGTACCTGTACTCTCTGCATGGATGAAATTTCAACAACTTTTAGCAGCGAAAATTCCACGTTTTATTATCCGACACCCGTTCACCGTTGATTATACATCGCGAACTTGAGACGCGACCGGCTCGTTTTATCCCGCCTTCTCTGTATCGTAGGCAGTCGCAGTACGTTCAATCCAAGTGCGGCAGTTGAAACCAGAGTGCGTGGCGGCAAAGCTCCGCGGAACTGCTGCAGATTTGTATTCCTTCTTTTCGGTTCATTCTCAAGCCCCGGGGGGCGATCTCCCCGTGGTGTGATCGTTTCTCCTTTCGAGTATTTTCTTGTGTCTGGATCGCACCTGGAGTAAAAAATTTTCGAGACCAATTAGTAAGCTTCGAGACGCGATGCCAGGGGCGTCATAGGCTGCCGATGTGATAAAAGGTAAGACCTCCGTAATTACCTATACCCACTTGTTCCGCGCAAAGTTGAAGGTCAAGGAGGTTGAACTGTTAATCGTTTTACCGATTGAAGAATCTTTAAGCGACGTGATGATTATGGGGTAGTTTACCGTAGCCGTTACCGGATTTATTACTTCAAATTGTACAGTTTAGACCACCTCGGTATAATCATTATCGAAAATGATATTGAATAAAAAATCTGAACACGCATTGACAGACCGTACTTGACTATCGCACGAATGGATAAAAAAAATATATATAAAAAATAAATAAAACACACACACTTTTATGGCAAAGGTGGATCGATTCTCCGGTTTCGCAATGTCGTCGGGTACTGCTAAAAAGTTCGACACGATGCAATGCAATCGTCAAGCTTGAGGAGATGTATATGAATATTCAACAAAGTACGGCACCGTGCACGTGGTCGCAGATAAATCGGGAATAATCCGTTTCGTAAGTGATGTTTTTGTGGATTATAAAAAATCGTTTATCACGTACGCGTGACATTGAAACCGCGCATGGTGCGGCGTTGTGTCACCTTATAGGTATAACACTTCATCGCTTAATGTAATCATATTAATCACGTCTATTTTTAAATTCGCTAAAAAAAAAAGGCTATCGAATGATAATACGCAGTCCGAGCGAACGCGTTTATCCTAATTCTCATACGTGTAAAGTCAAGCGAACTCCGAGTTTTCGGCACGTTTGTGGCAGATTGGTATAGTGGGAGGGAGAGATAAAGAATCTCCGCGATTTTAGGATATGTTTAATGGCGCACAAGGGCAACACGCGCGGTGTAACAACGTCGTAATTCCACCTAACAACAAGTTCCACCCCCTCTCGTTACATCCTACTTGTCTCATGTCCCCGTTTCTCTTCCCTTCCGTCGCTGGCACTTTCCGCGTATTCTTACCCCCGCATATAGTCGTCCCTGGGTCGCGACCCGATCACCACCTTCGCCTTCACGCCGACGTAACCGTCACTCCGTCATTCCATCGCGACGCTCGCACCTTCGGTTATATGGAGATCGTGGACCGTTAAATACGAGGATAGATCCGCACTTCGGTGTAAGAGATAGCGGTCAAAGTGAGAGATTTTTTCAAACATCGTACGTGCTCGTGTAACCGTCAAGGTATGTGAAGACATTTGATGCCAGTATTTACTGTTACAGTCTTGTAATTATTTGTTTCGTTCTTCGTATTAAACAATTATCAAATGTTCGAACAAAATAATACATGATTGTGAATTTGTCATCGCGATTGAATTGTTTAAATATCGTAACAACTTCTTGCGAAATTGTAGATATCTTGTGATTGAGTTTGACATTTTTTTTTATCGTAATTATAAGTTCAAAGTTTTTCGGAGTGCGGTTGATTGCGATATCGGTTCAAAAGTTAGAAGTCCTGTCGAAGAACTTACAACTGCGTTAAGCGTGCTGCCAACATTTTCTACTGTCTTGAACCCCACATTTCTTACATATCCGACAAATTAAACGGTACGTACCTACGTGCAAGTTTTACTTCTATCGGGCAAATTTCGTTTGTTGGCTGTAAGCTGTTTCGGAGTCGAGTACATTCTATGTCTGATTCATCGCGTAGATGATCTTTCATTCAAAAAACGTGAAAACTAATGAATCGTTGATTACGGAAATGTCAGTTTGTCTGACGGTTCATCTTGTACAATTAACAATCATGGGCGCGAAAAGCAGGTGTCCATATCGCACGACTTGACAACCTTGCGCAACATATAAATAATCCTGTTTACGTCGAAGACGCGAAACATAAATTACTTCTATAGAATATCGTTAGGTCTTCGAAAAAGAAAAAAAGTAAACAAGAGGACTTCTCGAAACCTTGGAATACAAATATTATTCTCGTGAACGGTTATTCGATGTTAAAAGTTGAAATATTTTTCGCTTTATCGTTTATGAAAACACTCGTCTACTCCGATATTTTCATTCACCTGATTAGAATGATATGAAAATAGAAAATTCAATCTTGGTATTCTAAAAGTTGGTTGAAATTTACTAGAGGTCTCCGTAATCGACTTGGGTTTGTAATAATATAAAAATATGACTTCAGTTTTTGTTGCCTATTTTTTGTACTCGGTAAAAATCAACATGTTTTAAATGCCTTCACATTCCTGACGTGACGGCGTGTCATGTATATATATATATATATTATTATATATATATTATATATACACACACACGTATATGTATACATATATATATATATTATATACAGATATGATTACATAACTTGAATATTTTTCATAGGAGAAAGGCTGCAGTCAGTTAACCGTTTTTTCGTATACCTACAACGAAGCGTTTCTTTTATCGACCTGCACGCCGAACGGATCTCGGGTCTTGAGTTTATTTGGTACATATACGCTTATCGCGTGTATCGAGAGATGAAAGTGTACAAAATTTGTCTTTGCACGATCCTGTTTCTCAATCATCAGATATTTTTAAGCCCAATCGCGTGCGACTCTAACGCTACAATCGTTTTTAAGGTTATACTTTGAGTTCTTGTCTATCTAGTTGTAAGCCACTTGCGACTAACATTGAATAGACTTTCCAATAAGACTATACGATGACGACAACGGAGCACGCAGTTTTGATATCACGTTTTCGACTTAAATATTTGTGAACCGCCGATAAAATAACAGTGAATGAAAAAAGGAGAAGACCAGCGTTATCATCGATGTTTCCGGTACATAAAAACGAGTTATCTCGAGTACACATAAGCATATGTCTATGCGTCGAATCTACGGTAATCAAAGAAGCTGCGAGATGGTAACAAGTTGCAGCTTAATGTCGGCACCGAGAGAGTAAGTAGCGGAAATTGGCTCTCCCGGTTATCACGATCACGTTCATCGTCGTCATCATCATCTTCATCATCATCATCATCATCATCATCACGATCATCGTCGTCGTCGTCGTCGTGGAGAAAGAGAGCCCCTCCCAAGTTCATCGCTGTGTATCGATCACTGCTGCCCGCCACATCGTGCGTCGAGGAAGCGGTATTTCACTCTATCATAGAAGTCTTGTCACTGTTTTGCTTGGTCCGATTGTCGGTGGTCCCTCGGGAGGCCGAGTAGTCGGGTAGAGCCTATGCTGCTTCGCGTCTTGAGTACGTAGTGAGACGCCCAGGAGACGAGTAGACGTAGCCAGGAAAGCGGGGAAACAGTTAGCCAGCCGTCGCAGATCCTCGTTCCTCTTCTGCACACCGGTACACCTTCTTCTTGTTTTTCTTCTTCTTCTTCTTCCTCATTTTCTTTTTCTTCTCGTTCTTCTTTTTTTTCTTCATCCTCATCTTCCTCCACTTCACCTTCTCCTTCTTCTTCTGCTTATTCATTCGCATGTACATACGTCGCGATCCCGGATGCGTCCGCGGTTATCACCGCGTCCCGGTAGCACGGGGACAACAACCGGTACACGTGGGCAATACGCCTCTCCCTTCATATATCTATACATACCATACACGCTATTCTGCAGTATGCCATGACGTAACGTTTAATTGCCTTGAACCCTGTAATACGCGAGACCGGCGGGTGGTGCACACACTGCTTTTTTATTCTGTACAATATACATGTATAATATAAGTTGTAACATCGTCGCGTTCGCTTCCAGTCTTGGATTTCGTTAGCAAAGTCGTGCCCCGCGTCTATAATTCCTCAGCCAATTGTATAATGCGATAATTAACGGAGTCAATCGGTTCGTTTCCTGAAAGACTAAAACCACCCAGCTTATTCGGCGAATTTAACATATTGCAGCAATTTTTTTCGTCCCCTGCTCAGTGTTGGCCCGAGGTCTCCCGTCAGACCGTTTTTTTGTTTTTTTTTTCTTCACACACGTAGCTACGTGAAAACTACAAACACACACGCAAATGCAAACAAACCGCGCGCGCGAGGAGGAACGGAAAAAAAGAAAAAACAACAGGGGGGAGAGAAAAGAAACTGCAGGGATTTGCGAGGACGCCGGTTGTTATCAGCGCGCACGCCGTACGTCTGCCGATAGGTTCTGTAACAATAACGTGTGCCCCGTTCTACGTTATACGGCGTCGAGGAGAGGACGAGGAGAACGTCGATTAGGTTGTGACGACGCGTCAAGTCCCGCCTGAGTCGAGCCACGCGAGCCAACCGAGTTACTTCTTGACGGTCCGGTGAAATTTTTCAAAAGTTAGCATTGTGTTTGCGTACACATTTAGGTATACGTATGTGCCTACATACGTATATATGTGTATGTATCCATGCCTACGGTACGCACATATATACCCGCGGGTCCGCTCATCTAAGTTAATACACCACGCGACGCCGAGGACGCCGATGCCTGGGACACCCGCGACGCCTTCCCCAACTCTACCGGATATCGCAAATGTCACGAAACAACTAACTCCCGCTGGAAGACTCGCGGTTCCGGGAAGTTCAGGATTTATACACCCCCCGGAAGATACGGGGCATGGAATCCTTCGCCTAGTGGTTCCCTCGCTACCCGGTTTCATGCTTATCCTTAATCTTTTCGCCTGGATTGCGGCTTGGTTTTTACCTAAGAACTTTTGCATCCTTTGCCGCGGTGAGTATGATCGTACGCACAGATATATGGTAGAAATTGAGACAAAAAAAAACAAAAAAAAAACGAAAAATATATCATTTATTTACACCGTCTTCCGCAAGTGAGATCCTTACTGTTGAAAAATGTGTTTTTATCTCTTCCTACGTTGTTGGATCGAGTTTCTTTGATCAGTTTCTTTTTCATTCGTCAACGGGTAGCGTCGCTTTCTCGCGTATCTCCGGTTTAAGGACCTTGAGGGAAGTCCAGGGCTGATCTTGCCGGATGGTCAAGGACGTCCGGAGCGTTTCGCGTCAAGGGTGCGCCGCTCTCGAGGCGTTTAAAAGCGTCCTAGCGTCGGGCCGATCGTACGGGTTGACAAATGGGTCGGGGGTCGAGATATAAACCAATTATATATAATACATTCCTTTTTATTGACGGACGACGCCGGGCTTCGTCTACGTGTGTACACATTTTATGCACAACACACGCACGTTCACAATGTGTATAATTTATGTGAATGAGAAAAATCGGTGTTTGTTGGACTCGGATGACAGATACGAAACGATCGTCGCGGCCTTATCGAACTTCTCTATTATACAAACAATTTATAATATCCCACATTGCAGACTCGGCTCGTTACTTGGTTACACATTGGTGCACTATTTACATTAACAAACATGAGAAACCTGCGGTGTCACATGCGTCGTGGTGCATGGTTCAAAATCCATGATGTCATTTATGCTATACGTACATATATATGTACGCAAACTCACACGTGTATAATGTAATGACCGGCGCCTCTTTAACGACCCGGGCAAATGATCGTTGCACACGGTGCGTATATTCGTATTATATATTTACGCATGACCGAAATTAACGTATTGCTGTGATTCAATCCCGTTTATTATTCAAACACTTTCTTTCTTCGCATTAGTGTAATATCGTTCTCCGCTACCTCCACTCGTCCGGATTTGTTCCTTAAAGGACGTTTCATGCTTGGCGAGTTGACGTACCACGTAAGCTCGGTGTACAAACACGCACCTTATAACCACACAGGGTTACCTGAGTTACGCCTTTCCATACTGCGTGACCCATATTTACTTGGTATGGAATTCATTTCTATACTTGTGTATATTTTTTCTTTCGCTCGGCGTACTTATGGTACAATTCGCTTTGTACCTGACAATTACAATACCGCTTGGTGGTTACATGCGCAAAATTGCTCAACAGAGCTTCACCATGACAATGAACCGCCTTTGCTGATGCGCTTTGTAACTTACACCTTATTGCAGCTAGTTTCAGGTTTTATGAAATATCGATAACAGACACACCTTACTTATATGCATAAAGCGATTCATCTTCATCCGCAGTTGGAAATCGAGAGAGCTTATCAATCCCGCTCATTCTGGATGGTCGCGTTTCTCTATACGTGGAGGATGGTTAATCATGTTTTACTCCGCAGACACACTGCGTACTTTTGCCCCGTGTAATCCATATTTCCAACGACTTTTCATATTGTGGTGATTGATGAGCCTCGTGTTATTTTATAGACACCGTTTGAAAAATCATTCTAGTTACTAGTTGTTGTACATTGGGATAAAACTGACAAAAAAAGAAAAAACTTGAAATCACGAAGGCTGATAATCAGGCAGAGTACAACGAATGCCCAAATTGAAACCAGAGGTCACTTGTAGTAAAGAAAATAATACAATTAGCGCAACATCGAATCTATTATTCTAACCTACATCATACCTGTATGGATTTTAAATGATTTGAATGATCTGATCAGTCTGTTCGAAGAATGGTTTTTGCCCGTTTTTGTCTGTAGAAACTTTTACTATCGTCAAACATGAACGTGTAGTTTTACCTGAAAGCTTTGCGAAACATTATATTACATTTTCAGACACGGAAAAATGTTTTCTTTTTATTCCAAGGTTACCATTCTTTCGGAGAGAAAATTAAAGACCACTTCTTTAGGTACTTTTCAAAGTATTTATGTGTAAATTATATAAAACCGTTCCGCACGTGTAAGACCTCGGTTTTTTTTTTTTTAAATCGGTCGATGTTCAGTCGAATCGGTTTTGCATCGGTGTGTGTGGCAATTAAGTGTGGTTCAATATGCTGTAATCATTCGTACAGATAACATAAACTCAGGAGAAACATTTATCCTTGACTAATAATGATTAATATGGATGGAATATACAATAGTAGTAGAAGAAAAAAAGAAATTTACAAGCTGCGTATGTTTATTGATTTACAATCACGTACTGATATATGTACGTACTTATTGTGTACATTTTAATCACAATTGATACAGCATCCTCATTGTATGATAGCAAGTATTGAATTGTTATACTACAATGTAGTATTTCACATTCTTATTTTGTACATGCACAATTGTATATTATTGTAGCTTATAATCAAAAGGCAACTTGATTCAGTAATTTACGTTGATTAAAGTTTTTAAATTCATCCACCATAATTCTCATAAACATTTATATAGAGGAGACGTGTACTCTGAATTAAATTCTGTAGAAATTGAAAGGCTAGACATACTTGTCTAAAGCCCGTCCATTAATCATCGTATTGAGTTTCTCTAGTGCTCGAATTGCCTGGAAGGCATGTTCAAGCGTAGCTACCCTTAAATGAATTTAACGAATCAAACTTATTGATAAGGATAAATACAGGTGGGCCTAGAGATGTACCGAATGTACGACAATTCACGTATCCTAATTAAAATCTTACGTTAATTGAATAAGAAAAATGATAATCGATGATATAAACGGTGAAAATATTGTGAAAAATTTGTCCACGTCTCTGCGGATAACTTGTATGAGATATTTGCAGAAAATGAATTGTGAGAATTGATCTGGCGTGGAACTCGAACCGAGTAGTTTCTCATAAAATTTCATCATGTGGCGTAATTTATGCATGGGAAAGGTTCAGAGAGCCGGACGCATTGTCTTGATGCGGAGCCGAGGAGCGAGAAGTCGTCGAAGTGTCAATTATTCTTGACCACAAACTCAATGCCCAATCAAGTAGGTACAGAAGCAAACGACGCGTTGATACATTAAAACGTCGACGTTCATCGTCAGCCCCGCGCTCCGACGATTTGATTCACTGTAACGCACATGGCAGTCCCAGTCTTTATACTGGACGCTCGCTTTAATGCTCTCTATTTTCTCTTCTCACTCATCTCTCCGCTCTCTTTACTCTGATCTTCTCGTGTCACTCTTAGCTCGACGTATTTTACGCTTATATAATCTTGAGTGCGTCATGCGCATGGTGCGGTGTAAGGACGAGATTCACGCACCCTTCGTACAGCGCTAACAGCCCTCTTTCGTTTATGTTATTAGTTCGTACGGTATGAGTGAAAATTCGTTACGTTATAGTCAGTAAGGAAAATTTGGTACGCCTCCAGAATAATTGTCAGTTATATCTTATCTTCGGCAGTGACGTTGTAGAAATATTACAAAATTTCGCAAGATTTTCACGAAAGAATTAAAGCTGCGGAGAGGGATTATTTTCACTCGAGATAACATTGTGTGTTAAACCATATATTTCTCATATTTTATTACGTATAAACAGGTATACCTACACTGTTACACCTGTCGCGTATATATTAATTTGACGTTGAATTATACATCCGCAATTTTTATTCATCGAATCTGTGTTCTCGGTTTTTACGCATATCTTGACTTGTACTTTTTTTTTTCTTCTGGAAGATCCACTGATTTATTTATTTCCCGGAAGAAAGTGTGCACAATAAGCAATCGCGTCACTTAAACCTAACTTGCGTGTTAGTACGTACGCTATCACATGTTGATCTACATGAATTGTAACTTGTAATTTTTTTTAAACGCTTCTTAGAATCATATTTTTTTTACCTGAGTATAGTCTGCTCTCGGCGGTCTGATCACATATGACATATCACTTCCGCATATAATATAGCCGTTTGTAGGTTACACGTGCGTCTACTTCGACATGTTACACACCTAATTTGCATATGTAATATGTGGAAAGTATTAAAGAACTGATTGAAAAAGTTTATATCATGCAATCGCAGCGTGGGAAAATCTCAATTTCACCTTATTCTATAGGCAGGGACAACGTACAATCATTAATATATCTCAATATTAATGTTTCCTGTAATTATGGAAAATTTTTTCCAGTCGAATAATGGCAATTTTTTCAAAACGATTATCAAAGGTATTGAAAATTACAGCCCCTGAGGTAATTTTATGGCCGTTAGATATTTATAAATATACAGTGTCACATGTTCGATACGTAACAACCGTGCTACGCTATGCTAATAAAGTGACGTCGATATCATCATGATCATTATTAGTGGGTCATAACTATGTGTGATCGAGACCTAAACACGAGTTCTTGCAGCTGTTTCGAAGTCGGAAGTCAGGTCGTGTAGCGAATGTATTCAATTATGAGTCTAAGATATGCAGCTGCGGAGTAAAACTAAATTAATAAGGCCATGAATAGGTATGTTTCCTTTTCACCTAACGTCAGTTCAATATAAGATAAAAGGATCAAGCGTTAATGAAGTATGTGATCGAGTACATGGACAATAGTTATACTCTCCATTTCTGACTTCGAGCTGGAGTTATCGATGAGATCATTAAATTGAATAGTGTTCTATAAGAACGGTTAATCGGGGCGAAAGTTATCTGTGCGATTCAAATTCTATGCAATCCACCACTTTACGATGTACGATCTTTCGACTTTGATTATTAAGAAGTTAAGCACAGTGACCCGGAAAAGTTCTGTACAGTCAGATAAGTCGAGGCTTTCGTTCGCGTTGCTATTCGGATACCGAAGCTTCGATGGAAATAGAAAGCTCCACATTCTGCAAGAACTTTTTCGTGTAACTGTACATTCGCCTAGCCTGCGAGATCGGGATGTAAAAAGCTGTGCATATAGCCCGCTGTTGCACGATCTAACGAGCGAACCTTTTTCCGACTATCATTACATACTTTCACTATGTTATTTCTGTAGTACCAGATAGTACAACAAGCATCGGGTTTAACGTATGCGATGTTAACATACGTCTGGAATTGCAAGGGTCAGCACAATAGTAGGGTAATCACCATGTTTTGCAGTGGCTTTCAAAGCTCACAGTCCGCGGAATTCGTCAATTTTGCCGCAGTATGTTTATTCATACAGCAGCACGCTGAATCCCCAAATTCCGAATTTACCCCACTTTTCACTAACAAGTTCTGTGCTCCGCTCACTTTAATCATAGACGAAAATTATCCGATCCGTGAAAGAGATTCGGACACGTTAATTGAATTTGTCGGTGTTCGGTCCGTACAGATTAAAAGTTGATGAAACATTTGTTCGCGATGCGAAAATCTTGAGCTTTTCCGTAACAATCGAGCCTCTGCGCGCGCCACGCGGTTTGAAATCCACTGCGACGTTGGTAGCAGACATAAATCTTATCGCCCGCCAAGCTTACACCACATTATATACATATGTGCACATAACGAAATTAAAATGAAACGCTACGAACTGTTTCATGCACGTCTCATTTATGCATCAGTTGAGGCGTCTTGAGGCTCTTAATAATGGCTATAACTTCGTTCGGAAAGCTAGCAGATGTTACGATTCACACTGTGCCTGCATAACCGCGAAAACAGCAACAATGTGCGTTTTACTTGAATACTTTGTTACGTTTAGATTCGTAATCTCGCGATAAAAGTTCGGCACGGATTCATAAAATACACCGCGGTATAAATTGCAGGAAAATATCGCCAACAAAAATTGGAGATCCGGGCGCAGGTTGAGTCGTGTAGTTTAATATTATATACCGTATTGTCGAAAACAGATATCCGAATACCATAAATTTAAGTTTTTCACAACCGCATATCTTGGCCTGGTGCTGCGAAATGCAGTCTGTGGAGTTTATCTCCTCTAAAGCATGTCCAAAGTAGCAAGATCTTGGCCGTAATTCTCGCATACAGTGTGTAGCGCCGATTCTACGCATGTTTCAACGTTTATTTTTTTAAACGATCAGAACAATGCGGAGAATTGCGCGAATATTGTTTCATCGATTGTGTAATGGAATTGATGTAATTGAAATGCCGCCGCTCTGTAGAGACGATAACTGATTGTGAGGGAGAAGTTTGAACAAAGTAATATGAAATTCGTCGAAGAGGTTATGTTTTGCAAAGCGTTTCAGTATACTTCGTGATTATTTTGTTATCCATTGTGTGCATGTTTTCATATTGGATATCGAGTGAAGTTTATGAAAAAATATTTCTGTTTTTCGATTTTACTTGTAGAATATTAATTACTATATCTTCTTTTAATTTGAAAATCGATTACTCAAAATCATCTATCGTTTGACTGTAGTAGAAAATAATTATAGACTACAACTTTCCGCTATTTGCTTTACAGTAGTTTATTCATGGTATGAAGCAAGGTTCGTGCAATAGATAACATTGTTTGAGACGTTTCGGTCGACCTATTGAAATACGGTTTTAACAATATGAACAAAAATGTAAGAAATTGTGCAAGCAGGATTTGACTCTCAAAGTTTTTAACAAAATTTAACGGAACTTGTACAAGTCTGCCGTCTGGTTTCCGTCGAATCCACGAAACACGTAACTCACCGGTTTCAAATTTAAATTCCCAACTAGCTGACGTCCATCTTGAACCGGATAGAGTTGTTTTTTGATCTAGAATATGTGGGCAAACACATTTATTTTTCGTTCAATTAAAAAACGATTATTATTAATTACCACGTATAACTTGCAGTTGTATATAATTGAGGGGAATAACAAAAATTACCATTACAAATTTGAACTCGCTGGTTATGAGAGAAATTAAAGACAACAGAGTCAGGGCGGCTAGGTGGTCTAGTGGAGTAAGTCTCCGGTAAAGCATCGCTAGATTCCAGGTTCGATTCCTGGCTCCGTCGTTAATTTTTCAAATTTACCAGTTGTTCAAATTTACATATTCTCAACAAAAATTACCGATGGGAAGAAAATGTTGAGAGCTATTATAATAATATTGCGAGTGTTTGCCTCATAACTGCGTATATTTCTGGGGTCCGTGTCGTTATACGTTTATACGCACATGTATTATATACTATACGTACACACCTACATGGTAGAGAATTCGATTTATATGTGCAGTCAGAGATCAAAGATATCTGTTAGTACCTACAAGGCTCTATCGCTTAACAAATAAGAAAAACGTGCACTGGTACGCGTCTCACAGTATGTTATATACTGCCTGAAGCTGCAGTCTCCGTCTCATACGCGCTATGTTGATAGATTCGTTTCTATATAATGTGGTAAAAGACGGAACGCTGGGCATTATCGCGGTATAATAACCCGAGTGTTTTAGGTCTCGTGTCCCAATTCGGCATGGTACTGTCTGGAGCTTGGTTCGAGGTTGTCGCATTTTTTGCCGTTCTATTACTCGCCACGAGATGCAGACCCACGTGGTGGTTTTCCACAGGAAGTTCAATGCCAACGAGTCCCGGTAAGGATACCAGAGATTACGATCGGCGACATAGAGAGGCTTGCCCGTATAACTCGTTAATTATTAAAAACCATGTGTTTCAATCGCGACGCCAACATTTCTTGTTGCAGTTTCGTCGCCGGAAGGGCTGAAACGACGCAAGACTCTGCGAGATGTACCAGGACCAATCGGCCTCCCTGTTCTCGGCACGAGATGGATATACACGTTTCTCGGTAGTTATCGCATGAGCAAAATACACGACGCGTACAAAGGTAAGGTTTTCGATCGCTGCTTCATTCGCGAAAATGCCCGTTTCATTTTATAAATCAACTTGCTAACGAACGCTCGACCAACGGCGGAAAGTCAAATGAGGAATGTTTCATTCAAGAACAGACCTGCATCGCCGTTACGGAAGCGTATGCAAGGAGGAGGCGCTATGGAATTGGCCTGTGGTTTCGGTATTCGCGAAAAAGGACATCGAGGCGATTCTAAGACGAAGTTCTCGCTATCCCCTCCGACCTCCGTCCGAAGTTATTTCGTACTATCGCCAATCTAGACCGGATCGGTACACGAATCTTGGACTCGTAAACGAGTGAGTTTAACCGCGTATCGCAAACAAATACGTAAATATCGAAATGAAACTCGCGAATCCCGCAAGTATTATTGGCGACGGATTTGAGGGCGAAAATCTCAACGATGACTCTGAATATTTATTATACGTTGAATTTTTCCAACGCTACGAACAGGCAGGGGGAAGTTTGGCACAAATTACGGAGCGCTCTCACTCCGGAGTTAATGAGTGCAACAACGGTCCTTGGCTTCCTTCCGGCGTTGAATCAAGTCACCGACGAATTCGTTAATCTTATACGTCAGCAGAGGGATACGAAGCACAACTGTGTCACGGGATTTGAAGAACTCGCCTACAGGTTGGGTCTCGAAAGTGAGTTTTTTAATTTTTTTTTTTTTTGTAGCTTGAAATATTTATAATTTTTTTACACCCCGTAACATAGCTTTACCCGCACCGAAAACAAGAAGCCAGCAGCATCTCTGGTGACGGTTGACGATGACTTTGCGCTTGCAGTGTTCCGTTTTATTATGGAGCTTGACTTTTCTTATTTTCTATTTTGTTTTTCTTTTTCCTTTTCTTTTCACCCAACGTACATGGTTTCATGTTATATTTTCTTTTGGTAAATATTGTTGCGAATCGTACGATTTGATCCGGAGCCTTTGAAAGTATTTTACCCTAAACACGTATCTCGTAAATTACAAGTAAATATACACTCTTTTGTCACTTGGTAATGATAATATTTGCAATATTGCGGGAAGAAAAAAAATTCACTACGAAATATTCTCGAGTGTAATCGAAAATATTACTTATTTATTTTTGGAGGTATAATTCAATCTACCGGAATTCGGTAAACATGCATGTGGAAATTCTCTGAAATTTAACAGGTTCGGGAAACGATTGTTTTATCATGACACTCTCGTGTTTTACACGTTGTAAACAACAATGAAATCGGTGGTTCATTTTACCCGGGAATAATAATGGCACTGTGCGCGGATAATTTTCACTTGACGCGAGCCAATTTTATCCGCTGTCGCCAAGAAAGATATCAGTATGCGTTAATACAGAGATATAATCACTAGGAACAGGTTGATTCCTGTATGATAATATCATCGACGGCATCGTCATCGTGGGACGAATGTTCGTAAACATCGCGGTAGTCCTTTATTTTGCTTGAAAATTTTTACCTGATGTTATACTTATTATTATTAGTATTTTTAAACCCATACTCTATCTCGTATGTATAAAAATACCTCCTGCCAACCTGTCGCGAATATCAGACTTGACGGGCACAATAGAGACCGCCGCGGTGAAAATAAGCAAAAAAATATAAAAGACCCAAAAAAAGAAACGAAATACATGAGAGAAAATGGCGAGCGAAGGAAAGGGAAATATGTGAGAAACAAGGATCGGTTATAGTCGGGTTTGTTCGATGGTACGAAACTCCGGCTAAAGCCTGATATTTTATATTATTTGCATAGTCTTGGTTCGAAAAGAGAAAAACATCGGGACGACGTATCCCCTCGTTTTTTGCAGGTACGTGTACCCTGATTCTGGGACGACGTCTGGGATTTCTTGAGCCAGATACCGGAGCCTTGACAGCTAGGCTGGCTGACGCAGTTCGCATTCACTTCCGGGCATCGCGGGATGCTTTTTACGGCCTCCCTTTGTGGAAGCTAGTCGCTACCAAAGCATATGCCGAGTTGGTTAGCAGCGAGGATGCCATTTACGAGTAAGTAGAATCATTTTTCAGGCATTTTTCCTCCTTGTTTGCAGGAAAACTTTTATTTTATATACCTACCGCATCGAAGCTTTATCGAAGGAAGAATTTCTATCCGGCTGTTGCTGTCTGCGACTGTTCTAGCTAATTGTGGACACTTGGCAACAAATATATATATATATATATATATATATATATATGTATATATATATATGCATATTCGGTGACAATGCCGAAAGAATATAGCTTTTGATCTACAAATATTATTATTGTACGTGTGTCATAAGATTAACAAGCGTGTTTAGCGCAAATGGCTTATCGTGCATATTTTTATCTTCCTATGAACCGTGACGAGCAAGTATATAATTTGTTTCCACAACATTTTATTACAATATGTGATATTTCGTTCTTTACGGCGATAGGAGAGCGGCGAGGGTCTTGCGGAAACTAAGCGTTAGTCAATTAGTTACTTAAATAATGCCTGAGATTTGTTGTTATACACATGCATGTACGTACGTATACGCATGTGCATTGTGTATATATTTATACACCACTCGCGCTGTAGTGGCTCTTCAGTTTATTGCAACGCAAACATACTTACATATATAGGATATAAGGTACATACTAGGATACGAATAACCGCGGTGTACGGGCAGCGTTTTACGTAACAGTGACTTACTTGATAACAGATCTTATGCACGTTTACGATGTAGCAAAATTTGCTTATGGTTTAATTATATACGTGTGAGGATCGCGTTCGCATATGCATACCTATGGATATATATATACACACACATATACATACATATGTCCGTATATGACATCGAGCATAATCGACGTGTCGAAGCTCATATGTAGAAACATATATACACACTACATAAGCGGACCGAGAGCTCCTCGAGAGTTACGTGAATTAGCGTTTTTCGAGGTACAACAACCTCTCACCGGGCAACAACCTCCCATCTCCTCACAATTGCAATCTGCATGCGTATGTATGGGTGGGTGTTCAAGTAGGTGGTGTGCCTATACCTTTATATTCACGTACAACTCGGATTGTATTCAAGCACAATCAATACCCAGGCAATTCTTCCGCAAATTTTTCCTCCTCTCACTGTCGTTATTCTTTTCTTTTTTTTTTTTTCGCCAATCCTTCGGAGCATGTTCTTGTTTTATGAGTCCGTTATACCTCCTACGTATTAAATTGTCTGTAAGCCTGTCATGCTTACAAACTTACTCGTCATGGCACAAATAACATATATTATACCCTAGGTACGCTTCGAAAAGTACAGAAAAATGCAGAAAAATATTGAAAAACGTTCGTTTGAATATCGAGGGAAATGTTTTCACACGTTGGACGGAATCAGTAAAGTTTAAGTATATATACATGAAATATGCATTCATGTACCTCGTAGACTTGAAGGACATTTGTGTAAAAGAAAGAAATATTGAATAAAATTAAATTTCTCGTAGTTCAGATTTTGGCTCGTAAGGCTAAAGCAGTTTATAATACAGTGAAATACATTTGAGCATGCGTTTTGTTGGTCGGCAAGGAAAGTTTTATCTCATCCGACCGGAAGATCTGCCTAACCGAAAAGTAAATATCTTATAGCGAAGAAAAAAATATACACATGTTTCAATTAATAATTCGACAGTGAACAATTAATTATTAAGAAATGGTGGTGGAATTCCTCCAAGAAATTACGTTAAGCGTGATGTCATTTTTTTTCCTTTTAATCCAGGAAGGTTATTTTGAAACTTTGACTCTTGGAAAATATTGTTTATTGTACCGATCCTAATATATTTTTTTGGTGCACTAATACTTATTTATATCATCCGCATGTAGCACCTATAACACAGGTCAACGGAAAAAAAATTTTCACTAAGATGCAACGAACTTTATCGTTATTAACTTTCAGCTGGTGTAAAATTGCTGGCACCTCGGGGTCGTTGAAGACCCCATTCACAAATTGCTTGCTGTAACGAAGCAATTTAATAGTTTGACTTGAATTTTTTTTGGGAACTCACCTTGATATTCACTAAAGTGTCTTACAAGACAAAAAAGGCGGCAAAAATAATTTTTAATTATCGACGTTAAGAGCTAAAAAATCAGCTGGATACAGTCGAGATGTAGTACTCGTAACAAAAATTTAGGTTCATTCTGTCAGCCGAAAAAAACGTATTTATTTTGAAAAATGAAACTAAAACTTGGAGATGAAAAAAAAATTTGAAACACTCGATGCTGACTTTGTCTGCTAATAAATCTGGAAAAACAGTCAAAATAATTCTGGAGCAGAACACACTTCTCTTGGGGTCGCTGATGACCCCCGTCTGCTTTGCAACACTGCTACAGCAAGACTGACGTACTTAGACTTACCTGAATGACGCTCGAGGGAAGCGGTGCATGTCATCTCTCAACAAATGGCGCTATAAGTCACGTTTTCAAACTTTCAAGTTAGGAAAATCTCAATTAAAACCCATCCCCAGGTCCCGAACGACCCCAAGACGCCAACTAAAGGTTAACGTTATCAGGGGCAGTAAAATGAGGGTAGATCAAGTTTGGGGTTTGACACGAGAAAGTTCATACAAAAATAGAATAGTACGACAAATATTCATCTTTAAACTTTTTTTATCACTTCTTTCACATTCGTAGTTTAAAGTTAAAACTGAAGTTTGTTTGGTTGTTGGTTACAATAAATGTTTGAGAAAACAGGTTATTCTTCTTAAAATCCGAAACATCGTTCTGGTTTGTACAAAAACCAACTTTATCTGATAAAATTATTATTTCATTTATTAGTAACGTGGACGAAATTAAAATTTGACATCTAGAACCCAGATTCAAAATCCGTGTTGACCGGTGTAATATTCCTTGTATACTCTGCCTATTATCGTCTTTAATACGTAACTGCATTATTTTGATACCTTAATGCTTATGCCGATTTGCTAATTACAAGGTACCTTGCAAAACGTGATATTTATTCTGTGATTAACGCGTAGCACGATATCGGAACTACTGGATAACACATCGTCGGATCAGCTAGATGACGCGAACGACGATTCGGTCGAAGCTGTTTTCAAATCCATACTGCGTGACAAGAATTTGGACATGCGGGATAAGAAAGCTGCGATTGTAGATTTTATTGCCGCTGGTATTCACACAGTAAGTTGTCCACCGTTTACTATATCTACGTAATATACGTACAAGCATATACACATAAGGAATAATAATTCCGGCCGCCGGTTAATATGCGTAATTCGATTTTCTTCTGTCATTCAGCTTGGTAACACCCTCGTCTTTCTTATCGATCTAATCGGACGCCACAAAGAAGTACAGAGGTGTCTTCACGAGGAAGTATCCGCCCTTGCACCACCCGGATGTAGTCTTGCCGCGGAAGATTTGCGCGACGCCAAGTATCTGCGTGCTTGCATTTTCGAGGCGTACAGGTAATTCTAAAATCTACATTATGCAAACATTTATTGTATTGTATCATCTACCGAGATTATATTATTATGCCCGGATGTTATCTGATTTCGAGGAATTACGACGAGAAAGCAGAAACGACAGTTTTTGAAGTATTTAAAAATAGCTGACTGACGCACGCATATATGTATATCTTATAATCCTCGATTTCTCAGGAATTTTTATGATATTCTTATCGCCTCGAATCTTTTATATAAGAGGGAAAAAAAAGTGAGAAAAAAAAAAAAATAAACAAAGTAAATAAATAACCCGTTTAATGTCATGAGTGAACAAGATCTTTTGCTCGGGGGTATAGGTACAATATATAAGTATATATATATATATATATATATATATAATGACGCCGATCTTGGTTTAAAATTTTTTTCTCAATTCGTCTATCGAAAAAAAAGAACACGTGTTCGGCCGTTTTTCGATTAGGCCACCTGTGTCGATTTTATGAATTTTCCGATTTTTCAACTTTTTCGAAACAGACTTTTTTCAACTAGCTCTATCTTCAAGAGCTTTCATTCTTTTCAAAAAATGATACAAGTATATTAAAAATTTATATAATATTTAATATAAAAATTTTACACCAGGATCGGCGTCGGTGACCTTCACCGATTAGGTGAAATGGTGTGGAATACCTCATATATTCTAATACCAATCGGCAATAAATTGCCAAAACTTTCAAGAATGAACTTGAACGCTTAAAATTCGTGCGAAGGCCGTATACGTATATACATCATAACAATGTATATTCGCGTATCTCGTTATGCACGATTCTAATTGTATATATTATTAGTACATATATGTATGTATACTGCACGTTCATCACTTTTGATAATTAACTCCATCGCATGTGTGCGAGGATTGGTAATTCTGCAATGAGATTTCCCTCGACGTCTGCAGACATCATACGTGTGCTGCTGTCGCGGTTTACATTGATTACGCTGATTTATTTATATTACATTATCTAAATTGAAACGATTTTTTTCTCTTCGTCAATGTCACCCGAATTCAGGAGGAAAAATAAAACAACTTGAAAATAATTTTCTGTTCCGAAACGTAACCGTATATTTTTAAGACATGTAACAGGTATAATAACATTATTTGTATCCGGTGACACCACAGCTGGTTTTTTATTGTCATAGAGTTCTACCAACAACACCGTGCATAGCCCGCATACTTGAAGAGCCTATGGAATTGGGAGGATATGATATCAAATCTGGCGTAAGACTATACGTGATATAATTATAATTACATGATACTTAAAATGATTTCAATTTTTAATCTAAATATATGTACCTCGTAAATATAACGAGTGTATGTCGACTTTTAAATTCTTTTTTTTTTGTTTGATAACTGACGGATATGCATTATATAACAAGCTGCTTATAAAATCATTGTCATATAGTTGATTCACAGGGCGTTCTATGAAAATCTGCCAAGATAGTCGCGTCATTGTTTGCTGCAGAGACTCTGGTCTTACGATAGAAGCGTTGAAACGGTTCGAAATATTCAACGTTAGAATATACCCAGAAAATTTTCAGTTGCAATACTGTATTTGTTTTCTTTTATTTGTACTAATTAATATCAAATTGGAAAAAAAGTCCACTTATCTCTTGTCTGTAAAGATATTCTCATATTCTGCTCACTCAAAATTCGACGACATGACTATCGAGAAGATTGGTGGAATCGTTACGGTTTCTTAACAAAAGTGATAATGAAAATTTAATAAAGTCGGTAAGCCATGTATTTTTGCGAAAAAATACATGGCTTACCAACAATCACACAGACGTGAATGTTATAGTAAATTCTTGCGACAGTTGCTTTTCTTTTTTATCAAGTATTAGTTATTCGTACAGGAAAAACAATAGTAACTAACCGCGAAACCTGATAAAAGACCCGATCAGAAAAAATTTCACTTCAGTCACAAAAGTGATAGGAAAAATCGGAGTGTAGAAAAACTTATTTTTATGTGAACCCTGACGAATAACGTTCGTAGAACACCGTGCATATTGTTTTTATCGAGATTCCTTCATCGAAAGGTTTAATCCTTTTCTCCCGTTAGACCGTAGTTCTGTGTCAGACGTGGATCGCGGGTCTGGAAGAAGAGAATTTCCGAGATGCCGACAAATTTATGCCAGAACGATGGCTCAAAACTGTTGTTCCTCATTCGCCCCTTCTCGTTGCCCCGTTTGGATCCGGTCGACGAATATGTCCTGGAAAGCGTTTCGTGGATCAGGCTCTTCAATTGATACTAGCTCAGGTATAGATATTAATTCATACTCATTCTCGGTACGATCGATTATTTGTGTACGAAAGTGCCCATGGCTTGGAATTATTGAACTCGGAATAGGAAGAATAAGAATTTGATCGTGACATAATTACAGGGAATTTTTGCAACAACAAATATAGATGTAAAAATGTTTTGTGATTTTTAATTCCATAATTTCGATGATTCATGTTTCAGATGGTTCGAGAATTTAACATTAGCGTTACCGAAGATCTAGAATTGCAGTTTGAATTTATAATTGCACCGAAACCACCGGTGAAAATTTGTTTTGAGGATCGTTTGATTGCGAATTGAATTATTACTGATGTAATAATTGAATGAAGTTATTTATCTGTATTACTCGTGGTTACAGAAGGCAGGAGGATCATGCAGAGGATAACTAATTGTACATATGCGATATGTGTATTTTAGATTAATATTTTTTCAATTTTTATCGAACATTCGGTTTTCGTTCGTGCTGTAGATTCGTGTTACATACGTATTCATAAATATTTTGTGCGTTCAAATTACTGATAGCGATATAGGTATGATACAGGTATAATTTAAATTCAACTCGATTGAATTATATAGATCGATATGATAATGTATTTTTTAAGGAATCGCGATACCGAGATTTGTATTTCTGTATAATTTATACACAAAGGTGAGACCCGGCATGTTTTGTTGCAAACGAATACAAGATCATATGTTTAATTATTGCAGCATATTACATACTCACACAATCTGCGATTGATAATATTCAAAGTATGCTATATATGACTGTAGTTTCCGACTCATCGAGTGTATTTTTGAACAAACTATTTCACGATATATGTATACATTAAAATAATGTTTTGTGGTATTAGCGTACTATCGGTTGTAAATTTTGTTATTTATTTAACGTTGTTTGTGTAATTCACTGACGATAATGTGTAGCAACTATAGTTATTGTTCTCAATCGTTCGCGAATAACCGTATGATTTAGCATGTGAAGAAATTAGCTAGTCGTACCTTGTTAAGTATACATGATGGTCAGGAGTATTTTATGTCTGTTTTATTTTCGTTCATCAATAAATGAAAACGAATTAAGTTTGATCCTCATACTTACGATCTGTTTGTATCAATATTACCAATTTACAAGCTTTAAAAATTCGATTTATAAATACACCTCAACTAGAGTTGCGCTTGTAATTAAAGCGTTATAATTTTCATTGAGCCCTTTAATCCACCAAACCAAACCACCAAAACCCCCAAACATCTTTATAAATTATCATCGATACGTTTTGAAAAAAGTTCATCCCGTTAGTGTCGTCTAATGCATAAGCAATAAATAGAAAAAAGTATTATATATAAGTTAGGTAGTCAGTTTGATACACAGAAGACCCTGTCCACTAAAAAAATTTTAGACAGGCATCAGGTATTGTGGTTAAGACCATGTAAAAATAACTTAGGACATCAGCATATCGAAAATATTTTTCGATCGTCGCACCAATGTTTCTGGTATAAATATTGGTTTCTAAATAAGGATGTTAAGGTTGTGCCATATTTTATTGGAAAAATAATAAGAATGTATGGTATATTCATATTTAGTTAGTTGATCTAACATTGCAGTCGATTGTATAAAAAACATAGGTATAATGTGTCTGCGATGACTCTGTTTATACATGATTTGATAAAGACAAAAAAACCAGAAAAGAACGAAGAAGAATAAAACACTTCCATTTAGAAATTCGAGCTTCGTATTATGAAATGACATCAGTACCTAATAATAAAACCTGAGGGTATAATAAGAATGGGCTCATGTAACAGCACTTGCTGTTAATCAAGAAATAAGTATTTCTTTCGGTTCTAACGCAGTGCAGTTTATTTTATTATGCAATATTGTTACTCAAAACTATATCTAATATTATGCATATTAATGATATTTGAAAGTTGCCTCATGTATAATGTGAAAATCACTTGAACGTATAATCAATTATAATATTGCACTTTTCAATGTATCGTCAGACTTTTTTTGGCACGATTTTAAACGAATATATTTTAATATTTTTGTGTCAATTCATAAGCTGCCTATACAAGCTGCAGAGAATAACATTTTTATCGCAAAAATCCACCCGCATGGGCAACATTTTACACGGTTAAAAATAACAGTTTCAGGAAAGTACACCAACATAAATTTCTTAGTAAATATTGGGTACCCTATGTGACTTGCAGGAGACACAATTTATCAAGTTACAGTTTTTTTCTTTTCACACGATAACTAATGATAAAAAGCATGCGTATCGAAGCAAGCTGACAGTTTGAATCCGAAAAAAGTGATAACATTAACGGATATAAATTTCGACTATGCTAAAATAGCAAAAATAGGCGAATCTTTGATAAAATTTAGTGTGAAAATGCATGTCTAACAGATTATTGTAAGCTTTGCTATTGCGTCCGCGCCTAATACTCTTATATGTATAATAGAATATGTTTACAAGTGTGCTGTACATCACTTTTTCTATAGGAATCATTTATCAGAGAATACATTTTTAGGAATTAAGTGGGTAGTCCAGAATCGATATTTTAACTCTTGTTATCGTTGTTTCTGGCATGGATGTAAGAAAGTTTGATTAACGAAGAGTAACTAGTTACTAGCGAGAGTAGCCATTGCTCTTATCAATGCAGTATTCTCTTCTCTGAGACGTTGCCTTTCTAGTGCCATTTCGTTTTGTTGATGGGTCAAGCGAGCTTCAAGAGCCGTGATTTTACGGTCTCTCTCCTCCAGGAGAGACAAGAGTCGTCTGTTCTCTTTCTGAGCAAGCTCAACCAGCTGTAAGAAACCCTATTTGTTACTAGTTTTATTAAAAATCCGATTTACATCGACATTATGTACGATCTTCAATTATTTTTTACCAATTTGTCCCCGGTTGAAGTAGGCGTTTTGGGTTTGCTCGTTGTCGGTGAGGTTTGCACCTCGTTCTGATTACCTTGATCTGATTGGTTTACGCTGTCTGATTGGTTTAGGGAATCGAATTCTTCGTCATCAGCTTCGAGATCAGAGTGGCTAAACAAATGAATTTAACGAAAAGCAAGGATATCAGTAAGCATCAAAGTGAATCTAGATGCAACCTTTTTCGAATTACATTCGTTATTCCTCACCTTTTATCTCGTCTCTGCGTGTAAGTCTTAACTGCCTTTTCCTGAAAATAGTAAAAATAAAAAAAAATTAGAGTACAGTTTCCAAGTTTTGACTTTACTGAACTCGGACTGTGACAATCTTTGTAGTATTATTACGAGAATTAAATCACACATAATTTCAGTTGCATCTTTTATACTAAAAACATTCTAGTTCATTTTTACGCTGGTAAACAAAAGTCGATCACTCCTGAAACTTACCTCTACAAGTTCTTGATCGAGAAATTCATTGTGATGGGTATTTTGCTTGGTTTCGGGACAGGTTCCGCCGATCTCTTCCTCATCTTCACCAGTGCTTCCGCCTGTACTCTGAAAAATACAGATTTCACTTTCTAAAACCGTATATTAAGTCAGGAAAATGTCGACATCACACGATGTGATTATTAAAATACTTGATCACCAATTACTGTAACATCCTACCTCGGTCGATGGCAAATGCACAACTCCAGTGCTGCGTCGTTTTTCTCTTAACTTTCTTCTGTCTCGTTGTTGTTTACCTTTGTTTATGTGTGTTGGTCTAGATAGTAAACGAAATATGACAATATGATAATTATACTTAAGACGCTCGTGTGAAATTTAAGGTTTTTACACACTTTCATTTTCAGCAGTTTTTATTCACACTTTTAAGTCTGTAAGATGACAATTTGTGTAATTGTGCGCTCGGCTACCTACTATGCTCATTTATCTTTCATGTAAAGGGGTAATCCGTAAATAAATAAAATAAAATAATACCGTCCATTATCTATTATTTAACAGTAACTTGAAAACTAAAATATGAAGTAAAAAGAACCTTCGCTTAATATCAATACTTTTGGCTATCTTTCTTACCTCAAATTCTTAACAATTATGAAACTGTAGTGATATTAACCTACCGATTGGTCAGGCGTTTATCTTGTTTTCTCATAATTGGTTTATTTTGTTGATTGTCATGTTCCGGTAAAATAACACAATTGGAGCCTAAGTCGCATATCTCCTCGACGTCTCCTGCAGCCTCTGAAACCGGTAATGTTGTAACTGTAAAATAAGCGCTGCTGGGAACAATTTCGTTTGGAGACTATAGTTAGTGATTGATGAGAAATTAACGTCTCTAATTACATGTGATAAGAGAGTCTGTACTCTTGATACTGATATTCACTGGGTTGTACTTTGATGACCGGCGTTGATAATATTTTTTTTTATGTATGAAAGTTCTAAGTAACGGAATGTTTCAATTTTGGTTGCATAAAAAAATTTAGGACATTCAAGGCCTCGCTGCGAACTTTTTTAAATTGATGGAAATTTCTGAAGGTTTGCAAAACTTCAGGCAAACAGTTTGACGGATTTGATAACGATGACGTTTTTACTAGCTGATTTGGTACTCGAATGTTGGTATAGCTGTGGGTGACGCATGACTCATTCACGATTACAGATCGATAAGTGAAATCGTATTAGACTAATAGGAAATGATATGGAAAAAAGTGAATACTGACTTTGATAATTGCTCAAGGCAGCGTCGCCAGTTCTGGGTGGGACGACACGGGCTCGAGCCGTTCTGATTCTGGATCGCCGGGATGTAAGTTCAAAGTCGTTCTCGAAGTCTTCCTGGCTAACAGAACTGGATGCCATACCAGCGATGTCGCTGCAAAGAAAACAACACAGGTTTTGTGGTTGACTGAAATAATGGTATAGTCATGTACGAATAGCTCATTATCGTTACCAGGTTATGAAAATAAAATTTCTTACAAAAAATGCCTGGACATCTCTCTGATACCCTAGTCCGGTTAGTAATTAAACAACGGTGCGACAAGTTGTGTGAATGATTTATTATATCAACAGTAAAAAATGGTGCAGTTAAAATAGCCGACAACTTAGCAAATTCATTAACTATTAGTTTAGACGTGTAAAACTTTCGGAGAACGAACACACCCCGTTTTATTCCCGTTTCTTTTCTTCCTATTTAGACCGGTGTTACCCTACCAAGTCGGCATACCGCATACCGATTCAAACCAACCAAATGCCAAATAATGGCTTTACCTCACAACAAATAACTTTCGAGTGTGCAATACTTATGAGTCATGTATGTCACTGTTAAGTTATTCGAATGACAGCTGTCACCAGCCAACCATTCGCTCACCTTTACTACAGCCATAGACCTACAAACGAGTATGATATCCAACAACAAGGTTAAAATGACGTGTATTGATTTGCTTTCCATGGTTCATCCCTGAACCACAGAGGCAGCACGTGCTGCCGATATCCATTTATTTACAGTGTCGTGTCAAGCAAGTGGAGGGGCAACGAAGAGAGCACTCCAAGATTATCTATCAGAATGCAATCATAGAGAAGGGTGAAAAAATTACGTGACTTTGCTCGCCCGACGACTCACTTTATAGGACACTTATGATAATATATCACTTAGCGGTCTAATTTCAAGCCTTTTAAGAACTGTGAAAAATGCGGCTGTCACGAGCATTACGAGGCGAGTATGTATATTCATTGTCAGTATATATTTCAGTAATAGAATACATGGATGAGACGGCTGGATCACGTTTTTATCGAAAACAATTAAGTCTATGTTCTCATCTGTTGAATTTATTTGTGCAGCCACTTTATCCAGATTAACAAACTAATCACTCAGAGATAAAAGAAATTGAAAAATGGTCTTGTGAAATTCAATTTTTTGTTTAACGTGGCGAGGGATGGAAATTCTAAATAAGTGCTTAGGAATTTTAGATCTCGAGGGCTGCGCAGTCTTGATACAACCGTTTAGATTGACTCTGACCTCTTCGATGTCCCTAGTAATTTTTGCGATTCACGGCGCTCGTTCGATACCGTGGGTGGCAAGCTTACTAGGGATATGTAAGCGATCAGAATCAATTTAACAAGTGACTGTGCATTGCAGTTGTTTTTGTCGGAATCTTAAAGTAGGATAATATTTTCTCTGTTTGATGTGAATTTTCCGTAATTTTGAAAACGTATTAAGGTGCGACGTGCATTTGAAAGGAACCGAAATAAATTTAATATACTGTGTTGAGTAAAAATCTTGATCATATCTATTTCCAGAGCGTGGAGCAGATACAATACTGGAAATGAACCCCTATTCACACGACGCATTGGTGAGTCGCATGTGCATATTTACTGGTTTTCGTTTTTTGAATTCATCATAACGATGACTGTACAATCACAATTGAAAAAATCTGTGTGCTTTTGAAGTAAGTAATTAGAACTCCGCGAAAGAACTCTTCTCTAAACAACCGTGATGAATATTACTGAACAAACTTGTATGCGAAAAATGATTTAATAGATGCATAAATGAACCGAACTTAACCTAATCAATATAAAATTGCGGAGAATGATAAAATTAATTCGTTTTTTCCGCTATAGTCAATTTAATAATTTATGGGAGTACAATATATCTTCAGATCGATAAACGAGAGACGAGACGCTCTTATGGTATTCTTTTACACCGTTACCGATCGTAGAGTAAGGTATTCAGCGGCTTTCCTTAAATTTTCTAACCATACTCATGTACGGTTCAACCGTGGAGCAAGTGAAGGGTTCAAGACGGCCGACAATACTTAATTGGAAATGAATTCCAAGAAAGAAATATTAATTGATCAGTACCGTTCACTTTTCGGTAAATATCATATCCAAATTGGTAAAAAAGTACCGCCCCCGGGTGGGCTCGAACCACCAACCTTTCGGTTAACAGCCGAACGCGCTAGCCAATTGCGCCACGGAGGCCGTTGTGAAATAGGGCATAAAATAGACTACATAAATCTGTCTTGTTGAAACGCAGACCGCTCTTCATCCAGTTATTAGCAACGCAACAGTATTCGATCTTTGGATAAGAAAATGTGGTACTGCTACCATTTTTACTGTTTATAGCCATATATGCCGTGGCATGAAATCTCTAACTGAACGTACCCGACGGTTTAAAGATTTAACTGTAAAACTTATTTCATTATTGCTGATTACAATATATTACGTAACTATGCGGCTTGAATTCAGCCACCGTTGATTATGAGAAATTATGGAGCTGTCGAACTTGAAATTTACGCCTAACGATGTTAGGAGTGGCAATCCAACTTACATTAGCTTATTCCGTGCCGTTGACGGAAGAATATAACGTCCGTGCTCAAGAGGAATCGTTTCAGAGAATCTAATCCCCGGATAATATTGTGTTGTATGACCTTTTCGTAACTTCAAATTCCATCATACGTTTTGCATATTTCAATAATGAAAATTTTGCACTTCAATCAATGCTTGCGTTCGCGAAGCTTAGGTGTTTTTAACTCATGTGATAATCCTTTTCATCGGTACGCTGGAAATACGTGCGGATAAATAATTTTTCTTTCATAGATGTCTCCACATGATACTATTCAGACGAGGAAGATTTTTTCGGTCCGGTGATATTTGAATTTTCAATAAATAATACAAGTTTTTTTTTTTTGTATTGAGTTTTGATCACTTCTACCAGAATTAATTGCACAGATAGAGAAGTATAATTTTGTGAACGTCCGGTTATTAAAAATTGCTTTAAGATTAAACATGTTCCTGTTATGACTTAAAATGTTTAAATGTGCTGTGCTACAAGTGTCAACAGAAGATCGCTTTATTCATGCCCCGTGTCTACATTACCTTCCGTGGGAGTCTTTGACTGAGCACGGCTACATTAATATTTATACAGTGAAGGTTTACCATGAAATTGATTACTGCTATTACGACTACAGGTTTTATTGTTTGTGCAGTCTGATGCGAACTTATAATTTATACATGGTAACGGCAAACAATGGAGTTGATCTTGACTCACTCATGTGTAGCTTGAATTAAAAGCATTCTGTTCTAGTAGGCGGCGTGATAATTAGTTTTCGATTTTGTTTGTACACTAATTTTAAAATTCCATACACCATAGCAAGGAAGTGATTCAATGAATCATCGCATTTCAAGGTGATAAAAGACTTGAACACAGTTCCAGTAGAGCTACATGCCCGTGCACGATTAACATGGAAACGTGGTCAGTAACCACTGCTAAATTAGCGCAGAAGTCTGGAAATTTTCGTTTCGAAATTCACGTAAAATTGCCAATACTTCGAGGTCGTTCAGAGTGAGCCTGCTCTCATATGAAACATGCATTTTATGAGTTGTGTATCATCGAAAAAATTGTTTACTTTATTTTTCGACGAATATAAGGTCTCATGAATTTTCATTAGCCATCATTTGAGGTCAGTCAGGCTCGTATAGGTTTCAAATTCATATGGGATACCGATGTAATCGTATTAATCGCACCTCATGCTTCGACAGGTGCAGCCAATATCAGAAAAGCAGCTGCTCCGCATTCACAGACAGTCCATACGAGGTAATGAAAACCTCATACGTTTGTTAACGGTGAGACACGTACTTTTGCAAACAACTCGACACTCCAAAGACGTTTTCGAACATCACATTTCGATCCTAAAGCCCGCGATAGCCGTAAACTTTTTTCGTGCAATTAGACTGTATTGACTCCTAGTGCTGAAGTTATTTGTAGTACATCTTTAACGATTACTCCTATTACCAATAATCTTCCCGGCGTATGATAGTGCCTGAGAATGTACTTACGGCTAAATTTAGCTCTTTGCTTAACGGTTTCCACCTATCATTTTTACTCCAGCGACGATGCGGTCCGGTAAGTTTTACCGTCCATACGGTATCTACTACTACGAGTATTTGTAGTACAAGTGAGTTTTATGATTTTTGGTAAAAACCCGAGCCCGACGTAACCAGGTATCCGCGTTTGAACATAAAACGTGAAGACGTACAACATTTTCATACTTATCTATACGTGTTATTGGAGCCGTGCCTAACGATGATACATGTAAGTTTTGTGATGCTGATGTAAGGTGCGTGACCAGCGATATGTTTTTAATTGTTCGAAAACTGCGATAATGAGGAGATGGTGAAAAAATGTACGATATAAACTAATATGGGCATCGATCTTACTAACGGCGATGATGAAATCTCGATGTTCCGTAACTGCAGCTTACTTCCTCATCTCCGAATCGTAACATGATGCACAATATAGGTATATGATGTGATATAAGAAGAAAAAGAGGAATAACAACAATGTAATTATAACGGTCAATCGTACAGACAGTCTATTAGAGATGACTTTTGCTACTTTATTTCTGATGTATGACGGACACCCGATGAGAGCCTCCTAGCGAGTGCAGACAAGGCTCTTTTAATCACAGTAATTAATAACTTGGCACTTTCTTCCTGGGATACATTACACATATACCTACACAGGTTACGTAAAAGATATTACAACCGAGGGGTGTCATATAAAAAAAATGACGACCGGTTTATGCCCTCTCTTCAAGCCGTTTCGAGGTATACCGACATCCGTGCAGCCCGTGCCGTCGTGTAAAGTCGTATAATACCTGCACTCATGCGGTGCGGTGGGGAAAACGACGAGGGTTAAGACATACGACGATGTTTTTTCGTCGTGAAATTCCACGCGCCACGCTCTGGTCCCACCACTTACTCGCGTACATATTAATATGTGCGTACAACTATGAGAAGGACGTGTATCGGACTTAGAAATCGAAAATAGCGATTTACGGTGCAGTAGCTGTTTTTACTGTCTTTCTACACGCCTAAGTCAAGAGTAGATCAAACAGTTTCGGACGAGGTGTTCGTGCCACTGAAAATTCAATCAATGTCTCGTCAAACGGAATAAATATTAATAATAAATTTGCAGACCCGTATTTCGGCACCTGAAACGCATTTCCCTGTGTCGTTTTACGCGCTGTCGGAATTCGAATTTAGCGTATCGCGCGCTGTATATTCGAGGGAATTATAAGACGTGTACGTGCATACTTACTGCAGTTGATGCGACGCGATGCGCTTCGCGAGAATGGATTATGATTTCACGCGGCTTATATCGCCGATGTGTATACGGTAATTATATCTGCGCGTTGAATGATGATTATACTCGATAGAAATATATATGGCGACCGGGGTCCGCCTGAGCGGAATAATTCATGAAATATTGCGGCGTTTCAAGTAGAATTCCAGAATCTTGGCGTGAGCGAAGGTTGCACGATCGTTGTGCGTTGGATTTCGTTGAAATTCCTGAAATGATCCGATGACGTCAACTACGTCGATTATCGTCTTTGAATAAGAAGACGTGCGCCGTGTGCCCGGTGATTTTGTGGGTTTCGCATTTACGAGGAGCCCGCACTCAATTCTATACAACTCCGCAGGGAACCTTGGCCCGGAATTCATCGAAATTTTAATTGATCGCGTACGTGAAATAATTAAAAATTAAATCCGGAGGGTAGGTGGTGAGTGAATACAGAAAATTACGATTTTTCTACCGCGTACACAAGTCTTTATACATAAATATACGCCTATAAATGTGCGCGTGCGTATAATGTATAGCGGACGATCAATGTTCTCGAAGATATCATCGATGCTCGCGGTGGCCTTAAACGATTATTCAAAATTTCAGAATATATGTCTCGTAAACAAAGTTACTCCCCCGATCGATGACCTATATTTACAGGTAAGGAGATGAAAAAGAATTAAAAAGTTGAAAAAAAAAAAGAAAAAAAAAGAAACAAATCAGCAAAGTAAATAAGTTTCCCCACTCCCGTGATCTTTAACATAAACAGAAACCGGCGGTATAATAATTTTGCAAAATTTGGCCAGGATTGCGAATATTCATGGCAATTAGTTACGCATGGATTCCCCCGTTTTACAGGCGATGCTTCGGTTAGGTTGGGTTAATAATATGCGCGGAATGCGCTTTCGTAATTCGAATCATAGATCCGATCACTTCGGAAGAAAGTGTCGTCTGCCGCACACTCAAGGGGGCGAGCGGTGGTCTTCGGGGGGACCAAAGCTCTCTGCGAGACTCTCGAAGACCTCCTCTTCTCGTCCCGAAGGCGGCAGCCGGACGCCGTCGTAGAAGCTCGTTGCGCAATTTCGCGTGGGCGATGCTGTAACTCCGGTGGCTGCATGTAACCACCGACGAGACGAGACGAGACGAGACGCATCCGCCACCTTCGCAGCTCTCCAATACCATCCTAGTATTATATGCAATAGCTGATAATATCCAATCCCAGGCTCTTGCTGCTCGCTTCATGGAGGGAAAGGAATTCATGAACCAACAAAATAGATTTTCGTGGCGTCTGTTTAGTATCCGGCGATCTAGTATCCCTTATTTGTTCCAAACACGGTGACTTCAATTCAACGATTTCGATTTCGTTAGTTTGTCAAAATAATTCGGTCAAGCGAATTACTTGATTCGACAAAAGCCCTTCTTAGCTTTCGCGATCGAGTTAAGTGTTGATTCGAGTGAACCTTTTGAAGCGTTTCCGAATTTGAGTCAACTAAATATCACGTCATTTTAAGCTTATTTACTATTCCTTCAAGTCGCATGTTTGTTGACAGAAACAATTAGGTACTTGAAATATATGAATAAGTATATCAATCGAGCCAACAAAAAATTGACATGAATTGAATGCCATACTTTGTTGATCTAATCGGAGCTTGTTTGGCGTAACTGGTTGAATCAGTTGCACCGATTTGCTTACGAGGTAAAAGAAACATCACATGCTTTGAAACAAATAGAAAAAGTTTTCATCGTTAATCATCGGTATACTATTACTATAAACGGCCACTAGGGATAACGTAAAATAAGATTGTCATCGGATCTATTATTAACGAAGAAAGCATAATACCAAGTTTCGAGTGATCGAAATTGATATTGACTATAAATAAACAAAAACTGTTGACACATGTTCAGTTCATACTTCTACGTGTACAACAATAAGTTTTCGGGCTTTTTTCATCCAATATCGAGTAAAACCCACAAAATTTTGAGTCAACAGAATTATAAATGATATCATTCGAAAAACACGTTTTGTGTAGTATAACAATAACTCTAATGTTCTGTGTTCAACCAATGCAAAAGGTTATTGTAACACTAAATTTCTTTGCCATCTTTAGTCATTGAACTCTTGTCTCAACAAAACATGTAACAGAACCAGTTTTATTTTGTTTTAATACAACAATTTCATATTAAAAAAAAAAAAAAAAAATGTATTGAGGTGCGTTCAATCAAAAATGTAGTCATTTCAGTCACACATTTTCTTGATACAAAACTCACATTATCGCGAGGAACTCACGCCGTGTGATCTTGAATAAATTGATAGTGAGCATCATCGTTAAAAGGCTTCATTTAATTCTGTATGTTGTTGTCACGAGTACATCGTCCAAAAAAAGTATTTTGTTGAATTGAGTAAGTGTTGTGTTCGCCACGTCTGATTATAGCATTTAGTTGAATCAGACGAATATCGCATGACTCAAATAATTCTTTCCCTCCGTGTAGCTGTTTAGAAACATTACTTTTGACCTTTTTGCACGCATTTTCATGACTGCGTCGCGAACGGTGCGATTCAATCTTCCTAATCTTACAACGTGACATCACGTCGAGTCTCATGTCAGTTCGAACGTTCCAGCTCCCCAAAATTTTTCGGGTGAATCGTATTTGTCCATCGGGACCATTTTTTGGAACCGATTAACGAAAGACATTCGGAATTTTTACTCCTAGGATCGATAAAATTTAACGATATTTTCCCGTTATAGCAGCTATATTCTATTCGAGAATGTGACAAGATTATCACTATATTTTAATCACGATTCGCGAATGGTAATCCACAGCTCCGAACCACCTTCGGATTTATCTGTAGACATGCGCTTTTACAATCGTCACGTATATCGGTAGGATGAGGAGTTTTAAAAGAATTCAAGTATTACACCGATGAACTTTTTTTATTCCATTAATGTATAGGATATTCATATTTTTAAGGGACCTAGATCGACAATGACCGCTGATCAATTATACACGCAAAATACAGATTCTGTAGTGATTGGTTGTACACCATTTTTTTTTTTTTTTTGCTTCGGAAAGTTAAATTTCTTGGTCAATACAGTACAATGACAAGAAATGAGTGATATCGATGCAAAGTCCCGAGTATTCTGAGAATTAATTTATGATCTTATTTTTTGTCGGTATAAAAAATATAGAGAAAAATAAAACCGGTACTGACAATTCGTCTATATTTGACAATTTTTCAAAAATTAATCCATATAATCTCTAGTATGTATATCGAATCCTCCCAGTTCCTTAAAGCGTATAGTATATACATAGTTTTTCAAATTTACATATTCGTGCAAATTACCTGTATCCGCAAACAAATGGGCTACTGTGATTATATCTTGTCCAAAATAATTAGCTCTTCTTATTCCTTGCTGCATTCTATCAAGTGTAAACCTACTACGAAATTTACTGGCCGACACCTGTAACCTGAAGTGTGTAACACTAACTTGATTAGACATCTGCGCAGCAGTACCGTGTCTGCAATTGTACGAAATTATGTGCACGTGTGCCTTGGGGTTTCATATTGACCTCCCAAAAAGTGCGGTGAGTTTAACGAATGGTCATCGCTGTAAGGAGCTTGTACGTGTAAGAAAAAGGAGCAATAATTGCGCGGATTAAATTGAGGATAGTATTAATCTTCACTACCCAAAGGTGATGAAGAATCGCCGTAGACGATGACCCCAACCTTATAACGTCGTGGTGCGGAGTCCTTGCGAGTATCCGGTAGCCAATTATTTACATTATAAATTGTCCAATTAGTGAAATAATCATTAGCGATAGAAAAATTGAAATGAAACCTCGCGGTGCAGGTCAATGAATTTTTACGAAATATGGAAATTTGTGTCGGACTCTCAGCTGCTCGCTGCAGCACCGTTCATCTTTCGAGATAACTTGTTTACGAGAATATCTGTCGATCCGACGCGCGACAGCCACGTGTCATAATTATTGAGCAACTCGTAATCAACTAGTTATCACTTTATTGTGTCAATTAGTCTCGAATATTGCCCCGTCTGCAAACAGGTATGATTTAATTAACGATTGCGCAGAGTCCGTCCGAATGATGGAGGATTTAGCACTCACTCACACACGCAACGCACACATACAATATATACACAAACATATATATATATATATATAAAAACGGCGTTGGGCGAGCCTAGCTTTTACATTTTTTCAAATTAACCGATTAATTAATTGATTACTTTTCTCCTGTTTGATTCTTTTTCTGAAACTACGATACGACTATATATACGCATGTATTTCGAACTCACATTCGATCGTCGTTAATTAACATACAGCAGATTCTCAATATTTGAACGGTCGATGTTTATATATTATGCAAGTTGTAATTTTTATGAAAATTAGTATTATGCGTGGGTAATATTTCATCTTAATTAAAAAGAAGTTCCATTGATTTCGACGTTAGTAATATCAGACAAATTTGAAGTAGAGGAAAACATCCTTGTGACTTATGCCATTCTGCATTATAGCTGCAATCATGTTTATCGGTGTACAAATAAAGGCTAAATATTTGTGGAATCGTCAGATGAACACGCAATTGTGTTCAAGAGACGCATGAAATTCTACTCTCTCCCTCTTGCCAATTGCTCATGCCGGTAAATGGATCAAAATTGCAAGTTGTTTGTATACTCTTTTACTGTTTTATTTCTCTCTAATTTCAATTATTTTTTATTTCTATTCATTTCTATTATTTCTCTTTCGACTGCCTGTACGGATGAAATCTATTTTTGCCTAGCCTTGCTATTCAAAAATGATTCCTTCAATTAAGTCTCACACATCTGAACGAGGCAGGTATATATCATCTTGCCAACTACTTCCTTGCATCCTCAGTTGTACAAAAAAAAAAAAAAAGAATGTGTTATACGCCTGGAGATTTTATTCAAAGGTCGGATAGTTTTTTTTCCACTCACTCTTCATTGAACGTTCTTTTGATCTATTTACAGAAAGTCCACTTGTGTTATATTTACCCATATGGTCGCTGCAGGCAAGTCAAGTCAGAGTAAAGTAACAACTTATAACTTCGTGTCAGTATACTCAAGGATTTACGGATAAAATGACGATTAAAAAGATTGCATAAATTTGTATAAAATTCAACATTTTATTCGTGGTAGTTTGGTTTTTTTTAAATAATGGTGGTTCGTGAAAATAAACCTTTTTTTCATTCACTCACCTTGAAATATTCTTCTCAAAATCGTCCAGACCTGTAATGATCTGCTTATTCGAAAAGACGGTAATAAATAAGTGTAAATTTATTGACGTATGAGAAATATCAGATGAGTGCAGTAATGCCTACTGCTTAACAACATGTTATTCCAGATCATTAATATAATTATGAATTTGCGGAGAGACCATCTTCACAATGTAAATACCAACGACGAATGGATGACCTTAAGAGACGCGGCATTTATGGAGAATAATTAATCAAGCTGTTAATTAAGAAAACTAGATGCATAATCTGTGGGCAACCGAAAAATTATGAATGCAGATACAAGAAATTAAAACGTAAAAAATAAAAGAACCTTAAATGGATTACCATGAATGCAAAATCGATTCACGTGGTCATCACATGCTGCGAAAGTCTTTTGCCCATTGTCTAAACCTTGTCTTATCGATGTAAAGTATGTTTAATTAGTAAATAAATATTTCTCGGCTTGAAGTCGCAACAAAATTGAGAGAGATTCCGTCTTGCGCAATTGGCGTTGGCACTCCGGGATAAACGTCAATTTTAATGTAAAAATCGAGTACTATATAATATGCATGTAATGTAAGTATATATAATGAGATGAAAAAAGGTCTGCACAGTAGCGCAATCGCGTTTTGCCGGTGTTAAAAAGCCCCGGCATTATAAAATAGGCGGTTAAGGCGATACTTTACATCGCCTTCTGCATAAATCAGACATCTGAACTTTAAAATTGTTGGTCTATGAAAATTCCGTTGTGTCAGAAATTCACACAAATCCGAGTGGCTGTGTTATGTCGTCCGGTTCGGCCGTCGTATTACCTGGATTCTCAGCCTTATACGTATGTACATTGTATAACATAGTTTGTTAGTGTCGCCTGTATACAGTACATACATGTATATCTATTTTTACGTAAGTGCGAGTGAGCCCCGTGTAGGTTTCTTAAAAATTTATCGCGGAATTTTATGCGTTCGATATTCAAATCTGACAAGAGTTCATCTCTCTCCTCACCATATACTGGGACCGAAGGTCTTTTTTTTCTTCGTAAATATACCTTGCCGTTGCATAATACGAGTCACATGTTTAGGACTTTGTGACTCGGTTAAGTGGACTGCCTTGCTCGGTTGTGTTACTACCAATAATAATAATAATAATAGAAAAAAAAAAAAAAAAATGTTGCTACATTCGTCTTTGATGTGTATCCGTTGTGGAGGGAGAAAATCAAGACTAAATAAGAGGATGAAAAATGAGATAACATTAGTGCCGCAAGCTTCGCTAATACGTAATAAATGTTATAAAATGCAGAACAGATGAATTTACGACCACGACGAAATGTCATTCCGTACTATTTCCATCGCAAATGGATGACAGAGAACTGCAATAATTACTAACTCCTGTACGTGTTCAAGTTAGTTGTAGTTTCACTGTATCGTATAATTATTGAGTTAAATCACCGAATTCCTGGCGTATAATATAACTGGTTGGTAAATAAGTTCGTTTGGTTTTTCCTCGTATACGGCCGACTAAAGCAAAAATCAAACGAACTTATTTGCCAACCTAATATTTCAACATACACGATCCGTTTCACAAATTGTGCCAACTATTTCATACACATGTATAAATGTGTGCTGATAATTCGGTAGATCGACGAAACGCGGGGGCTTCTCGAAAATCATTTATAAAATCAACGACGTGTGATACTTTCGACTAATTACACTCTCACGCAGTTCTCGCAAGATCAATCGGTCAAGTGGTTATCTACAAATCTAATCGTAGATTAAAATAGCAAAGTAAAGAACAGAGTGTCAGGTCACGCGATGTAGAAGCAAATTGCAAGAACTGAGACAACAAACCTCACATGACAATATCATTGAACTTATTTTTATTCCCTGAGATGCGCTTGATCGTCGTTTCATTTTCGTCCTGCTCCGTGTACAGCTTGCACGAGTCTACCTGCATGATACGTATAGTATAAAAGTCCTGACGAACCTCGGCGCGCATTCCGGTTTGGCCCAACTACTGCATGCCGCACGATTCGGTTTATATTTAGACGCGGATGAAACAATACCGATTCCGCAAGATGGGGGCGAGGCTCGCAGAGCCGATCGCGCGCCTCCGCTTCTTATTATTATTTTCGCCTCCCGTTTCACTTTAACATTCTTATTTTCCACCTTCGGATCCCCGCCCTCGCGTGTCTCCTTGGAGTCTCCCGTACGTCCGGGTTTATACCTTCGGGAATTTAATCGACACGCCTTTTTTCTCTCGCCTTTAATACATACTTTATAGTTATTCAGGATTTCTGAAAGGAACAAGCTGAATTTTTTCCGTCTCGTGCAGGTTGAAGTCAAGCACACGTTCCGCCGTGCATCATGGTTGCTTGTTTCGATGACCTTGTCCCATTGCATCGAGGTATTTACGACTTGTACAGACCGTATAACAATAATATGGCGAAGAAAATAAATTGTCCGTGTAAAAGAGGTGCGAAAGAAGAAAAAGTAAGTGATTTACGAATCAAATTTCATTTTATAAATGTCTGTATAGTATTCCTTATAAATATTATCGACCGCTTAAAACGCATCGAACGTTTTTGTCGTTCTCCGGGAAGTTTATTTGATTTTCTCGATTCTGATAAAACATACGATGGCATATATCTATTGGTACGGCGGTCAGCCGTTGAAGTCACCCTTGACTGCGGATATAATTCCATCGAAAGCGAGCTTTTTACGCCCGCGTTCAAATCTCCGCGATGCCTGTACGCAGCCTCGAACATCAGACCGATTCCCAAGGTGGAGAGACTTGCTGACAGCTTCCCACATTCAAAATACTTTTATGCCTCGTCGCGACGTCTTCTCGGACGATTTTTACCTACCTGCGCTTTATCCTGCATCCACCTCCTCGATCCTTGCAAATTGCTGCGAGACGAGGTGCGAATGGAATCCTAAAGTACACATCGGCGAACCTCGTGGGCACACGAGTATTGCCTGTATAACTGTAAATTACACGGTGAAAGACGACCCACACGTGTTTGCGTTTCGACCCTTCGTTAGCGTACACCTGCGGCGAGATGCTTCTTTTATGGAAGGACGCACGTTTCGATTGCAGACTGACGCGTTGCGGGAATTGAGGCTGTCGAGTAGAGGTGGACCGTAAGTGTCGGACGGAAAAGCCGCGAAGAGATGCAAACATATCGCAGAGCCGTTGGAGACGGCAAATGTCCGTGAAATCGATACGCTATATTAACTGGAATTCAGGTGTTATAAAAGTATTGATATTTTTTAAATTAATAGATTACAGCATGTTGCACTGATTCAATTCCGGGGAATTTTCGAGTTGCTTACTGCAAATCTGCAGTGCCAATGTCTCAAATTGTAAATATTCGATCCAATAGTGGTGGGACGAGGAGTAAAAGGAAATGGTATAAGATTCTATTGGGTTCGAATCTGGAAAATAGTTGTATAATCACCTGAAAATTTTTATACGTCGTCACAGATGTCTTCCATTCTAAGTACAATACGAGCGTTGAATAAAAATTCTACGGAAAAATTTAACTTCCGGTCAGAAAAAAAATTTAAAAATTCGTAACTACTACTCGGGCGAATTACACCTGATGCTAATATAGTACAAAATGTCTTTTGTAAGCCTCCTAGAAACGGTTTTCATACAAACTTGATCGAACTTAAATAAACTGCGAGCAATTTCTGATAAATTAAGATACCTACGAAGGTTTCGTATGGCTAAAATATTTCAAGAATGCTGCTGGAAGACGTAAGCCGTTAGCAAACTACTAATTTGGTAAAAACTAGAAAAACGCGCTTACGTCATTGCTGTTTATTATATATCTGTAAAAAGTATTAGTTTTACTCGAATTGCCAAAAAAAATTATGAATAAAAATTGTCCAGTTTTAAAGATGTGCGTAGTTCTTAGATTCTAAAACACATTTCATTCCACCTGTTTCCTTTTTCATATTTCTTTTTTTTGTTATCATCTGGTGTTTAATCGTTTCCGCGTGTATATCGCGGCTATTAAGTACATGCATACCTATCAGGCGTAGCGACGGCGAGATACAGCCACCGCCTCGAATCATGGTTGAATAAATCTTCTCTAGGTTCAATTTATAATTCCTCTTATCTCTCGAGTGATCCGCCGGTGATTTAGTGCCACCAGATCTGACAGAATCCCACCTCTTGTCACCGGCAAATCTGCAAGGTATATTGCTGAGATGAGGAACTCGTGTCTATGAGCTATTTAGAAATACACGATAGAGCGAGTGTCACGTAGCGTGCTTGTCCGAATCACGCGAAGTCGACACAGGTAGGCGGATATATCCACTAAAGGTGTCACGATCCTCTATCATCCGCTTGCAAGTAGTTCGCAATGCGCGTGTTATACCTGTAACCGTGTAACGTACTGTACTCGTTGCATGCGGAATATCTCGCAGTTACGTACGTTGTGTACAATAAATTTGCGTAGGAACGAGCGTGTGCGCGCAATAATATGCAACGAAAATACGTACGATCATGCAAAGTGAAAAAAGTTATTTTCAGTCGATTGAAACGTGAGACATGCATCCTGCTGCTTGTAAGGCGGGATTCACGATGATACATCTGAACGTCTTTTGAGTAAACAATCGCTCCTTTTGCACATGTTGATTATACACCTAACATTACGCAGCGATCGTTAAGCTGGAGGCGATCGGTCTGTCGGACTGAATTTTATAGAGGCGGGATTTCCCGACCCAGAGGACTCTGCCGTGATGACATCACCGAAAGCTGGGACCCGAGGATGGCGAAGAAACTGGACCCAAACCGGATGCTGAGATTCTCTCCGAGTCTACTTGATCGTCAGTGATTCTCAACCGAGTCGCGTTTCGATGCGCACGCTTAGCCGCTTGATAACAGAATCGCATTATAATAACGTCCAAGCATTGATAATTGATGAATAAGATTTCCAATGACTTGAAATTCGATATTCTTGCAGCAAAGTTTATTTAGCCTTTTACGCCTTTTGTTCAGACGCGCTGATGTACGGAAATGCGATCATTGACGGTAGCTGCGCTAAAAGTACTCGGTTAGTGCCTTTCACTTCAACATGAACGTCGACGGTAGCGGTTGTTATTTAAATTTGAAAATACACAACTATGCGCCAAGACATTTGGTAGGTATACCTGCATGGGACACGTCAGGACAACACAATTTCCTTTTCCTTTTCCTAACGGAATTTCGTAAAATCTTTTCATGGTGCCAGTTCCGACAGGTATCTGCGACTGCTATAACGATTGGGAGATAACGTGGGAAAGTTCGACGAATAGACCTACTTATAAGAAGCGAATGAATATTGGTATTCAGTTACACAGAGAAGAAAAAAAATCTTTTCAAGTTAACAACAGCGGTATAAACGCAATAATAATGTTATTTTTTCTTTCAGGAGGAGTTCAACTGCCCGCGGCTAGAAAATATTTGGAGACTCAATAGACGTGATTAACGACGTACAAACAACAAACATATTCACGTATTTTTGACCTCGCAGTCTGTAGTGAGTATGGACATTTATTTCACAACCATCACGTTTCCTAGATCTGCCCTTGATTGTCGATATAATATCTATAATATATCTGCTCGTATTTTACCGCGTTCCAAAAAATCGAAGATATCTTCTTTCTCGTGAGTCTGATAAGTTTGGCCAAACTCAGGCTGACAGAACAGCCAGTATTTCTGCTCGTAGAACATGAGAATTCGTGCGAATTGGCTAGTCGGACAAAATTGAGCAAATAGTGCAACGTCGAATCGAACGCCCACGAAATGAATCTGACAGGCCTGCATACGAGGTGAAGCGACGTCTTTGGTGGGCGCGTCGCGTCGCGACGGCAGCTCTAACGCGGGATTAAGGTTAGAAGACGACCTTGGCCCAGTGACCAGAAGCATACCGGGCATACAGACGTATTCGTATACGCATTATACACTGGTCAATATAATGTATCTGGCTGGCGCGGCGACGTGATGAAGAATTAAGTTTCGATCATTTTTACGAAATTCTAATCGAACATCGCCGGGTAATTCACTCTGAGCCTTGTAGCTGCAGTGCTGCAGTGCAGGAGTTGCACCAGCCTAGTGTGCCCTAGCTATATTCTTCTACCAATGATCTGTGTTTTAGATGTCATGCAAATTACAAAAATGTGATGCGTCTATATATCGTCACGCTCCTAGTTTTCCATTCGTCGATGGTGAAATGTCAGACTGTACAAGCGATGGCTGAATAATAAAATCATGTTATTATAACACGAATCTAATCGCGATGAGGTTGAATAATTATGGTAGAGTAGTTTTAAAATTCCGAATTTAAAAGGTGTTCGATAACTCTGCGGTCTGGCGAGTCATGGGAATAGAGAAAAATTAATTGTCGAGGTCAAGTCGAGTTGAGTATATCCGGAATAGAAACGGGGGTTCATTTTGACACAACCGCATGCTCGTGACTTAGTAAAAGACGCGACATATATTATCGAAATTCAACACCGTTCCACATGTTCTAAATTGTAACAGTTTGAATAAGCCGCCAAAGCAGTGACTACGGGACTCAGTAATAGGTAGGTCCGTAGGGGGGGGGGGGGGCTTCACCTGAACGGTTATATGATATATGTACGATCAATCGATGGAGAAGTGTAAGCTATAGACGACGAATGAGCGGTCGATCGTTATCAGAGTGCGCTCTAAAAAAAGAAATCATAACGAACGAATTGATCAAATTGACAAAATGAAATAAAACGCGTACGGATAACATTTGAGATAACGAAGGAAAATTAGCAGCGACCCATCTTTTTACGGATTCCCGATAAAGGAAAACCACATGGATATGACGGACGAGGGGAGTCCAATTGGCCGGGCACGGAATTAGCGAGTGCAACTGAGAAAATAGAAACTGGAATTTGAAGCAAATCCCAAAACGAAACACTTATGATAAGTTTTTTTATTCTGACCTGTTCTATTTTTTTTTTGTAATTTTACGAGTATACCGTTTATGGAATTGTTATTGTCATAGATGTCCGCCGTGCCCATTTTATTTATACAATTTATTTCTCATTTTCTTTCACATGTATACGCTTCTTTTATTCGGTTTTAGTTTATAGATGCATGTCATTAGGTCATACCGAACATCCGAAATTCCGTTTTAAATAAAAAAAAAAAACAATAAAAAAATAAATTGATAGCGGATGATTTTTGTTAATTGCGAGAGGCTCCTCAGTTGGAGTTGAATCCTGGTCGGAGCAAACCGCGATAACGAAAAAGACCGTTACAAAATGAAAGGTCGAATCTGCGTGACAATATCGCGTAGATATTGCTTTACCTACCGCAATAATGTGACATTTGAAAACCACCTTCAGTTTCGCTTACTGTTCGAAAATGCATGCATACAACGTAAAATTATGATTCAAACGAATAGCTTCTATTGCGTAATACGCGTCAGATGTTTTCTTCTTATAATTATGCATGTAAAAATACCTCTGGTCTCACTTGGCGCCAGTTAAACGAATTCGGTGGCCATGCATCGATCACCAATCTGAAAAGTATGCAATACGTGATCTTTTCGACAGTCGATTACGATAATCGGTAATCAATTATATCGTAAAAATAACCTATCGCAATGCATCGAAAGGTTTCTCGGCGAGCTATATGATACACGGTATAAGCCTCTACCAATGGTTACCAGTAATGATCGCCATGTGCACCAAGGTTCGCCGAGGAATGCTTGACGAGCCGTGACATTCGACGTTCTCAAATTGCACAGTCCTAATTACTATGATCTACAAGTTCGAAGTCGCGCCGATACCAGTGTCCTGCAAATGCTCCCGTTCAACCTTCAAGTCACGCGGTCACTTCGGTGGTAATAAAATCAAACAGTGTCAGCCGATGACCCCGAGAATCTTTCCTCCGCGACGTTAATTGTTATTTACTGTACGAATTGCATTTGGAACGGAATTAGGAATCAGGCCAAATTAAAACGTGCCGATGGAAGTCGTAATAAAGCAGCCGCAGGAAGAAAAGCAACTCGGGCTTGTCTCTTTTTGTGCCAAACAAACACTCGGGAGTGCGGGGATCGCATTCGGTAGCAGAACTACCGTACAAAGAACAACATTTCAACATCTCGTGAGGCTCTGTTACGTATACGTTGCGATGCGCTTGTGTGAATAATTGGTGCAATATACATACACGTTTATTATACAGTCGCGATGAATTATTGCCGGAGAATACTCGGGCAGCTCATCGAGATCCTGGAGTGTGGGCGGAGAAGAGGACGTCGATTATACGCCTCTTCGCTCTCCTCTTCATGTAGGCTGTAAATCCTAACTCAAGCACCTCGTGCACCACGAAGAGTCGGTAGGTAGGTACCTATATGCCCGTATATTCGAACCTCGCGTGTTATCCGGGTAAGTTCGATTCGCCTGCAGGTAGTTAGTTACAGGTTATATACACTCGCGGTATCAGATTTACGATTTTCTCGTCGCCTCCACAAGCCTAGCATTCTATAATTGCCTATTTCAAAGCGTAAAGTACAACGTCGATTAGAGCTAATGATTTACAATTAGTCGAATAATCGATCGCGGATTAATTTCACTAGCAACGAGGCAGATAATTACCATGTGTGTGTACAATGTACGATCATTCAATTTAACGCACTGTACCTCAGATATTCATCAAAAAAGGTGCGAAATATTTACCGTCTATACTTTATACATTATAGTAGAAAGTGTTCATCTTTTAATTTTGTTTTGTTTCAAAAATCAGTTGCGTTAACGAATATTTATGTACTGCTGTCTGACATTAAGCTTGTCTTTTTTTCTTTTTTTTTTTTAAATTTGTTCTCATTTATTTTCACGAAAGTGGTATTAGTGCCGATCAAAATTCCTGTACAACGTATGTTAAAGCGGCTTGCCAGAAAAAAAAAACTGAGCGTTCCTGGTGTGGAAATAATCGACTTCAAGACATAATTTTCGATTGTCAAGTCGAAATTATACTGCTGCACGGTATAAGTTTGTACCGAACTGTCATAACGATCCAGCATTAATAATATCTTCGTAGTCTTTTCGTTTGCGAGATCTCGAAGCCTTTTGATTCAGGCGTATACATATAGGTGTATACACATGTGCATAATATATAAATGAGAAAAAAGACAAGCAAGTTCCGTTTGACTTTCTTGCTCTCGAAAGAGAAGGCGAACCCCATTAAATGGATCCGCCGTAACGAAACCCGTATAGAATGCGTATAAATGTATATGACAGAGCTGCTGAGTAACCGACATCCCAGGCATCGGAATTTATCGGCACAGTGTGTTGCAGATAAGCGATACATGGCCGGACAATTACAACCATGCAGTTAGAAAATCGGACCAGGTTGGTCCATGGTGACCAGCTACAATAAGCCATAACAGGGGTTTCGAACTACGCAAAGTACCTCGTGGTTGTCGTCGCTAGAAATTCTTTCTCCGTATGATCGCTGTTGTTCGATCGTTGGCTTTCTAGCCCGGCGGTGAGAAGTGTGAGGTAGAAGGTGGTTGATTCGTTGGTTGGTTGGTTATATCCCAAGTGTATTGAACATAGAGACGTATAGCCTGAGAGGCGCGTACTAGATGCTGGATCACGATCACCACCGCACGCCATTTTCATTCTGTACTATTTTTCTTTCTTATTTTCTTTTTTTTTTTCTTCTTCTTCTATATTCATATATAACACAGTTGCCAGGCATATATACTCGCAATAGCAAGGCTGTCAAGTTCACTGAGCCCGGGGGGCAAGCGTGCGGAGAAATTCTGCTCGCCTTGAGATGAAGCGTTGCCGAGAAAGAAAGAAAGAAAGAAATAAAATAACGAAAAAGAAAACACAAAAAAAAAAAACAAAATGGTGCGGAAAGAGAAAAAAGATACGCGAGTGGTGCTACGGATTTCATGAAAACCAGTTACGCTTCAAATTGAACCTATCAACTCTCGTCGGTCTATGAATGGCCATTGTATAATTTAAATCACTATATCATTCGGACTTGGCAGATCGGCCCGTGATCTTTTCTATTCCAGCTTGAAGATCACGTTGCCATGTATGTGTTAATAGTCGAAGTAGACCGAAGTAGACGAAGAAAAGAAGACGAAGAATATGAAGAGGAGACTCAATAAATAAAAAAAAAAAAAGAAGAAAATACATTCAATTATACATCCTTGTGGGACAAACATCACCAGCGACAAAAACAACCAGTCTTGCTAATCCTGTTCTCGCAATTATATTATCCTGCATGTTTGCCAGCGTTTTCGAACCGGAGGTACGCGCCGCGAGCTGCAGCAGCTCTCGTATAGTAAGCGATCGTAAGAATGATAGTAAATCATTGTTGAAGAGCCATACGTAGGTACGCGCGATGTTTCATTACGGTGAATTTACGCTTACGAACATATACACGTAAATATATGGATACGTGTGGCTATGCATATGCGGGGTTATCCCACTGTTAAAAGGTGTCCGGTTATTTGCCGGTTAATGTAACTTTTTTTTTCCTATCAATTGAACGGGTCATCGTAGCTTTTTATCCTTTTTTTGTTGCCGCTAGTCAAATTGACGATCCGGAATCAAGACCAAGCCCTCATGATCGTTTACCGTTTGGAGGAGCGATCACTAGCCGACTCAAATTCAATCGCGGTTTAGTGATAAAAAAAAAAAAAAAAAAAAAAAATAGAAATAAAAATCTTGTAAGCATCCATTTCCCCATTAGCCGTATCATTAACATCCTATTAAAAGAATTCAGATGGGCCGAAACGGGCTTAATTTAAACTAATGAGCGAATTCCGATATAGCCGTAATCTACTCTGGCTGTAATTTTTCGACGACGCGGCGACGTCACGGCCAAGCTTGCCTGATAAGGCTGCAGAAACAGATGAAACCAATGGATTAGCGGACTGTGCGAAATGTCAGAGCTGCGCGACGAAAAAAGGTTGCCAATAAAATTTGTAAATCGCAAATTGAGCGACGAGGCTGTTACAGGTGTTTAATTCTACATACAGTCAGGAAGATATACGAAAAATGACCAGCTCATTGATATTCGTCGAATCTCGAATGCAACAAAAGACTAGGAAGTGCGAGGAGGAAGGTTTGATTGACTGGAAATCTTGGAGGGGAACGGACACACTTCAGTCAAGGAATCGTGCGAGAGGAAGCGTAATGAGAAGAATATAGCAATTATGTATATTATGTGAAGCGAATGGCGACGGGACGTAGGTGTCACTGACGTCATGAGAAATTAGCGAAACAAATGAATGAAGTGAGATCCCATATCGGCAAAATCTTTCGTTTTTCCCCCCATTATTATTACCATTCTTTTTTTCTCATCCATTGAAATCAATACTCGGTGAATAGCGATACGAATCATCGGGACGGCTATTATTTGCATATTACGATTCCACTTTACTCGTCAAAGCGTAACCAACCGCTGGCTCGTTATATCAGTCGAGAGCTAGTCGACATTAATTGGGATTGGCCGGTGTGAACGAGGCGTGAGGAAAATAAAAGAAATATTGTTGAAAGAGAGTCTTTGAATTTTTTTTTTCTATTCACAAATCGCTAAACTATCGAATCGAGCAAACAAAAAAGAAAACAACAACCTTTTCAGGCCATAAAAACGTTCCTCGCGTGTTCAATGCGATTATTAAACCACCTTTTACAAATTTCCTAAAAATTCGCTTGTAGCGTGAGGATGTAACACGGTGGTTAACATTTTGTTAAACAGACGAAAGACATCCACGATCCTTACAGCAAAATGTTTCGCAGGCGCGCCGGCTGAATAAAAATTGAATTTCGTTGAAACTGTTTGTGAAAATAACGAAGAATCGTACGGACTTTTGCGTTCATGTGTGAACATACCAAAGTTACATAAATAGACGCTCATACGTCGCTGCGTACGGACACTGGGTGTGGGAAGCGTAACTTCCTGCAACAACAATCGTTAATTACTGTCGTACACTGGATGGTGTTCGTCATGTTTGCCCGAGGTGGTATTCGCGTTACCGAGAGATTTCAGTGTCAAGATTGGGCAAGATGGCATTTGGTCTTGCACACGCGTCATTAAGTTTCACGAGCTGCTCGGCTGGCGGGTCTCTCGCTCGATTCCTTCCCGAAGGTTCCGCCCGAAGATCGTAGCCTTCTTTGCATCGGATAGGTGGCGAAACCTTTCCGATTAAACATAGCTTACGCATCCCGACAAGGACCAAGTCATACGTACCAAGCTGCGTCCTGGGAATTGATTGAACCGCCTGATTACCCCATTAAAGAATCCCGTTCCGCCAACTCGGCTGCCAGCTTCTTCGGCCTTTCATGATCGTCTCGAAATTTTTCGGCATCCGCGATCCGTCCAAGGTCGGAACCATTTACCTACGTGGGAATGCGTTAGCATTTTGGCATATAATACCGCGGAATTGGATAAAATTAAATCATTCGAAGCCCGGAGGGTAAATTTATATTCGAGCACAACGACCCGCGGATATACGATTACTATACCACGGTTTTTTTCATTAATAAAAATTTCTTATTAACGATCACGATCACGACGTTGACAGTTAGTGCGATTAGTCAACTCGCCTCGCTAATTAATGTGACATCGAATCTTGTTCAATCGGTGAATATTCCACACACAAATCTTGTCTGTATGCCAAGGAAACGGAAAAAAAGTCGATCTCCACACAGGATGCTCAGTCTTTTGATTCCAGTACAAGGTTGAGGCGAGTCTTCCTCGTTATCTCGGACCGCTTTAAATCCGTGCACACGAGGTTTACCTTGCACGTCAAACTATTTCACATCACATTTCATTCTAAGTACCCCCAGGTGATTCATCATCTTCCGTGTCTTCTCTTGGACCGCCGAGAACGTGTATACGTGTAGGCTGTTGGTCAGAGAGTGGACAAATTATAAGGCACCTAAAAAGTAAAACTGCGCGCATCGTACAAGGTCATCCCGATTATTCTAGGCGATCAACATTTATTGGCGGGGTCTACGGGGTTGCCGGAAGATTTACTCTGCGTTCAGGTCTCGTTAATTCGACAATTTCGGATCACCTAATGTTTGAAATCATGCATTTCTTCCTCTTCAAACTATATTTGGAAAAGAGACAGTTGATCTTCAATTACACAATGATCTGCAACCGAATGCTGAGGAGGAACCTCGGTATCCGTACAGCCTCGCTACCGAAGAATGCGTGTCTTGATCGCGCCCACGATCGCTCGAGAAATAGTGTCTCTTTCGCATTGTTCACAGATTTCGTAATCGATGTTACGGGAGAGAAGGTGATGATAAATTTTAAAGTCAGGCGCCGTAGTTTTTTTCTCCTCTTCGGTCTTTTTGCACCTATTTGTTATTTACTTTCATCTCTTATAGTTTGGTATAATACGCATGCTTTTTTTAAAAATTATCTCAGCCGCCCCCGCGTATCTTCGCATCGTCCGACATCCATATATCGCTGAATGATGTTCGTCTTCACCTCGGACGTAGCTACGTGCTTGATATACATATATTTTCCCGACACGCGAGATATCATCGCACACCGCATACCGCCAGAATGCGGATGAGATTTTTGTGCGGCACGAATTAATTATAGAGGGGATACCTTATTGCGACCGTTTACGGAGAAGAACGCACGTTTTAATCGATTGGAATCTTCTATTGCCTTGAGCTAAGGATTTCAGCAACATCTTTATCTCATTTTTTTTCTCCTTCTTATTATTATCACATTTTTTTCCCTCGACTCATTATACGTGTCCCAGAGCCAAGTGCTATCTCAGGCGGCACAGCTAGAGGTGTGCCTTTTGAACAATGACTAGGTTATTTCGTCGAGCTGTTTACCATAACAGGAGCGGGTACTTTTTTTAATATTTCCGCATTAGTTTTGTATACGCTCAAACCTAACGCGCACACGCGCATATTATGGTCATTCGCGCTAACGAATCTAGCTATAAACGAGGATCAGGGTGCGTATACGGTTGAGAAATTTTCAGATTGATAATAATTGTGCTCTCGTCGAAGAATAACAGATGAAAGATGAGCCAGTTTTGTATCATCGTTAGAAAATTCAAGGAATAAATATCTGCGTGGCTGAAATTCCCATCGTGAACAAGAGGATATGACCAAGCCCATTACATACTCGACGTTCCCGCGATACTCTGTGGATTTTTCTTCTCGTTTTTGCCGTTCGTAAATAGATGTACGGTCAGAGTGTGAAAAATTACAGGAAATACGATAGTAATTTAATGCTTAGTTTTCAGGAATCGTATCGTTACATGCACGCAGTTTGAACACTTTAGTCTAAAACTGTCGGTTCTAACTCTCCAAAAACCACTGGTATTTAATTCATTTGCTACTTTTTCTTTTGGTTCGTAAATTCGCGAAACCGAATCGCGATGTCGATGAGCCAGCTATAACGGGGATATTGTTCATTACATAGTTGCCGATAGCTGCAGCTATGGGTTTCCCATGATTCATTATGAGCGTACGTTTTATTTTTAAATTCGATCAACCCGTCAATGTGAATAACCTTCGAAAACTAGTTTTTCCTACTTTTAATACAATTCAGAAGATTAAGGCCGTCAAACCACTCGTTTTTTCTTAAACCGGAAATCCGTAATGCGGGTAGAGCGATTATTTTCCTATTCGAAGCGCAACGCGGGAAAGATCCACCATTAGTTTATAATTTTGACATTCCCGGTATAAGCTGGATTTCACTTTTCATCTACCTAATACTTTTTACAACCACATGACGAATGACGATTGAATTTGGGTTAATTCGTCGTTTCATTCTTCATATCTTTGAACGTCTAAAATTGATCTTATATAGCAGGTATACTACACAAGTAGCCAGCGAAAGTTTATAACTTACGTATGGGTCCACATAATAATGTAGAAGGTAAATGAGCGACGAAGAGTCGATTCGCTTTGATAGACGCGATTGGATTTAGAGGCGTGAAATAAAATGAGGAATGTGGTATGTTTAAAAAATTTATTCTCTGTTTTCGAGATCTGACGCGAGTAATAAAGACCTACAAGTTTTGCAATTTTACAGCCTTTAATTTACGAAAGATCACTTCTTACAGCTAGAGACTTTCATATACGCGGTGTATAACGTATAGTATTATGTAGTTTATGACGTAGGAAAAAATGAAACGAAGAAAACATAAAGAGCTAAAAAAAAGTATACGAAGATTTAACACTTCGTCGAACCGGAAGCTTTTATACTCGTGCCTTTTTTGCATCAAAACACGGAGTAATGTTCTCTCTTTCTTTCTCCTCTTTCTCTTTCTTTCGCCTATAGTTAATCGATATATGATTATAATTAACCGGAGATTTATACGACAAGAAATTTGTACACCGTGAAACTGCGCTGCGCACGGAGTTGGTTCGAGTTGTGAGCAGGCGGCTCCGTAAGGGATCCGAGTGAAAGAGCTGATTGTGAGCGGATTGGTAGGGACTCGGCGGACACGAGTAAAAGTTTGGTTCAAAGGTGGCTGCCAGCTCAGCGAAGAATTTGGTGGCTGTTATATGTTATGTTGCAACTAAACGAACCCGAGACTCATATTTCATTCTGTATAACCGCGGAGCGCTCGATCCTTGCCGAACTTGCTCGATCCTCGTCCAACTTCGCTGCATGATCTTTCCCGGACTTTCCTAAAGGCGGACAAGAATTTCGCGGCCTTTATAATACGCTGTGTGGCAACTGACAGCCAAAGCCGGGGATCAAGTCTCATATTTCATTCCGCAGGAGGAGAGACGACCCTGGCTGGCATCAGGGGCTCAGTCCCCAAATTGTTCCTCGTGAACTTTTGTCAACTCGAAAAATTTCGATGTAGCTGTAAATGCCGGCGTTTTCTGCAACTTCTCTCGCATATCTTTCTCTCTTAACCGCGCTCAGTTTAGCCGGATGTTTCGTACGTCGGACGTGAGTAAGTTGGTTGAACTTGACCAGTGCCTTGGCACATATATTAGCGATTGGATTTTGATTTATTGTCCGAGTTACCTAGCGGAGAAAATTTTTTAATTGGTTACTTACAGTTGTGTACGTACGCAAGTATAATATTTCGTTTCCTATGTTAGGTCACGGATTGACACTGGCCAAACTATTTCCAGTCACTCAAAATTACCCAGTTTATACCTACAAGCCTGTATTTTCCTCACTTATTCTCCTTCGTCATTCGGACCTGATGCATCTGCGTAAAAGAGAATAAGAAAAAAAAAAAAGAAAAATCAGTGGAACCATAACCATGAATTCCATCAGCTTCAATCGTCGGAACCCTTTGAAAAATCGTCTCCCGCGAAGGAAAGATCATTAATTCTCGGCTCGAAATATCTTTCTGTCGAAATTAAGCAAGAGTCGTCGGTCGGTCAGTTGATCACTGGATTCGTTGATTGTGATACCAATAAGAGGTCCTCTGCAAATGCAAATGGAAATTTACAAATTCGCCGCCATCAGCGGAGTTTTCGGACTTTGAAATCCAAGGTGCCTGATGGACGGGTATCGACTCAATGTTTTAAAACTATTTTGAGTGATGCCGTTCTCCGCCCACTTCTCGATTTACACCCGGCTGATTTTTACAAAGATCCTTTGGCTTTCATCTATGCTAATGGTGAGCGTTCGGCACCGCCTGATACCATTTCGAACTGAAAGTAAAATCTCAAGTGACATGACCAATTTGAAAAGGCGATATGTTACGAACAGCTATAATTTAGCGTGGCGTGATTTATCGATTGACCCACATCCCGAGGTACGAAACTTGCCGAAGCATCCCATATGAAGTATACATCGTATTGTGTGCGAGTGAGTCAGTATTCGGTGAATTCCCGAAGAATTCTGAGTTCTTCGCTTTTTGCTATGCTACTTTTTATTCACGACGCGGCACACAAATGGCATCGACGCCATGTCGTACATGTAGCTCAAATTGAGGCAGGTACGACCGTAGGTGTAAGAATTCCATCCCACCTATTCATTCGGGTGAGGGTCAAAATCCCGAAAGACTAAAAAGTCGACTGGTCGAAAACCCGAAACGTTCGAGACACGAATTTTAAAATAACGAACGATCAGAGTACCGAAATTGGGATTTTCCACAAATCACCCAGTAGAATAATTCTTTTCTCGAAAGGTCATTCAACTGAACGATCTTTTATCCCCAAATTTTCAGAACGGTCTGCATTCTGAATGAACAAAGCACAGAATATGAAGATATAGAAAGATGAGAGTTACGAAATTAAAAATTGCGAGCGGTTAATACTTCGAACAGCTAAAAAACAAAAAAATTATTTGTCGACAATGAAAGTTCTGAAGGGGCAAAATTTCGATTCGCTGAATGCAAAAGGACCAGAATCCCTAAAGGTCGAAATACCGAATCTCGCGAATATTCTGTCTTGGTGGGTTTTGGGATTTTCACCTTTCGAGTCTTTGCTTAGTCGTTATCGATAAATTCGGATACGTAAATTTCTCGAAAAAGGCACGAGTCTGACATTCGAAAAGTCAACTTTTTGACTGTTTTGAATTTTCGCAACTCAATATTTTTCCCATCGTAATCTTGCCCATTCTCGAAAAAAGTGTCGGTTTAAATTTATCTATACATTCTGGCGTTCTCATTTTTTATTTTTCTCCGCGACGACTTTTCGTATTTATGGTTTTCCTAGTTTTTTACGTGTCGGTAATTTGACTTTCGGTATTTCGTCAAGTTTTTGGCCTTGCGCATTTTTGTACCCCACCCATTCACTCCTACCTCTCGCGATGCTTCAGATGCCGAAGATGCGCCCGGAGGCAAGGCTGTTCGAGGTTGCGCACCGCACCGTTCCGTTCCGTTCCATCCCGTTCCGTTATCGCATCGCCTGTATATTATCATGTGAAACACGAATCTACGTGCATAATTTAACAGGCGTACAGGTATATTGCGATCACACATGTGCATGCGTCTCGTGCAAAATAAGATAATATATAGGCAGATGAAATTTATTTATTCCCCGGAGCTGCGTCGGGTAATGTAAATACTAATGAAATGCTTTTATTTTTTGTTCCACCACAGGGATAAAGAGAGAGAGATAAAGAGAAAAAACGTAGCAATTAATTCCCCGCGAAGAAGTCCAGTACTCGGGCAATGCGAGGCAACAAGCACCTACCAGCACACCGCGCTGAAACGGAATGCAAAAAGATGGGTAGAAATAGGCGCTCGGTAGTTGCTATGAGGAATTTTTAATTCGGCTTTGCAAGGGACGAACGAATAATTTTATAGCGCAGGGTAATGAATTTTTTTATACTATCCAGTTAATGAGAAACCTGGAGGCTTGTACCTTTTAATATTATGATCTTATATCCGCCTAAACCTGTTCTTCGCGTGCAAATATAATCGGAACACGTCCTGCGACATTTTCCATCCATTGGAGGCTCGGTGAAAATGAAATCGCTCAGTTTTAGTCGTCAGAAATTTTCGATCGGCTGCAAAAACTAATTACTCAAGTATTTCTAATCAATTCATGTCTTCTCAAGTAGTCGAACAAATTAGGTAACATAATCAATTATTCGGACGATTTCCTTTTCAGAATTGTCTTTTGGGATTTCATTAATTCACTCTTTAAGGCACAACTTCATGCAGAGTGAAAATATTTCATAAAAAAATAAAAATATAAGATTGCCGACCTTGAATGTCTCCGACTACATACTCAAGTTTTAGAAATTCGGTGCAAGATTTGCGTTGATTTGTATTCATATCGATTAAAGCTTACCGCTACGTGTCGACCTTACGTAGAGAATTGTACCAACTGAAATGAATTATTCAAACTCTGTTAGCCTATCATGTTGTTAAATGGTCAATACCGTTTTATTTCCAAGTGCAGCTACTTGTTTCCAGCTACCCGATCATTCAATCGAGTATCATTGAAATTGCAAGCTCGTATCATCGTACCGCAATGTTTCCGACCTTGAATCACTCCAAACGGTGAGCTTTGCCGAGAGTAACGACGTTAGCAAGTTTCTCGTCTGGGTTCATACTGAAATAACGACTAACTAACGGCGGAGATAAAGAGATTAGAGTGGCGTAGAGAAATGAGAACGGAGTGACGTGGATAGTTTGGCTTTAAGGTTTTCCCAAGATGAATCGCCCTGTAAGTGCACATTAACTGTAGGTGCTCTCACCTGTTACGTATTGTGTAGGAGGCGTAAGTTAATCCGGGTATTACTATAGCACCCGTTACGATCATGCCTATAATAATGTGACAACGAAGAAGAGATAGCCGCCCGCGGAGAAAGCGGTCACGAGATGGTCAACTTGCTGTGTTCTCCGAACAAAACGCGTCCATAGTAGATTTTGACTCGAACGCGATTTCGCGATATCATTTCAGTCGGGCTGGGAAGAGCCGAGCGATCGTGATACCTAATACCACAAAATTTGTCCGAGGATTATAATGGGCAAAAGTGTCGGGTGGAATTGATTATCTGACATTTGAACTGCATATCGCCGCGTTTCGTTGCCTCGCCATTCCTCGTCTAATACGTTTAAGAACGCCTCTCGTACCTTATTACACGTATATACGTACCTAGGTACGTTATACACCTCTTCTCGTGGGAGTGACGCATTCGTAAAAGCGAATATATTTCAACCATCATTTTCTCGGGTCAAAGTTTAATATCATAATTTCTCCTTAGCCAGTCATCATTCTCTGTCAATCGTTGGCTAATGATTCCATTATCAGTCGTTGATTCGACACGAAGAAAGCCGATGACTGACACGCCGGCCAAACCGAGGGGGTCCTTAAGCCTGTTTCACACTCTCCAATTCCGATCTCTGAATGTCTATATGGTGGTGGCGTTTTTTTTCATCCTTTTCCGATTCCTGTATTCGGTCTTAATTGATTCCGACGTATTTTAAGTACAATTAGTCAACTGACAAAGCGCGCAGCGGCGCATTACGTTAGCCTCATGCTAATTGTGCAGGACTTTGAAAAACACAAGTAACACTTGGCGCTATCAGGTTTCGATTGTGCAAGGACGTTTCGATGGTGCAAGAAACAATGAATTGCTGCCTACCTGTATAACGAGCTTCAGAGGAGCTTGAAATTTGAATGCCGGCGTAGGTATGCATAGATGGGTGTGTGGGTATAATGCACACGGGGGGATATTATAATAGGCGCAGACCGTAATAAGTGAACAATTTTATCTCCGAATGTATCTCCGAATGTAATTTCACGCTTGAGTTTCATGTACAATAAATCTGGCTGCCATCTGATGGCTAATGATCGTGTCATTCTATCGCCTGTCGATCTGAGAATACCTAATTCGTCTTTGGTGAAATTGCGCTGTGAGTGAGCTCACTTGCTGGTTTAGATCTGAGATTTTATCGAAATTAGAGAAATTAGAGCTCGTTGAATAATTTGCAATCGCGCCACCGGATATATCTGACACGTTGAGTGCTTTGTGAGGAATTTTTCAATGACGCGGTAGCCGCGCAATTTCAAGCTATTCCATTTCAATTCGGACATTATGCTATTGAGTATTGTGTCGTAAATGAAACTGCATCGTATTACTTCGATGTAACCTATTACCCATTCACTGCTGTATCATCCCGTCATCGTAAAGAGCATAAATGTGGATTGCCCAACGCTGCTGTTTTTCTAAACACTGAATCACTTTATGTTTGTTTACCAAAATCACCCTCAAGAATGCGATGAAATTAAAAGTTGAATACCCTGGAGCGATTTCATCAAGCGTATAATTAAAAAAAAAAAAATATGATATATGATATACTAATTTGAAATTAGTCGATGCGATTAATGAGGAATCGAACGAAGCCAGGGATATACGACGATGTGCCCGCGCCGTCAAACTGCCTTGCGCAATCGTAGAATTTTCGGTTGTTCCAATCAATTTACACTCCTTCGGCATACGCACTACGCTACTATGCTCCATCCACGTGAAATAACAGTCATCACAGTCACGCGTGCGCTTCGTCACGACGTATATTCACGTATTTGCTTAGGTACACCGGTGTAAATGGTTCCTTGACGTTCATGGATTGCACAACTCTAGCCGAAATCATAAAGATACGAAATGTTGCAGAGGTCAAGAATCACCAGCCCTCTACCCTCTAACGGCAGGTTCCAATCCTCTGTTTCCAGTTGTTCTGCAGGAAGGCATGATGCAACCAGCATTCAAGCTGACATGGAATTGATTCTTCCGTTAATCCGTGGAGACCCAACGTTCGTGAATGCTGACAACAATCTGGATTCAAGGTATGAAACTATTGCAGATATTACGTCTGCGATGAGTCGTCCGACTGCCACAGACACCGCGATTGCAGTCGCAATGAAATCCAGATTATTATGAATGAGTCGGATGTTTATTAAGAATTGCAGAAATATCCCGCCGGAGGTTGTGAGCGAGCGCGAGCGAGGGACAAAGGCAATTTATAATGTGGTTAAGGTGAATGCTCGTAACTGGTTCAGGAGTACCGTCGTATCCTGATGCTGCGTCATGGAGTAAAAGTGTACGGACACCAACCTACGAGTAAACTCATCGAGGGTATTGGTTCTCACTGGTATAATGCCACGCGGGTTGCGACATCTATAAAACTGATGAATTCGACCCCAGTAACCGTTACCTGAAGGTCGTATCCGAATCTTGCCAGGTCTAAATCCCTGTCGCACGTATACCTGTAGTGTCGTCGTACAAGTCGTTAACGCTTGCACTTTCTACGCTGAAAGCAAAAGTGTATTTTGATGTCCAATTAACCGGTCTACCATCGAGAAAATGATTCTTCTCTTTTGACGAAACGAGCTATTCGCATCTTAATTCGTGGAATTCCAGAAGGTTTTGAAAATAAATTCGTTGACCAAAACTTTCTTCAACATATCCAATTCGTGCAAGCGGTGTCGGAAGATTCGTTCTTTGTCTCAAACTACTGCAGCAGTCGAGGAATGGCGGTCAACCTGTAACTGAGTCAAGCGTGCTTAAAATTACTCATCAAAAGTCCTTGCAGCAAATTTCTTGCCAGTGGCATCATTGAATTCGTGTCACCAAGGACTTTTGTCACACATTTCGATGGAACGATCATTAGCGATAGATTTCTGTAAAGTCTTGGGGATGCATGACTAAGGCTAGTGCTTAGAAAATCGTTGTTATACGTATACGTAATGAAAATTGCAACTTGGTGTAGAGTGGGTTATAATCTGGCTATTAAAGCCGATTGCCAAACTCCGCATCAGAAATGTCGGCTTACGCATACCGCATACCGCATACCGCATTTGTGTAGAGAAAATCATTTCTCTTTCAGGTTTGAGAAATTTTAGCTTCGCTAGAGTTACTCGAATTTCAGTGCGTGGTGCAAGATATTATTTCCTATAAAGACCTGGACCATTGGTTTACCGGAATCATGTTGGGAAAGGTCAAAGTCCCGAATGCCGCGGGCAGCCGGAGCTGGGTGCAGCAGAAGAAAGAAAGAAGACGTCTTCCTTTTATGCGCAGACGTGATATCGTCGCATCGGTGAACATCATTTCATTTCCCCAGGTATACGTTTTGATCGCCGTAAATTGTTAAATCCCCCATAAAACCCAGAGATTAAACCAAAATTTACACGAATCTCAACCGTTCCAACGGCATTATATGGCGACCATTCATTATCACTTGCCGACAACGAGTTGAAAAAAACCTGCACTCTTTTGCGTCGGGAAGCGGAATCCGGTATCAGCAGGAATCGTATAAATCTGGATGAGTTCTCCGTGGGGACAAAGAGAAATTGAAAGAACTAAATGAATAAGTAAAAAATGTAAAATAACGAAAGAAAAAATTCGCTAACGAATCGCTGCACTTATTATTTGCATACAGTATTCGAGATTGCGATTCGTGCAGTCGGTGTCTGGAATACGGTAAGACGAGCGTTGTTTGGACGCACGAGTAAAGAGAATTGGGACGAAACGAAGAGGAGAAAAAAGGAAACAAGCCTCCTGTAAGAGCAACGACAAGCTGAGTCTGCATAGGTATGCGGCACGTCCTCCGCTGTTGTTACCGGATCCTCTTCGGCGACGGAATATGTTGTTGTGACATTGTCATTAGGTATTCAACGGTCAACTCCGAACGCTCATCGAGACGAGGTTCGTTTCAATATGCATGCATGTATATTCACATTCTAAATACTCCCCGCACCCTCCGGCTCTTGGCTATGACATCACGTGACGTCATCAATCGTGATTCAGAGAACGAAGCAGGGACTCCGGATGGCGAGTTACGCCTGTGCGTGGGTCTCCCCGAAGGTTCCTGCGATCGACGCTACCATTCCGTTCATGGTCCAGGTACCATTATTCCGTCCCACGCAAAACGACAGCGAGTCCAAAGCGATTCGCCAGCATCGTCGGCGGAGCTGCGTTTGATCCCACATCGGCTAATATAAAGGGAACAAAAACTCGTACCTGAGCTATGACGGTAATAAGAAGCAAACACGGAGCGTCGTTAATTGAGTTCACTTTGACAAACACTCACGCAGAGAAAATATATATTTGGTCCTTTTTTTCAGTCGAACGTTGTATTGGAATTACGATACACCATAATTGGTTAAATTGTGTTCTAATTTTTCTCGACACGTGCCAATACTTCAACAGTAATCAAGTCATAAAATATTTCGTTTCTGTTTGGGCGATACCTATCGATTTGTTTTCGGAAGCTGTACAGGGACTCTAATCTGTAGAACCAGAGCAATGACCAACTTGGCCATAAATGCAACCAAATCATTTTTCTGAAATATTGTCATATTTTGTCCATTCATTCGTGAGTAAAACCAGTTTTGGAAGTCTTGAATTACCTCATTTGTATCACAATGGTTTTTAGTTCCTTTAAAAGAAGCAACATTTTGCATAAAATAATTACAACGTGACTGAATGATTCTATCCGTCAAAGTCAGCTAATAACGGTCCTTTTAAATTAGATAATTATACAGGAAAGCAGAATCGGCTCGGACCGATGATCCTTTTTCGTTTCCTGCTTCTTCATATTCTTTTTCTGCTTATTGTTTGCGGTACTCTGCGAGTGTGCTTAAAAATATGATCGGTGACTCGGCTACGGTGACAGAACCGCGTTGGTTTTTCCACGATGGGCTCGAAATATGTTTAAAACGCATCGCTTATTCATAAACCAAATAACTACTCTGAAGACAAACGTTGCGTGTCGAAGGCGGGATCTTATTTCGTCCCGGACGGAGGTGTATTCGGAGTGTCAAGGTAGTGACGTGGGCTCCTATTGTTTCTGACGATGACCCTGACCTCCCGGCGCCTTCCAACGCTACAAAATTCACTCGATATGCGTGTTCTACAATTGTTTCGTTCCAGGTCGTTTCAATTGCGTAAAATATTAAGGTTCGCCGGCACCTCCGTCCAGCTTTTATTCCACCGAAGGACGACGTACGCACTTCGGTAATTTATAGTTCGCGGGTGAAAATTTCAGTCAATTATTGGATCTAAGGATCATGTATATGTACAGATGGTTCAGAAAAACCGATTGTTTTTTTTCTTCAAAATCACACCTTCGATAGTTGTAGGAAGGGGAAATAAAATGTCTGTTAAAATTTAAGCCCTTATTGTTAATATTTAGATTTTTTTGAACTACCCTAATATATATATATATGTATATATTATACATGATCCTTAGATCCAATAATTGACTGATATTATTCATACCTATGTACTTTAGCGAGTAGCAATTGACCCAGACGCTTTTGGAGGCAAAAATCTTGCAGTACGAAATCTGGTCCTGATATTGAACAACAGGTTTTATAAAGATTTAAAAAAACATGTCACAGAAGTTTATTCTTCTTCTTGTATTTTTTACAATTTGACATAAAACCGGGAGGGTTTGGAAGAACCGTAGAGATCTCTCCAACGTACAAAAGCGAATATTTTTTTTTACACGTGACAACCGTATAATATCAAAGCCGCCAAATTTAATGCCGAAAAATATTCATACATTTATTAAAAATACTTTGGACGGGATTAACAATGATTTACACAAAAGTGAGCAGAAAGAATGTTTTATTTCTTTCTTATTTGTAATCTTCACACGGATCGTAAGAAAAATGCCTTCTCTTTTTTCTCTTTCGTTTCATATCTTGATTGTAACAAAGAAAGCAGGGACGATTTCGGCTTACGATGTGAAGCGTCTATGTAGTGTCCGGTATTTATAGAAGATCATTAAACAGGTATCGCAGTTTCAAAACTGTCAAATATCATTTTACCGCATCCTGCATCTTCTTGTAACGGTTCATTGACGTTGGCCAAACAAAATAGTACTTTTCCTGATGTAGGCGATGATTAAGCCCACGAAATGAATCTTATGCCGCACAAACCGTGTTCATTGTTCAAGAAAAGGCATCTGATCAGAATTTGAAATATCATCACAGTGAAATAAATCGATCTAGAATGAAAATTATCAATTTTCGATAAACCGTCTGAGCGATAAAATAGTTCATGCAGAACGTTTAATGTGAGTGGTAATACTCAGGGTGATATACTGTATGAATTTTATTTGGTGCATGGCCATATTGGAGGAAAGAATGTTATGGACATCGCGAGAAGAGGATGCGGGAGTGCAATAAAAAAATATATAAACAAAAAAAAAAATAAAAATAATAAAAACTGCACAGCGCATGGGTGAATTGCTCGACCTTCGGGCAGCTTCACCGAGCTAATTAAAAGGACGATTGGAACCGTCATTTGACATTTAAGACCGATCAAAAGTCAGTCGGTAGTGCCTTTGGACTTTAGTGCAGTCATGCTTATATGGCATACGTCAGGCGCGGCTCGACTAGGCGGTGGTCCCTCGGTCGTAACAAATCTCTATCTTACAGGTTTACGAACACGCAATTGTGCAACTTATGCTTTGAGGGTTGGGCAGGGCAATTTAATTGCGAGCAACTTCTTCGTTAACGTTTTATTATCGTAGGGCTATCCGCAATCTTATTCGACACGCAGGGAGTTTTTCGTTGCGTGAGATATGTTGTTATTTTTACAACAAGATTATCAATCACTCTGTCAAAATTATTATTCTGTTTGTAAGCGTGTGCTACTGACTTTTTCGCACTCAAGAATTATTTCATTTACACTATTTTCGGTGGTACGGTGAGTGTGCCATTTCGGTCTCTCGTGTCATCGCAAGTAATTACGTAGTTCACTCTGCCAGCATGTCCTAAGATCTATGACGTAGGAGAGACGCTAATCGTTAGTAGGCGGACTTTGGTATTATCGGCTTTTTTACGATACAAAATACGATCAATTCCTTGGATAAAATAATGCTATAATGGTGATTCACTATGTTGATAAAAAATTATCAGAGTCAAGTACGGTGGGCGGTAACTGACATTTCAATATTTAGTGAACAAAATAAAACATAATTGTGAATTGTCACCTTGTGGAGGAGGAGTCAGACTGTGATTGAGAATATCCTCGTAATGAGATATATCGAATACTCTTTCACTGCACAACTTTACCTTACACATATACATGTTCTTCGAGTTGAGCAATTAATTCCATTGGTGTACGGAAAATTTGTGTTTAAAATTGACTGCATGTAGAGTGCATGCAATTTAGGCTCCGTTGCCCGCAGCGTTGATCTGCAGCATATAATTTCGAGCACCTCATGTGTAACGCAGGCGGTTGTACCCATAGTTCATTATACGTCAGAAGATTGGGTTTCCCATGGATCTGTCAGTAGCTTTTGGATTTATGGGAAGTGACCGTGACGCTGTCGTGAGAAAGTCATTTCACGACGACGTCGATATCAGCGGAGGACTTGTGGCACTCCGACCGTATGGTTTTCGACGAATGTCGTTAGACACAAAATAAAGATGGCTGTCATCGCTGCGTCGTTTAACCTTTTGACACCCGACACGTCGGATCGGCTTATAATTTAATTTGTCATCCAGGGTGTTGAAACTATTTCGTAACGACTTTGCGCAGATGACAATTTCGAATTCACATGCAGTATTCAACACATGCAGAGGTGTATAAACGCGTATCCGAAACGTCGCGGAGGTAGGGATTATGTGCACACGAATGTACGTATAATCTACATCTTCCATTATACGAGGGTACGTCGTGACTCTCATTTTGACAGATGTAATTTATTGGTAGATTCGGAGATACTGCAGCAGGAGTGCGCCGAAGCTCATCGCCACGAAACTTGCGCCCATCGGACGAGGCGCGATTGATGTATACCTCTAAGAAGAGTTTGGACCGTCGATGAAAATAACGATTGACAGCTGCTCGACGCGGCCTGTCTCATTGTCAGATTTACGTAGTAGATGCGCTTAAAAATCTGATTGGTAAAATGTAAAAGTACCTTTATGCAACGCTGGGAAATACGGGTTTTTATTTCTTTGCCTATGGTTTTTGTCTTGTTATACGTTCAATTCGTTTTAATTCATCTTTGCAGGATATTATATCAGGAAATACCTGGTGCCGCGTGCAGGTTAATGCCAGGGTATACAAGCGAGATTCGTCGAACGCCTCTGAAGTTACCTTGCAGTCCTGTCGTGTTTTGAAATATTACGAATGCAATCAGCCGTCTATCTAGATACGCCGAAGCCGCTTATCCGACGATCATCTTTGTTTCTTTCGAAATTGACCATTCATCAGCTCACGCTAAACTAATAGAGATGCCAATTACGGGTTTAGCATTGAAATTGGGATGGCTCGGATTTGGTATACGGTAATTTATTTGAATGCTGAATTTGCCATTATAAGTATATTATACCTACGGTAGGCAGCGCGCGAGAGCTAATCTGACATTTTATGATTCGACGAGAGTGACTTGTTACCCCGTGTGAAAATTAACACGACGTTTTATTGGCTATCCCTCGTTCAGATAGGTCAGTGGGAAGGAGATTATTTCACAACCCGGTATACCGCGATGGTTTGCGAAATTGGCACGGTTTGTATTTGTTTCGGCACTTCATGTTCTTAAGGCCGAAAAAGCTTCTTGGTACTCGGCTGCAGATTACCGCTGCAGAGAATATCTCTCAATTATAAACGAGCAAAGACTCGATCAGGCCCGGTGGCGCACCCTCCGGTATTATAAAACCACTTAACCCCGGTTAGAGAAGTAGCCAATAACTCAATATCTATTTAATTCCATCAGAGAGAAATTTGTTTGTTCGAAATAACCACGTGGGCGTTGTCCCTGCACGTTATTGGCCGAGATCCGTGATCCGGTAACCTCCCATCTTCGAAGAACAGAAAATAGTAATATGGATCTAATTTGCATGAAAACTTGGCCGAGGACTGCAATGCCTTAGCCTAGCTTCGGAGCGTCGTGATCGCACTGCGAATTGTCACCGTTCATCATCGCAATACCATTGTAATGCATCGCTGCAGCGACAAAGACTTCGTCACTCGGACAATTCTCGGAGAGAGATAAACGCTTATTAACACACCAAAGAATAATTCCAGGGTGACGATCTCGCAGCAGCACCGTTATTAGACCAGACCTCGGATTAATTGAACTGTTCGATCGCGGAAAGACGCTGATTGGTGTCAGGTGTTCTTGCGTCACGGTTAGATCATTTCTCGATAGTAGAAAATGTAATTCATTCGAAGATCGGCAAGTTATAGCAGAACCTGCGAGTCTGCTGGACGGAATTCTATAAAAGTATAACCACATTTTTTACCTTTCAACGCATCTCGATAAACGTCACGGGAGTCCTAGCTATTACAAGGCTTCACGGGGTTCCGGCTCGATAATGGCAGCCATCGTTAGATACAGGTTTAACCAGAATTTAAAATCGATCCATAGATTTATGGACCATATTCAGAAGCGCTTAAACTATAAAATAAAGATCATATACATGGGCAGCAGGTGTATTCGGAGTTACCGTCCACGTGTATAGTGGGTCCACAGGTATCGAGAGTATGACAAATTCGTCAAGTATTAGCTATGATAAACATGCGAGCTATATATTTAGAAGAGCACTTTGGCCGGTGATCGTATTTCAAGGACTTGAGAAGCTTCCAATTAACGAAGTTTCCTTTTCAAATAAACGTTTTGTCCGCGTGCGAAATGATTACTAACTATTACATCGAATCAGTGACCAATTTAACGAGCTGGCTTTAACAAGACGTTCACATCCGCTTTCTGCGATGAGATTTTCGAACGGCGAATCCGTAATCTGTTGATAATACACTTACTCATGACTCGCCGGCAAATTTGCAGCCTCTGTATATTTGACCCTTACCATCGTATGGCAGCTATTAAATTTGCTAATTTATTTCCCTGATGGGGAATTTTTGTTGGACTTTACCGCGGTAACGGTATTGATACAGCCTCATTAGATCTCGCTGATCCGCGAACATCTGCTGAGTAAAGTAAAACGCCAGCCTTTTTCTTTGCGGAAAAAAAATTCTAGAACGAATATTCCGTCGGCGAATAATTGAATCTTCGATTAAACCTACGGCCGATTGCGTGCTCTGCGGCGTTGCATCCGCTAAATTATTCTTCTGAATTCCGTTTACGCAATAATTGATGTACCAAGGACGTTCGACGGTGTGAGCTGTTCGGTAACCGCACGATCCGACTCATACATCGTGTTCTCGATAAACTAAATGCTCTATGAATACCCGTAAAAAACGGACTTTCTTACGATTATCCATCAATACTAGATACGAATGCAACGCGTAGCATTTGTGTAATTGTGGTTTTCTCGCACCGCAAGACTCAGGCACATAATGGATTATTTCGAATTCTTCGTCATTCAAGTTCCATAGGAGCACATCTGCTTATTCCACGACTCCCCATCGCTTTAGAAATTGTTGGAATTATACAGCCCTTTGTTACATTTTTCCCCACTAATAAAAACTGTCGGTGCTACCACGTTTTATTTTAGGTCGATGCCGATCAAGTTCGTGAGTAAGATCCATGAGATGCGAAGGAAAATTTTCGCTGAAAATACGGCTGGTTAATTCGTAAAACCTTCAGAGATGAGGCTATACGATGAATATCGTTTCGGTATAAAGGACATAGTGGCCCAAGCATCAAGGTTCATCAAAGCCCAGAAATTTGAGTCGCGCGAGTAGCCCCCCCGATCTAAAGTTTCGGCGGTGGAAACCGTGGCGGATTCGATGAACGATGTCTGACCGGTCGGTCCGGGAATAGCTTGGACCGCTGCAAACCTGTGATAGCGACTATGACAGGATATCGCATGCGACGATGGTGGGGAAAGAGGTTCGTGGATGGTATAAGAGTGGGCCAGCATGTGGAGGCGTCGGCAGTCACACTGACTTACCTTTGAGTGAAACCCGCGACTATATTCAAGGGACGTGTGTTAGGTGAGTAGAATAACAGGTCATCCCGATTTCTGTGCCGTATTTTGCCCTTCGGAAGTCCTTGCGAAGGACTAGCGTATGACATTGCTAATCGGGGGCGCGATCCAGTGATCCCTTCAAGTTTCTTCGAGTCACAAATATTCGGCGACGATTTGGCAGGGATTTTTAAAAATTGCAAGCAACCGCGCAGTGAATGAGAGAAAAACGCGGTAACGAAAGGAATGGAACGGGGTAACGAATTAAAGACTCAAAAATAGAGTTGCATGATGTTAGATTATCGGTAAATGTAAAATCGACGTGATTTCAGCTGGTTACATCGCTATTCAAACCGAATGAAAACGACGTGACAGTGAAACTATGAATTGGGTGATTAAACTAACGATAAGCGAGACCGAAGGAGGCAACAGTGCGATCTGTCAGTGGATGTGTTTCGGGTTCTTTGCCACGACCTTAAACAATCTGAGGATTTTCCAAATAGATATTCACTGTTATATCGATCGAAGCATGTATCCGATTGCAGCACTTTGCTTCAAGTGTAACGGCAAAATTTTGTGTAGCGTGTAACGAAAGAAAAATCGCACAGATGCAAAAAGTAGTAATAATTTTTTTCGATACGAACTATTTAATGCTATCACAAATTCTATTCGATTTGGCCATCCGAATATTCGAACCATGTGAGTTTCTAATCGCACGTTACGACTTAAGTGGTTCAATGTTTTCTTTTTAATCATGGAATAAGACATGTAAGTTCTCAAACGTCGCGGCATTGGATCGGTTTTTTTCACAAAGGAATCTTGCCGCTTCACTTCCTGTAGCTTGGTAGCGCGATCGTCAGGTTGGATTTAATCGTAGCAAAGTAACTCCTTAGCATCCTACATGCGACCACGTATAAAATCGATAAAGATCCGGTTCTGAAGGTGTTATTTCAAGTTTTTCCTTCTCCTTAGCGGGTTATCTCACATCTGTATGCCCGTCTTACGTGTTTACTCGCGCATTGGTGCTAGAATATTTGTATTGATATCTGCCACTCATGTTATTACGCATATACGCATTCACACATCTTTGAGGAAAACAGCTGGGGTCTCTGCACTTGAAGCAACTGCCTAGTTACTGAACGACGAACGTTAAACAGGGTCATGACTTAAACGGAAGAAACTTTCGAGTCTTTAATTAAAGCAAGTAGACAGAGAGATTAATCGTTAATTAGACCACGCCTCACGTAACACCGGGCGCGTTACGTCAAAGGATCCAATAAAGTGAAAACGATTTAACGGCACTCGAATTTCGAGACTGCGATTGTCAATTAATCAACGTTCTTATTTCTGTTCTCGAATTTTCAGAGTCCCTCAAGATGAAAGGGGCCACGATATTGCTGCTGGGTGCAGTGGCGTTGGTCGCATACGCGTCTGCTCACCCCTACTCAAAAATACCAGACGTGGCTCACCACCCCGATGGATACCACTTCAAGAAATCGTCTTCGAACTCGAATTCGAACAGCTACAGCCAGTCGAACCACGATGAGGCTGATATCGGTGGCGTTTTCGGGGGTCAAGTTTTTTCCGGAAGTAGAGCGTCGGGCTACAACACCAACGGTGGAAGCAGCAGCCACGGTTCCAGCTACTCTTCCGCCTCATTCGACGGGAATATCCCCTTCGGCATTATCGCCGGCAGTGGCATTCCTGATGCATCCCAGAACCCGACCAGCTACAACCAGCTCAATTTGGCCGGTATTAACCCTGGCACCGCGGGCTTAGGACTTGGCGACAACGGGGCTGGTTCCTTGTCCAGCTTCGGAAGCTCTGGTAACCAGGTGACCGAAGGGACATTAGCTGGTTTCGGTTCATCCGGTGCTTACGGTGGTGCTGGCGGGATCGGGTCAAGTTCTGGCTTTGCTGCTGGCAGCTCTAGCTTCAACTCCGGAAGTCAAAACTCCGCTGGCGGAGTGATTTTCGGCCAGGCGGTTACGCCGACACCCGATTCGCTCGCATCGTCCGGCGTCATTCCCTACGATCAAGTCAGTTCCAAACCCGGCGAGGTTCAGTATTGGTGGAACGGAGTTGGCAACCCCTTCGGTTTGTCCGGCAAGCCATCGGGCGGATGCTCTTCAAACGGCTGCACATTGTCCGGAACCTTTGATCTCAGTCAGGGCGCCGGTGGCGCTGAGGCCTCGAACCAGGGCGGCCAGACAAGCCTGAACATCAATGGAGGAAATCGAAATCCGTTCTTTAGTGGAGGCGCACCCAATCCCGGATCTGGATTTATCACGGCCGGTGCCTCCTTCGGTCAGACAAACATCGATTCCGGCTCATTCGGTTCTGGTTCGGACAGTATTTCCATCGACAGGTCAAAGAATCCGTTCTTCAGCGGCAGCTACACTCCGAGTCCCGCCGGATCTGCTGGATCCGCTGTATCTTTCGCCTCTTCCAATACTAACGCCGGATCTTCTGGGTTTGAATCAGCTGCTGCAGGTGGCAGCTTCAGCGGAAATCCCTTCCTAAAGCCCGGCTCTGTTATCGTTCAGAAGCCCCAGGTTATCAAAGAGTCATCTACCGCTTCACCCGAGTACGTGAACGTCGGCTCTGGCAATCCTTTCTTCAGGCCGGGATCTGGCTCCGTTGTTGTAACACCGCCGGTCGCAGTGTTCGCCGATCAGTTCAACAAAGAGGTATCACAGACCCCGACACCGCTGCCAGACTTCAGCCCAACGCCAACACCCCAACTATCCTCGGGTGGAAATTTCTTCTTCTCCACGACCCCGACACCCGGATTTTCCACTCTCGGCCCTGCCGGGTTCGACGGAGCTGGAAACTTCGAAGGTCAGAACAACCAAGTCCCGATCTCATTCGGAAGCCAGTCTACAATCGGTTTCGTAAGTTCAACCCCCGCATACCCAACTCCGTCGATATTCAGCCCTGAAGAAGAACCTTCCGTCAATCAGGATGGTTTGACAGTCGATTGCAGCGGCGAGGGGAGAATTTGCGTCCTCACGAGCCAATGCGTGAACGGCAGAGTTTTCACCAGCCAACAAGGATTGACGCAAATCAGGAGTGGGGTGAGTTTCAATTTTATTACTACCGATGCAGATTCTTTCAGCTATTCGCCAGGGCGGCGCAAATCCAACCACTTTACCCACTTTTTCTATTCACTGATCACTACAGGCAGCCTGTAAGGCGGTACGCATCGGGTCGGGTCTTGTTTGCATAGTAAATAGAAATAACGACGGTGGACGGTACGTGCCAATATTATGTCATCGACTAACATAAACAATCGAATGGATTAGGTATGACTCCAGAGTACTAAGGAGTACCTAGTCATGCTCGTTATCCCGTATGGGTGTAAGGTGAAGCTCGTAAGCTGCACGGCGTGTTGCGTATGATCGACGGACCGTCATTGTAGCGTTTTGGAATTTTACAGCGTTACTTGCTGTAGTTGTTGCATCTCAAGAATCAATAGCCATAGGCGCATGTGCATACGTGTACACAGGCATGCACTCACCGTCAGCGCATATACATGAGGTAGAAAGTGTGTTTGGTATTTACTCGCGTCTAAATGGTATCCAAATTCATTTCGTTTACCTGGGCTTATTGAAATCAAGGCCGTACTTTCTCGTACCGATTGGCGTAAGGTTTCATTCGGCCAATGACAAATTTGTTTCTTTTAGTTGTGGGCACTTGAAATCCGATAACCACCGATTGGACAGTCGTCGAAAAGAAAATAAATAATTTTCAAGACAGAAAATGATATTATCAGCATGGCTCGGGGACGGTGTTCATTTCTATTTCTGATACGTGAAATCATGTCGAAACTTTGAAAATATCCCCTCATACCCACTGTCAAGTAATGATATGCTAAGTAGTTGTTTTCGAATACGCATCTGCGCGTTATTAGTTACTAATAAAAAGATGTTTAAAAAAAATGCTATATTTTAATTAGCAATTTGTGGCCCCTCCGGCCTCTCCGGTCACGTTGCCAAAAACGCCCTCTACTTTTCTCGAGTAAATATTGATCCCGCTCAAAGTCACGAAAAATTCTGACACACCATTAATGTCAAAACGGTTGGCATTGATTTAATCAAAAAGTATATGCGAATTTCCTGCAACCATAACTGTAAATTATATTTTTTATAAGATTGAGAAAAAAAGGAAAAATTCCGCGGGCATCCTTGTACAGCATTCCGCTGATATTTCAACGTCGTGATTCACTTGGTTAAATTGGTTAACCTTCAAGGCTTTTTTTCTTCCAACGCATTAAAACGCACGCGACATTACCAGGAGACAAGTCCGGTCTCCGGGTCAGGTGATGAGGAATTTATAAAGCAAACACGGTGGCGGTGTTTGTGGGTTTTACCTGGCATTCCTTGCCCATCGGTCGCGTAACGCTGTAACTTACGAGACGTACCTCGATCGGTTATTCGTTGGTTAAGATCGTCCACGACGTCATTAGTTACCTACATGCAAAAATGCCGTTCCACAGCTGCCGTACTTTCGGGCAATAATTGCCCGGGCAGAGCCTTGTTAAATTCATAGTTTCCCAATTTTGAAAGTGACTTTTTTCTACTCCATAATCACTACACCATGATTGGGAATCTCAGATCCGCGATCTAACGCGAGAGATTTGCATATATTAAATACTCGGCCTCCGAATCGCTCGATGAACTTAGCCGTGTCTAATGCCGAATCCAAGTGGGCCGCGGTCGGGCGAATCTCGTGGAATTTTAAAATTCGCGAAATGTCATTTTCATTATACGGTGATTAAAGATACATGGTTCAGCGTCATCAAGCCACCGGTTATAATCCTTCGCGTACTCGCGTAGGCACGCGTGATTTTTTACAACGTTTTTTTTCTATCTCTCGCTCCTTCCTAACTTTAATTTCTTCTTTTTTCTTTCGCACCGATTCGCTCGAGGCACCTTGGAAACTTAATAACACCGCTGCTGGATGTCTTCCGTTTATAATTGTTGCGACCACAACGCGCCCGTTTTATGTATCGTCTGCTGGTTGCGTGGCAGGAACGGGTTTCTGATAATCTAATCCCGCCTCGTTTCAAGTCTTAACGGATCTCATTGCTGCTCGTTCGATGCGTGGCAACAGTCATCGAGCATCGAATTGTCAAGGCATAATAATCGTTAATTGCGAAGTAACGACGCGCATTTCTGACGGGCATGGGCGATTGCTATTTATTGTTAGATCCCGGCCGACGAATGCATTACCGATAAGAATTTCGTTTAATTGGAATTTACGTATTGTGAAACGGCGTGAGAATTAAACGTCAATGCGTGCAATGGAACGTCGTTTCATTTCACATCGTATTCCGTTCGGCTCTGCACACTCGCTTGGTTGAGTGAAATAGAAGTGGGCGATATCGGAGGCCAAGGGATTCAAATCACAAGATCATTACATTACATGTCGTCCGGTGCTCCAGGGTCATAGGTCCGTTGACTGTACGTTTCATCTTTATTTATGCGAGGTCTGTGATAGATCGGCGAAAGCGGTCTTACGTCACGGTTTATCAATCCGCGAATGATCGGGAAGGATTTCTCCCCACCCGTTCAACCTCGTCCCATCCCCTGCTTTTCATCTCCCTCTTCCACACACCCCGGCGAAACGGTCATTTCGGCGGACATACATATGTAACGTATTCGTAATACGCGTGATTTGTAATACGACATTACGACGCCGGGTCGGGACGCTAATCGTTTGACTTACCAATGCGGTAGCGTGGAGAACGCTCGTCTTTGGCATCTTCGGACGGTATTATGAAACAATCTTGAATTCCTGACTGGCGCCTCTTACGTTGGCTCCCTATCTCTTATACATAGGCACGTAGGTAGTTAGGTATCTGTGCACACTTTTACCTCGCATTCCGAAATTCTTTTTCTTAACAACTTTTCGTGGCGTAATTTCGGCGGCGATACGCTCTTACGGACCTTGAACGGTACCGCAGGTCCGCTCTGTTTCGACTCGGAGCTTTCGGAAACGGCGCGTCGCGAACCTGACGCCTCCGGCTTTATCCCGCGGCATTGAGAGGCCCGCGCCCACGTCTCGCACATCCGATCATTCCGTATAAGCATCGCTGCAAGAGGATGCAGGATCGCCACGCAGGATACGTGTGGGAACCGTATCTCTCTTCGATCTCGCGTGCAATTCGCAGGTGTCGCTACGCGCGTCGATGTCTGCACGCAGCGAATATCGAAAACACGTATTTATGTAATACGCGCGCGCGTTTCTGCACGTCACGAATGACCCGCTGCAAGCAGCTGGTTCTGCCTTCTCAAGACTAGCCTAACGCCCGTCGGTCCGACGTCTGCCGCACTGCGGGTGACGCGTGACGCGTCGATGATGCGGTAATAGCTCAACGTGAAGCACGCCGTTGTTACAGCTCTTCGACTCTTCCTCCAGGACGTGAGAGTGACACGACCTGAATCGAGTCGGGAGTTAATTTGCCGTAATTACCCGGGGTATCGATGGCCGATTGGCGATCGTCGATAAGATCGACGCGATGCGTCATGTATCGGGAATGAGAAATGCGCCCGGTGCTTGTACGTATACATTGGGGATATGCAGGGTATACGAGTATAAGGTTATACCTACTATACGTGTGTAGTCGGTTGGCAAGAGCCGTTGTATTACGCGTGTCTCAATCCGTTTGTGTCAAATGACACAAAGGAAACCCATCAGCGGCATGTTGTTTTAGCAACGCCTATGTAGAAGAAACGACTGAATAATTCATAGAACGAAGATGGCTTTGCTGGATAGCCGGTGGTCAATTGGAGGTTGGCATATAGTTGGTAAGGTATAATGCGCGTGGCGGGCGTTGCATAATATGGGGGAATCTTGCACGCGGTAAAAGAGACTGATTGACGGAGAAATAGCCGCGATGCGCGATGCCAGCCTCAAATTTCAACGCGACGGTATTAACGCCGCTCTCGGAGCTGGGAATTGCACAACTATTGATAGCTCCTTGGCATAATTCGTATAAACTCTTGAGCGTCGCATGGGCAAGTATCAATTCCTATCGCATATCGCGAAACCGCATCGGAGATTTACGAGAGGAAATTTTACCTTGGAAAGGCCAAGGAAGTGTTACGAGATGTGTTATCGACTCCTGGTCTGCACGCGTTGATATATCGGACCTCTCCTCTCGTTGTCGGAGCGTCTAACGAACATTAACCTGAATAGCGTTGAGAGCGATGAAATTTCCGCGCTGCTAGACAGGTTGGAAGAAATGCTTGGTAACTTTTTATTTTATTTTTATTTGATTTTTTATCTAATTTTTTCGATTAAGCGAATCTTCATAGGCGAGCGATGAATGATTCTTGCTGAATTACCTGGTTTTGGGGTAATGAAACGCCTTCCAAATCCGTGACAATGGAGACTGCTATGCGTGCTTCTCGCAATTAGAGATCTAATTGATCGTCAAACAGATGTACACACGTTTATATGTATATATATACATATATTGAACATGTGTATTGACACTGATGAAAGAGAAATATGAAAGGAGTTTTCGCGGTTAGGTGCGAATTGATATATTCCGGAGAAAATCTCGCTCAATTCGTAGCCCGGCGTAAAGAGAAATGCCGATAAATTTCTCTTGCACGCAGTTGCTGCATAGATAGGCGTCTCTCTGTTTTATTATGTACGTATCATCCAATTATTACGCGATATTCGTATCTCGCTGCAGCGGTTGTGAACGTATTACGCAACCGCAGAGACGATTTGTGTATTATGTACATGTGTTTGACGCTTTCGCGCATTTATTAACTCGCAAGTTTATCAGAATACGTCGCTGTTATACGTATGTATATTGAATATTCATCGAACGCCTTGTGTGTAGGTTCATCGCACTTAAGGTCGCTCAACAGCCTTCGATAATTTATTTATTTATTTCTGCCCGCGTGATGTGTGTGCAGCTTTACTTACGAAACCAGCCATCTTCTTGCTCAAGGTATCAGACTCCCAGAATTTCTCGTCTCGACTTGAGACATTTATTCGGTCAGCTGGATACTTACATACATGAATATTCGAGTAATACGTATTCGGTATGATTTTTTTTCTCAATCCTCTTTTCTGAAGGAACGTAATTCTTGTCACTTATGATTCAACGAAATGCTCGGCCTGCAATAATTGTCGAAAAAAAATTTTTGCGTAAACTTTCACCCACAGCTCACTCTCCCTCCGAACTGTTTATGTTATTATATGTAATTCGTTGCTAATTGCGCGTGATGTACGTCGCCGCCAATTACAGGCGTGGATCGATATGTATCCCATATCTCAATGTTCGATCGACAATTGTGATTGGGCCGTTATCCAAAGTCAGACAACTGCCAATGTTAGAAACAAGTTACCACTGGCATAGCTACCTGATTTCCGACTGACAATGAACCCATGCGTCGTGTACACCACAATTACTAGATTCGAGATACTAATCACTGTGGAACCGGTGCCACTCAATTCATCCTGCGAAGCGTGGTATTATATCAACGTTGAATTTCAGTCACGCGTTTCGCTCGATTACATTTGATCTGTCCGTTTATTTACTTATTACCGCCACGGCGCTAATTGTTTCTTCACCGAGAAAGGCCTGCTGCGTCTCAACCGCAACTAAGTGGACAATATCGTACGTTTGGCTTGGGCAAAAGGCGCCTCGCGACGATTTATCCTCAAAGTCATTTTTCTGCTCACTACATCTCCCTTTCACGTATGGTACACACGTTTCAATATCGGCATGCGAGTCAGAAAAAAAATCATGGTATTTTCATTACGCGCATATTTTCTGACATTATACCGAGGCAACCGCACCTTGTGCTAATATTATTTACGCGAATTTGCGGAATGCCGCCGCAATTACTTACAAGAAAGGATACAAAGAAGCGACAGACCGAAGGCCAAAGGGGTGTGTATCTGCAGTATGTGGAACGAATTGTATGCTTCTTAAAGAGATGTATGAATTTTTTCAGTGTTATTGGCGGTATAGGCTGGGGATTTTTTTCGAATAATTTGTCTAAATATAAAATAAATTCGTATGATAAAAGGATAATGGTCGATGGGCTATAAACCTGGATCTGTGAATCGAAATGCCAATGTCGCACGCGTGACCAAACGAGTAGACCAGACTACTTAGCGCGGTATCGGAGTGGGCTAAAGTGATTTAATCTGTTATTTATAACTCGAGTCTCCCGTATCCCTCGCGTCGCGTATATGAGTTTAACTTGAAAGATATATTATAAGTATATTATACGCAGCTTTGACTTTTTTTTCGCCACTGCTGACTTGTGAATACGTAGGTGTAGCTTTTATGATTGAATAAAAATTTCGCCAATCACGCGACCGATGACACTTTAAATCTGTGAATACATCATAATGTGCTCTATTGAACTAGGAGCGTACGTAACGTGCATGAGTGGTTGACAAAAGTCTCTTACGGATGTAAGTATGATGTCCGACGTCGAACGTACCGTACGAGTGATTTGTGTGGAGACAAAGAAACGATGGTATCAAGAAGAGAATGACAAACAAATAAATAAGACCGTCGAAAAAGAGCGTGTATTAATTACGCATGTCGATCGATAATGTCGACTACCGGTCGTTGTTCTTTGCCAGCTATCACATAATAACGAAGAAAAAAAGGAAAGAGCAGCGCGGCGGTATTAGTTCCGATTTCTTATTAGCTACATGTATACTCGCATACTGATTCCATCGACATTCTTGAGTCTCTTATTAATTAAACGATAATTTTTTACATCGAATTATTAGTACTCGTGCATCTCTCTCCTCCTAGCTTCCGAAAGCGTGATTTGCATATCCACTTTCCAATATCACTTCATATGAAGTTTTTAAAAATGATTTGTTCATTGGTTTGATATACGAGACTGTAACAAATTTCTTTCTTCATTTTTCATTTGCCAAGAACACTAAGAATAGAAAGATATGAAGAGAAAGAGGAACAGATGGTTCTTAACGATCTGTGCTCTAAATCTCAGTAGATTCTTTTCACCGCACCTTAATCACCGCCCAATAGTGAAATCAACGCGATATTCTCTATATAACTCGTACAGGTCTTAATTTAGAATGGTAAGACATTTTTCAGCCGACAAGCGAATCTAGACGCTAATCTTCGTGTTTCTTAGCACGTTCGTCACTGTTGAAGATACATATTTATTTAGACTGGTAGAAAATAGCGTACAGCGTTTTAGTTGATAATCCAGTTCAAATCGTTCACTTGCCGTTAGATACATTTCAAAGCCAAGGATTATTCGCATACAGATTGTACCTGCAGTACGCGAATTACTCGTCGCACGGATTTACGCAATCTGTGATCTGTTGGTAATTGAGCTTTTAATAGCTGTAAAATCGTGACCAAGAGACAGTCGGCATATTTAATGCTCTCAACTTTGTATTATTAAATGCAATTAGCATCTTGGTAACGATCATCAGCGCGATACATACGCGTATAATTGCCTACCGAATTCGGGGAAAAAATAGGTACGCGTAACGAGCTCAGTTATGATTTGTATTCTTCGCTTTTTAGAAACTCTCATGATGACGTTTTAGAAACTCTATTATCACAGCGCAGATTCGTTATTACACGTACCGACACTCGTAAATACGGCCGCTTTAGGTGGAAGTCGCGGACGTATAGATCATGGTGCAAATCGTCGGATGACTCATTTCAAGCTGCCGGTTTACGTGGGTTGAAAAGATGCTCGGATAACAAATACGAATTCAGACTTGAGTGTTTTTCGTTGATCAATTCATAAGGTTCACTTCACCAGCCAGCCCCACACAAATCGACTTCTCCGACCTTATTGGGATGCTTAATACCGCGGGCGTCCCCGTGGGCGCCACTATAAACTACTCTTACCGTGAAAAATAATAACAATCTCATGAATATGGGATACATTAATGGTGCTAATTGTTGCTGTTTGCATGTATACGATAAAACTGACGCATCGGCTCTATCGACAACACTTAATTATTGAAAATTTGACCTTTCAGCCTCAGCAGTGCAAGGTGAACCGCGAAGTCTGCTGCACTCTAACCGGATATTCTGGAGTATCGACACCGGGAATCGGTCAAGGTAGCTCTTTCACTTCCGCCGGCTCATCTTCGACTGCAACCTTTGGATCTAGTACAGGAAACTACGGTGGCTCTTCCAGTAGCTCCTTTAAACCAGTGAACTCTGGTTCTACAGTAAGCTTTGGACAGTCTGGACAACCTACTGGATCTCCATTAGGTTCCAGTTTGTTTGGGAAACCCAGTTCCTCGAGTGCTTATGATAAAGTAGGACAGTCTGGATCTTCATCAAGTTTCGGCCAGTTTGGACAAACAGGTTCCTCTGCCTCTATTGGTCAAGTCGGGCAATCCGGATCCTCGGGTATTTCCAACCAATTCGAACAGACGTCAAGTTCCTTTGGTGCAGGTAACAAGTTGGGACAAAGTGGATCCTCTGGCATACGTGACCAAGTCTTCACTCAATCCCGACCTTTCGGAATCTCTGGTCAAAGTGGACAATATGATTCAAGCAACTCGTACGGCCAAAATCAGCAGAAGGAATCCACCAATTTTGGCTTCGTATCCAGTGAACAAGCCTCAGCAAGTAACAGCGCAAACTCAGGAAGCCAAGGAGGAAGTGGATTCACGCAAGGGATCCCCTTAGGGTCTACTTCGGGAGCCCTAGGAACTGGCTTCTATAAACCAACCGGCATCAACTACAACGGAGGTAAGAAAGAGGGCTATGTAACCCACGGGAGAGTGAAACACAATTGCGTCAACTTCGCTGCATAATATTCATACTATGACCAAATCCAACGTTTTCCTTATTAGCCAATTCCGGTTCGGGATCGGCTAGCGCCAATGCTAATGCTGGCACCTTCACCTACACGACACCATCTTTGCCCAACAAGGGAAGCTTCTCAGGCCTTAACAAGCCAAGCACAGTGGACACCGGTCTCTTCGGATCATCCGATAATTCTGGGGAAGATTTGAGCGCTGGTGAGCCTAGTTTCACGGGGTCTTCAGTCGGTAACCAAGAGGCTTTTGCATCGAACGGATATTTACCTCCATTTGGAAGTGAACCCAGCAGCAACGTGCCAGCATTCGCCAAGCCACCACTGTCACCAAAGGAAGGAGAGCAAGGTGGGTGTTCTTTATTCTGGTCTAAGATTGTTGATTATTATCGTAATATTCGAAGTCTGACTTTAGTTGTACGATGAAATCTGGTATGTTCGAATTTCAGTTGGACCCACTAATGTAGTCCCCAGCGTCAAAGTTCCCATTCCAAGGCCCTCGGCATTCGCGCCAATCACGGTACAAGTCGGATGTGCTGCCGCACTTATTTGCGTGGAAGAACAATATTGTACCCTAGAGGGAGTGATTAGCCCACAACCGGTAGCGTTGACCACACAGCAAATCGAAAGACGAGCTCCTCTTAGCGTGAGTTTTGTACAGTGTTTTTGTATAGCTATATTATACTTGAGAAAACGTATCCACTGTCTTAGCTTTAAACTTCTTGTCTTGGTTCATGATTCACGGCTCTCTGTATGAAACGGTTTAAGTACCGATTATGCGTTAATAATATTCCACGCATATTGCGTTTTGCAGTCGTGCAGAAATCCGGACAATGGCGTTATCGGGAAATGTTGTCGTGATCCGAATTACGTTGATCCTTGGCCAACGGGTAACCTTCCCGCAAATTACTCTGGAGGTTTTGACGAACAAGGTTTCCCAACGTATTTGAACATCGCTAAGACTCGTCCTCCTAAGAAGCAGCCGACTCCAACCAAGGGCGGTGCCTTTCAGCCCACCAAAACTGTTGGTGTAACTCCAACGAAGGGTAGCTTCTTGCAACCTACCAAAACAGTTGGACTGACTCCAACTAAGGGTAGTTTTGTTCAGCCCACCCAAACTATCGCTGTAACTCCTTCTCCCTACCAAAAAGACGTCAGTGGATCGCCACCACTCAAACAGTTTGGAAATTTCTCATTTGGACAATTTTTTGAAAGGCCAGTGGAAAGTTTTCAAAACGTCGTCAGCCAATTTATCACCCCGCTGACTTCCACCGCAGCTCCTGATACACCTCAATCCGACAATGAGATTACCGAAAAACCTGTCAGTAGTTCACCCGCTCCTATATTTGGCATCTTTCCAAACCCGTTTGGAAAAAATTATGTTGCATCTGATACCATCGATAGCCCTGCAATAATTGCTCCACACACCCCGGGAACTCAGTGCGGCTTAAGAAATAGAGTAAGTGTTTTCAAATGCAATTAGAAGATTATAATTGTATAAGTTGACCTTATTCTGAGATATTTTCACTGGATTAAGGTCTCTGCAAAAAACTTTTCACATCGCGGAATAGCATTTACTTAATTCAGTCGATATCTGTTCAGATTTTAACAGATTTTGGATGTTTTTGGAATAAATTTCTATCAAGTAAAGTGAATCGTCAAACTGATTTCATATCAAAGTCTCTTCCATTTTCAATAATAATTGGTAGCTCTCTTTCGTCAACCTTAACCAATGCTATTTTCAAATTTAAAAAAGGTTCAGCGCCCAAGCTATTTGGACAGAGATGACGTCGCCTTTGGTGAGATACCATGGCAAGCAATGATTCTGTCGACCACGGATCGTAAGCTTCTGTGTTCTGGCGTGATCGTATCTCCCAACGCAGTCTTGACAGCCGCTCACTGCGTCGATGGGTGAGCATAATTTTCATCTAACAGTCTTCGTAACAACGAATATTTTCACCACCTGGTTTCTTAATAGTGAAATTGACAATTTTTATTAAATTTATGAGGCTGCTGTCAGCTGAATCGTTTTGTTGGCACTGAATAACGATTTTTAAAAATTACCATATGAATTTTTGAATGTGTGAATTGATCCCGATGAATTCGCAATATCAATAAATTGACGAAGCATCCTTAGTAACGTAATTGACATGAGAATCTAACATGGCCGATAATTCATGCGTGTGCTATGTTGAAATAACTTTGATATCGTAGCAAATGTAGAAGGATTATCCTGATTTCAAAGTTTCTCAAAAGTTGTTTTGTGGCACATGTGAAACTTTAAACATATACCGCTGAATGAACAAACCAAATATCAAATTAGACCACGGTTTGAAACGGTTTCTGATGGTACTGACATTTTATTGCGACAGATTGAGGCCTGAAGAAGTCTCGATCAAGGCTGGCGAATGGAAATTAGGGTCCGAAATCCAACAGGAGGAGCCTATCCCCTTCGAGATCGTTAAAGTTCTCAATATCCTACCGCATCCAGGTTATAACTCAGGTTCTTCAAGTTACGACCTTGCCATCCTCTTACTTGAGCACCCCGTGCGTTTAGATCAGCACGTTGATATTATTTGCCTGGGTAACATTCCCCAGCCTACAATTGGAAGAAAATGCATCTCTACGGGATGGGGAAAGGTCGTTCTTCAAGGTATGTCAAAAATTGCCTATAACCACCTTCACCGTTTATTCGTCGCACTTTTGTTATGGACGTTATGGGTACAATCGATCGGTTCATTTTTTAGTACATGCGGCTGGTTCCTTGATGCACGGCATTGACGTTGACATAGTACCTCAGGATGAGTGCAAGCGACGTGTTCAGGGCGCTGAATCCCCGGTAGCAATCGACAACACCTTGACATGCGTGAAGGCTCAGAAGGAGAGGAACAACATGTGCCAAGTTGACGTTGGCGGCCCATTGGCTTGCGATCGTGGAGACGGTATCTACGAGCTTTCCGGAATTTACAGCTACGACACCGGATGTTTGCCCACCAATCAGGTGAGATTTTCAATTCTGAATAACCTTCCGAGTTCCATTAGCTTCTACTTTTTATGGTTCGGTTAGGACTTGGACTGGAATTTCTGATTGGTTCTTATTGTTTCGATATTGTTTACAGGTCGCAACTTATGCTCTAATTGACACGAACTGGGTGAAGCAGACGTTGTCTTCCCCACCGTTACCAAACTTTGAACGCCAAGTCCAGAAGCCAGCACCAGTCTGCGATTGCCAGAAGAGCTATCTCCCACCATCACTCAACCAGTACCTTCCGCCAGTATAAACAGTGACCAAGTGATAAGTTCTTGTTGCAATGATGATAATACCTTTCTACCAACGTATGTCGTCAGAGCGGTATGAAAATTATACTGCTGCCGAACGAGTAACATGTAAGAATGCCATATATTTCCAAAAAGATATGGAAAAACGTTTTTTACGTACCCAAATTTTTGGAAAACGAAAATGTAATTCAACGAAATTTATAACAAAAAAACGTGGTAGAACACCATTGTTTATTTAACCATTCCAATTGAGCTATATTGTATCGCAAGAGAACATCTCTAACACATTTTTGAAACCCTAAGGTCTGATTTTAATTTATATCGTAACTAAGGATTAAATCTAAACATAGACTTAAATAAAATAGAGGTACTTAAGATATACCATGGGGCTCCAAATCTTTTGATAATCAAATTCATGTGTACTGTTCCAAAAGATTTGGATGCCAAAACGATCCTTGGCATATCAAAATCTTGAGACAATATTGAAATTTTGATGAAGCCGATGCACCTATTTTTCTAAGGAACTTAATTAAGCTAAGAATAAAATAAAGTTTGATATTTTATTAAAAATACAAATACTTGCATAATTTGTTTTATCATTGTGTGCGGAAAGGGAAAGAAAAGCAAAAAAAGAATATACATTTCGTAACTGTGATACAAAAAAAGGTGTTATTTCCAATATACGTTAAAAAAAAATTGCGCAAATCCTTTTCAGATAATATTGGAGTAAGTTTTTTTACATGTCTAATGTTGCTTAATCTCTCGCTCGAATCTACGAATAACTATTATTTGCCCAGCTGGTCCAAGCTGAATTCGTTGCCATATGGATACCAGACACGTAAATACGTATTCACGTTACGGAGAGATTGGAATTCGCGTTTTGCAAATGATTGTGATTCCAATTCTACGTTCGGATACTAAAAGCGTTTCAACATGTTTGCCAGGTAAGGAATTATACATTAAATTCGCAGGAGATTTACTAACTATATTAATAATCGTTGGGTAGAAACGCCTGCTACTGTGCGAATATGCAACACGTTGTACATGGTGCTCAGCTGTGTTGACAGCTGGCAGGCGACGAGAGCACGCGCCGTGGCGATGTCACGTGGCAAGAAGATACAAATCTTTCGGTCGGCACCTGTCAAAGCGATCTACGTACGTGGAAGGTAAATAAAATATGTGCTGACGTGAATAATTGTTCAGATAAAACTCTTCAATCTGTTTCGGTATCGTAACAAGTACCGTATTACTGAAGAGGCAGCCGAACCACTTCACCTACTAGTACAGGATTAAACCCGACATCCCAACCTTGTAGTCTGTCTTTAGAAATAGAGGTTATGTTTAAAATATTGTTAAGAGTAAATTCAGTGTTCAGTGGACACGATTGTGCTCTTTTTTAATGTTACAATCAATTGATCAAGACTAAACGTAACAAAATTTCTTACCAGATGTCTGGAGGTCAGAAAATTATTCTAGTCACAGGGGGAACTGGACTTGTCGGTAATGCCATTCGAGATATTGTGGATGAAGATTTGAGACCTGATGAGAAGTGGATATTTATCGGTTCTAAGGACGCAGATCTATGGTGAGTTTATGTCGCGTTCCGGATTGTGAATTAAAGGAAATCTGGAGACGATGAGAGTAATTTATTAGTTTGTGTACATCTTGTCGCTTCCAGAATTTGTCCATATTCCATTATTTTGATGAAATTGGTCTAACTGGTTGCAATAATGTTTTCCCATATTTTTAGGAACATTATAAAATTAGAACATGCTTAACCTTTCATTTATTTTCTTGGATATTGAAATACTCGTTGAAAGACTGATGAGAAAAATATCAAAAGAAAACGAAAGCAATGTAATGAACTGAGTCGGTACCTGTCATCTAAATTTTTAAATATTTTCCAGTAACAAGCAAAGTACAGAGGCTTTATTTGAAAAGTATAAACCAACTCATGTAATACATCTAGCAGCTATGGTTGGAGGCTTATTCCACAATATGTCTCACAATTTGGATTTTTTGGTAAATATTATAAAACCGACAAAGTTTTTTGCGGAATTTCTTTCGAGATATCAAGACGAAAGCTATTTTTATTGTTCCAGAGAAAAAATCTACACATGAACGACAATGTGTTACAAACTGCACATGAGAATAACGTTAGCAAAGTTGTATCTTGTCTTTCGACATGTATATTTCCAGATAAGACAACTTATCCCATTGACGAAACTATGGTGAGTAAAAATTGTAACGTTTTTACTCAAACGTTATTCATTGAATTGTGGAAAATAAAGGTGATGTAAAATTGAGTTCAGTCAGTAGTAACAGATTGAAATCATCATCAGTTACTTGATATCGCTTAGAGATTGGTAATTGCTGGTTGACCAGTGTCCATGAGTAAATAATATCTTGGATATTCAAGCCTCGACCACAGATATCAAATCAATTTAATCCGAAAGAAGTGTCAATTGAATGTAATGATAATTTTCAGATTCATAACGGTCCTCCCCATCCATCTAACTATGGTTATAGCTATGCAAAGCGACTAATTGATGTAGCAAATAGGGGTTACGCTCAACAACATGGTAGACTTTACACCAGTGTGATTCCCTGCAATGTTTTCGGACCTCACGATAATTTTCATCCAAGTGCTAGTCATGTGGTTCCTGGATTGATGAGGAAACTTCATGATATAATTGCGGATGGTGACGATAATAATATTGACGAAAAATACTAGGATTTCCTGTATTTCTAGTCTTGTTTTAAAGTGGTTCAAACTAATTATTGCTTCTTTGTTTCAGGTAACACTGAGGATAAGGTCTTCACAGTCTTGGGGTCTGGTAAGCCATTGCGACAATTCATTTACAGCAGAGATTTGGCGAAGCTTTTCATTTGGGTCCTTAGGGAGTACGACTCAGTGGAGCCAATCATATTGTCAGGTAAGTGCCAAATACTGACGTTGTAATTTACACTTTTAACTTATTTGATTTGAAAAATTGTGCTGCACAAATCGGTGTTTATCAAAACTGGGTTCATCTTGCGATGCAACGTATAGTAGCAGTTCGAGATAAATGAACTCTGTAGGCTAACTTTTTCGAAATTTCAGTGGACGAATCGCAAGAAGTAACAATTTCCGAAGTAGCAGAAGCTTTGGTAAAGGCATTCGACTTTAAAGGAAAAATCGTGTACGATACTTCAGCTGCAGACGGACAATATAAAAAGACAGCGAGTAACGCGAAGTTGAGATCTTATTTACCTGATTTTAAATTCACTCCCTTTGATCAGGCTATTAAAAAGACCGTTGAATGGTATCAAGATAATTATGACCAGGCCAGAAATTAGGAAATTTGTGTTTGATCTACTGTCATCACGATAATTGCGTAAAAAATGGTGCCGCGAACCAGCAGTTCCGAAAATCGATTTTATTTCGTAAGGCTTTGAAACCCTTCTAATGTCTTCTATATGACAATAATCTTTCTAGTAAAAGTAAAACATAAAAATATGAAAAGCTAGATGATTTTAGCAACTACATCGTGTTATGTTGATACATTATAATTTGTTGCAATCATAGAATCTATTTATTACAGCAGTCGTTATCATGTTAGATTTTATTTTCAACCCACTACTTGAAACCTAATTAACGGTGACATGAAAGGGCTTCAACGAATTTGCGCTGCACCTGATTCGCGTTACTGGAGACTGTAAAAACGTGATTAACCGTAACCATACAAGATTTCGTTCGATTATTTGGGACTCTAAGACCAGGGATAGACTGACATTTCTAATATTTTTTGACTTACTGAAACTGAAAAAAATGTATAAATAATTGTATTATAATATGGTATCTGTATTTTTGGGATGAAAATAAAGTTCAAATAATGCTCAGCGTGAAATTACTTGAATATAACGTAAAACATACTTTTAACGTTATAGTTTGTTATCTATAATGCAGTTTGTATTGAGAAAATTTTACGGGACATGTATTTCAAATCGTCGACCAGTCAGTAATGTTTTGGATTTTTTCTTACGGTACACGAAACCGCATCAATAGCTGCCAATAAGTAAATCATGAGTCTGTCAGCTTTCGAATACTTGTTGCGAACTCCGAAGTACGCTATCAACTTGAAGTCTATTTTATAGTGCTTTCGGCTACGCTAAAAGTAGAAAACTTCATCAGGTTAAAATGTAAAACTTGTATTAGTAGCAATCCTACCCAGGTTTCCATACGCGTTTCCCAAATGTATAAAAAGAGGGCTCACTCCTATTCCCGCAGTGAAATACGAAGGACGTTTAATTAAATTTCGCATGCGACAGTAAAACGTTTTTTCTTAGGGATTGGGAGGTGGCTGAAAATTATAGTTCACTTTCTATATCCTTGCGCGTAAGTGTCGCCATTCTTACGACTCGTGGAATCGAATCAATTGATGGATTTGAACGACGTTTATGATCAACCGCAGAGCTTCGCCAGTTGATAAAATTTTTCGTTCCATCGTTCTCCCTTTTTCTCTATACTCACAATTATATTTTTTCAGCACTGCGCTAAAAGAATTTTGTATTGGGTAAAGAAAACAAAACCTTTGCCAAGTTACCAGCAAAAATGCGTACTACCTAATGAAACGATATAATTCCAAAAAATGTATGCTGTTTTTTGCTAAAGACGATGAGAAACATCAACGTGATTTACGATATATTGCAGCCTCGTTAGTGTGGAACGTTTGTTAGTACCGTGTGTAATATAATCAGTCGCACTACACTCTCTTGATGCTCGAGAACTCACTGAATCGGTCCAACCTTTAACCGGCACTTTAAATTAATCGAGCTGTTCTCAGCTAATTTAATTTATTAGCCCAATTAATTTCTCATTATCAATTGTTCAGTCGTTGGTTTTGAATGCATTTCGTGTAGGATTAACGATTGTAATCAAGCATTCGAGCATTTATATCGTTATCGACAAATTACTGAGAAAATTTGCGTTACTGAAGAAGTACAGGAATAGATGCTTATATCGTACACATAACAATTTATCTTGTTGAAAAAAGTATAGAATTCTTTTACAACGTAGTCGGCTATTTTCAAGAACTGAGTACTACCGTTTTAGATACACATATTCATATTTCTTGTTCCGGAAAATTGTTTTTACCTTTATTTACATATACACTGTGAAATTGTTATTTCATGATCGACAGATATGTAATAAGCAGTCGAGCCGAAATTGCACGAACTTCATAGAATTTTCCGTTTAACATTAAATGTGTACCGGTTGTAAAGAGAATTCCAAGTGTTTTGAAACTTATTGCAGTTTATCGATCTCCATCAATCGATGACAGTTTTAACAAACATTAAAGATTACCACTTGGCATCCGGTTCAATGCTGGTCTGATTTCAATTGTCAGGATTTCAATTTCTTCGACAAAGAAATTTCAATCATGCGAGCAAAAGAAATACACGTGGAAATCTTTTAGAAGATCATGTTCTGCATTCTGTCGAATCGTCAAGAAATTCTCAAAAACTCGCGTCCTTTGTGGAATTATTCATCAAAGAATAAAAAAGAAGAAAGTAACGTCTTTAGAAACCCTGACGATTGTAATCGGTATATTAATTAGTTTGAAAACTCGTGATAGCTTATCAATTCTCGTACAATCACCGTCGTCACTGAATGTCATCCGTAAAATTAAAGCGAGTTTCAGAATGCCTAAACCACGTTTGGTACAATCCATTTTCTTCATCAGTCTATAAAACCAAGGGCTTTGGCAGTAAATCACGCGACTTGTGAATCTTAATGCTCCCCGTTCCACCGTGCCGCGTCGTTTATGCTCCGATAAAGTATACCTATATGATATAGCTGTATCTACATCAGCTCTGATTTGGTGAATGAAAAGTCTCTCGTTTTATAACATTCATGCGTATACGCAGTATAATGTATATTACATTCTGTTGTTATTGAGGTAATCTCTGCCTTTTCTCACCCTCCGGTACTTGAGGTATTCATTTACCTCTAATACCTCATCTCCTAAATATTGACATAAGACGTAGGGTGAGACCGGGCGAATTCCTCGAGGCACGTCGCAGGCATCTTGAATGTTTCTCAATTCGCATTTCACACCGAGCGTTAGCGATGCCGATTAGCCCAGTCGAAATGTACGAATAAAAAAAAAAAAAAAACACGTGAACATCCAATTACCTATTACATACCAGCATTTTCATTTTTCACTCGTTGGGGAAGGTCATTGGTAGTCTGAATCAAGAATTTCATGCAGACTCTGCGCTAGCTTCGGTCGGCATCTCGAATTTATGGGGGAATTTGTTTTTGTCAAATAACTCGGTCATTTTCCACTATTGACTAAAAATTCTAATAACTAAATTCGTAGGAAATTTAATTCTCCACAACTTTGATCCCAGCAATATTTTGTCTGCGATCGATATTTTCCGACTTAAACGATAAATTCGAAATGGCGGTCGAAGCTACTGCAGAATCTGTTCGAAATTTTGGATTTAGATTGCACATGACCTCCCTCTCTCTCACCTCAATGATTACAAAAAGGAAATTGTAGCATCTAAAAATTGTAATTCCTAACGTTCGTTTCTACCGGACTATATGGCTCGGCTCCGTGAAGGGCTGCGGGTCGAAGGGCGGGGGAGGCGTTGCGAAGGGGGTTCCGCAGTTTGCGGCGCTCGGCGCCGGGTGATTCGACGCAAGCGCCGGGACGCCGAGGGTTGTGCAGTGTGCGCGAGGAAGCTGCCCTCGACGGACGTCAATCCGTCGGACCCGACGGAGATGGCCGTGGCACGTGGTGCACCGAGAGATTTAAACCTCTGACAAATTTCTTGAGCTTGCGGCGGTTAGGCGGATGACAGTGCGAGGCTGCAGTGACCGTGACGAGACGGGGGGATGATAACTTTCAACTATTACTTGCGTCGTGTAAACTTGATTACTTTCAATTTTTACCATTTTTAAAAACTAATCGCTAAATTTTATTACACACTGTAACGTCGGTCGTGATGTTTGGAATAATTATTCAATAACGACGTGGCGATACGCTGCATGCACACTGTTATTTGTACGTACTTGTCGAATAATTACGCTGGCTTAGCCTTGTAATGTATTTCGATATATGACGTGCTATTGCTGATTCCGCAAGTGCATTGCAGGTTGTCGCGACGATTTGTTCAAACTGTACCTTAAACCCATCGAGAAATGAACAGCTCGCGCTATAACTCGCAATCAATCCTTTTTCAATTTATTACGGTACACTGAGATCGACATTATATTGTACGTGACAAGTGTGCCTTCGGTATTCCGTTGCAGATTTACAATAATCCAAAATTGAGTGCCATGTGTGTGTGCGTGATGTAATAAGTGGTGTCAAAATTTCTCTCCAGTTGTCATTGTAGCGTATAGATTAACAATTACTTGTGTATTTAACCAGTAATAGAAATCAACGAAAATATTTTTAAATGTCGACAAGTAGTTTGACTTTCGGAGCAAGAATTTCCCGGCCAAACCGGATCTCGTTTGTATTTCTGTTTACAATTATACACTCCTCGGAGGATGAGTAAAATTCTACCTGAGGCATGCCTGTCGAAGGCAGCCAGCTCGGTTCGAAGCTTTGCATTGGCAGCATTGCCGAGAAAATCCGGCAAGTGGGTAGCCAAGATAAAAAAGAAAAAAAGTGACCCTCTACCCGTCGGTGGCCCGCCACACTTAGCGTTGCGTTAAAGTAAAAATAAGCTTAAGCCCGGTTTTTACAGCCAAACTAAACTCGGCTATTCTTATAGCTGTGTATATCTACGATCATTATCGAGTCATCCTTCGCGGAATCAAATCGATTCATAATATACCTGCCCGCATCCATGATCGCCAGTATTTCGCTCTGGTTCGTAGAGTAAATAAATTGCTCGGTTGAATCGTAGCGTCGAAAAGTTTCTTCAATTGATATCGAAGAGTTTCGTACACGCGTAGATTCAAAATCGCGATAATACAGTAATTCGTAATTAGCAAAGCCCTCTCGATTGGTTTCCTTTACCCCTGCAGTACACATAGTGTCGGGTATATTATACGTATCTTGAATCTATTAAGTGTAATCTTTCTACAAAGTATTTCAACCCAATTTCTGAACATCGCGATGCGTCTAACAAAGTTAAGCTTATATAGCTAGACATTGAGAAACCTTATTCGCGAGACACTTTAATTATCTAATGAACTTTCATGACTGTTTCGAATTGTAAATGTAGCTTCCTGTTGCGTTGAATTAGATACGTAGACTTTCAAGCACACTGATAGACCTTCTGTTTCGGGTTCACGTATTTCTTCCACCGTATTCATATACCCTGATGCTCATTCGATTTCTATTTAACTAAATTATCTGGTGCTGGTAGTAATTTCCAATTTACATATAATTATACTGGCAGTACAATCTGCATAGTTAATTCGGTGTTACATTAGCGGGTGGATAAAGTTTTGTCATTGAAAATTTTTTGTCGTCTCCAAGTGCAAGATATAATTTATACTCGTTCTATAGTTACTCACTATTTGCATTACTAAATAATGAAAGTTTCGGCGGGTACAACAGATTATCTTACACCTGTGATAAATAAAGCAACAATTGTTAAAATGCTGCAGATTTGATGCACGTTCCTTATGGTGGCGGAGTCGAAGTAAACGAATTTCAACCGATTAATGAAGATCAACAAACGCTTTATTCGATACGTTTATTCCTCAGCAATTCGTTCCGGATTTCTTGTCAAAGGTTTTGTGGTTTGAAATAACGCTGACCGGTAGGTAAAGGCTTTCGGTCGTCATTGCGCGATGTGTAAAATGATCTCACTCCAACAACCGCGACGATGTCGCGTATCGGGTTTTTCGCATATGTCAGTAGTTTCCTGTTTAAACCATTACACGGACTCAATTTGCGCCGAATGAACGCTCAATAGTACACACAAATAAGTGAGCTGAATTTATTCGTGGTACACGCTGGACTCTTGATTCGCGAGGATCTCGTGAAAAAAAGCTAATACGAATATTTATACTTACACTTATACGTACGAAGTAAGGAGAGAAAAGTGCCGTGCAAACACAGCTGTGTTTTGAATTACGTAAGAGTGAAATTATAAAGTAACAATATAATACGCACAAGCGAAGATAGATGGAAACTGTGAAACGAGTTTAATAAAAGTCGAGTGGATCGAGTAAAGCTGCTGCAAAGACACAGATGAGAGACATGGAAGTAGCGACGCGGCTCAAAGGGCTGCGGAATAGCTCGGCAACATCAATAATTGGCTCAAGATTTGTGCATATTTTGGCAGACTTTAACGAGCTGTTAATAATGAAGTGCGTCGTTAGAACATAGTATTGGAGATCGGTTGGGATCATGCCAGGTATCGTGGTGTTCCGGCGCCGATGGAGCGTCGGCAGTGACGACCTGGTCGTTCCCGGCGTCTTCCTCTTCGTTCTGCATCTCATATGGTAAGTTCGATTGTGTTCGATACAGGTACGTGTAATACCCTTTACACTCCTCGGCTAGCTCGATTCCCGCGTAAAAACGACTATCATTTTGACACTCGTTTTAATCGTAGTAACTAGAAAAAATCAGTAAAACAGGTATCGTTAAACAAACTGTTTGAATATTGCTCGAATTACGAGAAACGAGGTACGCGTAACCATTTTGCACTATTGTGGATCCTTTTTTGGTAATTGCAACGCAAAATCAGTTTGTGAGGTTTACTCTACTTGTTTTAGCTAAACAAGGCTTTAATATCAATTTATCGTTGCACAGGCATTAAATTTTCGTAACAGTTACAAGAAAATATAGTAACAATGATCGTAATGAGAATGAATAGTAACGGATACTAGACTTTCCGGTAACAGCTGGAAAACTAATTTTCATTTTGTACCTAGAAGTATATTTGTCGATTGTGGTAAAAAATGAAAATAGTTAAGGACTGAGCGGTAACCGGAACTAAAAATTTCTCTCAGTGCATGCATCGGTATGTTGTACTCAAGTTCTTACGACTACGTGATATAAGGGTCACATCCTCTTTTTCCAAGCCTTTCACGTGCTCCTGTCGGAATCTGTAATAATTATTTAATTGTGTACGTGCACGGTTGCACTCGATTATTCAATTGGCATTCCTGTTGAGTTGTTATTTATTTGATAATTATTTTTAACGTTCGTCATCTCCATTCTGTCCGACGAAGAGTCAGACAGTATCTCGCAGGATAGAGTTTCCACCCACTTCCGCATCGGTCGCGGTTTTGTGAAGGCGCACACACTCCACAGCACTTTATCCCGACTCAAATGAATGTTTTCCCTTTTTCCTTTACCCGCTTTTCACTCAGCCAAAGCTTTGCGGCCGTATAGTGCTCTTACTTTCTGCCAAATCTAAAAGAAATGCAGCGTTCGTTTAAAGCGGGCGAGAATTCGTAGCGTGCGCATTATCGAATACTATGCACTCGTACAAAATACTGTGAGAAATTATCATATTTTCACTATTCTTCGCGATCATCCAACTTTCGCACATCCGTCACGCCTTTCGTGTATCGCGTCGACGGAAAATGGGAAGAATTATTTTACAGATATGAAAATTCCGGTAAACACAATAAAGGCATGCTGTTATTTATGACAGGAAAATTGGTTACTGGTCAAGTTTAACGATAGCCCGATAGAATTTATTGCGTTACCGAAGAGCAGCCTTCATAGCGACAGCAAAAAACGACATATTGCAATTATCAACACGAAATGAATAATTTGAAGTTAAAAACTGAGTAAACCCATGGGGAAAAAATTGGAGCTGCTTATACCAATTGGTCTTGAGTAATTGGAATTGACTGACAAAACGAAGGTCATTTCATTATCGAAAGAAGAAAATGTTATTCCGTATTCGGAAAATCTTCCCGACCAAGTCATGTCGCCCTGCAGTTTTGTTAAGGTCTCATTCCGTGCCGCTAGTATTTTTACCCTCCACAGATCGATGCCAGCGGTGTGCGATCAACGCTTATCAATACACGTACACATCTTCATCCGTGACACGATATACCCAACCGAGGCACCTGCTTGATAAACGCCTATGGTACGTAATATTCTGCCGTCTCTTGATGTGTCGAATAAAAGGCTTGATCATGAGGTTTGGCAGATTCGCAGATTGGAGAAAAGTATAAGAAAAATCTCAGATTTGACTGTAACTCAAACGCGTTTGTAACCAGATTTTTGGAGCTCGCCACGGTGTTTGAAAATAACACACACGGCGGTAGAACAGCTGGCGACACTCCTGAGTAAGCAGAGGATGTTTGTGCAGGTAGCATCGACAAGTAAATACCGTTCGGGCTACGTAAAACTACCGTGTAAACATGTAAAATTGGTGCAGTACACGAGAATAGTCGTTAAACGTCCGGCCATTTTACGAATCACTGTGTTTATACATCGCCGGTCGAAGGTTGAGCCAGTCGTTCGATTGTCGGATGCACTCTCACGATCATTTGCCGATCCTTTTCTCACGTCTCGATTCTCCATCTCGCGATAGATTTTTCTGCTCGTTGTCAGTTTCATCACGACGCGTCCGAAGGAACACCATCGTCGAAACTTCCCAAGCTGGAAGCTGTGCAGTTCGACTCCCTCGATATCCGAACTTCTTCGGCCAAGCCAGAACCCGGGTTTTATTTAAAACAAGACTCAACGTACATACGTACCGACCTCTCAGCACGCTCCAGCACATGCCGTTTTCGGAGTGGAAGGTCAGTGCCACCAGATTAACGGCTCGCCCGACCGCCTCCATGATCTCTAGTTTCATGCACGTCTCGAGCCTTCTCAGAGCCCCTTTCAAGCATCAAATTTTCCAGACGTCCCGGGATCCGGCGTTTCTTCAAATTCGTATCTGCAGCGCTTCATCATCCGCACGTTAAGTATCCCTCGCTGCTGACAATGAGAGCAGCTGACGCTGCTTATCGGCACGGAAAAATTCAGCTCGAAATCACTCATTAGCAGATGTATCTTTTTCCGGTATACGTAAGCACTTCGCTGTTCAGCTGCAGCATAATTCGTGAGTGTGGGGAGGAGGCGTCTGTATCTCGCTTCGGTCGTTCGTATTGGAGGTCTTTATCGCAGCAGTCGTCACTCGAACGAACGTTTCACAGTAGACGTGGTCCGACCGCGTGGTACTTCAGTCTTGTTGTCATCGGCGAGTTGATACTCTCTGCTACCGGAGCTCTGACTTTTGGCTAATTAAATCAATTCGTCGAGTAAACTAATCACATTTTCACATATACGAAATGCCCAGTTTAATCGCTTTCGGAAGGAGATGGAGAATCGGTAGCGACGATCTCTGGATTCCTGGATTTAATCTGGCCGGTATTCATCTTCTCATGTGAGTGATAAATTGATACCCTGTAACGATGCATCGTTCTGTCCGAATCGATTCCACTTATACGTTTATCCGTACACTTCATTTGCTCCCGCGCGGATTTCAGCTTGTCATTTAAATTTTGTGTACAGATTTACCTACCGGTATGATTGCTTCCGGAGATGATTTCACTCCAGAATTACTCGAAGATTGAATCGATCTAGGGGACATTTGTAAACAGGAGACTTTTTTCAAATACGCGTTACGTGTGTTGAGTTTCACCGTTGGAATTAGATTGTCTTAAATGCGAGCCTGCAGGCACATTTGTCTTATAATGTTACATAGAATCACAATCAGTTACGTCTCTGTTACGTCTTTGTTCGCCGTTATATATCAAAATCATTCAGCATGATGCATAATTCATACATTATACTCGTCTAGTCAAACAGCTCCGATATCGTGTATGAAATAACTTTCCGGCCATTAATATTTACAGGATTGAAGTCGTCTCTGTTTTTGGGAAAAATCTTTCCCAAAGGTTCACTTCCAGAAGTTTCTTTTTTTTGCTGATGTTTAGAAAAACGTCCACGTTTCTCTTATCCTTGCGAATACGTCAGATTTTTAGTTATAACGTTTCGTGAGAATGAAACGCGAGGTTTAACTTTTTCCCAAAAACTGACACTCCCGAAAGATCCGTGTATTCGACGAATTGCTCAACCCGAAATCCACCGCATTTGGACATAAAATCGAGCGAAGTGGTCGGACATTGTATCCAACCGAGGCAGAGGAATAAATGTGGGAATTAGAAGAGATATATACGCGCGTATGCGTGTTGCCCGTCCATCTCGTCCAGAATACATCTTGGTACACTAAACAGTGTTATGGATTTTCCGATTAACGAATGTAGGGTCAGAAGATTTAGTAGCAGCCAGTTTCGTTCATCTCTTCAATTTCCCTTGAACGTCCGGTTGATAAAGCATCAAATAGTCCATGCTATCGACTCAATTAACTTCGAACATATACGGTGGCTCAACCGTCCCGCGATGTTTGCTCGCCTTGAATCTTTGTCGACCTGGAAACTAATTTGTAGAATTCCTGTGAGCCGCTAGAAAGTTTCAGCAAACAACGATTACTGTTGCTGTATACATTTTTACCGGCGCAAATTCGTACAATATTCATGCACTCACGACAGATGTTAAAGGTGAAAAATTTAGTGATATAGGCGTTTGTAGGTACGGTAATCTCGTAATCGTAAAATTGATTCTGTTCGAGTTAACGGGGGAATAGACTTACGACTACGTTTTGTTTTTTTTTCAGCGATCTTCATGAATTTTATTTAGCAAAAAAGGAATGTATATAATTTATTGAAACTTTGAGAAAATTTTGCATACATTGTGTATTAAAATAAATGTCGTAATTTTTTTTGAAGTATTTCTTCGGAAAATATGGAAGATATCAGCTGCCACCCATCGAAACTCACATTCTCTGTGTACATTTTCAAGGCCACAGTTTTCATCTGAAAACAATAGGGTTTCAAATTTACTTTAAGGACATAACTTTCTTCAATATGAATCGACCCTCCGTCAAAAAAATTGTAAATTGCATTTTTGAGAGACATTTAAGCAAAAGAGCATAATTTTATGCCATTTTCTTAAAACCTTTTTCGCGATAAAAAAATTCTTTAAACAACGATATTACTCCGGATTTAGGTTCATATGGAAGAAAGTCACGTGTCCTTGAAACCCTATTGATTTCAGATGAAAACTGTGGCCTCCACAACGTACACAGTCTGATGTTGAGCTCCGATGCGTGGTAGCTGATATCTTCCATATTTTCCGAGGAAACACTTCAAACAAATGACGATATTTATTTTAATACATGTATAAAATCTTCTCAAAGTTTCAATAAATTACATACATTCCTTTCTCGCCAGATAAAATTCATGAAAATCAGTAAAAAAAAAAAAAAAAAAAACGTATTCCTAACCCTATTTCCTCCTTTAAACACACACGGGCTGTATACGGAATATCCAGTTTTCGCTGGTTCTTTTGAATATTCAATATCGCATTGTTCAGTTGAATTGTTGAAGCATATGGAAGTAGAGCTTGCGGAATGGAGGAGGTTATACCCTCGCTGGGTAAGATAATGCCAGGGCTAAGACTTGGATAGGCCACATTGTATTTTACAGGCTGAGCCATTTCATCGCTACACACTTATTCGCTTGGGTATATTACCATGTGCCCCATGAAAGCACACGCGAGTAAATCGCACGCTCGAATGACCTTTGAAAATACATAGATACGGTGCAGGTAGAAGACGCGGAGTGAATGGAAAAATGACACAACAAAATCGTGCGACACGAATATAACCCGCGACCTTTTTCCCGTCGTTGCGTGTTGCTTTTTTGGATCCCTGATGTATTATACGACTAATTAGAACTATAATTCCTCGTGTGATCGAGCTTCGAGAATTTTTTCATTTTACACAGTACGCGATAGACTCGAAAGAAACGGCGAACTTGAGGATCGGAAGAAAAATGATTTAATTGTATCGAAGCTGTTTTGCCAAATTATTGTTATTCACTTGCGTTTTAAATGTACCAGCGATTCCATAATCTTAGGCAAGTTCGAGTGATTCTGTAATTTTTCATACAATTTTCCGTTGATACGATGAATTTTTTAATCAGCGCAGAGTGTAAGATGAACGAATAAGTAGAATCGAAAGTGAGGTTTATCGTGTCGAGCGAAAGTATCTCACCTGACAAATTTTGTCTTAAATTCTACAAGAGGGTGTCCGCACCTGCGGCTTTGATACATCCTCTTGAAACATTGCGCAGCCGGTGCAGTATACGTATAATGTGGCATGTCGTCAGGCGTGAAACAGCCAGAGAATTTCCTTCGGAGTGTCTGAAGGTTTTGTTTCGTTACCTACTGGGTTAGGAATCGCAACGCCAGAGGTGTTTGACATGCAGCCCCTGAATTCTGTAGTTTGCGGTACGTTACGCTTACCCACTTGTCCAATTCCCACGTCAACGTTACGACTAGAAGCTTTCCTTATCTAGAAACGGACTCACGTGCGCGTGTCTGCCAAAAGTTCCGAGACAGTTGGTCACGACTCTTGTCTGATTAACCGACACGTAATTGGACGTAGTTGCAGAGTCGCGATGACTCGAGAGAAGTCAGGTTACACACCAGCGTATCGGTCGCGCGGATGGTTTGTAAAACATGTTTCGTTTCGCACCTCGTTTCGAGCCCCTTAACGATGGTGCATCCGTAATTAGAACTTGAAGATGCATATGCATCTTCTATGACTCACTGGCTCTCTGAATTTAATCAAGGTTTTCAAGTGCCAGAAGGAAATATGTATCTGAAGTAGCTAATCTCCGTAAGCGCCGTTCCGATTAAATCACTGTATGTAATTATCTCGCATAGATGTGAGATCTATAAATATCTGTACCGTGTACAGTGAGCTTACGCTAGTTGACTAACGGTATGCGACCGATCGCTCTGTTCATTATCATTTTTTATATTTGCATACTTGATGCGGATACTTATTGTTTGACTGCTCGCAATTCGTTTCCCATGCAATTATGACAAGATCTCCCTTCCCTTTTCTTTTGGCTGTTATCGCCTTTCACTCAAATCTTTTATCGATCGGCGCGAGTGAGTATAACGTGTACCTGCTGTTATTTTCCAAAATGATTCACCAAGTCTTGCCGTTGGACTTGCAAATTACTGATTAGGCTTTCATGACATTTGGCTGCCTCACCTTTTCCGACGTGATATATTCGTATGAGACAGTATATATTGTTTCACTCTTCTGCGAAACGTCACGTATGCCATATTTTAGACTTTTGCTGGCAGAATTGTTTGCACGATTTCAAAGTTCAGCCAGCAGCTGCGACGTAGCAAATAATGAAATTAAAGTTAAACGAAAAGCTCTGACAAACTTTTACTTACCCGCTGATGCGGTTTAAGACTTGAAGAAAAGCTTTCTCTGAGGATTAACTTGCGAAAGACGAGAAGTAGAGTTAGTTACGTAGACTGCGGTCAGAAGCTCGGAGTGTAATCGTCTATGTGGCGGACATCCACCAGCAAGCCGGCGAAGAATCTTTCGCAATATTTCCTTTTCTCCATTTATGTCTATTTGCAACTATTGTTCCTTACAGTTAACTTTCGAGTGTCCAGGCCTCGCCTCGCTAGCCGAGAGCCAAGGGCTTAACCGCGCCGGGAATTTCCCTACTTTTTACTCATCTGTGACCAGTCTTCGCCGTGCTCTTTGCGCATACGCATCTACTAACTAGCTTCGTCCTTTTCCCTGCCTTCGCATTTCTATTATACCATTCAATTCTTATAACTCGATTTCTCTCATAATAAACAGTTTATCAATACCATATCACTAATAACCGCAATCTTTGGCGTCATCCGTTTACTAACCTCCCGACAACACCACAGTCTAAAAAGTCGACAAACCGCGTACTTTCTATCAAGGTTACTAAACCACCACCGTATATAATAAAAATGGGTATTGTTGAGCAAGAACGGTTAAACGAAAACGAAAGGAACTTAATTAGATTGTAAATACGATGTGAAGGATAGTATAAATTTTGGTCGTAGTGGATCGTTTGTAATGGTAGATCGGAAGAGTCACAAATGGAAAAAAAAAAAAAATAAAAATTATATTGCACAAGAGGTGAGATAAAAAGAAACGCGTTTCATTCGCAAGGCGGGCTCTATACGTGTTCCGGAGCAATGAGAAAAGGCAGAGTACGAGGAAGAATGAGGAGTCCCAGATTGCTTCCTCCAGATCCCTGCGCACCAGTTTACAGGGAGGACTGCCTGCGGTTCCTGCAGCAGTCGCAGATTAGATTACTTACGAAGCTCTCGGATCTGCGGCAGAGAGAAAAATTTAAGTTGAATTAGGTTAATTGGAGAAAATTTAAAGACAAACGTTACTTAAGTACAGCAGGCGATGATTCGTACGGTATAATCCAAAATAATGAACCCGACGTTGCTGAAAAGAAAATAAATCACCTCGTAGCGTTCGGACGACAAGAGAAATACATAAATTCCCCCGGGTATTCAAAGGATAGAAAATTATAGAAATATCAATTTGTTCAACGAGTTTTTCTCACGGAACGCTAATTGTAGGTGGGAAGAAAAGTTGGGATCAAACAACGCGGAAAATTTTAATTACGACAAGATTTCCTTACCGCGCGGCTTGAGATAAATGGCGCGACAGGTTTTCCGCGTCGGTGAAACGAAGTAAAAAAAAAACAAAAAACGCAAGGAAAAGCTCTGTACGTATATGCTTATGTACAGCCGTGTGGTCGATCGAGCAAAGGAAAAAAATATTCCTCGCGCATAAATAAAAGTCAGTCAATCTGTCACGCGCATGATACGCAGATACGTGCGGAATGAAACCAATTGGCTTCTCGGTCGCAAACGATAATCACAAAGCAGCGTCTGCTCTCCTAGATGTATGTTTCACTTTTCGAATGGTATATTTTTTACCTCGACTGTTTATAACAGAAAAAATTCGAGCAATGTAATAATTTGTATACGCTTTACCTCAACCGATGCGGTCGTTATTTCGATACATCTTTTTTAGCCGCTCACTGCTTTATTATTCAAGTCCTCAAGTTTGTCGTAGAAGTTTATTCGACACCCTCAGTACTCCAGATTGTAGTAATCAGTAGATACAAAGTTATCTTCTTCGGAAGAACAGCCCCGATTTCAATTAAAACGTCAAATCATTGTTGTACGCCACTTCTGAATGCAAGGAAGTTGAAGTGCTGTACGCGTCAATTCGAGACGGATGGATAACGGATTGCAGCAAGATGCGTAAATTAATTTAGACAGGCTGAGAATTCCAGTTTCATTTTCCAAATTCTCAGACTTTTCCCTGGGTTTTCTCTGCTGCAAGAAATTCCCTGAGATTTCCCAGGTTTTCCTTGTGCGCGAAAAAACCCTGTCCAAGATAAAGAATAGAAGATGACAATGCAATATCGATAACGCTAAAAGCGGAACGAAGTAATAATTATTAATTTCCACAAGGAGATAAAATCAGCTCAACGATCGTTCAATTAACCGTCTCGGTGGCAAGTTGATCAGCGCTTTCAGCTCTCAACAGCGTTAGAGATAATGAATTAATGCTGATGAATTTTGCTTCATGTTTGGAGTAATAACATGTTATACTCTGCGCAACTCTGTACTGTTACATTTGCCTGTATTGTATACAGGTATGTATATGAAAGGGAGACTTGAAGCGCCTCATAAATTATAATAGTGGGCGTCTAGAGTACGTTTGAAAATAAACTATGCAAACGCGCGCGAGCGAATAGACTGGTAGTGGTATCTCATTTTCACCATTATAATATTATGCCAACTCGCTTTAGGTGTAGGTACGTGTATTTTGCCTCGCGTGTAAGAGAAGCCCGGGTCGTAAATACCCGCGGAAACATCTTGGCAGCTTCGCAGATTCCCGCAAACTTTGAACGCATTATAACATCATATACAAATTTCTTCATTCTTTCCTCGTATATTTTTTTGTTTTTCTTTCTAATTTGAACTTTTTCTTTTCACCTCTTCGTAAAAACAACACCACGCAGAACACGAGCCTTTCTCTCTCGATACGCGCAGCGTGGATACGTAACATAACGTGCACATCTCGATGTGACTGTGAGCTCATAGCTAAACATAATGCATAATATACCGCACTTGCGCAATTAACCTTTGCAAAACAGCTTCTCATAGTTCGTCATTTATTGTTCCGACCGCTGCAGCTCAAGCGAAATGTTGAATTATACGTTTCTGGTACCCGCGTCATTCACCTCGATTGATTACTAGGGAAAAAAAATACACCTACACAGCTTGCGGTGTGGTGGTAACGTTGCTATTGCACGGAATGACTCCAATCCGGATGATTGGTGGTCAGCCGATTCGTAGCTTCACTGTACAAAATTACGTTATTATGGCGTATAATTCTTCAAAACACTCCAAGAAGTAAGAGTGTACAATATCAGTGGAGCGTTAAAATATTCAATTGCATGCGATGACCTCGTATCGGCTTATGTCATCGCAATCAAGTTGATTGTTAAATCACACTCTTGTACATTCTCTCTTCAGCTTTATCAAATGTAAACAAACTAGATTTCATCAATTTTCTTATCTTTCAATTAACAAGTATATAATATACTATTGAATATTCACGAAAATCAAACACTCGACAATTATGTAAAATTGACGCTGAAAGACGTTCAAAAAATCCATCTTACTATACGAATCGCTAAGAGTGCTTATTGCAACTTCTCTTCTCGTGTGTTGAAAATCCAATCCGCAGTGCTTTACGTGTACGATGTACCCAATGCAAGAGAAACAGAATTCTTGTGTGAAAAAGAAAGAACAATCACATGGTGCTTAGAGATCTGAGGGTGCATGTAATTATACGACATATAATTAATCATTTACCCAACGCTCGTGTGTGCAGAAGGGAGCAAATAATATGCAAGCTCACGTTTTGCAATGCGCCATTGTTTGAGCTCGGGCAAATACGGGCGTGAGGATAAGCTAATTAAACTCGTAGCAAACCTCGCTTTAATCAACTGTCGTTTAAAGTTTAACGTATAAACGAACGTTTATTCGTGCATTAAAGTTACTCATGCTGTATTGATGAATAATTGTTACCTCGAATTCGCAGTAATTAACAACCGAGCATAACAGTTTCTGGAATATCTGCATCTGAATTCATAATATACGTTTTTGTCGAATGCATGGTCACGCAACGTTCGTAAATGAATAATTGAACGATGCTTTATATATATTTCAGTTGAGAATTATGCAACTGCATTTCACTTCTTCAATGATTTTTCGGCCCAGCACCTGAAATACAGCGCGTAAAACTTCACCGTCGTTTCTTCGCCATCATCATCGTCATCTTTGTCATCGTCATCGTCGTCATCTCCGGGGTTCGGGTACATTATATTATACTTGGGGTTCCTCGCAGCGAGCTTTTTATCAGCGGGAGAGCGAAACGTGCTTAATCGTGTAAAATATATCAGTCGTTAAATTGTAATTTATTGGTCTCAGTAAATCTTGTCAAAGTTTGAAAGCTCCCTGGCGGTACTACAGAATACCAACATTTAAGGTCGTTAAGAGCTTGAGGTTGTACAGTGCAGTTACGACCCTATAACAACACGCCTTTTCCTATGCGGAATTCCACGCATTAAACCGATGCTCGTCGTTTCCTCCCCGTACGTACATGTGCGTCAATGCCGAGAGCGGGATGATCCGTTAGAGGGAATCACCTTCAACTGGACGGTCGTATATAATTCAAAGAATCGTACGACGGCGATGGCTTACGAACCGATGAAACATCGTCTTTGGTCTCTGAAGCCGCCAGAGGCTTTGCGCGTTAATACAACCGGGTACGCATAGCTTTCTTGTCCACGCGTCGTCACGAGGATCATCAGTGTTTCATCGCGTCAATTTCAAAAGCTGTTGACTCACGTTTTGGAACAGGAAAAATCCCTGCCGTTTCTACTCCGCCTTATTTTTCCTCAGTTCAATTATAGGCACTAGCGGCGACCTTTACACGTACAATCCGTCTCTCGGATGGTCCGTTTTTTACGACGCGATCTTTAACGCGCTCGTTTTACGCTCGGTTCGTTCGACGGCTGCCCGGTTACGAGAGCCGATGGAATTTGAGCTTTCACGTGCCCGTATTGACCTGGTGGATAATGCACGCGTCGCAGAGTGTCCGTTGTCTCTGTGGCCGTCGAGTCTCCCCCGATTTCGGGTGTTTACAGTGCCGATGAGAAGCTCCGCGCGCGATTAACGGATAACCGCTTTCAGCCTCGGTTATAACGCTCCCCCGTTTACTCGGCGACGACGAGAGCCTCCAAGATATTCTTCTCCTGATCTCCAAAGTGACTTGACGGGGATTTCGTACAGCCGAGGGTGCGGAAAGCGGTCGTGCGGGCTCGTCTTGTAATCAGGCAAATAAATAATCCAACGGCCCAGAATTAATCGCACCCCCGGGGTACTTCGGTGGGGAAGGTGCAGGATATATACGTATAGCTATATATTTATACGTCCGGCGGATACTCCGCCAGGACGACGAAATTCAGGGGCATGTACTGGGGGTGATTACGATCGTCAATCTTGCGGGTCCCCCGCGAAGAATTGAGGCGCACGGAGGAGACAAACTTGGAGCTCGATATAATCAGCCGGGTAGAATCAATTCGGCCCTCGCTAATTTTTTACTCCCAATTCTTCTCTCTCTCTCCGGCTTCGCTCTGCGGTGCCTACAGCGGACGATCATTTGCTGCGCGGGGTATTTTTCGGACCGAAAACTCGAGCCGACCCCGCGAGCTTTCGGCGCTTTTGGACCGGGGGCTGCATCGCGACAAAGCAGCCACCCCTGCAGGCAGTGGATACGTCATCAACAGTTGAACGTTCAAGTGCCCCTCGCACCCTCGGAGCGGCTCGATGCAAATGGTTACCCAGATTACCCCCGCCTCGTTTTGCCGTTTCACCCACTCGCTAGGCTTCTATTTTCGTGAACTTGGGGGAGGCTGCAGTGCAAAAGCTAGGGTGCCGCCATGCCGCAGCCAGCCCTTCGTTATATGGTAAACGAGCCTTTGTCTAAAAGGGAGATTTTGCGCGATGGTTTCACCCCATGGGTTTTACCGTACGCGTAGTCTTCACTTGGTAATATTCTTCGGGAATACTTTTGCCGTAAGTAGGTATGTACGTACATGTATAACAGGCCTCGCCCATAGTGCCGGTGATGTTATGAAGAATATGTAGGCTTTTAGCGACAAACTGACATGGAACGTCATTATGCACGAGAGATACGATCAGGTTCCCCAGACAAACGGTAAATTCAATATCTTCTCGCCTAGCGTGCAGCCACGTCGCGTTAGGCTTGCCAATGCTGTCGTTAAGGGCACGCCTGATTGAATATAATTTTTTTTTTTACAATAAACATGAAGCTTCGACTAACGGTAATATCTACCAATTCGTTGCGTTCAATACATTCCTATAAATATTACTCCGAGTATGAAACCCGATGAACTCTTTTTTGCAAAATTTATTCCCTCACAATTTTGCCTCATTATTACACTAAACTTAAGTTTCTAACGCGTTAAGGGGAATTCGTTTTAGTAAACTTGAAGATTAGCAATATTCTTGAAAACTTGGCTCGACCCTGCATCCCTTCAGAGTTGAATTTTGGAAGGTTGCAGCCAGCAGCTCCGGCGATCGTGGCGAACGCGGAAAACTTTCATTCATGCCCGAAACGCAGGCGCAATTAAGCGGGCCGCTGTTCAACCTACAAAATGGGTTTTCCGTTGATGAGAACACCGGGCGTCCTGCACCTTCATTCACGAGAGAGAGACCCGGCTGCGTGACATCATTGATACTGCACCCTCCGCTCTGGGCCACACATTCAGCATTCTCTTCATAAACTGCCCTTTTCGCTTCTACCTCTCTTTTTCCCTGCGTTGATGTAGGCACATTCATCCCGCCTCGAGGCTTCCCGAACCCCGAAAGCGTCGATCGAGCGCTCATTCAGGATATCTACTCAGACTTCCAGACGAGGTCTGACGACGGGTTACGTTTCACCCCGATAGGCCTCTCCTCCTGTCACAGCGCCTTATTCACCGCAGGGACGATGTCACTCATTGTCAGCTCATTCGGGGTCAACCCGCCTGCACCAGCAGACGCTCACCTTTTAACATTCGAGTGTCATTGACTCTCTCCGTTGTCACGTCGTGAAGTCTTTCTTTCACTTCGGCATTGTGTCTGGGCGCCGTGTTCACCTCTCGGTTTGTACCCACACTGGATTTCCCCGAGACTTGTCTATTCACCGCGAAACGTCCCTTATACTTTGTTGCCGCGATGCCGGGACACTCGAATGTCCTTCAAAACTTGTTCACTATAGTTGTTCGAATCTCTCGAGTTTTCTCGAGTTTCTTCCCGGCTATAGGCGAGCTTCTACTTCAGCCCTTACATCGCAAATTCAGCTATCGTAATCTGTCGCAAATTTTTTACCGCTCTCATTACAAGAGGAAACAAAGGGGTCCGCACAGCTGGCTAAGTTCCTCAATTGTGGCCGTCGGCGTTTACATGTGGTATTGCGGTTTTTCTTTAATATTGCGTCAACATGTTCTGGAAGTGAAAATAAATCTGCAATTTTATATCGATTTCCGTGCTTCTTCTTGCGGTTTTTGTTGTCTGAACAGCTGCATGAAAACATTTGAAGTTAATGATGTCAGTCGCGCAAATGAGATTAATTAAAACATTAACTGTGATATATGTGTAATACCTATAAACGTTTTTATTCATTGTATATAATCGAAAAAGTCAGAGACGTATAGCTCGGCGTAGATTTATAAAAATTTCAGTATAGCGGGTACCAGAATAAATACGTAAATCCAACTAATTTTCAGTAAAATTGAACTGTATATTATAGCGATACGTATGCCCGTAACTGCATAATTATGCCGGTTCCGAAGCTCGCGTCTTTGGCTCTGTTACAAAGAGTACCAAGTTTTCTCCCTCGAAGATTTTGCCTCGGCAGTGAGGCCGAAGACAACTCGGCAACGACTTTTCACCTTGAAATCCAAACGTTTCTACATGCAATTCACCCTAATATTCACCCTAGCTCAGAGTAAGACTTGTTGTTCGTACTCGTCGGCGTCTCATGAGAGTTTCATGGAGTATTCTTCCTGAATAAATCAAGCATCTTTTGCTCACGTGATTCTATTCCCATACCCAGGCGAATTCGGGGATAGGGAGGTTGCGCTACATGTATACCTGTGATACAGCTCATGAATACTGGAGTGAATGATTTTGGTTCGGGAGGTTTCGAGAGATCCATACCTACACCCGCACCCTGCGACTTTCGCTCCCCTTTCGGGAATACGAATCCATAAATTTTTGGTCCTCCGGCTCGGAGCAGGAGCCATTTCTCTTGCAGCGGTCTGATTGATGGTCTATGAGGATCGGGGCAATCGGTTGAGAGAGGAATATTTTATAATTTACGCGGCACTGCGAAACCTCAGTAATAACCGCATTGCGTAATCGATAATGAATTTCTGCTGCAACAAGCGAATACGTAAAAATTTCCTCGCAATACAGAATTTGCCAAACGATTAATTACTCTACAATTCGTTACATCGTCACTGTTGGGTAACGGGATTGTTGGTCATTCGTAACCGTAATTTGTACGCGTGTTAGTGCACCGCTCGCGTTTTATCCAGAGGATCGAGCGATTGGCGTGAAAAGTGATGTGGAAGCCACTAACTCGAAGTGATCGATAACAGCAACGTTTGTCTCCATTCAGCCGTGTAAAATCTAAGGCCGGATGTGTGTGCAGAATATTGGAAAAATTACGGAGCTGGCAAATTGATGTTAAATTCTGTAAACTCATCGTTTAGCAAGGACGCGCTGTTGCGAATTTTGAATAGGTACACGAATGACAAGCGATCGCAGCTCGAGATCCAGCCGATCGTAATCAGAGGTTGCGGATCTTGTACGTACGGAATGTTTAATTAAATTACGCCCCGCACGGACGGAAAATAATTACTTACACAACGTCGGAGCTACTGCAGCACATTTCTAGGGCTGCTCGGAATAAGCCAGCCAGATTCAAGCTGATAGTCGATTCAAAAACAGCCCCATTCGAAACTATAACGTGGACTCGGTGACGAAGCTCGATCCTTCCTCAATGAATGAAAAAAATACGTTTTTACGTATGATTTAATCTATTCCGAGCACGCGCTCATCGGCTCATAAATACGCGCTACGTCTCGCCGCTGCAATGGATACAGATTACACGGCATCGCGTCTCTTCCGAAATTCCCCCGTTTACATGATTGTACTGATCACGAGGGACCAGGCCTGACGTTGATGTAGAGGAATGCAGACGCAACGGGTGTGCGGCTGATACCGGTGTAGAAGAAAGGGCCCGTTATCCGAGCCATTTGTCACCCTGTCGATACGAGGCAATTGGGGCTCAAGGGCTGGTCTTTTTCTTGTCATTCTCAACGGGCACTGTAGCTTGATTAAAATATGGCAACGATAGCCTTGAACCATATGAACTCGCGTTGGAAGAAACGTTAAAAATGAAAAGTGAAATTTCGACCGTGCGAATATTGTAGAAACAGCAAACTGAATGAAAATTTGCATAATCTCACGATCTACGGATGATACGTGCAGCTGTTGTACAATTTGGAGGTTTTCAAATGTTCAGACTCTGATAAACGAGATTAAATTTTCTCCTTGTAATACATTTTTCGCATACACTGTGACGTGAATTTTCAATGAAAAGCTTCTCCCCGGAGAAGGAGGGATATATGTATATTTGAGAGAAGAAAGAGCAGGCGGGGAAGAGGATGACGAAAGAGTATTGAGAATACAGGGAATTACTCACACGGAAAGACGTATCCTCGTCGTTCTTAAAATTTCAATATTCCGTGAAACTTCATCTCCGAAATTCGCCTCTTTCGAACTCAGACCCGCCGCCGACCTTCCGATTGTGACCTTTGGGACTTTCATCTTCCCCGTACGGATGTATTTTTTCATTAGGGTCTCGCGAGGGAAAGGTTCGCTCGAGAAGTGGATAGGGTAGGTATGGACGGAAGACGAATGCTTGCAATTCCCGCCAGCCAGCGTCGTAACAAATAAAACTAAAACTTGATTATCGTTCAGGGATCTTGTGGCTCTCTCAAGTTCTCTTAACTTCTCTTGGGTCACGCTGAAGGAACGATTTCGTAGATAATATGGGGCAATACTGACCGGCAGGTTTTATCCTTGACTTGACTTATTACGTACATAATATATTTTTTTCCTTCTTAGCCAGAGGCCAAAGGGAATCACCACCGGTCGATCTTCAAGCCCACACGACTGTCCTAGAAAGATGTCCTACTTGATTTCACCCGCTCGACTCTTTTATGTTCGCCATTTCGTGGATTGCCTATTAAGTGATAACCGCGTATACATGTATATAATATATCTGCCTTATACTCGTAACTCGGAACGTTTAAGGTTACCTCTCAAAATCAGATCTTTTATGCACAGAAAAACAAGATTCAGACTCTTTCGTTGTTGTGTTTATTAATAGCTCCTTTCGAAGCGAATTAAGTCGATTAAATTGTGCCGCATGAATCCTCGCAGTTCGAACCTTGACGAAAAATCTGCGGCAGCTTAAACGCGAAGGTATTTAGCCGAAATGCCTTGGACCAGTTAAGTTTAGGGATGACGGTGAGCGCATTCCTGGAAAACAAGAACGCGAACGGAATCAGGTATCGCATGCCGTTCGCCTTCCCTTCAAAATCGATTCAGATCCGAGTGCCTTCGGAGCTTATGACGAGCTTTTTCGGTATTTAAGGTGTGCGGGTGTATATCGTAAAATCAGATCTTGGCCTCCATAAATTTCTCACAGGGAGTTGAGCAATCTTGCAGCTCCCTCGGTCGGCACCCCAAGTCCGCACCATGTATTTACCGGGCTTCACGATACCCGGTGTGAAAGTAGCCGATAGCCAATAACCAGAAATGGATATGCTCTAACCCTTCGCCAGCTTTCCTGCCCCTCTTCCTTTCTCCATTCGAACCCCGTATTATTCTCAAGCCGAGGATAGAGTGAAGTCATTTACTCGACCCAGAGATTTCGGGACGCGGAGGACAAATCTCTCCGATGATGAAACCGGGTTCTCTTATCCTGCACCCAACTCCGAGACAGGACTTCGATTAACGTTCCGCCAGACTTTACATTATACCTATATATTGCATTCCTTGCCAGTTTGCGGAAATTGTGCTCCTTGGCGGCGTCACTTGCGTGTAAAATCGTCGTGGTAATCTTGCGAAAGTGTGAGTTGCGACGATTGGATTCAGGCTACGATCCTTTGTCTTTCACGAAATGTATATTTCAACCATTCGGTGAAAATTTATAGCTCGCCGTTTTTCTTAAACGCATGCACAAAGCGTTCCCGCCCTTTTCACCTTTGTCCAGTTTCGGCATCTCGCACACACCGCCTGAAGGATAAGAAAGCCTCGTCCTTAAACCTTCGCAAAGGTCAGAGGTTACGAAATTTAATACTTCCCTGTCCTCGCGGTTCTCTGCCTTTCTAATTCTTTGTTCAATGCCATTTGTCACTCGCACGTCGACGGTTTTCATTCTCGTTTCGATACGAAATCTCTGTGAAAATTCATTTATCTTTCACTCTCACTTTTCACTCGTTCTTGCATAATAGATTTGTTTTTGAATTTCCCGGGCGAAGGATCCAGACCGACTGAGTAAGTCGTCGCTGACTTAACTATATCTAGCTAATCCTTTTGCTGCTTTGTTTACCTCTCTCTCTTTCTCTACAAAGCTCTAGGTGTAATCTGCTCATTGCTTGTACTCGAAACGAGACACGATTTTTTCGCGCGACCTGAATCCACCCTAAAAAAAATCGACAACTTAATCATCTACTTCTTCATCCCCTGTAACTTCTTCACGGAAATTCTCTCTCATCCCATGACCTCTTATTTTCAACCGAGTTGCGTAAGATGGCTTCTCCGTCTTCCCCCACCGAGTCGACCTCTTCCGACGTCCAAAAGTTCTCATAATTATATTTCCTCCACTGCCTGTTCTCTCTCTCTCTCTCTATCTCTTTCCCATTAGAGAGAGCTTTCTAAGAAAGATTCCTCGATGTAGTAAAATCTTGGCAAGTATCTGCACACTCTCAACTCGTATTATACATATAACAGTCAGAAACACCGCAGAGTATCGACATGTACCGAATCACGTAAACGAGAAAAGGATCATTACTTGACTTAATTTCAATTTAATTTTCAAATTTCTTCGATTACTTGCAATCTTTCTCTCGCAATCGGATTCAACTCAATCGGTTCATCGGCAAACACATTCAATCAAGCGGTTTCCCTTCGCTCCTTCGCAACGGTATTGCGGCGCATTTTCCGCGCAGGGGTCGCTATAGTCACGATTAGCCGGGAAAGGAGGAAAAGGAGGCGAGAGTAGGCACAGTCAGGCAGGCCGCATGGAAGGACGTCAGGCGTCGGGCGTCGCGACGCCTGGGTGGGTTGTCGCACCGTGACTATACCGCCGCCGTTACCCCGGTGTAAGGCAAATCGATAGCCGCTACGCAACCCCAGCCTTCGCATCGCATCCCTTCGCGTTGCCGTCTCTCTCGACGACTCGTCGACTCCCCGGTTTCCCCGCTTCCCGCCGCTACCCCCGCATCGCCGCCTCTGCTTCCTATTCCTCCGATCCGACCCCGTAGTGCAATCCGCTCCGCTCCAAGCCACCCCTTGCACGCAATCCCCACCTGGTTTCAGGGCAACATCCGTGAGACCGCGTGAACGGCATGCTTCCGATTTTCCTCGAACACCTGTGGACCTGTTTGCCTCGCACTGTCTCTCTACGGACTTGTTATACCGCACCGTACTTTGCTGCACGCATTGCGAAGCATCTGATGCACCGCTCGATTCTTTAATAGTCGTATGATTGGGGGAAATTGTTGAACAGTGCATTTTATTGGATTCGATGTATTGTATTCGTTCGTTTAGGTGTTCATTTATATTCATTCGATTAAACCCAATGGTGAGTAACAGCTCATCGGTGATAGGATCGTTTGGCTTAGGTGATACATGGAGAACATAAAATTAGTTAGACGCTAACGTGGCACAAAAAGAGAGACAAACGAAAAAGGGAAACAATAAAATAGCAGCTTGCGAAGTAATGTATACTCGACCATTGCAGACCTCTTTTTATTTCGTCTTTGTCCGAAAGCGTACGGTTTCAGTTGCTGAAATATGATCGTCTGTGGCGTATATAGCGAATGCTTGTGCTATTGCGCTCAGAGAAATAGTCGTAAATTAGGCTGCGTCACTTATTTTTGGATTCTCGATTTTGCCGAAAAACCACGAGATTTGCGCTAGTGACATAATTATTTTATTACGCACAGCAATTTTGTCAATATCATGAATAATGTCACAGGTGTGTGTTTATTTTAATAATGCAGGGTATTTGATGTCTTTGAAAACACGGCGTATATCTCAGGTACAATGGTATGGTTATTGTCAAATCGAAGAAATTATTTAATTATTACTTATCGTACTGTAAAAGAAGCTATCCAATTTCCGTTTCTTTTATCTTAAAAATTAATTTTCACATACTACTGGCACATGTATGTATACTATCAACCGTGTACCTATTTCTCTTAAATGGTAGATAACTGCGAAATGAACAATTAAAATTAGAATAAGAAGATAATTGAGTGTAAAAAATTGTGATTGCATCAAATAGCACTTAGCATGAAGCTTCCACGTGCTTTTAATCGCACTTTTATGGGTACAACAGCATTTAGACAAATATACTTACAATTCTTTTATACAGTGATCGATTCGTACGCCTCGTGTGAAGCCCAACTTGTACAAGCTTGTACGTGTATAGCTAGAGCTTTCGCCTTTAGTTTCCATTATCAACCTTTCAGGCTTTTCGCAACTCTTGAGATTTAAACTTTTACCAAGTTATACAACTGTATTCCCCCTTATTCTTAAGTACGACAATTTTTTTGTTTAATTTTTTTCGTGACTTTTCATACTCATGGCTACATCTACTCGCTGCCCGAGTTTTCGATCCACTTACATCTTCTTATTCAAAGTAAGTAATCTTGTAATCGGTTTTGCGACCTCTTTATCGACGTCGATTACGATTGATAAGTCTAACTCTGCAACTCTTGGTATAACGAGAAGCAGAGCTCTCTTCTTATCGCTTTTCTATTTTTCTTTCCTTAATTGTTCTTCCCCGCACACTCTGGTCTATCCCAAGCACTTTGCTGTTCCGCAGATACTGCAAAGTTTGATATACATAAACGATCCGTCAAATACATCGCATAGTGTCGATTTGTTTTACACTGCACTGCGGGAACAGCGAATTAAATATCCGGAGCCACTCGCGTCGATAATTTATCTCGCAATAACAAATTGTCGGAACAAAAATCATACGAATCTGAGAATGGAAACACATATAAATTTACACCTTCAATTCGATAGGTAACACTGCTGTGGAATTATTTTCGGTATATTGCGTGTCGAATGTTTTGACGAGGGTCAGAAATTTTGTGTTTCATTTCTATTCACATTCCTTTATCCTATTTTTCGAACATAAAAATTCTAAGGTAAACGGAAAACGTGCCTCTGCACGTATGAATATCAAGCAGATGTAGACTAGTATCGTTAGAAAAATCACAGGTCCAGGTTATTGGAACGAAGTCGTATTCTGCATGTAAAGAATGGTGAAAAATACGCGGTTTCAAACCTTGTCTTCAAAGCTTTTTGCGAAAAGCACATTACGACGGATTACAACGTATAAAGCAACGTAGAAAAAATTTATTTCATGCTGATCAGACAAACTTTTTCCGAGTGCAGGTAATAAAACGTGCATTTTGGCGATGCTTGCAAAGTTTGCAAAATTTGAATCTGTTTCGTCGTCCTATATTACAGTATAATGCAGAATTGAGTAGAAGTGTTCCTCGGAGCTTACAAGGATTCATCACCAAAGTATCATCCAAGGCCGAAGCTCCCGGCTCATAAATTTACTTTTGGTCTACCGCACCGCCATTTCGGGTAGTACATGGGTCTTCCCCGAAGGATAGAATTCGGAGCGAGTACCGGGATGAGTGCGGCGGTTCTTCCAGAAAGGGGGGGCAGGCTTCGGCAAATTGATTTTAACGAGATGGAACTTGGGAGTTGCGAGGCATTTTCCGCAATAATTTCGCTCACCTTTACGGTTAGTTTAGCTCAATTTATCAAACGCGAGCTGTCAAACGAACGAGCCTTTGCTCGTGGTCGCGTTATAGTCACCTTTATATTCCGGGGACAAAACGACGATGACGAACGGACAATGGGCTTGCAGGGATGAAACGGAGGGACAGGGGGCAAATTCTGTCCCATATAAAACCGCACTTTTGCCAGAGACACGTTCTTCGATACACCGCGGGTACGTGACAAGATGGTAGTTTTGTCAACTAGGCGAATGCGGTGCGAAATTATATGGCCTGGAACGTTCCTGCGTTCCATTTTCCTTCGGTTTGCAGGAAGCGCTATAATATGATGTAGGTATAATATTATAGGTATATATAGGTGAATGTTCCAGTCACATACACACGCCGGTCGTGGAGTCCTGCATCGCGTAACGGTCTCCGCAAATGGCGAAATGTTGCGAGGGTTCTGTGCGCGGCCCCGATTTGTCAAAATACGCAATGTGTTGAGTGGTAATTTGACAAGCTGCGAGCTAGCGGCGCGTGTACGGCATTCAACGGTCCGTTGTCAACGCAGGTATATAATTTAGCGGGAGAGCGGAGAGTTGGGCAAACACGTCGGCTGGGAAATTTTTTTACTCACAATCAGAGTCGGTTGAATCAAAATCTAATTTGGTAAAAGGGAGAGAAAAAAAATCGGCCAAGCGTAGAGTAGAACTCGCGCTGTAAGGGTTCTGTAAGAACTTAATTACTTTTTTTTTGCATGATATAACTACGAATTCACTATTTTTGGACTTTTTTTTTTACTAGTGCTGTGAGACCTTGCCTCTCTCCAAATTTCATGATTATGGGTCAATGGGAAGTACCTTATAGGTTTTGATGAGTGATTTTTTGATTATCGAAATATTTGATATTAATGGCCGTATCTTTTGATTGAGTTAACTTAGAAGCTTGAATTTTTTACACCTCCAAGGGATCGTAGACCTTAGTATCTGATATTAATTTCAACTCGATATTTTTACTCGTTCCTGGGAAAAAGGGTCCTGACAGATAGACAGACAGACAGACGAACGGATCTACAACAAAGTGATCCTATAAGGGATCCGTTTTTTCTTATTGAGGTACGGAACCTTAAATTAGTAGAAGAATTTCGCGAGGAAGTGGGATTTCAAAAATAAACTGCTCCATTATCTTCAGCCCTTAAGGTTCAAGTGAATCCTTGGCTAACTAAGAATGGTTCAACAAAAATTTAAGAGCCTGCTGGGAAAATGGTCGGGAACTAAATAGCTCTTGAAGTAAAGAGCCCGACTGTATTGCGGGGGAACGAAAGTTCGTGAAGGCAATTTGTGACCACTTGTATATAAGGTATTTTTGGTCTTAGCAGAATTGGTTTACCTACCCACTTGTGATACATATTTGTCATTGTTAAACAGTCGGAACTGTTGAGTAGATGAAAATAAACTGCTTATTCAGTTTTCCGAAGAGGGGACTTTACGAGGGGCCGCACCGTCAATTTTTTATTTTCCCGCTGCGACTTTATAGTTATATAATATTTACGTAAACATAACTCTCAAATGCAATCCAAACATGCCGATTATTCAAAGTTTCTGCTACCTTGTTGACCTCTAATGTTTCAAAACCCGTTCACCACGATTTCTAGTTTCAAACTTTGCATCATGGACTTCTATTTAATCGCCCTCACTTAAACTCGTTATTCGCTCGTTGTATATGATACGAAAATTCCTTGATTTTTCGTATACCCCCGACCAGGTGCCGAAATTTGCAGGGTAAAAATTTGCAGCTGGTTGAAAAATCGACCTTGTGGAACGATGCGAAGTCGATCTTTTTTGCTTCTTTTATTTAAGCAAAGCTGCATCAATTACGAAACGAATAATACAGGGTTTGGATTGTTTCAAATTCACCTATGACGTACAAGGAACGTACATGCTTGTACGAGTTATCGGAAGAAGATCTACTTTAAGCGAATTCAGTGCTGCTACACGGCTGGCCTCACAACGGGAATGTCGTAAATGTCGCTGTCGGAGGTCTCACGCACGATCGAGCAGAACTCACGACAAAATTTGTAGAACATGCCCTACTGGATATTCGAGAAGCCGTAGACTCCGAGACCTTGTGTGTCGGAAGCTAGTCGACTAGATTGATTCCGCCAGCGTGCCTCGGTACGAGACAACGAAGAAAAGCTCGATAATTCTTGCTGCGGCAAAATGTAAATTTCAAATAAAAAATGGAGGCTGATTCTTGTTTGGAAATTTTTTGCTTCAGGAATTAAATGCCGAACCGATCGATATTTTACTTATAGAATTTTGTATAGAATATTGTGTTCTACTTCTGATCATCACCAATTTTGCTTATTTACTCCCCTGTAAACAAAAGTGTTGGGCAACTCCGCCAACGCGATTTGATTGTTTTTCAAGATACGCCGATCACGCTTGATTGTTCGAATAAAAGTTTATCGTTCGCAGACAATCAACGTAAACAATCTTTGTGGCATACGCATCCTGTACAATTTTATTAATTTCTTGTTAATAAACTTTTCCCCGGATTGATCCGGTTAACCGCCACTGCAGCTGAAGAAAATGTGACTGTAAGAAACCAATTTCATCCCGGGATTCATTTGATAATCATCCGAGCGATTCTTTTATTCCATTCGGCCAAAGTGTTTTCCGCAATTTCATCATACTTCTGATACGACACTAAATTCTGCAGTCGTTTTTCCTCTTGAGAAGGAAATTCCGTATTCCAAGGGGTGCGGCAGCTGCGTGTTTCTATCCGCGCATCAGAGTTACCGATACCATATTACTTTATACCAAGGCATTCTGAAAGGTGTGTGTGTGTGTGTGTGTGTGTGTGTGTGTATATATATATATACAGGAGGACGGAGGATATATATATATATATATATATAGACAATCCGTCATGACGAACGTTGAAACGTTGGCATCGAATTTCCCAGCATCCGTGAACACGGAGTGTGGTCAGACTCTACATGCTCTGCGGTATAATTTGTGGTCTACACTCTGCATGCAGGCGTATTAGTGAGTGTCCGGACCTTGACAACCCTCTAGAACTCACTCTAATTGTTGAGTGACTTGGGTGAATTTGATGTAGCATCGTTCTTTCTTCATACAGGAACACGCGGAATTGGATTATTTTTCCGGTCTTCTTCTTCCTTTTCTTCTTCTGACAAATGGACCGATAAAATTGCAAGTTTTTTTGAGGAAACAAAACTTTTTTTACTCGATTGAACATTGCCGTTGTAAAAAAAAGAAGCAGGATCAACTCTTATCCCCTTTTGCCTTCCTGCAGGGTCATCGTGCTGAGCGTCCTCCTGGGGGTCCTGGAATGGGACCGCAACGTGAGCTGCGTACGGCTCCTGTGGGAATACGTCCTCGGATATATGGTGATCCTCGTCATCTCGATCGTCGTGGAGCTGTCAATCTCCGTCCTCGCGATGAGAGGGAGCATCTTGGACACCGCCCCGAGAGCGCCGATGCAGTACTATCTCTACTTTCGCCTGTGTAAGTCTCGCTCTTCGTGGTTCGTCGTGTAAGGACACGCGACGTAATGTAGTTGAAAGAAATGCCTTCGAGGAGCTTTTCATCCGTTTCTCGTCCTCCGCGAGTCCGTGCCCTTTGTTGCGCACAATCGCTCCGTGAACCTTGGGTAACGCAGTTATTATGCCCACCTGCACCTCCCCCGCAAATCGGATTATCCATTAAACCCTAAATGACAAAGTGACATTAGCTGACATTTCGCGGATCGATCGGCTCCTTATGTGTCGGAGCTGAAGCGAGTAATCCGCCCTTAATTAATCGTACTACACTGCCGTTCCATTTCCAACGAACCACTGCCGTTTTCATTTAGAGTGTCTCAAAAAACGGTAGCGGATGAAAGATCAGTTTCACAGATCAAAGTTACCGAATATAACGAGTTAGTCTTTGAGGTTTTCTCTTTTCACGATGCGGAGCACGGCGAAACACGACAAGACAAATAACCGTTTAATTTGATTTCCCGTTGTCCGGGCTGCTCGAATCGATCAGCGTATAGTGCTTCTAAATATTCGCTTCGTTTGTTCATTCCAGACTATCGGATTTGCTCTTGGCCAAGGGCCAGCACTGTAAAAACCGTCGTGGTAGGTAGATGCGATCTTACAGCACAGCCATGGTATATCGACCATGTAACTTGGAAAATGGTTCGATTCGAAATTTCGAAAGCACAGAAGCTTGGAAACGGCGCGAATGCTTCAATCGTCACTGTACACATATAGCTACGCCAGCTGTATTGCCACGTTACAGGTGATTTTCAGATCGATCGTTAATAACGCACACGAGGGTGATTATAACTAAATGAAGACAGTTTCAAAATTGGAATCCGGCCGCTGTCTTACACCGGTGATCCTTGGGATTTCGTTTGTCTTACACCCCCGAAAAGTTAACGAAGAGCTTAGGCTTAAGTCCGTCTCCTTCCCCCGACAGTTTTCCCGATTTTCCGGAAGCGAGGGACGAATATTAATAAGAGAGTCTGTCCGCGCTGACTTCTTGGGAGATCTCGACCCCTTCGCCCTCCGACCCTTGTCAGCCTTTGCTGCTCCTTGGCAGGCCCACCGAGTCCTTGCAAATCCTTAGCTCCCTAACCGTCCCATTCCAAACGAGGCTCGTCGCCGGCACCGAGCGTCCGAAATCATCGCTCCTTCTCGACACGATTCGGTTCAACGCACATCTCCGTTTTTCGCGAACGAAATTTCACCGTGTCGGCAGCGATGTGAAGCAATTAAGAGCTTGGCTGATTTTCGTAATGAAATATTACGCTTTTTACTATACACAGGGATTGTATAAATTGTGTAACATCGTTTTTACGAGGGAGATCGTGTGCGTCGAGGCTGCATGTTGAACGTGAAATCGATATTTTTATAAAAAAGCTTTACTGTGTCACGCGTATAAATTCTCTCGCAAAAATTCATCCCCCTAGTTACTCACTGGATCGCGAAGAAGAAGGTTTTTTTACGACGCGTTTCACGATGGGGTGTAAAAAACGGTAGATATTATTTCGCTACGAAAAAATACGGATCGAGCACCATGCCAGGCTGGATAGATCTGATCAGCAAGTTTTTATTAGTTCTACTTTACTGTTGACCCGATCCTCACTCTGCAAAGACGCAATTCTGATTCTTTCCACATATTTTTTTCACATTTTTTTTTTCATTTTCTCACCGAAATTCCCATGCATTTTACCCCATATCTTCATACACCCAATTTTTTGTCCTTACTTCACCCCAATGCTTGAAATCCAACGTCGAAAGATAATGTATTCTGGAGACCGAAGCACGCTCGCTCTTTGCGTGATGTAGATTGAAACTCTGATTGTATAATATGAATAACGTGCGGGAGAAAACTGTTTTGCTTCCGGGAAGTTTCTGTGAAACGATTTTGGGAAGCAATATGCGTCCCAAGAATACCCGTAACTTGGATTCGGAAACCACGTTATTGTCATTTGGTCTACGCTGAAAGTGCAGCAGTAAAGTTTACCGCCTCGCTTAAATTTTCAGGCCTGATACGTTACCCGGTCGTTACGGCCTTTCAGGTCAGGAGGTCGAACCTCCGTGATCCATAAATCTATCATCGATTCAATCATTGCAATATTTTTCGAATTCGAAGGTGCGAATGCAGTTGTCTGAACGACGACGTGCAGAGTGCCAATTTAAATCAGGGCAGAGTAAATGCCGAGCAAAGAATGGACGAGCGAATCGCATCCAGGAAAAAAATTTAGAGAGGGGTATGTATCGTGTATAGGGATGGGAAAGAGCAGCAACAGCAACAGCAGCAGAATAGATTTAGATTTATTTTGATTTTATGCCGTGGCCTGTAGGAGCCAATGGGCAATGGGAATACAGAGAGAGAGAGAGAGAGAGAGAAACAAGAACTTAGGGCTTCCACCGGAAAACGTTGTATGAAATTTTCCGAATTTTCATGTGTTTGCTATTCGGGTCTCCATGAAATGTTCCGCTCTCTTTCATTCATTCATATCGCCGATATTTCCCTGGCATCCGCATACCTTGGGGACTTTATCTCGATTTGGCACGGATTTTTTTCTTTTTCTTATTTTTCACCGCGCCATTCGAGTCCGTTTGTGAGCTAATATTCGGTTCGTCGAGCGCAGTAAATGTCTGATGCAATTGCGGAAAATTGTCGCATCGCCGGCTACGTCGCACTACGTCGATCTCTCAATAACGTAATAGCATTATGAATGTTTTACGGATGAAAGTTCGGCCTCGACTGATCCGCGAACGAAAGGTCGTTGAGTCTGGAAACTCGCTCACTAGTCGCAAGGTCGTTCAAAATACTATGGAAGCTTTGAAATTCGCCCTGAGGTTCGAGTGAGAGAAAGAGGGAGAAAGAGAGGGAGATAGAGAGAGAGAGAGAGAGAGAGAGGGATTGTCACGGGGCCTGCAGTGAACCGTGACAGATCTGTACGGTCGGAAAGGCGTCGAAATCGATTTATCGAGTAGGGTTTTGGCCCCAGCCTGCAGTTCCTCACACACGCGGCGATATTCGCTTTCTTCGTCAACGGCTCTCTTATATAACGACTTTTTTTGCGTTCGGCATTTTCCCCTTGCCGGAGCTTTGCAGTGCTAATTCACGCGATGCTCGAATCGCGTTGTTATCTTTCCGATCACGCGTTTCGATTGCTCTCCCCATTCTCAGCTCCATCCATTCTCCGGTGGTTTACTCCCGTTGCAAAAGTCTGGGGATCCGACCCCTCGAGCCCTCCAACACACCGAAGTTGTGCCAGACTTTTTTGCTATCCATTCGTCCACCGACAGTTAGCCCTTTGCTTTCGCCGCAAAAACGGACCGCTCGAGACGCGGTGAGCTCGATCCTTCTTGATTAAAAGGTTCCTAGACCCGTTATACGACCGAAACAATGGAACGGCGAAAGATAATCTGCATCTAGATATATATTTATATATATATATATATATATATATACGCCGGTTCGATTAAATCTGAGCGAGGTCTGTTGTTCCCTAACTGACAACACGCGTTCATTCGCCTTCTCGTGTATACTCTGTAGATCGCGGTAAATGCAGAATCAAAGGTTTACGGCACAGGAACAATGCCACCCTGCATACCCGAAGCCTATCGGGATTACAATATCATGGAAAGGGTAGCTCGCCTTTAGGTACCGTTTATCAATTGCCTTCGGTGCGGGGTTTTCCGTTCGTTTTATAAAGCTTCGAAGATCGTGCCGATTAAATTGAACGAGGTAGTTAATATTAAAGCGTAATTTGTGTACAGTTTCTAGAATCGTTCAGCTTCCTCTTATATTACCCACATATACGTATTAATGTTTCATAATTTACAGTGGTGATGATCGTCGAGATGGGATGGCTCTGCGCCGGTATCGCGTGGCTGGTTAAACACTACAGTACCTGCCCGATTGACCAGGCGAAGGGTTTTATTTTGGGTGAGTTAATATAATTGAAACGCCGCGGGCCTTCAAAATCTCGTTAAAGAGAAAAAAAGGAAAGCATCAAAAAAAAAAAAAAAAACAAATAATTAAAAAAAAGAACAAAACGGAAAATTTTCAGCGGCTTTCAATGTCGGGTCAATTATTGAAAACTTTCTCCGCGACTAACTACCCTCGATTGAAATCAACTGCTAATCGAATTGTGATTGAATGCGATCAGGACTTGTGATTTCGAACTGGTGCGTGTTGGCCTCTGTGCTGGTCACGGTGTGGTGCACGTTTGACGCTGCCGGCCGATCCTGGGTTAAAATGAAGAAATACCAGCGGAGTATGCGGGAAGCGGAAACGCGGGGTGGTGGCAGGCTACACTACAAGCGCAGCGGAAGTAGAAACAGGAATTGGAGACAGCGGTAATAACGCGGCTATACGGCATATTCGGATTTACAGATCCGCATTACCGTGCAGCTTTGCAAATCTGTCTTGATTAGAAATACCGTGATTTAATTTAATTAATTTCCCGTTCTCTCTGTTCTTTTCTTTTTTTTTTTCTTTCTTTTCTTTTCTTTTGATAAGTGCAGAAAAGTGATACGAGCTTATCAGGATAGTTGGGACAACAGATGCAGGCTACTGTTCTGCTGCATGGGAAACTCGGACAGGAACAGGGTGAGTTGCGGGCCGGGTTTACTGTGCTTTTGAGATTGTTTCAGAACGTATTTGGACGTTCGCTTTTGAGGCCTATAAAACGTGATGCATCTATAAACGTATATTTCTCATGCGCAGAATTCGTTCGCGGACATCGCCCGACTGTTGAGTGATTTCTTCAGGGACCTGGACGTTGTACCGTCGGATGTTGTCGCTGGATTAGTACTGCTGAGGAAGTTTCAGAAGATCGAGAGGGAGCTGATAGTCAAGCAGAGGAAAAACGACACGTACGAATTTCTTTCCGGAGTACCAGTCACCCCGAGGACCAAATTCTTATCCTTGACCGAAGACGGTGATCTTGATCACTTTCAGGCCGCCATTCATTACATGCATTTCGCTCTTGCGGCCTACGGCTGGCCAATTTTCCTCATAACTCATTCCACTGGGTTGTGTCAACTCTGCACCAGGTAAGACGAAGCGTAATTTTTATTGCGTGTCAATTTATACAGCACACAAATCTTTCCGAATAACTGTGTGGTTTTGTATGCGTGAAAAATTAGAATTAATTAAACAGTTAGAATTATCGTGACAACTCGATCGTGAAATTTGTTCGAAGATGTTTCGAGGCTCTGTAACAGTTGTAATAAAAACTCAGCAATTTCAAGTACTTCTGAAATAGAAAGAATTGTGAAATTTTACACCTAAAGCATTTTGCACGCTGGCCTCGTGTCTGCAAGGTGTTCAACCCTGAGGCGGAACTTATGGATTAGAAAAAGAAAGCCTCGTGAGTGTGGTTATTCTCATTTCCCAGATTGAGGTGCGGCTGTTTCCCGTGCAGAAGAAACGATGACGAGGCGACAGTCGTCGACGACAATTGCTGCCAGTGTAATTATGCGGCACTTAGACGAATGGTGGAAGTTGGCGAGGTGGAAGTCGTCTACGCGACTTACCACGTCGACGTTGGAGAAACGCCGTTCTTCGTCGCTCTGGATTACACGAGGAAAAAGGTACGAAGACACCGGAATGCGAAACGTGTTCCGTTTTAGTATCGTTCCGCCATTGGAACAGACACTGTTCGTATTACCTGGAAAAACTCGTTCTGACAATGGCCGATCCATATCCAGGTGGTGGTTAGTATACGTGGTACTCTCAGCATGAAGGACGTGATAACCGACTTGAACGCCGAGGCGGAAGTACTGCCGTTATCACCGCCCAGGGAAGACTGGCTGGGACACAAAGGGATGGTGCAAGCGGCCGAGTATATCCGAAAGAAGCTGCGGGAGCAAGGAATCATCGCCAGAGCGTTGGCCAAAGTCAGTTATTTTCACAAACCGTTCAACGATCTTACTTTACATCACATGCTTGTCATTCCGACATACCCAGGCTGTAAAAGTGCAGACACGTTGGAAGTAACGCCTGCAGAGCCGGTCGAATTAGCGGGCTTTAATTATCGCGACGTAAAAAGACTGATGAAATTTCTCCGCGTCTTCCAGGTGATAAAGTTCATAATTTTCTCACTCCCGCAGGATCCGACAAGAGGTACGCATCAGTTCGGGTTGACGTTAGTCGGGCATTCGTTGGGTGCTGGCACCGCAGCGATTCTCGCAATTTTATTGAGGCAGGAATATCAGGATCTCTTATGTTTCTCTTTCGCTCCGCCCGGCGGTCTTCTGAGCATGCCTGCCCAGCAGTATACCCAGGAATTTATCACGTCCGTCGTTGTCGGTAAGGACGTCGTTCCAAGAATAGGACTCAGACAAATGGAAAGCCTTCGTGCGGACCTCATTAACGCCATCAAAAGGAGCGTTGACCCGAAGGTAGAGACCCGCAATTAAACAGCCCTCCGACCCTTTGTCTTTGCCAAAATTTCTACCGTACGGCAGACGTGAGAGAGAATCTCGCGTCTTTCCAACTTTTCGACGTCGCAGTTCCTGCGGCTTTCATGTACTGTGAATTCGCGTTCACTTCTGTCGTTCTTCTCTCAGTGGAAAACGATCGCATGCTCGGTGATGTGCTGCGGATGCGGTTCGACTCCGACTTCAGCTGCGAACCTTGAGGCTGGCGGCTGCATCAGCGAGTACCAAAGAGACAAGGACCAGGCAAGATCTCAGACGGTAGTTCCGAGCGACTCGAGGATCGCGCTGACGCTTCACAGACCGCTGTATCCTCCAGGAAGGATAATTCACGTGGTGCGACATCATACTAACAAGAACGAGTGAGTCTGCAGCTTCTACTTCGCGCGACGAATTGTATCGTATACAGGAGAAAGAAAAATTTATACTTGTCGGGAAAAATTTTCGTGCTGGAGGCGGCTTGTTCTTTACTTGACTTGGAAAAGTTTTGGATTGAAAGTGTGTTTCCGTTGTTCGCGGAGAAAAGTTGATTGCTTGAGAAACTTTAGATGAGAATTGGCTTCCCCTGGAATTTGCAAATTTCTTTCGAATGCTGAATTCACGCTTTCGATGCAAACTTACTCTTCTCATGTTTGGATAAAAATGCATAGAAATAATAAGAAACAAAGACACGCTAGCATGTTGATACTAACGCCAATTAACCTGACACGTTTTTATTTATAGGCAAAAGTATGAGTCCCGTTGGAGGTATGTTTATCACGATTAAGTATACTACATTATCATACTGTTCCAGGAAATATCATATTCTAGGTATTATGCATCTTGGGGAGACTCGCAGCATGCAACCATGGGTCTTATTACTGTTAGTTATATTTATTCACGCGTGTCGTACCTATGTACTGCAACGTTTTCCTCTATAATAGTTTCAACCTACGTCCCCCATCCGTGTTTGCCTTCAACCCCATCCATACGAAGTATTGTACTAGTCCTCAAAGGCCTTTATACGATGAGTTACGTGGCAGACTAGGAACCCTTGAAACTTTCAAGTTTTCAATTTCAATCACCTCCGTCTTTCAAATACCCTATTGTTAATATCGTTTGGCGTCGGTATCAAAGCGAAGAATTTCAACAGTTGAATAACCGCTAACTTATGCGGTCTTCATATCGCATCGTTGGAGTATTGCTCACACGATCCGTACGTTAAGCTCTGAGATGATCCAAATGCCTTTTGAACTGGCTTCTGCAAGTAGCACACGCACATTTTCTGGCACCGTTCGCTCGAAAAGCGTACGGAATTCAACACGAGTCCAATAACTAGATTCGTGTATGGAAATCGTCAGAATAATCTGAGGTGATTCTAATTTTTTTTCCTTTCTTACTACTGTTATTAGCATAATTTATTTGAAGAAAAATTCTTTTTCCTCTGACTTGAAGTTCTTCACCGATTTCCATAAACGGTCGTATATCACAACTGCAGTAACCATGAAAACCTAACAATTTGCATAGAGAATAACCGTAGAACTTTTTTTTAAAAAGGCTAACGAATCCGAAGTTGAAATGTATACGAAGCTTGTTAAAAATTCAGCAACGTCGTTAATTTTTCATACACACGTGTACACAAATGTAGATTTACTCACGGTCGGAGTATTAACATTACTGAAATGCAGCGTACATAAAACATCTCCAAGGATTCCTGGTCCCCCGTAAATAGCGATTTATTTATTATTCCCAACACTGCATGATGGAGTAATGAGTCCGTATAGGTTGGTATAATTGAAAATGTATCGTGTGTCCGTTTTAAATCTGTAATCTTGATTGAATCTTACCCACACCACCTTTGCATAGCTTCTTACAGTGACATAGCGTGGAAGTCTCTCTATTCTAATTCCCTCGTCCGATTATCACGCCTCCTTCTATCCATCCCAACACCGTGTTGTCCGATAAACCTTTCACCCGAACCCGCGACGATAATTCTTTCGTACCGATGATCATGCTCTCCGTTTTAAAATTACAGGCAAGTCCTGAGGAAGCGTGAGCCCGTCTATCAGGCCCTCTGGGCTGGGCCCTGCGACTTTGACGAGGTCCTGATCAGTCCGGTTATGATCCAGGACCACATGCCGGACACGATGTTGAACGCCTTGAACAAGGTAAGCCTAGAGAGAAACGGTTCTTCCGTCGTCGTTACCGGTCAGCCGAGCAGAAGGTCGGTCAGTAGAAGTCCATCGGTGAAGCCAGGGTTCTACGAGCCCCTCGAGAATAGCATTGACGCTCCGGATCTCGCCGGGAAAGTTATTCATAAAGACGCGGATCCGTCGCCTTCCAATATCTCAGGGGATAGCCCGACATTTGGCGAACCGGAATATCCCCGGAGTTCCGTAGGTCTCATTAACGTTTCCGAAGACGTTCCGCGTTCCAATCGCATAGCGATCATTGCCGACGTTGAGATAGTTTGATCATGTCATAGTTTCTGACAAATTCGAGGTTCCCTCGTCTTCGGTATATTCGTTTTTTCTTCTCCCTTACAGTTAGAAACGTTCATTTTTATTTTTAGACAACATTTTTTCAACATTTGCACATGTATCATCGCTACACCAACGGAACAGAATTAATTTAACGCATAATTTGTAATTTATCACAGAGTATTATATCAATATACGATTGTAGCGAATAATCGATAAATTTACCTTTACGATTTACCGATCTGCTGAAGTGCTGCATCGTTTAAGATGCGCGGAAGTAGTTCCTGGCTGTTGTGTGTAGTTAGTTTTTTTTTTTTTGAGGGGGGGGGGGGCATTACACGTACAAAGGATATGCATTGCATATGTTACACCGAGCTCCGAGTATTAAAGATGATCCACTACAAAAGTATTCGAATTACACGCGAGTGCTTTGAGTACATATACTGGCCGCATAATTACCTATACTCTGCACAGTATAATTACACAATATGATCCAAGGATTTGTTAGGTGAATTTTATTTCCAATTTTGACTCTGACTCGTACTGTGATTGTTCTATTATAATTATTACTATAATTGTGGTTTTCTTAAACTCTTACCGTCTTATGTTTATTGCCTTTGTTATTGCTAAAATAAACTACTATTGCTTCGCCGGTATTAATGTACAATAGATATTAATAATTAGATAGATTTTTGACCACTTTTACGATAGTTCGTTCAGTTCATTTTAGTGTTAACATTATTATATAGTACTAGTTTTATTGTCATTATTATTTGAATATTTATACTATTATCATTATTCTTATTATTATTTCACTTCTGGTTCGAATACAATGTCATGTAACGTACTAAACTCAGACAGTACCGGTTGCCACATACTTATAACAATATGCATGACATCAGCGGAAAGTGAAACACTGCATGACGAGTAAATTTTACTATATAGTATACTATACTTTAAGATTGGATTATAGGCTCAAGTTTTTATTTATCACGCAATGTACCCATCAATGGAGAAAACTGTAAGTTCTTGTGGGTTTTGAAAGTTGTAGTATCCAGTTAATTGCATTTATCATCCAGATATATATGATATACAGATCGCAGACTGATATAACATGTCGTATGCATTTTAATTTACACCTAACCGTGATATTTATGAAATTAATACTTGAAGCAAGAAACAAATAAATTTCATCGGTATGTATTGCTCGTTAATACGTTATATATACTTATGTAACTATAATTTATGTTATTGTACATGTTGTTTTTGTTTAATTTATCAATTTAAGAAAAAAAGCAAGAAGACCACTTTTTATTTGATTAACTGTACTGTGTGCCTCTAAAATTACATGATACTTTTGGCAGGTTTTTGTAAAAATTTTGTTTCTCCTAACCCATTGTTTGTTTATTTATCACATATCTTATCACCTCGGTGGGGAATATTTTCCTTCAAAATCCGTGAAAATACCGTCGATGAATTTGAATAGTACAATTTTGTCATTTTGTTTTGAGTTGTTTAATTTTATCAAGAGCTTGTCCATCGCGCTGGCACTGTAAAAAATGACCTTATAATTTTTTTTTCTTTAACTGTCATACAAAATTTTCCCGATCAATTTTCAGCATGCCTATCAGAGAAAACGCGCTCAGTAGCTAACAGTAAGCATCGGTACAGTGTCGTCTAGACCCTACATGACCTTACACGCTTGATCTGTGTACACAACTGGGAAATAAATTGATCGGCAATATAGCTTCAGGTTATAGTTTAGCAAAAAAATGATTGATTTTCAGGTAAGATTTTTACAAGAAAATTTCAGGCTTATCTCATACCCCAGAAACATGCGTGAGTGTGCGGGTTTTGAAAATAATTTCTAAAATAAGAAACAACGTCTGAAATAAAAGTTTCAGTATTAGAGTTGCGAGTTTGATATTTGTTCTGCTCACCGACGATACAGTTTTCTCTTTCGGTTGTCGTTTATAATACGGTCTATAAAAATGAAGGAGACGATCAATATCGTCCCGTTGAAAAGACTCGTGCGGTCTTTCACGCAAATAGTTTATACCCGGACCAACACCAGCTGTCCGGAACAACTGTGCGAAGTTTATCGCGGTTCTAAGGCTTCAAAACTCCGAACTTCCTTTCTTCTAATTTGGTCGAGCGATGGGGTTTAGACCACGATGTGTTATAGATCGAAATTATGCTTGGATGTGCGTAGACATATTTTTGCCTAGTGATTTACTGTCTTGTTTATACCATGGTTATACGTAATCGCGACGTTGACAAGGAGAGGTCCCGCGATAAGACGAACCAATTAAACCAGTAATTTTTCAACGAATTCTTGTGTCGAAACCTAGAGATCCGTGTTTCAACGCTTTACTGAACGGGCATCCGTTAGCGAGTAGAGAAAGAAATATGCATACATCGGAAACATGCTGTTGCGTTATTTTCCGAAAGCAATTTGACTACGAAACAGAAATTACCTACAATTTCGTAGCCCTTGGGTCAATTGGCTGTATATGTATTAAGTCTTGAACGGTCGTTCGGTTAAGGGTGTGTAAATTTGTTTTTTTTTTAAATTCAAATCGATCCGTCCCATCGCGCGACCTCACTTTGCGAGCATGGAAACGCGCCTCTCGATCTTGCTCGCAAAATTACTCAGCCTGTTTATGTCCGTAAATAACGTAAACGATGAACAAAAGGGAAATGTGGCTGAGGGTGTGTGGTGTGTGGATCAGGTGTCGGCGTGCAGAGATCGGAGTGCCGAGATGATGGCTGCGAGGTCGTCGCCCCGTTTGCTCTGTACCGACAACACCCTGGGCGGCATCCAGCTCGAAACACGACAGCGTCCCGACGCCCGCAACGGAGACCGCGACGCCGGCAAAGGTGCCTCCGCCACTGCCACCACACCCTCCCTTCGCCACGATACAAGGTATTAATGAAATATTGGGTGGGCATGCTTCGTTAAGGTCAGTAGGGAGAAGGTTGTCACTAATAAATCTCGATCGCCGTATCATCGTCATTACCGATCCACGGATCGATTCACCCTCTCCACCTTTTCTGCATTACGTATAACGTACCTATGTGTGTATGCTGTAACGCGTGCCCAACGAATCAGCCTGACGAGTAATTGGCTGTGAAGAAGCGACGTCGGGCCGTTTGATACCACGAGAAAAAGTTCTTCGGCGTACCTGCTTGTCTTCCTAAGATCAGAAGACCGTCGTATATTCGACTGGATCCGCCTTTCCAGTCAGCCTGGAGTCAATCAGTTCGTAATTATTTAAATTTATGAACTTGTATCACACCTTGTGTGCGGGACTTCTTATTCACTCGTCCTTTGTATCTGTAATATCAAAGCTTTCGCAGCTCTCATTTGCCACAGCTAAACTTCGCCACTTTTACCATCATTCCTGTGCAAATTGTTGAGATTTGAGCGCAGAACGTTCGTGGTAATCTATAATCAAGTACGGTGATTATAACCGGTTGTGTGTAATCTAAAGCTCAATTATCGCATCACCCACGTCACGTATACAGTTCGCAAATCACTGCAAGATTAATTTCCGTAGATATATTGTACGAAATCATTTAAATTATCATTTTTCAATTCATCATCAGCGCACCGCAGGCTTGTTACGTAATCATTCGTTACATTGCGTCACATACATATAGTTGCTTGGAGATGTTGGTTTCTTATTGACTAAATTATGCCGCGATCAGACCGGTCTCTTGATTATTCCTTGATTAAAATGATGCCGGAGATTTTTCAGCAGGCCATCGCAAGCGATTTTGTAGTCTTCAATTTTGTTTTTTAAACCATCTGAATTTTCCCAACCTGTAGCTAATAAATCTATTTCGTTTTATTTTGCTGCAGTTTTATATAACAGCAGCGTTTCGTCGGTCTGCAGGTCAGTTCGCCTATTTTTGAGAAAAAATATTTTTTGATCGGCAAGGCCTTTCTGCCAAAATGTGCGACAACCTTGTCTCTACGTTGTTTTACTGGCGACTACGGAATATCGATTTTTATGCAGCTGGTTTTTCCCGCTGCATTTTGTCTTGTGATCGTAACCCAAGGTTTCTTAATTAATTGTATACAACATTGTACGCGGAATGAATTACCGTTGACAACAAATATTTTTATTTCTATCACGATTTGTTTATCAATATTAGTCAATTGTGAGGCATGTAAAATACCGAATTTTATGAATTGCGTCAGGCGTGTTAGGTATCACAGTTTGGAATTGATATTCAGTTACTTGTTGGGCCTTTGCACGTGATGATACCAATTATTGTACAGTAAACGGACAGAAATATGCACAAGAGTAACATGTTACACTGGAGAAAAAGTAACGAGTAGATACGTAAAGTTGTTCGCTGTCGATCAGGCATGGAAACGAGCATTGCGCCGTAGGAATTGAATGTTTATTATATTTAGTTTCTCTAATTTTTCGTTTCTCTTTTTTTGTTATTATTACCATGTCGCTGGTATCGTAGTAGCGGTAAATTCATATTTATTATACACGGCTTGTTGGCTTTATCGCTTTACATTACTTGGCACACTTATATTTTCGCTGCATGCAAAAATTCACCTACATATCATTCAGGCAGTCGACACTCACTGCAATTCATCGATCCTAATGTTTAATGACGAATGTTATTCCCTTTGGTAAATATACTTTAATGTACAGTCGTGTATCTGCCGTTATATTTCAAAAGTAGCATTACTCATCTATATCTAATCGTTCGGTATAACGTATCGACACCGGTTGTGAAAAAATAAGTAACGTTCGTTGCAGTCAGGACTATAAACGAATACGTATACGTACTGCTGATTGGTTATAATTCAAATTGGCGTTCTTGTTCATGTTTTCAAATTACAAGCAGTGTAAGTTCCGCTTTGAGATAAAAATTTTGGAGGTAAATAATTTTTATCTCATTAGGGTTATCGTAAACCCTTTCTAAATGAAATGCAAACGGCCTTTTGTTATCTGGAGAAGTTTAATACAGAGAACTGCTGAACTTCGTACGGAAAGTTAGAGTTCGCAAAATATGGGGAAATTAGTTTGCGATGTTCGAAAAATATTTAGGGAATTCCGGCTTGAGTTTAAAAACTTTTTTCTTATTGTCAACTTATCATAGTCACTTCAATAGCAATCCTTGCATTGCACCATTCCAAAATTTAAGACTTGACAAATTACTTTCTACATTGTCAATACTTTTACCGTTAGTTTCAGAGCGTATAAGAGTGCACGTTTGAGAAATTCTCATTCCTCATACGATCAGCAGTTTTAAAGAACCTCGCAAACAGCCGCAACTGCATCGATTCTGTAAAATTGCTTAAATTCTACCAATTTCAAACTTTCTACTATACGGATCAATGTAAAAGATGCACTCTCTGCTATAACTTCAAAGTCAGCAACAACTTGCAAGGATTTTTCAGATCACACGGGCCTTTTGCGTGGAAGATATCGATTTGCGCTCTGTTTGGCGTATGGTATACCATTCCACTCGTTGTCAGTAAGAAAGCGGGTACTAGTTTCGATTGACATTTTTCACTTTATACCGAAAGAAATGAATCGATGTAATTAAACGATTACGATAATTGGCATTCAATATAGTCGCGTAACGTACCCTGGGAGACAGCAAACATTCAAATCCAAGAGAATGGTATCTGATAGGAAGACTATTACAGTTTGGAAAAGAATTTTTTAGTTTGTACCAAGTATAACGTGAATTAAGTAATGAAAACATTAAAACCGTAAAAATTTGCACGATCACTTCTGCGCGACGATATTCGACATCGCGTCCCCCGTGTGAGGTACAAAAATTGATAAAATTCGTGCAAAAAGAACCTCGTCGCTCCGGCGCGTCCCGACCAGGCGAAAAGGGGCGTCCCCCAAGAAACTCTAATGAAATTATCCCAGGTTATAACGACGCTGGGTCCAGCAAAGCCACAGAGGACCGGAACGTCGGCGCATACGTCTTCGGCGGAGGCCTCGGAGGTCCGGGAGGCCGTCGAGGTCCAGGAGGTCGAGATCGAGCCGGAGATGAGAGCCTTGCTGTCCCCGCCGAGTCCCGCCAAGCTTAAAACAGCCGCAGGAACGCCCCCGCACAGATTGTGCCTCGAAACGAGCTTCACGTCCCTCCACAGACCCCCAGAGTTTCACCGGGACGCGGGGCGCCTGCAACCCAGCCAAGTCTCGAGAGGGCTGCGCTGGGAATACGTCGGTGCTGTTCCGAGATCGAACGATGGAAAATTGTAAGAACCGGAAGCTCCGTTATACCCGAAATCTCGAGGCGGCAGGCACCGAGGCGGTCCCGCATCCCCGTATAAACTACAAACTGCGCACGTACTTACGATTAGGATCTAGAATCATTCTTCGTACACGCGGTTTAACGCGCCTTTGGCGAATGATCTTTTTTACTTTTCCTTCTTTATTTTTCTGTCGAATCACCATCGGGCGTAATGAGACGAGATTTCTTAGCAACCTTCTTACCGTTTTCGCTGCAACCCTGAGTAACCTACTCGTATCTCGCGTGCTCTTCGACCGAATTAACACTCCTTTCTACAGATCCCGAAACTTGGGAGAGTGGGACAACATTCGAGCTTTGGCACCCTTGGCCACGCCGGAAACTCTGTCCGAAGCCTCGAGCGATCCTCCGTCCCCGGTTCCTCCCCCGCGGCCGATGAGGCGGACGCCAAAGATTCCTGGCAATTTATCTACCGCCGCTGATGACCTCAAGAATAATCTACACTTTGCGATGTTGTCCGCTAAGAATTACTTCCTCAAGGAGGAAACTAACGGCAGTCATAGCAGCGGAAACAGCGAGGCGAGCTATGAGAGCGCCAAAAGTCTCGGCGCCGGAATTCCTCCTCCGGTACCGAGGAGAAGAGATTCGGTCATTGTCAGGAGGTATAATTAGACATTCCCGTTATTTGTTTCTTTTTGTTGGTACCGCACTGATGTCGTGATTTGCGTGCTGTAAGTGAAATAAAATTGGAATATATAGGATTTTCTGGACAGATTTTATATAGCTGCAGGTATATAGTTTCGTGCGCAAAAGTATACAGAAATCAGCGAGTATAATAACTCGACGCAAGAAATGGTGGTTAGATGTAGCTTACCGCAAAAAGGTTCGATCTGCAAATTATATGGCTCTGTACTAAGTCATTAAATAGTCGTTAACGTTTATTAGGAGGGTACTAGATCAATTGTTTCCTGTTTGAACATGTTAAATTTTAAGCACTAAGAAATACCGGGTTCCAGATGATCTAGAATTATGTAATTGAAACGTCAGGTTCTCTGACACACGCGCAATATATTAAAACGTACACGTATACGAGCAATTATATAAATAGGTATACTTTCTTCGAGTTGGTCGGGAAGCGTTCGGTTAAAACGCACGTGTTGTATAATATTATCTCGAAAAGCTTGAAACAGACTGATTCAAGTATACAAATGTATGCAACTTTCAATCACGTTACAAAATTCGGTACATACTTATTATACATACGAATGTTGTATGTTAATGTTGCAACGGAGCAGAAAAAAGAAAACATTTCTATTTTGCCAGAGAACATAGAATTTGTACTGCAGCCTGCTGCAGGGATGATATTTCTGAAAACTCGTCCTCGCCATCCTCGAGAATATCTCACACTTCGCCTAGGGTCCAAGATGACTTCGCCAAGGAGGAACACGACACAAACGGATCGAGTTTAGACTTTTACGAAGCACAGGTAAGACCCCAAACATCGTGTATCGTAATATTACATCACGGTAGGGTGACAAAAACGTTAAACTTGTCAGTTCTCGGCTGTAACTAGTTTCTACGTCACTGAGAAAAATTTCATTTGTTCTAGTAACTAGAAAAATTCAGTAAAACAGGTATCGTTAAAAACACCGTTTAAATATTATTGTGATTACGAAAAACGAGGTAAGCGTAACCATTTTGCGCTATTGTCGATTCTTTTTTCGTAATTGCAAGGCAAAATCGGTTTGTTCGGTTTACTCTACTTTTTCAGTCAAATAAGGCTTTAACATCAATTTATCGTTGCACAAGCGTTAAGTTATCGCAACAGTTACAAGAGAATATAGTAACAGTGATCGTAATGAGAAAGAATAGCAACGGATAATAGAATTTCCGGTAACAGCTAGAAAACTAATTTTCATTTTCTACCTAGAACTATATTTTTCGATTGTGGTAAAAAAAGAAAATAGTTAAGGACTGAGCGGTAACTGGAACTAAAAATTTCCCTCAGTGTACGATACAATTGTAGGATTCGTTCGGCCAACGGGAAAGCAGCAACGAAGTCTTTCTGAGCGTCCGGAGTTCCCCGGAGTGCAAGGGTCTGATGACGCCGGCGGTCGACCTGGGGGTCGAATGGAAACGGAAATTTGATCCTCCGAGACTCGGCGGAGACGCCTCCCTGCCCCTTCTTCACGGCCTGTCGCCGACGCCTCCTCACGCGCAGCACAATTCGCCTTTCTTCAACGCGAAACGAAAGAAGTACGTTTACCCGATCACGATGGTCGGCAGGGGTGAAAGTAGTGTATAGTGTATCGCCGTTAGAAAATGGGACCATTTGTAATTTAGTATAATCAGAGCGCAATAGACGATAAAACTGAACATGGCAGTTATGAAATAAAGAAAATGAAGATAAATAAAAAATTAACGATGCCGATAATGATGTATTTAAATGAGAAGCATTAACGATTATATGTATAACAGATTATATATAATAATACAAAGTGTGAAAGAATGAGTGACAAACATTTTATAGAAACTACAACAGATTTTTTTTAATAACATAAAATTTTTATGGTTACCATTCGTTTGATTCTGATTATCGAACGGAATAGTGCTTCCGGATCTCGTAGATTCTTTACTTTCTCGTAAACATGTGTAATACGTTGATGTAGTGAAATAATAGATTACGGTTGTGACGGCATTTATTCGATTTCAAATTCAATTGTGTGGTAAATTATTCTTTTGTCACTCGGTTAAAGTAGTGTAGAATTTGAAAAAAAACGTTTAATGATTGGTTTTGATTATTAAAGAAAAATTACTAAACGATTAAATCTGTTAAGAACACAAAAAAAAAATATTAAAAGAAACATGTTTACTTCGCATATTGTGATGAAAATGTCATAATTCAAATGATATGCGAGAGACGAATGATATGAGTATGACACTCAAGTAGAGATAAAATGTACCTAATTATATTAAATAATTAACACATAAATTTTAAAGCCATTGTACCTATATAAAGAAAGAGAGGGAGAGAGGTTGAGAAAGAGAGGGAAAAAAAAATAATAAACAAAGCAAACCTATACCACGTAGTAACGCATTTATACGTTTTAGCTGAAGAAAAAAACGTCTCAAAACCATCATAAGATATTGCAAATAATAAATGAGATTAGTTTAGAGACAAATAGAGTGCTGTTACGTGTTATCATGAGTATTGGGCGAAGAATAAATTTTTATGAAATAAAAACCCGAATCGAATCGGTAGAATTCAGAATTTGAAAACGAAATTCGAATAATACGCTGTTTCCCTCTCTAGCCGAGGAGCATTCTGGGAGTTCATTTACGATTAACTGCTGCTGCCGTCGCGGGCAGCAAACGAACGTAAAACCTAACCTCAAATCGATGTACTCAAATATAGCGGTTAGAATTACATTTTAGTGTCGTGTCGGAGTTGATTTTTATTTGAAAGAGACTTGTTTGACGAATTTTTGTATCTAAAAGTTGATTCATTTTGTGAAAATCTACAAGTCAGTTCCGCTCTGCATCGTTGAAACGTTCATTCAACACTTCAAAACATTCGACAAGCCTTTCGATAAACATTGTCCCGACAATTGTGCATTGTTTCTTCAACAAAAATGAACTCACTGCCCTTGTAATTGCGCAATGCTGATGTTATGATGCACCAGAATGCAGTATATCACTGCATTCGTACTGATCCTTTTGTGGACGGTGAAAAAGCTACAATGTGAGTAAAATTACATTTCAAATTAACGCGAAATAAGTCCCCGACGTTTTAAAGTTAACAACATAAAGACTTATCCCATGATAATAATATTCTAGCTTTTGACACATGTTTCATTTTACTAAATTCTTTTATCTCCTAACGATGCAGTTTATCTAACATCACTGCAATAACAAAATTCGAAAACACTTCTAGTCGTTTGCTCATGATTTGCAATGATTCATTAGCTTGCATCAACTGGGATTATTTTTCTGTAAACAACACTTGTTAGACTTACGATCCCCATGCCCCGATTTGGGTCATGAACAGTGCTAATACGCTTGAGATAATTTTTAATAACGGATCAGATGGCACACGCTGTCTTGCCTTTCTCAAATTTTATTTATTTATTTTTTTTGGGAACATTGGATTTTCACATTTATTTTACTAAAGTATTTTTTTTTAAACTATGCTTTATCAATAAATCTCATGGAGTGTGGAAAATGACTGGTGCTTGGAATCTTTATTTTGGAACATTCTCAACCTTGCCAAAGTTTTGATCCGATTTCAAACTTGCAAAATTCGTAAAAAATATATTATGTAAGAAGATATGTATTTTTGTTATATCGTTAGGTTCAGACCGGATGAACAATACAGCGGGACACATAGTGAAGCTGGTTGTATCGCCGAAACCAATCGAAGGTGTGGGAATCAGGCCGATTATTCTTAAGAAAGAATCTCAATCTTTGAATTTGACTTGTCAAATTGTTTATCAAAAAACGGAGAGAAATGACATTCCATTACCGTATGAAGATCCACTGCCAACTTACATCGTTGACTGGAAAGCTTTGAATTCGAATGATAATCGGTTAGGGAATTTTGCTGATAATGTTTATTAGTTAACAATTCTTTTTCGCGATTCTCTCATCTTTACACAATTCACACTGCAATTAGGTTCAAACGTGGTCAGAATGAGAACAGCGCTTGGCTCTGGTTTGAGAAGCTCGCGGAAGCAGATGCTGGAGATTACAGCTGCCATGCCATTTCGTTGAACGCGTCTAGACAGCCTAAGGTGTCTGCCGAGATTCATTTGTCTGTCAAAAACCGTAAGTGTGGCTTTGGTTTCGGACAAATGTAGAAAATTTATTACCCTGATATTTTTCCAGAAGTTGGAACATGCGGATCAAACTGGTTCAGATGCTACTCATCCCGTTGCATCAACCGGCGATATCTGTGCGATGGCATGGCCGACTGCGGGGATGGGGAGGACGAAACAGCCGTCGCTGGCTGTGGGCCGGATCCATGTGCCGGAAAGATACCTTGCGGGGAACGTTGTTTACCTCGTGCTTGGTGCTGCGATCTTGGTAACTGTAATGCAAGCTTGCCAATTGTTCGTCCTGACCCACCTGGAATTATTTCTACCGACCAGCAGCGGTTCAATGATATGGGATTTCTGCAAACTACTATCTACACTGTCATTGGTGAGATCAACTTCTTTCTCTACTTTGTGCTGTTCTGAGTGTAATTTTATAGTACCTCTTTTGGTATAAAATTTCACGTTAAAAGTGATTTCAGTCTTTATTAACATTTGTCATCTGATGTCAAACGATTGTTACTTGTAATGAATTGATATTTACATTTCAGGTTGCGCAATGGCATTCATGTTCATCGTTACAATACTAGTTATAATGATATGTAGAGTTCATATGAAACGTGCCATGAATTCGAGATGTCCGCAACAAGTGAGAAATCCAGGGTCGCGACCACGCCATAGCGTCCCATTGTATGATCTTGATGTGTACTTAAATAGAACTGCGGATATTAACAACCAAGGAGGTAAGCAAGATTCAACTCCGAAAAGTATCTATTTATTACCTAATACATCCTACCAAATGCTATACGTTTTTCTAGGGGTCACAGTAACTTATAACATCAATAATGGAGTTCAATTTGTTGGAAGGCCTGTAGAGCCACCACCATATTCTGAAATTGCACCCGTTCCCCCGAGGGAAGGCCCTCCACCCCCATATGTGTCCCGCGAAAATCTGCTTGACTCTCCGATCGTGTCAAACTTGAATTCCAATGAAGTCCAGCAAGCGAACAGTCATAGTTTAACTACGGAATTTATTAGCAACGAAGGTACGGGATCTCGGATTGCTTGTAATTATCAGAACAATCTTAACTCGGCAAGTGTTAATTGTTTTTCGAGTGGTCAGATACCAGGGCCCCAAACTACACCGGGTTTCAATCGTTTCAACATGAGTTTAATATGTGATAATACGTCGAACACGACATTAAATACTTCTACTAGTACAGCTCTTAATACTAGCAGCAATTCGGACTCTAGTAGTAATGATTCTGTCGGGAATTTTGCCATCTGCAGAAACATAACGTCACATTCGCAAAATTTCGAGCCGGAGTATACAGAAACAGATTCACTCTTGACAGAAAATCGTCGCGATGTTCAGACCCAGTGTGCAGATCGTATTGTACGAAGTTCTGATTACCCTTGTACAGTTTTGAACGGCCAAATAACTAATGGAATTCAAGATACGGTTGGAGTTTTAAAGAACACCACTAGTGCAGAGGTTCCTGCATTGTTATCCGATAATCACAGTGGTCAAACTCCTAAAGAAACACTGAACGATGTCAGTAATAACTTTGATTCGAAAATGAGTACAAATTTTCCTGTCAACAAACGGTATGAATCACAAATATTGAAAAACTTGGAAGCAGAATCTTCTTTCTTAGACTCGGAATTCAAAATCTCATGTTCTGGTGAAACTAGGATAAATAAGAATGATAATTCGGTTCAGAAGTCAATTCCAGTTGGGATAAATTCGTTGAGCAATCAAGACATGGATTCTACCTTGCAGAGACTTAGCTCCAAAACAGTTTTGGACCTGAGCTTACTAGGTGAGTCGTCGAAAAATAATTTGTCAAGAAATAATAGCGAAACTGCGAGATCCTTGCCATTTCATTTAAATTTCAACAACCCGGTGCGCGGTTATGTAGAATCTGACAGAGATTTAGGCGGATATAACTCGAGTCTAGTAATTGCAAATGGAGATCCAATCAAAACACACCGTATATTAGAAATGAATAATCTTTCGTCTACAAATGACTCTGTGAAATCCTCCTCCAGAATGAGTACAATTAGGAAAGATTTAAGCGATCGTGTATCAAACGTGTCTTTGAGTCGTGAAAACCTCGCTACATGCACAGAGGACTCACCGACTAATGATGATGAAAGTATGGAACGTTTTCCTGGATATTTGAATATAAAAGACGACCAAATGCTGAGGGTGCCTTTAGTAGCTACTGAAGATAGCTTGGTGAATTACAATAATTTCACTGCCAGTCTGACCACGAGTGATATACTGGAAGATGGCAAACAGACTATTCAATCTGAAGGCAGTATGCCGATAAGAGAAACTGAACCGTTGGTAATGCCTTTGCGTGAGTCGTTTATTGGCGTTCGAAAAGAAGAATGAAAATATTTTTAATAACAACTATACGAAAACGATTTTACACGGCCTCGATGAGGTGAAATTTTAGTGCACAGCACATTTGAATTCAAGAAAGTGTTCTTATATCGATGACGCGACAGTGACCCGTGTTTTTTTGGTTTGTCGAATACATTTCTACTGTTGATCGTAAAAATAAGATGGCAGCAGCTAATCAAAGTTGATGTAGAAAACAGACTCATATACAAGCTTAAACGCAGGCGGTTTTTCATTTACTAGAAGACTAAGGTGATAATCTATTACACTTGGCAGCATAGAATACATATTGCACTTGCAATCAGTAAAGCTCTTATACCTCGGCTCACTGTTGCAAGAGTATTAGTGCAGTAGTGACGGCAGTTAACTCAGCTTTAAGGAGAAACAAAAAATTAACTCAATTAAAAAACGAAGTCAGTCTTCCCAATTCAAGTTTCGCCAATCCTAAACTATTATCAATTATTCGTTTCTTTAATTTTTTTTCCCAGCCCACATTTTATGCGAATATTTTTACGAAGTATGAAGAGTATTTACGAAGTATTATAGGACAGGATCATTTCATACGAAATTGTGCAATCGATTCACGCTCATATCTCCGAAGTGGCTAATGTTTTTCTAATCCTCCTATCGTAATAAGTAACGTGCACGACAAATATTGAATATGCCTAAAAAAAATTTGTCGGAGATTTGAATTTTCAACGGTTTTATCTACAATAAGGTCGAGTTAACTGCAAAAATTCTCATTCTATATGAAATTTTGGACATTGGAATCGGGTTCTTCAGGCAATTTCACATAAGAAATGTTACTTACAATTATTCTTACGCTCACGGAAAGAGTAGACACATTTTTTTACGACTTATACGTCGTAATTGTCGCTGAAACCGTTGAAAATTCATACAGCATGAAATGGCTGCACCATTTGATGAAGAATGACCGAATATATCCTTGATTATTCAACTTCACTAATAATAGGTAATGAATTTTATTTAATTTCTCATATTTAACAATTTTGTTCTCGAATTTTCGAATAAATATAGTAATTATATAATCGTAACTTACAATTAGTTATACGAAATGAAATTCACTCAACTATCAAGGATATAGAAAAAAAAGTTACGATATCTTGCAATAATCATTGTAATGCCTCTATTAAAGCTGATAGATTTTAAATCTAATATTAGATAGTGTCAATCTATATTTAAACTAGACATACGTATTGAGAATCAATTGACTTAATAATAATGGTTAAAGTACAGTAGACAATAAGGGATTAACGCATGCATTATGCAGAATGCCAATTGTAGATATATTCAAAAGCTGTGTGTGAATATTTTATGCATTGTGTTCAAGAAAAGACTAGAGAATATTTTTGATTGCATCGACATCGGCGGTCATTCATATCAATGTTATAAAAGAAGACATGTAATAAAACTAAAAAACAAAAAGAATGTAAGGAAATCGGATATGAAAGGAATCGTCTATAATGCGTTACATATCGAGTGAATGATGTTGGAATATAACATCTTACTGCATTGTGATTATTTACATAGGTATACATGTATGTATGTACAAAGATATAGTTGTACATTTTTTTAGGATCCTGCTTAGAGTTGTTTTTGCGTTCCGTTTTTATTGCGCACACGTTTTCAGAGGCTCAACTACAGTATACTACATGAATACGTGCGTTTCGAATTGATGCACATCGATAATATACGTAAATTTACGGGTCGGAAACCCCCCCCCCGAATATCATAAAAAATGTTATACGTCAGTGAAAACTGCAAGAATCAGATCTCCTGTTAAATTATAAAATTGTTGAATCGATTGACCCTTGGGTTACCATGCCTACTGTAAACTTAAGAATTGAATATTCTAATAGTATCTATACACAATTTTTCCCGCTATTTCTCATAATAATATTGTTTACTATTATACCATGATGTTGAAAATATATTGCCATTTTCAATTACTGTTATATTCCTATTTACATATTTACTTCACAGTAGTTATACCTATAACTACTCTTCACCTACTCAGCAACTTCCTCATTTTTCCAGATCCGACACCAGCCTGGACGGCATTGTGTAAAAGTGTACTAATCCCATGTAGACTCCAAATGCCACCGCCTAACTCCACCTCATTCCCAGTTGTAAATGAGCGCATTGCAATGTAACGTACGTACATATCACAAACACAACTTGTGCAAATGTACTTATCACGAGTAGATATACTTATCGTTGTCAAAAATGTCTCCCGAGGAGAGATGAAAAAGTTTCGTCTGATTCAATAGTGTATCTGTTTTTAAATCCGTCATGGTTGCGCCGATATAATTTTTTTTTATATATATATATAATAAGATAATTTTTTTTTATGAACAGAAATAAAAATGTTCATCATTATTTGCACAATGATGTAAAAGGAGAAGTTCCAAAAGAGAAGGTCATTCGCATTCGCTGTCGGTGGATATGAACAAGTAAGTTTCAACAAAAAGAACAAAGATATATCGTTCTCGTTATGTACGTGCTTCCAAAGCATTCATATGACAATTTAATTGGTCGTATTTTGCAGTGAATACTACGCGTGTGATCTGTACAAATCAAAAACGGAGAAATTGAAAATGGTGGTTTGAAAAGTGCCAGGCAGGCATGAATTTTGCACATGCTCATCGATAATATCGATTGAACCGACACGTTCATCTCGATCAAAGTTTCTTCTCCAGAGTCCAAAAGTCACAACGTTTTCTGACAGTGTCTCCAGAGATGTGATCGCCTGAACATGTCGCCTTGCCATGTGCTGATCAAATGCCCAACTCTCGAGTGGGAACAAGTCCATTACCACAGTATTTGGTATCATTGTGGTATTGTTGTTGTCAACGCAAGTCGACTTGACCTGAACGAAGTTGAATATCCCCGACGAATTCCGAATGGCCCCACATGATTCGATCGTCTATCATTGGCGCACTGATGGATCGCGCAATTCATGATGCCTACTCTCACTGTTTTCCCCGCGGACGAATGCCGTCGAAAGCCATCAATCGATACATCGTCGGTGGATTCAGGTTCGTAAGATTCACTTTGAATTCACATTCAATTCCTTCGTGGCGCAACGTTTGCTCGATATAACCATTCTCTGCAATTATTTTCATCGTAGAATTCTCCAATGTTTCGTACAACATGATTAAACGTTGCGATTTCTGTTTACGACGGAACCCGTTGCGGATTTTGTATCTTTTGTCACTCTGTAGAGTCGCATTTGCCACTGTATTTTGCATCTTCTTCGGTACGTCCGCTATTACCATTTCCTCGTGATCATCGAATGCCATTATGGCACCAGCGATGTCTTGACGTCCTGAAATATCGGTGTCAAATCGATTAGTGGAGCGGTTGCACACACAAATGTGTAAATACATTTTATAAATTAATTTCAACAATGTTTTGATTTTTCGCGGCTACGTAGCTTAAAATCTGGACGACATAAGACAAAAGTTCGTTCACAAACATTTTAGGTTCTCTTGTGAACTTCTCGAGAGTATTTTTTTCGGAATTTTCATAACCCGTTTCAGTGTAGTTTTGATACGAAATGCGCGCAGATTATTCGCAACTGAATAGTGCCCTGACCGAATGGGCTACTTCTTCAATGCGAAAGGTTGTCTGAAAACTTAATAGCAGGAGGTGCGGTAGTTCAGAAGATATATCAATAAATATTCACACAGTGGCGAAAATTCGGTTCAAACTTCGCGGCGCGGCAAGGTATTTGCTTACCCTGCGCGTAACACTACTGCGCACTCGAGCGCGATCTTCAATTGTTGCGCGTGTTGTTTATAACCTCAGTTGACGACGTTTTCTCGAGGTGTATTCTTTAGTCTATCATTTATTACGATTCCTGCCACGACATGTGAGTTCCGTACTGCCGCGGACAATATTTTTGAAGCGTATTCATCCAAGGTAAGAATTCAACGATGTGTCGCGTATCGTAATACCGACTGTATAACTTTCATCACTCATACCGCCACATTACGAGTATAGTACGTATGGGTGAAAAATTTTACAGTTCCACGTAAATTGTTACTTGTAACTTTTGAACTACTTTTCCGCCCACTACGAAACTTGCAGACAGACAATCTTTGGCATTGCAAAAGACATGGTGTATGAAAAATTCAGCAAATTCTATTAGGGCACTATTTTGTTATAGAAGATTTTCGAAGATTTTTTGTCAAAACTATACTTTAACGGGGCACGAAAAATCGCACAAAATTATTTTTATTTCGTACAAAGGTCTTTGCATCTATGCGAAAATTTTGTATAGGAACTTTTTCCATATATCATCTGTATTTCGATCTCTGCATGTTGACTTGAAAAAATGAGAAATCGTCAAAAGCTGATTTTTCGACTAGCTGTTATAAGAAAATGATTGGTCAGGAAGATCTGAAAACATTCAGATTTCATGCTTTCAATACGAACTTCAAGTGATTAAAAGGGCGAAAACATCAAAAGTGGTCAGGGAAAAAATCTGTTTTTTTCGTTCGATTTGAGGTTAGATCTTCCAAAGATACGATTTGTAAAATCCAGCTTGATTCTCATGGAAAACGGACTTGAAAAAGTTCACCGGTTTAATTTTGTTTGAAGTACGATATATATATTATATATAATATAAGGTTATGTTCACGATCGCGTTAATCAGAGAAAGAAATGTTTAGTTAAAATCAGAAAATAAAAATATTTTTGTTACGCTATCTATATTAATGCGCTATCTATAGATAGAGATTTGAGTTTAAACTAATTAATTATATGGGAGATGTGCAAGAGTCAGTCAAAAGTTTTTTGGATTAGCCACTGGAGTCGGGCGCTACAATCGGGCAGAAACGAAACGCGCTGGGTTACAGATTTTTCAGTCGAGCTCTAGACATAGTGACGATCAGAAGTGCTCGAGACAGATAAGTAGATTTCGGTTTCGAAGCAACAGCGACACGAGGGGGGAGTCCGTCAATTTTGAAGTTGAATATGAGTATACGCGGATGCATATCAGAGGCGCCTGGATCTTTGCGGCGTGGACACCGGGTGTTCATGTGGCCGCGTAGGGATCCCGGCATCTGATTATAAGTAAGTAAAGGAATATCGGTATTCCCGTCTCAATTTATTTTGGGCTAGAATAAACTGGAAGGAAAATGTAAAATTGTCACGATTCAATATTTTCAGCCCTGAAATAAGAAATTTTACCGACTCAAAGCTTTCATATACAAGGTGGCGAGGCTGAATGTTACGCATATTATTACTTTCAAGTGTAATCTCAAAATTCCAAGGATATTCAGTCAACTTTTCCTTGAGACGTGGTCAAAGTAGTAAAAGAATGGCGAAAATGTGCAAAAATCGCAATTTTCGACGTTGCACCGCCGCTCACAAAAATCTGAAATAATTCACAGGGGTACTATACACCTAAAGCAATGAAATGAAGATAAAAAAGTTTTGTTACATGGACTCGATTTCGAAGTATAACGATGTTTAACTCGAATTAATTTTTTTCGGTACCTTGGGAGTGGTCCTTCGCGACTACATTAATTCACGTAAAGGGTCTTTTGGTAATGGATATTCATAATTTTTTTCATAAGGATCCGTCACTCGAGTCTTGAGATAAAAAATGAAATGCATTTAATGGCATGCTTTCATGTATTTTCTGGTTACTTCCCTAGTTATGGTTCGATTGAAAAAGTGACCTAAGTGGCGCTCCGAACCAGTAACTATTACTTTAACTGGTCGGTTACAGCTAACCGAATTATACAACGACCCCAAAAACTAGAGGGTGGAAATGAACGCATTTATTAAGCAAGTTTTCCGGATATAATAAAATGACAATAACAAGTGATCATTCCACTTTGCCAACTTCTCTCGCTGTGGTTACGAACATAATTGATATATTCCGAACGCGGTCAATATAAAACTTTCATCGTGCTTACCAGGGCAACAACGACCATAGCTGTTTTCAGTAGAAAAGTTTCCAAAGATTGTCCGCCTTTAAGGGTTATTAATTAATATTTTCTAGAATTTTGGGAAATGATTTCGATAATTTGTATTTTTCGGGAAATATTCTTGTGCTATTTGGAGTCGTTTTGACTTGTGAATTAAAATACTCAAAACACATATTCGATATACGCTTAAAAATTCAAACGAAACTCCGCCAATAGATCTATTTTTTCTTTATTCATACAGTATAAGGTTCCCAGCAAAAGTACAAATATAAAATATTCTTAAACTCATTTTAAAATTTATTTACAATGAATGAATCTTAGTAGCTAATCGTACACATGAATAAATGAAAATCACTGATTCCAAAAACTGAATAAAAACATAATTACAAATACATGATTTCGGCGTCCTTAAGAGGATGCCAAATATAGTCAGTCTTCGCGTACTTAGTAAAACGTTAATGTTTTTCATTATCATCAAAGCTTACACAGGACTGATGTGAAAATACCGCAGTCACCGCAATTCTACATGCAATTCCGAACAAAAATACGCAAAAGCTTTTGTGGTCTATATGAAAAGAAGACTAGGAAATATATTCCTGTAATAACTGTTAATTCAACTACAAGAATATATTTTCTTGTCATTATTGTTGCGTAAATCAAAATTTCTTTGCGCCTACTGCAACATTCTCACATCGCGATCGGTAAGGTGTGATGAATTTTAGTTTATTGATTATAAGTCAAATATAAAAGAAAGGGAAATAAATAGACAATTACGAGAAATAGTTGTTGACGAAGAGAAAATTAGGCATTTATTTGGGTCATTTTGGTTTAAAAAGTCAACTATAATTTAATAGTACAGAATACCCAATTTATAGTCCCTGCACGTCGCAACCCAACAAACTTGGTTTGTTTTTACACAACTCTCTCCTTCTAAAATCGTAGGCCTACTAATTTGCCGATCTGCTGATCCGCTGATACGTCCGAACTTCGGTTCTTACTTTCGTCTATCAAAATATATACATCGTCACAAAACGTTGACTGATTCATCCTGTTAACAGGCTCGATTCGTTCATATTTTTATATCTACTTATGCTAGATATAAAATATTAAAGGGCTTTTTTCATGGTTTATCGTTTCTGAAATAGTAATAGTAGCACTCATACTTTCAACCACTCAGGCACACCATTGAACAAATACAATTTAATCACGTAAACTCACACTCGAACGGTCCATCGTTGAAGCATTAGGTGTTGAATGTACGTGTCCAGAAGTAAGACTTGTTAAAGGTCGTTTTATCTGTATACTGTACGGTAATTATTTGTGTGCGTGTGTAAGCATGTTTGCTTGTGTGTGTAACGTGTGTGTCAAGTTATACGTATTGTTGATGACCGAACGAGAGAAAAGTGGATTAGCGAAAGTAACAGCGAACGACGCAGAAAAGGTATGAGTTCGAAAGGAAAGAGAGTACGTACGTGTGACCGGATGCGAATATTCCGAGCAGTTGTGTAATTATTCTGTTGTAGTATAATGAACTATTTATTCATTACAAACTACGGTCCTTTATAATATAATTGGTTTTAAATATCTCATAATATACTTTTGATGCATGTTACCGGCACTCCAACGTCTATTTTCTATTTAAATCTACCTCTTCTTCTCCCGTTAATTATTTAGAATTTAAGCCTTGTTATCACACTTATCATTTGAATAATTCCAGCTGTGATAATAAGTATAAGATATTTCAAGTAAAAAAAACGACACTTTTCAACGATAAACGGTATTAACAAAGATTGTTTATCCATACCATGACGCTGATGGGAATACACGATTTAAGTTTACAATTTTTACTATATACATACACCTATTGTCAATAATTTATGTACAGAATGGGTGAATGAATGACTGCAGGGATGCATGCATATTTGACATGCTGTTAGCTATTAGTATAAACGAGATAATAAAAATAAGAAAGAAAAATGATCATAATTTTCAGATCAGACAGATAAAAATAGTACTACAAATTAATTTCAATAAATGCTAGGCAACGCAAGAATAATCTGCGCTATGATAGATAAAAATAATTCAGAGACACACCCATCTGGTCTACCGTGATGGTATTCGAATCCCAACCAACAACTAACTTTTTTAAAAACTCGCAGAATAAGTTCTTAACAAAATTCCCAGGCTATGACTCGAAGCGAACAGTGACATTAGAGTTATATCGTAAGACGGCGGGTACAGAATGTCGCCCCGGGGATTGTCAACCTGTTACCAAAGCAAGGGCAGTTTTTCAGCTGTTTACCTTCCGGCACACCCACATGTAGCGCGTCTATACATACGGTCTACTTTCGCGCGTGACGTCGAGGGCGAATAATTTAAACTGTCGCAAAGACGGGAAAAAAAACAAGGAAACAAGTGATTTATTGAAGTGGCCAAAACGCTCTGGTATAGCAATTTTCTCATCGCTACTCGTTTCCAAGTCCAAGCAATAATGTCATTTTTTTCAATTTTTTCATCCTAAAGACTGCGAGCAAACTGTATCAAAGCTCAGAAAACTCGTATACCAGTCTGTTTTGGTAACGCCATCCTCACCGGACCACGTTTGTTATCACTTAGCGCTAAAAGTAGTGAGATGGAATGAAAATAATCCACGGATAACGCGGACCCAGTCAAACTCAGAGATTCTAGAGCGAGAAGTTGGGATAGTTAAATTTAATCGGTGATTCTCGACAATATTTGTCTTCGGTACTTGATCGCAACATAGACCAGTGCAAAAAGGACAACGGGAAATATGGTACACAATATGATATACGGATATATGGGTGATGTTAAATCGCGTTCAAGATCGGGGACTAGCGGTGAACAGTTGTCAGGATTATCATTCGTATTAGCTGGGAGCGTCACGTAATTATCGGCCGTGTCGTTGGACTTTTCAGTCCATCCAAGAAAGAATTTCCTCACAATTCCAAAAACTACCAATCCCTGCGCTTCCGAGCTCAGAACCATCGTCTGTACCATCTTCCCCGTGGAGATCGTTGAGTTCATTGTAGACGGGATCTCATAATACCCGTGCTGCAAGGTATTCTGAAAAACCAGTTCGTGCTTTGTTTGGTTGTAGGTAGTCTTTATTTTTATGCTACTGAAAGTGACTCGGGACGTTCCGACCAGGCCGCATTTATCGAGCGAATTACTGCCACACCTAACGATTGCACAAACACTGGTGGCGAACGAAGAGCACTTTTCGCCAAGGACGTCATCCTTTCCAGTGTAGGCAAAGAATTTGAATGATTCTGTTTTTCTTGCCGATAAATCGGCGGTAACTTCGAACTCGCATTTGATGCCATCAGCCTCCCATGTCCATTGACTAGTATCATTATCGATTTTACTTGTGAACGGTGTAATGTTTGCATACTTCAGTTTGATGTCCTTGTTACGAACGACACAATCATTTCCTATCGGTTCGGTGACACTTTGACTTATTTCATCGATCGAGACCCTCCCCTTTCTGGGCACAATATCGACAATGGCAGAGTTGAGCCTAGCAGCTTTAGGGTCGTAGCCTGCACCTGCAATACCGTTTGAAATACCGATTAATTTTCATCCAGCGAAAATCTTTACCGCAGTAACTTTACCGCCGATATCCGCCATTCGAAGTACACTCACTCATAAATATACCGCCTACGACATATTCACGGCCTGGGTAGTATGGGGCAGATATCACGGTTACATCCTTAGTCTTGGACCACGTCAGCTGCATCTGATAACCTTAAAGTTCAACCAAAATGACAATTATTTGAGGAGTCGAGATATCTGATGAAAATCACTTATCCGATATTTGCCTCAATTTGGAAAGTCGAAAAATGGAGAAATCAATTATAGAAACGATTCCACCTGTCACTTCCAAACAGTTTACTAGTATATTGTGTACCAAGGGCGTAAAACGGGATTTTTTAAAGGGAGAACTGCAACCACACGAGGTTCAAAAACCTGCTTCGCCCTTGGTGCACACCATATTTTTTGTAACGCATGTACGGATCATTCTCATTTTTTTGGGATATTAAGCGGGGCTGATGTGATCGTTTCCTGATACGGCAACCACGTACTTATTAGATTATGTGAAAGAATTTCGCTTATTAGAAAGAAAAAGAGTGGGAAGATATTTGTTAATTAGTTTTGTTAGGAAAATAAACATATTTTGTCACAATTATTGATAATTTTCTTAAAGATATTGAAAAATGTTGAAAAATTTTTTGCCGCATAAGCGGGCAAAAAAGAAATTTAAAAAAAGGCCAGCTGCTCGGTGTAGCGGTCGTTTTAATTATTTTTTTGCCTGCCAGTTTAAAAACTGTTACTTTAGTCTCGCGTAATGCGTCAAAATAACGCGAAAATCGTGCACGTATTACGACAAAATATTTCATCCGTAACCATTCAGCTGCTCTAAATATCAGTGTAAGGTGTGACTGTGATCGAGAACGCGCGAAATTTTTCAGTCACTGGCTTGGACCGTATTATTTACTATTTTGTGAAACTTTACGCATATCGTAAAACTCTATTTGTAAAATTCATGAAACGAAGTCAGCGAAGCTTGACGGTCAAACTTTCTTACACAGCCTTGATTCCAGTGGGATAAAACTCCCACAGACTTGTAACCTGGTATTTTCTTATCCATTTGCTTGCGAATTATAAACTCATACATACGTAGATAAGCATATAATACGTAGCAATTGCAACACAAGCTACATATGTATAAAGCATCAGGCATCTTTGCCAGGTTAAAGTTTTCAGTTTTCGTGGAATGAAGTTTGACAATTTCAAATCGACGCGTATACGGACCAGACTGGAGTAACAAAGCTTTTACACTACCCTCGGAACTATAGAACGTCTATTTTTACACCTTTAACAATGAAGTTTTTTCTAATTGTCTTCATTATTTTTCAATTACCATAAAAATGACGAAATAGAAAATTCATAAAATGAGATAAAAAATTGCAGCTGACTGAATAGATCCAAAAATCGGATACCCCAAGTTATTGTATAATGTATGAATTAATATGAGAGAAATATAAGATGCATGTCAGACAGTCGAACTTCAAATTATTAGATCGAATAAAAATTTTTTGTTTTTATGTTTTCGAAATAATAAAAACTGTGGTCATTACGGTCATTCGTAATGCTCAGGGTAACCGTATCGTACAAATACTTCATGACCATTTCAGACGAATTTCATACTATTTCGTTACTATTGCGCAATCATTTGGAACCATCCGATACGTGTTCCATAATATTGCATGTCATTTCAAAAGTATTTCATACCATTTTATACCCTTTTATACCATTTCGTAGACGACTGTCTGAACTATGTTATAAGTGGATACCCCCTCTAGTTTCATAACGTAATTAAACGGTAACTCACTTGTCGAAAACGGCAGTACGGTCACCCATGCTAAAGGATATACGAACTGTCTTACGTTCTTTTCTATTAATGTCCGAGCTGGTTCTTCGTAGAGAATATCGGCGCCAATCAGCACGCCAAACGTTCCGAACGGGGTACTAAAAGCCGTGGCATTTAGTTCTTTCGGTCGATTGAATTCGCCGAATTCGTTGTAACGATAATATTTCCGGTACCTACGGAAAAGTAATATAATCCTCGAAATCTCAAGGATTTCATTAAAGCTGGGAATGTCGGATAAGCGCGGAATTTTTGCCACAATTGCCAGAGAATGTCTTTGGAGTAGTAACGTAGAAAATAAAACTAAACTCTGGTATTAAAATCGTTTGTTAATCAAACATTGAAATTATCTAATACACTTGCAGGGCTGTGTTTGCAAACAAAGGCTCATTCGCTAACTTGGCTATCACTTTCGTGCAGTTTATTGGGTACGATTAAACTCTATGAATGAGTATAGTGTGAAAGTAACCATAACTATTAGGACAATGTTATAGCTATCATCGGGAGGATTTACATATTACTAAACGGGAAGTAATTTTTTCACCTTGCGACTATTCTCCCTTCCGAACTGAATACCACGTTAGAGGAGTATAGACAGTTGTCTTTCTTTTCAACCAGGTTGATCACTACGTAAAGTTTACGCCTTTCTGCCGCACACGAAATTTTATGAAGAACCTGAAACCGTTGGAATCTTTAATATTTTAATATTGAAAAGGCGCGCAGATTGGGGAAAAGTGTTATTTGATGACTCACCTCATGAATACCGGATTCATTACATGGCAGGGAATTTTTCTCAGGATCCGGGACTTCGATAGACCAATTGCTCAAAGCTGATCTATTCGGTAAATGTATCGAAGTCAGCCCCAATTCAGGAAATACTATGATTTTTGCCTGCAAAGAAAACAACTTTAAATAAATTTCCGTTTTAAGATTTGTGATCTCAAAATCATATGATGTATAGGTAGAACGATAAAGTTCGCAAGCGTTCGTCCCGTAATTTGTCTCGTTTATTCAGTAAATTGTGTCTCTTTCGTCTAGAAAGTTTATCTCGTTTGTTCGGAAAGTTATTAAAATTTGTGGATTAGATTTTCATGACTTCGATCGACGTTTTTATTAGTTTCATTATTTCTATTGTTTTTAGTGCACTTATAATTTTGGTTATCAGCATTATCAACATCATCATCATTATTATTGTTATCGTTGTTGTTGTCGTTTATACCTCGCTATATCCAGTTACAGCTTGACTAATCGTAAGTTACATTTTACGAATAACAAAAACTGGTTTGATAACGGTTTAAATTTTATACTATAGCATTGTAAACAGATATATTTCCGGTGTTGAGTAACTATCAAGTGGGGGGGGATACTTTCAATTAATTTTATCAACAACTTTTATTAACTCCGTCGTTAAAATTATTGCAACATAAAAAAACGTTGTGTACATCATTTATTGTTTTAACGAGTGCAAAAACAGTCACGGATTTGGAATTTCGTGTAATAAATACATCCATCAAACTTTCTACATCTAAACTATCGGCTTCGGTTGAATAAATATTTAACAGAGCCACGTGACTAAGCCGGTTTTGCGACATTTTTACGGATGTCAAGTTCCCTAAATCCTGTACACGCATGCACGTAGATAATTTTGGGTACCAAGTGGTAAATTTACCAAGCGGGTGTTCTTTCTCTTTCGACTTAGCCATCTGGATAAATTCATGATGCTCGTGACGAAAAATTTGCCGTAGACCAATGAAGTTATTGATAAAATTACTAACCACTATGTTTCCTAACCTGTGAGCACTGTAACCGTTAGTTTTTATGTTTAAATTAAATCATTTAATTAAATGATACGATTAAAAATTTTTTTTTTTGATATCTTAATAACACGCGGACAATAAAGTTTTTCACTTTCACTTGGAACAGTCGTGTTAAACTACGAGAAGGGACGTCAATTGTACAATTGAGGAGCTGAAGAAGAATTTTAATCTAACTTTTTTCGAAAAAAAAAAAAAAAAATGTAATATAAAATGTTACATGATGCAAATTGAAGTGCAAATTTATTTACTACTTTCAACTGAACTGCATTTGGTATCAAAATGTGTGCAGATTTGGGAGTCCCGATTCCGAAGTTGCCGTGCCTATTTTTTTCTATAATTGTGATCGCCTATGCTACAGACCAGAGTGTTTTAGACCGTGGCTGTTCACTAGATTCAGAATTCTGGACCAACAGTTTCAGACATGGGCGTATGCCGATGTTGTATCAGATCGACGATTCTCCAAAACTGTACCCTAATTTAAAATCCGATTGATTGGGTCTCGTTAATCAAATAAGCAATCAAGCAAGCAAAAAAATCTCATTTAACAATATTTAATTTTTGCTGCACGAATGTTTGAATGAAAGAAAATCTAATACAAATTATAAAGTAAAATATAAGGAAGAATAATACAAATGAAAAGTATAAAATCAAACTGAATCCACGCTTTATGGCAATATACCTATTTCTCTTAGCCTTCGTGATCGGAATCAAATAAAATTTTCATACGGAACGCAATAGTATTGCAATTTACCGTATTGCCTCGGTTTCGACAGAGTGAATTTTTCCAAGCAACAAAGTTGTTTCAACACAATACCTCGAATTCGTTAAATAAGATACTCTTTTACGAAGTGAATCTATCGACGTGACAATTTCCAAGTTTTGATATTCTGCTATAATTTATGGTGGTTACCTGCCACTTTGGCCAGGTACCTGAGCTATGAAGTACGCGTTTAGTCAGCTGTGCGCTTTGCATCAGATCTGCTACCGAGCTGCCGAACGTCACCTGATTTCGTTCGGTTAAGTTCGTTGTCGGTAGAAGTAAGGCGTATCTCCCTCTCGAATCGTCGTCAGTCTGTCCAGTGTCGTTAGCGTGGGAAGATCGGAAGATCCGTGAGCGTAAACCTGGCGGCTGTTGGTGTGTGCCCGACACCGGGTGACCGGTCTGTATGTACGGTAGAATCAGCTGTTCGTTACAATACACGTGGAAGGTAATTTTACAAATTCGCTGATATTTTCAATTTATCCAAAAATTTACTTCATAAATACATCCACTCAAAGAATAGTGAAATTACAAATCCATGGGTAAATATTTTTCTGTGATCTGGGTGGATGTTGCACTATTCATTTCGTAAGTTTACCCTCGAAATTTTATATAGTGTAGTATTTACAAGATAAGATTCTTTTTTTCACAAATAAACTTCACGTCTATTTTATAAGGTACGACGAAAATAGCACGATTTCTTTTATTCTTGTGTCAAAATATATATACAACACTAGCCGTCCTTAAGTTTAAGATTCATTCGTTCATCCATTCCATCATTCATTCATTCCGTGTGTCAATTCTTTAAAAGGGTGTATATTGTTGAAATTGTAAATAATAGTCTTCTCATCGATGCACTTGACTCTTGGATTTCACTTTAGTGATTTTGATTCTTCCTTTTAAACAGTCTCTCTTTAATTTTGATCTTGTTTTTGGAGTTTTTACTTTTTGGGTTTGAAATGTCTGTCTTGATGGTAACTTTGCTTTTTATAACACGTTAGTCGCTCTTTCGTAGCTGATGTTCTATTACCGAGACTGGAACCTCCGTACCTTGTTCCTCCAAGAGAGTCATTGGCCAAAAGACCGGCTTCTTATGAACGTAGTTGAAACTCGTGAAGAAACACACCGCGTGTCCCAATTCCATGGGTCAAACTCTCATCAGCTCTAGTTGTGACCATTTAGCGGGCTTACTCGAATCGTTAGAGTAGTTATCGCTAATTAAGAGGAAGTTCCTGTCGATTTTAACAAAAAATGAATATATCTTCGACACGATGCTAATACGTAGCAGATTGTTCCTTTCGGACTAGATGATTTATAAGTAGGTATTAGGATCTAACGAAGTTACGAAAATCATCGAAATGTAGAAAAAATTACTTTCGTGTGTACGTGTCACTTATTTTAACTATTTTCCAAACCGATTCAGGTCATGATAGCCCCGTTCTATATTCAATGCCGATACGCAAAAATAATTGAGTTTCACGCAAAAATCTCAACGCAAAAGAAGAACCTATGATTTGTGGTACTTGACGGACGATGTTATACAATTGAACACACGCATAGGTCTACGAATTTACTTTTGGTATTTATTGGAATTCGGGCCATTTTTTTATTTCTGTTTTAATGGAAAATGTGGCAGAGTGTTGTTGTACAGAATTACGTATAGAACGGGGCTGTTAAGCCCTTTTCCGCGTTTGAGATACATGTACTTCGATATTTGGATATATATGTATGTAATATACGTCAACATCGAAATCGACCAGGGCATCCTCTTAACGGAAGACCAAGAAATTGATATCGTTCGGTTGATATTGCTTCAACATGTTGAGTTACATCAAAAAGAACATCGCATAAAATCTAGAGCCTTGCGACGGAAATAATCTACTACCTTACAATAAGCTTTTCATAATATTATATGGTAGAGGGGATGGGTTGCCAGAGAATGAAGACATAAAACTATAGTAATTCCTCTAATGGGTTTGTTGAACCCGTTTATTATGACACGTTAAAGTTTGATTCCAATTTCGGCATTGTATTACGTATAATTTTCGTTACAAATCCCAGTACACTGTTGACTCTCATGAAATATAAATTAATAATAAGAGAAATACCTTGAATACTGCACTTGCATCAGCGCTCACTGACTTATACTCTAGTTTTCGTACATCCCTTTTCGAGCATCGATGTGGTGTCCAGAAGTAGTAGTTAAATGTCCCTCGTCAATTCGTTGGATTCATATCAACTGGAACTTGAAGGGTAGTCCGCGAAATTGGTCTGCACGACGTCCAACGGCGAGTTGCGCGTCGCAATGCGTTACATTTGTAAAAACAGAATCATCACCATTAGATTACCAATGTCACTGCCACGACTTAAAACTACCGTACTGCAGATTTCTCAGCGTTCCGTAAAGTTTTTTCACCGACGATTTGTACCGCCTTCGCTACAAAATTCCACTCCGATTCTGCAGCTTTGCAGAAGCAGGTTGTCAGATTGCGGTCCGAAAAAAATTCGATAAGAGTTACTAATGTGCAGATGATAAATGTAGAATGCGGTTCCGAATTCGAAGTGTCAATTGAACGTTTATACGCATAAATTATGCGTGGGTAGAAAAGTAGCTGTACCTATGCGATCGAAATACCTGGCGTATATACTACCTGGATGTAATGTATCTACGACTCGTACTGTACATATGTACATACATATAAAGTCGAGAACTTGTAGTGGCGGTTGATCGAATTACCGTTTGCCATGCTGCAGTCGAACTCCTCCCTTCTCTCTCTCTCTCTCTCTCTCTCTCTCTCTCTCTCTCTCTCTCTCTCTCTCTCTCCCTCTCCCTCTCCCTCTCCCTCTCCCTCTCCCTCTCCCTCTCCCTCTCCCTCTCCCTCTCCCTCTCCCTCTCCCTCTCCCTCTCCCTCTCCCTCTCCCTCTCCCTCTCCCTCTCCCTCTCCCTCTCCCTCTCTCTCTCTCTCTCTCTCTCTCTCTCTCTCTCTCTCTCTCTCTATCTCTTTCTATCTATCTAAGCCTCTCAGAGCTGAGACAGATAATCGCGTTAGACGTTTCAACACAAACCATCAGAGACGCTTGGAGGTATCTGCGTGTCTTCAACGCCGCGAACGCCTTGTCCGTGCAGAAGAATTTCTGTGAGTCGGTGTGTAAGAGGAATTGCACAGTGAATGAAGGTGGAGGTGCGGTCTGAGATTTCGTTTGACTTTGGCAAACCGTTCAAATTTCACCCTCATTTTACAATCTGCAATCGACTTTCTACGCAATCACAAGACCTTCAGGCTGATATATTAAGTAAAAGCTAATTTATCAAGGCTCCAATTAATTATTAGCCGGACTCAAGGGAGGAATATAGATATGGGGAAGGATCGCTGAGGTATAAATCGATCTCAGAATTTTCACCAATAGTTGCCGCTGAGGTAAACTGATACTTCGATTTTTCCCACTTCTCAAAGCGGACTGTAGAAGGCAAGGAATTGCCACCGATAACGCGCGTCAAAACCGGCCAATGTATTCGACGTAATCTCAAATGCAGGCCACAACCGTACCGGAATTTTGTATATTAGATACTTCCGCGTCATTTAACCTTGCGGAAAAATTTCCATCGGTGCAAAGCAACCTCTGGTTATACCTCAAAATCTTTATTGATCACTGACCGAGTGATGGAGGGAATGTTAAAATCTCTATAACCGAGAAATACGCTATGTTGCAAATCTAGTGGAAAGAACAAATGTTGCCTGTCCGTGATTCTTGCGGGTATGTGAAAGATATTAGAGGCCGTTCGATCGAGTGATTCGTCATCGATGTGAGGAGAACGGAAAATTGAATTTACATTTTTTTCACCTGATTGCAACCAGCAGGGATTTATCCACGTAGAATGATGAAAAGAAAAAATGATTAATCGAAAATTTAGTTTTAGAATTCGACGATTTTCAAAATACCCCGTAGAACGGAGCACCTGTATAAACGACCGCATTTTTATAAACAATCATGTATTCTGAGCGGGAATTAAAATATCTGGCGCCATCGGTATATATTTCCAATTTCGTATTGATCGTTTACTTTGTTCAACTTTGTTGTACGATTGTGTATGTTTCATAGTAAAAATTCTCTTAAAATATAACTTCAACGAGTGCGAGAAACTGCCAGTCAAACGATTTCGAAACATTCGTCAATATCGGATAACGACACGCGATGGTAAACGGGCCTATGAATGTACAATATGTACAACACGTCTTGCGAAGTTTGAAGACAAATATCTACACTCTGCATTATTTATACACGTCTGATGCACGGCGTATGTACAGTAAAATATGTTGTACATACATACTTATAATTTGTGCACGAGGTTGATAGCCAGAAAATAGAACGTCTGTCGCGTGTTCTTCAAGTACTAACAATAATTAATTATTAGTGCACTTGTAACTCGTCAAAAGAATCATATCGCAAAGTATTTCGATATGAAAATAAGAATGTCGGCGAGATTTCGCATTAATGATTAAATTAACAGCACACAACAGACTTTGCCTCATTATTCGTCCGGAACGGTACTTTCCGTGTTATCTGCAAAGCTTGTGTAAGTTACAGCCGTTACCTTATATCTACGAAACAGCTTTATGATTATGCTAGTTGATACAGCGCCGGAAGTAGAGGTTTGACCTCAGTTCTACAGGAACACTCCAACAAAAGCACAGTGTATTGTGAGTAAATTGAAAATAAAGACAAATTTATTGTCGTTGCTGCATCAAGTCATTTTGATGAACAACATTTGTTGTAGACAACGAGCGATAAAAATGATAATTTTTAAACTTGTCGTTAATTCCGTGTCAATCAGAGTGAAATAAATATTCCTTTACTCTATACTACTCGACAGTTACCAAGCCGAGTGAATCGAGGTGTTTTATACAACGCAAGCATGTTTTACGCGTTTTTCCATGCGTGTTTTCCGTTCGCAAAGTACCCGTTTCTATGACGGCTGAGTGAGTCTACGAATGCGCATGCGCGGAGTACTGAACAGATGACTTTTAAGTTCTGGGAGCTGAGAGTGGTCTTTTCAGTACTGCGCACATGCGCCGTCGCGAACAAATCTGGCAATGTGAGATCCTATCCTCAATTCCGAGCTTCGTGAAAAAACGCCCAACATACTCTTGTCATGTAAAGAATTGTGCGAAACAAGGAAGCTACGGTCTATTTTCAATATTCGTCTTTGACTGGCACAAGGATACTCGCCTTTGGCTAGTGTCCTCGTAGTGTCACGTGAACGATTAAAGTGTTTACATACGCGGAAGACCATTTAATTCTTTCCCAAAACATCGAATCGATTTTAAACTTTTTGTGATACGATCGTTTTGATATTAGGACGTAAACTCTGGTCGGCTAAGGCTGATAAATTATCATATTAATTAATAATCCAATCATTTTCAAAATATGATATCGAAGCCTGTTACGCGGCTTTATACATACATGAAAAATCTGTACGATATTTGTTCAGCTCTAGCTCTCCAATGGGCACTTTTCAATAAATAGCATGATCATTTTACGAGAAATTCTCAATCTATTCAAAGTTCTGCAAAAGAATGAGTAGTCTCGTTAAATCTCTCAAATGGAATCCGTGACACCACGTTCAAGGCACCTTAAGTGATGCATTGACGTCGGCAATATGTAGAGTACAGAACTAACTACGACACAGTTTGTGTATAAACTGTAGAAGGGTAGTTAGGTAAAAACATTCTTGTCGATTTTACATATAGAAATCGTACGTCGTGTCATGCTATTTTTTGGAAATGATCGAGTGTAATGAAGAAATCATTCTTGATCTTATGCATCCGTTTACAAGTTTAATGAAAACCGTAACTTATGTATAACTTGAATATGTCGGTCAAGAAGAGTCATATCGTCATGATCAATTATCGATCTTTGTCGCCAGTTTTTTGTCTCTAGACACACAACTTACATATTCTTTGGAGACAATTTCTATCTGCTTCTCAAATTCTTTAGCATTTAGTCTCATAGTTTCCAAAGGATCGTCCGGGATGTATTCGGGTTCGTATTCGAAAGTAGCGGCTTTGTACGAATCCTGAACAACGAGAAAACTGATTTAGTGACATTATGCGTTTTCGTAAAATAGTAGCCGTGGATATTTGAATGTATTTGAGGAAAATAAGTTAATGTATGGAATGATATTCGTACCTGAGCTGACTGCATCTGGGCGATTAGCAGTATCAAAAGTAGAGGACGTATCAAAAACTCCATCATGACGACTTTGCCCCGTTGTATGGCGACAAACTGATTTCGTCTCAAAAAAGCTGGCCAACTTCTGCAATAATTGGTAATCATCATTAAAGTGAATGAAACGAGTTAATTTAGTTTATGTGTCAGTGTTCGTTGTTATTTTTTCAGTTGGTCTTTTGAGCGCTACAGTGCTATAACATTTGATTGGAAGACAATAACACTCAACGATAAAGTTCATATCAAGTTTGTTTCACTAAAAAAAAACATAAACAATCGAAAATATTCAAAGAGAGATGCATGGATACACTGAGTAGTCTCAACCTGGTAATACAATCATCACAAGGAATAATATGAAGGGGTAAGAAATTTATTTCATATCGCGCATTACTCCAATAGACAACAATAGGTAACATTAACAGTGTTATTATGCATGTACAAGGTTTTAAATGTCCAGAGATTAATATGGGGATGAGTAATTGATCACAAGTGAGTAATTGCATAGCTGTAATTTTACTCTGCCGAAATCATTGTAACATGTTCTAGTTATTGTCAACGATACGTTATGAATAAAAGCAGTATTATTTGTAAAACCGCAAAAACCAATGTACAGTAACAGCAGATAAACGTTCTAATGTTCATTCGAATAAGGCAGTGCAGTCCGAAACTAAAAATATTGTGAAATAGCACGAACCCCCAATTTTTTATAGAATTGTGCGGATAAAACTGAACTGCATTTTTCTGTTTCCAAAAAAATTTAACACGTTTGGTTGCTAACTCTGGCTGCTGACTTCAGCGTCATTTCGTGTAGAATCCAAATCGTATTTTGTTTCGGACCGAAAAAAAAGTTAGCCGGAAGGGAAAGGCATTAATGAACATTACTGTACCTCAATAGATTTTGGAGATTTGAAAAATTATTTTGAAATAAATTTGAAATCTCATCTATACATATATAGCGCGTGCGAAAATAAGTTCCAAACCAAGTTCACTGGCTCCCGGACTGCATACTGAGTCACGACATTGTCTCTCCTTTCACGATAATTGACTCATAGACTTACGCCCATCAAAGTAGTCGAGTTAGCTTTTCTTGTTCAATAATATTAGCAACTCGTATGCGCAGTTAAAACTTCTTACAAATCTTCTGAAATCAAATATTTTTCCGTCTTTTTCTTCTTCTTTTTTTGTAACTTTTTTGCGCTTACCAAGTTTGAAAGCGGATTTCATCGCAAACAAAAGACCCGAGATCTGCTGTGTCGTCAGTAAATCGAATAGCCGATGTTAAAGTAGCATTTCCGTTAATGAGATTCTTACAAGTCTCGAGCAAAAGATATTAGTTACAGTACAACTTTCCAAAATTTATTACTCAAAATTTCACAACAGCTTAGGCGTGGATAAGAACAACTTTTGGTAATTTTAATTTTAATTTTAGCAAACTTTAATAATTTTTCATACTTTATGACCGCAGTATCCGATATGAAACGCTGTAAATAATCGATATGACTCATTGAATGTAACTACCAGTACCATTCTAGCGAACTCTGCTTGTCGGGGAATGAGACAAAATAAGTCGATAGTCGCGTACACATACGTACCGTTTGTCAATGATTCCGTTTGACTCCCAACCCCGCGTGATAAGCAAGCAATAGCCTCAATTTGTAAATGTTGAGAAATTTAGCAACCCCACGGTCTTATATGCAAGCCTTGCAGCTTCGCCAAATTTTGTCGATGGAGGTGTTTCAACTTTTGAGGCACCGTTGTTGTTAACTTACGTTACAGAGAGTCAACAATTTGTTTCTATCTCTGTTCCATAGTCTACATTTACGACTTATCCAATCGCAGCGATCCTAGTGTTCACAAGACGAAAAAAACAGTGTCCAAAAAGTTGAAGAAATGACGCAAACCATTTACGTAGCTAGCCAATTTTTCCTCCAGCGTGATAATTCTTGGAATTCCCACATCATGTGGCTTTGTGAGTGCGGTAAGCGTTCCGGGCAAGTACACCGGGAAATGTATAAATATATACGTAAAAAGACAGACATACTGTATACGGCATAACAGCTCGGGCGTATCCCGAGAATAATTAATTAAACGCATTAAGGAGATGCCATGGGATCGATTTCGACATGACGTATTTACTTCCAAGTATCGAATTCTACGTATCTCAAACGTGAAAACGGCTTTAACAGCATCATTCTATACACAATTCTGAACAAAAACACTCCAGAACATTTTCATTTGACGCAGAAATAAAGAAATGGCATGCAGTCTACGAATTTATTATATCGATTTTGTAGAATCTGTCCCATTTCTTAATTTTGCGTCAAATGAAAATCTATTGGAGTGTTTAGTTTATCATTGTGTACAGAATGAGGCTATCGCGTCTTTTTCCGCGTTTGAGATACATGGACTTCGATATTCAGAGATATACTATACGTCACGCCGAGATCGAGCAAGGCACGCCCTCAAGGAGGTTCGATACTAAAACGAAAAAAGTTACACGAACTTTATTCTTTTTTTTTTTTTTTAATTAATAGTATTCGATGAAAAAATAATTATGTGAACTTTTGTAAAAAAAGTTACACGCACAGGATGAGCGTTGATATAGATTGATTCGATTTCCTAAAATTCCTGCATCAAAGAAAAGTAGACATTCACCGATGCGTTCCTTAAATAAACGATTCTAAATAAAGTAAAACATGTATTCTCTTAATGCGACGCAACTCAAGGCAACACTGCAACCATCGACACCACATGTAGATTATTCAAATATAGATATACAAGAGCGGAATGTTGCCGCATCTTGCGTATAATTTTTATACATGTTCAAATCAATTATTTTCACAGAAATTAATAAAGAAATCACTTGTTTCACTGATTATTCGCAGAATAATCATTTATTCTCGACCTCTCAGAAACTTGTTGACTTTTCATCAAAAATATAAAATACATGTAACTCTGTACGTATATTATTTAATACGACTTGTAACCGGTTAGAAAAAATTTCTAGGAGAAATTTGTACATCGTTTTAAGAAATTTAAAATACGCACAAAACAAACCTCAAGTCCAAGGTCATAACAGTTGACTACTCGGGCGTTGAACTCGAAAGGAGCATGCGCACAACGCCTTTCTTCGGGTCATTTTTTAGTCTACTGCGTCTCACAACACTGAATCGGTTATTGTAACTTTCTTTTCCATAGTTGGTGCACTTGTCTTTATTCACTAATAGTTTAATGCTTACCAAATTGTATTCCAAGGCACCATCATTTCCTTCCCGCCGTATTTCTCGCAGTATCTTTTCTTCCCGGCGTAGCTTTTCGCCGATGAAACCTGGCGTTGCCGCTAGTGTCGGCTTACTGGAACTGCCAGATATTCTGCGACCGGTCGGTCGGCGAAGTGAGCATTTCTCGAGCGATGAGCAACTGCGCACGATTGTCGTTGGAACGGATGTGGACGGGAGTTCGAAATACATGCCGCGAATTGAGAAAGAGAACATAAGGCTTGAACGATTTGTCGAAATATGTTGTAGCGAATGGGCGTAATGATTTTAATTCGATATATAATTCCAGATTGCAGCTAGTATGTTGCTCGTCTATCCATTGCTGCCTAATAAACTTCAATTCGTCGCTCCAATCGCCGTTTGAAACACCGAAATAACTGTGGAATTATTTATACGTTAAAAATTAATTTCACTCCACGCGTATGTTTCGATGTCTCGTGAAATGGCCGAATCAATGCCTGCTCGTTTCAGCAGTATCCTGCAGGGGCCTGTTGGGACCCTCTTATACGGTCCCCGCCTTTTCTATTTATAGACTTCTTGGGGAATTTCACAGAGCACAGGCGTACGATTAGTCAGTGACGATGAGTAAAATGTCGAGCCTTCAGGGAATCAGAGATATTTATAGTATGTTGGAGATTCATAATTTTCCGAATGTAATCGTAAGATTTTTCGGCCCGTTGTAATATCTTGTGCAAAAGATGTTTGCAATTACATGCTTCCACCTATAGTATCACCTCGAATTCTCCTTCTCAAGATCAGTAGACGCGTTAACAGCTGTTCTGGCGTAGCAATGAAGGGATCTTCAATTCTTAAAATACGCACAAGTATCATTATTAAACACAGACGTTGATCGAGACAACAAGTTTTTATTGGGCTAAAAAGAAGTGTATTTTTCAAATATTCGTTACGCCTAGAGAAACTGTTTGTTCGAAACTCAATGATCGCCGGAAATATTTGCAATTAATTCGTCGTTGAAGACGATCAAATTATTATTTTTCAACTAGACAATATCCTTTGAAAGATTTAACAGTTCTCCATGAAAACATACGTGACAGCAAGTGTAGTGTGAATATATTTTTTCATTTGAAATCAGATACTCTCATCCGCTGTAGGCGTGTGGAAATTGATTCGGCGGTAAGTTATTTTTCTCCCTAGTCGATTACGTTGGCAACGGAGTAAAATTAGCTTTCGCAGAATCAATTTCCGCGTGTGAACAACCCGTCAGTCGTACCGATTCATAAGAACTGATAATCTACGTACTGTGGTAGATTGGTTGCCTTATCGTTAGTTGCGACCAGCCTCCTGACACTCACCACTGCTCGTATATTAAAAAATTGTACGCGTCTTGTCCCCGTTTTTTAGTTCCTCTACGTGGCGCTAGTAGACTTCTGACAAGCTCGCTGCCCTCGCTGACCGCGCGCAAGCTCGTCAGGTAACTACTAGCGCCACTAGTGGTGGAAATTGGCGGCATAATCGAGGGCATTTTGCGAACCACTTTTAGCAGCGTGTGTCAGGGGGCTGGTTGCGACCACAAGACTCATTGCTTATGGACTTTTCTGATTGGCTAGAGGCCAACGCAGGCGAGGCGCCCGGCCCGGGCTTATCGAATGTACTGAACTTTTGAATTATTTTCAAATAATCAGAAGAAATTTTATTCAATAGTTTCGATTATCTCACGATCTTAGTTATATAACGTAGCATCTAAAAACAATTAAAGAGAAGAATTAAAAAAGGGGGGTGAGTGTAAGTTGGAAAAAAAAATCGAGAGAATATTGGCCCTGACACATACATACTTGGTACAAAATCTTTTTTCTTAACCAATAGCATTTAAATCCGTTTCCAACTCTCTCCAATTCTTGTCGCAAATTATATTCATTTTTTATAGTCATTTACCATGTTCAGCTTTCTATACGATCTCAAAAGAGTGCACTAATTCGTTGTCAATTATTAGTTAAACACATGACTATTGGTTGAACGGTGGACAAACAAACAACTGTAAATATCCAGATAGAAAAGCCGTTTGATTCTTGTGCACGCTGAAAAATACTTATCACGAATATTTTTATGCGGCATTTCTTTGCTTCAGTAAAACTCTCTTTTGAGTGCGTCACGTGACACTAAATAATAGACGAATATCTTGTAATTAATTAGCCCAAAATTCTTTATGGAGGAAATTAAGATCATCTTTCTTTTTTTTTTAACGAATGATCAGAGAATTCATTACTTGAAGCTGTAATTAGTCAGTCCGGAAACCGTGCCGCTGGAAACGATGCAAATTCTTATACGCATTTATAAGTTAAACGAATATTAGGGCCATTTTCCGTACCGATTCAACCGCGAATCCCTGTGGGTGTTTTCAACAGTGAGAAACACTTTGGAAACTTCATTCACAAGCTTCATTTCGATTACTGATGTACGTATATTTCCAAGAAGACTTGGGTGTTGCGAAATTACATTTTGTCATTCAGACCGAGCGAAATTTTCCTCAATTTAGGAAGAAAGTAACTTCATCATTGAGAATGTTCGAAAATGGATCACAGATCTCAGAGCTTTTGAGATGCGAGTTAGTACAAGCTCAAGACTCCGCAGAAACCTTCAGATTTATGTAAGATACTCTTCACGGCGTACTGCGATCTTGTTTTGACAAATGACATCTGTCTCACGTATATTTGTACGGGTTTTGCATGATTACATAAAGCATTAGGTAGATATTCCAATTACCTACAGTTTTACGAAGACCCATTTACCGAGCCTTTCATTTTGCAAGATTATAAACGATCCATGATAAATTGTACGATATTTCAATAGCTGCGGAGTTCTAAACGATTCGAAGGGTGCATCCAAGAAAAGTCATTACTTGTAATATTAAATTAATCTACCAACCGTTGAGCATTGTGGTATATTTCTGAATTGATTAATTATCCAAATTGGCATTTGAGATCAATTATCTCGAGCTGAGGGAAATTGAAAATTAATGTCTGTCTAATTAATATGTAACATTTTGAAACGACAAGAGTTCTCCGTTACTCTTTGTCTCTTCCTCTCTCAGTCTGTCCTTACACCATTTTTCCATTGTCCCTTTCTTCATTCTCTCCCAGCTGTCTATCGATCGGCTCACTTTAGTCTGCAGCTCTCAACTTTGTCTAAAATAAACGCCTGGTTGAGCACCGCTTTTGTATCAATCAATGAGCACAAAAGATGATAATTCGCACATTTTTACCCGTCGAGAGAAGTAATGAGCCTGATAAACCGCATGGTAAATAGTTATCCATTATGTGAAGTAAACTAGGCGACTAAAAATTAACAAATTTAAGTTATGCAGGAGAATTTAATTCGTTATTAACAGTAATAAAAATGGATCTATGATTAATTACGCAAAGATATTTCCTGCACGTACGTAAAAATATGGGCAATAATCTTGATTCTTAATATCAAACCTTGTCTTCTGCATTTTCGACGTAATTATGTAACAGCCGTTTTGGAATTTCAATTGAGCGATGTTGTATCAATGAATACGATCAATTTTTATATCAGTATAAATTGCCCAAAATAGCAACAAAAAAAAAAAAAAAACTCGCAACAACGTGCATTTTTCAAACGGATCGATGACGAGGTGTAAAAATTGGGGAGCTCTAGATAGACTGGTTGCAGATAAAGTAGGTACTGAGAAAATATGGACAATGTGAAATATTTACTGACTGATTGGCAGCACCCTTCGAGAGTTTGACGGAGGTTCAAATCAGACCCTATGATTAGTTTAAAAGTTTACGACACTTTTCAAACTTAAGATTTTGCTTTGTTCGTTTTACAAACGATCCTGACAGCGTCCAGACTTTTGAAAAAATTATTAAACGCGGCACCGAAAAACGTTGTGCTTTCTGTTGTCAATGCACAGGAGGTACAGATATTGGGTTCGAGGCGGATGAAAGTGTTACGAAAGCAGCAACCTGAGGACATAGAAAAAATGAAACGAATTCACCATAACTACAGTCTGACATCTATGGAGATATTTTAAACTATATCGAACATGAATTCGGTTGAATCAAATGAAGTCACGGTTATTTTTCCGGTCTCTTATTTTCATCGTAAGAAAAGAAACAAGCTGCGAAATTAAATTTTTCGCGGTAAAATTCATTACCTCATTCCAACTTACCGAAATGCTTTAGAGCTAGGACAGCAGCGTAAAAACTTACGGTTGAAACCAGTGATGGCGTAGGGTCGAGACTGCTGAATTTGGCATGGAACGTCTCATATTGTACACGTGTGTATACTTTTCTCTATTCATAGGCAAACTATCTGTACAGGAAAACCTTACGACGACGTTATTCACGATCAGCGAGAATATTCAGCACACCTAGGAACTGATGACGCTTATCGTTACTAGATATAATGAAATTTGCGTATTATTAAATTTTATTAATGGAGCTTCTTCTTGGATCGTAGATGAATCAGCGTTGAGTTAATTTCCTCGTCTTCATGTCTGTCTTATGTAGCTCTTACTAACCTCTCCGTTTTTCAAACTTGGCGGCTTACTTATAATAAAAAGTTCTGAACGCAGGATAAATATATCGTTTAAACTGTACGTTAACAAACGTATATTTGGATATGGAGAAATAAATATTTTGATATTATTATCAAATTTTAATTGAGCCAAATATGATTTGTTAACTATTAACATAATTCTATCGATCATTATTTGGCTTAATCAAAATTTGATAATAATACCAAAACATTATTTGGCTTAATTAAAATTTGATAATAATATCAAAATATTTATTTCTCCATATCCAAATATACGTTTGTTAACAGTAAATAAAATCTTTTCTCAGTATGGCATCTAGTTTGCGGACGTAATTAATTTTTGGAAAGCTAATTAAGCCAACAACCTTGCAGCAACACAGCAAACTCAGCTGCCCTGTGCAGCTTAAATTAGGCACCCCTAATGTGAAGATTGCTTATAAGACGCAAATGGAAATCATGTCACAACAAACTCAGTTGGGAATGCAACGTCAGCCATGGGTGTTAAATTGGAATCCCTAAGGTTGTTACATAACTATAAAATCGTTCGTGCTACCAAACGAATCGCACATTGATTAAAGGTCAATTACAAGTACGAATTAGCAGTTGGCTAATACGAGAGCAAAGAAAACGAAAGGAGGCTGGAGAATCACCTACGATTGTGGAATTTTTTACGAAAAATTCCACCAATGCGATGTGCTCAAATATTCCGACACGAGATCTCAACCGCACCAATATCGTAAGTCGGACTTGGCTTAGAATGGCTGAGCTTAGGATCCAGGCTCTGGATCTGGGACCAGAATTATTTAAATCGCAGGAATGATGGAGTGATTAATTATACGGAGTGCAAGCAATAGTTTTTTAACATTCTTCGTTGAGCGGTGATTAGTAATCGAGTTATGAGTAGACTACGACCGCTTCGACCCCAGATTATATCAGAGTATAGTTGACTCCGTCTCAACGTGATCATCAAAACCAGTCACGATGAAATCGCACGTTTGATACAACTGTAGATTATTTCAGCACTCGAAGAGGGAGTGAAATCAGTGGCGACCGTTACCATTAAAAGTCGTAAAAATGACGTGTCAAGATGAGGAGTGATGACTCTCGAGCAAAAGGTCTGAGCAAGAAAAGGAACTTAACTCAGGGTCGCCCGGAGTCCCATTCAGAGTGAATTGGTTTCGTACCTATACCTCCGGGAACTTGGGGGTTCGCAAAGAAAGGCGTAGATATTTACGTACATTCGGGTTCGCGTCTTCCGTCAAGGGTCCTCCATCTACGTATTCGTCTTGGGAAGAAAGGCGCGGGGACATTATTCATATTTTTCATAACATATAGCAGGAGCTTTAGGGAAGACAGATCAGGGATCGTTTTGGGTCTCAGGCGTGCGTGAGATGCGTTTGCGTTCTTCGACGCAAGATCCCGATTCTGCAGAAAATCTAGACCGAGAGAGCTTAGAGCAATTTGGTTAAGATCTCCTTGAATTTTTCCAAATACACGGCCTAATGGCAAGAGTGGCCGATGATCGTTCAAATCAGGATGAAATATGTGTAACAGGGCTTCGTGAACCTTACTTAAATTCACTCCAACCGCCCTGAGTAAAAGAAAATATGGAAAAGAACACAACGGTGTTGGTCAGGGTACTCGAACGTGTACTTTGTAATCTTTCATTTCTGTGACGAATAGATAATATATATATATATATAGACCAACCTATAGATACATTCTTACTCATTTGTAATGCGAACCTTTTGTTCTCGCCAATCACTGTAAACAATGGGTGGAAAGATAGTACGGCGATAATTATATTATAATCGCAGTACGCAATACCAGACCGGAATTTAGCGAGATACATGCCTCACATATGTATACAACTTGTATACATATATCACTGTTGGTTGGATGGGTCGGTCAGCGTCACATCGATCACCCAGATGGCAGTTCTCTTTGATCCTCGTGACATTATACAGGGATGTCCTACAAAAGTTGTATGGTTCAGAGAGGGACACGTGAAGAATTTTTTTCATGCGGTTCAAGCATCATAACTGGTGCTGCTGTGGAGGATAGACCAGTTTCTTTTTAAATGGAATCATATATTTTTGTTTCAACTCAAATATTCTTTATTCGAAAATGTACAACTTTCTCAAGTAATTTTTTTTTTTAAGTGAATAGTTCGTGAGATACAACAAAAAATTAAATTTAGCAAGACGTGGGGAGGTTGAGTCTTCCACATCCCAAATGCACGATTCCATCTAAAAAAACTGGTTGATCCTCCACAGCATCACCAGTTACGATGCTGGACCGCGTGAAAAAAATTCTTCATGCGTCCCCCTCTGAACCACACAACTTTTGTGGGACACATTTTCCAATTGAACGATTAGGTCGGCTGAAAATGTAATGCGTCTTTTAAATTGGGACACCTTGTATGTTTACGAAGTTTTGGCTGATAGTGGGAGTCGAGGAAATTTCACTTCGAGCAAATACTGCGGTATCCATTTTGCGTTTTGAAACAATGCGTGTTAAATTACATTTTTAATCGTGTACCTCCTGCGCATATTCTGACTTGTACTGTACAAAGAGATAAACATATATTCATGAATCAGACTGGACCGAGTTACTCACGATTATGGGACCAAAGAATTTGAGTACTTTTTTTTCGTAGAGTGGTCTATTCCGATGAATTGAAGCTTACGCTTGTTCAATAAATTAAATAGCTTTCTAAAAATCTAAATCCACGTAAACACAGGTGACCTATCATAGAATGACGAGAAAAATTGATTCTGAGAATCTGTTTGTGAATATTACGCGAAGCACGTAACGTCAAGCGGCCCATACTGTACAGACTCATCGCGAATTTGTACGCTGCATAACAGTTGGCTTTGATGAGACAACTGTATCAACTACACTAACGTTCCCCGCGAATATAGTTGTCTCTTTTCTCATCTGCTTTCCATCACGTTCCGACTGATCGTTCTGTCTCTTCATCCGTACCTACAGATTTCGCGGACAACTGTAACTCGGCGCAGCTGCTCCCCTGGGCCTAGGATAACTCGAAATTGAGCTTGCAGACCAATCGCTCATCCGCGCACCTACAGCAAGCAAATCAACCCCTTTCTCTCCACCGCGTCTCTATACCTGTGTAGTTTCTCACGTCGAACGTGATTGCTCGTGTCGTTACACACTCTCGCAGAGTTACGTATGTACAGAGAACGCAAGCAGCTACGTATTCGTACAGAGAATCAAACACGCGTATTATCGAGTGTGTTCGGCCAGGGTGTTGCCTATGCTTTGATATTTCTACCGTGTGGAATTCGATATAATTCGCGTCGTTTGCACCACGGGAAGAGACATTTTTTTTTCTTATTTTTAATGGTAAATTATATTTTCATCCTCATCTTCTCTGCAATCGATATGTCCCACATTTCTGGAGCAGTTATGACTAGGCTACTTTAAATTGGTTCGATGAACAGCGGAGCTCTCGATGAGGCTAGACGCAATGTTAGCTGCGTAGTCTAGCGAAGCCTAAATTTATTTGACAATCAGATTTAAATCTTTTTTGACAAAAGATAAGAACACATTTCTAACGTACTTAGCGGAAGGTTTTTCACCCAGAGGTGCTTTTTGGGGGGATTTCTTATTCAAGCTTTTTTATCTTAAAAATGGACTTTGTTCTGAAGTCCACGGCCACGGTTCGTTGGTAGTCGCAGTCCAAGCAATGCCAAACAGTTTTCCGGACAACACATCTACCGTCTAAGAGATGTCTAAAAGATGTCGACAAAATGGTGAATGCAACATTTTCCGTGATTTTTATAGCGATCGAAGAAAGGACATTTTGAAACATCTTTTGTTGGGTGACCTCGGGACCTCTCTAAGATATCGTCGGATTGATGTTTTGAAGACAATTATTTTCCATCACATCAATTTCCTAAAACCAGATCAAAACAATGTAATATTATGTCTAGAGTTCATTAAACGCAAGTTTACATGTAGAACACAGAATTTGTTCGTGTCGATCTAGGTTAGAAAAGTGTAATTTGTATTAAAACAGCTAATTTGCAATTGATATAAGTGAAGTGCGGCAGTGTGCGGAACACCTATTGGTATTCATTGACTAAGGATACTGAACTACTCGACGAAAGAGATACTTCTGAATCACACTTGCTAATTTTCTCATCAAATGGTTCGTAGGTCACAGTGGAACAAGTGGAAAAATGTTGACAGCAAATGGCAGGATAAGACGGCTCTGCCAGGCTCCTGTGTTGGCACCGCTTATTACACCGTCTATTTTATTCGAGATGAGGATCCATTTGACGGTGAAAAGGTGATTAAAATAAGATGGCTTTGACACTTTTTTAAAACATCTTTTCGACGTATAAAATTCAGTGTCTTGAAATTGGCAAGGACGTCAGCTTTACGACGTCTTTTCACTTTGCCTAAAAGACGTCTTTGTGAAGTCGCGTAACAGATGACTTTGAGGAATGTGTGTTACCTGAGTATCACATGGAAACAGCGTGATGTTTATAAGATTAATGACGAAAGATTTCAATTACAAACGCCACATTCTTTGAAACTGTTCGTTATTTTCATCGAACTTTCCTTCAGTCTGCAGAATGGACATTGTCTCCTTCATTCCAAGAAATTCCTTTAAGCTAACAAACTTTTAGTGTATAAAATCAATAAGGCTTCATTGATTTTACTGTCGGTTCAGGTTCGATAAACGTTAATAATTTTTCGTCCACATTAATCCCGATAGTCTCTGGATAGCTTGTGTAAAATTTTACATTATGTAATATCTGTCCTCCCGCTTTGTTCACAGTGTAGAATGTAGATGTAGATGCAGATATGAGGCAATCTGAACCTGATCCTTGGTAAAAGGATCATAGCTGTATCCAAGGATCCATGATCAGTACACCTTGGAGACCGTGAAGGCTCATAGAATTATTCAAAGAGATCAAAGGATTTCGCGTAGACTAGGTAGACCGAAATTCGTCTCGCCTGATCGCGAACTTAAGAAGCGTACCGCATCGTCGAGACGAACGAGCGATGGTGTACCTGATTTGTCGGAAGTTCTCACTACTGAAACAGAAAAAGTTGCTAGGGCAGAAAAAAAAACAAAGTGCATTATGAACTTGGAGCTGAAAAACTTATTGACAATTGAGGAAGCCATGTTGCCGGACAAAAAAATGCAGACAGCTTATACCCAAGTCTTTGAACTTTTCGCAAATTTGTATAGAACTTGTTTATTAGGACAGCGAATCTGTCTAAGCGACGTCGCTTATGTCGGAATTTGAAATCGCGGGTCGCAAGAATCTCAGACGCAGAGGCTGTAAGGTTTGTTCTTTGACATCTCGCCAGTGAACGGGCAGCTATTTATTGTGTTTCGATGCTACGTTAGTCAGACTTGGTAATCGTCTAGACTTCAAGTGAAATCTCAGCATTGACCGGCGCGCTATTTTTTCCCATTGGGACTTGGTTATTCGAATTGGCAGCTCCACACATGCGTAACAACGCGACTCCATGAATAATACGAGGCTTTTGTGCTCAGCTACGCAAGCTCCAAATCTTGGCTGGCTGGTCTCCGTCCCTCCTTTTTTTTTTTTTTTTTGAAAGGCTTTACATACATGCAACGTATTCAGGGAACTTGAAATGCCGGATTGATGTATCCCCTAAGGTCTGCCGAGCGAAGCAGTCCTCTCAAAATGCAGGTCCATGTAATAAACTGCGAGTGTTTCAGTTTCGCCTGGGCTCCGTATACGTACAAGACACCCAAGTCCATTTCTATGTATCGTACTGAAGCTTAAGTCTCGAGGAGGAATCGTTTGTTCTCATGTCGTAAGCTTTGCATATTATATCCACTCGGTATATCTTTGCAGAAATTTTGCAATGCGAATCAAGATTTCGCCATCTACGATTGCCTTCCTTTAGCGCTGCTCGATATTCAACAGTCGCTTTTGTATTTCTTCATTAACTACATTTTTACGGACGAAGCCATATTCTTTATTTCTAAATACCAGTCGCTCACGTTTATCATACATACCGTGTACAAATTGTTTATGTCATACCTGTATTAATGTGACCAAGAAGTTTGTGTCTACACGCAGAAATTTTTCGCGGATATAATACTTTGCCACGTGCGGATAAACAGTCACAAATCACCGGTAGGTATTTCTGTATTTATATTTTTAAGAGAGTGTTGTCGAACCGCGTGTAAAATGCAATTTAACAAGCTACTTCGAAAGTTAATCTCATTTGGAAATTTCACTCCGTCAAATTTAACGGATGCTCTTAACCCTCCGGATATATATCCTGCCGGAGAAGGTTCACCCCATTCTCGCCGCATTTATCACTTAATCACATGTAGGGCGTAAATCGCGTCGCTACGGTGGGAAAGTCGGGATATTTCTAGCGCGTTGTAATGGCGTCCTATTTCCAGTTTTCACAGATGCCCTGCTTTTATGTACGACATCATGCGGGCATATTTTGCAACCATTCAAACTGTCACCTCGTAAGGTATGTTAAATATTAAAAATTTATTCAGGGTTGTGCGAATGTTTTTATTTTCTTTATCCATTTTCATTTTCCACATCGAAAGCCAAACCTTATAATTAATGCCGGACTTTTATATACATTTTACGTAAATCCTTGAAATTCTGCAACTCTTTCGTCGCTGGTTGAATGAACACGAATTGGTATTTGGCTGAAATCATTCCCGGTGACCAGCGGGCCTATCTGAAAATATTATCCTCTGTAGAAATTGATGTGTATAGGTCAATAGTGTGCATTAATCAGCTTTGCTCTACAATTCGCGGGGGTTTATTCAATAAATCAAATAGCTTGATAAACGGGATAAAAAGGTCAAATCTGATATACGCGCACGATAATTTATCATCTACCAAAAAAAGGTAAAGGGCGCAACGACGGGAGGAACAAGAAGAATAAAAAATCATCCTGTATTATGTGATAAAACTTTTGCGACATATCGTGGTGACTAAAACTTGACAAATAAATGAAGATATCGATGAAGTGTCTAAAGTTTTTTCTTAGGAAGACGTAAAAAGTGGCACAAAAAATACGAATAGATTAGAAGGGGCGTAATCAAAATGAATATCATGCATGAACAATCCAAGATCCTCGTTTTCTCGGTTCTTTGGGATATCGAGATTGCCTCAGGCACTTGGACATCAATTTTTATCGCATATTTGGCAACCGTACATTTCTCACGTCCGCCATCTCGACATAAATTTTATATCACCGAAATATTTCCTTAGACGAAGATTAATACACGAAAGAATACCAGATATTCTGCGGTTTTGCTGCAGTATTTCGGGCGCTGTAGTCGCATTTATATTTATCGGAGCGTTAAATTTCGCCTTCACGAGTTACGACGTAATCGTGACTCGAAGGATACTTGTCTTTCATTGTTTTTTACCACTACCCGTGTCTGAGCTCCGAAACACAGCATTGCCAGCGTCAAGGGTGTCAAACTGTACTTAGACATGTTTATGCGTCGATAAGCCCCTTTTGCGCCTCCTCATTTTCATCTTCAAGTTATGATCAGCCCGCGTTCACGCTCCTCGTAGATAATACGAAACAAACGGCTCTTCATCAAGGCGTGGTGACGAGTAATCGCGACTTTATGTCTTAGCGTCGAGGGTCGCGTGGGTTAGAGCCAAGTGATAGCTCTTCGAAGGTGCTGCTTGGCGCAGGGTACCTATAAAGCTCTAGAAACGGGCGGAATCGGGTTTAAAAGCTTCGTTAGTATAGGCCTGGGGCGGGAACATTGAGTGCCTCACTTTCGGCCTGCCTTTTTTGGTTCCCCTGTATCGCCGTTTCTTTTCTTCTTATTCGCCGTATATCTTGGCGTAACTTTACACTTTCCTCTTTACTTAAACGATATCATCAATCCGGAACAACCTTCGGCATCCACCCCTAAGCGCGAGCACGATTTACTTGATAGAAATTGGCTCTGTCTAGAATTTCGTGCAGGGTTCTCTCGCCTCGATACATCGTTGATGTCTCCCCTTCCTCACGCCATTTGTACCATTCTCAATGAAATCCGAATCTTGGCTTGTTTTGACAGAATTAATTTTCTTATGTAATCTTAATCTTGAATTAGAAGATTCGATTGAAAATTTTACACCTTTCGAACAAATACAAATTTCAATAGCTCGATGATCGCGTATCCCAATTGCTGCATTGGCCTGCAGCTGCCGTTCGTTGGTTGATATTCCTGCCGATGAGACGCCCAGAGGCTAAGATTTAATTTGCTGCTCACCACTCCAGGGTCAGATCGAAGGAATTGAGTCCTCGGGCAGTATTACGTCAAATGATGTTGAGCCAACACCCTAATTTAATGCGACAGTTTCGGCAGCTGATTACCTCGAGGCTATGCTGGCACGAGCTGGTTGCTCTGCGTTTGCGTGATAAGTTTTGTCATTCCGGTTGCCAACTTGACGTTGTTTTAAATCAGGAACAGCTTGAATTGACTCGAGACGGTAAGATCTGAAGTTACTTTGTTCAATCAACATTGCGGTTGGTAATAAAAGGGCAGCCTGGAATGGAGTCTTCGCTTTAAACAACTCGCGAACGGTGTAAAAATACGAACTTTAATCCCTGATAAGCCTGCGAAAGGGCTCGGCCGAGTATTTCTACCGTGGAATATATTTTTCTTCTCCTCTCTTCTCTCTTTTATGTGACCTTTACGTAATTTTTCACGGGTGACGAATTCACCGGCTGATGTTCGCTCTTCCGTATAATTTGAATAATTGATCGCGTGAGGACATATTTTCAGAACTGTCATTTCGGATGAGGTCTGTTATTTTTGTACGCGAATAGCCCATTAATAATATCGACTTTTTCACCACCGGTGGGCGTCTTCTATACTGGAAAAGTACATGCGGTTCTCTTTGTATCACCACGGAATTTCTAACTTCGCAAATAACTCTCTACTTTCAAGATTTAGTATCTTTTCGTCGTGATATCTTTAAGCGGAATTTCTTACTTAGCGCACTGAACTTGACGAATTCTTGAAAAGACGAAAGCTCGGAATTTTTTCGTTTTCTTTACTTTTAAATCCTTAGATCAGACGACTTAATTCAGAAGTGCTTTCGGGTTTATAAATTGTTACCACATAATTACACAATATGTGTTTATGCTTCGAGGTAGAAATTGAATGGTTCCCAATTCAGTTACTGAGTGAGTTTTCATTTGAAACATTTAAGAATTGAGAAAAAAGTCATTCCTTGTGCCTAATGGCGGAGAAGAGAAATCGATGTAATAAAGTCTAGAGTTCCGGGACCGGAACACCTTTTTTTACTTTAATTAAATTTCCGTCTGCTCGTGAGTGCGAAGGAAAAAATTAAACGAAGAGAGCTCAATTTCAGCTTAAATACTGGAAACTTATGGTTGATATTTTTCAACAGCGAAAAACAAGATATTTATAATTCGAACTTGAGCCTCACCGAATTCGATGGATTGTCAGGACCCACGTGTGATCGATTCTTCGGGGTTTGACTGATAATTGGAGGAAAGCCTCCCCTTCATAAAAATGTCGCTCCAAGTATCGCGGAAGTAATGTTATTCCTTCAAAGTGAATTTGATAATTCTAAGAAACAATTTGCGTCCACGAAGTCTGTGTACTACTTTATCGAGGGTGAAATTTGTTTTTGAGAATTGCCTCTATACAGGAAAATATTTTTTCAATCAGGTATTACATTACAGGATATTTTCTCTGCCGGAGACGGGTAAAAATATACGACGAATGTATACGTTTTTCGAATTCACAGGTAACAAATGAACCGTTCAATTCCGTGGATTAATCGCATAAACTTTGATGCGGGAAATTCTTTATCAGTATAGAGCTTGAAACTGGGTAGGATTCGCAATTTCTTTCATTACTGAAAAAGTTCTCTGATATACTCTCGTGGTTCTATCGTGTGCCAAATTGAAATTCCAACTTTAAGAAATGGCTCTCTCTGAGGTAACAGCTGGAAGCGGAACACTGCCGGTTGTTTCTAAAACGTACCCACCTTTACTCTAAGAAAGTTTTAATGCAATTTACTGACCCTCTATCACTGGACACCCGCAGCCTCCGGTAAAAGAAGTTTGAAAACTTACTCTGTGTAAAAACCGACAGCGTGATCTACTTACCCGAGCCCGCAATTCGCGCCCTTGTTTCTATTGGGGCGAAATGATGAATATTTCCAAAGCGCCAAGAGTATTGAAGTACAATATCTTTGTATAATGTCTTTGTGCAAAAGACGCAAACGTAAGTTACACGTTGCAACTTCGTTCAGAACACGATAAACTCACCTTCATTTATGCAACTCGGGATACATCTTACCGAAATCCGCCTGCATTTTGGCAATTGAGTGTGCTCTCTGAATAGCACGAATGCATAGATGTGAAAAACGGGTTGCCTTTAATTAGGCGACCATGTAGTAATATTTCCAGGGAAAACATTGTACAAAGAAAAGATTCAATTGGGCAGGCATGTGGCAGAAATGGCTGGTGGTTTTTTATATCTGATTGCGGTCGTTTCTTTCCTTTTTTTCAAGATAAGATAAAATAGAGAATAATATGATTAAGGTTATGAAAGATGCTATAATTAGCGATGAGATATTCTCGAGGTGTAATAATTATAAATTTAGCCGAGCCAAAAACAATAAAATAAATTTTTTTTCCGCCTTGGTAACCTCGATTTTTTTTACTTTATCAGTGCATAAAGCAGATTTTACATTGAATAAAGTTTGTGATCGCATGTGATTTAGAAAAGAACGATTTTGAAGTACATCTGGACTGACCGTAGTTGAAAAATCACGAATATCTTACTTTTTCATTTGTTATACAGTTTGCGAGAAAAAAAAATTTATTGCCGTTTCGGAAGTTCAAATTATTTCAATGCTATCCTGAGAATAGTATATTTGTGTTAAAACCGCGGAAAATGGGTGATTTCCGGCCAGTGTGAAGTTTGCAGCATGAGCCAAGGTGAGCGTTGTAAACACACGAGTCAGATATTGCCCATTCGTGCATGTGACATACAATACGCTATTTTTTCCAAATCTGGGTAGAAACGTGTGATTTGAGAAGCAAACGAATGTGATATAATAATTTGAAAGAAATAGATCGGAGTAATCAAGAGGTCCTTGAAACCTGATCTAAACGCGCAAACTTCGGTTCGAACCTAGCCCAATGACGTCGCTGGCAGTACGTAGGGAAAAAAAGTTCATTCGCAAAGTTGTAATAGTAAAATTTAGTATTGGAAATTTTATAGTGTAAAAAAATCCATTAAATTGAATAATATATATTCATCATGAACCTAACGATATCTTATTTGTCAGAGATAGTTAAATTTATGAATATAGTGTTTCTTTACATTCAATTCTTCTCAATAGACTCAAATAATAAATTCATTTGCGTTAACTAAGAAATTTTTTCCGAATTGTAGAAATACTTGTTCACTTTAGGGGAATAAATATTCGACGAACATTCAAATGTGATATTTTATCACGATATTTTTACCATGTACATTGTACATATAATTAAACTTTCTTTGGCGTGAATAACAATGTTCATGCGGATCTTCTCAAATCGATAATTTATACATACATATATACATAATATTTATACATAATATTCCCACTGCGCGAAAATGACGTCAATCCAATTAGTTAACCAATTAGCGTGTATAAGCTTGCGGGCAATGATCGTCGTGGAAAAACCAGATCTGAGCGACTCTTGAACGGCTAAAACAATGATAAAAATAATAAGATCGAGTGAGGCTGATTTAATCACGTAATTGTGTACAGAGGTAAAAATTATGACGGGATGGATTTTGGGGCGAAATAAGTAGCCCGCGAATACACTCGTTCCATGTGGAAGCCTGGAAGACTTTGTGATAGGGGCCTGTTCCAACCATCCTTCCCTAATTTCCCCTTTCCGATGTCCTTGCGCCACCGGATCGCGAAAGAAAAACTTTTTAATTAATCCCGAAGCGCTTCTAGAGGATTGCTTCGGGCTTGGGACGCTTAAGAGAGTACATAAGTACTTTTTCCACACCAATATGGCTATCCAACCGTGCCGCGAGAAAAAAAAACGGTGAAAAAGTGCATCTTATATATCCCGCAATTCGTGCTGACGTGCAATTAAGTTGATTGGAACTTTTTGAAACATACGTCATGCGATGTTGGCACAGAGCAGCGGTTTGTCTACTTTCCGAAAGCGTTGAACAGGTCCGAAATAAAGAGATCTTGAGAAGCAGGATAACCGTTCTGAGATACATTTTACGAGTTTCGCGTTATCATGTGTCACTGCTCTCTCAAATCCAAGATTCTTCAATCAGTAGACTGCTGCATACCTCAGCTTGATCTTACGAGACTTTTTCTTTGCTCGTAGGTACGTGCACGTTTAAATTGCAGGAAATGATATGTGAAAAAAATCGATTCTCCAGCTTTTTGTCTCTGGAAAGAACGAACCTATTCAGAAATCGTCGCACGTAGATCAGATGCATCGACTAGTTCTTTAGTGATTAATCGATGAAGTGAAAGCTTTGCAGGCTTACTCCGGATGAAAACGTACTGGAATTTTTTCACTCGAGTTAATTAAGCAGAGTTCGCTTAACATCATCCCTTGAGAGAATGACAAATTGGACTGTTGAAGAAAAATCGACGGGAATCTCCCAGGCAATAGGAATACTTCGTCTGATCGAACTACTTCCTGGTAACGGTCGGAAAGTATCTATTTGTCCAATAGAATTGAAGTGTAATTAAATTTTTCAAATTTATTATCAAAACAAGGCAGGTTTAAGCGTTATATGGTAGTGGTGAGAATTGGGCAGCATGTGAATATGAGAGGAGTGAGAATTTTCGTCACAAAGTCAACTTTAATGTCTCTGTATTATTTCAGTAATATGCCATCGTAACCTCGTTTACGGATACGGGTGTAGACAAGACTGGTCAAAAGAAATGGACTATTTTTTTCTCTCAAAGTCACATGTTTAACAGTTGTAGGATGAAGAAACAGGACGCCCGTTTTAATTTGAGCCCTTAGTATTAATGTTTATAGGCTCCTGAACGTCATTTTCCATTTTCCATTTGATTAACATTGGAAAATAATTTGAGTTATTTCGGAATTTTGGCGCTCAGTAACGAGGCAATGTACATAAATGTTAAATACATATATTTATAGGGAATCGAATGATCTATAGAAAAGGTCTTTTATAATTTTTTGATAACAACACTTCTTCTAGTTATTTAAGGTTAATGTTGAAATCATGTAAAAATTCACTTTCTTTCGAGGTTAACAGTGAAAATACTAAACTTATCACCAGATATTGTGATTTTTTTCTTGTCGATCTATTCAACCGCTATAAATGTTATTCAATTAATTTTAAACTTGAGCATATATATTTTTAGCTAAATAAAGATACTTTTAAACTAGAATGGCATATAATACATATTATTACTTGTAATAATTACAAAATAAATTTTGTTTGTAAGCTATTGAACATGTGATTTAGAAAAAAAAAAAAAATAGTCGATTTTTTTAGACCATTCTAGCGTTGACATGACGTCTCGTTATTTTATCTTCCAGGCGAAATATTTCTTTTTATTTTGCGCCGATATGGCAGGCTCGTGTTGTCGCCTGGTGTGCTTTCACGCGGTGAGTGATATTGAAAATATTGCGAAGCTAAAATTCAGATGCGATAACCGCGCTCGCGTGACGAAGGATAGAGAAAAGAAAAGAGCCCGGACCGAGGTGAATTATGTAATAACGTCTGAAGAATAACACTCGTGGTTTTTTGTTGAAAAACGTGCGAAAGCGAAGATGGTCCAACTGCGAACCCGCCGTGTAACGATCGTCGGATCAAACGAATTAGAGCGAGGCTCCGCCTTGAGGTCTCCAGAATTCACCGACTCGCGGAAGCAGCCAGTCCCGTTTCAAGGGCCCTCGAAAGGCTTCTGTAACGATTATTGCGAACCACCCACTTTCGCGTTTCATCGTTTCCTCGAATTCCGTGTAAATAATTGAAAAAGAAACGTATTCGAAGATAATACGCTGGTACTTTCATCAATTCATTGAATTAGAGAATCATCGATACTTTGGTATTTAAACAAATTGTACCTCCCGACAGATTTTACGATAGGTTGTGTAATCTTCCCTCGAATTGACACAGAATCTAAAATCTGATTACCCTGCATAGAAATTAATCCATTATACGTCTGTATTGAGGATGCAAAAAGTGTAACGAGGTATTGCCAAATTGCGCTAGGCAACGGTATAATTTCGTTTTAACAAGTTTCGTTCCAGTACCAAACGAGCTCTGACACCGAAATCCGTTTTTCACAATGACAAAAAATGCCTCTTCATCTTACCTCAGAGACCCGATAATCTCATTGTACAAAACTTGAAAATATTTTTCAGAAATTCGATACACCGAGCGCAATGAAAGTGTCGTTGAGGATACGTGCTAGAAGAGTGAATTTTTGGAGAATTGGGGCAAGAATCGAAGTCCAGTTGCTCCCAGTGTCCGCCCTCGATAGCCAACACTCGCTGTAAGAAAGTTGAGCGAGCCGGAGATATCAATATCTGTACGGGCCGCCGTACACAAACAATGGCAGGTAGGCACTATACGCGGATAAATAGCTTTCGACTTTTCGCTTCGTGCCATGGGGGTGTGTCGACCCGTTTGCGAGAGTGAAGGGGGGGGGGAGGGGGGAAGAGGGTGGTGGTTGCTGGCACTGGTGGGGGTTGGTATCCTCGCAGCAGCAGTGCGACGCGGCGCGAGCTTACACGCGGTTGTCTACAAACCTTTCTCACTACCGAATCTTCCCGTAGTGATAGAAACTCTTGATTATCGGCTTGATCTTGTCTTCGACCTTCAATACCGATCGAACTTTGTGAGTTTCTTGCTCTTCACTCGCGTGTTTTTACTCTTATTCTTTTGTTGTACCTCTCTATCACCGCTATCAGATCTTTCGAAGAGTTTCGTCGGCCAGTGGAATGATATTTTAATAAGTCAACGGTGTTTCAAATTTCGTTGGAATGATTTTCTCATATTATTAACACCTTTTTACTCTGCTGCTGCAATTTTGCATTCACATTCGGTGACACGTTCAGAGATTACGGTTTGTGAGTCAGTGTCCCCAATTGCAGTGAACCAGTGAATATCAGATACATATTTTGGAAACCGCATCGTTCGCGAAAGATTTGGCGGCTAGCGGTGACCGAAACCAGCTGGTGTCTTCTCTGTTCAAGGATTTACGTAAGTGTTTCAGACCTCGGAAGGAGGAATGTTTGAATTATTCGGCATTCGGTGCTGTCGCCTAAGGATAATTGGGACGGAAACAAAGGCACTAGAGGTTGAAAGGGAATGGCGAAAGCTCTTTGTCCAAATCTGTAATACCATGCTGGGTATTCAACGCGCCGTACAGAGTGTGTGTGTGTGTGTGTGTGTGTGTGTGTGTGTGTGTGTGTGTGTGTGTGTGTGTGTGTGTGTGTGTGTTTGTGTGTGTGTGTGTGTGTGTGTGTGGGGTGGATGTAAACAAGTTCATGTCATATGTAAACGAGGCGAGGTTCAAAAGAGTCAACGTGATCGTTTAACGAGGCGACCTTTAACCACAGATTGTACCGATCGTTGAACACATCAAGCTTACGCAAGTCAGAACGAAGAAACTCGGTTCGGGTTTTTAATCCCTAGAAAAGTTTTTAACACCCTCGAGGCTTTCATTGATCCAGTAGCCTGGCAGGTTTAGAAAAGGAAGTAATGATTCACCGGGCATTCATTCATTCATTCGTTTCTTCATTCATGTATTGTTTGCGTTCGTTATAATTTTGTTAGATTTCGCCCTCCTTCGCTTTCCTTCGTCGTTTTCTTCATTCACGGTAAAAAGTCTTGTAGCTTTAAGATCCGCAAGGCAGGAAAAGCTGAACGAGCTTAAGTAAACAGCTTTTGGGGCAAGAAATACAAAAGTGCGTGCCTTCTGAGCAGTCGGCTTTCATGTCGAAGATGTGTTGTATTGCTGGGGAAAAAAACCGCCTTTCCTTTTGCGTCACGTAGCCATTTGCGATGATCTGATACTCTGCACTCAGCACTAAAACCCATTCGATCCAGTGCAATTGGTTTTTTCTTTACGGTACGAGAGAATCTACGCCTCTCTGTACAGCAATTTTACCGAAAACTGACGTGAAATCTGGGGTTGCTTTTCGGATGATTGGATTCAGTGTTATTACACGAATGCAGGTATTGCGCGAGATCAGAATCTGACGATGGATCGATGAAAGGATAGATGGAAGATAGATGCGATAGAAAATCGAGAAGAATTCCTAACTGGGAGGTAATAATTTTCGGAGGAAAACTCAATTGTTCATCCCACATCGCCTTCGGCAATTACTGTTATTACGTTGCTTCGCTGTAATTTCATTACAATCAATCGCGCCAGACGCGATTCAGTCTTCTACAAGCCCTGCGAGACTCGAGTGTTATTGTCGAGAAAAGTGTTTTCTCAAATGGTGAAAATATTTGAATCCCTTTCTGTAATCCGAGTTTCAGGCCGATGAAGCTATTGAGAAAGAACGAGGATTTCATCGCAAAATGCTTGCGACCTGACTCCGCAAAAACCTTGCTTAGAGTGCAATTCCATTGAAAGTCTGTAAGAGCGATTCCAGTTCGCGGTTGTTGGACGAAAGTTTCCATTTGCAATGGCCTTTCACGCTCTCCAGGACTTCATCCGCACAATGCGCTGGCCCATCGCTGATACCGTATATAATCGAATGACTTTCCTGATAAGGTCGATGAAATAGTTCAGCCCTGACTGTTCTGTGCTAGCACGGGTTTTTCTGTTGGCTGCTCGTAATTCACGCTAAACCGATACAAATGGAAACAACGTCCGTTATACCTATAAATCCCGCCTGAGGTTTATGCAAAGCTGAGTTTGAGCCGGTTTTCTACTTGAATTTACGCATGAATAAAAAATTTTTGAATTTTCACTCCTAAGAAAAAAAGTTCAAAACAGAAGTGATGTAACGTGGATAAATAAAAAATAGAGGAAACCAACCGTTGTGGATGTGAAAAAGCAGTTCTTCCCCTTTTTTCCAATATGCTTTGAAACGTTGCGCAATTCTCTATAGTTGGAATAGGTTTCCGATGTTATTCAAACGCGTAATCCTCTTAACTCTTGCATCCGAATTTCCAGCCTGATCATGTATTTATATATGTATATATGTATATATATATATACATTAAAGTGGTCCTTATTCAGGGTGTCGACGAATTTTTGCCAGATCATCCCCCAAATCAACTTCAAATAATTCGAAAACAATCGCCAATTTTTTCAGATTTTTATATCGAATCTAAGATCGTCCGCATTGTGATCGAAGTTTCTTATGGAAATTAACATGGGTGAAACTTTTTTTCGCAGTATATATTTTATGGCAAGAGTAATAATGTTCCAAATAATCTGTAACCGCGAGGTTTTGGTGAGAATTAGTGCTCCTATTTGGAAAAAAATACACATCATCGTACCAGGAAATCTAGACGAATTGCACAACCTCGAAACCTGACTTTTTTTTTTATTTAGAGGAACTGCAATTCGTCTAGATTGCCTCGTACGATGTGTATTTTTTTTTTTTTTTTCATATAGTATCACTAATGCCGACTAAAACCTCGCAGTTACAGATTTTTTGGAACATTATTACTTTCACGATAAAATATGTAGTGCGAAAAAAAGTTTTTCTCATGTCACTTCCATAAGAAACTTCGATGACAATGCGGGCTATCTCAGACTTGCTGTAAGAATCTGAAAAAAATTGGCGATTCTTTTTAAATGATTTGAAATTGATTTCAGTGATGGGGCGGTAAAAATTCGTCAAAACCCTAAACAAGGACCACCCTAATATACATGAAACCTGGTCAAATTCTTTAAGCAAATATTAGCTACTACTCTTGAAAACATTTGACATTTATTTCGACTGTAGAATTTCTTAAAGTGGTATGTGGGCATCATTATATGCCTAATTTTATCCTTAAACACAGTTTCTACCCTATATCGCGGTTACCGTTGAAAACTCGGCCACCCGAGAATCTTGAGGATTATTGTTACAAACATTATTAAAAGTTGTACCACAAAAAAAAAAAAAAATAAATAAATAAAATAGAAAAGTTTCGCGAGTCTGAAAGTCTTGAGGAGTTATCCAGTAAGGAAAAAACTTCTCTCCGCCGAATCCGCTTAAAGCAACATGGAAAGTATTTGCTTTCTATTAAATTTTGTTGTAAGTACTTGGCGCGGACAGAATTATACGCGATTATCTTAGCCCTGTAGGAAAAAAACTATGGTAAATATTTCGTAGGACTTGCAGCTGTACTGAGTAATCCCCATCGTGAATGGGGTGTGGTATGTTCAATTTTCACGTAACAAAGACGCTGGAATAGAAGGGAAGAAAATCTCCGACGAAATTGTTATACGTGATGAGTCAACACAAGTCTAATTAATTTTCGCCGCTGTAAAAATAACAGACGTCACGTTTAATCGGGATCTTATTATCGTCGAGTGGTTTCATTTTGGGGCGTGTAATCCTCAGAGCGAATTTCGACTTTGCGTATTCAATTTTTGGTTTTGCATATTATTTCGAAAAGAGCTCTCACCGGATCACGGATAAATTGACAGGGCATCGGATCAATTACGGTAACGTGTATTTCTATCGATTGCAGATTATTTTTATTATAGCGATCAGCGATAGGATCCAATCGAACTCGCAAAACTTATGACAGGGACGCGATTTTTCAAGCTACATGAAATCTACGCGCTATCAGTGGCGCACAGATATAAGCTCGCGTTTATCTCACGCTATTGATTGACGTATCCCACCAAGCTTTTTACCGAAATAGGTACAATCCAAACGCAGATAAACGAGTAAACCAGTATGCGATAAAATTTCGAGCGATAAGGAATGCTTCGAGCGTCTGTATGGGTACGAGCAAAGAAATAATGAAACGCTTCGTGTGCAGTTCCGAGTCTGGGAAGAAAATCCCTCAACAAAATTGTATCTCAAACAGGATATCACGAAATGGAATAACACACAGCTAGGTTTATTTACATTTGCTATTACTTTCTATGCCACTTTTTACTCTGAATGAATATTTTTCCACCGCCATTTCGTGTTCGGTTCAAGTTTTTTCAATCAGATTTTCACACCAATTGTTCTGCAAGTGAAAGTTCATCACGCTAACAATAAGATATCAACGTCGTGTGATCGAAAAAAGAACGAAAGAAAGACAAGTAAAAGATATAGATGGAAACGATTTTTTTTTCGCTCAATCCGACCATGCACAATATCTCGAAGATCGACAAAGTCGGAATGCTTGGTGAAAAAAGTGGTCCGAGTATTAAAGCTTTTGCGATGTGTCTTAAAGGATAGATTAATCGAATTCAACTCTGCTCGCGGCAGCTTTTCAATCTCTTAACTCCAAAGATTGATAGTGTTCTGAAATTTTGCTAAATTGCGTTACATTGTGATTTCGAAAGCTTATCACTGAAATTCATATTACCAAGATAATTGTTTTAATGAACGTTGAGATGCGGTAATAATAATTAACGGCTTTCTGTTTGGCCGTTGCTGTTTTCTACACCTAATCGTCAAGTCACGATATAAAGTTTTGTCGTGTTTCATTATACATGACGATACCTGACGAGTCAAAGTCCGTAGAATAACAGGTCGAAACCGGATGTGAGATAAGTGTTTCCGTGGCGTAAAGTAGGGTAAGGTGATACAGGCTGCACATTGAAAAATTGAAACCGTTGCTCTTGGCCGACGAATGCTTGCGCGTATCAGTGCGTGTCGTGGTTATTCAGCACCCTCAGGAGTCTGCCTAGCCCGTCGGGAATATCTCTGGGAAATGATCGCCTGCACTCAAGCCATCGGTCCGAGATTATTTTTCACATTTGACCTGAGTCATTTTATCTCGACAATTTCGAAAATTAGCGGTGAAACCGTTTGATCGGAAGCTCAAATTCCCGTCAACACTTACGGGAAACATTTACTGTAAACGGTAACGAGTATGAGAAGAAAGAGGGAGGATCGTGTCGAAAAATATTGACATTCGACGCGGAGAATATTGTCGTCCCCTGCAGCCAAAACAGGATTTCACGTTTATCCCATAAAAATACCATCAAACAACGATCGGACAAGCAAGGCAGCAATCTTAAGTCTGCGGGTAATCGACTTAGCTCGTAGGTAGACTGCATTATCTGAACTGAACGAGCAATCGCGGGAATTTAATCGAGGTGATTTTTATCATGAGATTCTTTGGCGTGGGTTTAACGTGTCCATTGTATAGCGATTCTTCGGAAAGAGCTTGTCTCTAGATCGGTGAATTCACATGTATGTATATCTTGTATGTATATGTACTACACACACGCGCACAATACGTATGAATCCTGTCTTTTGGTTTTATGTCGTTGAATTTATTCTCTCGATCGCGTATCATTCTCCTGTTAAATCTCTTCTCTGGGTTCTTCATAAGTCCTTCGTTTTTATGGTCTGTGACTATCTGTGTCCCAGAGAGATCGGCGGCTGGATCTGAAGAAAAATGGTAGGGAGAAGAGAGAGGTAAAATGTCGAATTGAAACAATATTTTTCGTTTCACCTGGTCCGAAGGGGAACCAAAGTCAGTCGCAATCTCCCTTGTTCTAACCGTGTAATTTTGCAACGAAAATATACGGTAAATTACTCTTGTGGCAGTCAGGCGGTTGAACCCCCTTGGCACCGATGCGTCCGCCCTGACTTATGAATAATGGACGTATCGCGAGAATCCATATGAGTTTCCGCGGATGCTGGATCAGCTATTTCGTTCGGCAAAACAATGCGTTTGTTGTAAAAACATCACACGTTCTCAGTAAAAAATAATTTGCGGTTTGTTCAGCCCTTTCGAAAGACGACCAAAAAAAAAAGAATCAAAAACTTATGCGTTGGACATGGTGGAGGCTGATTGAACGTTGAGCGAAATTTGCTCTAATAAAAGTGAAAAAGCCAGACTTGTCTCACTAATGACGGGACTAAAAAGGACCCCCAGCCCTTGGATGGTGATTACAACGAAATATAAATTATCTGTAACGGTTGTAATCGAATTGCAATGTGGACGAGTAATTATCTACGACGAAAGTTAGCGCAATTATTAATTACACTAATGACAGGGCGCGAGTTGATTGGGTTATCAATTTTTCTTTTTCTCTCTCTTCTATACCTACACATTTGAATGACGGTCTGTTAACGCAATATCGAAACATGTATCGAGTTTTTAAATTATCATAGAAACGCCAGCCATGAATTCGATGCTCCTGTTACCGAATACGGTGAATTTTTATTTCTAATAGCCGTTCATCAACTGCCGATCATTCCGCCATTGAAAAATCAGGCCCAGTCGATGACATCTGCCGTCAACTCTTTCCTCTATCTGTTCCGCTTCTACTCGGGTTGAGCAGACCTGCAGGTATGCGGCAGGACGTATTTGCGGACTTGAGAGATTGCGAACGGCAAACAAATTGACAAACTCTGGAGGACGACGCGCAGCGTCGTTGCGTTCCAAGCTGACCGACTCTCCTAGCTTTTAACATCCCGCGGGATGCGGAGATCTCGACGTCTGTCGTGAAAGACCGTTGACGATTTCTCTCCGTCGGGCCGGCTTCTTCAGCATTCCTTCGCAGTCGCGTTCTCTACCCTTTCATACCAGATCACGTTATTCCTCGATTCCGCCCATTTCGTCTCCTCCAATTTCATTCTGACCCATTGCTTACCTGCTTATGCTAATCCTCGGATGAATGGGGCTTTGCCGTCGAGGAAAATCCGGATTGCTTCCGAATAATCACGGATTTATATTCTTCGCGTATAGGACATTAGGACTGTTTCATCAACTCGTCCTTACCGACACGGTATTACTTATATAGTATATAAAAATCGAAAGTTTCTCCGTAGAACAGCTGAAATTGGGAACTAATAAAAATACGGTGCCGATCACGTCAACCTTGTTTCTCTTCTCTTCAATCTCTTGTTTAGACCGAAGCCGCGGAGTGTGATTAGATTTTAACGGATGAGCATGAAAAACGGTAGCACGTAACCACGGCACATAATATTTGCATATTTTAGTCCGTAGTCGACGCTCCCAACCGCAGTCGAGTGGCGAGACAAAATTGAGCAATATCGCAGGTACCGGCAACGTTTCGTGTCGAGAGAGCGTATCCGAGATAGACAGAGAGCCGCGTGTAGTTGGGATGACACAGTGTAACTGCAGAGATGAATCGATAGAGGAACGGGGCCGGCACTTGTCGCGCAGGGCGTAGCGATACGGGACCGGTATCATAGTACGTATGATTAAAGAAAATAATGGCATTTCATTCCTGATTGGTTTCGCAATTTACCCAACCTCCAGCTGAGCCTGAAATTAGTTCGCCATACCGGCGGTGGCGTGCTGGGAGAACATTTTTATAATAGCCGGTACATTGACATTGGCTGCGTCTACCTATATATACACATTACACATACATGTATATGGTATATACTTACGTACATGTACGGAATACGTACACGTGCATCAGATGCTCACTCGATATTCTGTGTACTTTTATACTTACACAGAATGGGTATATCTACTATTCAGCAGGACTATGTGTACCCGCCAATGTGGTTGGTTTACGTGCCCTAGGACCCCGAGATTTGCCGCCGCGAGGGTGAAGGTACGTCCGTCGTTATTCTCGGCCTCGTTTATTTCTTCTTAAAAATTTTTTGTCGCGAACACTGGAAACGTTTTGAGCCATAACTTCGTTGGCGTAGGTTACGTATATACTGATCTTAAGAAGGGTGGCTAGTGATCCTGCTTTCAGGACCTTGAGTTTTTGTACCTCTCGCCCCGACGATCAACTCCGTTCTTACAACGCACGCGGATATTGCTAAAATGACCCTTCTTATCTTGCGGTTTTGCTTCTGATGGCCAGCCTATGACCATTGAATATATAGTATTTAATGTAAATTCGATAGAGCTTTTTCAGTGACGGGTGATTCGCTTTTTGGGGTTCAAAATGAGAGTTCTGGTTTATTGTAACGCTTGAAGATAGGCACAAAGATTAGGTATCAGAGTGGCGAAAACTGGATATGAAAAGTGACAGGTACGTAATTGAGAGAATTTTTGTCATTCGACATTTCGTCGTTCATCGACGATTTAACCTGTAACTTCTGCGTCGAGAAAAATCAACCAATTTACTCTAATTTTGAAATTCCAATTATTTGCTTATCTGAAAGCCAATTGACGCGAGCGTGCAACGTTGTAGGCAGTAACGTGCCCTGAATGCGGATCACGATCATCGTCAGCTTCATGTGGCACAGTTTCGTTCGACAAACATATGGTAGGCACTAAATCGTAACAACGTATTGAAAATAACTAGAATGTTCCATATTTGAAAAGTAGCGGTACGTGCCCGAAACTTGTTTCACGGAGCAGCACTCGAAAAGTTTTCTACCCCACGAAATTGAGCTTCACGTAGCTATTGAAAATACGAAAAGCTGATTAATTCGCACACGGTTCTCTACAGTGATTTCCGACAATTTTCCTCGTCTCACCTGCACCAGCCAACAAAATCATTATTCCCAGTCCATTGAATATCTTACTCGTAATCTGTACATCGTTAGAGTGTAATTGCGCAGTCTTTTCAAAGTCAAAGTTGTACCTGGTGCAAGAATTGAAGTGGTAATTCAACGATGCTGCACGGTTAATTAGCGAGTGCTTCATTGCCCTTGGTCGAAACAAAGAGGCTGCTTCAGAAATTAAAGCTCTGGTGAAGTAGGAAGGATTTCAGTGCAGATAGTCCTTATCCGAGTAACCGGGGAGTGATTATCCGGCAGCATCACTGCTTGGGGTGCACAGAGTGGTGCTTGCGAACGATACCGAGTGATGGGATTAGGTCGGGTTATTTGAATGATGCGTGACGATAAGGAGGACCTGGAATTTCGGGGTCAAGCTGCGGGATCAAATTCGGATTCGGAATTCCTATAAAAAGAGAGAGGTGGCGAGATCGGAAAGAGAAAGCTCGTGACACGAGAGCGTCCCTGATCCTGCGGTTATAGTGCGCAAGGTGTGGGTCAGTGGTTAAACCTTATTGTAGGTGGGGGTTATAATTATCGCAGAGCGATATAAACTGATCCGGAACACTCGCTGACTTGAACGAGGTGTATAATGACCAGTGTGGAATCTAAACGAAACACGGGAAGCAAACAAACGAGATGTTGGAACGCCGTGCGAATGAAGGGAAGGATTGGTCTGAAGAATGATCTCTGATTCCAGAGCAATCCGATGCAGGCGGCTGCTGCTATCGTCGATACACGCAAGATATAATTATCTCGCGTTACGTGAGACTTCTTAAACAGGAATCGTGCGGTCGGTTAATTATCGCGGGATTCGATTCGCCCCGAGGCTTGATCGACGATGTTATCGACTTGGTATAAAAATCTGCGAAACGATTCGATCAGGGTTGCGCCAATTATAATAGCTCAAGCTTGGATTATAACGAAACAAAATGAATATTGCCTCGGCGTATCTCATGAATAATGATTGCGGGCTTCAGCCCGGGTGAATCGTAAAATCCATTCCCTTCAAATTGGGATTTACCAGAGTGACTGGGACGTGGGGCGGGGAAGGGGAACAGATAAACTTTCCCATTATCGCTTGGGAATGAATAAACATCTACGAAGTAAAGGTATACACTGTATAATTATGATAGGCTCGCAGCTTCGCATGGGGCGAAGATAAAAGGAAAGCACCTTAAATAACGTAAAACTTTGTGGAAGTTACGAAACAGATGGACGATATAATTAATGCCGATTCTTCTTCAAACAACCTCGCTTCGCTCTGTTATTATACACGTTTCATCTTGCAGCATGCGGAAAGTATGATAAATACTTTCTTTCACAATTGCTCCGACTTACCGAATAGCCAAGTTCCGGCCTTGCAGAATATCACGTGAAATGAAAGAGCAAGACGTTATTACCCCGCAGTTCGAGACTAAATAAACATGGCGTAATACTTCCGGCTGAATTCAAACATTGGCATCGTTCCATTCGAGGACTCGTCGAAGGGAAAATATCCAGCTAGGTCGTCTTATTTCAATTCACACCCCTCTCGCATCGACGCGACGGTATAAAAGTGTCCCGAGGGATTTTGTGCTCTGCAGGAGTGTCGATACGGGTGGAGTGGAAGGGTGCGCACGTACACAGAGCCATGCAGCCCATGTAAGAGGAGTTCGAGTACGAAAGTAGTACCGGAAAATAGAGCGCTGAATCCCTCCTATTGTCCCACGCCAATCTTATAGCCCTTACGGTGTTGGAGGATAATTACGGCCCAAGCTTCCGGAATGCCTCGAAGGACCCTCGCGCGGAATCCAGTCGCGATTTCATCCCCGATGCAGCGCGGTTGGCTATCGCATTCCAAAGCGTTGTGTTGTGCACGATCTGATCCGCCATAGACACGAGATTGCGCCGACCAACGCCGACGAGTAGAAAGAACGAGAAAAGTCTAAAGTTACCGGAAAACGACCCAGAGGATTCCAGGTCTCTCCTGCATTGTCAACTCCAAGGATCCGAAGTTCTCCGCGTGTTTGTCCTGCTACCATTCGAGCCTCACTGTTGTGCATCAGCGTGCCGTATGCGTCGACCTCGTTACCGTCCTGTTGGAGCTCCATTCGGCTGCTTTAAGTAGTTCGAGTCAAATACACGTTAGCCAGCTTCGGAACAACACTGTGGAGAGTTCAGCGACGCGTTAGGCGGTGAAGATCTGCGAGAGCATTGAAATTTTCTGTTTATCGATGCGTTTGAGTTTCTAGATGTATTGACCGGTAGCTTGAATCACGAAGCATTCACCACGCGCCATTGTGTACTACACATAGTAATTGGATCTAGTTTAACTTCTCGGTCAGAAATGGCTGCCGTGAAAATTGCAACCGCGTCCGGAAGTTTCTGCAACAACACGCACGTCCCCCGATAATGGGGTCAGTACATGGAGCGCTTAATATCCATTTGACCACGGTTGCGAAGCAAGATGTTAGTTAAGCACGAGAAACTTTCAAAGGCATGTATGAGTAAGGGATATTCTTTTTTCGACCGTTCGCCGCGGCGTTTGATCGATAGATACCGAAACGCAATTACGCGTGTTGAAAGATCAAAACGAGCTTCGAACTAACGAGCTCGACGAAACCGTTTCAACTGCAGAAGACCAACCAATCATCCGTCATCCTACGTCTGTCGTCAGAAATGTAACGAGATCAAAGCCGACTGGGTGACACTTGAAGGGGTATTCAGAGTCGACCGCAGGACCACTCGGCGGATAAACTAATTACCGAGTGCCTGCCGTACTCTCGAAATCAGCGAAATTTGGCGTCAACGTCGTTCCAAAACCGTCTGGAAAAATATCACTGGGTCTCCAATTGGTAGGTGCTATTCAGAACGGATACCGACTATCGGATACCCGGCCACAAGAGTAATTACTCGTCGCTGGATGCACCTCACGAATCGTCGCCCCAACTTCGTTAGGGAAAGCATTATCCTCGTTTCCACCTGCAGCTGCAAGCTCTTCCGGAATCGAAATAGAAGCAATGATTCGGACTTGATCATTAGTTCACTCGGTGATTACTTTGGACAACGATGACCAACCGAGGTCTATTTAAGTGAAATGGTAGGTTAATGGGTTCAGCGTTTCAGAGTAAATTTATTACACCTCCGTAAGGCGAGGGTTCCGCGAATCAATCTCCGTTCGCCACGGGTATAAGCTCAGACAGCTAATACAACTTTGATACAGCTCAGGGTGCGGTATGATCATCGGCTTTGGTTTAGCGGTTGAAGTCGAGGTTCTAGAAGCAGTTACGAGATACTGTTTCTTATTTCTATGACCTTGTATTATTATTCTTTTTTCTTTTTTTTTTTCCAGAAAAATATTTGGTCGTTGGGTATGCTTTTGGTGATGTTTTCTTATCCATTTTCCAACCACTCGTAGAGTATCGATTACAATTCTCTACCTCTATACTTGGGCAGGTCAGTGATTATTAATGGTACATCCCACACAGCATCATTCTCAGTGGTTATTCAGCTGCCATGTTTCATTAAACATATTTGCTGTGGGATTTCTGCTACGTCAGCTTCAAGCAGTCACGAGTTGCGAATTCATGAATTTTCCGTTCACACACCTGCCGCAACGTCCGATGAATTACCTGCGGACTCAAAACTCCTGCTCCTTTTCGTATTTGTTTCTCTCCAGTTATTAAGGATTAGCGCACCGCCCCAGTATTTCTTAAGCTGTCACTGCCAGCTGCGGCTGAGTGGACAGGGTTGCCCTGGTCTGGGCTGAATTGCAGATACTGCAAGCCGTTTCTCACATTACAAACTTGGGACGACTCTTACAGTCGTATTATTACGGAAAGTGTGACTGGAGTTTGCATTTAACGTTTGTGCAAATATGCATAGTTCAAGTTTAGTAACGTTGCGTTTTTAGTTGCGTTTGAAATTTTGTAATTTTTATTTCCATTTATTATTATTATTATGTATTCCGATGTACTATATTATTATTGTCATTATGTCTTTTATTTCAACGTGAAAGTCCGACTCACGCATACCTACCTATACGTATACTACGTTTAAAACAGTTTTCATAACTGCAAAATTTCTTATTCAACTGGTTTACGCTATGTTACCAAAATGCTATTTCCGTCCTAACAATAAGTCTTAAAGTTTATTTCCTCCGGCACTTAGATCCACTTAAGTTGTCGCAACAGCGAGCCGCTCGCGCGTCATGTCATAGTTAGAAGGTTCAGTAAGTAGTTTGTTGTGTGTCGAGCGATTTACATGTTTGTGATGTTTGCGAGGAAGCCGCAGAGAAAGTTTCTAACTGACGGTATCTTGAAATAACCTCGGGGCAAGGATTGTGGTCCAACACCTAGATATCGCTATATCCGTGTTTTCTAAACAAATTTGTCTGGACCAAGTCATTTGGGACTGGGTTTAATTTAGGGTATTTATTCAGGCTCACAATATTTAGCGATAAGTCTCGCCAACCATCACTTGTTCTTTTTTTTTTTTGCCACAAACTTACTAATAAAATTAAACTAGTTGCACGGGTATTCGAACATGCACGAATCAGTTATATCCAATTTATTATTACAGAATTATATAATTTCATTAATTTTTAATCTGATATAGAACAAAATAAACAGCAATCATGAATTACATATCGTTCCATCAGATTGCAACCAGAACTTGCATCAGCCGTACCGCTAGTTGTTTTTTAAAATTGAATCGACATGAAACATCGAGCGAGGGGCTCGTAAAATGCTCTGTAATTATCGGAACGGGTTCGATCGCATCGCGCAACTCTGGCAACGTTTTCTTGCGGGTTTGCTGTGTAGCATTCTCATCACCCGCGAGAAATCGAAGCTCACTGTCGCTAAACCTACCGCACCTCGGCAAGGTGCGAATCTTTCGATCGGTCTGCAAGCTTGTCCGTAGCTTTGACCGAATCCGGAAGGATAGAAAAGTCCGCAGCTCGTCTTTCCGCCCGCCGGACGCGGCGTTCAATTTGCAATTCAAATCGGCGAAGGTACGATTGGACGTTGGTACGCTCTACCGTAGAGCAGTTAATCGCATCCGCACGTGTTAGGCGTAGGCGGACTCGTGTTGGAAACGTTGTTGAGCTTATACTGCCTGATCGGGGATCCCGCGTCCTGATAAGTTGGTATCATTGCTGATTCCTGCAGGATTTGCACCCGTGACAATGATTCTCGTAACTCGATGGATCTCCGGCACGAATTAATTGCAGGAAACCGAAATTCCGCAAGGCCGAATTTTTTGCTACTTCGAGTTTCGAGTCACGAAATTTCGGCTCATGGTCAGTAATGGCGGAGTCTGTCCGACTCGTGATCGCTTGTATGTATATATGTACCTACGTACCAAATTTCCCCGGGTCCTATCTCTCTGATTTAGTGGTAATTGACCAAACAGAGAAACTCTGGCTTGCCTGGAGCGATGAAATCGTTACGTCGCGTCGTCGGCAGCAAACAGGACGCGATAATCAAATTCGTTTGTCGGATTGTTCGTCTTTTGTTGTACATTCTATACCGTCGTGTAATAAACGTCGGATCGAGTGGATATAAGATCTGAAATAATACCTCACGCTAAGTGATCGTTAATCGTGCTGAAATATCACCTACCTTACACGTTATACCTAAACGATTGCTCGTTTGAACCGAAAATTTATATTCATTTTAACGGATGTATTTTGTGGGCTGGATTATTCATGGTAATGTGGAAATTGTTGTTCGTTTTGTCAACAGGTGATGTTTTCGATAACTCTTCAGCCACTCAGTAGGCAGTTTTCACCAGAGCAGATGACAGCCGTTCTAACTACTTCGCCGCATCATCAGATGCGGGCTTGAATTATTATTTCAACATCGCTTGAAAAATCTAGGTGAGTTGCAATACCAAGTATAACAGTAGGGATTGAAAAGCTACGCACGATCCGAGAGAATCGATTTTCTCGTCAAGTTCGCTCGGGAGGAAGAAAAACAAAGCAAAACAAAGTTTAAAATTAAAATAATATAGGTGAAAAGTTTACGAGAGAAAAACAGGCCGACCTAGATTTTCCAGCCTTTCGAACTATTTGCATTTCCATGTGCTCAGTAACAGCATGTTTTTGAAACATATTTACTACCTAACGTTATACGGCTCTATTACGGACCTACGCTTGGATATCGTTAAATTACACAAGTCCGTTCGCTGATTATTAATTGCAAACGACATTGAGCTCGAAAAGTACGCACTTAAATGGTTTAGTTAAAAGGTATGTATATGAATCGGAGATTTGGTCTGCATATCTAATTATTGCAACGCGGCGAGCACTGAAAGTTAAAGCGAACGAATTGCCTTGAAATTGCGTCGAGAGTTTGTAAAGATAAAACAGCAGCCTATTGCATCAAGTTTATTTTTTCTCATATCTATCGAGTAAAATTAACGGAACGCGAACTTCTCCACGTTTGGTGGAAGTATTCATTGTTACGGGCTGGGTTGGCTGATGACCAAACCACTCCATAAATATAACGCTTAGTTGAGACTAATTTTCCCGGATATGAATTATTGGAATTTTTACACCGTTTTCCTTCTTAATTGAACTGGGTTTGATATAAAAATGGTCACTTACCTTTTGTTGTTAACCGTTGATTGGGGCTCTGTGGGGCGGCTCTGCGTGCTCGGCGAGGACTGGATACGGTATTAACTGAGATATAAGTTTTGAAACACTACTATTCGTTTATTCAATTTAGGTTTATGAAGATGGTCAAAATGGTTTTAGTTATATATAATGGTAGAAAAAAGTTTATATGAATGTAAAAGAACACGGAATTTACTCAGCGCTTGATGTGATTGGATTGTCTAATTGTAAGACCGAGAGAATGATTTCTTGTTAAAGACTGAATGACGACTATTTGACGACTCTACTCTGACTCTAACGACCTGTTGAAAAATGAATTGACGATTCTCCTTAAAGATTTGCGTGCTGTTGTCTAAACTACTTCCTGACTGGTTCCCAGTATCCTTACGGGATGCTGGACCAATAAGGAGGTCCCGATAAAATTTTGAGTCTTTTGATTTGTCTAGACTACCCCCGCCCTTCGGGTACGGTGTAGCATGAGAATTTATCATGAACTATCCCGCCTTTTCCACACGTGCGGGTAGGATTTTCCGTGCTGTGTTTGTATATACGAGTCTGTTTGGGTAGGGATTGTCCCGAAAATATTATCCAAACAGTAAGTTTATTGATAGCTTACGGTTTTAATTTCCCGCAGTAGTAAAAAGGTAAAAAGAGAGCCGTATGCATGCAATGCATGCGGAGACTCGAAATAAAAAATAGAAAATATAAATGTATTTAATGATAAATTGAAAGGAAATCAAAAATAACTAGTGGATAACAAAATAACATCGAGGGTGTGACATCGTACACAAGTTTTCCTGAATCTGCAGCTTCTGTACTCACATATTTTATATTAAAAAAAATTTAAATAAGTGGAAAATCACTGAGTGCCATCTTCCACGCAACGTAAAGCGCTCGTCTTTCGACAGAATCTTTCTTTCAACCTGAACAAAAATTTTTAGAGGGTGCCGTAATGGAAAATAGCAAATTATTTTTTTCTGAAACACCCTAATATATAAATTAGCTCTTGTTTTTATCCGTGCAATATTGTCTGCGAAGGTTGTGAAAGAGGTAAAATAAGTATGTCCGGTTCACAGTGGTGATAATAAGTTCTACAACTCCTCTTTCCCGAAAAAAATTTGTTATAGTTGCGAGAAACAAACCATGCGGCCATTCTTTGTTCGATTTTGCCAGGCGCCAAATTGTTTCTATGCATTTTACGTGTCAGCCGCCTGCATTGAAGAAAAAATTATAACTTATATTTATATTCGGCGTTGTATATCACTCCAACTTTAAACACTGTCACTTTTCCATTCGAGTTGGCGCTCTGGAAATATTATTTTCAGAAGTATCATAAATCGATCAATCGTCTTCGCCACGTCATCACACACTACATTTCAACCTCGATTTCAACGACATGTTAAACCTAGGCTCACAATCAGACCTCCGCTTCCATAATCGGAATAACCGAAGGACAGGAAATCATATAAAACTAAATGTTAGAATTTTTAAATCGATCAGTTAGCTTACGATTCTTTTTCAACATTCGTCCGAATTTAAATTTTCACCGACGAAGTTTTGTTCATTTGAACTAGTTTGACATCTTTTTTTATTCCTCGATAATTCTTATACATTCCGGTTCGGCAATATTGTAAAAGGTTATGTAAAATGAAAAGAAGGAAAAAACCGTAAGCTTTTGTTATCCCTTCCCACGAGTTTTGGAGCATGAGAAAGCCCTTAAACGGCAAACTTTCAGAGATATCCGTGAGAAATTTTTCATGAGGGGAGGTTTCGGCATTGTCTTCTACATCGTTGGAGAAATTCCAGGCTTCCAGACCTAATCACAAACAAAACACCCTCCAGGGTGCGATGGGGCGAGGAGTGTCGAAGTTTTTCGAACCCATAGAGTTGGATGTCGTCGTCGTCGTCGTCCCTCGGTCCCCGAGGTGTCGTCACGCCCTTGCCTAAGTCCAACTGAATCGCAAACTCCGGATACTGCAGATTCATCGGTTTTGCCGAGGCACCTTTTACCCCGAGTATTTTTTCACCGCCGGGAACTTGACTGGAAATAACGAAATTGGCGTGATTTATTTTTTCTTCGTGTCAGAAATATTTGCAACGCCTTCTATCAAATTGCTGTGTAGAAAATCTAAATGTAAGCTGCACTTCCATAGCGATACGCGGATACCTCTGAATTTTGGTGCGATCCGCCGGAAGCTCGAGTGCAAGCTGCACGAACGTCCTTGTACCTAGATCCCAGTTTAATTCCTGGCATAGCAATTTCTCAGATGCGCACACGTCGTGAAATAGTTTCAGGGTGAAAAGAAGTTCCCCGTCGGTGGATATCCCTCCTCATAGTTCTCCGCCGAGAATAAACCCCCAACTACCGCCAACGGAATGAAGGAACTTGAGGTGAACTGTATATAAGCGATTCGCTGTAACTGCTTAGCGAACTAGCACAAGTGCAGTGGTGGCGAAATTGTTATTTCTGCAGTCTCACAATTCCGCATCGCGTTCATTAAACCCGCAATAGAATTATATCACTGCTAACTTTACAGTTTTTCTTGAAAACGTTGTGATTCGCCGTTGCAAGCTGGCAATTTTTTTTTTTTTTTTTTTGTCTTACTAATTTTCGCCTCTAAACAAGTTACCGTTCCAACGGCAGAATTATATGAAATGCTCGAGTAATTCCACAGCCGTCTTTTGATCGATCTGTTTGGCGTGTATACTGTGATGTACATTCTTGTCTGGAAAATTTCTATGCGAGCGTCGTGTTCGCGTCGCGTAATTCTTTAAAAGATATCACGAATTCTCAGCAGAGTTGAATTAATCACATTTTTTCATTTCAAAGCCGTCCGCGCCGCTTGTGTAAGATTTTGAAAATTGCGAATAGGCGCAAAAACGATTCGCAATCCTCTCACGTTCTCTTGTCGCATGAAGTCTAGAGAAACTTTTAACAGGAACACGTTTTTCATGCGCCGACGTCGCGGAACGGCGTTCAAAATTGGAAAAGGTCAAAGTTCGGATCATGGACCCTTCGCACCGAATCTTGTAAAATAATTGAAAAAAAATGTCAACAATCATTTCACCAGATTAGCTAATTATTGACGAACGTTTGAGGAGTTTACTCAATTTTGCGAATTACTTTTACCGTTGCGCATAAATGTAAACCCTAGGTACAAGGTATAACGCTGCAGCCAATTTCGCATAGATTGCAGGCGAAACCATGGGCCCATTATCCCCGCGGTATAACACGGGGTTAGACGGTGTTCCCGGGTTATTTTGCAGCGGTCTTATCGTGGATCTACTCGGTCACTTCTCCAGGTAATTATTGGACCGGCAAAGCTTGTTCGTGTGCGTGCGTTGAACCAAAACATCCCCGAGGCCAGCGGGCGACGGAGAAATTATTGCAATTTTTTGTTGCGGAACAAAAGGACGAGTGCAAGCGATGCACCGATAAGGAAAATTTTCTACAACTTGAGTATACAAAAATTGTTATACGAGGAGTGAAAGACATGTCAATGTTCAATGTATGTGAACTCTGTATAAACTATTCTTATTATCGAATTGTTAAATGCTGTGCGGACGGAAGAAAAGCTTCGCCATCTAGCAGCTGCAGGCAATTATTATTCACCTGCTGCAAGTGATCCGCACCCAACATTTGCATCGAGTTCCGTTGGAATTGAAGTTAAATTTTAAGGTCTCACATCACTGGAATACGTAATCGTTATAATGCCGTGCGAGAATTTGCACGTGCACCACGGTTTAATTGCCATACCTACAACGATTCACCAATCTATGATCCCCCTTTTTTCTTTGGTGCAGTGCATCTGGCGCAGTTCTGTTTATCGATTTCAAAAGCAAAAGCTGCATGTTTACCGAACGATTTTTGCATCGCTCAAGGTCCGTAGGTAGACGACTGGGCGAGGGAAGGTCTTCGCGTGAGGAATTTTCGGTAGAAACAAAAATGGCGATTGCATTGTCAGACTCTAGTGTAAAACCTGCACACTATGCGCAAGTTGGAACAAAAATTACGACCATTCGAAGGACCTTCTTTCGCCGAGTCGTCCATCTACGAACCTTGGTATCACTCTTCCTTAAAGACTTACTATACACGTCGCTCGATAAGAGTTGCATTTGTAACACTCGCCAACCGTTCCTGTAATTTTATCGAATATTCGCAACGGCACCTTCGGATTGCGTGACGCGCCATTCGCCGCGAGTCAAATTTGCGAAACGAGATGCGACTTGCCATCTCCTCTTAAAAATCGGGAGCGCATCCCAGCCTGCCCGAACGGCGTATAGGTGCCTACCCAAAATGTAATATATTGCAGACATGAGGTATAAGCGGGTTCCTCGAGGGTTCTTCTACCGAAAAATATACCCGCGGTTAAATTTAACGGGATGTTTAAGTTACAGACGAGGCACCGCCTGCCTGCAGGATTACACGCGAAATCCGGAAGAATTTTCACCTTCTTTAAAATATGGGGTGATTTGTTTGTTTTTTGTCTGTTTTTTTTTTTTATTTTTACCCGCGAGGCTGAACGCAGCTGCGTATATTATTGTAATAACAACAATCCCGCCTGTTGAAGGAATGAAAAATTCTTTGCACTAGACCCGCGATGTGTCGAGCTTTCGACACGCGATCGCCTGGTATATGCTCGAGTTAAACGAAATATCGCTTAACTTCGACATAATTTATGGCGAGACTTTTGGTGATAAAGGAATCACTACGAGTCTTGGAATATGTATATTCATATGGGAACCAAGTTTAGTGGAGATTCATAGTGTGAGTCATCAAAAACTTTTTAAATCAAAGATCTGTGGTAATTGAAATCGTTATATTTCATTGCGGAACCGAACCACACTCTCGTGCCTTTGCCTTGTACTGTCGTTTACGAAATGTTTCGTCTAAGGTAATCGATAAATGTGCATATCGATCCCCGCGCAAAGTGCTACGTCGTTATCAGCGGGTAAATAGATAACGAGCCATACGCAAAAGAAGACTTGTCGCCCGTTTTAGAGGTCTTTTGATGGGTGACGGCAGATGCATCGGGTCTACAGCTAGGCTAGCGCAAAAGTTAGAATAACTATTGAACCAAATTTTGAAATCAAGATTCAAAAAGATGAATTGAAAACGATGGGATGTATAGAATTTTATTTAATGAATTTCCACCTAATGAAAAATAACATTTAAAAACCGCAGAGCGAAATGATGCAACGGTCAGAATGTGTTGAAAAAAAAGAAAAAAATACACAGTATCAGTTTTGTAGATAACAATTTATTGTTGCATAATAAATTGCCCTGTAACACGATCAGCGATATGTTTTTCGTACTATAAAAGTAATTTACTAATGTAATTGCTCCAGCATTGTCAATTATAATCGGACTCGTTGAGTTTCGATTCATTATCGGATTTCAAATGTATTTTCCATGCCAGGAAACAATAGTAATTTCACTAGATTTAACATGTTCTCCCACTTTGTTTTGTTACTATTTTATCACAATTATTTTTTGGTTTGACACTCTTCAATTCAAATTGTACACCGAATAGATCCACAAAGTTAAGGGTACATTACCCGCAAGTTTTCCACCTGGTCGCGAAAATATAAGCATGAATAAACGAAAGAGAAATCGAGGTATCATTGTCTGGTACAAATGTGGTAGGTAAAAGCCTGATGAGCTTAAAAACCGCTGATGAAGGTTGAGCCTTGAAATATTATACGGGATAAGTACGTTGCTGAGGTATTTTTGTGGTGCACGGACTGAAAGGCTCAAGAGCTGAAGGGCTGAGAAGCTGAAATTTTAGGACAGGAATATTATTTCTGACCGCGCACATTCAGCCTCAACAGCCTTGAAAAATCCCTAGAGACATGACCCCGCTTCAAAATATGGAAAGAGAAAGGCCCAAACATAATTTAAAAAGTAGAGAAAAATAAAAGCACAATTAAATTGTTTGAACTCACAAAAAAAAAGAGGGAAAAAATAAACCATTATCCTGCAGACGAGTTTTTCACGCTCCGTGGTTTGCGTCGTAATAATATTATAAACCGCATGGAAAATGGGCCAGGCATTCATCGCCTCTCGTTTGTCATCACTCATGTTTGCCTTTACTTGGTGTTACATTAATTATAGTATGCACGTGCATTGGGGTAACCCTTAACACAGTCATTATTCAATTCTGTTGGTTGTATGGATCGAAATACCTCGAAATGAATGAGAAAAAATATAGCCAAATCGCAATTCTAAGTTCTGCGACACATCCTTCGAATTTCTCCCGTTTAAATAATACGTATACGATTTTTAGCACTTCGCGGTCGATTTTTTTTCTCTTTCTGTATATCTAAAACTTCCATCAAATATTTGTAATTATGGGTATGAAGTATGCCGTGCCTTGGATTGATACATCCTCCGAACATGTCAATAAGGGCAAAAAAAAAAAAAAAATCAACGGCGGTAATTACTGCAAAAAATACTAAAGACTCATTGAGACTTGGAAAATGTAAAGGCCTCGAGATGTAAGATGAAGAATTGAGATCGGTGTGAGATTTCGTCTGCATTCTTTGTTGTTCTCTTCGAGATACTTCACCCGGTGAGTGGGACAAAATTCGATAATGACCTTTAAGGATGACCCTAATATGCTCGCATAATAACGGCGGGCAACGCCGCAAATCGAGTCAGCCATCCCTCGGAGAAAAGGGCAAACGATCACATGGACGTGCGGGCTTAATATACACGAATGAACGATCATCGAGGGTGCAGCTAATCATGCAGAAAAACGCGGTCCGCTAAGGAAATATTATTAATAGAAAACTGGCTCGGCCAAGGGCCTTGCGGGTTGTTTATCGGTTTAAATATTCCACGTATTAGCCGGTCTACTTGAGGCCGCTTGACCTTCGCAAGATGAAATTGATGCATGATCACGTGCGCGCTGAAACAAGGATGCGAGTTTCTTGTGCAGTTACCCTTCGGTTATCGGCCAGCGTCACAGTCCGGATTTGTCAAGGTTCGTTCTGTATCCACGGCTCTATTCCAGCTGTCCTCTTTCGCCGAATCCGATCAGCTTAATTCGCCAATTTTGCCTCGCGGGGCTTTCAGAGCTTCCGGCTATTCCGCCTTCTATCCGTCCCGCAGTAACCTATTTAACCAGGGTAGCGCGTATACTCACGTTTAGTTTGCCGTGTATTGTGGTTCGCGTAATTAGTGGTCGACAATTTTGCAACCGATTTATTTGATCGTTGCAGTTGAAAAAATCTTGCTCACAAATCCGGTTGAGCGTTAAATGGAAGGGGTTGTGACGCGATGAAATTTGCATATCGAATTAGCAATTCGACACCGATTGATGAGTTTAGGAATTAAATCTGTTTGTCAAACATTTCCCAGAGTTTATCTGATGACACGATTGTCATTTCTTATGAATTTTATTACTCTTGAATTTTTTTCACACTCATCCATTGGGTTCAAGAAACTCATTCACTTTGGAACATTTGGCGTTCACGATATTTGATATTCACAATCTCAACATGGGTTTTAGTTTCCAGGAGGAGAAGGGCTAGAAATTTATGAAATATTGCTCAGTTTGCGAAACTTTTGCGAAAATGGAGTAATGTGATCTTTAGTCAAAGTGCGCACATACTGTACACATATACACATATGAGGCTTTGCATAACAAACCGACTTACGTCTGACCCTCACGATCGGAGATTTTTTTCACCTTTAAGTAAGGCATAGAGTGTACCAAGAAACATCTTTCACCGAGTTGTAGATTTTTTGATCCACGGATTTGATGTTAACTGCTCCCAAAAACACGGAAACCCAATTTTTTGGTTTAGAAGCTGCAGGCGAAACAAATTACTAGTCCAGAGGCGAGAAACATCGAATAATGTATAGCTTTAAAATATAAAAATTAATATTGTACTTAATTTTTTTTAATTTTGGGGCTTTTGGTCTAGAACCTACAAATACATGAAAAGCGAAAAAAATGATTGGGGCTATTCATTTGAAAATTGAGTTTTCGTGTTTTCGGGAGCAGTGAAGAATCAAACGTGTGGTCCAAAAAAACTGGAACTCGGTAAAAGGTCATTTCTTTTTTTTTTGTACGCTTTACGCCATGCATAAAAATGGAAAAAAGGCTGATGGTGAGGCTCAGACGTAGGTCGGTTTGAGGTGGAACGCCTCATATGTATACATAGGTATGATATATCGAGCCTGACGGTTAGGGGAAAAGTATTTTCGAGTATGGATTTGTCCGCGTATTCGACATGCCTTCAGGGGTTGGCTTTATCTGTCGTTTACTATCCCGACGGCAATTTCATACCCCGGAACTTCGATGGTAAAAGAAAAATAATGAAAAAGAGAAAAAAGACGAGCATTCCGTAAAGGGATGTTATTTATTGATAAAACTTTTACTGAGCATATGAAAATGTGTTTTCGAAATTGATCAAAGGAAAAAAAAAATGAATAACTAAAAACGTCACAGTGAAATGTTCCAGCTAAACAGATGAATCTAATTATTTTGTCACGTTCATCTTTTAACCCATAATCATTGTTCGAAACAATACAACAGTCGTGCCAGAGAATGAAATTAATCTCCGAGAAAATATTTATTAGTTTTCGTGAAAATTCTTATCGCGCCATTTTCACCGTAATAAATGTTCGCACGTGATCTAAAATTATCTGACTTCGAAGTCGCCAATAAATAACGAGAGGGACGTGCCTGATTTCTTATCCGTGATATGCACGTATAAATATATTATAAGACGAGACTTAAAATTCACGCTGTCGGAGTTGTAAAATGTATTATTCGGTGAAGCTAACAATGAGAAATAATGCCAAGTCATGAAAATGACTCGCTTTTGGTACTTTAATCATACTCTTAATGAGACGTGACTTGGTGTATTCGCTATTTTCTTACCAAGGGCAAAAAATGAAATTCTGATTCGTTCGTGGGTCGGCGAATAATTCAAAGCTGCAACGGCGTCGGTGTTATCGTCGTATATTTGCTCCCTTTCAGCATGACTCGCCTTCTTTTCATTGTGTGACTAAAAATCTCCAGACTGTCAGCATTTGCAGCATGACAGGCTCACGTGAGTTTTATTTTATTCATCACTTTAATTGCTCATTATTTATTCCATCCGTCGAATGCCGATCAGGTTCCCCAATTTTTTAACTTTCCGATTCGGTGTATTCATGACATGATAATCACCCCAAAATTAAAAAGGTTAGAGTTCCCGTGATCTTGACGTTATCTCGAAACCGAATAAATCGATTCTTAGAATTTTGATTTAAGTCGATAACGTGCTTTACAACTTATATTCTTAAAATTGTTGGATTTCGAAAAAATTCGGTCGAGTCATCCATAAGTCAAAAGCGAAAATGATAATCTATTTATCCAAGAGATACTCTCTAAGATTCTTTAAAACAAAGGGAACAGCAAGAAATTCTACGAATCATGCTCACAGACCAGTCAATTTTCCCTGTTTCGTTCAAATTTTATTCTTCTGTTTATCTACCTCGTGTGTACTGTGAATAATTTATTAGTCTCATAGGACGTTGCGTGTCGTTAACGATACAACTTTCGTAGAGAACACCAGGAACTTCTATACCCGCAGCATATTTTACAAACCGACGGAGGTATCGACTGCCGAATATACCTAACAGTTGATGAATCAACTTTCCTTGTTCATGACAGTATTAGTGTACATGGGACAATATTGTGGGTGAGTTTGGCAAAAAAATGGAAGGGGCGCTGGTGAAGGTATAAACGGATTTCTAAGAGCTCGGTTTAAAGCCCTTCGGGCAATTGAATGAGAGACGCAATTTCCTGGTCTCGTCGTTTCATTCCGAACATATCAATCCTTACGTGAGATATAATCGAATCGCGGGATCGCCATTCCCCACAGAAATAGATAGGAGGTCAAGGGAGATGAAATGCGGCGATCATCCCAAAGGACGCGAGTGTCGAATGCTCTTTTTTCCAACCACTTTACGGACAATTTTTTACGGACAACAATCAGAACTCAACGCGCCTTTTGTAATCTTCCAAACTCGCCCTGCCATGCAGATTCCGTTGCGTTAATGACGTTCGATGGGCGGACAAAGCCGCGGGTAAAATCGAAGTAGAAATATCGTCGTAGCTACTGGCTGTGTCGGATTGGAAAAGCGGGGAAAATTTGATCGGAACAGCGAAGATTCACGGGTCACCTCTATATATATCTGTTCTCTCTCTCTCTCTCTCTCTCTTTCTCTATGTATGTGTGTATGTGTGCATATAAGGTATAATATATAAAAGAGAGCGGCTGCACCGAGATTTTCCTGATCGAAATTCAGACGATCTCGAAAGCCAACCCTGACCCACATATTTTTCACGATCACTTGACTTACGTAGGTACCTATATAAATATATGTTATATATCGATGCCTCTTACGAAAACTACCATGTTCTGATTTTTACCGCGAAAACTAGCATGATTCGGATTTCACCGTGAAAACTAATATGTTCATCGCACTGAAACGAATAATATTTCTGTTTTGCAACGTTTTATCATTCTTTGACTCTGTACTGTAAAATATACAAATGACGTATTAAAGGCATTTCGATTACACAATACCGCACAAATCTTCAGAAAATCCTTATTGCACTAATCAAAACATGACAGTTTTCGGGGATAGCCGAAACATGCTAGTTTTCGTAAGAAATTTGAAACATGCTACTTTTCGTAAGAGATGCCGATATATCCTCCAAACTTGTTTCCTGGCACTAGACGCTTCTCACAGTTTGAATATCGTACCGCATGCTACACGCGTTTCTCGCGCACCGTGAAAAAGCATCGCTACTTGGGGAAGTGGCAGCATAGATTAATCTTTGCCAACACTCATCATTGAATAAGGCTGGGACGTTTTGTATCTTTCCTAGTACACGCATCGCTTCTTACAAAGCTACGCGGTATTTTCCCGATCAATGAATGCGCTCACACATGTTGAACCTCACGCGCGCCAATGTTTGGGGAAAATTTTTTTCACAGAGTCCGCGATCCACCTACAGTTTTTTTTATTTGTTCCTATATTCCTTGCTTCACATTCATTTATCTTATCATACCATGCTCATGTGTAACCGATAAATAGAACGAGGCAAATTTAATTACACGTGTATATTTAACGGATCTAAAATGCTTTCGAAGCTCGTTTATTCGAGCGAAATTAATCTCCTTTTCACCCCGAGCTTCTAGAACCGGGTGTAGAATTTTAATCAGTAACACCTCGCTAATTATTGTGTTTAAGAGCGATAGGTAAAGACTTTGGGAATTATAAGGAATCGTAGCAGGCCGAACGTTTCGACTTGGGAATAAAGCAGCTGAAACAATAAAAATTGTTTACACGAATTGTTCAGAGTAGAAGGAATCGAAGCGTTGAAAGATAACGAGTCCTCATTTTTTGACAAACAGAATCTTTGCCACAACGAATGAGAAACGTCAAGCGTCTGTTGGATACAAAGATATTCCTTTGAAGTTGAAGAGTAATCTTGAGGTTGGTTAAGATTGCACATTAACCGAGTATCATCGATATCGGAAAAGTTGTGTGTGCATGGTTCCCGTCATTGTGTTAGTCTATAAAATTGTACTTCAAGATCAGATCAAGCTCAAGTAGGCGTTGAGATTCCAAGCTCGACGTTACACCGTTGACATTCCGGCCCTCGACATTGATCCAACATCATCGATATTTACGGTAGAACGAGTTTCCCCGCGAATCTCCTCGTAGGCTCTCTCGCGAAAAGTTGAATGGGGTTCAATGGGTATATTTAAACAGCAAGATCTTGTTTGCATCTGTTACTCGAACAGGGTTTCTTCGCCGCCACGTCGTCGCCCATTTTCACCGTGACTTTTGCAACTCTCGCGCTAACCCGACGAGACAGTTTGAAAGCTTTTCCTGAACGTGACCCAGATCCCGACGCCAGAGCCGAACTAATTTGAGTGCGCCTCTGGTATTGAATATTTTAACGAGAGTCAAAGTTTAGCCAGTCAATAATTCGATGGAGCCATAGGAATTATTAAGCCGAGTCACCGGTGCAGGCAAGGGAAAAGCTTTGGTAATATTAGTACTTTAAATTGTATCGACAATATAGAATACAATTTACGAAATAGTTATCCTCGGCCTGCAATTATACTTATACTTACATGCAACTAAACGAACCCAAATGTCAATCCGAATTTTCGCATTTCAGCCACGTTTGGCACCCAAACAAAACGAATCTCATGATTATCGGCATGATGCACTGCGGCAGGTGATTCGATCGCAAATTCCCCGTTCGTTTCGTACCTGACAGTTTAACCGTATGCCAGTTTGATAAGGCGTCAATGCTGGGTGATTACCAGTTCGGTGCCCCAGGATACCAAGGTTACATTGAATGACTGTTACTTGCACGTATTTTCTATAAATACGTATCTGGCTGCTGGCCAATTGCCATTGTCAAGTTTTCGTTCGAGACTCACCCGTTGAATTTGAACGGATTGGACTTGTCGAAAATAGCGACGTCGAATCGCGAGCTCATCTCGTCTACGTGGAGTCGGATTGAGATAAAAAAGAGCTTGAGAAGAATGAGATCTTTGTGCCAGTTTGATAACACAATGCCCGTCTAGCGTAAACACAAACAGTTCGATACTCCGGAGCTAGAGAATGAGCAACGCTTCGCCGAAGATATACCATGCATTGTAGGTATAAAGCTGATCTGACGTGCAATATGACCATGAAAATCGCGACTTTGAACGAGAACTGGAAGGTTTCCCCCCGAATAATGACTCGACGAACGACAATACACGCCGTACAATTTCGTCTTATATGCTGTGTGGAATGACCGTGATTACTGCACAAGGAGGCGAGGGCAATCGGTTGGAGTGCGGCATAACGGCCAAGCATTTTTTCCGACGCCGTTTTGCTCCCCCATGCTCGCAGGTAATTTACTCCAATTTCTCCGGATAATATTTTTAGCATCGCGAAGCTTTTTCTCTTCGCCATTTGTGAGCTGCCCGTCGAAGCGACGGATCGGTATTTCACCCCTTTTCTTACCCCCTTCCTTGAGTTCGGGACTCGGACGAGGCGGGGCCGGCGCTTCTTTGTATTCAAGAGGGTCACCCGGTCACACGACTGGACGTCGCCTTCTTCGCCACCCTGCAGCCCCTGAAAACCAATTGACGAGACTTCGCTACCCAGCGGAATCCCGATCCCAAAAGTTTCGAGCAAGTTTATCTCCCGGCTCTGAAGAAAGGTTCGCGAATTTCAACTCGCGATAAATTCATTTAGCAGCGATAGCGAATCCGATCGGAGTGCCGATTTCCGCAATTGGGGGATCAGGATGTCCAGGTTGAAAATTTATTACACATATTATGGATTAGAAATTCAGAGCTGAAAAAGTGATATTCGGGTTTATTGAATTAAATTTGACTGGTCAAATCAATCGTATTATAATATAGGTATGCACGTGCAATTTTTGAGGATCAGAACGCGCAGATTGATCCAATATAAGTCAGGTGAAATGATTTCTCGGAGATGTAAATATAACTTTTCAACGGGGTAATATGAATTCACCCATTTTAACCTATAATCATTCATCAGTCGATGGTTTTGTCATTGAGTATCTTGAAGTATAAGGAAATCTTTATTTTTACCAATAAAATAAACGATGATCCAAGAAAATTAAACCTGCAGCGGCAAAGTTTTTACATTTAAATATATAACACAAATTTTTTAAAATTTTTGCGTCATGGAAAACGATAACTTTGTGGTTAAATTTCGTAGCAAAATATCACGCAATTCGCGTGGCGCGGTATTGACCAGGAAAGTTCTCCCTCCCCGGAAGCTCCGTCCTTCGGTCAAGTTCAAGGAACATTCAGCCATTATTCACAGCGGTTTCAAACGTTGCGGTTGAACCGTGGACCAGATGGGACCAAACTAGTAGTGCAGTATGTCGAACGATGGAATTAACGGCTTTAATAAAGCACGGTGACTCTGTGCCATCCGCGCTCAAATTCCACCTGCAATTCTATCCATGCGGGGGAGGAGCTGTGTTTATACGACGGGAAGAAAATACATCCTCTTCGCATTTTTCCTCCTCGAATGGGGATTTATTATACCTATATTTTGGGCGGGGCTAGAAGAATTTTCGATCGAAGGAAGCAGCGATATCATAGCCGAAACAATACATCACTCTTCGCCGGTAATTCGAGCAGGCCATAGAATTCGCTGCAGGTGTAGTAAAGAGCCGCGGTCGTGGCAATAATCGGCAGTTTCCGGTCGGGAGTTGCAGCCACAACGAATCGATACTCGCAAACTTCTCTTATCGCGAACTCGCACGATTGAATAGATGCAATTGGTAAATTCGCAACTCGCTCCAGGCTCTGCAGAGCCGGGGGCTCGGCTCTAGATAATAGTTGGCATTAACTACCGCAGAACTTGGTAAACTGGTTGAACCAGCTCATTCTACCGGGGCAACCGCAGCGCCGGAAGTGGCCGTCTGCAGGCTAACGGCTGCCTCTGTCTATCAATGCAGCCTTCGGGGGTAGTGTTGAATTATAGGTGGGTAGATGGCCTGGGATATAGGGCACGAATTTCATCAGCTAATTGCCACCCCGCGTCACGTTTCTCGAAATATTCGGTGGTTTGGACACCGGTCACGTTCCGCATCGCTCCTTGTACGAGTCGACGTCCCTTTGTCGTACGGACTGATGTGAAAACTGATGGGAAAGGTGGGAGGGAAGCGAACGGAAGAGATCGGCTTTTGGCGATAAAAAAGGGTCGAGGACTGCGTTATGAATGGGGTTAAGCTAGCCGTTGCGTTTTCCGCGGGTGGTGGCTGCCAGTTTCCCTGTGATATTGTGGCTGTAAAAAATCTGAAATACGTTTCCACCGTCCGACAGAGAATCGGCGGGGCTTCGGACCGTGTACTTTATAATGAGCGTACGTATCGTTGCCGCGCGAAACACCGTTTCAATGATTTTACGATTCGTCAAAGGTGAACTCGCCGTTTGCCCTGATAAATATGGCAGTTGTTTCGGCGTTGGGGAAATTTGGTTCTGCACCGTGATCACAAAAGGCGATTGGAGTAATCAAACCGCGGAACTTATCATTCTCGACGCTCAGACGACTTAAAACTCAGGTAATTGGTGCGATGAAACAGTCGTATGTATACAGCGAGTCGATCAATCCCCTTTTCAGCAGATACAAAGCGTTTATCCATTAATCATCGCGAATGAAGTCTCGACGAACTGTTTTCTTTCTTCCCCTTTTCCGAATTCTAGTTTCACGCTAGATCGACGTAGGTTCCTGTAACTTGCAATTATACTCACCTCTGTTCTCATTAAGATTGCGAAAATGTTTCTCGACGAAATTATATTGCGACGTAATTGCAGTGAAGGGAAACGTCTTTGTACCTTTGTCAATGCAATCGGTTTCCGACGTTGTTCTGCCTCGCGCCTCTGGTTCTTTCGACATTCGTTTCGTTCCTTTCATTTTCCTTACTCTCGCAGCTGTCCTTTACGATCCGAAGTGCTTGCACCCATAACCGTCGCAATTTTACCCTCGCTCATACGGCATAAGGCACAGCTTTTGCCGACCCTTTGTATGCCTCTGACTCTCCTTTTTACGGCTCTGCCTTGTCGTTGTAAACTCTTCTCATAACTCGACGTGTGGATTTCGCCGGGTGCTAACCTTCCGGCAAACCATGCGGCGCGTAAGCAGCTTAACGGCTCCGTTTAACGGCCTTGTGTTGAGAAAGAGAGGCTTTTTTGAACCAACCAGATCATTATTTGACGCGAAAAGACGACGCCCGTCGTCAGGCACGTTCCAATTTTTTCTCCAAGAAGAATTTTTATTTCCTCTTTCACCGGTTTTCTTCTCACCGCTCCCCCACGGGACCGGGAATCGCGATTTGCAGGCAAATAACACGCGATCCCCCCGTTTCCACTTCTCAGAATTATCAGGACTTCTTGATATCGTGATAAAGAATTATATTCGGAAACTGGAACGAGAAATTTCATGTTGGGTACAACTTGCTCTGCCGACTTTCCGGGCCTTCGACTCCAATTCAAAGTTTGGAAGGGTATTTTTGCCGCAACTGTGTATAGCTGGGCTTGAAGAATGGGAATTAAGGACGTTGACATATCTGTTGTTGTTTGCATTCGTATTTCTTACGTTTTTAACGGTGAGACTGATAACTTAGCCCAGTAAGGGAAACAAAATTTTTACTTCAATCCTGGCTTCAAAGGAATGTAAAGAAGAAGCTCTGCGATGCTAAAATTCATTCCAAACATACAAATCGCAGGACATTGAATGGATGAAAATTTTATACGAAAAGAAACCTTCAAGCCAGCTGGGCTTTCATTTTTTTCGAAACAACACGAAATCTCAATACCTTGATAAGATGGGAGGGTCGTATTCGGAGTGTCTCATTAGTTGTTACCCAACATTTCGTGGAAGTTGAAAGGGAGAAAAAAATAAGTCTGAACAAATTCAAGCCCAGCTCCTGAACAAACAATGGTGAATTGCTACGGTTTTCCCAGCAGTCGTCACGAAGCAAGGGTCTCAAGTTTATCAACTCGACGAACCCGTGCGAATCGGCGTAGGTATAGTAGCAAATTAAAACTGCCGTTGAGGGCGAATCTTGAATAAATGCCAGCTCAATTTCAAGACTCCGGCAGCTCCACAGAGGGAACGAAAATTACGTCAACTCCTTAATTTGCTCGACTCGCTCGGATAATTTCTTAATGAAATTTTCATATACCTACTGAGACTCGTAACACTTTGACTATAGATTAGAATCCTCCTGCTACTCGGTTAGTCGGATAGTTTGCGGCTACTGAGATTCAATAATTAGGTGTCGATTTCGTTCCAAGAGCTTCACGGTTATCCTGCCTGCAATGAAAATGAGTACGAGGCCCTTTACAGTTTCGTCTCGCACGCGTTATGGCATAGAGGTAATTGCTTCCAGAAATTCGAAAATTGTCCAAATCTTTGGCCGCATTTTTCCCTCCCACATCATCCGTTGAAAGTTCAGACAGATCTTCGGCTTGAGTTGATGTCGAAATCTTGCGAGCGGTGATCTTCGCGAAGCAACGTGGCAGGATCGCTATGCGTGACGTGACGAGGGTTTCATATTTTTGAAGCTTTTGTCTGGAGAGTTTTTTTTCTACGTAACCGAGATGTGTGATCTCATCAGACAACGCGTACGTTCTTGCAAAAGATAGACGAAGTTTTGAGTTAACGGTGAAGCAACATGCCACGAATGGCGAACATAATTAAGGGGCGGAAAAAATTTACTGGTTCTACTAAAAAGTTTGATGACTTTACAGTTACATGTATTTAGACTGACATACGTTTTTACAAGAAAGTTGTTATTAACTCTCTCTCATTCTCGCGAAAAAAGTTTCACAGTTCGTCAAGGCAAGGTTCTCATGCTTACAAATTTTTCTATAGTGTTCGAGTTTGATACATTCATCTCTATTAACTTTCTCCATTATCGTAAAACTTTCTTGTAAAAACGTATGTTAATCTGAATACATGTGACTCGCCAAGACGAACTGTGAAATTTTTCTCCCGAGGCGTATGACTTTTGAACAGTTGTCAGGTTTTATTCCCACTTGCGGCATGTGCGTGTTTTATTTTTGCAATTTCTTTTTCCTCGATTCTATTAGAAGAAAACGAGAGGTGAAAAAGACGGTGAAAAAATCGACAAACATTTCTAACGTCAATTGGGGAATCAAGTTTCATTAGAAAGGATCTCCATCACCTTCAGGCTTCTCGATGACAAAAATTAAGATCCTCTATAAGTGGGAAAGCTTCGAGCATTTTCCAAATATGTTCGTTACATGGCTCGTGTTCCGTAAGTGGGTTTCAAGTGTCTCTGCGTCGGCTTCAATCCACGAATATCATCCAGTTTAACGCGTAACACAACTGCACGAGAATTACATGATGAAAAATCGATTTTCAACTCGTGTCGATAGCGAGAAGAGTAAAGTATAGTCCAGATAATGCACATATATTCACGCAATCATGATTATTTCAAGAATCATCAAGTTCAAACAAATTGCGCAATTTTCCAGTTACGTGATAAACTTTCCGCATAGAAATATGCGATTGCAATTACCCGTGCATTCGAGCGCAGTTAGCATTGTCAGCTGGGCTTTGCAGGGACTCGCAGCTATCGGAGAGAAAAGCTTCGTGGGAATATGTAGAGTTCACTGATTCGGGTTAATTCCATGTTGAATCGGATTAAAAATTAATACGGCCAATGCGAACAGTGAATATCAAACAACTTTTATGCCTTGGTTGACAACCCGGCACAAGGAGCAACGACTCACAACACAATAAACGGTTGAATATTTAGCAAATCAATAAATATTGAACGGTATTCCCTGGAAACTAAACTGCGTTCTGCTTTCACATTTCGGTGGCAGACTTGGGGCTTAAAATATGTAGTCAAAGATGCTCCAAGGACGGAGCTACGAGCCAATATTCATTGCACGGTTGTGTTTTACGCGTACTCTTAAATCGCTTTACATGATCGATGTGTTGAAGTTTTACTCAACCAAAAATTCAAATGGCCCCGAAAGCTCTCACGTCATGGTAACCAACAAGGCAACATTTCTGCATACAAATTTTACATAAATTAATGCTAATCTTTCGGTGTGGGTGGAGCGAGTTCAAGACACCAGTTTCACAGTTATTCCGCTCGAGTTACTCCAGAGGTGTAAGAGGTGCAGGAAAAAGAGAGGGAGAAAATGCTACGATAACAAAGTTATAACGGAATTTTTTCCCACCAAGCTGAAACAGTCGTTGCGAAACTTCGTTGTATTTTTTACCTTCGTTTTTCTCTCGAAAATTCGAGCCAGGGGTAAACAAGTATAATTACCTTGCTCGAAATACTACCTGTCATAATTTTTCATAAATTTTAAATATGCACAGTCGGCACTGCAATTGAAAGAATCCTCGATTGTTTGTAGGCCAAGTACACACACACACACAAATTCTGCTGTATTTATTGTCCAAGATACGGGTTTGCATTTTTTACAAAGCAAAGACGTCTGCGGGTGTTTGCAATTTTCCGATCTATGTTGCCGTCTCATTTTATACATTCGGCTTCCGGAACGCCCGCGCCGGAATGAATACGATTCATTTATAAATAAAAATCCATCAGCGGTCGAGCCGATATATTTTCATTATACATTTATAGGATCAATTTATATTTCGATGGGAACAACAATAATACTCCGGAAATTATGAAAGGATATGAAAAGCAGGAAAAGCCAATACGATGCTGTTCGACGTCAGTTTATATGCGAAGAAACTCACACACGCAATGAAAAAAGAGACATTCGAAATGCTTGCCTCGTTTTTCAAGAGTACCTTGAAGGTGAAATGTTCATCAAATGTGAATTCCGATATTTCAGCAGTTTTGAAAGAAATACTCGTAAAAGTAACATCCGTTTGGTTTTAAAAGCCAGAAAGCATTAATCCGGAATTCCGTCTTTACGTATGCGAGAACGATCAAAATCTGAAGAAGAAAAGTCATTTCCTAAACTCACCACCTGAAGCCAAGTAGTGGAAATAAGCGGATGGTCCGACGCACGACGCTCATCGTCAGTAGTTGAGGTACGGATGGGGTCAGCCCTGCGGGTCCCTTTGAAATATTCAGCAGTAGTGATTATACGTATGCCATATTAAAGGAGACCGGCCTACTTGCGAGGTGTTTTTGCAGTGAAAATATGCGGGCCTCGAGACCGGGTTAGCTAATTCCGGCCAACAAAGGGAGCCAGAAATTTCCCCCCACCCGCACGTCTACGTACGTGTGCATATGTAATGGCCTGCGTGGAGAGCGCGAAAGAGGATTCTAGGTATTAAATTTATACACACACGCGAACGCCGCTCCGCATATTTGACGATTTTAGGATCGGTAATTGCCCCTACCTTGGGAATTAACCCGGGACGCGGTTATATAAATAATGAACGAGTTATCGAACGGAAATTTGAAGGTCTGTGCAGGGTAAGGAGAGGAAAATTTATTAATAAAACCCTCGTCTTTAATTTGGTAAACGAATGTGTTATGGATTTTTCTCGAGATAGCATCGCTCTTAACGTCTTCTAATGATCATTACTTTTCACAAATACATGCGAGCTGACAGCGTGTTTTGAGCGTTGGAGAAATTAGTTTATATATTGTGGTGGAAGCTTGTGATGGATGGCTCGGGTATGGATGAATAATCTATTACGTGCCGCAACGCGAACAGCGAAACTCCACATGCACCTGTAGGAACAACCACAAGCTGAGAAAAAATTAAGGAAATTTATGAATTTCTGAGGGCACAGTAAACTCCTAGGATCCCCAGGGAACAAACAACTCCATTTGCAATTAAGGCATAAGAGATAAAAAGTACGAGATAGCGTATAACGTGAAAGCACAAGTGGGTAATTACGAAGTGAACTGCAGGAAGCGGAAATGAAATATATAAGGCAGAATTGAGCTACGAGCTATTTTACCCGTTTCCACAATAGTCCGCTAAAGTTAAGGTGGAAGACTTGAAGCGAGACGGATTATAATTATTATTTAGCAATCGCGGCGCCGCTGGCTGCTCAGCTCTACAATATTATTCTCGATTATACTTTTCGGCTTTACAAACCGCGAGTGGCTACCGGTTCCGATATTTGCCTGCGGTTGAATACGTTGCGTGAAGACATAATGTAAATCGTGAAAGCTCTCTAGAATATTAGACAAAATGGCCGCACGCGGGATTATCACAGGCGATAGTCGCGTGGAAGTTTTTTACTACAGATTTCATTCTCAACAACCCTGAAATCATCGTGTGCGCTTTCTTGGGAACATTATAAAAGTTGCAGTAATCCGTCAAACTTTTACCGTCTGTCATTCGGATGTTTTTTAAATTAAACCGATCGAAATCTGCATCTGACAGGAATTTGAATGATGGTTATTACAGACTACTCGAGTGTTGCGCAAAGTAAGGGGGGTAACAAAAATTGCAGTTCGCGTATGTGAGATCGGGGCTGCGTCTACAATGAGCGATGAGTCCACGGAGAGAATGGGATCTGTAAGTTTTACAGATTCGCGAGGCAAAGTACGAGAGTATCGGGCTTCATTCGTCTATCGGATAACCATTAGTGGCTATTTTATCGGGATTCGAGTTGTTTGCGGAGCTGGGAATACGGCTGCTAGCACTCCATACGTATAATCCTGGTATGTTGCGTATCAGGTTACGCGAGTATGTTAAGGATAAATGAGGCCCACAGTACAAATCAAGAGTTAGGGAGAGAGAAAAAACGTTGAAAAATACCTACGGTAATGTTATTTGGGCTGACGATGGTGAACACGACTGAAATAACATCCCTTCTATGTTTAAAACGATTAAACCTCGGTTGTTTTTATCCGAGTTTCATGTTTCCGGTGTATTTTGTTTGACATAGTGACCTCTCGAGATTGACTGGAACAAATTTTTTTACAAACAAATATCGTCGGAGTGGATTGTGCAAGTACGGAACAAAAGATGTTTATCGATAGTTGCATTAATTGTGCGTTATAAGTTTATACCTGTACTGTGATGTAAGATTTTCACGAAATTCATGACGGTCTGGTCAGTGATTGAAACGAGCCTGAAGCATTAGAATCATATCAAAAACATCAGAATTTAACCGTCTCCTTTGCTGCTTAATTATAAAACTTTTTTCTTAAATTATTCATATCTTAACTTACATTATTCGAATTTGTTCAGAATTACTTTCATTACACAATATGTACTTTATTTCATTCGCGTTCACCATCATTCACGCATATCATATTATCGAAAATTTTTCAAATGTTTCTTCATAATTTTTCCTATCTTTTGATTCGGACTGTGGGTCTCATTCATCCTCAAGTGATCTTCTTTCGACACCGCGTTATCGAGGCTCGCGTTTACTGCAGGCGTCTTCGTTGTTTGCGCAATGTTTGTTAAGAGACGGTTTCAGCGGCTATATCGCGAAGCTTTGTCAACGAACAATGGATAGCAACCCGCAGCACGCATATCTCGTGGGAAGAGGACGATTTTTCCCGTTTAATTATATACGTAAAGTCCTTTGTTTCTCAAGGACAATCGGAACACGCCTCGGCTTCTTCCGGCACAATGGAGACAGGCTTTTGTACCTACCTTGTACTCTCTTCGCTTCGAACTCGGTTGTTGCTACATTTTCACCTTAATCATTCGGATCAATTATTCATGCTGGAGTCACGCGTCAAAAATCGAGTGCACTGATATCGATCAACGTCGTGGTCGCAAATCGACAATCAATATTCAGAATTTATCTCATATTCTCATCTTACATACACATATGTGTGCCCTGGTATAAAGCCGTGGCGAAATATCGAAAGTGAGCTTGGACCATAATTGAGATTGTGCGGACATCAGAAATGCTTTGTTTAAATTGAAAATCAACCACGATCTTTAATTTTTGGGTATACCGTTAAATATTTGCCGTTTAACGCGTAAACTTCACAATAATCATTACGCATTGTGGATTTAATTAACAACGCGGGCGAGCAGTCTCTTCAATCTTCATGAGGGCTGATTAAATTCTATAAAAATTGTGTCACCTATATCACATGTATATATCTCTCCTGGAAATAATAACGAAAAACGTAAGGTCGACAATTTTTGTGTCAAACGAGACATTAAGGCATGGTTCGCACGAGCGCGATGTTACATTGTTATCATCGAAAGCTCGGGATGGAAAAAGAAAACCTTATGCGATTCCCGTAGACTTGGCAAGAGCGTTGCAAAAATAACCGAATCCTAAATTTACGAGGATCAACTTCTATCCGCAACCCTCGCATGAAATCGCATATAATCGTAAGAGGGCCGTCGCAGTCGTGTGCCTCTCGTAGTATTTTGATTAATTTTTTTTACGTCCATTTTTATGCCCCATTATAGTCCTTGGCCGCGGCTGGTGAAACCCGTTAAACTTCGACGAATTCCCCGGAGTCTCGTTACGGCGGCGGGTAAGTTTCCTTGGAATTGGTCTACGTGGATTTTTCACCCTCACCGCTGTCGCCAGCTATTCGTCATTGCGGAATATTTCGCTTTACGATCATTTGAACCTCTCGCCTCTGTTTCGCCAACATTGATTGTCCGTTAATCATTCGCCAGACTCGTCAAATATTGACAGTTGTTATTAGCTTTCCGACTCGACAATCGATTCTCGCTGCGCGTCGGTTAATCGAGCCGAAGTTTTCGAGAAGAACCCCAACGCGTTTGTCGCATGGAGCTTTTACGAGGTATACATAGATGTATGCTAAGATTGCTTTACACTCTCTCTCTCTCTCCCTCTCTCTTTCACATACACGCGAAGTTGCTGCAGTCGTGGGAACAGATCGATACACTCGAGCACGCCACCACCCATGCCTTATTAAGGCACTAAAGAATGTATTTTGTTACAAGTTGCACAATGTATGGTAATGAATTGTGCATACCTCGACTTCACCAGTTCGTCCCGTCTGTATTATTCATGTTCTATGCTGTATAGTCGCATTTCAATTTACGCAAGACACGTACCTACACCAAGAATATGGGTATATGAGTTTCAGAACTAACTTCGTAACTGACTTACCTTGTTTCCTTATCTTGTACGTGTGTATAATACGATAAAGACACTGTAGTATCAATGCATCCCCCGGCGATGCTGAGCAGGGCTCGAAATCCTCAAGAAAGATGTACCGTGTACATATATTCCCCCTCTTCACGTCAGGTTCAAAGTTGAGACCTAAGGTGGGAAGTGGTTTTTTTATAAGATGCGGGGGCCGTGACGGCTCGACGTTTGAATACTTCAACACGAGCTTTACGCAGTACTTGGAATATCTTTTAAAAAAATAAATTCTAAATATATACTTTTAAACAAACACCAACACCTTAGGCTTACCGGAATTACAAATATAATAATTAAAACTCATCGGCTGTGTTGCGGTGATGTTTACATTTTATCCTCTATTAACTTTTTCTGTCTAAGGAATTCCGGCTCAAGCTTACATAATAGCACAGGTACATAAGTCAACGATAAGAATTGTCCATGAACTGAACGTCGAAGTACCAAGCAGGCAAATTAATCGTGACAAAACCAAACAACGATCTAACGCGATTAAGGAAACGAAGTGTACCTACACGTAGCGTAAGGAACGCGGGGATCCGGGGATTAACAAGCATCCGCATTACACCGCAATTATTTAGCGACAAGGATGCTGCGCTATGATAATTATAGTAGCAATTAACCTGAATAATTATTCGGCTCTCTCACTTAGACACGAGTGTAATCGTACGAGGTTTGCAATATAGACGAAACTTGAGACAGCCCGCAGGACGAATTTAGCCGATGATCGATTAAAATCGCGTTCTGTGGAAAAATCTGACTTTAACTGCAAGCTTGACAAACGACCGTCTGGATACTGCCAACGAGTCGAGTCCCAGCAGCCAAGATATTTCGATGCCTAATCTACTGCAGACACGAATCGGCCATGTTTATAAATGCCAATTTGCTCGAGTGCGATTATTCAAAAGTCGCGAAAATAATGCCGGCGATTGGACGGCTGCCCGGCTGTAAAATCCGCAGCGCAATTATTTTCGAGAGTAATTAATTGGTTCCGCGTTACGGAACGAGAGTCCAGCTGTAGAAAATCGATCGAATGCACGGTCAGTATCATGGACAATGCCGCTATGCCGCAGCGGCAGAGCTGATACACGATCAGTTGATTGTCTTTGATGGGCAAAGTTCATGGGTTAGCCTTTTTTCTGCAGAATAATTTCGCTGTGAATTACAGATATAATAATATACAAAGACCATAATAACGGGCTGTAATTGTGTGAATGGAAAGAATAAATTAAATTAACGAATTCCCTGTGCCTCTAATTTAGGAGAGTGTAATTATTAGGCACCCAGCAAGAAGTAAAAAGCGATTTGTGTAAAAGGTTGCGAGCACACGCGCGCGACGCGATTAAAATAAATTCGTAATACCGTTGAAAAATTTAACTTGTTTTCATCCTTATCCTTAGCTCCCATTCGACTTGATCGATTTTGTGAAGTTATTACCACTCTACCGGCTTCATGAATGTTGTATTTACGTGCTTGTAGAAACATGACGCTATGCCCGGCGCAACGGACAGTTTTAGGAATAATTCAAACCGTCATCTAATATGCAATCGAGCTTGGTGAAAATTGTTTGTATAGCATTGGCAAACAACAACCTAATGAATCGAGTGCTATTGATAAGCGTGATCGATCTGTTGAATTCCAGAAACAGCTAGGAAGTTAGCTACCTACTATATTTCCAGAAGCACCTACAAGATAAACATGTAATAACTTCTCGCGGAAGTGTAATAAAAGTAGGATAACAGTTCCTTTCGACTTTCGTTACATTATCACAACCATGTACGAAAGTTCGGAGCAGAAGAAGCTACGAAAATAAAAATTTCTCCGAAGCCAGCTACTACACACGGGTATATCCAAAAGTATAAGCTGAAACTTTTTTACGCCCGGACTTTGACTGAACTTTATCAGAACCGACGTCGATTGTTTTTTCAATTCTTCGTGACATTGCAGTTGCGATGTTTCAAAGTCGTTCGTTTCTCTAATTCCGACACATGACGTGGCGAGATAAAAAGAAACAAAGAACACCAAGCCCCGATAAGGATACATCTGTCCAGGATACCGAGCAGGATAATCGAAGCGAAAACTACAGCGTGAATCAGGCTTTAATCAATTACGTCATGATAAAGTAGTACAAAAGCGGAGTAAATTTCGAATCCTCGACTCGGGGAGGATTCTGTATACCCAGAATTTTCAGAGTCGTTAACTAGTTGTAATTTCCGAGGCTACCTACGTTTCGCGACAGCTTTCTCCTCGACGCGGATGAGATCGACCCTCTCGACTACCACGGGTTAAACTACCCGGACCCGAACTCACCCTCAAACAGGGTTTTCTACTCGCGCGTTCGTTGAGCTTCATTTAGAGTCACTCTGACAAGGGGAAACATTTTGTCGTCACCAAGTATGCGTAGTCCCATCTCCTCTTATTACAGAGGAGCGAGCAGAGCGCGCGTGTACGAGGCTACATGCACGACCTGGCACTTGAAATTTTTCGCCTCTAGTACTCGCCCTGGAATAACTAGAGGGAGATAATAATGATCAGAATTTCGAATCATCTCTCGCCGAGGGATTTTTTAGCTATTTTAACACGGTTTGTTTGAAAAATCCACCACGGGGCGAAATGATGACGTTTGATGTGGTCCTGGAGGGTTTTTGCACGGAAGCTACGCTGCTGCTTCTGAATTATTCACCCTAGTTTTATTATACAGTATTACAGTGCGCAAGAATGTCTTCCCTTTTTCACATAATTCCTACCTCCGTTTTTACGTAAGATATTTCCTTTCTGTTTTTCCCTGCACGACGATTCTCTCACGAGATAAAAAATTCATCGACCGTTCGAGCGTTGTGCCATACTGTAAATATATGTATACTTATTTTTCTCCCTTCTTTATCACCTTTGTTTTGCTACTTTATTTCTATCACTTTTCTCCACCCGAGGCTTTTCACACCTTTCAACCATTTTGAGTTTTACAATATATTTCTCGCCTAAGGTTCGCCTCGCGCAAAAATTTGCTCAATTTATGCAGGCAATTCGCGTTCGTCGCGTCTCGTATTAAGTGTGTCAATATGGCAGGAAAGCGGAAGAACAGAGGGGGGAAATACTTAGAACAGACGGAAGCGGGCCGATGTCTGAATCATTTTGGAAGGGTGGCAGGATGTCGAACCGTTGGAATTGTGGGCAATGATTGCCGAAAGGAGACGGAGGCGCAGGGAAACTTGAATTGCGGAAATAGCCCTTTGGCGCTCTGGCGTTTCCGCATATAATCGAATTTTCATTCGTTGTGACCGTTGTCAATTTATTTGTAGATATCTACCTACTACATACATGACGTACATTAACGTCAAGAAGCATTTCGAAGTCCATTCTCTAATGCAAGTTTATATCGAGTATCACGCACGGAAAGGTATTCTGGTATTTCAATTATAGATAACGAATTCCTTCCCTTTTTGACGCCTCAGCTATGACGTCTCCCTGACCGTTTATTACATGCAATAAAAGTAAATCACTCGTCTTTCATCCTCATTCTATCCACTGTTCCGTGTTAACGTCTGCTAGACGAGGATATATCGTTGAAATAAACGACATGTATCAAAGTAACAGCGAAGCTGAGAGAGATAACGAGAAAGGGAGTACGTGGTAATTCCAAGATCAAAAAAAAAAGCTCGTCCGTTCTTAAAAGCATATTCGCTACTCGTTGGCCGCTGCGGTAGCTCGCATCGTACACCACATACCCATTGTTTTCAACCGTGAAGCATCGCTGCATGAATTGCATGAAAGAAACAAAAATAATGATAATAATAATAATAATAATAATAATCATAAATTGCGCACCTGTAATCGTTCCGAGTACTTTCTTTAAAGCTACATTTTTTTTCTTTTCGTCGTTGCATACATTTCCTCTCCATCCTTTTCAACTCTCTGCATAACCAATGATATTTTTTACCGACATACACAAAGTACGAAGATCTGCTGCTTCATTTGTGAAAAAACTGCAGATATACCCCGCATGAAAATTTACTTCGTATACATACCGGAGCATAAATTTGCTCGATTTTTACTGATCGTAATTCTGTCAATTCGAACTACAGTATTTGTGTACCTACCTGCATAATTCTTCACGGACTCGTGCAACAATGTAACGTGTACGAGCTGACGGTTATCCGAACCGTGATAAATCCGCGTGTTTCTTCCATATTTAACCTCACCCTTAACTGTCGCAGGATATATGATATTTGGTAAACTCATTAGCGATCCTATGATTCTCTGTGCCAAAATTTTGTCGAGCTAGATGTGTAACTGACAGGATAAACTGGGTAAGGCTCCGGACGCCTACCTGCTTGTAATTCTAGCTCTGAAATGTACGGAAATTGTGACGGCTTCTTTAAGCTGGTGGCTTTCGGAAGGGTTGCAGGTTTTGGAAACTTCGGTTACAAACTGCCTTAGTTATGTTAGAAAATGTTGAACAATATGTAAGATACACCCGTGCAAAAGGATTTCCGCATGAAATAATGGAAGGCTGACATGTGAGAAAGGTGTTCTCGTTTTGTGTCCGTTGGGCTTGGCTGTCAGACGACTCGTCATATTAGGAAAATTGACCAGATGTGCCTTTCCTTTTCGTTCGTGTCAGAGTGCGTGCAGAACATGACAAAAATCCTGCTGCCGGGTCAGCTGTAAGGTGGAAGGATCCCGGTAAATGTGGCACGGTAATGACCGATTAACCACCGTTTTACGATTAAACAAGGGTGCGTCTCGTGGAAGGCGGTGTTTCACACGCGTTTTCAAGTTTACGATACCCGCAGTGATTGACAAAGCCCAACTTTACGCCTTTCGAATCACGAATCTGCAGTTTGAAAATGACCGCTCGACTTTTCCAGCTAATTTATACATCGCTGTTTCATATGATAAATTGTTAGCTCGAAATGGCCACGTCTACCCGACCAATTATTCACTCGTGTCACTCCCGCGTGTCATGTACTAATTTCAAAGGGTGAAAGCATACGTAAATTACACCCCATAGAGCTATATGCGCAAGGCGTAGGTATACATGCATAGTATTATAGGATACGAGCGAGTTTCCCGGTAAACGCGGGAAACGTGTCAGACTCTTCGTCTTGCTTAGGTCTGTTCTTCGCGTCATTCTTCGGCGAATCTTTGCCGCGCATCGCTTCATTTCGAACTATAGAAAATATTCCCCTCGCGGTATCGTTTCACGAAACTGGTATAGCGCTATCCGTATCCATCAGACTTAGGCTCATGGCATACCGAGTCCCTAGGCACTGAAGGAACCACAACACAGCAACGCTCAAAAACGTTCATTCAAAGACGTCGAGGGGACAGTTTCGTCACGCGAGGTAGGTATCGATTATCCTATTTTCTTTCCCATACCTCTCTAAATACCAATCATTGAATAGAAGTCGTAAAAAGTAAGGCGTCCGAGTATTTTTCAACTCTTTACACCCATAAAAACTCTGCCCAACTCGTTTGTATTCAGCCTTGCACTTCTCCCTGTTATTTTCAAGTCGTATATTTTTCCACAATTTTCATGCTTGCGCACGGTTTTGTGGTAGGTTTGCTTCTGCCGCTGTCATTTTGCTTCGCGTGTTTTACTAGCTTCTGATTTGTTTCTTACTTGCATACATACCTTTGTGTACGTGTACCGGAGCCCCTTGCAGGACGTCACATTTGATATACGGAAAAAGCTCCGAGCGCGTCGTAAATTTATTTGCTCAAGATGTGAAGTAAATTTCGTTACCAACCTATAAATCGTACGGCCGGTTGCGAGGTGTGAACGCCAACTTAATCTAGATACAGATATACGGACCAAGTTTTAATGCAAACGTCTTTGAAAGCGTAAGACGTACGTCTTTATTCATTGTTATTATTACCGTTCCGTCTTCTTTCAAGGGTCTCATGACTGGGGGCGTCTTTTTTTTCCCACGAAAAACCGGGGTCACAATTCAGTACAGCAATTTCTTGGAGGGTTTTTTGGAGTAGCAAAGTTGAGAAGGGTTGGAATTATGTCGCATGGGCAAACGCCCAGAAGCGTTGAATTATTCGGGAAGCTTTGCCCGGCCCGGAACGGTAGTCAGGTCTGAATTCTTAATCAAGAGATTCTTTCTCATCTTTATGGATCATCGAGGCTTATTACTTCCGATAAACATATATAACGACAGAAGAACGCGCTGACAATCAGTGCCGACTGCCGATACGGATGCGGAACAATTAATTAGAAAGGGAGAGAGAGAGAGAGAGAGAGAAATTAATACACTGGAACGAGGGTGGGAAAGTAAAGCAAGGCAAGATTAGAAAGGATGAAAGCTCACAATGACTTAATATTATCCAATCACTAGTCGGAACGCGAGACATTAATTCTGGCTCTTCGACGATCGAGCGCAATTTCCCATAACAAACGCCATCAATCCTTCGACAAATTAATTCCAGAGTTGTAGAACTGATGCGTATATAATCGTATTCCTATTGAATACAATCCAGTTGAACGCGAACCAACTTCGTGAAACTATGCTAAGAAACGTGAACGAGAATTTAGATTCTGAATTTCCTACAACTTCGACTCAATTGAATTTCAAAGATATTGCAATGTATGCTTCCGATTCTTCGTTCCAGTCCTTTTCAAGTATAGATGGGTAAAGCTGGATTGCAAAATCAAGTAATCGGAAAATCTTCGTGATGTTCAAACTGTGATTACATCGATACTTCGAAGCGTGCTGCAATTCTAATTCTTCACTCAAGTGCATGCACGTTTTTTGCGATTATTTTTCGCGACGATTTGCGGTGATAAAAATCGCTACACATACACTCGGATGCGTGCTGCGATTAATCACACCCCGAGTTAGTTAATTAACTCCGGAGTTTCGACCAATTAGCGAAATGCACGATTCTATTCATCGACAAATATTTCGCTACGCTGAAATAAACGGAAAATCTCGTATTCGTATTAATGAAAGTTCGCGTTTTATGTTTCTGCTTGCAGTTGGGATTTTCTCCATCGCTGGTCAGATCTGGTGATATCATAAGTTTGGATACGAATCCACCCTTCGTCACAGAATTATTTAACTCCCGTGCACCGACTCTGAAAACCCAAGAACTTCACGCATGAATTTTTCAAACAATATGCTCGAGGGATAATGTTATATTTAGTCGGGGTTCCGTTGTGCGTGACGTGTTTGTACAAGCGAAAATAAAAGTTCCGGCTACTAAATATCGTGTGCAGGGTAGTGGGCTACCAGTTGGCTGAAAGGACAGTCCGAAATAAGCAGAACAAAGATAAAGATAGAAATTGTTCGAATGCCTAAAATATAGTATTACTTGTAATAAAATTCTCGAATGAATTCCTCTGCTTGTAATGGGTATTGATAGATTTTTATACTTTTATCAAGTCATTGAAAATAATGTCGAACATTTACCGACAACGTTTCACAATCGTTATTGTAGGAAATAAAGAAATCAGAAAGTATTCGCTGCGGGAAGTAAACATCTTCTCTTTATCGGGGAAAACAGATGATCGTATAAAGCGGTAGTTCGTCCAATCCCATTACAATTTTACGGTGTTTTCTTTTTGTAGAGATCGACCTGGACAAACTTAAAAGAAAAATAATAACTCAATTCTTCTGTGGGCTCAATGATAATTAATGTTTCACATAAAAACAACGCATTGTTCAGACGAAGAAAGATGAAATAACCCAGATAAATTTCTTTGAACATTATAAATTCTTTCCAGTTGCGAGCACATTCGATAACATAGGTATATTCGAACGATTCTACCGATTGTGTCGGGTTGGGACATTTATTATTCTATTTTCGTACTGGTTATAAGTGGGATCGAAAAAAAATTTGTCGGTATTGGATGAAAACAAGGGTCAAAATGAAGGTAAAAATAGGAATACGATGAAAGCGATCCTTTCCATGACAGGTTCAATTTGATTCCAACCCCCGAGGAAGAACTGTTTTGATCCGAACAATTTATGGGCGGGGGGGGGGGGATTTATTTTTTAACACAACGTATATATACATGCATAAACTCAGGTGGATTTTATGTGCTGCTATGCACGGGGCGGGGAAATAAATACGGGGGGGGGCGATATTCGCCGTTCGTTCGGTGCCAGCGTCCAATAAAAGTTAACCAGGCATCCATCTGTCTGTTCCATCGACTATCGCTCACCTGGCCAACGAGATGAACTGCCAATTTAGGTAAAATCCTCATTTTCTGACCCTCATTTTGCGGAGAAGGACACTGGGCGCTTTGTCAGCGTGCAGGCAGACCTGTGTCGTGAAAAATAGCGTAAATAAAACTGCGGACTTCTAAATCACTCCCCTGCGAATCCGCTGTGACACGGTTGAACTACATTTTTTTTGCACCTAGATATTTTCCTAGCGCCAGGAATAAAATAATTTCTGTGTACAAAAATTGCATTAGTCACATGTCGTTCACTTCCCACGTGATAACTGTGTCGTTAACGATCATGTGATATCCTTCTATAAAAAGAACAGCTCTGCCAAACATACAAAATATCACGTACTAGTTGAATCAGAGGGTGTTCATTTAGTAAATTTAATTAAATAATATTTTTTTCACGGTATTATCAAAATATTACAGCTCTGTCTCTGGTATATTTAACTGAATTTCTTCATACACTTCACTAAATCCGTTCGGTGGTTGAAGATTAGTTAAGTTTATAAAATCACGAGAGCTACTAATTGAATACCGCAATCAAATATATTTTTTTTTTTATCGTTGTTTGATATGGCACTTATTTCATGTAGCTTAAATTACAATCAAACGATAATTTTTTCAGTAACAGTTAAACAATCATTTTGCAAAATGATTTCACTGGGTAGATCTGATTTTACAATCGCAAAAGTTTCTATGGGATTGTGGTGTCAAACCTTTTCTTAGACAGGATTAAAATATTGTTATCCCATGTCCAAACAGTTAGTTTAATTTTCTAGTTGCTCCAACACAACGTTTGACTTTAAAATTTATTCAGAGTGAAAAAATTTTAGCTGTCATAAGTAAACATTTTTCTGAGTGTGTGAAATATCTCGGAAGTTGCCGCGATAACGAATTAAATCAGCATCTCCTTAACATCTTTTTTTGCGAATCCGATTATCGCCATTACCTTGATAAAGATGTAAATAACACAATCAGCCTAAGACATTTTGAAGTTCGTTTCTTGTTTACTCGTAAAGTTCGTTGCTGATATATTTCTTTACGTTGTTATGCGTTTTTACTAACTACATAATGCAGATTCACTGGTGTTTGAATATTCTTTATTCTCGTATACTTCTCACTTTCAATGCATGCGCTGCAGCTTTAGCGCGGATTTTTTTACCTGTAAAAAATTTATCGTGGCCTCATCATCAATCTTGAGCCTTGCAAACTAAACTTCGTGCCTAATACAAGCTGGAGTCGACCCACCGTCAGTAGTTTTTTTTTTTCTTTGCTCCCTTCGCGTTGCTAAAACGATCGTGAAACATTTATCACTCTGATTTGTATTCGTAGCTCTCTTGAACTGTACTTATACACGTGCCCACCTATGCACGAATTCTAGACTAAGTTCTTACAGGCACAATTCCGGTGATTTATCTACGAATAACAGAAAAATTTAATCACATTCAGTGATTGAAAAAGACTTCACGTACTCAACGTAAGACTGTGCAATAATTACGTTAACGATTCGTAGATTTGATTCGAGAATTAGAAAATAAAACTGTGATAAACGGACCATCGTTTACATTACCGTTTAATGCCACTCGTTAAAAACTTAAATTAACTCCGATTTTCCCCGCAGACTTCACCTGCCATGCTAAATTGAAGTTTTATTACTGGTTGACTTGGGTCAAGGTTTTCGAAGTTAACCCAGGACAGTTTGACCACCATTAACATCAAGAACCGAACCTCAGGTTAACCAAGAGATGTGATAAACGTTCATGAAATACAGCAGAGGTCGGGACCTTAACCTAGCTCTACACGAGAGACCGTAAAGTTATTGTGTTTATGATCAACATATTATTCGAATATCGCAAATTGATAGTTTTTCTAACGAATTGAATTTTACTCAATTTACTACACAGAATTATAAACAAAAAATATGACTATTGGAAATTATCGTTTCAAAAGTATTTACTGTATGAAAAACTTAGACATCTTGCATTGTCACAACAGGTAATTTCACGAATTTCTGGTTGTATTTTTTTTACTTCGGGGCCGTAATCAGACTAAACAGGCAGCCCTAAATTGATTCCGGGACAAAAGGTTTTAGAACCCCAAAAATCTTTTGATTCTTACCAAAATATTTACCGACTTTGAGAAATCCTAGAATCATTTCATTTAACTTAGGTTCTTTCTTTTCGCAATCTTAGATGAAATATTTTACTCACTTGTTATTTGAAACATTGTCTCCCATCAAAACATTGTCTATGAAAATGTCTATCTCCTTTTTAAAAGAAAAAACGTTTGATCCATGTCTGGACTCGTGGAGAGACGTAACCACGCGATCACTGAATCATTGTTAACCAATGAAAGCGCCAAGGGATAGATTTAATGCATAATTAGAGGTTCAGTCGTAATGTTCAATTAATATACAGCAGCTAGACCACGAACAAGTGAAACAGGGGCGAGGAACGATCCGATTCGATTACGGTCGATGGCTGACAGCGAATTTTCATACGCAAGCCGATAACGAGATAACGCAACAACAAGCTTTCGAAATAATCCGACGAATTAAGTAATCGATTAAAGTTGTAACAATTCATCATGCGGTCCGATTACCGTCAATTGAATATTTTTATTCTTACTCGCGTGCGAAAACTGCTTCCGTTACGGCCGTCGGTATTAAGGTGACCGCTTTTACTCGCATGCGGTGAAAAAGCGCCCCCTTTGCGGAAAGCTCTCCAGACTTACCGAGCGAGGCGAGCTTTCAACCCCCGAGTAAAGCAAACTTCGAGGTCTTGTCGCGCGGCATTTACGCGGCGCTACCGCGTTGCAGAATCTGCAGAGTTCTAAAATCGTTAAAATCTTGCGTGGCGAGCTTGCACTGCCGAATAATAAATATAGATAAAACTTTTATCGTCCAAGGGCGCAGCTGACGAGATTATATCTATAAGCTCTTATATTTTTCTTCGTTAAAAAAAACAGCGTCTTATACATGCTTAGAAAACACAACTTTTTCTAAAGCTCTAGGAAAAATGATACTCCGTAAGCGATATACTCGCGAACGGTGTACATATTTCAGTTTCGAACCCGTTTAATTTTATCCCGTTTTCCTCATATTTTTTTAACGTGTATATATGTATAATATGTGTATGTTACGTAGTCACAGCTTCGCAACCCGCTGGGGATTTGGGGAAGTTAGCCAATTTGACGGTGCAGGTATCGTACACTGCCGGGAGATTGTTAATGTAAAGTTTGAACCACCGTCGGGTAACTGAAGACACGAAAATTAAACGTCGGCTGGGTGTGTACACAAACGCGATTGCGTATTTACAACTAGCGAAAAGTTTTCTCGACGTAATTATAACGGGTTAATTTCAGAGCTCCGAAAATCTAACGTTCATAATACGCTACACCGGATCCCATTTATTATTTCTCACCTGTAAATATACATCGACTTTCGGTAGGTATATAATGGTAACAATTCGAGAGAAAACAGCATCCCGGGCAAGTCAGTGGCGAAACTCAACGTCCGGTCAGACGCTACGATTCCCGGGGCTTTCTGCAGTCCGTTTTCCGTCCCTCGTCTTGCCTCTCTCTCCATTCTTCCAGCTCTATCCCCCTTAGGATTGCCTGATCCGCAGCTTCTTTACCTTCGGAGAAGGAAGGTCAAGGACGCAATCACATGTGCTGCAAATTCCCTGCAGTATTGTGAGGATAATTTAAACCTATTGCAATCAATAATTAATATGCCGGGCACGAACCGCCGCTGACTTAGCGAAATTTCTTTTCTCCTTGATGCAGGTGTAATGAATGAGAAATTACTTATTGCCGTAGTTTCGTAACTCGATTTTCTGCGTGAAAGCTTGCCGAATACCGACACAATTTCACCCAGGTTAATCAGTATCTGAGACACGATTTCAGCAGCTTCTATGTACACGCGAACGATACTCGCCCAAAGTGGCAAGTCCTATTTCTCGTTAGACGTTGCATATTGTAAACGATCTGTGTTTGTTTATTCATATGAAATGCATTCTCCTCGCGACACGGCGAGAGTGCGACGACGGCATGTACAGGGTGAACCAAAAAAACCGGACCGATTTAAAACGTGAAGAAAATCCGAATCCGTCGATCGATTTTCATAAACCTTTTTTCGCTCGAAGCTAAAAGAATAAACCCTTTGTTTTGTTTTTTGAAAATCTGCAAAAATGTTCATTCCTCGCTGAAATACATACATTTCAAAAGTGGGGTATTAAAAAGTCGCTGGGAGGGCGAAAAAAATTACTATCAAAGAATGTTTAGCTTAATTTCCATCTTAAATTGTGATTCAAGTTTTTATTCTGGCACATTAGCAATTCTCATAGATTCTTTCAAGACCCATTTTTCAAGAGCTTGTAACTCGGCAAAGAATAAAGATTTTTCGGTTTTTCGGGCGCAGAACATAAGGTTTTTTCTTCTAATTCAGATTGAAATTAAAAGTTTTTTAAAATCGGGACACGCGTTTGAATTTTATTCACGTTTTAAGTTGGTCCGGTCTTTTTTGACCCACCCTGTATATGGGTATATCTGTATAGGTTTTTCATTCTCGTATATTTTTGCAAGTGCTCTCAACGTTGCCCTGCATAAATTACTTTGTGAGAAGATGCGCCGGTATAAGAAGAGAAGGCGAAATAGATGCTGCGGGACATAAGTGCAGGGTTATTTAGATGTCAAAGTAAAATTGGGACTGAGTCAAGCTTGATGGCCGTTATCGTGAAGTGGTGTTACCTACGATTTTCAATAAACTCTCGTTGGAGAAATGTTCTCATTGTGAGCTTCGATGAATCGGATCGAAATAGGGAATTCATAATTCACAGTTTACGAACAAGCATAAATCTTGAACATTGCAGTTCGTTGAATGTTGAAGTGAATTCCCTCTTCACCTCCTCTCCGCCATCCTCGTTACAATTAATAATTTAACGGCACGTGCACCAGCTGGCATTCATGTACATAGCACCGTTGAAACTTGGAATATAAATCAAAATTTACGTTGCTGGCGTGCTCTTCTCCCTCAGGTTTCGGGTAATACTCTGCAAGTCTGCACCTTGACATTTGTATTCTAATATCAATGTGTCGTTGTTTTACTTCTTATTGGATATCGCGAGCAGCGGGGTGAAAAAAAAAAAATTGATTAAAATTCTTGTGAAGTTTCACTATTAGGTATAGAATCTTGTGAGAAATTTACTCCCTGTATTCCAATTAGAACCTAAACCTAGGACACTTGACAGTAACGAGGGTGAGACGAATCTTCGCGGTACTTTGAATACGAGATGAAGCTATCTTGTGCTTTCTATACGATGATATGATATTTCACAGCGCTGCACGCGTGGCGAAGATTATAAATTGACCGACGATGTTTTATTCGTTGGCGGAAAAATAATGAGTAGCCCGGCAAGTGCATACAACAACGCCCTATTATCTGCAACGCATGAATAATTCAATACAACAACTTGCCCATCCGCGTACTGATGTTGCAAAGCAAAATGAGCGCGGGCTTGTTGAGAAAATTTAGCTAAATTATTGGCTCGAGTATAATAGATGGCCAAGAGTTTATCGAGAAATCAATAACGCCGATGACAATGCTTTCATTCTTACTTATACAGACATGCAGTGACCAGTGCGTGGGAGTGACGATGTGAAAATTGGAGGCATCAGTTCATCCGCCGGAAGTAAGCGCGGTGAGATTGAAATTGAACGGAAGATCTGAAAAACAATTTCTGCCACGATATTGTGCGAACCCGTTCACTTTAAAGTGAAAATATTCACTTATCATCTCTTTATTTGAGTAAAGAAACACTTTTTCGACGATTTTGAGATATTTTGCACATGTTTTGAAAATTGAGTTTTTTTTATCCATATTTGCGTTTTTTTCGCAACGTGAGAATAATTATGCAAAATGAATAGCGGCAATTAATTTATCATAAAATTTTACCCTCATTTCATATACTTGACAATTATTTAATGTGCAGTAGACCTCGAGAAAATTGTAAAAAATGCAAATTAAAATTGTACATTATAGTGTACAAAAAAGCGAACGGGATAACTCACCTTGATTGCAGGTGAACCGAAGTGTGGTGGCCATTTTAAACCATTATTATATGTATGAGAAAAAAGTGTATACCACACAAGTAAATTTTCGTAATCTGTGTTAAAATGTTTTTCATCGCTCTTTTATAACGCGGCGTATCCAGCATAATGGGATCAAATTGCGAAAAGTTCAGCCATAATTTCGTTAATGCGATCTAACAATCTCTTACATCCGTCCGGTTATCGATCGACCCTGTTTTTTCGCCTTTTCCGTCGCTGTACAAGTGATTGCTATTGTCAGTTTTCTGTATTTGTAAAACCGTTGTTCAGGTGTGTGACTAATTGGAAAACTGTGATGAGAGGAGCGTTTCGTAATACAGATCGTACCTCGGCCGTTTCCTTTGTGAGAATGTTACAGGATCTTGTTAAGTTTTGTTCTCGAAACTTTAAAAGACATGTAGAAATTCACGAGTATTTCGCCGCTTTTATAAAACATTAATTCATCGCGATAGCGAGTCATAAACCTTTCGGCGAACTCTTCGTTTAAATATTGTATCGTAAGCCCCTTTTACATCGTGAAGCGAATCACACGGGTAAAATTATTGTGTAACGCGGTTCCTGCGACAGCCCAGCATGGAATTTTTCGAGGCAAGTGTGAGAAATGTGTGCATGAATTTAACAGTTTGGTCTTGCTCGAGAAAAACAAGGCTGTTAGGTATCTTTCTTGGGTGAGGAGTTTAAATTCATCGTTCATTTGTGAGTTGCGTTAGATACACCGGAAAGCTTAACGCGATTCTGGAAAACTTTGGCCTGGCTACTCGCAATATTCGTTTATTTTCTTTTTTATATTTATTCGGATATATTTTTCAACTGAAATTATTCTTCGGGTCACAAGACTCGCGTCTGCATCCCTTGCAAATGAAAAGCGATGGAAGATACTTCTGTAACTTCACAATCCGATACCTACAATCTTTTTCTTTTTAAGAAGTAAAAAAACCACCGTAAGTATTTCGGCCGGCCACCTTTAATCAATCCACGTGAAAGACAAGCTTCTTGTTGTTGTTTTCTCTTTGATAAGCTTTCCTCTTTGACGTCATCGTTCAATCTTCATTTCTGCCCCCTCTTTCTCCTTTTTTATCTCCAAGACACCCTCGTCTGGTGAAGAAAATTTCAAAGCAAGCTTCGACTGTAGAATGCGTGTGTAGCGGGTTTCTCTTCCACTCGGAGAAAATAAAAATAGATATTTTGGGAATTTATTACCACCCACGAAGCTATTGAACTAATTTTTTCAACGGTTTCATCTTGTACGCTGAGTCTAAATAATTGACTTGAAAAGCAAGAAAAATTTCCAGCTCATATCGCTGCGATTATTCCGATCGATTGTTCTTCGGGATTCGCCAGAAATTTAACAGAATTATTATCACCGTAGCCTCGATAGCAAGCGAAGCTATTGAACATAGTCGAGGGAAAGTTTGCCGATAAACGTAAACAGCTTTCTCCAAATATCCCTGCGAGTTGACAAAAGCTCTTGGAATGTACTTAATTGTACTTAAGTACGTTATATCTAAGACTTTATGTCAACAAAATTTGTTGCAAACGTTGAACGATGTGCTTCGCGGAATAACATTTGCAACTTATTCTCCGTTTGTTTAACACAACTGACGCAGACTTACTCGGAATAAAATTCGTTTCGCTTTATGAATAGACCGTGAGATTTTATAAGGCTGTAAAAAACCACTTCGGCGTACGGTGCTTGCAAACAGTCAAATTCAGCACGCTGATCGATTCCGAATAAATGTGTAATGTGTTTCCGAGAACACTGTACATGTATTGCTTCAATTTCGGTTTTCCAAATATTTGTCATGTAAATTCATCGATCCTAAATTGTTGATTAAAGTGATTTTTTTTCGGCCAAAACCGTCATTCTGGTGTAAATTTTCTTCTGAAAATCTATTTGTGACAGAGTGAAATCGAAATCTTCGAATTTACTTTACACAGTAGTAAAAATTTTCCAAGACATATGATGTTCGAAGAGGTATTTAGAACTAAATCAACTTCAGATATATTATTTCCACGAACATGTATTCATTTTACTCATTTTACATTTTTTCTCCTTAATTCTGCTGGTATGTTGTTTCAACACGATGCTTGCAAGTTATTGTGCGAAACGTTCAGCCTGCAAATATAATAAATTCCAGCGTGGAATTGAGTGGCCGTGTTTTCTGTCAGCCAATAACGGAAGACCCTGACCGCGGGATGTAAACCGATATCGGAAATAACGGAGAGTGTGGACGGACGGATAATCTAAGCGATTGAAACAAATGATGCCTGTGCAGTTAAAGGCTGGAGGGTCACACGATAGTAAATAAACAAAGAAAAGCTCCGCGTTACGCGGGTCATGGCATGGCGGTTTATACATGGTGCATGCAACCAACACACGCCGATAGCCGAACCTTTCCGAGTTCACTCGAAGTTCCCAGAGTCGTGCGGATTTCTGCCAACATTCCCCGAGAGCAAGTTGATCCTGCCGGCAGTGGGGCATCGTGCGGAAAACCCTTATAACTAACTGAGGTTTGAAAGGTGATTTTTTCTTTCATCGCATACGACGAAAGTCGAATGGCTACTTTACGGTAACCGTGAATTCGGCTGCGTCACGTGGTTGCCAAATTTTGGTTCAACGAGAAAAGTCCTTGTCGATCTTTTTCGTAAGACGACTCGTTGTTCTCTCGTGGCGTGAATGTTTTATTTTCGTTTCTTCTTTTTCATCTCGGTCGCACGACTTTATTTCCGGCGAGACAAGTCTCCGTATCCTCGGATAACAAGTGTAATTAACACCGCGGGTCGCTTCGTGATTGGAATTTTTTCTCCTCGGTAAGATCCGTTCCGCAAGCTCATTATTTCCAGTTAATAACACGCGTGAGGGCGTTAAGTGTTGAATTGACTAGCTCAATCTCCGAGAGTGGAAATTCATTTCGACGATCGTTACGTGGCTTAATTTTATTCTCTTCATTCCCTCGCGTTTTTCTTCTGCTAACCTCGGTTTAACAAATTGTAAATATTTACGAGAACGCATCGAAGTTTCCCTTCATCGGCGTTCGTTAATTGATCAACGATTGCATATTCATACGATCGAAGTGCTTCCTGCCTTGCTGCCGTGGGGAATGGATTAATGCAATTTCGGTAAAATTGTTACGCATTGTTCTTTTGAGGAGATCGTGTTTCTTTGGAATGAAAACGTGCCGTTCAGTGAATTCACGGAATACGAAGGTCGTATCAAAATTCTCGGTGAAACGAAAACTACGTGGTTTTTCGTAAAAATTATCTTACTATTGTATTTTTTTTTAGTGATTCTGAAACCCTTGACCAAATTTAAAAATAAATATAAAGTGACAGAAGATCCCGGCCAGTTATAATATAAGGAATCCGGCAATATGGTTCACATGGGACTTGTGGGCCAGTACTTTTCGGAACTGGACCCAAACTCTGTGGGCCCACCACGAGCAGTGGACCCAGCCGTTCGAGCCCGAAAATTTGTAAGTACTACTCGACAACAATTAGTTCACGGACTTGTCGTATGTTTAACTATTTCTTTCGTACTTCGAGAAGTTGGTACTTAATTTTTCCTGCAAAACCGATCCGAAACATTTCGACGGAATGTGACGAATCCTTTTCTTTACCGCAGTTTAAAGCAGATGATATTAAAGGATTCAAAAGCCAATACAGCGAGTACATTCCATTTCGCGGTTCATTCATAACTCGCCTCATTTCGCCGGTACAATTTTTCCACGAGTTACCGACCGCCGTATTTTTGTTAAAATATCTACCAAACTCGTTATTCTATCGCTGGATTAATATTTTTATTTTGTTGTTACGTTATTATATGTTGCGTTACTGAACGCTTCCTCGCAAATATACGTGAGTTGGGGGCAAAGCGTTCTGCTTTTTAAGTAGAAATAATCCTTTACCTCTTATCAAAAATGTGCAGAAGCTGTAATTCTTAATACAGCTTATACATCAAAAACTGTCGATAAAAAATGAATAATTCAAGAAGGGTATGAGGCAGTTTATGTACACCGTATCAATCAGGACATGGACTCGTTGAAATATTTCTTTCGACTTATCGATTTGGAATTGAAATCTACATCGGGATAAATGGGAATGAATAGATGAAATCCAGTTTCGAAGGTCCAGGTCCGACTATAACGGGGATTTTCACTACTTATATTCCGGTGCACTTTTGCTGGATTATTACTGCGCGTCTTGTCGCATCTCCGCGAATCTGCAACCACGAAACGTTGTTCTCTCGAATTTTCACCCTTGCATTACTCACGCATGTCTTTAAATTTCGTTTCGTGTAAACCTTTTCTTGAAATTTATAACCTGCGTGAGAGCTGCAGCTTTTTCCATTCGGCGAGCAAACGTCGTACCGCACGTGCGTAACTTTGAATCATGTACTCGCTATTCAAGTAACCGAGTCAAGGTAGATAAAATCTTAGAAAGTAAAATAGAAAAAAACAGACGGACAAGCACCTTGACATTCTGCAAAAAGTGTGAAAAAATTTTAAGCATTTAATGAAGATTTTCAAATCTCACACGTAATTTCTTCCATTAATGGCGTATCATTTGATACTTTGTTTGCGTATATTGGTTGCGGAACATGAAAAATATCCACGTATACCAGAGAACGTAAAAATTGTGAACGAGTAATTTATATGCTGAAAAACGCTCGAAGGCACCCGGCCCGGTTGATTTCTGTGGTTATATACCGGCGGAAGTAGCGAGCAGCAACGTTAACATGAATAATTAACCTCAAGATTTTCACCCACTCGTTTTCGAATCTCCCTGAACACCCAGGGACCAGGTTCCGAACAAACAGAACCGGCCAAGCGGGATTCCAACTGCCCACTCATTAATGCATTAATGTTCCAATCTACAACGCAAACGAATATATTATTCGGTAGGGCGAGCGGATTTATTTACAAACATCCTACGAGTTTCAACGGCGTGATAATTAGTGACTAATTTTATTCGCTTCGTCGACTTTAGGATACCGTTTAAATTGGCATAGTATACGCGAGGACACGAGGAAGAATCCTACAGATGTCAGCTTTGTGCGAAAAAAAAGCTGCTGTGTATTCAATATAGATGACTCAGTACCTTTCAGAGTTACGTGAAACATTTCAATATTGACAGATCCTCGAGGCATCTTTTCGCTAGTCAGAATATTCAAACGTTTATACTTCTCGGAGAGAAGTGCTCTCTGTATTCTTATTTTATTCCGTTCTTTCATCGTTTATTTATGCAGAATAATGAATTAATTGGAAAATTGGATATTTTTCGCACTCTGGATATTATTTATCGTTTATTTAATTGATCACTCTGCGCATATCTGTAGCCAGACGCTTCGCGCCATGTCATACCGATAGAAATGTGGCAAAGTATAATATGTACAAAAAAAAAAGTCGGGATGAATTAATCGTTGAGATATATGTATACGAAATCGGTTTATTTTTTTCGCCACAAATTCTAAAGAGCTCCAGTACGTACAATATTTTCCTCGTAGGGAAATAGCTAGATCGCATCATACATATATATATACATATATGTATACGTCAAGTAACAGGTGCCTTGAATTTTGTTCGGTGAAACAGCGGTGGCCTGTTTCCTTGTAGGTACCTAAAACTCGGGGGAAAAAATTTCCGTCGAGATTCTTCTGCGGTGAACGAAAGACGAGGGAGGGAAAAACGCGAATTTCAAAGGGATTCCTCGGTCAAGTTACTCCGCGGCTTCGTTACGTCGCTCGCATTCCGGGAACACGTAACGTAAATACTTTTTACGCGTAAAGAGAATGGTCAGAGGAGGGGAAGTAATTTCTTCCCTTGAAATTGCCGGCGCAATAATTGCATGGCGAAAGCATATGACGACCTCTCCGGCTTTGAGCCCTCCAACATGCATCGCAGACAGCTATTTCTGCAGGGTAACCTCGCTATTGCACCGTTTCTACCTCCGGCAATACCTCCAGGCATAATAGGTACAAGGTGTACGTGTTGTACGCAGGCAGATGTGTATGCGGCAAATCTAACACCTATGTACAGCCAAGTTCACCTGCGGTATCGACCGTCCATAGAGTTACTGTCTGCGCTCCGTGTGGGTACTCGAAACTTCATAATTTGGTCTGCCATCGCTTTGCCCTGTTTGTTAGGTGGTTCCCGTTTAGTCGAGGTTGTTGATCGTCATTTTCGAGTTAAATTAAAGGCTTTGAAATTTGAGAAGGAAAAAATCGGTAAACGAAAGAGTTGCCGATAAGGGCGTGGGAAAGTTATTTCCGAAAAATGTTAGCTCAAGCTCTCGGATAAGATTTGAAGTTGGAGTCGACCTGCTTCACAACACCGAGTATGAAATTAATAATTAATGATAAGTCCGAACATTGCCACCCGCGTTATTTGTTTTGACCGAAAGTTGTAGATTAAAAGGAAAATAAAATATTATATGCAAACATATCGCGTGGGTTATACTGAAAATGTATTTAACCGATCGTGAAGAATTCGTGACTCTACGTTCTCAGTCTGTGTTTTGTTTTTGTACGTTGCATTGCTGTTATGTCAAGAATACGCAGATATTAATTGCCTCTTGTCCCAGTCCCGAACACCACAAATTCAGGGCTTGTTCAATGCCGTATTCAATTATATGACTTCCAATTATGCTAATCGAGCTATAATTTAACTCGTTCTACCGCCACCTGAAGGCTGATGAAAATCGGAGTGTTCGTCGAGAGTGGAGGAGAGAGTATATAGAGTAAAAGTGTCTTTCAGGTCGAGTTTGAGCTTCCAATGGAAACTTTCAACTTTACAGGAAAGTTATATTTAGCTTGACTATTTTGCCAAATTTAAGTGGGAGGAGAAGAATAAAATGAGAGAGAAAATTTGAAGGGAAAAAGATAACGAAGTAAATTTATCGTTGAGTCCTGCATAGAAGTTATACGATAAGGGAATTGACTCGGGTAACGTAATTCGTATAAACACGAAACGATTGAATCATACGGTGCTGGGTAGAAATTTTCTTTTGCTGGAAATTTTATCACATTCGATGTACGCGCAACGTGAAACGTATAGACAGCTAACAATTAAAGTTTTGTTTCTCGAACAATCTCCATAATTCACTGATCCGAAACTCGAAAGGCTCAGTTGTTTGCTTCCCCTCTGTTTGTATCACGGTCAGGGGCCAAATTATGCGGGTCAAAATAACTATCCGTGGGATAGATTAATTTCCAACGGCGAAAGTCCAAGAGCCATATTTTTGCCAAGAAATTTTCCGCGATTCTTTGTTTTATCGCCAAAAGCAGCTGAAAGAATGAAACAAGCGAACTAATCTTGCTTTTGGCTAATCGATAAAGTTTTCATTTCCCATCAGAAATTAGAAATTCTGGAGTACCAGAAAAAAATTGTATTTCGAGTCACGGTCGAGTAATTTTTTCCCACCAAAAGCGTCAACGGTGTCAGAAGGAAAAAAAACCCGTGAGTTGCCATGATGAACCAAAGGCGAGCAAGCTATATGCTCACACATCCACATGGACGCATCGAGCAAACACGGACGAAAATCAATATCCACTGTTTCCATACCGTATCAGGGTACATACTTTTTACCTGTTCAAAATCGTGACTAGATGATCGTACACGATAATAAAAGTAATATATTGTCGAGACTTGAATTTTTTGCAACAACTTTTTTACCGCCAGCCGTACGGGGTGTAGTAAAAAATTTGTTCACCTGAAACTTTTATTCCCATTTTGTAGGAAATAGTATTTTGAATAAAATGAACCATGATACTGTGAAATTTAACGAATCTACTATGGATTTTCAACCATTTTAAAGTGATTTGAAACAAAGTATCGTTATCTACGCCGTTGCTTACAATTTCAATATTTCTTGTTTTTGTATTTTCAAAGAGATCTTCGCAGCTTAAGAGTATAGAAATTTAATAAATTACATTCTCAGTGTCGATATTTAGCCAACCAAATATCCTCAACCAGAGATTTATAGTATCAGCTTTTCGTCGACGACCAATCGCTGACGTGATAAACGGCCTTACTTTCACATCTCGTGGAGGGTTAGTTTCCGATTATTTCTTCGGTTTCGTATTACCTACGACTCACACATTTCACCACAAAGTGTGGCCACGCTGATATCCAGGCATTACAGAATACATATACACATCCTGGCGCGGATCAATGGATGATCGGGATATCAGACGAAGAAGACTAACGCGCAACGGGTGGATATGACGGGGTTGAAAACGAACCTCTGTAGTGTGTATAGACGTCACTCTTACTCGTCGAGAAATTGAAACGAGGTGTCAAAACGCTGCGCGTGTTACGCCGAGCCGAGATTCAATAAAATTAGCAGCTGTGCCCCCGAATGTCAAGATCAAACGAATCACTTCACGATACCAGCGCTTCGCGACATTCCGACTCCGGTATTTTCGTAGATTTTCCGATTTCGTCTGTCGTACGGAAAGCTTCGAGTCGCTCTCGGTAATACGATGTGATAGATCCTCTCGAAATATTTTTACCGACAACATGACGTGAGATTCGCCTAAGATACCTGTGGCTCAGAGTTTATCCTTCGAATCGGAATAACGCTGTTTCATGCCAAAATTTCATCATCTGCAGGATGTCCAATACACCGGATATACCTACACATACTGCTCGGTATAAAAAAAAAAAAAAAAACGAAAATCAGCTCGGGAAACTTTTGGATTACGATTAAAGATATGATGGAGGTTCGAAAATTGTGTATTTCGGTTTTTCAAATCCATCAATCAAATGGCACGCTGTAGTAAAAGTCCGTTCAACGAAACAAGGGCGTTGGATTTATTTAGTGGAGACAAAGTGGGGTCAGAGTGGCTGTATAAGATGTAGGACAGCGGTGCCATGGGTTTTTCATACAGATCCGTTGATCCCCGCTGAATTTTAAGGACGCAGTTTGCGTTGTCTCACATCTACGGCACATCTCTTCGAACCTCTGGTGACTTTCGAGGTTTGCCCCTTAAATTCAGAAATATTATACATTTTTCCCCTGCCGATCAAAGAGTCTTCCACACAGATTCCATCCAAATAAAATCGCGTTGAAAAGCAGAGCGGACAGATGAAGGAGGATTGTTTATACTTCAAGTGTACTCGTACTCGCATACAACTTTGTTATGCAGAATTTCTAGCGTCATCGGTGAACGGGAGGTAAAGTTTCCAGTTTCACGAGATGACATGTAGGTTGAATCGTTTCAACAATACTGCAGAAGACAATCGTCTACTCGACATGCGCTCTCATTGAAATCGAATTGTTTCGTCGCAAAATTAGGTATAGAATTACAGATTGAATTTCTGCGAAATTAATTTCTCCGGCGAATGATCCACCAACGGGGATTTTCAGATGCGGTACAAGGGAGAAAAATATTGTTCGATAACCTTGTTTCTTTCTTTTTATACTTTTCTCATTTCCGTTCAAGTCTATCGTATACTATATACCTATGTACCGGATATCGCCGAGGCAGTTTTTATTCCATTGAAACGAACGACACAGTTCCGATTCATTTCGTTGGGCTCAATCCCGTGTCTTCTACTTCTACTTCACCTGATTATGTTTCGCCGGTCAGTATCCACGGTACTATACCTATACATACGCTGCACTTCAGGCCTGTCTCTCAGGTTGATACTACCGTACAGTAAATATCATTTCCCGCTACGCCTCCGCGTTTAATGACTCAACTTAATGCACGCCTCGTCGAGGGGGGTTAATCAGAATTGCAACACGGTGGAGAATTTTATTTTCCATCTGGGGCGGACATTTTCACGCCTCACACGCTCGAGTTATTTGAATTTTCTTCTGGCTCGTGGCTGAAGTCCCTCATTTCCAACCCCCAGATTTATAAAAAGTTATTTTCTTCTTCCGCCAGTTAATTTTTCCTCAGATTAAACAACCAGCGTCATCCAAAAAAAGAACATCCTGTCAAACACAGAATATTGGTGGTAACTGATCTATGCAGCATTCGGTTTGAAATTGGATGACCATGATTTGAACACAGAAGTTGACGTGCCAATAAGAAAAATTGTTAATTTCATGTTGTTTTTTTTTATCTTTTTACTCTTGAACACGAACATCGTCGTCACGTCAACATCGCTTCAATTGGCAAGAGTCTTGCGTTATCATTTTGTTTAGTGAACGCGCAAGCGTCACCAATCTACTCTGGAATGTAATGGTTGGATAATCGCGGTGATTACTTGTCGAATACATTGTTTTTACTGCATACCACTGAATAAACGTTGAAAACAGCTGCGTGACGCTTGAAACGTTTGACAAACCGTGGTAATTACGCATGAATATATTCTTGTTCAGTGTTGTAAGCTCCAAATAGACATAAGAAAATACTGCATTATCCATTAGCGTGAAAAGTCTAGACGGGTGGCTTCGAAGTTTGATTTAACTTTGACAAAACCAGAAAAAAAGCACGGTATGAAAGTTAGAAAAATATTTCGTCACCTTACAGTGTTTTGCGTCTAGCGATTCACTGGCCATCGTCAAGAAAAAAATATTGCCGTCGATAAATTGAAAAACATGTATTTTTCGCAGTCCTTCGCGGCATGCAATTTTTAAGTTTGACTATACTTGTATTTTTCTGCATCAGACAATTTTAAAATGTCCGTTCCGTCATTTTTCCTTCGTTGGAATATACACTCTCATCCGGCTCTTTCTCGAGCAATGAAAGTGGACAGTGTGACCGACAACGAATCGTGTTCAGTTGCAGATTATCTTCAAAGTCGTCGCAACGAACGCCCGTCAAGGAAATTACGTGTCAAAACCGACCACGTAGGTTTCCTCGAGGTTTGTGCTCACGATTGATTTCTATAAACGAACAAGCTGCAACGCTGCAGAGTTTTGCTGAAAATACATATACAGCTCTGTGCAGCCGTCTGAAGATGAAAGTGCAAAACGGCTCAAATCGGTCCCAGTTATTTTCTATCAAATCCTAGAAAGCGGGACATCGCAGACACGTTTGGTAAAGTAAACACGTCTGATCGCCCTCGTTTACTCCAATATACGACCTGCTAATCGGCGACTGCGCCACTATTACGATTAACTCACGTATCTGGTGCTCATCGCATCCGTTATACGAAAGGTTATTGGAAGATGCTCCAGATACAGGCGGATACTCCATTTCACAAGATGGCTGTATACCTGTTTGAACTATCTCGAATGTCTAATTCGATCATCCGCTTTCCGTTGAGCATCGGTGAATTAAACATCATTACTTTATCTTTGGATATCCTTAGGAGGGTTAAAACACCCTGAAATGCCCGGAGCAAACATCCGGGTTGTGACACGTGACGGGAAAATGTCGACGCTATTTTCCCAACGGCAAATTTTATCAGAGCAGATCGCGAAAGGAAGATAAAGAGACTTGTGTTAAGTAGAAACCGTAGCGTTTGCTGGTGATTTTGTCAATTTTCGCGAACTTCTCTAATCCCTACGTAGGATACATTTAACCGTAAACCTACGCTGCCCGCGCGTCACTGGTCTCGGCTGTGGTGAAAAGCTTTTAGCAAACGAGATGCTTTGATCAGTCGATACAAGATCTGAGTGAGGATCAACCCTTGAAGAAACGGGGAACGAGCATATGAAATTTCATTCGAGTTTAGTTACACGCGCGCCTAATTCTGATAAAAACTCTCTTACTATTATTCTTATCTCTGATATTTGAGGTAAAAGTACGTTTGATAGCTCCCGGGAACGTCAAAAAGTTTGCTCGTTGCTGAACTGATGTCCAAGGGCAAGTCTGCCGGTGGCGATGACACGGGTAAATAACTTGACAGCTCGGCCAGCGGAGTTCAGAGCACCGTTAAGCTCACAGAGAAACACTAATCTGAGGTGCTTTTGGTCAGCGAGGGGATTTGATGTCTACCGTCTGGTTCATGCCTGTGACTTTCACATTCGCATAAGCTTTGCAGTTTGTGTTTTCGGGAATTTTCATTATTTCGGGATATCAAATTTCAAAAAATTACCAAGCGTTGAATGTTACAATTAAGCTCTGCCGCAGGGTCAAGTAAAATTAGCTGAGTGAAAAATAACATAATTATATATCAATAAGATCAAGGTGTAAAAGCGAAACCGAAGTTTCTGAGTACCTACAAGTCGGGCAGGTTATTACTCTGCTTTTCAGTTTCTTTTACTTCTTCTTTCTCTTTTATGAGGCAGTTAAATGTTGAAGGGTCGTTTATGATCGAATAGTCCGACTTCACCGGCATCACTCATATTCGCTGGGCTGTGATAAATATTATCAGACCGCATACAGCCGTAAAGTATTATAAGACAGGCTATAATTCGATGACGAACGCAGCCAGCGTCTTCTTGGCGCGTCTTATAGCACATCCATGTATCGAAAGACACAAAATCTTATAGATAGCCAGAGTAAAGAAGAATGAATAAAGGAATAAAATAAGGTTCTTATAATTAAACATTGTTGCCTTATACATTTTCATTCATTTTCCTAATCGACGCAGTGATTTTTGTAACGATGGATTTCGACAAGTCCATGCTTAATTAAACTCACGAGCGATCGCTGCATACTTGAAGACCAATTATCGAAACACTCGTTGGAACTTTTCATCGTGTACCTTTGACGAGATTTTAATTATTATATCTCGTTACCGACGTTTTTAAAACACATGAGAAAAAGGTATAAGAGCTTGACACGAACGTAGGTCAAAAGTGTGACCATGTTGAACCCTAGAATATAAAAAAAAAAAAAAATAACATTCGCGACGAATTGATTAACCTCCTCCTTTTGTGAAGCCAGTCGAAATAAGTGTGCTAGGAGTTGGTTTGAGTTCGTGAATTTATTTTTAAAAAACCCCCATTAATTCCTTGGTAGCCATTGACAGAAAGCTTTGGGATGAAACTTAACTCGGCGATGAAAATTCTGGGGGCCCTTAATTATCATGCCTAAACACTTGTAAATCCCGCTGTTCCGCGAACTGTGAGGAATTGAATTAAAAATATCGTGATGTAACACAGGGTTTCGTGCACATCAGATATATACCTGCTACTAAAAACAACGTGCCCCAATTGCGAGGGAGTATAAATTTTTATTCAAACTCATTCTTATCGTCATTTGAGGCTCCGGGCGATCGCGATAGGCCAGTTAAGTGCTCAGAGCTTTCTCGGCACGTTTAACGTTGATTAATAAGTTAAAATAAAGATAGAGAGAGAGACAGAGAGAGTGAGAGAGAGAGAGAGAGAAAGGAAAAAAATGGTGGTGCAAAATTACCAAGCTAGCTAAGCGAGAAACGCCGGCCTCGTTACCGTTAATTACGACAGAGCGTTAATTTCTTTCACACTTTATCTAGACTTTCGACGGTGAAATTCGCGGGTAAAAATCCGTCAGCGGTGTCTTGATCTAGCAAATGAATCCCTCTTGCTCTTCTTCACGTTTCGAATGATACTTTCAGGTGGGAATGGAGCAAAGGGACGTTATCCTCACGGCTGTATTCGGCACCGTCGGTGCCGTCGCTGTCCTCGTTGGATTCGGTCTTGCCGCGTGGCTTTATCTCAGAGCCCGAAGATCCAAGCAACGAGATGGCGACCTCGAAGAGCAGCCCGAAAACGGAGCTGGGGGAAGCCAAACTCAGCCTCCTGCGAAGAAAAACGGCCTCCTGAATCTCAAGACGCCACTGATCAGCACCAAGGCCTTGGGGTGAGTCTCGTCTTTCCATGTACATGTCCCTTACCGTTTTCTTTTCGTTCAACAGGCGCTTTCCAACACCTCGCGCTTTTACGCGCAGCGTTAAAAACCATCGATTGCAGGTTTTCCACACGGATGACTAACATCCGGTTTTACCTCTTTAGCCGATTGATATGCTCAACGATAAGCGCGGAATGGTTTTTCCACCTTCCATCCGGCTTGCCAAAGGGCATCCGAGTCTTCCTCACCGATAAATCAAATTTGAATCCTCTTTACACTGGGATTTCGTATTCATACCACATTTAGTTGCGACGACGCCAGCCACCCTGGCCTATCTCATATAGGTATCTGCCAGATGACGCTGACCAGTTAGAGACGAATCTGACCCCTGAATGACGGCATTAATGGAAATTGTTCCATGCGGCTTTGTGCCTCATGCATTTAGTGCGTTGTAATCCCTTTTCGATTACGTCCCTGATGTGCTAAATTTACAGTTGTCATGTCTTTTCAACCCTGCGAAAATATACTTCTACCATTTTTCAACGTTTGACAGATTTGAGACATTTATTTTATACATTGCAGGTCTGCTACGACATTTGTATTGTAGCAATTTTGTAAAAACGGTAGGAAATGAAATATTGTTACATCGTACGTCTCTGAGATGAAACAATCGAAAGATTCAACCAAGCGTTCCAGAAGCTCTGCTGGAACAGAATATTTCGTGTTTGTCCTTTTTCTCACTAAAATTTTAGATTGGATTCGCAACAACAATTTAACGTCCGAATGAACAGTGGGTATTTTTGGTTCAGTCACGTGATTCCAATCCTAGCTTTTCTAATTATATCGACAATTTTCCGGTTGACGTAATTATGTTCGGAATATGACACCGTGATCCCAAAGTTCAATATCGCGGTACAAACGAATTTACTATTCGACTGATTCAATTATAGAAATATCAATTGTAAGATTTATTGAATCATTATCACATACATATACATCATCAAATTGTGAAATCAATAGTGTGACAGTTTGTTGAAGATACATTTTCAGTTCCAGTGTCTTATTGTCATTAACAATACATCTGTTAAAAGTTCAAAGTGAAATTTATATTAGTGATGAGATATTTGACGTTATGTAATAAGTAACAATTGGAAATTCAATCTTCCCTCTGGAATATCAATTGTTTCTATGCTTTGCTTGTAAAGCAAAGCGGAAAAATGATAATCAATCCGCAGAAATATTCCATCTGAAAAGCATGTCAGTATGCCGGATCCTTGGATGGTAATATACCGGCCTCAAAAGCCTTAAAGAGCTTGCAAGCAACCCGCCAATTCCAATAAAGACATTTTTACCGACAGTCGAGTGCTTTTTAGGACATCGCTGTCGGTAAGAACGACGGTGATAATATTTTTGCTGGAGCTTGCAGGAACAAGAGCTTCCTTGTAGCATCCGTAGCTTACTGTTTTCACTCTTTACCGACGGATGAAAAGCTCGAGTGACAAAATATTTTCAATTCAACATCGCCGGTTTATCTGCCATCGAACTGTTACCTTCGTTACTGCAAGCTGCCGAGAAAATCATTTCTACGGTATAATTAATGACGCAAGTGACAAATTTCATAGATTGTGTGAAATCTCTGCAGGGATGACGTCAGATTTGCTGTAGCAACCTTACATTTATCCGCGTTAATAGCTTTTTTGAGCTCGAAAAATTTATCAAAACTTATACTTATGTTAGGCTAAACTCTTACTCCTTGATTCCAATGTAAATAAAGGCAAGGAATGCGTTGTTTTTGCAAAGTTTCTCTACATATGGTAAAAACTGACGAAATAATACCCTGCACATGGCATGAAGAAGGAACGTCATTAATTACGTTTGGAAAAAAATTCAAGAACGTCTACATTTCCAGCTTACATATACATGTATATGTGTATACGCGCGTATGCGTAACGTGAAGGAGAATTCATCGTTCTTGTTGAGAAAAAACCTTAAACCCAAAGTTATTTGAGTGCCCTTCGCGAAGCAAACCTAGTCGATCGTCAGCCGTGAAATATTCAAGGGTTGTGGTTTTTTTTTCCGGCGTCTAATGAATTAGTGATGATCATCAAAGCGATTGACGGGGAAAGGCCGTGGATACCGGAACAAGCTCAGGCTCTTGAAGCTATCAATCTTAGAATTTGGAATTTCGCTGAGGGAAACTGCGTCAGCGAACGAATTAAAAGAAGGCATCAAACAACTATCCATCAGGATCTGGCGATCCGGTGTACGAGATGTCGAAAGTGGTAGCAAAAAATACACGAAAAGTGTATTATAAATTTTAGCACGAGGATGACGAACTGCTTAAAACGAAAACTATCTTTTTCTTGTCCAAGTAATAGTATCGCGAGCGTGAAGAGAATAGAAGGCATATGTGTACTACTTTTGACTATTGGATTTCCATATAGGGTTTTCAAAATGCATATAAAAATATTATATACGTACTGACTTTTATGATAATACGATGATGAAAATCGCGAGAAGGATCGAACGAAATTCGAAATCGATATGGATGAGGGCACCGTATTTGAATAATTCAGAACGCCCAAACTCTCTTCACGGATATTTGACGTTCATGATTCGTATGGGGGTTAAATCAGCATATCTAGGCAATCAGGGAAATTGTCTCTTGGTAACTTCGTCTAAGGAACGGAAACGCGCCGTGCAAAAGATCTTCATATTATTGTTAGTTGCGAAACTTTGTACTACACATAAGTACGTCACTTGTTAGGTATATTCAACAACTCGAAGAACTCGCAGTATGTCATACATGGGCAGATGGAATGCTCACACAATCCTACACATAACTTAGTCGCGGAATGTTTCGCGGTTGCGAAACAGGCGTTGTGACAATGGAGGCGGGAATAGGATACGTGATATCGTGCAAATTCGAAACACTGGCAGGAAACTCGTGCATATTCACACACGTCTTCCAACAATGATGATCCCGTTATGCGAGGAAACAGCTAATATTGTCGCTGCCATAAATTTGCGGCAGCTGAATGTTGAATTTTTGCATTCGCGGTAGTTTGTCGGATCAAAAAAAAACTCAGCATCTTCCAATATCCTCTTTTTTCTGAACGCTTAGAAATATAAGGTAGTTGAAAAAAAAATAATTCTTTAATTGGATCACACACGTGGATTTTCCCAGTCAACCTAGTGGAGATTTTTGATCAATATAATCAATTCAAGATCAATGTCTATAGAAATATGGCATGACGACTGCGGAGAATGAAAAATACACGTAAGGTGCAACGAGCAGAATAAAAGGTAGCTGTACTAATTGTCAGAAAATTCAGAAATATATTTCTATGCAGTTGAGTAACTTTTGAAAATACTTTAATGTACATTTTTTTATGAAGGAGAAAGTTCTTTGACTCCGGTACAGAGGATTTTCAGTTCAATCTACACGCGTTACCTCCGAGCCTTCTGCCGTACTGAAAATGAGACTCATGAAAATTTGTACGATATGAAATTTTTGGTATCGTAACTACTCGAGACAATTTTTCAAAATTTCATATTATTCCCATCAGATGGTGCTGATGATTATTCCATGTGTCTGAGAAAATTGCGTTTCACCCAAGGGATGAAACAGGTACTCTGCGTACCTGATTCAGAAAGAAAAAAGAGGAAAAGCTATTCTATCTCGCCTAAACACTCATCGACTTCAGAATTAAGCCGAAATTGCGGTCAAGGGTAAACTAGACGAGCTTATATTGCTTCGCAGCGTAATTTCAACTCGAATATAAGGCACGTGCAGGCCACACGTCCGGTTATTGGTGATGAAACGGGACTTAAAGGACCCTCTGCACTCGCCTGAGCTACGGCATGATTAAACAATTGGGAAGCAAACGACTCGCTGCCTCAGCAATTGACCCGAGTTTGCGTTATTGAATCTTAACGTTGCGGTTTCGGCCGGATCGACGGTGTTTATCACGTTATCGGGAAAATTAAGTCTCGACCTTTCGACCGTCGGATATCTTTGTCATCATTCCTTCGCCTCTGTGGCGATGATAGTCTGGTCTAGTCTGGTCTAGTCTGGCCTGCTATACTCTCTATTCTAGCTTGACATCAATATATAATTATCGGCCCCATTGTCACGTCGCCGCGTGTAAAAAAAAACAACTTCGTACCTTCATGCATTAATTAACTGCACATTATCGTGGGGTGATGAATTTTTGCCGTATATTTCAGGATAGGCAGTGTAATTTTTACAGTGACCGTGCATTAAATCAACCTCAATAAATATCGTTACCGTTACCGTACATTTATAACCCGCTATTGTCGATAACTATTTCAATTCGTCATTGTACAGCGTCCATTGTTGCTATTATTCGAACTTTTACTTGTTATTATACACAAACGACGGCCGTAATAATTATCGCTTTTATATTACGAAAGAATAATAGACGGCTGCACAGCGAAGTTCAATCGCGAACGTTTATAATTGTTGTACGGCCGCATAATGAATACCCAATTTATGATAATTATGGATATACAAGTATAATATACGAAAGTTGAAAGCCTTCCGCATTTTTTCTTCAAGGATATAGCACCAGCTGAAAAGTGACATTCCATTTCTGAACGTCAGATGCGTTGGATGTATGGGATTCACTTTTTCTCGTCAAAATAATGAAAATCTCACGCTCATCCCGTGCCTAGTTCCCTCTTTTCGTCAACTTATCAAAAGAAAATGAAATAACAAAATAAAAAAGTGAATTCCATATATCTAACACACCTACGCTGCGGGGAAAACCAAAACGCAAAAGATCCTTCTCCGAAAAAACATACAGGGGCGGAAAACGCGTCTGCAGGAAGCGCAGAACGTGTCGCGCGTATCATTATTGCATTATATACGAGTTCAGTTTATATTTTTATAAAAGCGTGTGGTTCCGCAGCGCAAGCTGTTTGCGAAATCCGTAGTTTACGAGGAAACTGCAAACGGAGCCGCCTCGCCATCGCCACCAGTTGTTATCGGTCCAGGACGCGATAGGTGGGTTCGATATTTACGAGAATCCGCGGATATTCGGTAGCAAACAGATTGTGCATACGCAGGAACTGCCGCCTCCTGGATGGCTGATGCTGATACGTATTGCAGGGTCCGGGAAGAAATTATCAACTCTAGTAGGTTAAACGTGATATTTGGCTTCAAAAATGAGTTCTAAAAATCTAAATGTAACAACTAGGTATTGTTTTAGGATCGCAGAAAAAGATTTCTCAGTTTTCCTAACCGAAATTAATTGCTTAAATATTAGTAAAACATCGGCGGAGTTGAAGAAAGCGTCGAAAATGTCGAAAAAAGGTCTTCATTCCGCATGAAGAAATGCGCCACAAAGCCCATTTCCACGACTAATGGACTCTATGAGAAGTTTGAAAAATGTTTAGGGTAAAGTTCACCACAATTTGCCTATTAGGGTTAATTGTGAGTAGTAAGTAATACAAGGCTGGCTCTGGATACAAATTCTTGTGACCACATCTTACCGACACTCTCAAGACACAAACGTTTTTTCAGAACGTTCAAGAAGAAAGGTTTGTCTCTTGGGAGTGTCGGTAAAATATCGATACAGTAATCTGTATCCAGAAGCGGCCTCGTATTGCTCGTTTATTACGTATTAGACACACCTTGGCAGTCAACCGATTCGATTCCTGGTAGTGCACAAATTTATCAACGACAAAAGTATAAGGTATCGGTTTTTATGTAACGCCGAGTTGCTTTGCTATCGGGTAAATTTGTCTCTCTCGGTCACTGCGCCGCCGAATCTGTCGACCTGAGTTTATACACATACGTTATCCTTACTTACGTACATCATATGTATACCGTACGGAAACCCGGGCTTGTAGATATGTACCCATGCACGTGATACCCATAGATTCGTGGAGCGAGTTTCTATTCGATCCCTGGCTGCGCTATACAGTACCGACTTTAGCCTACTTTGAGCGTGAACTCGACATGTACTTCCTGCATAGCACACTGCGTACCTATTTCAAGAGTGTAAAGTACTTAATTTACTATACCTGCAGTGAATTGGACAGATTTTGCACATGCAGATTCATTGCGTGTCTGGGATTTCGGGTATGAGGAATATTCCGCAAGAGTCCGGTATTGTAAGAGCGTCTGAACATCGTTATGGTTACGGTTTGGAAATGAGGAAAATTTTGTTAGCCGTGTGACTGTAAAAGCGGAAAGTTTGTCGCCGCGGGGAATGACGGGCCATAGTTAAGCAAGAGGCCGAGGGAGAGAGAAGGATGTGCCTAAAGTGAGATGGATAAACTGAAATAACGCGTTGAATTGCGGGGCGGGACAAAAGCTCGCAAGGGAAGGCGAGCTGTCGCATTGAGAAACAAAAGAACGTCGAAAGATTATTGTCAGGATAGTGAAAAGATGATGATTATTATATTTTTCATGATAATGAAAGAGATGACGGCTGTCGCCTCTCCAGGAATATAATAAAGAGATGAAAAATTGTCCGGGTTTAATGGAGCTTTTTGTTATGAATTATAATTAATTGAGAAAGATGATGAGAAAAAAATGACCCGCACATTTTTAATTCTCATAAACTTTGATCATGAATCACAGATCCCGAACCCGCGTCTACTTTACGGGTAAAATTTATTTGAGTGATATTAGCTGGTTTGCCGCAACGCCAAGTGAATTGAGCTATTTTACAAGTCGATACGTCGTTCATACGTTACTTTCCTCCCTCATACAATCCGAAAGCCTCGTTATTCCGCCGCCGGAATCCTCGCCGACAGTTCACGTTGAACGGGAAAACTTTTTTCATCCAGAAGCTACCGACGCGTTGATGGTTAAAACGAAAAGTTTTCGCATCGCGATACATAAACATCATGCAAAAGAGCCAAAATACAAACTCGCGATACATGCCGGGGTGCGATAATTGTCACGTGACACTTACGTGGATCATATATTTTCGTCTTAGAACATACGCAAGCACATATATCTGGTGTATTTGCACGTCGGCTAAGTGCTTCCGTAAAGCTTTTTACGCGAGCGCCTGTAACGTTGGCCAAAGTTTAGACGGCTATTTTCCGCTCCCGCCGCTTCCGTGGCACAACCTTTCAAACTCCGACTCCGAAAGGTCTTAACACTATCCCAGCGTCACGGCGATCCTTGTTTAGAGTTGAAACTTGGCGGGTTACACGGCCTATGCCTTGTTACTTCTGTACACAGGTTTAGCCTTGGCTCAAAACTACTTCGAAAACTCGCCGAATAAACGGCACACTTGCAATTCAAACACCGCGGGTTGTTATCTTCGGATTCTTTCAGGTCACATTCCGCTCTGTCCTCCATCTTCAGAATTATGCTCACGAGAGTCCTTCGATTCAAAATGGTACAACACGAACGCACGACATTGTCTAAAAATACGTCACCTTCAACAGCACTTGTGCCAACTCCGTCGACGCAATATATTGCAAATTCGTCCGTGTAACATAAATCTTCGAAATCATCCGCACGAAGATCCCGATGCACAGAATTTCGGCACCCGTTCTTTTTTCCTTACCTCGCGTACATTTCGACGGAACGCACAGTCATTATCAGGAGTAGGTATTATTTACCGGCGTGTCGTTATTCCTGGGATTGTTTTTTGCGAATACAGAGAGTGACGGGAAGCGAGAAAAATTCGGTGGGTATAAGCCTACAAAGTATCGGTATACAACGCGTGCAACGGTAGGTCAGCGAGCACTGAGCACCTCCATTGTTTCGTCCAAATTTTCACGGTATAGAAACTCGCCGTAAATTCAGTGACTCGACAAAATCCTTGGTTCATCAAATTACCGAAAAGAAACTGCAGGCCCAGCTTCCGTCGCGATCGGGCGTTACTCAACCGAATTGAAGGCGAGGCTGGCGGTTGACAGTTCTTGTCGCTAATGAATTACCTCGTTTGTAGAGCTTCGATGAACTCTCGCTTATTTGTAGGGGGAATTAATCGTAACGGTACACCATTAAACAGTGTTACTGTTCCTTACTCCCTCGACAAGTATTTGCCAGGCGTCGACCTTCGCTGCTAATACCTTCGCTCGCACTCATTACGCGTTCCTACTTCTCTATCCGATGCCAAAATTCTGGGACAACCATGCGACGTACGATTAATTGGAAAGGCATGGGGTAATCATGCTTTCTCATCGTTCCCGTTTGCCTCGTTTGATGTATCGCGTGCCGAAGCCCTGCGACGGTGACGCATCATCCCCCCACGTACGTACGTATGTACGCAGTTTGGTAATGATTTCGTCCTTCTTCTCTGTGTCAGCCGACTCTCTCCAACTCGCATATTGATCGTCGTGCATGGTATGTAGAATGTGCGAGCTGCACTGGCGAGTAGACGAGGACACGGATCGGTGGCAGCTTGGATATAATGCCTGCACTGTTCAAGCCAAGCTCGGCGAAGCTACCGAGTTCGATTTCAAGTTTTCCTGCAACTTTCCGCCCGACGAAACTGCCTGTCGTATATCTTATCGGCCGGTGTTCCCGTGTAGTTTGCACACCATGAAAACAACTCAACGTAGGCTTTTCCACCGCGCTTCGAGGATCGCAAGTCCGTTACATTTAGCGCTCTGATCAGCCCGAAATCAGCCGATTTTACGGCAGTCGCCCTTTTGGAGAAAATTGAGCTCTGGACGTAATCTGGCCTCGAGGAATATTCGCTCCCTCGTTTTATATCTTTCGGTGTTTTTGTTGGATACCCTCTTCGCAGTCGTATCGTCTGCCGCTACGGACAAATGGACAGGGCAAGTACATATACGAGATACTCATTTTCTCGGCATAGAGTTCCTCGAGAAAGATTTTCTGCTAAAGTAAAGGGTTCCGCCGTTTCACTGGAAGCTCTGCATCTATGGGCCGTTTGGGGATACATATTCCAAAGCTTCGTTTGTCTTCGGGTACTCTCACCCTACTCTGTTTCTTTACATCGTGAATTTTTTTCTTCCATTTTCTCACTCGCATTGCAGACCATTCCGCAAATTTCTTTTTCTCGATTGTTTGCACCCGCCTGGAAACTTTGCCCTGCTCCGTGCTTTTTACCTAGAGTATTCCGGGTGGTAGCTGATATTGTAACTTGTATATTTTTCTTCTCGTCATCCGTGAATTCGCCGACTCGTTTCTGTATTTTTCTTCTTGCCGAAATAACGCTGGCTCAAATATTCCAGCTTCACACATATTTACCTCAGATATGTACCACTTCCAATAACCCAAAATCTAGGCGAAACTAATCTGGATCTGGACAGCGAGTGAAAGCTTTGATGTTATTATTATACCGAGGGTGAGGATCGGCTACGCGAATCTAAATCAGGTGCTCGGTATCCGTTTCATTCAATTCGTACGCGTGTACACCGACAATTAAGGGGATTGTTCTAGCCTCGTTGGTAAAATCGCGTACCGTGTGTAGCCTGGAATGAGTATAGTGTTCATTGCCCGGTAAAACAAACCTTCCGAAGTTACCTTTAACCCTGCTGTGTTCGTTTCATCTTGGTTATTTGTTCGGCATCCCAATGTCCCTGTGCTGAAAAGTGATTCTTCCGACGGTATCTAAGAATGGGGCAGAAGAGGGTTGGAATTCGACTCTCTAGCGCAGCGCGTTATTTAATGGGTGACTGAAATTTTTATTCGACAGTCTCCAGTGCGATTGAACCCAATTTGAACAACCTGATTAAAATACTTTGTAATGCGGTCCCAGAAACTCCGATATACGCGGTTACTATTCCTCCTTCTCGAATTTACGGTTCGACGATAATTTGAGAGGAACCTGTAATTAGGCCAACACGGGTCGATCTGCACGTCGCCGAATCCCCTAACTCGTCTACTCGTTCCCCAAAAGTCCCGAGCAATTCAATTGTACGCAATTTCAGGCACTCCGATACCATCCAACGAGGCAAATGTGCTTCTACGACAAATTGATGCAAACGAAATCTGTCTCACGTACTCGTGTTCCGCGTAATTGCCTTTTTTATGATCTGGGTCAAGCGAGGGGTTGATAAGGTCACAACACGTACGTCGGAGTAAAGAGAAGTGGAGTTTTCGTAAACTTGCGAACGAGTTGTAGGACCGTTACAATTGCACTCGAGTATCCGTACGTTTGTGTAGGCAGGGAACTTCGTGTTTTCAGGGACGAAAGGGTCTCGAACACCGCGTCGGTTTCACCGTTATACTCAAGGAAGTTTGATGAGCCGTTAAAATCAACGATGCGCGCCACTTTCAATTTCAACCAATTCCCGAACTAATTCAAACCCGACTCCTCAGTCCGCGGTACGACTGTTGATTGTGTTTAATGAAGCAGCTAGTCGTTATTCGTGGTATTCTTACGGGGTTCATTTATTCGACGTACTTTGCATTTCGTACGTTTAATTTTCCAGCGACAAGAGCTCTCGCCAGCTGCAATGTGCAGAGGATTCCGTTGCCTGGTGCAGATTATAGCTTCCGATCCGAATCCGATCTTTCACAGATCGTATTAAGCACCAGTGAGAGCGTTTATTGAGGCTAGAGATATAGGCGGAACGGGTAGAAAAATTGTTTGGCCGAGCAATGCGGTTCGCGATAACCGGCCCGGTTCCAAGTCGTAAATGTCGAATGCGAGGACCGGGAAGAGTCCGAGGTATCGAACCATTCGGTCGCGGCTCGCTCCCCTTCGCACCCTCGCCCCGCCGACACCGATACGCCGGGGGTGGCAGACACTAAATCATAAATGATAGGAAAACGCATTACTGCAGGATCGCGCGGGAAGCGGAAAGCGTAAACCGTGCACCGTCAAACTTACATTGCTGGTATATGCTGCCTGCATGCATGTCTTCTCCGCAGGGTGTTTTATCCGTTGCTCCGCCGATCCGGATCGGATTAAACTTCAACCCTGTTCATCCTTGGTTACAACCTTCGTGGACCGGATTGTGCGCAACTCTTGTTCTTCGCTTTGTTGTCGTTGTCGGAAACTGAGATACGGAATCGAGTTCTTGACCTCTCGGACTTTAGGGATTTTGCAACTCTCGAGAGTAGTTCTGAAAGTTTCGTGAATCAAATACGCGGCATTTTAGAGTGCTGAATTTATCAGTATTTTCTTGGTTTTTTTTTCTCCTTAAAAAAGGTGCCGCAAAACTACGAAAACAAAAGTAATCCAGTTCTTCAGTAATTTTCGAATGAATTGTAGGTACCCGAATTTCTAATCACTCATAGACCGGCGCAGACAGTTTTCAATTATCCATTACAACTTTCATAGTCAGTGGCATACACGGAAAGATGTTTACAAAAATTTTGCTTCGACTAATCAGATATTGGGACATCTGATGTATCATTGATCTTGAAATTCACATCAAATTTCATCGTCTCGAATTCGTTACAAGAATGATTCTCTCGAAATTTGAATGGAATTATATTCGTGTTTTGTTACACCTTCGAGAATACGAGTTTCCTGTGTTTATAACCCATCAGGGCTGTTTCAACATTTCGAACTTTTTGTTCGTTTAATCCTTGACCTTTTTGTGCAAATATTCAACATTTCGAGAAAAGGTAAGATCACCCTGGAGTCTAGTAAGAGGTATGTTATATATATACTCAAGGAAAATATGTACCCACAGCCTGTTTGCCCACCCATTTCGTTTTTCAGTCAAGTTTATTGATCGTTGTTCGGGAAAATGTTTCAGACAAAATACTTGATGGGAATATACTATCGAGCTACACATACAACGTTACGAAAAGACCGAAAAAATTTTTCACATTTTTCACGAGGTATCAAACTCGCCTCTCAAACTCTGCCGCTTAAGCAAAATCCCGAAGCCTCTTCACTCCCACGGATATTCACCTAAGGAGAAGAATAATATGTTCTTACAACAGCTTCTGAATAATTTTAAACATCGGCGTAAGAAAAGTAACTTAACGTTTACATTTTCGGAATTTCTAACCGTTATTACTGATGCATCCAATGTGGTCCGTCAACGAATGTAAGTTATAATTTGATTGACACGTGTACTTTCGACGAAATGTTCTCTCTTTATTCTCCAATTTTTTGGACTGATAAAATACCTTATACGCCGTATTTTGAAGACCACAGTCTGCAGTTGGAATACCGACAACATCTTATGATTTATATCTTTTTTTACGTAGATATATTCCCAACCGCGGTCAGAAATCCGCTCTGAATATATACAGCCGCTTAAGTGTACATAAAACCGGCGTTGACCCAGACGGGCATGGATATAATAATTCGGATGCCATTTGAATAAGCTGTAGCCGCGCCGAGTTCCTCACTAATCTGCAAACGTTATGAGCGTATATACCGCGGTTTGCGCCACGGGTATCTCGGTGCTTAAATATCGCGTGTTTCGGTTGGCATCCCTTTGGCAAGGGACGAGAATGACTGTAACTCATAGCTGGCTTGTCAGAGCCAGCAATGTGTGTCGCGTTACGGGTAGTGACCGTTCGTGATTTATCCGTCTACACACACACGCGCGCTAAGGTGTGTTACACATGGCTGTGTATCGTCCGCCCTTGAATTTCTATCGACGCGATTCCTGCACACGGGACAATTAGCTTCAAACAATGGGCGGCAAGTGGATCAGGAATATCACGAAGCGGGGAACGTGTATATTTTCCTCTGCGATACGAGCTGGTTGAAAGAAAAAATATATATATGTTTACTTGAGCATTTTTTTTTAACAGGCCGCATGGAACGACGTACGCTGGAAAAAAATCGTCATAATCCAACACAGGTGAACAATGCTTGCCGGTCATGAATTAGATGTTTTTTTTTTTTTTTTACTCTTGCCAATAAAATTGTTTTGATGTTTTGATGACTGATCGTGCGTTGTAAATATCCAGCTTTCACATTGACGAGAAACAATCGATTGAAGGGTATAAATTTGTTTACTGGTACTTCATTAGAGTATAAATTCTAACTTCGTAACAAAATTGTACGTCGCTAGGCGAAATTTTTTTCACACTGACAGGGGATTGAAGATACGCGCCAAAAAGTCATTGGACAAAATTCAGCTGGTACTATTGTTCCATCTCAAATTTTTCAATTCCAGTTTTTTTAGTCATTTTAGTACTGTGATTAGTATTTGCCAACTTGGGTTGAAAATGTCGTTGAACGTGTTATTTCAGAGGGTCGAAATATAAAATGTAAACGTAACTTTCAAAGCGATTTTACTTTAACGTATGCGTACGGAAAACTTGACGACTTACTTTGACAAATCATTTTCAAACAACGTAGGTAAATTTATGATAAATCGACATGCATTAAAATAACCAAAACTTTGTGTAAAATTTTTATTGTAAAATAGTAATAATAAGCATAATAATGATGATAGTTTATTAACGCCTGCGGCAGTACGCATCAAATCATTTACATTTCGATATATGTAGTTTGAAATATAGCTTCCGCGTGTGTGTGTGTTTGTGTTTGCGTAAAAGAGAGAGTGTACGGGTGTGATATATTTTCCGGGGTTTCATTCCTGCGTTTTCACACCCTGCTGCACCAGCCAACCCTTCTGACTGACCGAAAAATCCAATTTTTCAAACCCAACGAAACCACGATGCTGCTGCAGCTGGAGTCGGCTGGAATATAGCCCTTGGAAAATTCTCGTTGCCAAGGTGAAATTCAATTAAAAGTGAGCCGGACTTTTCTACCTGGTCTGCAATGTATAAGGTAAATATAATTTAAATTCATTAAAACAGCCCCGACAACTATGCGCGTATGCAGATTGAGTCGAACGGTTCTTTTAATCCCATTACCCGATTACCCGTTTTGATCCTTATACCTGCTTACGGTGGAAACTCTAATTCTGAGGATCCTATAATACACTGGCAGTGTGAGTTTGGCGTGAACTAGTTTTAGAAATAATTGACCAGAGAGTTTTAAACGAATTTTCTTCGTCAGATCATCCCGCTCGCAGTCTGCAAAGTTACGGGTAGGTACCGGTGCACAAAGTCACCCCTTAGTGGATATTTACGACCTCGCGTAATTATTTGTAAATTAAACTGAAATTCCAATTTCGTGTTAAAAATTCATTACCACGCACCTACCCAGTCTTCACTGTTTACGGGTCGTTCGGCAAAAAGATTCCGTTACAATTTTTACAGCGCTGAATCGAATACAACAATTTTATTCATTCGAAATCGTTGCGTACCTGAATCAAGTGAAATTAATGACGGTCAAAAATTGTATTGATTTACGGGCACGCCATTCTTTGTAAAACTCGAGTGTTGGGTAAATTTTTCCGTCGGAAAGTGGCCATTGTCGAGTAAAAATAATCTGGGCTTTAAAACTTGAACCTCTCTGTCATAGACGAGTGGCTAGTAAAATATTAGCGGACCCGACCAGCTGCTGAGTAAAATCCTGAAAGCCACTCACCGCTCCTCTGTACTCTGTGCTTTTCCGGCCACTATTCATTCACATATTTTCTTTCTCCTTTCGCTTTTCAACTCTACACACACATTCTTATGCGGATCTTATGATGCGACGCGCTAAGAGGTTTGCGAACTGAATTTCGTTTCACCTACGTTTCACTGAGTTTGACCAGGGATTCCTAAAGTAGGTAATAAGATTCCTCTAAACACCTTCCACCCCGTGCTTGGAACGATCGAAATTTCTGTCAATATACGCGATTTGTTATATTAGATATTATATTGCTAACATCAAACCTCGGCCTTTCATTGCTCCCGTTAAAATCAAAAGCTGTGAGAGGCGGCGGTTCGTAAATTGAAAATGGTGCACATGTATCAGCCTTTGAAGAGACACACGCGTCTATGCGTGGTATAAACAAGAATAATATATACATATTGCGACGCGGTAATGAAATCGGTGACCCATGTTCGGTGTCTACACCTCTATTTGCACTTCAGCCCCGCCCGGGTCACGCGGATAAATATTTGACGCGAGTATTTTCAAATTGAAATTACTGCAATAACTACTAAAAGTTTCACAGCGAATATGTAGATTAGGGTGAACCTTAATAGGGTCGTTTTTTAGTTTTTATGCTTCCAGGGAATTAAACGCTTTCAAATTAATAAAGAAAATTCACTGATAAAATTCAGCTCTCCACATAAACTCTAACATAGTCCGCTTTGTGATCGAAGTATCTTATGGTAATGACGTTTATGTATCAGAGCTCTTTTACAAAGCGTTCAGTTATCTAGAAAAATATGTATTTTCCATTATTTTCGGTACATTCATCAACGACTTATAAAATTTTTAAATGCAAAAAAAGTTTGTTCCATGTTATTTCCATAAGATACTTCGATCACAAAGCGGACTATCTTAGAGTTTATTTAAAGAGATCAAATTTTTCGAGAATTTTTTTAATTAATTTGAAAGCGTTTAATCCTCTGGGAGGGTAAAAATTCAAAAACAACCCTATCAAGAACCAGCCTAATGTAGATGTATAATCAACGCACAAGCAGCTTACGCGAAATTCCTTGTGGCGTAGTGTACCTTCCATGAGATGCAGTTTCAGTGAACAACCTTCCAATATAACTCTACGTCTGCTACTTCTCGTCCCTGTGATCGTCTTGGTCGTGTCGCAAATAGATGAACGTAAAGCTTGCGCGGTTAAGTCACTTTGCCCAGTTGAGATGCGAGCTTGGATTACGTGTATACGGTGTAAAGGATTTATTCTGACGTCCTAAGTACGCAGGACTGTAATTAATTGCGATGTACCACCACCCACGAAGATACAACCAACGGCTGAAACGAAAACGAAAGCTGGTTATACGAGCAAATAACTGTCTCCTAGAATTTTTCTTTTCAATATCATGGCTTTTATGAGCTAGATTTGACCCTTCATTAACTTACTATTCAATAAAACTAAACCATCGCAATCCAAGCACTGCATCCTCAACCTGGATTTCTCTCAAAAAATGAATAAAAAAATACAAAATAAAAACGAGCATGCCAAAACAAAAACACTTGCATCAAATATCAAATATCGAAGAGGCGAAGAGAACCGATACCTTGCTCAACGATATTGAACAATGCAGCGGCTCCGCTTAATATCCAGAAACTTATTCGATCGGAGCTATAACACTGTGACAGAATTATGTTCAACGAAGCTATGAGTTTCTACTAGGTCAATTGTAATGCTCGCTATGTCATTTTCCGATATTATCCAACCCAATTAATCCTCTCTACGCTTCTTCTTCATCTATTTCAATCCGCAAAATTGGAAATTTGAAATGGATGGTCATCCTAAAATCTTCCAAATGGATGTCAAGCAGCAAAAAAAGTGTTGAGACACGGTGCTTCCCCCCCTTCTCCCATACTCGATGAATATTAACCGTGAAGCAGGAATTGTAATTGAGTAGCCAGTTATAGATGGCCGGTTGAATCCATCTCATCACTACCTAAATATCAATTGCGGAAGACCTCGGAGATTACAGAACACAAAGCCTCTAATCGAATTTTCCCAATTTGTCTGAAGTTGATTGCTCAATGCACCGCCTGGCTGATTGCTTTTAAAAAAATTCAATTGGCAATTCTGCATAAAAAAGAATAACGGAAACGTATACATACACCCATACGTACCACCTACCTGCGAATGAAGAAAAGCCAAATTTGTAGGCTTCAATGCGTATCGTGATACAGCATTTATATTATTTTTTCGCGCTATCCTTTTCCCATCAGTTGTATGTGAGTATCATTACATCCAAAATGGATTTATATACGAGATGGGCATTTATAGAAGAACCGCGATACGTAAGATGAAAATCATTCGTGATCTGATAGAGGAACAGGTGCTCGATAGCTTACGTGACGTGATAAATCAGAAGCTTAAGGCCGCTCGGTCAAATAACGCCTCAATGCCACAATATTGCACGATGATTCATAGACGATTTCTCCTCCTCTTACGCGTTTCCCCTTTTTTCATTATACATCAGTGCACCCTTACGGAAGGCTTCGTGTAAGCCAGTTGATTTTTAATCGCCTAAAATCCGAGCGAGAAAGAAAAAAAATCAATCATTTCTGCAGTTACGAGACCGTAGGAAAAAAAAATTGTGAAAACATACACATTGCGAAATTTTGAGCTTCAAGTTTTAGTCCCTGTGACACATGAATCATTGTACATATTTCAAAGTGAAGCTTATTCCCGGCCAACATCTGTACGCTGATTACACCTTGTTACACAGGTTACGCGAGTTACAGAGTTACACATTGTTATCCATCCGGCCGCGTCAAAATGGATTACGGAATTTAAAAAATTTTATATCAAGTATACGTTACTCGCCACGCCGAAAAGGCAAAGCCCCCGTCGCACCAGCCCGCAGCTTTGATCAGAATAATTTTTTGAACATGCGTCGAAGCCAGAAAGAAAGTTTATGAAACGTTATGAATCGCCAAAATTCAAAACACATTGCCAAATAAAAAAAAATAAAAAACAAATTAAACGAAAATTGCAGTGACAGATCACGCCAGACTTTTAACGAGATTCGTATTGTGCAATATCATCATTGATATCAGTCACGCCAGACTTTTAACGAGATTCGTATTGTGCAATATCATCATTGATATCAAATCGTTTAAGATCATGCAGTGGTAAGAAAATTATTTTTCTTTCCTCCTGGTGTGAAATTGTATACAACAAAGAAACAAACGCTTCTACGAAATCAAGTCTTCCAAGGGAGCCGGAATTTCCCTTGTGAGCTTAAAAGCTGTGTCCCAGATACGATCTGCTCTCACAATGTACAGCCAGAGACTAGTCGAAAATGATTATATCTCCGCAACGCCCGGCCAAAGCGAAAGTTTCAATATGAAGATTTTCAACCGAGTCGGAGCTGATCCATATCAAAAGAAAACAGCCGCGGTTATTCGCTACAGGCGGGAAAAGTAAACTTACATGATTGATAAAAAAACATTCGGGTGGATTGCTGCGTCAGAAATCTCTATTTTTCTTAAATCATCGGTCCACAAGGCGGACAGACATCTTCCTCAAATTGTAGAAAAGCACGACGAACCGAATTGAGATAGAAAAGCTTGCTCCAATTTCTGATCACAGTGCAGACGTGTCAAATACACGATTACCGTCAAGGTATAACTAAGAGCTTTAAAATGTCTTCTGTTTTTATGTCTGTTCCATAAATATGGTACGAAAAGTATCAAAGATGTGAAAATTTTAGTCATAAATCAATATACCAACTATGTACACAACTCGAAGCTTCATACAAACAGTCTGCACAGCTTTAGTTTCGTTCGCTATGACGGTAGTACATCCTTTTAAAAGTATATACGCGAGCATAAATGTTACGCGGTCGAACCTATAAAACGTTGAACTCTAGCCACATGACCGATGCACTTAGATAGCGAGTGCAGTGCACCGCGTGGAGGATGCATCGGTCTCTGCCACGCGAGAAACATGATGCCCTGCTAATGGTTTTCTCGGCATTGTCATCGGTCATTAGTAAAAGAGGCTTGTCATTGTAATTAAATACAATCCTCCGCAGTGCAAGAGCTGCTGAGCGTGGCTGGTAACGCAATAACGTTGTGATCCAGAAGCAAGTGCACAACGCAAATGCGCGATGGCTTATATCGCGGGTGTTAACCGCGGTCCATAACGCCGAGTGCGCCGATTTAAAGCAAGATCAGTTCGCTGAGAGTCCAAGCTGTACCCGGTACAGAAGAGCGCAAATCTCTCCTCAATTTCTAGTGAGACAATTTTGCGCAGTCAAACTACCTCGAACATTTTACGATTTGGGCACAGGGTCAAAGTATGAACTACGTTGCAATGCTCGTTGTAAAAACTTCACGATTTATGGTGTGGCGGTAATTTGACATGTATTATATGCACGTGGAGTGGTGAAAATTTAATTTTAAATAAACTCATTTATTGTCTCTAAAACTTATTAACTATGCTCAGTAGTTTTATACCGCTGAAATGTCTACAAAGTTGTATACACATACGGAGATTATTTGGAACTTTACGTTGAAACGCGTGAACCTGAACGCCTGTCTATAGTCTGCAATTTCGTAGTTTCATTTCTATTTCGTGCTCTATTGAATTCTCTCTCTCTCTCTCTCTCTCTCTCTCTCGCTTTTCCTCTACTCTGCAGCTAATTAGTTTAAACTCTCTTTAATCTTTCGTGCATCTCTGCGGGGCAATTAAGCGATCTCGTTTACCCCTCTCCCGTCTCCGAGTTGAATTACACGACCATGCACTTTTAGTTTGTCGCGAAAAATTCACCCTCGTCCGTCCAACGGCAGTCTAGCAGCGTCACAGATTTGCAACAGCAACGTTTGGCACCTGCAGCTGTAGAACTTTTCCACTGATTCCCCTACAAATGTAATTACCTCGGCTATCGTCGCTTGGAATACTCAAATATCCGGCACTACTCGAATTCGAATCGTGATAGGCGTTTCGCGTGTTGTGAAAAGCCAGTTAGCATGTGTCCAACCGAGGCATGTATTCATGTGTCGCTTTAGCAGACAGGAATCTGCTGTAAGAATGACATTCCTGTGATTTCAACTCGTCAGAGCTTTACCGGAGATTATCGCTAACGATATTAAAATTTTACGCAAAGTCTACCTCGGGTGTACATTTCGCTGATATTAGACTCTGTCAGCGCTTCGAGCCTGCCGAGGTACATAAAGCCGTTGCAAATAATACAATGTACACACTCGAGTGTACAATGAAACGTTCTATTGTCTCAGTCCCAACGTCGAAGAGCAACAGATGTATAGTTGCTGGATCAACAATCAGCAGATCGCGGAGCCGATAGACTTGCTCCACTTGTGTGCCCGTGTGTATCCTGAAGGAAGCAAGCCCGTCGTTTTTTATAGGGATAAGACAATACGTCGAAGAGTTATACGATCGAAATCCACCCCGATCATCTCTTTTCAATTTTTCCAATCTAATGCAGCGTCCGTATTTGTCTCGGCGGACGCATTCAATATAAATACTGAAATTTCTCTAAGAAATATATCTTCATCCTAATTACCGCGTTATAGTCGTCGCATGTAGTTAATTTTATATGACGTAAAATTACGCCCGAGTTTTCACCCTCACGCTCCGACGATGCATACATTAAGATTTCAGCGGAGGAACTGTTGAGTCAACGTGATTCAAGTTGGTCCTTTGTGTTGACACAATTTTCCGATAAGACATAGAGCTTTTTGCTGATGAAATTTTGCTCTTTAAAATTATACTTTCACTTCGTCTAGCGTGCGTGGAATTTTGCGACTGTGACGACTCAACTATTGTTTAACGTTATTACATACAAATTTTCGGGTCATCATTGAACGCTCGAGCTATTTCAACAACAAATGCACGTTAAGCATAATATCATTTAAATTAGCTCGGTACTTTTGAAAGTATGTTACCATTTTATCGATTCAACTCGTACAACTTCCTTACACAGCTCTTAGATAGAGTTAAACAGGCGGACGACTTTTATTTTTCCCTGCTGAACTTTCCGCGGACACTTTTTACCGGAATAAATATACATAAGGCAAGTTGGGTAACTAACATTTGGTCGTGAAGTGCCGCGCAAAAAAGAAAAATGAAATATCGCCTAATTTCGTCATCCTGCGACGGTTCTTGCATACGCATTTCCGAGCTTAATAATTCTCCAATATTTATAACGCGACATGCACTGTCGGAAACTCATGCGCTAAAACTCCTGCAATTTTCTCTTGCACATATATGTAGCTAATAGCCAACATCTGGCCATTTGAGGGATTTAAGGTCAAAGTATAACAGAGCAGTAAAGTTACACCGGTTCGTAGAGAAATGCTCACGGTTTGAAACGGAGCACGACTGATACGCGTTGGCTAAAAGGCGTACGATAATAAGCTCGAGGAAACTCCGGAGCGAAACTTACACACATCAAGTGTCAAGAATGGAAATTCATTTAACGAGACAGCATCCTGCAGGGTTGAAATTGCGCTTAACCAGAATTAGCTTCCTCCAAGAATCTTCTTAGAATTCCACGTGGAAAAATATATGAAGTGTGAAGATCCGAACACGTCTCGGCGTTAAATTTACGCGAGTATAACTAATGGAGTTGTTACAACGGAGTAACCCGGGAACAAAGGCCGACATCGTCTGCGTCGTGCCAACTTCCCAACCCTTGGAACCTCGATCGAGCTCCTCCCTGAGGTCCTTTTCGCGGCACGAGGGTTGTATGGAAGCAAGACTGCCATCGTCCGACCGCTATGTGCGTTTTTGGCACCAACCATCAAGGGACCGAAAGGTCTTCTGCCCACGACGCTTCGTTATTTGGTTCTTCTTTTCCGCCTGAAACCGCCTCGTTCATTTTGCACTTCGTTATACGCTGGATTTCGCGCAGCTGTTGGAGGAGAGTAATTTTCCTTCTTCGGAGAACTGTATTATACGGGATACAGATACCGAAACATGATTCGCGTCTGCAGTGAATTCCCGCAAGGCTTCTAACGAAACTAGGAAATAGGAGAAGGTTCCGAGTTTCCCGTTTATCCGAAACTACGTTGCCGGTATATATTTCCGCAACCCAAACTTGTATTTCTCGGTCAAGAAGGCCACGGTCAATTCCCCACTCCGTTATTCTGGACGGGAAAATTTGATGTAACACAAAGCGATGAGCATGAAATGAGAATCCAGTGTCCTGTATAACTTCTGGTTCATTCACCGTTTTCTAACTCTCTACTCTTCATCCACTTTTTTCGGTCTTACATAGAACTTACGAAAAATTTTCACGCTCCCAAAGTCATGAGTGCAATTGCTTTTGAAGCTTGTTAATTAACAAAAATCGAGGGTGGATCGCAATCGGAAACAAATCGTTTTCGAAGTCATTCTTTTCTCCATTTCGCTGAAGACTCCCCATTCTTACTCGGGACGATTCGTGTCCTATAGAAGGTGGATCAATACCCATTGTGAAACGCTTTAGAGTACTTTTGCTGTGCACTTCACCGGACAATTTTGAGCTTGAAAAAAACTCAATGCATGACGGTTTTTCTTCATAGGTAAATAATAACAGTAAAAATTCATCGGCACTGTAAAATTACCGTGACAAAGTAAAAACTGTAGGAACGCCGATGATTGCTGAGTTCGAAAATCTCTTTGTGTAGTTATACAATCTGCACCAGGCATAACGCGCTTTATGAAAATTTCAATGTTCCGTCCACAGTGGGTCGGCATTGTCGCGATAAAGAGCGAATTAAATAGAATTCGCACAGTTTGAATAGGAAGGTATTTGCATGCATATGAGAACGGTGAACGTTCTTGAAAGAAAAAAAGAAGGGAGAAGAAGAATATAGAAGAAATAGAAGGCGAGAAGTGGGAACGAGCGGAAGAAAGAAGACTATCAGCCATTCTTCGCCACCGATATCAGGGGTCGACAGCAACAGATGGCAGATCTAATAGCGAGAAGGATCGCTAACTGACTTTCGTGTAGTTGAATTTCGTTGAATTTGTCGCGGTGCCAATTGGCAGAGATCCAACGTCCCAAGTGTGCCATGAAAGGTTTAGGGCGATTATCGTGCAACAGATACGGACACTTACCACTTGTTACGTTATCACGTTCGGACAGAATATTTGCCTCGTCTCATCAACATTATTCAAAAGCAGGACAACGTCCCAAACCCGCCGACGATTCTGTGCCTGGCCAGATACCGGGACAGATCGGAGTGAAATATTACACGAACGAACTTGTGGCATATTGGAATACACCAAAGTTGGGATTGGTTTCCCCAGCATACACAATGTGTAACAGTGTATGCAGGGACGTACAATAAGGGCTCATATTAATTTGAGAATCACCGCGGGACGGTAAGCAACCAAAGGCTGTCTATTCTTGCTGATCTATGCACGTGCCTCGGGCATTCATACACTGCGACACAAGGGAAGTTCTCCCCTCTCTCTCTCTCTCTTGCTCCCTCTGATATCTCCGGAGTTAATCCATCCACATAAGTACAATACACGTTCATTCACATACGTGGCTCTGTTTTGCGGCATAATCACACCTAGCAGGTATTCGAACAGAAATGCGGATTGATGTACAAAAGTTATTCAAGAGCTCGAATTATACGCAGGCAGAGAAGTTTTATTCCGTAATTGAAATTGAAAAAATTTACGGCTTGAAAACATCAGCATGGACTGAAATTGTGAGTTTGCAAGTTGGCTTTAAACTGAAATTGGAGTGGTCATTGAGGTGGGAAAAAAGCCAATCGGATTTCGAGGTTTGTTACACGAACGTGTAATCTCATTAGAATCTCGTTACTATAAAAAACACGTGGAGAGAAAAAGACTAACTCGGTTCCGCATCGACGTTTCATGTGACATATATTTCCGATAGATAAAGATAGATAAATCAATTTTTGTATACAGCTAGTGTTAAATCGGTAAACAAATTGCCTCGATTCTAGTTAGATAGTACGTGATAGTATCTGGGTAAAACGATACATCCCGACATCGTTATCGATGATTTATCTTTTGGGCAATTCACCGCAGGTATAGGTACAAATACTTCATGGAATTTGTCGATTCGACGGGGGGTCGCCGTCGTCATGGGATAAAATATCCAACGGTCACCGAAATATTTTGGGTAAACCAGCCTCGAATTCCATGGACCTTATCCCACCCTCACCCAGCTCACGTACGCTTTGGCTTTACTCCAGCCTCCTGCCCCTCGCTCCGGTTGCCCGTCTGTCTTCAGATTCCAAGAGAGCTGACTCGCTTCTTGACTGCGTGGTCACCAAGGTGAGAATACACCGAGGTTGGCCAACGATGCACGGCGATGCTGACAGCTCAAGAGATGAGAAATACCTTTGAGGGCAGATCCAACGGAAAGGACAACAACCTTTTGATACATTGCAAAATTTGAAGTAACCGCGCTGACTTATCTACAACTCTATATCCCATTGCAATGTATCCGGGCGTACTGCGAGTGATGATGATTCCTAGCAAGGGCTTCCAACTTTGAACAATGCTCGTGATAACTTCTCATCGCGCTTTAACGGGTCCGAACTGTCTGTAGTCCAGAGTTGGAAACTCATGCACACACCTTCAATTTGGTTGCTTTCATCCGGTAGGACGGTGTAACAAGGGGAGTGTTTCGCGAAACTCGGTAGGGACCGCATATTTCCATCTGGATAAGGTCAGAGTTTAGACGGTGCGAGACATCTGGCTGGTGTAATGATTTCTCGTCGCGCCCAGTGAGACCAGAGTCCTGGAGGAACGGAGCTGGACTATTCGAGGTACCTACCCTGCAGGCCCGCGTTATTAAGGACGGTCTATAAATTACTTTCCCTACTTAAGCCAGCTCAGGCGTGGCGCCTCGTAAACCGCGGACTCGTACTCCTGGAGGAAATCTCGTACCTACCAACGCGTATTGATTAATCTGACAGAAACATTCCTTATGCATCGGCATTCGACATGGTCCGCGATCCACGCCAGACACACGCTCGGCATGCTTTGATTTGACTTGCGCACGGCACAACTATAATATAAGCGCTTGTGATCGCGGAAATGAATTCGAATGTATGCCAAGCGAATTACAAGAGAGAATTCTTTCGCTCGCCAACGTAAAGTTCAGGTCAGTTTTCAATAGAGTAAGGGGTCCTTGGCGTCTAAAACCGGCCAAATTGTTTACTCCGAGCATCTAAGATGGAACATTCTAATCTCGCGGGCCAGGAAGATAAGTTTTTTTCCTAAGAAGCGAAGCAGGGAAACATCGGGTTGCCCTGGGATTTTACTGTAACGAGATCGAATCGCCTTTATAATCCCTGAGCACTGTCAATGCGACGTTTTGTAAATTGTATTACTCTTTCTTCTATGGATACCGTTTGATGGATGTGTAATAAAAAGTCGTTGAGCTACGTTATGGGGAGTTAAAAAGAGGAATTTTGCGTGATAGCGCGTATTAAACGAGCTCGAAGTATAACAGAGACGAGCTATGAAAAATATAATTTATATTCAAGTCTGGTCGTAAATTATTCCACAGTTTTCCAATAACGGGACGTGGTGTCAATTATTACCGATCAAATTTCTTGCCATTTGATTCGCTTTCAATCTGTGTGCCGTAAAATTGCAGAACAGCTTTACCGTATTCAGGTCGCCATTTTGTCATCAATAACATCAACGACTTCCTTTTTTATTCGCAGACTAAGAAAATCACTCCCTGTAGAATTACACGTCGTTATTTACTCACTAATCTTCCGACATAAAGAATCGTTAGTTGTTCGCCTGACTTTTCGACGACTTTTTCCGCTCGTAACAGTCAACTACTTACCACGTAATGGCTCGACGTGGGGTGAATTCCCCGAACCCATTAGGGACGCATTTCTTGTCGAGCAATTTTATTGACACTCCAATAAATACTGTGGAATACTGGCATTCGGAGGCTCTCCAGAAATTAATTTCTATCACTGCCAGGGACAAATTTCCGGTAAGCGATTGTAATTTCAGAGATCAAAAATTAAACCTGATCCTTTGATAAACTGTTCGAGAGGTTTACATTGGAAACAACAACGTCATGTTCCACAAGTTATATCTTATTGTCAGAATTGGTTGAGTAATAAGTAAAGTTAATAATTCAGGTTTCTCCATTTCCCGTTTGTTGCAGTATATTCGGCCATGCTTGGATCGATTCTTAAATACCTGTATAAAAGTACTCTGTACGTTAAACTTTCCTTGAAATTATCACTTGGGGTAAAGTTTTATACATGTAATTCGTCTTGTGCCTGCTACCTATTTTCCGCTGTAGTACAACGCACCGGAAAATTTTGAATTCTCAAATGGCGTTTTCTCTCTCCAAAGTGAAACGGATCAGAATGAGTAAGGTAACGTTTGGAATAACCACGAATGGTTAAGAAGGCCGGCGTCTCAGAGGAATGTAACGCGCAAAGTATCGCCGTTAAGAAGACTTAAGCTCGTCTTGTTGGAACGCTGATTGGTTCGTTAGACTAATTTCCTCTCCGCAGCCTCCATCTTGAAAAGATTAGCCGAGAAAATGCTCGCTGCGATAGCAACTCGCCAAAGCTCTGAATAGTGAAAATCATAAGGAACGTACATAACTCGACAATCGCATTTCTTTTTTCGCCATTTTAATATCATCGAGACGCCTCCGGCAGTGGAGTCCAGAGGGCGAGGCGTATATTTCATCGTCGAACGGAAGCTTCGGCGTCGGCAAAAACGGTCGGAAGCGCATCGAAGAGGTTTGGAAAAGTTGAAAGTTTTCTTATCTCTTTTTTGCCCCGACATCTACGCCGGGTTTACACCAGCAACGAAGCGATACGCCGGAAAGGAGGGAAAAAGCACCTACGTACACAAGGAAAAGCTCTCCGAGGGAGCTTTTCTTTGGACCACTCGATGGAAATGTGTGCCGCTAGGTACGCGTGAAGGCGATTAAGTGGATTAACGCCGCGCCGGTGTCATTCAGAAACGTGATGCTCATCTTGCAGTGCTTCGGTTGAGTGACAACCCTTTCTCGGTAACACGTTCGCGGATATGAGCCTCGAGTAAATTTAACGTTCCTCATCGAAAATCACCGTTTCTGAGTGGGTCGTCATGCCGAGAGGCGACATCAGCGATAATATCATCTCCTAAGTGGAGGGATTCGCGGGAATATCGAACACAACTTGTATTGTGATCCGGTTTTATACTTTTGAGAAAAGAGGCCCACGAGTCTTTGGGATCGATAAATATGGTAGTATCGACTCGAGCTTATCAATAATCATATCAATTATTTATATTGTCTACGGTAAGGGCAAACAAATAATTATAATTCATTATTATTGCGGCACCGATTTGCAATTCAGTACCGTGGTATTTTGTTTACGACTATTTTATATTTTCAATTTGACGTCAGGGTGACTTAGTGGAATGTTCGGAGGGACTAAACCACATATGTCGAAGTCGTTGTTAGATGAAAACACAGCGTATCGTTATTCCGTGTATAATCAAATGCAATGGCTTATATGATCGCGGAGGATATTAAATTACACAGGGATTTCATGGCAGTCGATAGCCGTTGAATATATATGTATTCAAAATCGATGTACACCTGACAAATTTTACAAGTTATCAAAAATAGTGTCAATAAATCTTCGCTAAGTTCACGTCACGAGGATCGTTCGACGTGACTTTAAAAACGTGTCGGGATATTTACAAGTTACTTTTTTCCCATGAATATTTATACCAACGGTTATTCATCAAGCGCCACGATCAATATTTCAATACGTACACTGTATATTCACCGTGTATAAATACGCGGAGTTTTACAATAAACAGCTATGTGATTCAACGCGTGAGTTATGCTTTTTCACGATATAAAAATATCACGCTATATTATAGGTACCGATTTTGACACTGTATCGTAAACCTGTACCAGGGGCTGAAAGTTTTCTCATGTACATGATTTTCCACTCAAGGCAGGCGCCTTTTGTTATTACCATTCGTATTGCTAATTTGCTCCGAAATTTTCAAGTTTCATTATGTTTCAAGACTTTCGAAAAGTTTTCCAATTCACCTCGAGTCACAGAGCCTTCCGTACTTAGTGTTCAACGCCACAAGATGCTCGACAAGTTAAAACTTAACCCTGGGTCACCGAGCACAAACGAGTTATCAGAAATCTTGTCGGACAGGAGAAATGATTCGTTGTCAAGCACGTGAAGCATGCGTGCATCGAAAATGACAACGTTGCTTATGCAAATCTTGTCAACAGCGGGGTTCGCGTTAAATCCGTAAGTCACATCCGATTATAACAATTACGATATTCCATACATAATAAACTATCCGATCTACGACAGGCTTTTGATATCTTTCCGAAAATAATTATATCACATGTATTTAAACCGACCATTTTCAGGGCAACGAGTGAAAAATTTGTTTAATTAGCACAGTTCAGATTTACTCGAGATAAATGAATCAATTTATTTTGTGCGCATATTATCATTTACATTTATGAATATTTGAAGCCGAATTAATTAACGCAATCCATTGTTTTTCTTTTCATTACCGTTGTGCTGTATGCATAATTCATTCCGGTGAAAAATTATCGTCCACATCAATAACTCATTACGTCATGTACATATTTGTATATGCATCGTTCACGATTTTATTTCGTATCTACTTGTAACATATGCAGATTGTACGTATATGCAATCCGAATTACGTATTATCTCCGGCTGAATGACCTGAATCAAATACGTATTGCATCGATACACGTGGAATTTACAATAGATCTGTACGTATTTTCTCGAAAGGTACTCGCAGTTTTCGATAAAAATAAAAATAAGACGGGCGTAGGTGTTTGCGATATTCGCGTAGATAGCTGCTCACGTCGTAAAGTACATAGCAGCATGGTTATGCTTTTTTTTCCCATTGCCATTTTCTCTTTCCTTCAATTTTCACCGATCTTTTTCCTTGCCGAGTCCTCCATCCGCAAATAATCAGGCTGAAATCAATCTCTCGAACAACAAGCACCCCCTGCACGCTTTATACAGAAAGTGGAAAATAATTATGTTGAAGTGAAATTAAATTTGAATCGTATTTCATGACATTTTCTTCGAACGGAGGTACTGATCGATGGTCGATGTTGCAGCAAATTAGGGCGTCGTTAAGCACAACCTCGCAATGTGACGTCGCAGGATCCCGGTGGGTATTAAATCCCGTGGCGAAGTTCTGGCGGAGAGAGAAATGGTAAAAAAAAAATTGAACCAGAATTAATTTCATAATTTATATCAGAATATTAATGACGCGTTCAATTTTCTCGTGGCTGTAAAAATTTGCATTCTTCCTCCGTTGACCGAACTAGGTATTAATCTTTCCTGTAAATCTTGAGAAGTAAATTTCACGAGCCTTGAAACATTGACAAAAATTTTATCAACAATTAATTATCACTCTGCAATTCATGATGTGAACAGCTCCGATTGACAACGAAATTTCATTGTTTGTATGTATACGGTTCATTTAAAGGCTTTTCCGTCGCGAAAACAACACGTCTAATATTCGAGCTAGCGAGTCTCTGGCAAAGAAACTGTTTCCTGCATGTTTGCATCACAAAGGATAAAACTTGAGCACAAAGGATCACCACGTTCTAAGGGAATGCTCGTCCAATATTCTAACAGATCAAACCCTTCTTCGAAGATTATTTTTTTTCTTAACAAAACGAACGAGCTTCCACAAAATTCCGTGCGTGAAGTTCATCGAATTCAAATCACAGGTTTAGCCGAGCTTTTGTAATTTGTTTATTTTCACCGATAGAAAGTATAAATTAGAACGTGCTTTCCAAATACATAAGAAACGGTAGCAGGGAAAATAAATAAATCGCTGTATGTCTGGGAACTGTGAGCGCAGCTATTTGCATATAATAATAGATTGGTCAGTTGGGTTTTATTCGTGTCAGAACCTACTGAGACGCATTCAACGAGCTTTAGACAAAATTGAAACGCTTTTATATGGACCAAGGAACCAAGGAAATCACGGCGCTCTAATACACAATATACGGATTTGCTTGAACACGGAATTTAGTTATTACATTATACGCGCTATGTATATCGTACATATAAATATCGAATGGCCGCTCCTTCCTTCAGAAATTCTCCGCCAGTAAAATCGACTTCACCTGTCCATGCTCATGCTCTCGAATAAATTGCAAAATTATCAAAGGAAGTTGTAATGTATCGCTTTATTTCTTGATTCTGCACAAAACTTAACTGACCTACAAAATTCCTTAAATATTCCTACATATGTAATCTCTATACATGCACCTAATAAATATTCTCAACAGGCGTTACACGAAAAAACCATTACCCGTAAACACATAATCCGGCAAACACATATAAGTTGGTAAAACATATCTTGGGTGGGCTTGTAAAATGGATTTTGTCAATCTTCCTCCGTTAATCAAGAACCTGGAATACGAAAGTGAATATTGGAGTGAAAACGACTGTCTCCGTTTCGTGATTAAGGATAACCAACCATATCATACTTGAGTCGCGCTACAAGGAAGCTTTTCGAATGTTTGAAATGCAGGAGACGCCGGCAGCCGGCCTGCAGACACATTCTTGTCGCTAGTGGCATCCGGCCTCTTCACCGTCTGTGGCTATTATCGGATTACGAGAAAAAGTAATTTAGAGCTTGGAGATTGAAAGCGGTTCAGAACACTCAGAACTCCTCGTAAGCTTCGTTCCGGATCCTGAAACGATTTTCCGCTTTCGTACTTTGCAAAGCTATATATTCGCGGTAGTCTCATTATTCTATTTACTTCCAACTGGTAACATTTTTTTCCAAGTTCCCCGTTTTTTTCTTTTCTTTTTTGTCCTATTTTTCGCCCCTTTTCTACACTATCTGCGAAAATGCTTTATTTCCATCACCTCTCTGCTGTTCACAGGCTTGGAGCCCCTGCATTTCGCTGCATGTGGGGACTATAACCGTCGTTCAAATCAGCGTTAACTTAGTTTTTCGAGGTGCTATTAATTGTGTGACGAAAAATCGGCCAAAGTTTTTCATCTCTCGTGTTATTGATCAATTTCGACAGCGCTTTAGCCTATACGAGTCAGGTAATCGTAGCCGAAGTTTTGAATTCCAGTGGGGTATCGAAATTCATGTAACATCACCAAATATTGAAACCACATCACTCGCAGATGTGTTTTTCTATCTAGCTTCAATTTTATTTCCGCTCACGCCGAAATACGGGCTATGAATTGTTCGTCGTAAATTTCCTAATCGAAGCGGGATATACGAGTGTACGATGTACGCGTCGCTAGAAATAAGGAGGACTAGATTCTTCCGGAGTTGAGCGATACCACCAGATACCAAAGAAACTGATACCCCTGTCAGATGTGTATAATACATGTAACTGTGAAATACCCACTTCACTTCCGAGGATCTTTCAGAGGAAACGATACGTATTATTATAATAATAACGGAAATTAGTCAAGTACCGTGGTATTTCGGCCGTTAAAAGTCTTTTCATTGTTACATATCACTAGACGGGAAGAGAAGTGGCGATAAATTGTGTGCTCGACGTCGTCCTTCATCGTTTGTATCAAGTATGACTCGTTTCTGGGCTTCTTCTTGACGCAGTCATTTTCTGAAAATTATCTAACGACGGTCACGCGTTAACGAGACTTCACCAAACCACGTGCATTCCAATCGATTCAAATTCTGGATCGAGGATCAGCGGTGGAAAGTCGGTGCAGTTGATCACCACAATTCTTGATATCGAGTAGCATAACGATACTCCGAGACTTGAACGCTGTGTCTCACGCGGTTCCCTTCAAGCTTGACTGATGCGACGGGTGGTATTAAACTTTAGCCATTCCTCTTGGTACTAACTTCGTTTTGCGACAGGATGGTTACGCTTTATGAGCGGAAAATAGGGCGGCTGCTTCGCCTTGTGATAGACGAAAAGATTCTCGGATCACTTAACGACTTAGAGTAGAGTGGAAGTACACCTGGGGAGTGAAACGCGCATTGCCATGACCGTGAGAGGCGGGGGTCAAGGGGGAAGGCGGAAATTTGCTCTCACTGATAATATCGTCCGACAGAACTTTTACCACGGTGGAGGAAAAAAGCTCCGCCGCACTTTCGCCGAGACCTTGGACTCTCCTTAACTTCGGCATCATCAAGACATTTCAGCTTGGTCTACGTGATCGGGAAGAGAGCTTTTCATGTAGGCTACGATGCCCTTTTTTCTACTCAGCTACGGTTTCTTGGATTTAACCCTGGTAAACAGATGTTGTTGCTCTATTTTTGTAGAAATACAAAATTCCTTCCCGATATTCAAATGTCTAAATCCAACCTGACAACGAGGATTTCATCGTATTCAGGAATGAAATATTCATCATTCTGAATTTTACGGTGTGAGCTATAGAATTTTCATTCTTTTAACTATAAGTTGAATATTTATATATTTTTTTTTCTTGCTTCAACTTCAACTTTGCTTCAAGTATTCAGATTTTTTTTCGCGAAACGTGCTCCGTAAATTGTAGCAAAAATCTATCATTTTACAAGCTAATTACATGGAAGGCAGAGTAGTCAAAGGTTCTTTGATACTTTTCACATCCATCAAATATCACCCAAAATCGATCTGACGCTTCGGGAAGTACGAAGAAACGAGCTGCTGTTGACGCGGAAATTTTTATACATGAAACTCGGCTTTCGATCATATGCGGGATACCACGTAGGTACCTGACATAAAATAAAAGTGAACAGAAACGAATTCGCGGTAAGAAATAAATAAAGGCGTGTGAATAGAAAATCTGCTTTGATCAAGTCGACACGCTTTGAGCTCAAAGCTCCGTCGAATTCGCACGTGCAATGCATCTCTGCCGGGCATTTATTCGTTGGAAGAGGCGAAATTTCGCGTCCAGAGCTACGTACTACTCGTCAAGATAACGACTACAAAATATGACCGCTAAGCTCAAGGAGGCATAAAGGTTTCTTGCAGGATGCTGCTAAGCGGCATTGAACCCTGCAGTATTGTACGGCAGGGGCCAAGAGCTCTGCGGTCAAATGTCGTCATGCATAGAAATTTCTTTATTTAAGAGGGTTGACTGCTGGAACGCGAGGCGTCGCGACGCTGACTCACATTCCGGGGATTGTGGAAACGATGGCATCCAGAGGTGGAGCGTTTCCGGCGAATTCGATGACTCCCGTTGAAAGAGGACAACGAGTCCCGGGGATGGAGTTTTCATCGCAACCCATTTTGCGATTCGTCGATAGGCGCAGCCCGAATTTATTGCTATTCGTGAAAAAAATACTTGTACGATCCTTATCCACATCAATCAGACGGGTGCAGGGCTCGTTTCTGTCTGCAGAATCAAGCTGCAAGCACAGGATTAAAGCTTGAGGAAAAAAACTTGCAATAAAGCGGTGCTTTCGTTCGGACAAATGGGGTGAATATATGCGTTGGAGAAACTTTTACAAGTCTGCGACAGTGCGTGCCTCTTTTTCTGTAAATTTTTTTCGTTGGGACTTGTTTATTGCATTCCTTGAGAGATTTTCTCTCACTGGCTATTAAATTTCTTCAACTGCAGTCATGTCTCCGATGTCAAGACCTCAGTATTTAGAGCACGACAGAGAGAGTCTATAGAAGCAATTCTAAAAAGAATGCCGCTTCCAGAGATAGAACAACGCCGGAGAAAAATCTGGACGGACAGAGATGCTTGCGCAAGAAAGGCGGGATGAGACGGGATGATCCTAGATTGATGCAACTCGGGTGACGCGCTCCTCCTCGTGTTCTAATCTCCAAGATTCATCTCTCTTCATTTCCCCCGTCGCGTCTTCACGCCTAAAAGAGTCAAAGAAAGCTTTCGGATTTGTAATTCCGCGATATACACCTAAGATATTCTACGATCCAGATGTCGAAAATCATATTGCACTGTTCGGTGTGGAAGATTTTTTCTTTTTCCTTCATTCCTCTCCCGTTCTTTTTTTTTTGACCAAACGTAACTGTCGCACACTAGAATCATCCGAGCTTTCATAATCACGATTAATTCATTAACGTCTATCTACCGGCTGCATAAGCAGCGACTTATACTACAGTGAACTCGTACTCCGGTAGTTTGAAAGTCGTTTCGAGCTGTCTTCGAAGTTGGCAGAACTATGCGCGACGGCACAGTTTACTCGTCGTCACTTTGAGAATTTGAAATATGACCGTGAATAACGGTCGGATGGTGCCGACGTATCTTGCGAAGGATGCTTCAGCGAATCAGATCGACGTTGACACGATCTCGTGATCGAATTTACACGCGTAGAGACACGCCTTGGCGCGTTACTCATCATCCACTCAAACCAAAATGGAATTTGCTAGTTCACCAGTCATAACGGCGTCCCACCTTCTCATTCATCCTCATCGTCATCATCATCCCTGCGCGGCTTGTCGTAAGTGTAGAGAACCGCGTGTCAGCTTTCTTTGAGTCGGTGCGAACCGTATTCCTGGTGATGGTTCCGAACGTCACGGGATATTAGGAGTAGTGCCAATATGGACGGTGCAGATTTCATCTCCTAAAATGTTTGCCGTCTCGTGTAAGCAAACGCTGCAGCCAGTTACCCACAGCCGGATACCGTAGATATACTCAAATATCAGATCCGGTTGCCGAGTTTGCCGATCAATAGCGCCCGGATGATCCTCAACTCATGACACGCGATGGCGTGTGCTAATTTTTTCCATCCCCTCCCAGACCAGCCATGAGTAGCAGCTTGGCCGAAAATGTCTCAGTCTTCTGGCCGAATTGCCGTGTCTACGTCCTACACGATGCGAAATGGAACGGAACGGAACGAGAGCCTTGCTTCAGACGCAATTCTACGCGTCACTGGCTACCTAAGTGATCGTCGTCACCTTGAAACGCGGGTGATCCGTGTTCTCTCGTTTATGGGGGGGCGTATTGTGGTAGATAATTGATATTTATAGCTGTGGTGTAAGACGAGCCGTCCAGCGTCTTGACGATGCGGTTTGAAGTTACAGATCGGTAATAGGCGCGCTGTTACGGTACACCACGTGGGGCGAGACCCCAGAGCCGTGTCGCCGTCGGGAAGAATGATTAAGAAGGGTGGTTTCACCCTTTGCCGCTTGATTACTAAGTTAAATTTGGATAGTCGCTGTTGATACCCGGGTAAAATTATGTGAAGTGAAAAAATAGCATTTCCAGGTTCAATAAACTTTTAGTTATCAACGGAATTGAAAAATCTAACATCGTCACGGTACTTGCAGTTTTCAGTGGCTGTTTCGTAATTTCAGCCAATCCTAACGCGTCTTCAATTCATAAGTCACATAGCATAGTTCAGACGCGAATCATTCTAGTTCCTGCGCGAACTAAGGGTCATAATAGAACGTGTATCAAATTTTATCGCAATCGCAGGCACAATTTCAAAGTCACCGTGTAAAAAGAGCCGAAACACGTCGTTTTGAGTAAAATAAGTACAAAGTTGAACAACTTAAGACAATTTTTCGCTCAAAATAAGGACAAAAGTATAGTACTCTTCTATAGTACTATAGTACTATAGTTAACTTAAAAATCAAAGTCGAAATGGTGATCAGACCCTTCTTAATTGATAGAAGGGTGTGGGGTGAAAGTTAGCGATTAGATCGTGTAACGGAGACTACTCGTGGCCAGAATCCAAGATGCCTACATAATCCTCAAACCTCTACTCGGTTCTGGAATAACAACACCGAGTTCTACCCCGCGTCGCTAAATCTGGTAAAATATTTTCCAGAACTAGGCACAGCCGTATACTCTCATCCTGCCTCCTTTTTCCGCTCATTTCTTTCCCTATTTTCTTCGTGATTGTTTCAGTGTTATTCCGGGCCGTCAACCGCCGCTCACGGTTCCCCGACTCGGTACATTTTCCCGCCCTCGAGTATCCGAGATTTAAATAAGCCTGTCAACGACACCCAACCGTCTTACACTTACATTCGCGACGAGCCTAAGTCGCCTGATTACTTTATTCTAAATACCATCAGCCTTGCCCCGTATGCCGGTGTAGTCGAGGAGCTAAGCCCGCAAGTTAGGAGATAAAATCTTTCCCGTAATCAACGCCGCTAATTTGTTCCTTCGTCTTCGTTCGATCCACCCCGCCATTGAGCGCAATCTTAACCAACCTTTGATTTCGGCCTTTCGAAAAGAAATCGTACAGCTATAACAAACGGATTTTGGCAGGATTCTATCGGGGCAGCAGGGATTTGGGTCCCTGGATCAAGAGGCATTCGAGTATAAACCGGTCTCGATGGGTATTAAAAATACACCGGCCCTTTTATCCCTGGTTTTGAGAACTTACAGCTGTATCTCGAAGGTCAGTGGGGTCGTAAATTCCGGCTCTCGTTACTACTCGCCGCAAATATAGGAGAACACTTCAACAAAACTATAAACTTTTTGATAAAAATTTCCAAATTTTGGGTGTTGATAAGAATTGTAAAACTGAGGATCTTCAACTCAGTTTTAATTTACCATATTCGATGTTATATTACCCTAGATTCCGGTCGTATGAAAAGATAAACGTCAAAAACTAAAATGACCATGCAACGGAAGGGTCAAGACATGAAATTTTCAAACAACCGGAAACTCGATCCATAGAATTTCAAAGTATACTTACAAAGATAATTTTCATCGTATAAGATTAATTTTTTCTTTTTCCAGACCATCCAAAAAACCACTTACAGATTACAAATTATACAACGTGTTTTCGAATTCGTCACCTTTACATTTGTAAAACCGTTCTTGCAGTCATTTTTGACAGAGTTTCATGCCTATCCCCCAGTTGAAGGCATGCCAAGAGTTTGGGGTCGTGGTGGCGAACGAAGCGCGTCCGCGGAGTTGAACGAGGGGTGGGGGGTTCGGGAAAACGGCTAGGGGTTGGAGCAGCTGAGAGCGGAGCGACTAGGTCAGACCGTCAACGACAGCGGCAGTCAGTGTTCGGTGGAGGGCGTGTCTGCCCAACGTGCCATTTGCTACTTGTCACACAGCACATATATTTTTGTATATCAACAACTTCCACACGATCCTCACGCCGCTTTAAAGCTCCTTTCGATCGCTGCAACGATCGCAATTATATATCGGGAGTCTCGTCAGCGGTGGAAAGAACCGATGCGACGGACTTGTTGTTGCTCTTCGCTTTGACGGTCCGCATTCTTGATGGTAGGATAACGGGCAAGAGGGGGAGGAAGAAACGGAAGAAAGAGAAGGAAAAGAAGGGAAAAGCCCATGTGATCAGGATCGTAGCGTCAGTGCTCTCTATCTGTCTAATCTCTGTCAACCACGCAACGCGTGCTTTTAGAGGATCCCTTTAGTCGTCGGGGTTCCTTGGATGATATGCCACCAGCCACCATGAAGTCGAACGGAGAGTAAATTTCATGCGCTTCTTTACCATGGTAACATTCGTTCGAATTTTTCGATCATAAAACGGTATATGGTAATATTGAAGATTCGTTTAAATAAGCTGTATTTGTGATGTTAATAATCCTGTGCCAAGTGTCTTAATACATATTAAGTGAATATTGAAATGTTTAATGATCGGTGTATGCTAATCCCACCAAGCTCTATGTCGCCCCGTTAGTATTTTTTCTTCTGCCTTCCCGTTGTCGCGTGTTATTCAACTTAGATCGATCGCTAACAATACCGATAGTTGTATACGCAGGCTGTTGATGTTGTCGTTGTTGTTGCTGTTATTGTTATTGCTATTTTTAACACAGTCTATAATATTGTCGTTGAAAAATAATCGTCATTATATTGTGATCCCGTTAAAAGCAAAGTTTCCAAAGGCCTAATAATACCTATACATATACTCGTATAATATTACAAGATGCATACACGTAGCAGTACATGTGACAGTATTGCATCGTATTTTTAATCAATCGAGCATAAACCGTATGTCCTTAATTGTCAGATGCTTTAATTGTGAATCTATTGTGCGGACTCTGATGTTTGGTAACTCAGCGAAGCTTTCGCAAGACCAAGTAAATCGTTGTTTGCAATATTTTTGGTGAAAAAGTTTTCGAGAGTGGACTCTAGAGGAAGAAAAAAACTCCCACGAGTGGCACGAGAACATACAAGTGTCATTCGAAGTGCAAATAAAATTGTAAGTGGTTGAAGAATTGACAGCCAATTAATTTGCTGGTTCGAGAGGCTCTCGAGGTGGCTTCGAGTGTAACTCGGTTAAAGTGGTGCTTCGGAAAGGTACGGCGCTAAGAAAATAAGGTACAAGATCTCTTGAAAGAAAACGAGATAGCCGAGTTTGCGGATTGTGAGTAACTCGAGGGAACAGTAATCCAAAATTTAATACGAACAGGGGGTTGCGTTGACTCCGTTCGTCGCCATCAGGCGGAAACTAAAATGTAGTCTCAGTACGGATAATGAAAAGTCTTCTAACGTGCGGCCGACATGGTCATTCTAACCAGTGACTATAAAAAAGAATATTCGGGCCAATCGAACGTCACGGGATAAAATTGGAAACGGGGAAGCTGAGAGTGGACTCTGAATAGACAATAGTTTAAAGCGGTTTCCTTTCAAAATGGAGGTTGCAGCGTCAGCGGTGCTGGATGGGCTGAAAAACAATCGAATCGGCAAATTGGCGCTATCGCGATTTCTCTCCCAAAGTCTGTAAGTAAAACCCAGCAATGATTCGTCGTTTTTAAATCACTCAACTCTACCCACAATTATTCGAACAATTTAAGATTCACCTTATCGATCCAAGTTGGACGACACAGAAAGTAAGATGTAACTCGCGGTTCTCCGAATAGATTCGAAGTTCGCGTGAGGTCAAATATTCACTTTACGGAATGAGATAATCAAATCAATGAAATTTCAAGAGCACGTGGTACGACCTTGCATTATACGCGTAGGCGGGAGAAACTTGTAGGATTCGTAAAACGTCCAGAATTGATTGTCTGCAATTTCTGGAAATGGCAGTATATGGTTTGTCGTCGTATTCTCCCTTGAATAAGTATAGAGAGCGTCGAGCAGGGTGGAATCGCGCAATTAGGGAGAAATATCAGGACTCTCAGACGGCGCCGAAATTCCGTTATAGATCCACCGGTTTGCGTACTTGATAAAGAAAAAGATACACGACCGACATTCGTCATTTTTCTACCCAGTGTCCGGTCGTCGATTCGCCAAATTTTTTGCGAACGATCCTGCAGAGGACCCGGCTTTTCGTCAAATCTGAAAAACAAATTCCGGCTGAAAGGAACAAAGGTATCCACAAATCAGAAAAATGTATGGTCAAAGGATTTGAAACGTCGAGTAGAAGTACTGAGTCTTTGGGAAGTTCTCTCTTCAATGCTCTCCACCGTACCCTGCATCAGCCTCTTGCCTCGTGCAAAGGATTGTACCGTTGATAAGTTTCGCCGAACCACCGGTCGTAAATAAGGAAAGCACTGGTGTACATAGGCATGCTCATAGCCACGGCGTATCGCTGCCAACTTCAAGTATAATACTACATGCTAATAAAAGATAATATGGAAATTCGGGCGACTTAATTCGCGCTTGAGTCACAAGAAATTTCAGTATGCGAGTTTCAAACCGAGTCTTTTTTTTTATATTAAAGCATATAAAGCTTTTATCTGATTGAACTTTACGCTTGCTGATATATTTCTCTCATAATTTTATTTGAGAGCCAATTTGTATCTGTATATTTCTTTCTTAGGTGAAATTACGTTTGGTGTATTCTTCTTTGTTACGGTCTTTTGAAATTTCTTTTTTTCTCCCGTTTCGCTCATTCCATCCGTCTGGCGAATCTCTTTCATCATTTTTGGCCGCACTCACCCCCATTTCGTAATGTCATTTCGCAATGTGGTTAACGCACTGTTACAACATTGTCACCATTGGGTCTACTTGTCGTTTCTCCTGATTATTCGACGCTCATTTTACCACACAATCAGCTTCAATTCTCACGACCGTTATTCTTCTTTCGTACGTCTACTGGTTTCTTACTTTCCGGAATTATCTGCTGTCTCCGATTTTGCTATATGTATGTATGTGGTTCAAAAAGCAAAGGTGAAAAATTTCCCCGTCTCCACACGATTTTAACAGCTTTTTTGTTTGCACACTTCGCTCATACCTGTATTCCATGCCTATTTATACGCCTAGGCACAGTAATGTTTCAAATTAATGCCGTGGGCTTCCGGCTAACTTGTTTTCGTTTCGAAACAAAAATGCGAGTTTGCGAACTATACAAAGTATGTAACAATGACGCCCAATTTCTCACGTCGGCTGTATCGCCAGTCATTGTCACCTAATCCGTATAGAATAGAACTCGCATTTTGTTTCAAATAAAAAACAAGTTAACCAGATGTCCAAGGCATTACAGAACATTACTGTATATATACAACCATTGTTATATTACATGTTTTACGTATTCGATTTGCAGCCGAGGCAAGCCTGTAAAACTTATTTACCAACAGCGAATCAACAGTTTTCTAACACACTTTGCATTTTCTAGAACAATCGGATTGCATAAGCACTGAGTTTTCATAACTAAAATAACTGCGAAATTAGTATAAATGAAGAGTGTGAATACGCCCAACTCTGACTCTACCGCGATTTTCAAGTGGCAATATCATCGCTGTGTTGTTGGGAAACTTTTCTATCCTATGATACTCATGTGAGCGCCTAAAGTGTTTCAGACCCTAGATTACCGTTTGATCATCAAAACTTTGCAAAATGAAAGTTATTATCATGGAATTTTAGCGTATTAATTATCTCAACTATACGACCAGGAATAGCTCGTCTTGTTGATCCTTTTTTTTTTTAAAACACTCATGAAACATGCAATTTTATTTCATCGAGGCAAAGTTGAAGCCGTATCGGTTGGATCTCATACTTCAAGAAACAAAAATCCTCATTTTTCTGATCAGTTGTTTATTTGAAGAGTGCGAAACGCCTGTTTTGTTGAAAATTGAAATAATAAAAAATAAATTTTCCTGGTGAATAAATGAAAACACCTGTAAGACAAGAAAATAATTCATTACGTCATATCAATATACCCACGGGGATAAAAATATTTTTATTTGAAATATCAGTTTATTTGGTTATGTATATTTGTACCTGTGAATACGTTATCTCCCAAAAGACACATTACGACACGTCTCTCTTCGGAGGGAAGAAAAAAGAGAATATGGATTCGGTTGTAAATACATTTTCTAGTCCACCACCTGTGGAAAATGTCTTTCTTCCACCAGAAAATACGAACAATGTATTTATAAATTCTCCAAAGATCATACAATGCGATGATTGCGGTGGTTTTGCCACAGTCTGCATGCTCGGATATATAAAAATAGCCTTGAGAGGGATGGATATTCGAAAAGTGGTTGGATTGAAAATTATGTGTTCAATTGGAAAGTGGCTGGCTGGGATATAATCCACTCACCGTGTACTGCCAACCAATGGCGAAGTGCTCTCCGGGTCTAATATCGAGGGATCAGGACTCTAACGCAGGGAGCCGTGATATCAGTTACGTAAATCTTGACGGCGTGAAACATCGCGATATAATAACCCCGAGGCCTCAATAAGCGGCCGCACCCTACCGAATAACCTTTTCTCGAACCACCGCGGCGTGGTTTCTGTGGGACTTTTGCGAGCCCTAATCTTCGGGGTTGCTCACCCCCGCATGTTTATATAAAGCTGTACACGTGTACGCAGGATACCGCGTGAAACACAATTTTCAAAGATGATCTTAATGTCCCCTGATTTTGTACGAAAAGCTCTTGGGTGAATTGAGTTTTCATATAAAACTTACGGAGCCTCGGTGAACGCATTCTGTTTCCCCCGGGAAAACTTATCTTCATCGACGTGAATACAGAGAAGGATACATTTTTTTCTAGGGATAAGATCAATCCCAGCGATAAAGCTCTTTCAATAGTCGATCTTTTTTCCGAACTGTGCAGATGTATACTTTTCCGTTATTCTTTCTGCTTTTTTCCCCTCCTTATGATACGGCTATCGGGTTGCAACAAATTCGTCTATATTTTTGTCTCTAACTCAGCCCCCGTTTTGCTCCAATCGGACAATTTGATATAGCTAGTCGGCTATCGCTAACAGCTTTAACGTTCTGCACATTGCATGGGTCATATAAATCTTCTAGAACCTAAAGTTGGCACGTTCTGAGCACTTTACGATCGGAGCTTGTCGGGCTTCGAAGGTACCGAAATTACGTTGATCAGAAGTATGCTCGCGAAGTTTTAAACGCAGTTGCGAGTCCATGTGTGAATTGTAGTCGCTACGAGCAACCAACTAAATTTTCAAGAACTTAAACACGCTGCATGGCCCTAATATATACATATAATATAATAAATCTTCACACTAATGCTCACAGAATAAGTTATTAAATGTGTGAAATTTAGTGTACAATAATTTTTTCAATTATATACCACTGTGAAATGTTCCATCCGCATCGAAGATATATAAGAATGAAAAATTTCAAATACTATATTCACGTTTAAACAACGTGAAAAGCACTTGGAAAATTTGGAGCGAAACGTTGATGTTTCTTCGTTGCCCGCAAACGGCGGTCGTCTCTTCTTTGTCAAAACAATTTTCCTAATTGCTCTTTCCATCCATTGTATAAAAATACTCGAGAAAATAACAAATTCGAGGGCTGAAGTCAGTCGCGTACTTAGGGTTACGTATACATAGGTATACGTACATACAACGTGGATAAGTGATCGTCATTGTGTTTTCGACAGGCTTGTCATACCGACAAGGAAACACCATTGCACATACGTCAACTGCGAGGATTGAGTGCCACGTGGGTGTCCACAAAGAGTCACAAGTTAACGTTAGTTAATATTTCAGCGCTATCTTCATTGCGACATTTCATTCGCCGGTTTAATATTCGTCAGTGACATTTTCGTAACGTATCTATAAACGACGTTACCTGTGATAAGAGCTACGCGACACGAAAAATTACGCAAACTTAAACTGCAGAGAATGTTTAATCTTCAATCAGTGATACTGGCGGTGAGTTCTTCTAGCAACACGAAGTTCGGTTATCCTTGTTGGGTAACAAGCTCGCTGTAATATTCGTACTTCTTGCAAGTCTCAGTTTTATTTATTTTTCAACCCGTTAACAATTTTGTCCTAAACTGATAGCCAAGGCAGCGTTGGGATTAAATAACTTGGAACTTTCGATTGAACTACAAACTCCTGGCGGTTTCAAAACTTGCCCGGAGCACGAAATCTTCCAAGTTCTTTTCTCGCTTTTTCTTTTTTCCTCCTGCAGCGTGAAGGAAACGGAGCTTGTATCTCTGCGAACATTCTAAAAAAAAAGCAAACAGAAAAAAAAAAGGAAAATATCTTCCCAGTTTAAGCGGTGGGCCACCCCTTGAGTACAATATCTATCTTACCAATGAGGTGGGGGACAATATCTGTACCATATTTTTGCCGTATATACGTTAACGACACACGCTACAGTGATACATTCAACATCTATTTTCAAAGGGTGTATAATACCTCGTGCCAAGAAATACTGGGTGAGACGGTGTAAAGCTCAAATATAATATAATAAATAACCTGTTAAGTCACACCTTGCTGACGCTCATCACATTCACTGATAGAACTGGAAAGATGATATTTGATTTCGTGAAGAGAAGACTAGTAACTCGAATCATCATGCATTGTATTGAAGTTCGAAAACAAATTTTGGACGTTCGGATGTTCAGAAAGTGACGTCACCCAAATTTTTTTTCTCTTGACGTCATCGATCTATATAGACGAAAATCAGCTAGCCGAATTCCTCAGACCGGAAACAACCGCGCCGCAGCGCGGACGTATGAGAATCGCGCTCCGCAGATTTCGAGTACCGGGTTTTCTACCTCCTGGATCCTGCGTTCCGGGTCCGCTTCCGGTGCAACCCGAGTTCCAGGACAAGCGCTCCGTAGTTTCTGCGCTCCAGGTCCTCTGCCTGGTGAAACTCGACTTCCAGGACAAGCGCTTCGTAGTCCTGGCTGTCCAGGTCCTTGACCTGGTGACTTTTGACCAAGCTTTATCATTGTTGAATATCTTTAAATGATTTTCCTCTCTCAATTCAAAGGCATACCGACTGAGGTGTGCTGTGATATATAGAATTCATTGCACATTTATAGGTTCTTAGGTATATTCAGACATTGTATCGTCCGAATATTCAAAAACTTGATCAAAACGCGTACCCAATTGAGTTAATTAACGATTCTAGCAAGAGCACCAGCATAACGCTAATGATGATCTCGTACACATATTGTAACAATGTATTTTCTCACGTTATTAACTGGACGATAAGATTTACGATGTAAATTATTGTGTATGTATATTACGATACATACGAGCAGAATTATCAGGTAATGTGTTAATTTTTAACATTCTACGAATGTACGCTAAGCTACTGACAGTAAGGCTTTATCCAAACGAGCACAAAAACCAGCGACACTAAGCATCCGACCTCGAGCGAGGATTTTAAAGCTAGTTCTCCATGGAAAATCAAGACACGCGGTCGGATTTAAAGAGAATGAATGTCAATTTTTCAAATTTACTTGCAATGAACACGTCGCAAAATTCTTCACAACTAAATGCAGAAGCATCGAATTTATTCAACGCAGACAAAGTGGGACATGAGTGGTCGTGTATATCCCAGCAGCTAGAATCATGAATACTGTACAAACGACGAAAATATAATTAGTCAAACACTCGATGGTCTTTTTATCCCAGTGAGATCGGATTTTGAGTGTTGTACCGTTGCAGGGTGAGACAAAAGGCATCAATATTGTATTTTCGCAGAATCGCTGTGAAATAATTTCACGTATCAATCTTTAAACGGAAACTTGTGCGGAAGGGAAGAAATATAAATTTTCTGCACCGTTCCTCGAAATCCATTCATTCTCTTCCACCGAATAATATCCAGGCTTATTTACTCTGTACCCTGATTAAGAATCACCAGTGCGTTAATAGAGGTTTGCACGTCTTTTGCAGATTTACCTGTCTCGCTCCGTAAACTAATCGCTTTAAGCGGTAATAATACTTTGTGTACACGAAATCAAGGGTTATTTTCTTCAATTTATTTCAGAAAAATTAGTCAATATTTTTTGATATTGTTTTTCATACGTGCTAATATAAGTCGTGAAGTACAATTTTTGTTAAATGGAGGGGGGGTACAACTTGGATGGTCTAAAATTATACCTATTTTGAGGAGTTTTTAAAAAAGAAAATGTAAACACTCAGCGCAATTTGAGTTTGAGGCCTTCATCATTTATAGTTTCAAGATCATTTTAGAATTTTTTCATTGAAATTAATGACAAAATGGCGGTATGATGAATATAAGTAGCGGACGACCACGTTTTCAATACGATGGCGCATATTTCCCGATCAATTTTTATCCGATCGATTTGAAATTTCGACACAATCGTTAAAACTTGTTTAGCGATTCGAGCTCGTTGCTAGATTTTTCAATTTCGATCCCAACATTTTTTTATACATATTTTTTAAACAATTTTATTGCCGAAAAATGAAATTTTTTGTTCATAATCGTATATATTTGAAAAACATTTTTTCTCAACATTTGAACTACGAGTTCGGACCCGAAAAAGTGTTTTTACTGAAAACAATTTTTCCAGCTGTTACAAGTTAATTTGAAAGAAAAAGTTTTATTTTTATGAATAAATCGGTCACAAATTCGTCGTAAAATCGTTAAATTTCATTCAATCGAAAAAACCCTACGCACTTCACTATAAAATATCATTATAAAGCTACAGTTAAAATTGGGAGTTGATCGGTTGAAAATTGAAGGCGCAAGTTGGTCGCCCACCTTGAAAACCATAGATTTGAGAAAAAACATATTTAGAGTTTCAAGTATTAACATAACTAAAAAAAAGTTTTATTAACATATATGAAAAACAGAATTAATATACAAGTGTACAAGTTTTAATTCCGCTAATTTGTACGCTCTCTGCCTAGTTTTCGCGTGGAATCACGCGTCGTCTTCGATTCTCCGAAGCTACATGTATCTGTATAATATCGCGCGCCAAGCCCTTGACTCGACTAATTAAAGCGCGAGCAATTTATCCGGAGGTTTTCGAAGCACGAGCCTTGACTCGGAAGAAAATAGAATAAAAGGTGAAACGATTCGTTACATATAATAGCTGCTGATCCGATCGACGGTTAAACAAACGTTAAATCCACGAATGGCAAATTCTGTGTGCTCAGCAACCTTCGCAGCTATGTTAGCATTTTATGTCACGTCAAGCCGACGTGTGTTTCATTAATATTGAACAGAGAAAACTTAATCCACGGTTTCGCCGCGTTAATTACATACCGCAAAAGCAGCTCGTTAATCTGAAATTTATTTCCGACACGTGCCTAGAAAACCGCCCACGGAATTTTCGGATGTATCATTCATGAGTTCGACTCATCGTCAGTTTGCGCTGGTCTACCGCGGTCGTCCATTTATGCCCGCCGAAATTGTCATGTCATCGGCAAATGCTCGCGGTTTGTCTGAAACAACAAACTGGTCCGGGGGCAAGAAAGTTGGATCATTAGGTCGCGTGCTTTGAACCCTCCCGATATTTCCGTGCATATCGAGAAACGATGGAATTCCCCGATGCATATTTCCCGACCGACAAGAAGCTCGAGCACCCGACGACTTTATACCCATCAATTTCCTCCGTGGGAAAATATATAAAGTCGACCCACCGGAATCGAGCTGGAATCGATGTCAGAAATTCAATCGAGCGCAATGTCGGGTCGTTTATATATTCTGAAATTCTGAAAAGAAATGTTATAGGGCGAGGCGACGCGTCGCACCAATTGACTTCTGACAACTTGCGCTATCGCCATTTGCATATTTGCTGTTATGCTTTCGAGGTGCTCCCGTTGGCGCATCCCCGGGCATGAATCGTTTATGCGACGGGTCACCCTTTGGTACATGAAATGTCAATTTACGGTGTCGCTTCTGATTTGTTACGGTCGGCGTAATTAATGGAGTGCAAATGGTAGACTGGTCGTTACCCAGTTTTCAGTTCGCACTCCATGTGCTTCGCTCTTATCACGGTTATCGCTTCATTCAACGTAAACACTCGAACTGAAACGCCCGACGCACAATTCGCTATTAATGATCCTCAAATCGTACGCGATAGCCACTTAGTGTATATATTAGGTTATAAAATAGGCCGTGAAATTCGAAAATGAATCGACAAACCGATCGAAGAATTGTTTTCTAAAACTCTTCAACTATCTGTACAATTCATTTCAGTGGAGCGTGAAAGAAATTCAGAATATTTTTTTTCGATCTTCAAAACTTCTAGGGAATAGGAATTCTATATTTGTATTTGCGACGAGTGAACAGTTCTACTCAATTTTAATGACAAGACACGTTCAGACTTTCGAAACACTCGGCTATAAATGTTGGTTTGATCGATGATAAAAAAAAATGATCAGAAAATATCGCCAACTTGATGAAACTTCGCCTGAAACTAGTTGTTATGAAAATCAGTCAAGAAGCCGATTAACTCGAGAAAATTGGACATTCTTGCAATTGTTATGTATAAATAATTGGAGCAACGCTAGATCAATTTTCTAAAGCATTGATCAACCTTTGTTTCTTGTATAATTTATTTTAAGCCCTGTAAAAATGATGACAAATTATAGGTAATTCAACTTTGATCGAGAGTAAATATTTGTCAGGACACTAGTCTGAGTTTAAAAATAAACCATGAACTTTATGTATAATCAACTAGGATAAATGAGTCAAAATGCGAATGAGGGAAATAGCCAATTATCGAGTCTCATCAAGTGAAATATCCTGAAGTTTTTATTTCTACATGTGCAGTTTTAATTCACAAACCTGATTTTGAAATGCAAGTGACATACATTTAATTTCGTCTCGCGATCTCGAATTGGAACGTGTAGCCGCTATGCACTTTATAAAATTATAATATGTTCCGGCAATTTTATTGCGCATAAATCGTCAAAATTCTTCAGGATAACTTCGGAATGAACTCCTGCAGCGCGAGTGATGGTCCTCGTGTGGAAAGTTGGAAGAACCAGAAAGAACGGACATCTTTCTTTCTCTCCCTCTCTCTCTCTTTCTCTTTTTCACTCTTTGTTCTACTTCTCGGGGAATGAGCGAAAAACAACCACGCGCCAAATCGCGAGGGAATACTATGCACTGTTGAAAATGTTTCTGATTGTACTACACTTTTGCTGAAAGTGGAATTTCGGTGTAGCAAAGTGAAATAATCGTACATTATTTTGTAAATTTCGTAACAAAATTAAAATTCTTAAAATCGTTGTTGCAAAAATACACAACTTTTTTTCAAATTTACTAACATAGTAGTGTAAACACAATTCATTTGTTAATTTCATACTAATTGTTTGAAATGTGCTGTACATTTTTTGTAAATATATATGTAAACGTGCGCATAAAAAATTTGAGTAACAGAAATGTTAAATTTACAACCACGATTTAAAAAAAGAGTTACTTCTACTACTTAGATTTGATTTTGAATTTCCTATCATTTGTTTAATCTTTCCGAACCGAATCAAAATATTCTTTCGGTTAGTGCTCAATTTTCACCCATCATTTGTACTGAAGTCTTTATTTAATTTACAAATTTTCTGGCACAAATCACTAATCTAAACCCTATTCAAGTTGTGAAATATGGAAGAGACGAGAAAAAACAAAATTCTCAGCAATTGATTTCATAATTCCACTCTCCAAATTGCCTTAGTAATCGTGTCTTCGACGCTAGATGTTGTACAATTTTAAATTGGATGAAAATGAGAATTTATACCAAACCGACATAATTTATGAAAAATTGGTTCACTTTTCATTCGAGCGTTTAGCGCAACTGATAGATTTCGGCCTTTCTTAAAATGCATTTCAATCAGCAGCCTCGGCAGTTCATTACAATTGATCTGGACAAAAAAGTGGCTATTAAAAGTCTGTTATAAATAGAAAAACAACCACATGGTACTTTACTGATCCTTAATTTTTAAAAATTTCTAAGCATGTAAGGAAAATTCAGTTTACCATGTTCACTAAAATTAATATGCAAATGTATAGTAATGTTTCTACACGGTACACTGAATTTAAAAATTTGCTACGTAGTATGACTAAGCTTCATAACGCGTCGTGAATTTTCTGTACAATATACCATGCGAAAAGCTTCCTATACAGGTTCGGTAAATTTATCAAGAAACATTTTCAACTGTGATGGGTATCCAGCGAGTCGGCGGCGACCGCAAACAGTTCCAGGCGTTATCATGTTCGGTCAGACGCAAAAGTAGTATAACTCAGCGTTACCTCGAACCTCGGCTGTCGACCACGTGCAGATAAGCTCTGGTAAAGTCTTGGTGAATTACATTCTATTAACGTTTATTGCCGGCCGTTATACGAGCCTGATATGAACCGGGGCAGCGACTCGGTATCCATTTCCACTGTTTCAATAACCCGCTGCGCTGGAAATTAAGAACCGCTCTGGCCCTGCTCCGGGAATTTACAGCCCTGCAAAGCCTGCACATTCGGGCTTTTCGGTCTGTTCATGCATTTGTCAGGGAGACTCGAAACTGCACCGGATTGCATTAGCATCGTACGTCGTTACGTCGGCTCCCACTGTATATTGCAGAGGTCGTTCGACTGCGTTCGGGTCTAACGGCAACCACGATTCGCATAAAGAGATATGTCCTCCCCAAAATTAAACGCGATCACGCAGCCGACTGAAAGTCGCATATGTCAACTCTTTCAACCCCGAATGATCTTACGCAGCGTGCATGCCTGTCGTTCACAGCCGCTGTTACACCGGTGTTTTGATGGATGGTCGATGTTTAAACGTTGTCTGAAGAGGTCGTTACGTGTAATTAGTCACCGGCTGAGCGAGGCGTTTCGCATCCCAATAGCCTAATTCTCTCCACTGGCACGTTCACACGCACAAAAAAACCCCAACCGTCTTGTCTGGACCCCGAGCACGATTTTTCCCTCAAAATTTCGTCAGTCGTGACGTGAACGCGTTTAATTTCTTCTCTAATTTGTTCAAATTAGCCGAGCGTGAAACCATGTCGCAGACACGCTCCTTCGTTCGAATCGTTTATACGTCTGCGCGGGGGTTGGAAGGGGTGGTTAAACGCTCCGTCGGCAAGGCAGGATGGTGCTGGTAAGAGTAACTGCTGCCTCCCGGGTAAATCATGCTGCGAACGATTACCCTTGTTCGGGGTTGGTAGGAATGATCGTATATAACAGTCGCCGGTATGAAGCAACGACGACGCTTCTCTGGTGCAGGTACCAATTTATTATTCCGAGCTATTAACGGTAAACGTTGCGAACGCGTGTACCTTCCGTAAAAACTTTTCAAATAAACCTGGCTTATCATTTTGATACAACTGCTTGCAGTTGGGCAGATAAATCGTAGTTATGATGAAAAATTATTCCACTTTCTAGGGAGCAGAATTTATTTATTTATTTTCTTCTACCGAGCAGCTTAGTGGGGAAAATGTTGTGATAACGCACATCCAGAGTTGGAAACATTTTCAATGTTATACCTGTATTTTTCGCCGTCTTTGGCTGCAACGTACCGCACGAAAATTATAAGAAAACGAATTTTACGTGACCTGTAAAGCCCCGAAAAGATATGCTGTAAAAGTTCGTCGTCGTTGATATTTTAACACCTTTTTGAGCCGAGCCTCCAGGAAAGCCCTTTTCCGCAAGGCATAATGGATTATTAACACCCCGCCAGAGTTTCGCTTGTCATCTCGACACATATACGAGAACCAGGTTTATGCGGTGAAATCGTGAAATCACTCGCGGTTGAATACCAACAAACGTTTAGACGCGGACATTTTACTCGGTAATCGTTCATTCATTCATCATTGCAAATGACGTGCTCGCAATGTATAAATGATACGAGAACAGCAATCCGTGTTTATGAAACGGCTCCGTTGTGTATTCAGATTTCCGTCAAATTACCCAACGATGAGATATTCCGTAACAGCAAGAAAAAAAAAAAAAAAAAGAAGTGGAAATAAAAAATGTTAATATCCGCGTCTTGCGCAAGGGCTCAGCTTTAAATTGAACGTCAATTTGAACTCTCATTTTCCCTTATTTTCTCGCTTCTTTTTCAACTTCTAATAACCGCTAGATTAGAATTAAACTCGGAAATCAAACGGACAGAATCACGATAGATGAGTTTATCGAATAGATTATGTGTAACACGCGTTGCAATGAAATTTCTACGAAAGTGGAGCAAGCCGAGATATCTACGCTTCATAAGCAGATTCAATATCTTTTCGATCGCGAGAACAGGAAATTAAGGGAAATATGAATTAATAGCAGCCCATCCCGGGTTCGCACGGGCATATAATAATATAATAAAAGAAAATACACAATGTTTACAGTGAGTTTCTAAAAAAATAACATTTATATTATTACATAATATTATTATATGCCCGTGCGAAGCCGGGATAGGCTGCTAGTTTTTAATAAAGGGACGCTTATTGTGACGTAACTATAAAAGATAGAGACATGCTGTCGCGACATTTTTTATGGATAGTGATGTGTCCTGAAAAATTGTAATACATCATTTTGTTCTATCACTAATAGTTTTCGCAGCGCACGCGATTGAAGGAAGTTTTTTGTTTATTTTTTTACAACTTGGGTTAGATTATTCAAGTTTTAGTAAGCATCCTTAATTTTTTTGAAAATGAAACATAGCCTATGTCACTCGGGAATACTGTAGTTTGCCAACGGTGAAAGAATTTTTCAAATCGGTCGAGTAGTTTCGGAGCCTATTCATTTCAAACAAACAAACAAACGAACAAACAATCAAATCGTTCCTCTTTATAATATTAGTATAGAAGTATAGATGAAGAAACACACGATTCAATAACTATCGCAGGGTAACCCCATTAAAAACGGCTTCACTCGCCTACCGAATACGTCGCGGCCATTACTCTCGATCGAGGAATCTCATTTGATTAAAGATTTTGTTGAACAAGATCAATACGTTGTCACTGTCGACACGCTGTCGGCCCATATCAGTTTGACGACGGGTATCTCGCGTTTGCGCGTCGCCAGGGCATTGGATTGAAAAAAAATTCTATACATTATTTATTTTCTCGGACGATTTACGACTGGTGTTTATAGAACATGGAAGATCAGAAAAAAGTGAGAATTTCTATGGATTTGTAATATATCGTACTTGAAAAATTATAATATTGTAGCGAAGCGAACAAGAGATTGATGAAATATATTGTTATTGGTGAAATATAAAGGGTGAAAAATTTCAAACCTGAAAATTATTCCTACCAAAATATTGTATCAGCGTTTTTGATAGCATCGAAATTACAGTGAAAATGGAAGTCTCGAATGACGTGGTAATATCACGCAGCATGTAAGAGGCAAGACCAAAAATATAAATATCAAAAGATGAAGAAGAACGTAAAAAGAAGAAACAATTCAAGGGTGATAGACTTTCCATTACTCGTAACCCAGATTTCTTAGCGCACTTAATAATTGAGCCGCCTAGCCGGGCTATAACGTGAATAGGAAAAAAAAAAAAATTTCGTGGTAAACGGAGAGAAGAAAATCGACGAATCAATTCACCGCATGAATAGTATTTTTCATAATTTCGAATAGCAGCTTCCCTCCTCTCGCACAGCACGTCTAGTCGCCGAGTCCCTTTGTGCCCACGGTTCAGTCGGCGATCAAATTCAATTAGTTGGTTAACTCACGTTTATACAAGCGCGTGTCCATGACGAAGGAAGCTTCTAACCGTGAGCAACATCTGGAGCGTGTATCAGCTGCTGGAAGGAAAGTAAAGCCGCACAATTGTTAAACGGTAATCGGGATTTGGCGGGGAGGGCAAAGAGAAATGTTCAAATTACAGCCCCATCGCATTCTTCACTAACATACATGGCAATGGGACACTTTTCCGCTCAACGCAACCTTGGGGCGCAACAAAATTTATAAATTGAAAAATTTTAAAACCGTTTCGCTGCCTCCGTATTTTCATATCGAGTCAGAAACCTGTAGCGCCGCTCATATCGTGGGATGAAAACCGCCCCAGACCCATCTCGATATTCGCTCCCGCTGGATTCCTGGGCTTCTTCCCCTGGGGTCGAACTTCTGTCACTTTAGAGTCTCGACACTCACGGCGTAAAATACTTGGGACGGTGGTTCTTTTGCATTTATACCTGGTTTGCCAAGTGCGAAAAATAAACGGGTGATCTATTCACCAGCTGCTCTCTTACCCTCCCTAATTTATCGCGCGAATGACGCAGGCATTCGTTTAATCAATCGACGAACTAATCGAGGAAATTTTTTCCCGCCGTTGATCAATATTTTTTCTGCTAAAATCCAATCCGGTCACTTTGAAGCTGATCGAAACATTGCACCGATGTCACGTATTCGACTGACTACCTGTAGTAACATAGCTGAACCAGCTAAACTAGGTTCACCACTTGCTGTGCCTGAAACGAAATGACGCTCAGTGCCACATGAATATGCAGAAGGCTTTCACGTGGCGTCGGTTCTTTTTAAAAAGTTAAAGGTTTTATCTAGCCGAGTCTCGTCTTTATACCCGCAATAATCCTCGTAGGCTTTGGAAGCGCTTCGTTAAGCCTACCTGTCGTGTTTGAGTGGCACCGACAAGCGCCATTTTCATTCGATTAGAAAATTTCAACAATTTTTTTCAATCAACCGTTATATTGGGCCAAGACTTACACTCCTGAGGCTCACGGCTGGAGTCGAAATTGAGAGAGGTGACAGGTATACAGTCCGGTTCAAAACTTGCCTAGGCTCCGGGCTGATAAAATAAACTAAGATTATTATTAAAAGAAGTCAATCTCGTGAAGTAATCAGTTGAAAAAATGTTACGTCAATATTTAAATGTAAGAAAAATTAAAAACAAAATACAAAGTATAAGCTAAGAGAGCTATGTGAAATTGGCGCCCGATTTGCTCCGATCTAAAATTTTGTTCATGATTTTGGAAGATTTGAGTATGTAGTTGATTGTAGTAAACTCGATTTCGTTTGTAGTAGCGCAAAAAAAAAAATATATACTACAATCAACTACATACCCAAATCTTCCAAAATCATGAAAAAAATTTGAGATCGGAGCAAGTCGAATGCCAAGTTCACATAGCTCAGTAAGCTGCCTCAGAAAATAAAACTTTTAGCACTTGTATTATTTTTCCATTGATGTTTTCCATCTAAATATTGTACCGCTTATAGAGTGTTGAAAAATTTCTACTCATATGGTACTTTGCATTTACGGTGGTGTTGTTCATATTTTATTTTGGCACTATTGGATTGAAATTTCACCTCATCAATCTCAGGTAATTCTGATAATGTTACCTGCCATATTTTTACTTCTACACTTTTTCGACCGGACGGCACGTCCCGATACGTTGTCAAGCTTTATACATTTCGCGAAGAAAATGTATGCGAAACATTTTTAGATCTGACCTATGAGGCGTTTTGACGAAAATCAATTCAAACCTTGGAGTTTAAGGAGCTGTCGATACCTATAATTCACACAACTGAGTCGAGCATTTAGTAAAACTTGATTTTCGCGAGTGGCTCTGATACTTTCGGGGTGGTAAATGCGACTTACAATTCCTTCTGCACGCACTTGTATTGTGTTTTCCTAAAAATGTGTAGGTTCGTATGCATATACGAGCGTACTTGTCAGGCGTGACGTGGCATGAAGTAAAACGCTCCTCGCAATCCATTCCGCATGCGGAAACCCATACAAATATAGAAACTGTACAACCTCTTCTGAAATAAAGATGCATGCATTAACAACTTCGCAAAGAAAACCAATCGAAGTAGAAGGAAAATTACCATCGATCTGAAGTTAATTGACTTCTGGGACTGAATTTCCAGGCTGTTATCGAATGTACCGAACACTACGTATTACAAAAGAAGAATCGTTCTAACGCGTTTCGTATCAGTCTTATACCGGTGAAACATAATTAAACGAGAAGAAATCAACGATTTCCTGAAAGGAGAAAACTTGGCGATTTCTTTCTCCGGTTTTTACTCTCACGTCCTTCTTAATCACCTCCGCCTTTTCCGTAACTATTTTTTGTTTTCCTTTTCTTCTTTAATGTATTTTTATTTTTTATTTCACCCATGCTTTCACCTTGCGCTCTTCCTCCTGCTTCGTCTTTTGAAGGAGAAAGCACATCTAATTGAAACGTTCCAGTTCACCAACATCAACGTCGGGTTCTCTCGCGCGGCAGTTATAATACGCAAATACTAGACCTACTACAACGATATAGAAAATGAGGACGACGTCTGTAATAAAGCCCTCTTTCTCATTTTGACTTCCCTTTGAATGAATGATACGAAAAGGCGAGTCCCACCCCGACTTTGGCAGTGAAAGCAGAAGCACTTCTGCACTCGACGCGTTTTGGGGAAATGAGAAATGAACGTACAAATGTAAATACTAATGGGTATGAGACGGTTGTTGATGGAAAGAAATTATTAGATTAGATAATATTTATTATTATTCACAACTGAACAACACATTACATTAACAACAATATAGGACATATAAATAAAAAATAAACAATACGCAGTATACATAATAATTATTTATCATCTTTTAAGAAGATATCAGAGCAATAGGTATACATATATAAATCATTAGATAAACTATAAGAGAGAGAGAGAGATTTGTGATTTGTGTATTTTATGCCATAGTAAAACTTTGGGGCAACAAAAAGCATTTTAGCGAAACACATAATATATATAACAAGAAATAACAGAGAAAGTATAACAATCAAGATCGCAGTAGAAAAACATTGAAGCACAATTGAGTGAAAAATCGACAACTAACAAAGTATATATGAAACATCGTAATTTCAACAGCTACTCGATTGCGCTTATAGTAATTAAAGTATCAAAATTAAAGTATTAAAATTGATCGGTAATATAAATATAAATACATAATCATAAAAATCTACGCTTATACAAGTCTTTTTCTAAGCACTAACCTAGGGCAGAAATTTCAATTTGAAACAAATATGTAAACAGCATAGTTTTTCAAAGTTCAATTGAGGAGGCAGACACCACCGCGACCGGAAGAGAGTGCCAGAAGTAGACAACCGGTAGATGGAATGAGTTTCGATAAGTAGAAATTCTGTGGGGTGGGATGTGGAACGTGAGTGGGATTAAACGTAATGATTTACAAAGAGATATATCAGGGCGCACGAAGATTTCCTTTATACACGATGGCGCATTTCCTTGTAGCATTTGGAAAGTATTTATCCGCAGAAAATTATTAATTTACTTATTTATTATATAAATTACGTCTGCGTCTGCCGATAGCCACCTTAGCTGGTGCCTGTATGGGGTGATGTGTTCGTCCCTCGTTAAATGAAATATAAACCTAATGCCACAGTTTATCAGTCTTTGTAACTTGGTATTGAGCTCAATCGTTAAATCGTAATAAACAAGACAACAATAATCTAGAATGGGAAAAATGAGAGTTGATATTAGTTTAGTTTTGAGCTCAAGTGAAAGTGCATTTCGGTGATACTTGAGCTTATGAAGTGTGAAATGCACACTCCGCGAAACGGCTGAAACATGACTCGCCCAAGATAGATTTGCACACATTACAACCCCCAAATTACGCGCTTCGCTCACATAAGGCAGAGCTGTGTCATTCAGTGCTATACGAGCGAGTTTTGTGTGGCCGAGTGAATTTACATTTCCACTGCTGCCCAATATGAGGATCTTCGATTTTCCTAGATTTAGTGTCAGTTGGTTGACTTTAGCGTACTCTGCTATGGCGACAACGTCTTGTTCAATCTTTTGTAGGCCTAGATGGATCTTGGACGGTTCACAGCTCAAATAAATTTGAGTATCATCCGCAAATATAACGTGATTGGAATGTTTAAGTGAATTACTGATATCGTTAATGAATAAGGCGAAAAGTAAATGTCCTAGGACTGATCCTTGAGGTACCCCCGATGCAGTCGATCTCCGTTCAGACCTAGCGCCAACGTCATCTACCACAGCCTGAGTACGTCCTGAGAGATAAGCAGAGATCCAGCTCAGAGCTGAATCACTAAAACCATAACATCTAAGCTTACGCATTATGAGAAAGTGAGAACCGTGTCGAACGCTTTGCTAAAATCGAAACGGACAAGTAATGTGACCTGCCCCTTATCAATAGCTCGACTCACATCATCACAAACCCGTAGTAATGGGGAGAGAGAGAGAGAGAGCGAGAATGACGAGGAATGTGCGCTGACATCTGACACGAGCTGTCGACTTTTACCTTGTCACAAAGTCGTTGACCTCTTCGCGTGTCACCAAACCCCACGTAGTTATTATACCTTATAACATGACGTGGCTAGTGATACCGACTACCATTGTAAAAATACTCACGCAACGTGAAAAGTTTCAAGTACCGCTGACCGGCAGGGAGTCACCAACATAGCCGATATCGCTCTCTTGCACCTTTTCACGCGTCAAGATAAATAGCGAAGGGAAAAAGAATGACAGAGGATATAGGAGACGGGATATGGGATGTATACGGGGATGATACGCATTTGAAACTGAAAACTTGCTCGTACGCAGCATCGTGAAAAGTATTCGTTCAAAACGATTTACGATCTTATCTTGACACGCGTATCTACCGTCTCCACAATGTATATCTATTTCAATCTTCGTTCGCCGGGAGCTTTCAAATTTCCTGCAAAATGTAAACTTTCACACGTGGTAGGCTTCGTTTTTTCATTTTTTCCTTCATTCTTCTTCTCTATTCTCTCGTTATATGTATCGAAGCCTGTATCACATTACACGCAACCCTCCGTCCTTGGAGCCACCTTCGTGCCTTTACACCTCGCTTTTTCTTCCTCCTCGTCCTAACCGCATGAATTTTCCCTCATTCGGAAACTCTTTTTTGGGGTGAAAACAGGGGATGGCCTTTCTCCGGTAACGCGGATGGTGGGAAAACGGAGGAAAAACTGCTGCCCAGCTTTCACGCCTCAATTTATTCCTTCCCGTACCGTGTATCGCACACATTCACTTCTATCAAATTTGAGCAGACCTAGAGTTTGGCTGTCAAATATGTGACACTTTCAATTCATTTCAAACAGTGGTTGAACGGGACTTCTTGTCAGGTTTGAAATTGTATACCAATTGAACGGCACAGTGGATGATGCGCGAGTGTATTACGTTTGAATATCTAACGTCAACGAGGGTGAGACAAAGAAGAAGAAAGGAAGGGAACCAGTTTGGCGAATTCATAGACCGCATTCTTCTGTAAGATGTCAAAACCGACAGTCCTTTATCACTATTATTGTTTTTTACGTAACACACCTTACTACTTTTTACTTTTGCAGTCAGAAGCAACCTTCATCCCTGTTAAAGATTCATCACATTCGTAAACGTCATGAACACAATGTCAAGATGCTTTTTGACGTCAGAGAAGTTGAACTCGTGAATAATTTTTTTTTCATACGATTATATCAATGTACGAGAATAAGCCTGAATGTTGTATGTTCTTAGAATCCGTGCGGCGATATTGATTTGGAAAAAGAAAACAGTTTCTTTTTTCAATGTTCAACGTATTTTGAAGCAACGTGTTATACGACAGCGTATCGTGTAACTTGCGGGTAAGTTTCATAAAATATCACCCTCGCCGAGGCAAGCAGTTTGGGTTAGTTCGCCGCTGCTTGTGGGGGTTCAATTAATTAGCCGACTCACGATGAGTGGTAAATAAGAAGGAAACCGGCAGCTCTACGCAAGGAGGAACGTTGCTCGGGCTTTAATCAAAGATTCATCACTTTGAGATATTTCCAAAAGTGTCCAATTCAGAAATAGAACGAGATTAACGCGCAAGATGATATCGGCTGAGGAGAACGTGTGTTCCTGCTTCTGAGCGTTATGTACCCAGCGACTTTATGGGGTGTGTGAAAAGTTTGCGTAGAAAATGTTGAATTTACGTGCTGAAACATGGAGAGATGACATCGGCTGAAATAACAAACACTATTTATCCAGCTCCTCGGTGCGTGTCACGCTGGTATAATTTACAACTTGGATAAATGTCTCGACAAACAAGCTATATATGAAGCTACACATCGAAGCATGAAATCTTTACTCTCCTGTTTTTCTACGGTGATACCGCATTTATTCACGCGACGTTGAATCTTGGACGTTTATTTTTGGCAAATACGAAAAACAAAGGCCGCCTGGGTAAGCCAAACCTCGAGAACCGTTTCCATGACGAAATTTATCATTTGATACAAATGCCTGTACCACATGACGCTACCGTCTAAAGAATAATAGCAATTTACTTCCACCTACTTGATCTTTCTCGGTCTTATAGGTACTTTCGACAGTTGATATTATATCGTCTAACACATGTACGCTCAATTACATAGATATAAAAGTGTAATTAAGGAGTACTGCGCGTGTGCAGGACCGTGACAAATCGCCAATGGACTGAGTTTTTCGAGGTGTACAAAAAATGTATACCTCATACAAAAACAAAGGTGCGGGAGTTCGGAAACTTATTTTAGTTTATTGATCATGGTCAATAAGCGAAATTCATCATGCCCTAGAAATTAATATTTCTCACCAATAAGCGATTGCGTATAGTAAGGTTTGAAGTTAGCATTCGGCTGACTTTAACTGCAAAGTTTAACTTTCTTAATCTTAACTTTCTGTGAAAGCTAAATTCACGAGTGAAAGTTAACTGAAAGGATCAAAGTAATTATCAAAATTAAACAATTCTGGGCTGTCAGAAATATTTGAGGATATCTAAAGTGAGTTCGAAGTGTCTGACGGGTCCTTACCGCTAAATTGAAATGTTATTATCGCGTCATTTCAATTCTGCACAATTGGTGCAAAAATGTTTGCGTAGACGCAATTTTTAACCGTAAAAAATACGCTTATTGGCCAATAAAAATCTTTACGACCCTACAAGCACCTTAGCAGCTTCACACCGTGAATGATTCATTCGAAACACTGCATCCCTGCAGATGGTCTTTAACGAGTTCTAGCGACGCGTGCGGTCTTGAAAGATAAAACGCCTGAGCGCATAAGCGCGACATTGCACGGGCACGTAGTCTCAATTTGAATATGGGTCCGTATTACGTATCATAGGTGCATGCACCCCTACTCTTTACCACTTCACAACACTTTTCAATTCCGCATCCCTCCGTTCCTCGCTCATCTGTTTCCACCAAGATCCAAGATGGCGCCATAGCGTACAAGGCTCAAGGGTTGGATCCAAACGCGCGCGGCGCGAACGCGACGCTTCGAAAGCTCAGTCAGTGGTGCGACTCCGTTTGAGTCAGACCGGTGTTCCGTGATCGAGGCGCAGAGTACACTTACCCTACGCATTTTAGCATGGGAGGCAGGACGTAGTGTCTGACTCGACAGTGATACTTTCTACTGTGATAAATCTAGCCGGTTGAAGTCAAAGACGCAGGCTGCTTTTTACACTTATCCAATCCGTATAAATAATGAAGTTCAGATAAAAATTGATCTAATCGTCAATAATTCTACTTTCTCTTAAAGGCAGTACATCGCCTGTTTCTCGTCGTGAAATATCGCCGTAAAGTATTTCAAATTATATTTCTTTCCTATATGTCGTTTTTATACCTAACTGAAGTTCCAGAGAAGTTTTGGTAAAAATTGTGTCGGCAACCGCATCACATGTATTTGGTAAGATGAGAGCGAGATTTTAAGATTCCATGGTGTCACAACAATCGAAAGTGAACCGGTAAAAAGTAATGTATATGTATATATTTTTCTGAAAAAGTGAAAAGTCAAATGAGCGCCATCTTAGACTTAACGTACAACGCTCATCTTTCGAGAGAATATTTCTTTCAACCTAAACAAACTTCTGACAATCCGGTTGAATGATTAGAAATCATAAGTCGAGCAACCTTCTGTCATTTTTAACCATAGGATAAGCTTGTACCATGTGCCAAATATAGCGATATGAACAACCGTACTTATCGCTGATTCTATATCTATATAACGTTAGGATGTTTCAGAAAAAAATAATTTGCAAATTTCTACCGTGATGTTAGCGTTGTACGTTAAGTTTAAGATGGCGCTTATTCTCGATTCTGCACGTTTTCTAAAAAACTGAAAAGTCAAATGAGCGCCATCTTAGGCATCACTTAGAACACGCGTCTTTGGAGAGAATCTTTCTTTCAATCCGAAACTTTTCAGAGGGTGCCAGGGTGGAAATTTGTAAATTATTTTATCGGGCAACACCCTAATGTATATATATATATATCTGATAATTAGTCGTAATAGTTTTACTTCTATAGTTTTTAGTAACGGAGGGTATTACTAGAAATTATGTAAGTAAAACTACTACGTCTAATTCTCAGACCGTAATCACCGAATGCGTTAGTAAAAAAGTTAACCAAGTTTCCTCCGAGCTGTGCGCTAGAAGGTAAGAAAAAAATAGTATTTCTCTACTTTAGGCGGTAGCGTGAATGCTGTTCAAACACTGGAAGCCGATATGACAATGGGCCGAATCGGCTGGACCCATAATTCACACCGCGGTAATGTTATTTTGGGGATGGAATCCGAAGCACAAAGGGCTCCTGGTAGGAATTATCAAGTGGGCTCGTCGCTTCGCGTCTCGGCTCGCTTCAATTTACCACTTTCAACCCGCCTCGCCGTCGAGCCGTTCATTTCGGATGCGTATACCAAACGCCTCCCACCTCCCGGAAACCCGCGGACCGGCCCAATGTATAATCGTGCACGAATGTGAGGAAGTTCGGGTTGCATCCAAGTAGGGATGATTTCTATCTTGACCCCCCACCTGGATCAGTTTGAATAGATACGAACTGATTGCGGGGCTAACGAAGCTTAGAGGGTGAAGGAGTAATTATACCCTCTCTCTTGCCGATCTCCACCGACCGTGCAAATCGAGCCCGAAGCCACTTGTCCCGGGGCGAATTTTTCCGATAAAAAAGGGGAAGCCGCGGAGGGACGGGGAACGGAAAGATAACGTCTTGAATTCAAATATCCTCACTTTCAATCTGAATACAGGGAATACGCCACGGGGTGCCAGACACTACCCTTCCATGCATATTACTTTCTCGTACCAATATACCACGCATTTCTGAAACGGCAGCTAGCCCCGCACGGCAGCCATTTTCTTTTCCGCAAGCCAAGCGTCGCGGACAGAATTGCGTGGTTATCTAGGTCCGTTTACGATGCTGATGGATGAGGTTTTTGTCATCTTTTTCCTCAACGTCGAACGCTGCAGGCTGAGGTTCGGGGATTGGTCAATGATCTTGTTCCTTTTCGTTAAAGCCAAGAAATTGCGGGCAGAGATTTGCGGACAAAGGCTGCCTTGGGTCCTTAATACCTTGAGATCGATTAGCGATACAAAAGCCGATAATAAGGGTGTACGGGAAATATACACGTCGAGGTGAGATTTTCGCCGGATTATCAGTCAAGTCCTGCGGGATATTGGGAGATTGGAGAAGGCTCGAGACCATTTGGTAATTGAAAAAGCTTTCGAGTGAACGGGGCTGAGGGCGTTTGATTGTGTACATCTGCAAAGGAGACGCCGCGTCCTTGGTGCATTCAATTTTTTCGCTTCACGTGCTCGACGCCTTGTGCTGCACAGGCGGACGTGAAATGAAGTTGGAGAAGGTGTTGACAGTTCAGTAATGAAAGACGAGTACTGGGTTGGGAGGAGGGGCTGTGCACCGCATGACCCACTGGCGAAATCCTTCCTCTTTCACGTCAACTTACTCAAGCCTCGATTCACCTCCTCGAACCTTGCCGAGAAATTTTTCATTCTCGTGTGAAAATGAATTCCGCTTAAAATTAGTAAAACGTTGCGATTACATGTAAGCTTGTTATATATCTTTCTATATTCATACTAATAAATAAGAGGTTTTATTTCTTTGTCTATTTGTCAACGTTAAACTGAACAACCAATGAACCGATTTACCTGAAACTTGTATCGATATCTTCACTGTGACTGCGGAAGTAATATAGGCAGCTACATACATCACGCAGTTATGAACAATCACTCATTTTACCCGTATGCGAATCGATCGTCGAGATAACTCTGCCTTTCGCACCATCGTCGTTTATTTTCCCCCACACAATGCGTATGCGTATTACGCATGGTATTTATACCCCGAGTATACGGAATGAATGAATTATTCGGCACCGCGGCAGGTAACTTGTGGTGGATTGCGTACCTACTCGGATATGTGTCTACAAATACGCAATACTTTGATGATGGTTGTTGTTCGAAAAGTGAAATGTTCATTTTTCCAAATCCGCACTTGCCTGATGAACAGTTTTTGCAATTTTTTTCACCCATGCTGTAGTGTTTTAATATATGCACCCCGCAATATTAATTCCATCCAAAATAGTGTTTAAGGGTGGGGGTAAGGGTTTCAGCGTAAAAAAAGAAACACTTTTCTTGTGAATTTTTTTTTAAAAGTATGGATTGAGCAAATTTATTCAAATCTTTTGTACATTATTGAGTATACTTTTAACAATATTCTGTAATTTTTTCATGCGGAAATATTGAAAAACAAGCCGGTGACAGAGCTTGCCCCAGAACGTCTTAGAAAAAAAACAATTGCGGTGTTCACTATATCACGGTCGGAAATTATCTGAAATCAAAAACCATTAAAATTTAGTCAAAGTATCATCAAATCCTCCCCCAACGTTCTATGCCTATTTTTTTTTTCATTTAAAGATTTTTGGTGGCCATCTAAAGTGTAAACTGCTATTTTCCACGAAAAATTCCGCCATTTTGTAAGTGGAAAACCCCCTTAATCTAAAAAAAAAATTTGAACTAAACGTTGGGGGGAGGTATTTTATATGTATAAAATGTGTACCAAGTTTGAAATGAATCGGTCAAGTAATTTTTAAATGGCAGTGAACACGGACTTTGAAAAAATGATTTTGAGAAAAAATCACAAGCGCACGACCGAACGTACAACGACAAACTGACGCTCGTCTCTCGTTTTAAAATATTGTACAGTGTATAGTATACATACAAATATAAAATATGTCTTTATGGCTTTACTTACCTGTCTTTAGTAAATAAAATATTCTCGAAACAGGATAATGGACCAGAACGATAGAAGTGAAGAGCTGTATACCTGCTGTCAGAGCTACAGTGTTAAAGGGCAAGAGACTAACTAGACAATAACTTCAAGAGTCTTGCTCAGATCGACTTAAAATCTTGGTAATATATTTTTGAAATGTTTAACAATAAGATAAGACAAAAAAAGTTCGATTTTTCGAAAGTGCAAACTCTTACCCCCCCTCCCTAAGCGTCTTCCAACCATGTGTAAGCGACTCGCGCGTGTTTCCGCACATCCCTACTGACCTTGAGAGTATTAATTTTGGTACTATTAGAAAACATAAACCGTTACTGAATCGTTGAAATTTTATATACGGGGAAAACTAATATAGTGAATATGAATCATGATTTAAAAAAAAAAAAAAAAAATAGGTGTTACTATCTGAACCGGGCAGCAGTATCGCTCTACAACGAAATGAAACGAATAGAGTCGAAAATAATTTTACGTAAAATTGACGCAACTTAAATTTCTGATCGATGAATCCTCCAATTTCGCGTAATATATCGTCTCGTACATGTGCCGAACTACTATCCCGAATTTACGGCTGGGTCAGAAGTGATCCGACTTTACTCTCCGCGTTTCCATTTACGAACTAATATCAAAGCTTGGCTAGTAGAGCGTACATATAGAAAGCCCATCTGATCCACTCCGGCGTTCTGCAAGCTTTACCATTAACCTGGTATAAAACGAAGTTGGGATCCATCGGTGCTCACTTTCAATTTCGGTAGAACCGCGTTCCGCTGTATATGTATATCCCAGTAGAAGCTTGGAAAGTTTAATAATCTGTTGTACAGCGAGTTTTTCCAGCGAAAAAGAAAGATAACTCGGTCTGCAGTTTATGGCACACGGTTGAAAATCATGGTCATTTTTCCTCTTTTGGCTTTCTGTTTTCTCATACAATGAATAAATCATATGTGAGAGAAATGACAGATGAAATGCCATTGACCATTCGCCAGTTCGACTGTTTGAATAATTGATGACCACCCTACCGGATTCGGTTATGAAAAAAGCTATTGCCGTTTTATTTTTCTGTATTTTTATTTCCAACCGGATTCAGTTCTGTCACACGTTTTCTGGGCAGTGTTAATATCGATTATATAGATTTACTGGCTGAACAAACTTCGGGGCCACCTCCGTTGTGTACATAGAGTATATTGAGCAGATACCTATATACCTGTATACCTACATACCTACATACATACGTATATTGATAGAAGAAAGGCATCGGCAATATCAATCCAACTATTATTGTTACCAAATTGTGTCTCCGCAATGCGCCCTGCAGCCCGAGAATCGTTTATATCTGTGCTTTTCAGCCGCAGCAGGTTCAATCAGCCTGCACAGCTCTTCTTCCCCACAACCGCCGTTTCTTGGCTTTCATCCTCTCTCGGGTTCCTTTTTTTATCGTCTTCTTTCCCTCCCTCTCTCCTTTTCTCTCTCTCTCTTTCCATTCAATCTTCCCTAGGTTCTAGGCTCATTATACTTTCTAATGTCGAGCGAATAAATTCAATATAATCTTCAAATTGAAGTTGAAGTGGCCTATTGTCCACAGAGAGGAAAGGCTCGTCGTCCTGTTTGTTCCGTATTCCCTCGATCTCGCTCTCTCTTTCTCTCTCACACACATGTTTCTACCCGCATCATAAATGGCCAGTCAAAATTATACGTGCGGAATTTTTTTTACTTCGCTTTTGAAGCGAATTTAGGTCGTCAAATATTATCAAAAGTCACGAGTTATCAACGTTGTATGAATATGTTATGCTTTCATTACTCGTGAGTAATTTTGAACACAGCTCTTCCCTTTTGCCGCGGCTCTAACTTTGTCAATAAGAGATTAAACCTGTCGGAAAATTTAAGGGTGGAAATTGCAAAATTGTAAAATACACAGTGGCGTTGAATAATTATTGATGAGCACGAAGGTATACGTGGGGATGAATGGAAAATCCTCGACTTACCAAGTCAAAAATCATTTCCCGAATTTCCTACTTCGTCGTAATTTAACGTTAAAAATTCATTTCTAACTACACCTCTAAAAAACAAATACTTAAATACGTCAGGAATTTATGCTACCTGCGTCAATATTGGATGCCAGTATAAAAGGCCGTCCCCGTATATTAAAAATTAAGAAAAAATATTTTCCTGAAGCTTGGTAATAAATTACAAGCCAACTGTTTTAAATTTCCGGAATTACAGAACAGCAATATGTTGGCCGTAACCTCGGATGATCACGCTTTTCTGTCACTTTCTGTCTACTTATTATCTTCACAGTAACCTCGATATTTTTCTCGGTGATCTATGAATGGTCTGTTTTTTTAACGCCGTAAGGCAGAGAATACCATCGTTAAATTGAAACCTCGCGCGGTAGAAAATTTGGCGAAAATTACTCCCTCGGACACAAGATAATAAATATTTCATTTTGTTCGAAGTACTTCACGGTCTCGGCAGAATTATTTCATAAAATTATGTCTATAACTGAAAAACGAGAAGTCAATCATGCCCTCATTCATGATCAATTTATCCTATTTATATTGCTCCAAGTTGCAGCTCTGCAACATAAATCCTAGGAAAAATGTTGAGGAATTTCTTCAAAATCATCTATCATATGCCAAACACTGGCAAGTGCGCGAGTAGATACGAATTTTGACGCGTTCGTCATCTTCGGTCCGACAAACTTCGTCCTCAAAAGTCCGTCACATAGAAGACCAAGTTAACGTGATTCTGCTGCTAGAAATAGCTTACACGGACAACCTGTTGAGCCCATTTATCGAGAAGAGGTCGATACGCGACTACGTTCCACTCGTACACGAGTCGAGGATCAATCGATAGACACGACCAACCGCCGAGTGGTAAACATCGCGCGATTTTCGGGCCAGGTTATTCACGCATATTGTTAATCCGCACACGGCATCGTCGAGGGTCGTTGTCATTCACAATTTACCCAGTCCCTCGGTTTGGTCGAGCGCGATAAGACCCATTATTAATCGCTTCATCAAGTCCCACCGACACCCATGGGTTCTCCATCAGCATTAGGTGATCCGGCCTCTTCCGAGGATCCCCGGATCCCGAAGTCCTAAAACTCAGCAGGTTCGCCCATCAAATCAGCGTGATAACTCGTACGCGCGATCCTGCACCGCACAGAAGCGCATCCAGCCTCGTTGATTAATGAATCCGTTATCATCTCCCGCAGAGAGCGAGCTGTGTATTAACATTCGCCGCAATTAGCACCGCGGACTCTGATGTTGCACTCTTTGGTCCAACGAGCTGCATCCCGCATATTTCATAATCAAAGTCGGCGCGTATTCTGCTGCAGAGAGCTTTCACCGCGGGTATTTCGCTATTCTTCTCACACTCTGAGACAATGTACGACCTGAATCTAGCGCTCGTATTGATCAAGAGAAAGGATTTGTAGACACGGTTTTCGGTTCTTCTTTTGTTTTCTATTACTATTTTCCGGAATGTTTTACTACTCTTCGTGTAACGTAACGAGTCGGTACCCATTGCATCCGACGCTGTTCGTGGTTTAACGACGCGTTACGCAGTAAAGTGTCTGTATATATGTATATGTAACTGTATTGTGGTGCATTAAATTGTCCCAGGTTCGTGCTTTTCTGGATCGAAGGGACCGTAAAATCGAAAGCTTTAATGCAACGCCTGCCGCGTGTCCCTTTTCGCTATCACCTGCATACACTCGCCCTTATGTCGCTTCCACCCTCCGGTGGCAGTGAGAAGAACCTTCGGTTTCAACCCTCTAGACTCCGAAGAGCTTGCGCAGGGAATCGTAAAAGGCGGTAGCCTGAGTACATACTTACTATTGAACAGCGGTTCTCAAGAGTTTCTCGTAAAGAAAATAAGAAAATTTTCTTCCTACGGATATTTGATTACTGAGGGGGGGGGGTAGTGACGCGAGTGTGTTTGCCTTTTGTGGGCTCAGGCATTTTCGAAAAAAAAAATAACGGGAAGAAAGAAGCGAAAGGACTAAAAAATTCACGCGGCTATTCACTTAGCCTGCAATCTAATATACCGTTAAGTATTTCACGAAATCATCACAAAAACAATTTTCACCAGACACTGGGGCGTCTATTAACCGCGTTATACGGACTCTCGTTATCTTACTCATCGACATTACGACCCTGAAACTCCGTCCGTGATCTCTGCGAATTACAAATTATCCTAAGCCAACAGCTTAGTCAGTGGAAAACGATCCGGATTCAAGCTTTACGCCAAAATTATGCAAATTCAATGCTTAAGTTTAGTTGCGGGTGAAATAAAAAATCTTGCCATCATACCTCAAATCACTGCTGCTGCAGGAATTGGCCTCATCCGTGTGTGAGTAAAAAAATGTAAGCACGGTTGAATTTATATTAGTGTACGTATTTTTGTTCGTCTTTTTATTTCTGATCGAATTTTTACTACATATTCGTGATATCAAATATATCCGTGTGAAATGGTTCGAGGGAAACTGAAAACCTGACTACTTTTCTATCCGCCCAACACGGCAAAAACTAAATATGAAGGAAACGTAGGATTTTAGTGCCATCTTTGGGTTGGCATGAAAAAAATTTGGTGCCACGACGGGAAGTTATACGTGCCAAAATCCTGATCCAAGGATTCTTAGGGCAGAACGAGGGTAAACTAACGTTGGAGTCTCGAATTACGATGCACGACGTCGTAAAGTATCCAAAATTATCCGTTTTTTTTTTACACTGTCTGAAAATATGGGCTATTACTTTTTCCAAGTTTCAAGCCCTGCATCGCCGTCCTTCATGAATAACTTCCTACTTTTCATCCGTAGGTAGATAATTCGTTGGAATTTAAAGCTTTCGTCTTATTAATATTTCAAGCACCTCCACACCCTGCGCAGCTAACCCCCGTGAAATAATTTTCACCGTTAAAGTTGGGAGAGCACCGGAATCTACAGCCGTGAATACATTGTGCCTCGTGCCTCAGAGGCACTCAAAGACACGGTGGAGTGACAAAGACGCTGTTGAGATTCTTCGGTATTCCTAAATCGTATGAACGACCGCTCAAATTCATTTACGCCAAGACTCACGTCGAATTGCAATTGCCTCAATCGTCTAAAGGCTCGATTGCGGCCTTACCCGCAACTTGGTTCACAATCGTATCTCGCTAAATTAAAAAACTCCGCAAAAAGTAAAAAAAGAAAAGAAAACACATCCCGTACATAATGCAAAAGATTCATTCAGCGAGTGTGACCTCAACGTCAATTTGACCCACAGATGCCACACTTCGTTTATCAACTGCGTGGAAAAAAAATCTTCTAAAATCGAAGACGTCCGTGAGACGCAATTTATAACAATTTATCTTAATAATCGTCCCTTACGGCCGGACGATTTCCTTACGCAACGTTGAACAGCCCCTAAAACGTAGGAAACAATTCAGGTGTAAAGTGTTCGAACGGCTTCGATTTATGGAATTTTTTTGGTTTTCTTTTTTTTTTTTTTGACGCGACGCGTGCGGAGCTGAATTCAAGTCCCCTGTATTTAATTCTACTGGGTGTGTCGAGCAACCCGACATGCCTGGTGATTGAATCACGCTTGTTAATCAATTCCTTTCCCTGTACTCGTCGGCGGTTGCCCGAGGCGATTGTGACTGCATAAATTTTCACCTGCAGATGTACGCTCGACTTGTTCACACTAATGTGCCGAGAATTCAATGCACTCGCGTTTCGTACAAACTGACGTTTTAACGACACATTTCGGTTAATGGGTTTGTTCGGTAGATACCGCTGATGAGTTTTGTTTCAGACGTGGGAGAGGAAGGGCTGAATTTTGCAAGCGGTTGCAGAGCGGGGCCAAAGATATATTTTCGAGGGTAGATAGCTTCCAGTGAAATACTACGGCAGCTCGCCGAGCGGCGTTTACTTCTCTTATAACCGCCAAGTTCAAGTCCCCGAGAATTTTGTCTTCCCTCATTTTGGTACGAGGCTCCCTTAATTGGTAAACTCGCTTTATTCATTTACGTATTTATTTATTTACTTACGTGCCAACCCTCATTCCTTACTTCAATTAACTGCCGCAGAGCAGCTCACTTTTGGCCAAGTGAGTAATTAGGTTTCATGAAAATCTAAACTTCCTAATTCGAGGTATCGAATGATGGATATTTTTCTTGTAAGGGTGAAAAATCCCGATGGCTTGTTTTACGTATTATAGTCACATTCAAGTAGAACCGTATGACAAGGATTGACGCAATTTCTGCCAGTATTTAATCGTCGCTTATCACTCTTACTCTCATTGGGTCGCTCGTATACACTGACATCCAGACGTGCTTGGCTGCCGGAATTGCTACTCCATGCACGGATGTATGAGCCATAAAACTGGCTGTCCATTGGCTTATTCGACCTTTCGATGTAACTCAGGGATTAGCTTTAGCGCTACATTAACCTTTAACCCTTTGAGGCTCGTTCTCCGTTCGCGTTATAAATTATTCGAGTGATTGAGTTGCGGTTTTGTGCCAACATCGAGCCCAGAGATACGTTTACGCTCTGGTTATTCGTGCGAGCTGAAAGAACAGTCTCCCTTTTCAGTTTACCGTTACCAAAAGCCGCCGCGGATAAAGTGTCGTAACGCGTTGACAGAAAGTGTCTAACGAGCAGTGTGAAATGAAGAATGATAATAATAAAATCGATACAAAGATTCCGGAGCTCTGACTGGAGTTAATGAAATCGAATTTAATTACAATATTGTCTTCGCCAAGGTGAAAATTCAAGAGATCAAAATTTCAATAAGCGCACGATTATCCAGTTTTGATGTTAGGTTCACTATCTTATTTTTGCGTAATTGAATTTTCTACAAATCGCTTGACATAAAATTCTACCGTAGGCCATCGGGTATTTACAGAAAAGTGTCGAGATAAAACAGCTAAAATTTCTTAGTTTTACTTAGTTTTTTTTTTTCCTTACTGCCCTCAAACAAGGGAAGAATTGTAATAAAAATTCTGTCGTGTATAGAATTATTCGATGCAGTATAAGAAATCCATTCGAATGAGAGACGAATGGCCGTCGGCGGCTGGTCGTGTTCTGAAAGAGAGTGGAGGCAAGGAAAAAAAAAGAAGATAATAAAAACAGCTTGATCCTTCTAACAATGTAAGATGCCAAGTTTTGTGTTGCCTTCCGTTGAGTGATACGGGTAGAATTGGTGTGGATCTAAAAGGAAAAGTAAGAACCGGATGAAAGGTTTATGGGATCTTTCAACAAAAGTATCAACGCGAACAAAACCGTCGAACTTACCCCGGTCGATTTTCGCGGGGTTCTTCGTGTCCCGATGGCACGCGTCGAACTGTTGACTAACAGTGAGACCGGCATTATACACGCGGGGCAATTTACAGGATTTCAGTGAGAAGATCCACACGGACCAGCGTTGCCGGGATGAGTTGGATAATCTCGGAAGGTTGTACCCAAGGGCACTTTTATTCAGGACGAATCGCGAGCTGGTCTTGCTTTAATACATATTCCATCAGCGTAGGAGCGTGCCAAGCTCGCATCCCCTTCCTCAGGGAGGGTTAAGGTCAACACAGTGGACGCGTGGCGCTCAGCCAAGGGGGTTTGAACTTTCGTAACGGCGAAATCTCGCAGGCTGACACTGCGCGGCTAGGTAGCTGCAAACCTGTTGCTCAACGGAGCCACTGGTGACCCGTTAAAACGTGTAACTGAACTTACCGAGCTCTCTTTCCTCCTTTTTCGCATCCCGGAGACGCGGGCTGCAATAAACGAACCGTAGAATCGAATCGTTAAACTCGAGCCACAACGAGAGAAATGAAAGGCAATATACCGGCAATATCCGCGAGGAGGTGAATTCTTCGAACGATATTCTCTCTCTAACCACCCTTTCCTCCGTTTCTCATCCTTAACGGCGACTCGGGAAATCGGACGGGGAGTTATTGACTTTGGGGTAAAGATTCATTAGTTTTCTTCGAGGGGTCAGCCGGGGGCGTTTAGGAGGTCAACCCTCGGCCCGCGTCTTCGTATCTTCGCGTCGTCTGCTACCCTGACACCGTCTCTTCTTCCGTGTCCTAGCGATCGGCCCAGAGTGTCAACTTTGCCCGTACCGACCCGGACGGGTGGCCTGGCTGTGGTAGTTTGGTCGCATCGATCCGTCGGCCCCCTGCCGCCTCGACGTCGACCTGGTGCCCGGACCGCCGACGAACAGGAGCGAAGTCCTTTCGTACCATCTCGAACCTCGGCGGGAAAGTCGGTGCCTTTCCAGAATCCGGAAAACACACCGTGTGTAGTCAGTATTTTCGGAAGACGTTGATCTTGGATGTCCAGTACACCTGCCCCCGACAGTTTTACCCCGCTGGCACTCACTTTCCTCGCATATTTCATCACGATACTGGTTCGCATCTCGGAGAGCTTTTATTTTCCGTTGCTTCCTTTGTTCTTTACGGCAAAGAGCTCTGGAAATCTTTTACCTCAACGTAATTTCGTGTTTGAAGTGGAGAATACTTGGTCGAGACCAGTGATGAGATATGACTCATTATACCACAGAGTATACTTACCGAACGACACTGTCACTTTTTGATTATTTTTTCGAAAACCCTTATTCTGAAAATCCAACCGGCGATAGGTATGCGTTATTTACTACGAAGACGTTTTAGTCTTCGATCATTTAGATTATCAACAATTTGTGATCGTTGTGTTGAAACTATAATATCAAGTTACAAATTTTTGAGCAACGGTTCCTCAGTTGTATCGTAAGTTTTCAAACTGATCGTCCGTGTGATTCCAAATTTCAAAAATTGTAACGATCCTTCAGGAAAAAAATTTTAACCTGTGCAAATAGAGAAAATTTTACTATCAATTTATTACTTCATTCGTAACAAGAAAAAATACGGTCTTCTCAATGTTCAAATTTCTGCACAAATTAAAAGAAAATAAAAAATCACGAAATACCGATGATGAATAAACTCGATCGAGTTTCAGAAAACCAGACGAATGTTCACTAGTAATTGCAAAAGATGTGAGTTCTTTTCAGAAAATCTATAATTCCTACAACCTGCCCGAATCTTTGTTCTCCTTGATAAAACTGTTATACGCATGAATTGGTATAGGAAACAATTTTGCGGCCTTTATTTTCCATCGTATCTACGACAGATAGGTACTGTGAGATCAATAATCCTGTCGGTAAAATCGATCAGCTTGTACACAATCCTTTATTCCGTCAGATATCAAAGCTTTTATCCTGAATCCTGTATACGGTATTATCGGTGCAAGTATCACACGGGAAGCTGGCAGACGGATGAAAGGCGGCTCATTGCGTAAGAGAAATTCTCATCTTCGATCTCTCATCTCTGATTTTACCACATATTCATAGGCTGCATACGGGTATTAACGCCAGGCGTGTTTTAATAAATATTCAGTAGGTAAATTTCGACAGAGTATTAAATTTTCTAATGGCGTTATAAACTTCGAAAAAAAATCATGCAGCACCTCCGTACAACGCAGCCCCATTACCGGTAGACCATGTCGTAACTATATTTCCTTGTTACGGTATCCGGGCATAGGATGAAAAGCAGACCTCGATCAGAGCGCTAAATTCGTGGAGCTTTAAAAGGTGTTGAAGCAAAAAAAGAAAAGAAAAACGAAATTGGAACACTTTGGCTCACCGCGCGCTCGATATTTCCTCGACGGTTGTACAGCATTATTTGCAGAACCTGGGAATGAACGTGCAAGAGTCGAAAAGGATTCGCGCGTGTAGTATAACTAGAGGGAAAAATTCCCGACTCCCGAAGCGAAATTCTCGCAGTGTGAAGTGAAACATGATACTCCTCCCCGGAAAATTATGACATATCCCAACGCCTCCGGAGCAATCGTAGCTCAGGCAGATTCACCGGCAAAAACAGCCCCCTCTCCGTCTTCACTCCCTCGCTTTTTTATCGATTCGAAGCCGTTCCCACATCCTTGAAGATATACCATCTGATCCAATATCAGTCGAGTCCTTTCGTTCCATCTGCTTTATCCTCCATATAATGACGTCATTATTGGTTACGTGCACGGTTCCCGAAGCCTACGGGGCATGCGATTCTTTCCAATCCTGATTAAACGTCTTCCTGATTTCTTCGATCTTGCCAGATCTGAGGAACACCATCGAATAAAAATAACCGAGCCCATAAGCTTCGTGAATCACGAAGAACTCCTGTACGCTCTGCAGGGAAAATTCTTCCCAGATCTTGTAACTGTAACAAATGCGCCTTATCCGAATATTCTGGCACGGCAAAATTGAATCACTGATATATCTTGGAAACGTGATGAAAATGAAAAGCTAACCGAAACTTTGGGGTAATCCCCACCTCAATAAGGGTTGTGATCCTCCGAAGAGAGTGGAAAGATACGCATGCTCTGAAAATTCGTGAAGATTGAATCGTAATCATAGGGGAAGTCTTTGAAAGAGAGTTTACGGGCAGAGCGAGCTGCTCGTTTCGGTGATAATACCAATTATTCAAATTGTCCGACACCGTGAAAACTGGGGAAATTCTTGCTTAGTCGACGCGAAAATCCCTCGCCGCGTCGTCGGTTTGTAACTCGGGTGCGAGATCATTGTCAGTTCATATCACGGAACGATTCAAGCTGAGATAAATTTGTCGCTTTGTAAATGATTAGGGAAATTCGTATCAAGCATCCGGTAATTTGCACGTAGGCAAACGTCGTCCTGCAGCTACGCTGCTGAATTCTTGTTTGTCGAACGGTTATTAGCTCTGTTATATCCGGGAAATCAGTCGCCGCGCCATCTCAGGTCGATACTCATGTAAACGAGTATAGCTCATGGGATGTTGGGTTTGCTCCCCCCGTAACGCTGATCAATATTCACGCCCGAATGCCATGCAATCTGATTCAGCAGTAATTGAACATCCTAAATATCCGCTATCGGTTGAATTTGATTTTTATTTTTTTTTTTCACATCTCAACTTAATCAACTTTATGTTCATCTATTCTTCCATTCAGCGTTCCCGACTCACAATTCTCTCCTCGGTTTGAATTTCTCATTTTCGAAAACTCATCACGCATCCCCGCCTTACCTTGCAATTAGCGCGCGGAATTAATCATCGCTTTCTAAGACAAGCTCACTGTGTTTTAAAACTGGTACCGGTAAACGTCGTTCGAAACCGGAATGCGGCGGCGCGGAGAAGAAAACTAGGCGTGAAGAACAGCCCGACTTCTGTCTAGTTCGTCGAGTCACGCGAACTTTGGCGCGAAATATTCCCCCGAGGTTGGGCGGGAATATAATATTTAATTAAAACCAACCCTGCCTTCCTGCACTTTCACTTGGCCCTCTTATTCCCGTAGTTACAGACCGCCGAGCGGGCTTACCCAGGCATGTATCGTAAAGGTAAACGACAGCGGCGATTGGTTGGGCGGCATGGGGGTAGACGACGAAGATCCCTCTCAGCGTTACGATCAAGCTCCATAAGAGTTTCACGAAAGGTCAGATAAATTTGTCTGTGCACGCGTGATAAAACCGTCGGGTGTTTCATTGGATGTATAATTAGCGACGCTACCACGCGCCGATTCGTTAAATTAGATTAATGAACCTGTGAAATATACATAGATGATACAATGTTCGGAAAATAAATAACGGCGCAATTTGATAATTCCAGTACCGTATTACACTTGGAATTATATCCATTTTAAATCACTTCAAACCTCTAATGTGTTTGAATGTCGTCAGCTCTAGGCGTGACTCGTAAGTGTGAAGAATTCCCTGATAACCATGAACTATATGTAATGAAAAATTTGGCCACTTGTTATCGCTTAAAACTTGCGCTATAGCGTGCCGCGTGCTTCTTAATTGACCCTCCTATCCGAAAAGGAACGGTTGTGTGGGACGAACATTTTTTTTAATCATAATCTTTAACCCTTCACTCTCCGAATTAGAGACTGCAACACGAATGTTTTGGTGATCATTTGTCTGTATCGTTTACTTGAAAATTTAATTGAAACTCTACGGGCGTGGTATTGTGACTTTTCCCCGTACGTGACAAGCTCCCTAGATTTCCAACGTAATCAATGCCTTCGTGAGATATTTGAGCGAGGTACCAACTAAGCCTACGACAGGCTTTGTAATTCGACGCTGCAGAACAGGCGTTGAGTAAATATCTTGTTTTCGTACACCTTGTGTCTCGCGGTACAAAGTTCTTGTTGCACCACATACCGCGTGCGTCTTTCTAACTGCTCATTCCATGCGGTGAGCACCTTGCTACCACACGTACGTCTTACACGTTTAAACCTGGGCACCGTGTGCGGGAAACTTGTCAAAGGACTCAGCGGTGGTGTGGAAAAGTTTCTCCCACATCAGAGGCTTTCGAGGCAATGGGAGACTGCTATGAAAACGGGTAATTAAATTAGAACCCACGCCGAAATTAACTACACACGCGAGTCGGTATTATGCTAAGTAGAATCTCGGATACCACTGAGCTGAATTATCGCTGTCACGACAATAGCGTTTCACCGAGACCAGACCGACGTCCCGAAACCCTAATCCTGCATGACCTCAACTCACCTTGCTCCGTACCCACCCAACGACATCCACCTCCCCCCTCGTCGTATTGGAGCGCAATTTCCAACCCCTGGCAAGGCTCGCCAGTGCTTAACGGAGTTCTCGAGTTTGGGCGCGAAATGAGAACTTGGAATAAACGGCGGATCCAGCGCGAGGTTGACTAAGTAGGGATTAAAAATCGGGGCGGGGGAGATTTTTATTCGAAAACAGGATTATCGGAAGATGAAAATAGATCGTGCTGGCTTGTCACTGTGATCCAGAGGGGAGGTGTAATTTAATCTCCTAAAGTTTCCTATCCGAAGACAAAAAAAATTGATGCAAGAATTACAACCAATCTTTTCTTCAAGTCTTTCGGTAATCTTGATGTATCGGTTGGTAAACTTTTATAAATTAGCCCGGCAGGATTCCGGAATTTTTTCACCGATTTAATCCAAGCATTGGGTACAACTGTCTCTCTGCCATAAAATATACAGACGACTGGATTCATTCGGAAAGGATTTACCGAGCACCTGTATTTTTTCCCTGACAAAGTATTGCAAATTCTTTGATTGATTCGGTATTTTCGCACATAGAACAATCTCCGCACCGCAGTTGGGAAATACCTGTTCAGAATTCGCTTTGGTGAATTCGTCTTTTTCAAAAAATAAGTAAGCTTCTATTGGAATGAAGATTAAATATTCGATTGAGCACTCCTATATATATATATATGTAAGTTTGAGACTAATCCAAACTACAGCGCGACTATCAGAGGTCGTCCGCTCGGCACACCTACCAAGCCAGAGACAGCGGTCGTCATGCTGATTAGTCGAAACTGCGTAATCCAAACAGAAACACGCAAAAGGCTCGTAGCGCTTGGCGCTAAGGTTTATAATCAAACAAAGTTAATAATTATAAGTACTAGTTGTTGATTCAGGTAATCCTGGGCATAATTCCATATTGTAATTATCTGAATCGTTTGAACATATGTAAATAGTGTAAATATATTACAGTTATTACCAGCATCAACCGCAGTACTTTATTGAAAACAAGATAGCCCTTAACTACGAAAGATAAGGGATTGACTTATAAATCAACAACTATGGCTGTGGTTCGAGGAAAATTCTGCTTTGTCTCCGAGGCATTAGACGCTAGAACCACCATTTTGAGAGTTCGCACAATTCAATTAGAAGGAGAGGACACGACTTATGAATTTCCGGAACACTTTTCAACGAAAGAGAATCATCCAAAACTCTTCGAAACGAAGATCGTGAAAAATATAGTCAAGAGTGTTAAAACACGGGGAAAGTTCCGGAAGGTGTGGATTTCGCTAGTAGATGAACTTGAAGGGCAATACTTAGATGAAGAGGGAAATGTATGTTACGACGGTATTTATTTGGATGAATGTCGAGCGTATGGTGATCCCAGTCCCGTTCCCACCCATAATTTTGAAACCTTTCCGCATGAAAAGATAACGTCACGAGTGAAAAACATGATTCTGGAAAAATTCTCAGGAAAAAACCAGAACGCGGCTATTTTTATGGATCTTTTCGTGAGCGAGTGCACCCGTTTAAAATGTAGAGAAGAAAACTACGCAGAGACGTTGAGATTTTTTTTGGAGGGACCGGCCCTTGACTGGTTTCAAAGCTTTTTGAAAATAAATAGGATTACAAGGCCATGGGAGCATTGGAAAAATTCCTTTTTAGATACTTTTGCCGTGATAGGGTGGCCAGAAATAAAGTATGCATACGAATTTCGTTATTTAAATGGTTCGCTTTTAGAGTACGCACTAAAAAAGAGAAATCTGCTTTTAGACACAGATTCTAAAATATCAGAAAACACTCAAATAAATTTAATTGTTTTGGGCTTACCAGCAAAAATTCAAGTACACATAAATAGAAAAGATTTAGATACAATTGATAAATTAATGTCGCTCATAAATCAGTCAGAAGGTCTTGTAGAGAAAAAAATCAAAACAAAAATCCCAGAGGAAAATAAATCAGAAAAAAAACCATGCTCCTACTGCAATAAAAAAGGATTTCCAAACAGGTATCACTCAGAAGATGTGTGCAGGTTAAAACTCTATGATAAAGAGAAAACAAGAAATGATAAAATACGTATAATAAATAACACGAACATTGAAGAGAGCGTAGCGTCTTCTGACGAATCAAAAAACGGATGGCGACCCCACTTATCAGATTAACAATAGGTATCGAGGATACTCCAGTCGTTGCGGTATATGACTCGGGAGCAAACGTATCGATAATAAATTATGATACAGTGGTAAAATTAAAATTAAACAAAAAAATAAGTGGGGTAAACAAACTCAATACATTTGCAGGCACTACGAATACGTTAGGCTCAATAAATCTAAGAACAAAAATTTTTAATATTTCAAAAACAATATGTTTTTATATTGTAAAAAGTGTCTCTTTTCAGGATGACATTTTGTTAGGTTTAGATGCAATCAAAGAATTTAAACTGTGTCAGAATGAAAATTTGAAAATTTTTCAAAATGATACAAAGAAATGTCAGTTACATGAGAATAGGAAAACAGAATCTATGTCAACAAACATAGCGGTAAACAGTGAGATCTATTTGGAACGCGTGTGGAATAAACACAAACAGCTGTTTACAGAGGACAAGTTCAAAGTAGGCAAAGTAACAGGCTACGAGGCGCCAGTAAAGCTTACCAAAAATAAATATATTGCGCGAAAACCGTACAAATGCTCTATAGCGGATAGCGAAGAAATAAATTCACAAATAAAATCATTACTGAAAGTAGGTTTAATTGAACGCTCGACTAGTCCGTTCGCTTCCCCGGTAACTCTTGTTTTGAAGAAAGAAGAAGGGAGAAAGTCACGGTTATGCGTAGACTATAGCGAACTAAATAAAATAATTATACCAGAATGCCACCCATTCCCAATCATTGACGATCTGCTAATGCAAGTCCGGGATTGCAAATTTTTTACAAAATTAGATATAAATTCGGCCTTCTGGTCAATCCCGATTAGAGAAAAAGATAGATATAAAACCGCGTTTATAACCCAAAACGGGCATTGGCAATGGAAATGTTTGCCTTTCGGCTTAAAATCGTCTCCGGCAATTTTTCAGAGAATTCTGAGTGACGTATTAGCGAAAAACAATCTCGAGAAATTCGCGATAAATTATATCGATGATATTTTGATATTTTCAAAAAATTCTTCAGATCATTCACGTCACATTAACGAAACTCTCATCGCCATAGAAAAAGCGGGTTTTAAGTTAAACAAAAAAAAATGCACATTTGCAAAAAAGTCAGTTATCTATTTGGGACATGAAATAAAAGAAAATAAGATAAAACCTCTAAATGATAACTTAATAGCAATAAAAAAATTTCCGAAACCGCAGAATCAAAAAAATGTGAGGCAACTCTTGGGAAAAATAAATTTCTACTTAAAATACATACCGAAAGCTTCGATAGAATTAGAACCACTACATAATTTACTTAGAAAAAATGTAAAATTCGAATGGACACAAGAATGTGAAGACAGTTTTAAAAAAATTAAAAACTATCTCAGCTCTGAGCCGATATTGGCAATTTTTGACCCGAAACTTCCTATATACATTTTTACAGATGCATCCAAAAAAGGAGTAGCAGCAATTTTAAAACAACCTCAAAAAGACAATTCTATAAAACCAGTCTTTTTTTTTTCAAAAAAACTAACAAAACCGCAAGAAAACAAACGCGCTATATTCTTGGAAGTCCTGGCGATAAAAGAGTGTATTTTATATTGGCAATATAAACTTATAGGAAATAAATTCACGATCTTCACAGACCACAAACCGCTTGAAAACTTTAATGTAAAAAAGAGTAAAGATCCTGAACTATTAGCATTATTAAACTACATCTCAAACTTTGATTTTGAAATCAAGTATAACCCAGGCAAAAATAATGCAGAAGCAGATAGCTTTTCTCGAAACCCAGTACTAGATGAAAACACAAGCAGTGAAACGGCTATAAAAATAGTAAATTTTTTATCGATGGAAGAACTGAGGAACGACCAAAAACAATTACATATAAAAAAAGAGGATAAAACAGTAAAAAAAAATAACATTTGTTATAAAATCTTAAATAACAAAGAAAAAATATGGGTGACGGAAAAGTTAGGTATTCAAATGATAAAAAATATACACAACGAAAGTCATATTGGAGTAAAGCAGTTAACTCTGACTTTAACCCCAAAATACTATTTTAAAAACATGCACAAACATATAAAACTTATTTGTCGAGCATGCGACACTTGCGTAAGAAATAAATCAAGGTTCGGAAATTTTATTCAACCCCTTTCACAATTAGGTCCAGCGTTGGAGCCGTTTCAAATAATATCCTTGGATACAATAGGAGGGTTCAGCGGAAACAAATCACCCAAAAAATACTTGCATTTAATCGTAGACCACTTCACGAAGTACGCCTTTGTATTGACCGCAAAAACACAGACAGCAAAAGATTTCATAAATCTAGTAAAAAAAGTTCAGAAAAAGGGAAAAATAAAAGTACTTCTAACTGATCAATACGCGGGAATAAACTCAAAAGAATTTAAAAATTATCTAAAAGCAGAAAACATAACAAACATTTTCACCGCGGTAGACTGCCCCTTTTCAAACGGGCAAAATGAACGGACAAATCAAACATTAGTTAATGCGATTAGGTGTAAAATATTTGAAAAAAAAGACCGGCCGTGGTCAGTCATAGCTGAACAGTGTGTAGAAAACTACAATAACACAATACACAGCACAACAAAGTTTACACCGAATTACCTTTTAAATGGAATTGATAAATCCTATCTCCCGTCGGAACTTAACGAAAACAACTTAGAAAATTTAGAGAAAAACAGAAAAATAGCATTTTTAAATGCAGAAAAAATACATAATCAAAATAAAGTTTACTATGATAAAAATAAACGAAAAATAACATACGAAGTCGGTGATCTTGTTTATATTCAGAACGGAAGTCGGTTAAATAGGAAAAAACTTGATCCGGTCAGAGTGGGCCCGTTTAGAATAAAGAAAAAAATCTCTGACTTACTGTATATTATTGACTCGGGATTTAAAACACCAGAGTCAAACGTTTATCATGCAAATAAAATGATCCCCTATTTCCAGACTCCTGACTCCTGAAACATAAGTCTGGGAGGGGGGGGGGAGGGGGGGATGTAAGTTTGAGACTAATCCAAACTACAGCGCGACTATCAGAGGTCGTCCGCTCGGCACACCTACCAAGCCAGAGACAGCGGTCGTCATGCTGATTAGTCGAAACTGCGTAATCCAAACAGAAACACGCAAAAGGCTCGTAGCGCTTGGCGCTAAGGTTTATAATCAAACAAAGTTAATAATTATAAGTACTAGTTGTTGATTCAGGTAATCCTGGGCATAATTCCATATTGTAATTATCTGAATCGTTTGAACATATGTAAATAGTGTAAATATATTACAGTTATTACCAGCATCAACCGCAGTACTTTATTGAAAACAAGATAGCCCTTAACTACGAAAGATAAGGGATTGACTTATATATATATATTTATGTATTGCGGTCTGCGAAAAAGAGGACTTGCGCAGTACCGAATATCACTCACGATACGTATGACACGTGTGACACCATGGAACCAGAAATTTTCGTTCAAACTTCAAAGCTATCATTTTCAGCAGTGTTATCCACTCGCTGGAACGTTACAGTATGAATTACACCGCCATACCTCCACTTAATTCAAGTATTATGCCGTACAATACGCTCAAACTTGCAGTTTGAACAAACAAATCAATTTTATATTTTATATCATTTCACGAGCAGCGTAACTTTGCCTTCGATTGTAAGACCTCGGTTAACTCCTTCGACGTTTGACTCCTGATCCCAGGCCAAGGCCTCATGTCAATTAGAAACGTTAAATCAACACCATACGCTTGTGATGTGGTCTGATAAACTTATATAAAAGCAAAAGTAAACTTTGTACAATAGAATGAACCATGTGGGCTGCTCTCACGAGGTCACTGGAAATCATGGTCGCATTTTTCGAATACTACACGGCAAGGTAAGCTATACAGTGTAAATTATGTCTAGTAGGAAGAACAGAATTCCAATTTCCCATAACAATGTATGTACGTACTAGCCCTAAGTTCGGAATTCCGGCAGTTCGGGCCGGACCTCGTTCATTACACAACAGCGCGAGGCCAAAAACCATCAAGCATAGAGAAACGGGTCGGACGACCTAAACTCAAGTCACAAATCATCCAACTAAACGTCCGCAAGCAACGCGCGAAATCTGTTTGGAAAATGTGACGGTTGTATCATCGCCGTGCAGGACGTACAGCGATAAGTTATCTCTCCGCTATTCTGATCAATAGCCACTCGTGTCATGTGACCGATGTTCCAGCTTACAGGGTCACGCGCCGGGCTGAACAAACAGGCATCAGTCCAGCGGACGAGTAGGCATTGGATAAAGACACACCGGACCAAGGACTGCGTGTGGTATAGATGCAGCAGATGCGGTATTCCAGTACAACGCTCAAGCAATTCAGATGCGGTTATTGGATATGGGATTGACACACGTTCCCCTGACGCAGTCGGTCTGTTCCGATCGTGGAGTCTGGAGGGTGTGGAGAGAGATAGGAAACCGGGTGGCGGATGGCGGAACGACGGTACCGGGACTTTCGCGAACTGAATATCCACCCTCGGTCTGCTCGATTTTCCCTCTCACGGAGAAACTTCGCTTCGGTGTCAATTCAAACGCGTTTCATTCAGTCTCCCCGTCTATCTCTCTCTCTCTCTCTCTCTCTCAACTTCCGCTCGACTCAAAATGAACCACCTCCACCAAGTCCTCCCTTTTTCGCCAGTATTCGAATCAGATCAAAGCTCATTCTTCTACTTTCTTCGCCGAGTCCTTTGTCTTCAGTTCTAACGCTTACTCTCCGCAAGTTGGTATTCTTCTGTTTCAAAGCGGGTACTCTACTACTTTACGTACTTGCGGGATATACGACTCTCGGTTGTGCACAACCTACAACGAAATTTGCATCTCTACCGAATACTCTTCACGGCTTGTAGTCATTTACACTTTCTGTACAAGAAAATTCAACTAGAACTAGATACGGCTGCTACTGCGTTTTGCATATAATTTCGTATCACGTTCAAAAGGAGGACTTGGACTTCTTTCACGATGTCTAGTCAAAACTGAAGAGCTATTTCGAGGTCAAAGGACGGTAGTTGGTGATTTCACTTTCAGTGGTAAATAACCCTTCTTTCTTTGTACTTATCAAAGCTCATCGTGATTTCTAAAAGCATTTTTTCATCAGCCGTAGCGCTGCTGCTTCGTACACTCTCTGTTAATGGTTTCAGATTAATCTAGCTCTTGGATCTTTCCTAGTAAGTAAAGTTGACCTTGCATTTTATTTCCTCTAACATCATATCTTTATACCTTGATGAAACTTGAGTTTTGAAAAGGATTGATTCGGAGTAATTAAAGGTTATTCGTTGAATATCGGTATTTGTCCCTTTCAAGATTTCTGTAGGTTATTTCTCACCCTCCGTTGAATCTCAAACACCTGTATTGCTCTCACCGGCATCCACGATCTTGGAAATTCCCAGCCAACCGATGCAAGGTTATTGACTACTGGGTTGAGTGGAAGTTTCTTCATCTTGTTATGCAGGAATTCTGCGAATGCAATATAGTTCCAAAATGCTTGTAACTAATTAGCGAAGAATCTCAAAAGAGTCAATTATCGGAGAATATGAAACTACAACCCTAATGCACTCGGAGCGGAGATTTTCGCTTCGGAATGCCGGTTCGAAATTGCTTGGAAGATAGTCTACAAATTCCACGATGGTTGTGTCAAAGCAAAGAGGATTTACAAGAAAAATCCACGACAAAGAATCCATAATAATGAGTTTAAGCTGGCAGTAGAGACCATTGAAAATCTCTAAAGGTCAAATGGAAAAGTGGAAGAAAAAGTAACTCGAATAAGATGTAGGAGCTACTACCTCTCTCATTTCAGTAAAACGTACCATTGCAGGATAGAACGTGAGCAAGAAGTTATATCCGCACCGAGCAGCTTGTAGGAATGTTTAATCCGATTTAACCCCGCAAATTAAGATAAGGCTGTACGGGAAAAGTTTAAACTAAAAAATATTTTCCACATCAGGTCTTTTCCTGCCGAAATTGCGTTGGAACAACTCTAGAAAGTTAATTTTTCGTTTCATTTACTCGGTCTTATTTTTCTGTTTACTTTTTGTTCCGAAAAGTTATGTACTTGTATTGTGTATTTCGTTCCTCGCGGTTTTTAGAGACGCCTGTAAAGAGGACATGATAATCCTTGTAATTAGCCGTAAATCTTGCTTCGTAATTTGCGCGCGTCTTTTATCGTCGTTCAAACCAATCTAAATTTTGTACATTATACCGAACGGGCGTCGATAACTCTTTGCATCTACTGAGGTGTTGTGAAATTACGGAAAATTAGTCCAAGGAACGTTTTTTGTTTCTGTTTGGTTTAAAAATAAACTGGATGTTATAAAGCTTGTTTGATTTCTTTATTCTTTTTTGCTGGAAAGTAAAATTCTGTCACTATACGGGTTACAGATCAGCACATTGTTGCTGAACAATTTCAATTCGTCACGCTTACAATCTCCTTAACTGATTCGTTTTTGCATTGCTTTCACGTCAATCGAACAATAAGAGTATTGTCCCCATTGAGCTTTGGTATCATTGAGGAATGAAAAGTCTTGGGTAATAAGTAGAAACAAAGGAGAATCGGGGCGGCAAAGTAAATAAAATCAATCGATCGAAGAAAGTGATAGCCGAATTTCCTGCAGCCTCTGAAGCAACGTTTACCAACCGATCGCAATATTCCCGCGAGACCAAAGGAACGACAGAAAAATCAGATAACTCAGCAGGAATTCGAAAAAGGATATGGGAACGTCATGTCTCGTCAAATTTCTCAATTACTATCTGGGAAGCCTATGTCTGATGTTACAAGAAAGGAAAGCTCCTCGTTCCGAATCGTGAAAATACATTCAATTCAGACTCTCTTCTCCTCCTAACTTGGCGGCAATCGAGAACTGGATTTGAATGTTTGCCGAGGCGGAAAGAAGATCAAAGTAAAGGGCACACGATACTTTCATTCCGAAACTTGTTACACCTGAATTGTCGCCAAAGGTGTTGTGGAACTTTAAAGCCGAAATTGTACAGTGCAGAGAGAAATTCGCAGCAGCAGAAATTCTACTTTCAACACAGTCAACCGACTGTCAAACTCACACTGTAAATCTTTCAAAATCCATAGGTACATGGAAACATTATTCCAGTCAACTCAGCAGCGCTTGTTATCCTGCAGAGACAATGCTGACGTTGGTACAATCGGTTCCTCTCTATCAGTTTAGTCCTCTACGTGAAGTGGAATATTTCTCGCTGCCTGCCGTGTCTTGCCTGTCACTCGACGTAAAAGCAGCCAACCGCAGCGTAAGTGCGTCTCGGTAAGCCGTTTGACAAACAAATTGTAACGACGGAGTAGCAAAAAAAAACAACAAAAAATGGAGAACTAATCTGTGCCGAGTCAATCGTGCGCCAAAATCTTTCTTTCTTCATTGAGAGTCGTTCGGCGACTATCGAAAAACAAGGAAGGACTGCTTCCGTTGATTGTCTCGAGGCGAAGACCAGCTTACGTCGGATGAAATATAAATCATCGTGAACAACGTTTCTATGACATAAATTTTCAAGTCACAATATTGACAGAGAGAACCATGTATCACGGAAAAGCATCGAGACAGTCTTATTAAAGCTGCAGTCTATGGCTCGCAATGACAGCCTTGTGTAAGACAAGAAGGCACGTCCTTAAAGCGCCCTAGAGCTTGGATGGGAAATTCGATTTCCCTCTGCGTTGAATCAACGGCTTTCAGAACCCGTCGTCCTGCGAATCGATGGACGATACACAGCTGCTTCCCGGAGAATCCCACCCTTTAAACAGTTCAAACAACTTCAGTCTATGTACTCGCGAAGTCGAGCTGCTGCTGTTGTTGCTGCGGTGAGACCACTTGTAACCGAGGAAAATACAACCAATCGATCCTAGTGAAACATTTCGTTCATTGGTCTCCTTGACATGTGAAAAATGGTCTCTTTTTCAGCGGTTTGGAACACCGCAGAGTGCATCGGTGTGAAATATCGTACCCCGATTCTTGCCGTTCCCCGGTGGAATGGGAGAGTCTCAATTAATTAATGACAGCCTAATTGGCGGTAAAAATCCATTATTCAACTCCGAAGCCAATTCTGGAACCGATTGTTCGAACGAGTCGCGGTTTCTCTGCGAGGGATAGAGATGAATTGATTCCAGCTATCAGGTTATAAATAATTGCTTGGTTCTATTCACGCAGAAATTCAATCCCATCCATTTTCTTGACTTTGTTCCGAGCAGATGCCGATTGCGGGCTTGCTGAAGAGGTTAAATAACAACAGACTTGCCGCTCGGCTACTCAACTTCTCGTTTCCATTGTATTCTTGACAGTCGCAGAAGACTTCGGCGTTCCTCTTAGGCAGTGTGTGAAATCACTTCTGGCTTCTCCATACTTCAATACACGTCAATGGTCGTTACGTAGGTGTACCCACTGCTGCGATGATGGGTAGCGAAATATAGCGAAATATAATAGCGAAAGATTAATTGTTCGAAATCTTCATTTTTACATGTAATGAGATTCAAATTGATGCGAACCGTATCGATACACCCGTCCTATTATTTAAACGCTTTTACACGGCACGATTACGCTTCGCGCCTGCTAATTGTGTTTCTGATGTAAGCCTATTCATTTATAGTATCCGATGAATGCGGATAGACTCGCATAACGTACAGCCTGTTATTTTCATTTTCACTCCCACGGAAATTGGTTTGAAATAAAAAGTTGACACCTTGGTCACGGTTTGTTTCCTAATTATCATTCGTGAGATAATTACGCAAATATACCTACCGTAATGGGTTGCGTGTACGATATATTTTATTTATTACTCATTGCATATTCAACGCCTGCTACGGCATCAACTGTGATTGATAACGGTTAAATAGGCATCGACCGTTTGTTGCATGAGGTGATATTTCGAAAGAGAATAAAAAATGACGACTGAGCAGCGAAGAGAGATTGGGATATAAAAATTGTACAAAGAAATAACGCGAAATGCCACGTCTAACAAAGCTGCTGGTGCAGAGAAACTGCCACGGCCTCGATGCAAAGCGGCGTCGAAATGAACCTGCGAAATTTATGAGGAGAAGCAAACTAATAACGCATATTTATAATCAACCGTTTGACGTTGTTTGCAAATGCGTCTTTTGAAATTCATGAATATACTCGTACCTTTCAGCCATCACGAGTACATGCAGATTATACTTATGTACTCAGGATTGTATATAAAAGTGTATCGCATAATGTGATCATATGTGTACGTCACGCGGTGTGTGCTACGGTATAAAAATGTACGAGAAAAAGGTAGTTCTTAATACAATGCTTTCGAAGCACGCTATACGATTTTATTTTCACATTGCGCGGAGCCGTAACGACTCCACCCTCTTGTAACGTTTCGTATTCCTACCGCTATTTACAAGGGTCTACTTATAGAGTACAATGTGCGTGCACGTGATACACACAGTTGTTACGTATGCAGATAGAGATGATCAGAGGATATCGAACGGCGCGTTGCGGCCGTAACATGCAATATAGTAATCCCTGTTTAGCTAAGTATCTATGTGTATATTCGGAATATTAAACTAATTCAATTATGTTTCGCATTTATGTTTCATGTGCCATTTCATCCTGGTCTTATTCGCGGTTGGACACTCGTGCAGAGCTCAGTTGGAGTAAGTATAACACCAATATTTATACATTCAATTACGTACGATGTTCTTTAGAGGGAAATATTTAGAGAAGAGACGATTTAGCGAGATGAAAGAAAATTAATCACCTTCCCTGACTCGTTTTTATCCAAAATTAAACAAATTTTGAATCTAAGCAATTACCGATTAAGTCCACGTTCATTTTTACGATACACGTTGTACCTATCGAAGAAAAATAACAAAATTGGCTCAATCCACTTGTCAAAAATCGTAAAAGTTCTCTAACAGTTCTTCTTTCTGTGTCCAAGAATGCAGAGTTGGCAGAACTATTCTTTCATTTGCAACCTTTTTTTTAGTCATATTTCCTAAAAGCGAATGGTGAAAGTTTCGATCCTGAGATAAAAGTTTTTTTTTCTTTTTCTTCTTTCTGTTTTATTTAAATTTCTTATGATCGTATGAACATCGTTAAGAATTTTACTTCTACTTGAACTCGATATTTGGCTAGTTTTGCTTATCTGCCTTCCGGGGATCATTGCGGTTAGCAGATTTCACGGCGTGAAAAACAGCGTTGAATTCAGCTTTCCGAAAACTGTGGCGAATTGAGACGACGTGGTCGCGAAAAACGGGCATCCTCACGAAATACGAATTATTACGGCATTACAATACGGTGTTGCGGCGTGAATCTGCAGCGGAAGCGGGAAACTGGGAAATGTACATATATATATATAGAGCTCAGGAGTGACGCAGGGACGGGAGTAATTCCAGATTCAGATTACCGGAATGGTTCGGCACAATGTGTACTTCGTACCCCGTAGGAGATTCAAGACTCCACTTTCTCTAATCGGGAACTCCGGCGTAATAACGAGGCTCCGGAAGTCGCGTTTGTCCTTCATATTCTTCCTCATTCTATAACCCAAGTTATAAAAGCGTTGAAACCCGTTCACGGCAGTTATACTAGCTAAATAGATTGAAAATATTCGATTATTTTTTTTTCTGTCATAGCATTTGTTATACCTATGAATATTATAGGTATAACAGTCCGCATTCAGAACGCGGCTCGCACATAAAATGCTAAGACGCACGTTACTCCAGGTGTCTGAAATCATTAATCTCTCGTCCTTGCATCGGGAATAAAATTTCTGATACGGACAATGATAAATAAAAATAATGCTGGTTGCATTTCTTCGGAAAATCAGTTACCGGTTGCAACCTTCTAGAACACATACCTTCGTTGAATTGTGTGTAAATGAGTAAATTTATAATGAACGCTGAATTGAAGTCCAGTGTCGGTCTCACGCAACCGGATATCTAGCTTTGGTGTACCTACATACTTTCATCAGACGTGAACAAGCGTAACCAATTTCCGTAAGAAGGTACGTGCTTAGAGATGGAAGCGATCCTCGAGTAGCTGCTTTTATCTAAATTACAGCAGCCGAGACGAGCGTGTTATATCTATAATCCGTGTAACTCTAACAATAAGTTAGCAAGACATTGGGGGAAAGATTAAACGTAGAATTCTCCGAGACTTACTGTTCTCAGAAGTGATACGCAAGTGAAATGCGACGCGATTTGTTTGATCGTTTTACCTCGCAAAACTATACACCCAACTGTATAGAAGCGAATCCGAAATTTGAATAATTTTAAACTCCCTTAAACCACCCGCGATACTCGACGCCAATATTAGGTTACAAAGTTGATTGAGTTCTGCTGCAACAAAGACAACGGTGGAAATTGAATATGGGTACATCAAACTTTTTTTACAAAGTTCAGGAAGCGTCCGCCTTTTAATCATCCATCGAGGTTTTACTTTGTAAAAAATGCTCCAACAATGCGCAAGCTTCTTTTACAGTGGCGCTTTTTTGTTGTACGCAAGCTCAAACTATTTTTTTTTTTGCCATATTTTGTGGCTAAATATAGATGAATCGAAAATAAAATTTTACCATACATACTTTTACGCTACGAATGCATCAGGTTTTCGAGTAATTACCGCAAACATGCGCGCCTCGTGTTCTAGATTCCATAACGTGCATGCACAGGTTAATATCGAGTTTCACAACGCTGTTATCAAATTTATCGACGAATTGAAATCCATCATTTCCCGATTCCCACAGAATAATATTAATAATGAGAAGCATATAACCAAGCAAGTATCTCATACTCGTGCGATGATTACATAGATAGGCGTGCATGTTGTTCGAGGTTTAATTGAGAAGGGTAAAACATAACTATGTATCAATCCAACGTTGTTATAATAGTATGCAGCTTTACCCGTTGGCCATTGCCATCCACCCAATGCACAAAATTATAATTTCACCTCGGGTAACGATGAGAGGATAATATTTGATCTCTTGTTGAGATTGATAAAAAATTTGTGCATGCCATTCAGCGAGTGATCGTTCGTGAATTCATCGAATATTTCGAAAGCAAGTGTCGCGAACCGTTCGTCGATGCTCGCGGGTTGTTGAAAATCTCCCGACACGTAGTTCGGTAGCTTGAAAGTTGAACCATGAATCCGTATGGAGCGCTGTTTTATTCGCTTCGTACTTTTGGCTTATCACTTTATTACGCATTCGCGTTTCTGAACTCGGTATATGTGTATAACCATGAATAATGCAAGCCTGCCTCGTGTGCTCCGTGTTGCTCTTATATACCCGCCGCGCGATTTCTTTCTCACAGGTATATCCAGGATCAAAACTTTTTTGCGAAACCGACACTTTCAACCTCAACACCGTTATTAACCCCAACGAGTGACGATATTTTTTCACACTCTCTTTGCATACTAATTAGAAATAACGTGACTCCAGCGCTAACAAAATTTTAGAACATTCGGATGAAATCATGGGAGGTTTGATCAAAAACACCCAAGCACAACTTTCTTCGATCCATTTGAGGTTTGAAGTTATCTTTTGTCCATTTTTCAACCCTTATCGAGCTAAAAATGCTGGGAAGATTCGATATCGGATCTGCGTTCAGGTACGCGTAGACATTTAGGAAGGGGAATGTACGCTTAGCGTCGGAAATTACCGAGTATATACCCTATCGGGCCGGGTGACGGAGAAAAATCGTTAAAATGCCGCGTACCGAGCCTCGGCTGACTTTCCAACGGTGAATATAAGATGGAAGCTCCTTAATCTATTCTTGCCTAGCTGTATCCTCCAAGTTTTCTTGTTATCCGTCGAGAGAAGGGGCGAAGAAGAGAGGCTTTAAGGGTTCCTCGTATAAACTCGACTCGACTGATTGAGACGACACGTCGCGACGGCAGTCTCCCGTTATTCTCAATCCGATGTGATTCGAAAAGTTCCTGACTGATATTAACAAATCTTGACATTCTTGCGACGCCTACAATGACAAAGGAACTCCCGTGTAAGAAGGTTATTAATGCTGCTCCTAAGAAGGCGGAGGGTTTGTTGTTCAGGGGTACGAGGGATGATGGTGGGGAAACTCGAACAATACCGAACTTGCCCATCTAGTCCAATTTGGAAGGGTCGTATAAAGCCAACAGAGCGGTTAACCACAGGTATAATAATATAAAGCCTTATAGGCGATCGGGCAGAGATATACCACCTTTGTTTACACGGTAAAAACGATAAGGAAGAGCCGTCTGACCTCTTAAGGATCGTTGTAATTTTGAATAACCCGACAGGTTTACGTAACGTGTAATATTATACGCATAATACGTTGTACAATCCCCAAATTGAAGCATTAATTCGTTCCGTTCTCTCGACTCCCATTCACTCCCCACTTCTCGCCTCCTCGCTTTGAGAAAGTGAGAATAACGCGACAGTCAGGATGGGGTCCACCAAACCCGTTGTTCCTGGAGGAAAAGGAAAGGGACGTTGGGGTATATATGGCAGAAAATAGGTGCGTGGGGCGAAGGGCGAAGGGCGTGAGGGGCGGAAAGAGGGAAGAACGAGGTAGAAGAGGGAATTCTGTAAGGACTCTTGGCAGGGAATTGACGAGGGTCCTCCAGCCAAACCGCTATATGGAATCAACCACCCTTCTTCGTGCAACTGGTATATCAGCCGTCAACTAGCTCGATTTATTACCCTCGCCAACTTCGAGGACGATATATTATTATCACCATTGAATTTTCAAAACACGGAGGCGGACCGTTGCTAATTTTCTTCAGCCTGGTCCAACGGCGCTAAAATCGTGAAATATTGCGACTTTAATATAATCTCTTTGAAAAAAAGAACCTTGTGAACGGGATTCACCTAAATTTGACTCATAAAATTTCACCGGTGTACAATCGGTGCTTGTAGGGTGAAATGAATTTTGATCAATTTATTTATGGAGCTTGCTTATTTGCGCCGGTATCAAATTTGCAGTAATTTTACCGGAACCGGCGGGAAACTCTGAAATTATATTTGAAAGTTAAATACCCGAGGGACAAGAGAAAATAGGAACTCTGGAAAAAGAAATACACACGCACAAAATCTAAGTCATGTGGAAAAATTCATCGATGGTCTTATCTGCTCGCGGAGCAGAGGATTGTCATATTCGAAACGAGAAGTGTTAGATTCTGGAGATAATAGAATGGAAAAGGTACGCGTTCTTAACGCATTTCCTGCATAAAAAACGTTATGCTCATGAAGCGCTTATCGCGGACGCGTACAGAGCTGAATCTTTAAAGCTGATTCCCAGATAATTTTAAAGCTAGCTTTGTCTTTGAAGTGAAATGCATTCTTCTCTATGTTTGAAAATAATTGTGAAACTAATCAAACATTTGCAATTATGACTGACGTAAACAGTCACTTTTTAACAGTGACCGTGTTAAAAAGAATTATAAACAAATGGTCTTATGCGACATTACAAGAGGATCGTTCCATCAAGATAACAAAATATTTTATAACGACGATAATATCGAAATTGTCATGCCCGATTCGGAACAAAATATGTTTGCCATTGGTTGATTCTATACGATCATTGTACTTATAATTAAATAACAGTATTCCTGCCAGTAATAAAAATTTCGGTGATCAATATGATGCAAAGTCAATGAGCTTAACCATAAATAAAGACTTGAATCATAACATTTAATCAATTGGAAGAAGTAGGTTGAATAATATAGTATTCGTGGCTCAACCAGAGCCTGAAAAATAAGTTAAAATACTTACAGTAAGGCACATCAAAACTAGGCCAGGATCGCATCGTTTTAATTCTCCAAGATGCATTATGAAGTAGCAGCTATTTTTTCTATTTCAACGAATGGAGGAATTGCAGAAATATACGTCACTATTCGAAATAAGAATATTATAATGTCAGAAAACATAAATTTGATAGGTGAAAACGTAGAGCCGTAGATTTATCCATATTTGCATTCATACGGAACGATAGGTTGGCTTCCTAATTTACTTTATGTTCATAGAAAGGTAACTAATTCTAAACCCTGGAGCAGATCTGCGTGTATAAAATACAGATTGGCTATTCATGAAAATGAATTCAACATATATTTATCAGGGCGCTGATTATTTCAACAGTGGCTTGTAGATAATTGTGTAAAAGTGGAACAAGATTGATTAGGATTTTGTATTGACGATTAAAGAACATTGCGTTTACGAACATATCAAGGTTTAAGAGAATATTCAAAAAGTATTGCACACGATAAATAATAAAAAAATTAATATTTACAGAGACGAAGACAATTTTTATGATAAAAAATAATAAACAATCAGGAAAACGCGCAAAGCGTGCTGATGCGCTTGTAGTGTAAAAATCTGACCGTTGTTCGATCAAGTCAGACCACGATACGAAATTTCGGGCTTCATTGCAAACCCGTTGAGAAAATCAACTCTGAATTATTCTAGTGCAAGAAAAGCCCCGTCGCGTTGTTTCCGGAATGAAATTCGTAATAATAGACGTAGCTCTCGCAGGGCGGTTGAGAATAATACCCCATCATTTTCGTCTTATTTCATCACTCAGAGTACCTCTAATAAGCTCTTTTCTTTGTGGAACGATGACTTCATTCGAGTTCTTCTGACAGCTCGTGAAAGACGTGTAATTTTTACGCGTCTCGGCTATTTGAGTTCCCTTAATATCCCTAATAAGACGAAACCCCGTTTCAGCTTGGATGAACGTAATAGCTGTCAAATTTACACACGAGGACGACTTTGTCCGGGTGAGACAAGAACGTGTCGTCAGGCCCGAAGCGAAGCTCCTGCTCTCGAATATACGTTCACCTGTTGAATAAAGAAACTACTCGTGTTGTGTGTGACATCCACTTCGCAAAAAGTAGAGGCTTTATACGAAACTATATGTACACTATCGTCGGGGTAAGGTTGGAACAGTTTTTTTACGGAAAAGTTTTCGGAGATAATCAATAACGTGGAGAAAATTCCAGGCTTTCTCAAAACTTGTTTTACTTTATTGATCACATCGGTAGTGGTAATAAACTGATGAAAAATTTCTTGACGATCCGACTTGACCGTAGTAAAATTTCAAATTTAACTCTTCGAGAAACAAAGTCTCACTCGTATAATCTATCAATTTGTTTACGGATCGATTGGGTCCTTACGATAGAGGATTCGAATTGGATTATTAATCATTATTTTTGCGTTCCCATCGCCGTGGCAGTTGCCAGTAATCAATGGACTGAGATGAATATATAAGGAAGCTTAAAGCCCGTGAAGGTCGTAAGCCCGAAAAATGGAATTTCTCATACAGATAAAATTACAAGGTGACTGAATTTCAGAGATTATACATATATAGATACAATATTTTCTCCATTTGTCAAAGTAAAGCAGCGCTGGTCGCATTGATCAAGAGCCTGATTTATGTCTGTCGGATAAATTACAGAGGAGCCGTGACAAGACGAATGTTTCATTAACCCAGTTAGGAGACAGTTGTCTTGGCGACTGAGTGCAGCAAATAGAGATGTACGGATATACGGACATCTGCGAACAACAAACCGCGTGTAATATCGCGACGCGGCGACGTCCGCAGCAAAAGTTTCTTCATCACTGCAAAACTAGCAGGAGAGTCTCTTTTCACCGAATACATGTAAACTCACTCGTGAGCTTTGATATAGTTATAATTATACACGCGGTTCTCACTCGCGGGAAACCATTTTCCCGTAATTGGGTCAACCAAATTATGCCCCGTCGATTATACAACCTCGGTTTTGTTTTCAATTATACTTCGCCACGTGCAAACAAATTGCTTACTTTCGAATAAATCTTCCAAGCAACGCGTTTCGTTGAACACGTAACGGTATGTTCATTGATTTATTATTACTGCGCAAACGGAACAGATTTCACTGGCTTTTTCATCCGTCACTCGATAAATCGTTACAGAAAACTCAGATACTGCCAACGGAGAAAGAAAACGGAGTCGAGTCCGTTCGAAGCACGGACAGTGAATAGCAAAAATACTCCTAGAATAACAATCAACGGAGCACACGAGTGCTCGATGATGCGAAATCGCATGGTTCAGGAAGTATTTTGATTAACCGAAACGAGGTGAATTACTTCGGCTATATCCGTTGCAGAAGCGGATATTAAAAATCGCAATACGTAGCAGCTGTTTCTCATCCTGAGGACAGAGTATAGGTATTGTATCGCAATCTATTAAAATTAGTTCTTCGTTATCACGCTTCAATCCTGCTCATTGTGGCTGGTTCGAATGAAATTATATAATATAAACGAGTAAAAATATAAGGTTAATTAACAAATTACGTACAGCCATGGTGGTCGCTGTACAAGTGTATCAAAATATTCATGCCGAAGTAACTTGAATCAACAGCCCTTCACGACCGGAAGTGGCAGGTTGAAGTGTATAAATAAAATACCTTCTTACGCTCTTCACCCCACGGTAACGTCGTTCGATCCAGGCAGTAACTCTGCAAACTGTATAAGCTGTACCTAGGCGTACTTTACTCATTTCACCTCTCGTATATAATATACGACATGAAAGAAAACCACGGTCGATACGATCCCGTCCGAATGACTCTCAGCACGCTTCTACCAGTATATAGAAGGGGGGTGTTTAAAGGGGCCTGATGTACAAGTCGACCTATCTATAACGTACGTGCGGAGAATTTTCGTTACTCGAAAGCTTCTCTCGTCGTTTTATCGGGATTCGGATATATACTTGCTTTTAGTGGAATGCGTTCGAGCTTAAGTTATTCTCCTAGATTGTGCCCGCATGTTTGTATGTTAAGAGAAATATTGTTTTCCGCGCTTCTCTCGAAATATTGCATCCAAAATAAATTCTTCCAATCTGCGATTTGAGAATAAACTGAAATCAGGAAACGTCAGGGTATCCAGGTGAAGTTGCTTGAAAGGATTCGAACAAGTCCGAGGAGATTGAAACCGTGACGAAAGGTTTGAGTACGAATTTTTAATACCGGCTTTTCCAACTGCCAAATAACAATTCATAGTGTAGATCAAACTTAATCTACGTTAATTATGATACATCTCAATAAACGATTTTTGCGAAATTACTTCGATGATGCAGAACTGATATTGATTTCCGCGTATAAGATTTGCATGATCGTTAAGAGAAGTGAAGAAGTTGGTTTTTTGTCTTACAAAAAAGTAAGTAAATCGAATTTTTGAGTTTAACAGCTACAACGCGTGAAGTATTCACCAATCGTAGCAGAATTACGAGCCTTTGGGGGGGTAAAACACACGAACACAGCGTACCAGGTTTCATATTTTTAATAAAATTCGCTGACTTCAAGCTCTGCTGCATACGTCGCATATCAATGTTTCACGGTGTCACGTAATGCCCGGGCCGTGATATTAGCGTTGCGGTAAGCCCGTGCAGGCCAGTGATCCCCCGGCTTGGTGTATCAACGTGTAATTGCGTTGCTGGCTGCAGGTAGTTCGTGCAGGCTGTTGGTTTTATCTCTACGAGGAAATCGTCACGTCGATAAGGGGTCCAAGTAGGAAAAAGGAAATGAGAAAAAAACCGCAATGGTCGATATTGCCCCCGCGAAAAAATAACCCTGGATAACGCGAGGTATTATACGGAGTAGACTGTACGGATTTTTGATCGCCTACGCAGCATCGTACCTCTTATACCCACTTTCGAATAATAATCTTCACATTATGGAAATTACGATCGAAGCCGGATCCCCTCGGTCAGAGACCGGCAAAATGGCGCCACGTGTTATGTGCTATACACCTATAAGTACACCTACACAACGTTGAGTTGTTTTTTATCCACGCGCTTGAATTATAACGGTGTTGTAAGTTAACGGGGGGCGGTATCACCGGCTGATTACGAGGGCGGGGGACGCAATTTCCACAACGCCGCTAGGATAAGAGAAAACTTTGCACCGTAGACGAGGTTGTGATACGAGGTTGATGCGAGGCTCGAGCTACAGGTGATGCTAAATTACACGTTGGTTTATTTACAGAACGACAGGGAATCCCGGGAGCAAATCACCGGCTGGAGGCAGTGGCGGTCCGGGGGCGAGTGGCGCCCCTGGTGCCGGGGGTGCGGAACCTCGAACACCGACTGCGGGGCCCCAGAACAAGCAGCTCCAAAACGTCAAAGGGGACCATCCCTCCGTTAGTATAAATTTCCCCAAAATTTGACCCTTTTTTTTGTCCGTTCGGGTTTTCCGCCGTCTCGCGTTTCTCTTTACGGGTACGTAAGTGAGATCGCATATTTTCGAACTTTGATTTATGGGAAAGGTGTGTTTCCTCGGGTTTTTCGTGATTTTCGAAGCCACGTAAAGGATATGCGGTCTTATCGCTGCAGCGATGGGAGTTGGAAACCCATTCATGACTATATCCGTGCTTTCTGATCACGGAGATTTCCCTAATTACCAATTATATGCCATGTCGAAAATCCGCTTCAAATTGGTTTTATTATACGGCACCGTGTAACGCCGTCTGGGGTATCTGCGGCTACATTAGACATTCTATCCCTCGCATCTGAGGAAACTTTCCCAATTTCTCAAGTCTTTAATTGCCAAGTTAAGGACGGGAGAAGAACGGTATTCCTTTGTCTCATCTCTTCCGGATCGGCCGACTCTTGTATACCGGGGGGAAACTTTTCTCACTTATATTCTTTTTCCACCCCCGCGCTAGCTTTTGAAAATCGATTCTATTTCAACTCTCGACTCGGCCTCTCTTTGCCGTCCGCGAATTTCCACTTTTCGGATTATTTTCCGATAAAACTTCGAGCCCCGAAAGTATTTTCGGATCAACGCTCGCTCGATGGCGAATTCCCGAATTCGCGTTGTGAACATATAAAATATTTCATTCCCAAACTGAACATTTCGTAAGGCTGTTTTCGCTACGAAAACGCCCAATGTCTGTGTAATTTCATTTCCTCTTCCAGATGGCGTTCCTCCAGAGCAGATCGGTATCCTTGGTCGACATGTACATCGACAATACGGAACCGAGCGAAAACGTTGGACAGATACAGTTCAGCCTTGAATATGACTTCCAGAACTCTACGCTCATGCTGCGCATCATACAGGTCAGCCATTTTCGCCACGCGTATCAGTCTATATTGTTATTATCTGGAAGTAATTAACATCACAGCACGTTCTGCTCCGTCCGAGCGGTAAGCCGATGCAGCCTTCGACCTTCGATAATAATTCTGCAAATACCTAACTGAATTTCCCTTGCACTGTACCTAGGTACATACCTACGCCTATCTATACGTATGGCGCACTGTTATTGCTCGAACCCCGGTTCCGTTAACCTATCGAGGCGAAGGTCCTCGTTTTATATTTAGCCTCGAACCCTGCCGGGGGGTGTTTGTTTCCACCCAGCTATTGACCTTCTCGCTCTTGAATAACAACGATGAAAATACGAAATTAAAAACACCCCTGTTTGCACTTGCGCGCTATACTTAAGCGACCAGGGGTTGGTTGGCATTGGAGATTTGTCATTGTCGGACCTTGGCGTGTATCAAGTTTGGACGCACAGCGCCTCAGTGAGAAAATGAGTGTTATTCTTCTCCTTCTTTTTCGGCATGCGACAAATCGAAAAGCTGAGTCGAATTTAAAGGCGTTACGGTTAAGAGGACCTTGCTGCGTGACCGCAAATTATATACACCAATGGGTATATCTGTGTATATACCCTATACAACACGGAGGTTGGAATTAAAGGAGGTCAACAAATCTCAAGGGGGTAAGGGAACTCGTTCTGAAAGTATAAACTTGAGCGAGCGTAAAAAGACGGCGCGGGTGTTCAAGTTTCAGGGTGGGTGGAAAGAGAAAAGTGAAAGGGGGCGAGTGGACAAAAAAACTTCTCTGCATCCTTTCACCGCTGACTTATTCAACTCCCCTGTACAGACCGACATTATCTCAGGCATAAATTAATCTGAATAAATATACCGGGGATCGTATAACAGAAGCGAAATGTCCGTCGCTACGGCTGACGAATACCTTGAAACTCGATTGCCAAGTCGTAAAAACGGAACTACTCGCTAAGAACGATCTCTGCTTATCCTTGAATTTAGCAAAGGATTATACAGAGAAGAATTTAAAGTAATGAAAAGAAAAATCGAAACGAGAAAAGAAATTTCCTGATTGCCGTCCGTAGGCGAGAAAACGTGGGCCTAAAAATCATTCGACAAGTTGAAATTCGCCACGCGGAGAAGTTCGGCTAAACTCACAGGTTGAGAACCATTCGTCAACTGTATACGAGGCGGAGTAGTGAGTCGGGGTGGTTTTCATACCCTGTCCGTAAGTTTGACATGATCAAGTTATATGATACCCCTCAGGTCCTCAATTTCAGCACCGAAGGCCGTGTCTATTACTACAACTCACCCTTTATCCGCGGTGTGAAACTCGCGGGTGAGAGATGAACAGTCGTCAAAGATGCGAGAGAGCGAAATTTTCCAGCGAAATATGTATATGTATGTATAATGTACCTATATAATCCATATATTATGACAAGTCTGACACACTCCGCATTACGACTGATCGGGGTGCGAAAATTGCCGAATCATCTCTACTGGCGGGGTGAGATTCGAAATTTCGAGGGAAGCCAGTGAGAAATTGTGATTGTCAAGCGGCTTTGATAAATCGTCAATTTCCCCGGTTTTCTAGTCATTTACGGGCTGCAGTTTCCTTGGACCCGTTTTCACCTCACCGTGCAACACGAGCGTCATATCCTCGTTAGCGATTTCATCCGCCCTTACGATCAGACTAACTATTTCCGGCGAGCTTTTTGTTCATTCTCAAGTTCCCCCAGGCGCTGATTCTTGGCGTTTGACGTAATCGGCGGACGCGATTATTGTTAGCTTGAAATCGGTAATCCCCCAGGTCCTGGAGAGGGTCAAGTTACGGCAATTAGAATGTGACGCAGTCTTTACAAAGAAAGAGAAGTGCGCGACCGTGGTCTATTCGTGCGTATTAAGCGAGGGGGAAGACGGAAAAAAATTAAGCAGGACAGACCTAGCTCAAAATTGAAGAAATATCTCATTCTAATGTCCCCCGGGAATCCGTATAACCTACCGCCGATATCTGTTCGTGCCTCCGGCTGATTTCCCGATTTATTTCGCATCCCATTGTGGTACGTACACGTATGTTTGCCCTCGTGCTGAGTCGCTGCCAATCTTCAACTCGCCCAGATCCATTCTCTTGATACTCCCGACCGTTTCGGTGATTGACGATCGCAATTTAAGGGCGGAACTCGCCTACAGATCGGCATGGAGACAATTTCCCGTGTATCGCCAACTCGGCTCGACTGAAATAAGTGGGGAAAAAATCCTATCATTTTTAGCGTTGTTCCAAGGCCATTGTTCACATGTCAATGGTTCCTTCCATTGTAAGGTTGAATAAGGGATCGCATTCCCAGTGATACTTCGCGCCTTTAATCACGGCCATCAACTCGTGCAAATAATTCGTATGGTTTTAAGTCACATTCTGTTTCTTACGTCTTGCTAGACGGTGTCACATTGGACAGAATCCGACGCTTAGTCTTGCCTTGGGTAATGACTGCCAAATGAAAAGTTATAAATTTCTTTTGCGTGCCTCGACCTGAGGACAAAATCCAATCCAAGAGTCAGTTTAAAAGAGACCAGGCCAAACATTTACCGTGGTTTGAATCTGAATACAGATGCAAGAATTCTCTGATAGGATGGCAGCTGCTCGTCACTGAAAACTTTCTTAATTTAGCAAAAAAAAAAAAAACGTGAAAGCTCGTTAAACGACCGTTTCGTTTCTCCGAGGTCAGAGTAAGTCACAGAAGTGCCTAATTAACTAAACGAGCCGTACGGAGTTCACGAATTCGGCTGATTGTTTAAAAGCGTAACGATACCGTGGCACTCGGATTTATTCCACTCAGCCATCTCCCCCCGCTCAGTCGTCGTGACTCATTTTGGCACGTTATAAATTACGCGAATTATTCACGATCTCTCCCTCGTCGTTCATCATCTCAATCGATTTTTTACTATAAATTATATGACGTTGGAACGAGGCGCAAATCTTAGGATTTTGAAATCCAAATGCTGGAGAGAACCTGGTTCAGTTTTAATACGACCGCATGATTATCTACGTCGAATCATGTACCCCGTTCAAGTATAAAACTTTCGTTCCATTAACTGAGTCTCGTAAGTCTGGCTTATACGAATCAGCAATTCCCTCGATCAACTGCAGCGATTTCACTTTGTTGGTGGTTTAGGGCGCCAGGGTGCGGTTTTTATTCGTGCCCTTGACAAAGCTGTAAAATCGCGACAGCCGTATTATAACGCCGAGATTGATCGACGGCGCTGAGTGAACGGTAAGCCGATAATTCTATCCTTTAGCATTCCGTAACTAAAATCCCACAAATTCCTCACGATTTCACGATTCCTTCGTGAGGTTGCGGAAGATTTCGCGATAGTCAACCGGCAGGGGCGAAGAGGATGGCGGGGGATTTTCGATACAAATTCAAGTACGAGGGAATAAAAGAATTGAGAGGACTCGATACAAAAGGGACGAGAGGTTCGTCGAGTATCCGACGTTACTTTCTACCGCTTGACTGTCAGGACGAACTTAGCTGACGGCAGACGAGACGAGAGGAAATATCTTTGACGAGGAGGGTTGATATACCCTACTTAAGATGTGATTTTTCGCAAAGGGGATGAAAAAATGAGAAAAATGCCAGCGCTGTGCGTGAGGACAACAAAGACGCCGCAAGCTCTCTGTAACGTTGTACGAATTTAAACAAGCGAAGGGGCGGGCGTGCAATTAAAGTGATTAGACGAGATCGCCTCTCACTTTCATTTCACCCAACTTGATCCCGCTTTCAAAGGATCGTGACACTATCATCAACGAGCATATTTTATTACGTGACCAGCATACTTTATATGGCTCGATCCGCCAACTTTGAGCTAGTTTTTTAGGGTAAAACTTGCCATCTAGCTGCAATTTGGATGTATTAAAATGTACGTAACATAAAGATACAAATATCTTGTAATTCTTAGGCCTTTAAGATTTACCGTTTGTGAGAAATTCGTTACTTAATTTCGACATATTTTCGAAGTGAACCTTTGTCTTTGAATTTTCAGAGATCCTCGGAATATTTATACCAATTAGGTATGATCCCATTTTAATCCCACTCTCAAAATTCTAGGATACGTTTCAAAATGTCTTATCTTTTCGCACGGTAAAATAAAAAAAAAATTATGTTTTAGACCTTTAAGGTACTTTCTGAGGATCCACGTTGAAGTGGAATTCATGTTTGGAAAAGTCGGACTTCTTTTATGCAAAAAATACATTAGTTCATGTTTGATTTCTGACGACAGGGAGTGTTAAAAATTTTAAGACTGAAGGTTCAATTCGATATCGTGATGAAATTTATCAACGTGTCGCTCGTAAACAGTTACGCCTCGGGGCTTTAAAATTCTGGGACTCTCATATCACAGCGTACATAAACTTTCCGGCGATTTCCAAATTTTCACGCTATAAAGCTGACGGAAGATCGGTGGATCGGCCTATCTTGTTCAGTGATTCGGTCAGCTTTAATTGTCACTCTTCGGTTTTTTTCAATCTAGAAGCTTTTGTCTTATTTAACAAAATGCACGTGCAGTCGAGGCAAGACACGTATAAAAAAAAAAAAAAAAAAAAAAAAAAGGAAATCTCGGTGGGATTTGAAGGTTCCTATTCAAAATGGAAGAACCGTGAAGCTTGCACGCGTTTTGAGAAACACTGGGAGACCCGATCGACCGCTTGGCGCAAAATGGGACCCAGGATTCTAGTACCTTCTGTGTAATAATTATGTAGTGAATAGGTATGTACGTTGCATAACACGATAAACATACAGGATCTATCTAAACTGAGTTACTAAAATTATCACAACAATGGTAATTGCCTTACCGTTGTAAGTACCACGGATTATATGGTCTTATAGGGATTGTAAATGGAGCAGACTGCGAGTGGTTCTCCACTCGCACTTCGCACGTTTTGTTCAAGTCAACAGATCAATAATATGCCTGCAGTGTGAAACACTCTCACAACTTATACGTTTTTCTGCTATCAATCTGTAGCGGGATCGCGTTGATTAGACCAGCGGAATCTTTCGCGACTCTATATTGACTTATTCTCCAACCTTTTTCCCCTGATCCTGACCGTTACACTAGTGACGATAAGTCATGTAGGTATAATATTTATCAAGTTGGCCAGTTCATCTCTAACATTGACGGGCTGGGGCGTGGAGATTGGACATGCGGATATACGAGGTGCACAAGGGGACGAATTCGGGGTGAATTTATCATTATTATCTGCCAGAACCTAGAATGTAGGGAGGGAGAGAGAACTCGTTGACATCTTAAGCCGTATATCGCGAGCCACGCAGCTGTGGTCGGTCGTTTGTCATTTTTCAAAACTATGTCACGTGGGCCGAAACTCGTGAGCATCATTCGGGGTATAACGACGGTTTCCGTTATAAGTGTATAATTTTTTTTCGCTACGCATGTCATCGTGTCTCACAGGACGAAGTTTCGCAAGACTTGGTAATTTTTCTTTCTCTTGTTCTTTTTATGCAAATTTGCAAGAAAGTTTTGCGGGAAGATCGCAATCCTCGAGGACTAAGATCGAGAGGTGTTGTATCCGTATGGCGTGAGAAAATACAGTACGATACAACGTACCCTTCGTGATGAGTTCTACAGATGATGGCAATCAGACAACGTCAGGAGAACAAGCCGGTGCCTTTTCAGAATGGCAAAGAAACTTTTTCCCACTTCCTGTTTCGAAGAAATCCCGGATTGCAAGCCCGAAGGAAAACAGAATACTGGCGCCGTATCCATCAGGAATAGAAACTCGTTCCTACAGCGTTCCTTAACTTCTCCAAGGAAGTAAGCATGTACATATGTGTACAACTATCCACCGTTAGAAAAGTTAGAACTGCTTTATGTAGAAGTTACCTATGTACATACCCAGCAGCAGCAGCAGCATCAGCAGCATCAAGATGAACTTGTTTGCTAGGGTATAGAGAGGAATCACAAAGAAGAGCAATTAATCCTGAATGAAATCCTTCGTCGTGAAGGTACGTCAACGGGTTTTCTTTCCGTTTCACACGACCGTAGTACCGCGAGTCTTTGAAACGGACGCGTTAAAAATGCAAAACCAACCTATCCCAATACTGGAGTGCAAGTATATATGTATATACGTTACTGCGGTACAAGGGAAAAGAGCTATGCGATAGGATGAGAAAAATGTTTAAAGAAAATGAAACAGATAACCTGTGACTTACCGTTAGAGCAGGAAGAATAGCGGTATAACCGTTCGAACGAAAGAAGCGTAAATACAAATTTCTGGCAAAATTCAACGACGTTCACAATGGCGTTCGCCTTTTTACGTAACACCTTTCGTCGATTTAATTAAGCAACATCAAACTGTTCGATTTTTCGCCAAAGTTGCCTACACAAATATTGGAAAATTGCTTCCACGCCCGACACGATTACCATGTTGATCAGCATAAAGCTAAAAGACACCTAAAAATTTTTCTTCTCGTAAAATTTTTTTCACCTTGAATTTCGCTTTAATTCAAGGAAAGTTGTTCCGTATCTCAAAGGTTGAATTTATGACAGAAAAAAATTTCATCCGTTGAATTATGCTATGTATCATATCAGTGAAACGTTATTTATGAAAGGATATAAACGAATGCTATTTTACTCAGACCTTTTGCTCACGGGAAAGGCTTTCGATTGAATCCAATACCAGCTACTTCAAAGCATTCGTTGATTTTTATTGGTACCCCGTATAAGGCTGGTGCCTATAGACCATAAACTTCAAACGGGAGAAATTTCCGCATCAGAAATTCACGACCACGAATCTAATGTAATGATTGGCTCTGTAACGAGTAACGCAGATCGGTTCGGTAATACATCGGTTCATTTTTCTAAACCAAATATTGAATATCCCGCTTTCTCTTCCACAGGAGTGGATTGAGGGCACGATCAATTCAAATGAGATATGTTCAGCATCAAACTTGGGAGAATGTTTCCAGTCCATGAAATTCAAGTGACCAGCATAAGCTATAACTTGTAGTTGTATAAGACTTTGAATTCGAAACTACGTATACCTAAAAATAAACCATATACCTATAGGGAATAATATCAAATTATCTCCGAGTTCGTGACAAGAACGAGCAAGTGAATACGGTACGGTGACGTGCTATTAAATTTCGCGAACTCGGTGATTCTGCTTACCACAGCAAGTTCTTATCCGCCTTGAGTCAACGCGCAGAATGTATCAAGGGTACAATATGCACGTGCACGTGTAACCGTTTCGCGAGAGGAAATTGATTAGTTCAGTACCGGAAAGTTCTTCGGTAGTACTTTTCTTTTTCACCTTCTATATCTCCGACTCAACCACTGCTCCGTGCTTTTGGACAGATATTTCCTGAAATCCACTTGATGCAGAGAGCTTAAATTTGATTCACTCACGGGTTTCAGGGTAAAGATTTACCGGCTAAGGACCTGTCGGGGACGTCGGATCCCTACGTTAGGGTCACGCTATTGCCGGACAAGAAACACCGTCTGGATACAAAGATCAAAAGAAGAACCCTAAACCCAAAGTGGAACGAAACCTTCTACTTTGAAGGCAAGTATTGGTAATCAATTTCGAATTGACTCGACAAGCGATATCCGTGATGCAACACGCCCGTTCGCAGGTGAAAATCATTCGACCATTTTTCGTACAATTTTCTTCCGAACTTAGGATCAGCCGGGCTTGTTTATCCGCGAATTACATTACCGAGGTCGCGTCTCGTGTGAAACCGTATATGACTTCAATTACTGGTCAATACCAGGGGAGAAGCTCCATAGTAACGAGACGACGGGACATTCGAAACTCGTGATTTCGCAAACGCGTTCTGCGGTCTCAGATTCTCCCGATGCGTATATTCGATACGCAGAGCCAGAGAAACGATAAAAAGAACGAAGATTCGACTACCAGTTTTTCAATGTTTATTTTTTGCCTGGTGTTATATTTCAGTGTCGTAAAAGAATCTCGTCACGTGCTAATAAATTTCGTTTGTCAATTTCCCACGTGATTTCCGGGGAGAAAATTGTACAAACTCGCAATTTTGTCACATTATTCGATACACGTTTTGACACGTGCCTCGTTATTTTCTCCGCAGGTTTTCCTATACAGAAGCTCCAGAGCAGAGTTCTTCATCTTCACGTGTTCGACTACGACCGATTTTCGAGAGATGATTCAATCGGGGAAATGTTTCTTCCCCTCTGCCAGGTAATTTAACGTTATTATTGGTCGTTTTTTCTGGACGTTGAAAAAGATGCCGGGAAAATTATGTTACATTTTTTTTTCTACCCTCGTTTAATAAATGCTCCGGGAGGCGGGTTAATATACCGCCGTACACTCTCGAACAGCGAACACCTATTTACAAACACTTTTGCCCGCTAATCTAGACAAAACATCTATATACGCGTTTCAACGGGCAAATCGGGGGAAAAAATTAACAAGCCACAATAACCACTCGCTAATTTCAGCGCCATATCCACTTGCGCATCGACCTTCGCTGCTGGTCTGCGTATACAAAACTTGCAACCAAGCCCCAGACTGCTTTATTGACTAGATAATGTTAAAGGGACACGTCCGTGAAATTCTGAATTTTTTTGACGGATATGAAGTTTAAAGTACATCGTTAAATTTTCACTAAACAAATAGTTCCTTGTCTGTTTTAAGTGATTTTAATCAGTGGGTATATTTCAAAAAGCGCTTTGCGTCGCAATTTTCTCTCGGAACAATTTGAAAAAGTTTCACAGATTTCCTGTATGTAACGTGGGGGATTAAAAGTTGGCATTAAATTTACAAGCTACATGTAACGAACATGTTGAAATTTGGTATCAAAATTATTTCTGGAATTAAAATTTTCTATACCACAAAACTTTTTCTTGTCGAATATTTAACCGAATACTTTCGATCGCAATTGAGTGGCGAAATTTGACGGCTACCAGGAAAGCTGTGAAATCGTTTAAAATTTTTATGAGATTTTCGTACCATGCCGGAAAGAGCCTTTTGAAAAGCACCAATGTTCGTCATGGTTTAAACCAATATCTAAAAACCTACCGATTACAATCAGTTTAAACAGACAGACGTGTACTTCGTTTAAGAAAACTTTATTGACAGTTAAAAATGCAGGTCAATTGAAGTAGTTTGGAGTTTCACTAACATGTCCCATAAATTCGTTGCATAAATTTGCAGCAATCTATTACATTATCCTGGAACTATATACCTGTTCAATTTTCCTCGACATTTCACTGACTGTTCCGTAAAATTGAAATCTGACTATTTGCAAACGGTGATGCGGTAAAACTGGGAAATTTTTTCTGGGTAGGTGGATCTCTCCGAAAAACCATCGTTTTGGAAGGCACTTAAACCACCGGCGAAGGACAAGTGCGGAGAGCTTTTGTGCTCGTTGTGCTATCATCCTAGCAATTCGATCCTGACGCTTGGTTTGCTCAAGGCAAGAAACCTGAAAGCGAAAGACATCAATGGAAAATCTGGTGAGCTTATGCGAACATTAATTTTTCTCTAACTTTCATTTTTCACCAGGTAAGCTGTTCTGTATGCAGGTTGAATATCGTAACACATGATTGATGAACCCCAGGGTTATCCTTGACGTTTCGAAATCTTGATCACGCATGTGATATATCGTTACCAGCTTGAGATAAGAAATTTTCTTTGCGATAGTAATTCACCGGGGCTTTCGACAGTACAGAATGGAAGAACACCTGTTCTTACGTGTAGAAGGCTCACACGTACATGATGCATCGGCTCGATGCACGTTTCGAGATGATTGATGACGCGTACTCAGCTGTTGTGCGTAGAATTTATTGAACCGTTGGGGTACTGCTTATGTTTTCAGATCCGTACGTGAAAGTGTGGCTTCAGTTCGGCGACAAACGAATGGAAAAGCGCAAGACGCCTATATTCAAGTGCACCTTGAATCCCGTGTTCAACGAGGCTTTCTCCTTCAACGTACCCTGGGAGAAAATACGCGAATGTTCGTTGGTCGTGATGGTCATGGACTTTGACAATATCGGGAGGAACGAACTAATAGGTCGTATTCAGCTAGCGGGTAGGTCTCCATGGGCTTTATCCTAGAATAATCATATCCCCTCGACCGTGCATCGCTACGTGAATTCTTTTGCACAGAATCCGCAGCTTCTCTTCTTGGAATTTTTATCCCCTCATTCGAAACCAATGTTCTATGTACACTGTAGTTCGTGGTCACCACCCATTTATGCATCGGAAATTTGGTACGATAATTTTCTTAAGATAAAAGCTGCTTTTAATTGCGGCTTATAAAACTGAAGCTATGAGCTGATCGAATATTCATATAGACGGAATATTTCAATGGAATCTGGCACTTAACTCTGAGTGTTTGGTATCGCCGATTATGAATTTAATCTCAACCAATCGGGGTTATACAGACAGATTTGTGACGAACAATATCATGCGAGTGTTTCAATCAAGCACCTATCCGAGATCGGCGAAGTATCAATTGAGGCACCTTAATTATCGCAGCCATTCTATTTCAGGGAAAACCGGAAGTGGGGCTACAGAGACAAAGCATTGGCAAGACATGATCACGAAGCCAAGGCAAACGATCGTTCAGTGGCACCGTCTGAAACCCGAGTAAGAGAAATTGAAAGTGAAAAAAAAGCTTATTTTCCTGTGACCTTCCGCAGCTCGCTGCAAGTCTAGCGACGACCTGCCGCACGCTCCGGGTTCCCCGTCTAGTGACGTAAGTACGCTGCGGACATGCAGAAAAGTTCGAAAACCGGCCGACATCCGGCTCAGGGTTAAGGGTCACGAAAAAGACGAGGATGAGGAGACGGAGGCGGAGGAGGAGAGGTAGAGAAACGGGGATGAAACTCATCGAGGCATCGTCGAGGTCTTCAACGAACTGCGAAGCTACTTTAAGTTTTACTTTCAGCGCGTCCCGCTTTCCGGTTGTCCGCACGTCCTTTTCAAATATCACGTAATATGATTGACATTTATATGTATATCCAATGGGTACCTTATATACCTGGAGAAAAAACGCGCGTTTGACGCTGCATGACGCCTCAAGAGTTTTCTGAGCAAAATTTTACATACAATACAGATTGAAATCTATGATCTACTACTATTATACGTACATACGTATATTACTTGCATTTCCACAACGAGAAGGATTGAAATCTGTCGCACCTGCGAGCGCATACCTGCGGTAAATGGTACACAGGTATAACTGTTACAAAATTTGGTGAGGAGAATTGGCATTTCGTGAAAAAGATAAGGTAATTTAAACACATATAAATATACATATATTGTGATATATATATATATATATATATATTATATGCATTTTGGTGTGTATAGGCTTGTATTTCAGGAATGCGCTTGTGTAGCGCAATGTTTCTAGCTGACCCCTGTTTGATTTTCATACAACGTCAGGTGTCAATTGACTGGCTAATTAAAAGTTAGCCTGATTCTGTATTTGTGTGTCCGACGAGTTTTCACCAAATTAATGTAACGATATTTTGGTACAGATCTATATGAAATTGATCGATGAAGTGCATGTACTGTAAAAACATGTTCAATTTTAATAGGGTACACGTAACGCGCGCGTTACTTTTTCGACCTGGACTAGAGACCCGTTTTGAATGTAATAACATTTTTGAAGATTTTTATTTTTACTTCATAGTAATACAGTCTAGTAAAAATTCGAGGAGAAAGAAGGAAATAATAGTAATAATATTAATAATAACAATAATAATAATAATAAGAATAATTATTATATTAATAATAATAATAATAATAATAATAATAATACTAACAACAATAATAATAATAATACTAACAATAATAACAATACATTAATGATACAAAGAAATAAGCTATAAAATATTACATACGATAGAGAGAAACTGTACTTCTCGTATATAATATACGTGAAAATTATAGCTGATTGTTGAATTGTTAAGTGAAAAAACTGATACCTACGTATTTTCGGTGCTTGCGTGGTAGGCAAGATTTCGAAGGAAATTATCTATGTGCCAAGCCAGTGTGGTGATTATTTTTTATTATTTTATTCTTATTTCGCTCAGACGATGAATTTGCCCATCTAAGTCTAACATCGTACAGTAACACCCGTATATTTATAATCGATTCCCTTTTTATTCTGTAGGACTGAAAGATTTATCACATCTTAACCGTTTCAATCTTTCAGAACTTACGCGAACTATATTACATGTATGAGCACGACGCTGTAGGAATGCGATACGTATACAATATACAATATACATGTATACCTACATTTCAGTACCTACTTATTAAATTACACGTACAGTATAAGTTTGTAATGATAACTTGATATTCCGTTGGCGCGTTATCTTTTTTTGTCACGCTATGACGCCTGTCGGGAAATCTATAACCGGAGAAAGTAAGAAATAGTGAAATTCACTAGGTATATGTTGTGAAATTTAGAGCCGATGTATAATTTTTGTTTTACTGAAGCGTATATTGAATCGTTTAATTCGAAATTGATATATATGTGCACAATACCTATGTGCAGATTTAAAAGTAGCAGGAAAATATAATTGTCAGTGATTAAACTTTTTTCTCAATTCAATATTCTTATCCATAAATTGGAAGATATTCGAGTTATTTATAAATAATTTCTGATAAATATGTAGCTGTAAATTTGATGTGATGTAGTGTTGAATTATCACAGCGTACGTTTAACCATTTGAGGCGCACATTTTTCTACTGAAGAAATTTAGAAAATCATAGGTGATCTCTAGGTTTTCATGGTCGCTGATTGCGATTCTGAAGTCAAAATAACGAATTACAAAATGGCAGAATAAAATGTGCAAAAATGTATTACAAATATGAAAATAACCAAGAGTAAACAAAAAAGGTGGGACGTATACGTCCCACTGCCCCTCAAAGGGTTAATGCGCAACTTTTGTAGTACACGATCGTCTTACGTAACCAGACATTTTGCCATTTTTCATGGAATAATTTCACAAATATCTCCACCCTCCTAGATTTCTCAACTTTACTCTTATTTTTTCATTTTATATCATTCTCTTCAAACTAGACAATCCTATTAGAAAAATTAATTTCGGTTGTTCCAGTGTTCACAACAGCCAGTTCGAGACCATTTTGCGCGCTGTCACCCCTGATTATTTTTATACATATTACTTCAACTAAACTGCATCGCGATTTAATCAATTTTACATACAATCATAACCTGGAAATGTTTTTCTTTTTTAGTAAATCGGGGTAACATTTTCAAAAATTTAACTCTCTCTCTCAAAATCGTATGTAAATTTTTTCTACGATCAAATAATTGTGTGTAAAGTGCGGAAGTTTTGACGATAAGATGAAACATTTTCCGTGGATTTAGTTTCAAAAACAACGATTCAGTATAAATCATCCGACTGTATGCAAGTATAATTCCATACTCTGCAGCTATGAAAGAAATTTACGAATAGGTTTTCCAACCAGAGTACTAAGAGTCGGGCTAAAAAATGGGATCCAGAACACGCTGTAACACCGTTTCTTAACTATCGCGTAAGATCCGCGGAAGCTGATTATTGGTAAAAATATAAGTAGACAAAGCTTGCTAATTGTAAGTAATTCCTTACGGGTTCGCAGAATTTCACAATGTGAAATATTTCTATTGGATCGAACAAAAACAATGGGAGATTATCAAACGATAGAGGAGGCGAAAATTCGTTGGCACTTCAACCAGAAATATTTTTTTCTCCGTCGGAGACTCGCGGTGCAAAAGGAAGAGGCTGCGGGAAAAAAGTGGAACTGTAATATAGGTGTACGCACAAACTGCAACTCTTCGTATAAAGGCATGAGAGGATGTAATTCGTTCTATTTGTGAAGGATACTCAAGGGCTTTGTGTGACGCTTATAATGCAAATGCGCGAGCAGAAAGATGCTCGATGCATATCAATAACAGAAGCCTCTGAACAAGCGATATCTGAACAAAGATTCAGCAGACGATGTCTGTGAGAAGTAAAAGAAATTCTTTGGCGGAAGGGTCGCGTAAAAATTATGCGATATAAGATACGTATTGTGAAGTGTGTATGAGTGAAATTGCTTAATGATCCGCGTACTCTTGTCGTACAAGGCTTGATTTTTTCATTCAACATCGAACTGGTAATTATAGTCGCAGACCACTGGGACTGAGGATCCTGAAATTAATAATAGCAATCTACAAAGGAAAGATATTTTTGACGGAAATTTTTTATTGAGAAGCAAGATATATTTCGGTGAATTTCAAGTAATAAATTGTGATTGGTGTACCTTATTGAATACACTGACAATATTGTTATAACGGTGTATTTGATGTATAGTCTGCTGTGGTTGACTGTCTATATAATGTTTATGTATATATATATATATGCATATATACACATATATATATACATAAAAATGTCTCGATTTATGATGGATAAAATTGTATCGTCAGGCAATTTTGCTTACACGTCACTGACACTTCGAGCAACACCAATCCGTATACTCTACTCATGCAAATCTGATTCAAACATACTTCTTACGAATTATCAATCGACAATACCGACATAAAAATATCTTTTGGAGCGTTAGTAAATGCGAGTAGCGTTCACTATTATGTCCCAACTTTTGAATGGATCGCTTAAACTATGACAGAACAACCGACTGTATGGTTAAAGTATACACGAAAGAATATCTATATATACATAGATACATATGTATATGTACATGTATATGTATATAGTATATGGTAGAGATTAGTATCTACGTATATAAAATGGATGAATAATCTACAATATGATATAGTATGAAATTATATGAATATATATGTACATATACAAATTGCATACATATATGCTCGTATATGCGCATTATATATTTCTATATTATTGAATAAGTAAATATAAATTACGTAGCACAAAGTTAAATAATATTTGTATGTTGTAGCCTGTATATACACACGAGACATATGTATGTCGCCCAGTTTAAAGAAAGAGTAATTAGAAAAAAAAACGGAATAGTTATAACAAATATATTAGAAAAAAAAACGAGCTATAGATTTTTTTTATATGAGCCAGTTGTCTGCGAATGTTTGTATACATATATAATGTATGTATGTATATGCATTACATTACAGCTCGGAATACATCGACAGTTTCTGCATATTCTCATTTTATAGTGCTGTAAATGTTGGAGAGAATAAAGAAATGTTTATGGTCAAATATCGCGATTGGAACGTAAGTTTGAAATTGTAATTGATGAGAGATTAATTTTTTTTTTTTTTTCAATACATGTGTTCGAAGCTTGTACAGTTTTATTATTAAATGGAAATGCAGAAGCTGTGATAAAGCATATAAGTTACAAATAAAAGGGCGAGCCACCTGCAGCCTGTAGCAATTATTATATAATTACATAATATTATACGTTTAATGATAATCATTGTTTTTTCTTCGTGTACGATTATATGCTCTCGTGTTTTGCCGAAGAAACTGGGCAAAAGTCAAACATTGCTTGAGTACCTATAGAATTTGGAAAAAGAAATGAAAACAAAAAAAAAAAAGAAGAAGAGGATAAGATAAAAAGAATACCACGCGATACATAATTACGTTACGAATCATTACTTTATGTAACGTTACGGTAAGAAATGTTCGATGTTAAACTTGTTGCGCTTTTTCCATTGCGCAGTATAAGAATATACATATAGTGTGCATACATATACTTATTATACACGTGAAACAGCTAGTTTTTTAAAGCGACATTTTTAATTGGAAAGAACTTGACGTCACAACGAAATACCTGCTTCTGTCACTTTATTTTTCAAGCGTCAGATCTTTATCACAGAGTTATATAAAGGAAGTTAAAGAAAAGTCACTGCTGTTATAGTAATTATACAGTATCCTGCTGTAAACGCACGATAATTTCAATGGACTATTTTAAAACGGTTTATATTTCAATAAAAGAAATATACAATAATTCTCGTACACATACATACATAGTGAATATATTTTTGCTGCGCAATGAACAATCTAGTGAGATGTAGCCATTGTCTGTTTCCGACTTGCTGTGAATAAGTTTACAAATCTTGTATACAAAACATTTAGGGCATAGGCACAGTAGTATTCTTGCATATACATATACATATATATATACATAGAACTATAAATTTTTACAATTTATATATTGTGCCTGTGTCTTATTATCCTCCATCTCTTGACACAACTTTCATCAAATAACAAATCTTTATGCCCCAAGAGGAAACGTTCGGAATTCTCAGAAAAATATGTATTTTTATACTTTGAGGAACGATAATTTTTTTATTCTCTCTCCGGTAACACACAATGCACGCTACTTATGCGTGATAAAGGAAGAGAGCTTCGTTGTCTTGCATCCCATGAATAATTAAAGGTATTCCAGTCAGAAAGTTGAATAATGAACTGCGAAAAAGCTTGCACGATTCAACCGTTTATTATCTAATAATGAAAAAATACCGAAGAAATTAGAACCGTATAACTTTAACATTCATGGTGAACAGTTTTCATATACCAACGCAAAACACGTGAATCACATTGAATATCCAATTTGAAGTTATCTGTTAACTTTTAATAAACGACATTCGGACTACTGATTCTACTTAAACGTCACAATCGATCGCTTTATATTATGTTATTCGAGGTTATTATTTATGATACATATAAGTCAACTACACTGGTTTATCCTTGATTATTAGACACAAATATATAGTCGCAATTTCGTAAAAAAATTTTCTCTCGGTGTAATATATGTAAAATGTTGTACATGTCTTATATTGCAGCGGTGAACTTATTGTTAGTTTGGAAGTGGTATTTGTTGGTAAGATTTGGAGTATGAAGTAGCCACTGCACAATAATTACTGTTAAAAGTATAATCAGAAATTCAGTAAACATTGAAATATACTCGCGGTGAATTCCTTTCGGAGCATAAAGCCTAGACATGTTTCGAAACATCTCAACATTGTCATACAATGCAAGTGTAACCTGCAACAGCATAATCTGATCGTTGTCTAGTAAATTAACTAACAGAATAGAGCTGTCGAGTCGAGTTGTCTAGTTTTCGTTAGAACAACTTAGTATTTTGTTAGACAAAAGGCTCAAGTAGCTAAAATGACCTAGATTTACGTACAGAGTTATAATTCAGGCGAGTGTCTCACCTCATAAATGCATATCCCTATTCATCAGTTCATCTGATCGCCTGCATTTTGAAAAGAACAAATTAAAACTACAGAGTCGGAAGCTTTCATAATTTCATGGATGATGAACAATGTTTGATTGTCATTTGTAGTATGTAGAATAATTAATTCTATTAATTTCCATATCTCTAGTGTACTTACGCTAAATTCAAATAATGTTAGAAGCACAATTCTGCAGAACATAATTGCAAACGAAAGGGTAATGTGTCTTTCAACGTTCAAAAATAATTCTCCTTTCTGCTTTTGAATTGTTCTTTTGAAATGTATGTTGCAATCACATCATTATCAGGCATAGCTATAAGAAATTGTTAATCTTATATCAAGCCAAGTGTCATTGTATAATTGTATATCACGTACTAGTGTGTTACCTTGTAACAGCCTGCGCCTCCAACATAACTGAAATTGATTGTAATCACTATTTAACCCTATAACAACCCGGTCCAAGTGTTTTCCTGGCCACAATTCAAATATTCAATTATGGTTTTCTACTAGGATTGCAAATGATGAATAAAAACTCGGACACACTTGAGGTAACGAATCAGTGTTTTCACCGTTTACGATCTCTCTACGCGAGGCATAGGCTGAATCTAAAATTACTGTAGTGCCTGAGAAGTATAATATATTATCTGTATCCGTATTTGAAAGTTACGTGTAACATTGTTGAAAAGAAACATGAACAATTATATCATCAACAGCAATTGGACCGCAACAGAAGGGCAGGGAACAGCATTTATTATTGGAAGCGCAAAGATTTATCGATATCACTGGAAATTTGGGGGATCTAAAATCACAAAAATCGGTTTCGAAGGTACTGTAGGTTCAAATAGTGAAATAGCACTCAGCTTCGTGTGCGGAACGCAAACATCTGATTATAAAACTTTGTTTCGATGTTAAAGAAAATCAACTACTCCCTGAGGCAGAAAAAACATAACCATTGTCCAATCAGCTGCGTGTGAGAATCAGGTGAGAATAACAACCTTTTATACGAATAAAATCGTCTTTGAGTAGATATACTCGTCGATACTTGCGTATACTCGTTCATTTAATACAAGAATTGGATTTTTCAAGTTAAAAATTCACGTCAATGTATAAAACAACAGCACTCTCACAATCAGTTATCGAATGAATGGATTACATACTTCGGATCTTATTCCAACAGCTCGAAATGTGATTCAATTGATTCTCGGTCCCTCAATTGTAAATAGAAATTAGATCTGGCCCATTGCATTCCCGTCTCCGTTACACAGACCCATGTACTGTAAATGTAGTTCAACATTAGTACGAATTAAAAATTGAGAAAAAAATAAATTATTGTATGAAATGTTTGTGGAAAGTGTATTCATTGTGCAGGATTTTAAAAAGGTTCAATATAACAGGCTTGCAGATGTTGCCAAAAAAATTTCGCGAGGCGGGCAACGCGTGTACTTGACCGCTTTATGACGGTCACTCGCAATTGGAGAAAATTAATCCTCGACCCTTTGAGAATACTCGGAATACGAGGGACAAGAGATACTTGGAATCCAGGTACTATAAAGCTTACCCCAGATATTATCGTTCTGGGAAAACAAACTCTTGATGTAAACGCGTATTACGTGTTTCAGTAAAATTACCGCTAGGAAATGAGATTTTCAGGTCACATTATGAAAAGTTTAATAACCATCGATGAATGCATGGGCAGCTGAGATCAATAAAACCCTATCTCAGAATTTGGTTGAACAGTATTGTTTCTGAGAATTCTGTTCAACAATATCGTCGTATGTCTTTGGAGATCACTTTGCATATACGATGTTGTTGAACCATATTCTGACATGAGGTTTCGTTGATATCGGCCGTCAGCATCCGTTTCCTCTTTTTCGGCCTAAAATTTCTTCTCTAAAATCCGAGTTTGTATGTATTTCTCTTCAGTTTTTCTTTTTGGATGTGATCTTAACGCACGCACCGATTTGCGCAACAAGTGTCACAGTTTTCGAATCTCGCGGTTGAACCTCGCCGGCGAGTCGTGCCAATCAGAGAGCGGCAGAGATGGCGCGGTAAGCCGATTGGGCCGCACCGTACACGCAGAAGACTATAAAGTCTTACGCAGCCGCCAAACACGGCAGAGTCACGAGCGCTACGTTCAGTGAGAGAACAAAACGACTTAGCGATAGAATTCGTCCGGTTTGGTCAAAAGCCACCTATTGCGCTGTCGACTTACCACTTAAACCCAACGGTCTATTTCCAACATTCAAGCGTTAGTGGTTATATAATACGGTTTAGCGTCGAGTCTTTTATTCTTTTCTAATTTATATTAATGTTCAGATCGGAGCAATGGGAGAAAACATGGATGTGCAAGGCCGCTCATTATCTCCGCCAAGTACAAATAAGAGAGGGCAGGTAACTAAGGATACACAAAAATGATTAATTTCTAATAACACTAAAACAATTTGGCAGTTGGTGAAGCCAAACCAATATCTTAAACTCATCCGGGCCGAATTTTGCACGTGCCCGTTCGAAATATGGAACGACGGCCGGGAAGAGGTTAACTTTACTGTTATTGTACCTTTTAACGCGTTTTTTGTTTTCAATTTATTACAGGTTGTTCACAAACGAGAACGTATTGTGATTGTTAATCTGTATAAAGATCTCAAGGTAGAGAATCCTAGGATTACGAAAAGAGAGGCACATGCTATATTATCCAGAAGGACTGGGTTTGGTATATTCAGTATAAAGAATACATTGCTACAGTACGAGAACACTGGCAGGGTTACATCGCCAAATCAAAAGAAGCGCCGTATGTCCCGCAACCACTTGGTCGACGAATTTGACCGAAATGCAATTCGTAAAAAAGTTCATGAATTTTATTTGAAGAAAGAATTCCCTACACTAAAAGAAGTTCTGCGTGCTGTAAACGAAGATAAAGACCTACCAAATTTTAAACGCACGATGTTTTGGAAATTGTTAAGCGAGCTAAACTTCACCTACGTTTCCCGTCGACATAATAGTATTCTGATAGAAAGGGATGACATCATTCTCTGGAGGCGAAACTACCTGAAAGCAATTCGAAAATTTCGTAAAGAAGGACGGCCTATATATTATTTGGACGAAACGTGGGTCAACGTCGGTGACGCTTCTTCGAAAGTCAAAAATACCTCCCTTCGAGGGCTGTCAATATCGTCTGATCCTTCTGGGAAGGGGAAGCGATTAATTGTTCTGAATATTGGAAGTTCAATTGGATTTGTACCGAATGGATTGTCATGTTTCGAATCCAAGAAATGTACTGCTGTTTATCACGACGAGATGAACGGCGACACATTCCTGGAATGGTTTGAAAGGGTTCTACCATCGCTCGCGGACAATGCAGTTATTGTCATGGATGACGCTCCATCTCATTCTGTGAAGTTGGAGAAATCGCCCGACTCTTCATGGAAAAAAATTGAAATAATTGAATGGTTGAAGAGCAAAGGTCAAGTCGCTGATATGTCAATGTTGAAGCCTGAGCTATTGCAGATTGTCTCTCTTATAAAAGATAATTCCAATAAATACGTAACTGATGAGAAGGCTAAAGAGCACAACAAAACTGTGCTCAGATTGCCTCCATATCATTGTGAGCTGAACCCTATAGGAATGGCATGGTCGATGGTGAAAGATCATGTGAAAAGCCATAAGACAGAATTTGAAATTGACGACGTGAAACGATTACTTAAAGAAGGAGTTGAGCGCGTTACAACGGAACATTGGGGCAATTTCGTCAGGCACGTGATAGAAGCAGAAACAAAATTATGGGAATCCGATCAAATAGCAGATAGAATGATTGACGATATGCAACCATTATTTATCGACGTTAACGCCGATATTGATTCAGATGACGAATCGAGCGATTAAAAATGTATAAGACATACCTCGGTCAGTATTGAATACCGCAGAAGATAGAGAAAAAAATGCAAATCGCTCACTCAACGCTCGACTTATACCATAGGCTCTTTTCAGAGCCAACAATTCGTTTCATGCTTAGGCTTGGGAAAGATTTCGATTACAAAAATACCGCGAAAATATGTATATGCTCACTCGTGGAAATCTGACTCGCAGTTAATTTATCAGGGTATCATGAATACTTTGACTCGAATATTATCACAGATTTCCACTGTAGGAATTGTTCATTGTTGGGTCACTACCTTGAAACCGTAATTGCCCAGGTTCGTTGCAGGTACCTACATAAATGGTAGTTGGGCCCGGCATACAACCATTGGCATGAGAGAATTTCATTTTTATCTGAATTGCATCTGAATGTGCGTGACGAATAAATTATACTTGACTCAGACCTTTTGTATGAAGTAGACGTCCATCGTCATCCGGTTACGATTAACTATGCAAGGACTTGGTATCCGGCAAACATGAGCGTTATTTGAACAGGAATTCAATTATAGACACTATTTGCAATTTATTTTGAAAGTAAATTCCAATATTCCAAAAATAGTCTCCTTCCAGTCGAATATACTAAATCCCATTATCTAGTTCGCAAGTTGCTAACCCATCACTAAAAAACTATATATTCTTTTGGTGACTCCAAAATTGCCCGTCGCAATCAAAACGGACCGGTTCAAGTGATCTGGATTCTGAAAAAACATTTTCCACGATTTCAGTGAATGTCGGTTTGATGAAAATAACTGATCGTCACAAACTTGTGAAATGATTCTATGGCACAATAATCCAATATTTCTCAGAAAATCGTGTTTCATTTTTGATATTGCCTTGAGTTGATCCAACAAGAAAAAAAATAAGCCGCTTTACTTAGGTTTGACAAACTTCATAATTATCTACATACAAGAACCGTGAAAAAGCATGTAATAATAGAATCGATATTGACAGAAGATCCGTAAATTCAATTTTTTTTCTTGCCTTATATTTCAGTAGTTCAGAAAAAAATTATTTGGTCACGTATTTTCACTTTTCAATCGAAATCGAGTTTAAGCAAGTTGTAAATAAGAAATGTGTAACGTTATCCATGCTGAGGTTTAACAGTGTGTAGTGTAGAAATGAAACTAGTTTGAATATAATTTCTGCATCATTCCGAAAGGAAGTGAGAACCTATAGCTCAATTATTCTGAAATCCTGAACTTGCCGTAAATATGAAAGGCAGAAATATTGTTGTCACGAAACTTGTCTACAATCGTCACTATAGAATGTGAAAATTTCTATCTTTTTGCATTGGACTATATTGTTGGCCCTAAAAAGGGCCGATTTGCCATTGTCGTAGACATGTATGTGGCGCTGCGGTTTAACCGCCGAAACCGTAGAGGGTGCGTCCCTGGCGTTTCAAGGCATAGACGACGTCCATAGCGGTGACGGTCTTCCTCTTCGCGTGCTCCGTGTAGGTCACAGCGTCACGAATCACGTTCTCAAGGAAGACCTTGAGGACACCGCGAGTCTCTTCGTAAATGAGACCTGAGATTCGCTTGACGCCGCCACGTCGGGCCAACCGACGAATGGCCGGCTTGGTGATGCCTTGGATGTTGTCGCGAAGCACCTTCCTGTGACGCTTTGCACCTCCTTTACCCAATCCCTTACCTCCCTTTCCACGACCAGTCATCTTGTTGCTTGTCCGGGGACTTGGATAATCGCGAGTGTACTTCCTTCGACCGTGACACGACCACCTCGAGGATGCAACTGTGCCCTGTCGTACGCCGCGCGCAGGTTTTATCCGCTCAAACGCCACGATCCCTACCACTGCTCCGTCAACCAATCAGCGCAACGCACGATGCACAGCCCGAGAGCTGATCGTGGGCCCTTGCCCCTTCAAATGTTGTTCCTCATGGTGAGTAACAGTTAAGATTCGGAATATTATCGGATATACCGATTTGACTCATTGTCAGTCTGCGATGGAACGTCGAAGAAATAGAATAAAATTCTTCCACCGTAAGATTACAATCATCTGGAGGCAGTGTTCCCAACCGTCACATAATTATAGTAGATGTCACATAAATATGAACTTCGTACTATGTAACATAGAACTTTCATTATGTGACGGAAATCTACTATAATTTGGAAATTTGTATAAAAAGAAGTTTTTTTTTGTAATACAAAAACTGGCGGGACAAAATTCTTTAATACTTTTCGAAAAAAAAAGATTTTTAATACTTTTCAAAAGAAACGTATTCAAATCTTTTCGCGCTAGGCAAAAAATTGTCAGCGCCATTCACCATAATGTGGTTTTTAATTTTAACCACATTATTGCGAAGGGCGCTGACATGCACGGTTCGGGCTCAGGCGCGTTGGTGTTGATTTGAGCGCCCCGTTTCCCGCTTCCCGCCAGTTCCTGCCGTCATTCCTAGTGTGTACAAAAATAATTCAAATAAGTACCTTCTGGTCATTCGTACAATTAAATGTAAGTACGCACGCGTATTGTAATGGATAGGGATAATATACTTATAAAAATAATATTCCGTGATTTTATTGCATTATTAACATTTTCAAAAAAGTACTATAATTTTTTGTTCGGTACTATAATGCTACGGCCCTGGTCACATAGCCCCCCACGGACGGGTTGGGAACACTGTCTGGAGGATCAAAATAAAAGACGTCTTAAATTATCGTAATATAGAATAGCGTATAATTATATTTGTGAGGAATTGTACAGCCTCGCTATACGAAGTAAATTGTAAATTTCCTCCGGCTATCTAACTGTCAGAGTACCTGGTGTTAAAAATTTTACGAACAAGCATCTTATTTAAATATTATTGCTCTTTCGAACGACTCCCGGCATCCAAGTTATAACTGGATTCAAAAACTCGTATGTAGATGGTCGTTAGGAAGCGAGTGACGCTTAAATTTCGTCGGCATTTTCAAATTTGGGGATCGGCGCTTTTTATGTATACTCTGCCGGGATCGTATCTCCGAGACCGTAAATGACTCTTGAAAGGCCAGCGAATGCAGATTATGTGATAAATTGTCTTCGTCTAACATTTGAACAAATTCATATTTTGGTTAAAATAATTCTTCAACTGTATAATAATGGCGAAATCGCGCAACCTTAACGTACTTGGGTATTTCGTAATCCGTGTCGATACATTTTGAAGATTTCACCACATGTATCATCTGTATCTACCGTGTATACATCACGGAGAAGGAATCGACTTACTTTACGTTTTTAGTAAAAAAATTAATTAAAACGATTATTCTCTGCTGCCTCAAACTTCCACACCACCTAAAATATGCTCCAATACTAATATTCAAGTTGCTATTGGTACTTTTCAACGGGCATCCTATTATTCAATCCGATTCTGCATCCAGAAGGCTGAAAAAAACTAGGTAAATCGATGTACAACGCGCATTTTCTTTTTCACGGAGTACAGGCGGTATTAGCGACCTCCGGTATCCTAAGATTCGTCGCATTGTCAACTGAGTGAAGTAATCAGTGTTACAATAGTGAAATTTGGCTGTAATCAAAGTAATACAAGATTCGTAAAATTGACCCGCTGAGAAATACATACATATAACAGTCGAGGCAAATTCCGAGAGAATCGATAAACCGTGGAATCTGAGTCCTTGCATGTTAGCAATACTGAAAGGTGCCCACGCCCGACAGAGGGAAACGTTTAGAAATTTGGCACTAGATTTGAAATTGATTTTAAGTTCGTTGACTTTCGACGAATTGAAACTTACAATTAATGAATTGTCTTTCAGCAATAGAATCGATCATTGTAAGACGAACATGGTAGCTTTTGATTTTATTTATTTCGAGTGTCTTTTTCTAGTAAAACGCATTAAATCAGATTGGGTCTGTACTCGGTAACAAAATTTGTTATAATACCGAATATTAAGTATGAACCGTTTATGCAATTAATATCCTCATTAAAATTCAAATTTTGGTAACATTTTACTTCTCTTTTGTAAGAAATGTGGGATCACAAATTCTGTTCATCATTTCGACAATCTATAAAAACCAGTCAATATGTCAAACTTGAATCTTCATTTAAAATACAACCAAAAAATTAAAACAATTCTCGGCATCCAAGTACTAGATTAAAAAAATTATACAAGCAAGAGTGAGTAAATACATTGTCATTGGGAACAATTTATTACTCCCTTAACATGACTAAGCCCAAAGTCAGTATAAAATTTTATTCAGCTGCAGTTCGGAACCAGTTCATTTGCAAAAGAATGAATTGTGGCCCTTACAAGGGCCGTTTGCGTTTTTCTGTTTCAGCTGCCAATGCAGGTGATATTGTTGTGCGCGCTCACTTTTTTTTCGGGGCAGCTGGTTTTTTGGCGGCAGGTTTAACGGTTTTTGGTGCAGCTGCTGCAGTAGCGGCTTTCTTTGGTTTTGGTGCCTTTGGCTTGCTCGTCGGCGCTTTAGCAGCCTTTTTCGCCTTGGATGGGCTCTTCGGTTTGGCCGCCTTGACAGCCGGACTCTTTGGTGTCTTTGCGAGTTTTTCCGTTGCAGCTCCACCAGTTTTCTTTGCAGCTGGAACCTTCTTTGGTGCTCGTGGTTTTGTAGCTGGGGCAACAGCCGAGGCGCCTACGGCCGGCTTCTTTTTCGGTGCAGCAGATTTTGGAGCTGCAGTTTTCGGTTTCGCCTTCGCTTTCACCTTCGGGGCTTCGGATTTCGCTGCGGCCATTTTAAACGAACCCGAGGCACCCTTCCCTTTAGTCTGTGTCAGAATTCCCGTAGTCACAGCAGATTTCAAATACCTCTTTATAAAAGGTGCCTGCTTCTCGGCATCTACCATATACGTTGCGACAATATATTTCTTTATCGCTTGGAGCGAGGAGCCGCCTCGTTCCTTCAGATTCGTAATCGCTGCGTTCACCATATCCGAAGTGCGTGGATGTGCCGGCTTGGCACGAGGCTTCGCCTTCGATGCTGCGGTAGCTTTTTTGGCCGGCGCAGCCTGAGCCTCGGAATTATTTCCTCCAGAGCTTGCGGGTGCTGCTGGCGAAGCTACTTTATCTGCCATGGCTGATTGTGGCAATATGTTTGATAATTCGAAATTACTAGGGTTCCCTGATTCAGTATTCTCGGTCCGCGATCCAAAATTCTACAAGAACCGATGCAAAGTACACTGTACAGCTCGTGTCGTGTAAATGGCGCAGCGGACAGCAACGGCTCGATACGATCGCAGAGCGCGGACCATGGAGAGAGACCCCGCAGCATTTCACTCGAGCTCTTCAATCAACCCTCGAGCTCGTGGCACCTGGTGATCACTCGACCACCAGGTCTCTCACTGATGGCGGTGAAAATCAATCGATGTTACTTAATCACCAGAGATCACATACTTTGAGCAAGCAGCTCATTAAACTTTGCAGTAATCCGGATTCTCTGAGTCTGCGAAATTTACGACTGTCTTCGAGCGTGCGTCTTAGCGGCTACCGCACCAAGACTGACGGTAATGCGATTATCGACCTGGAGGATGAGCATGCATCGTCGCCAAATAGACGTCTAGTTAGAGGAAGCCTTAGTCTATATTCTCGAGAAAAATCCAGACCTACAGTTATTCGAGGAAAATCAGCGGCTCGTTCTGAAATCGGCATGGTTGCGAGCAGTCAACTAAGGACGACGAAAGCTCGAGGTGTGACTCAGATGGTTAAACGTATAAAATTCAAAAGTTGTTGTAATTTCAATGAATACTTTAACGGTCTAATTCATCGGTACCAATGATAGTGACTTGTGAATAAGTTAAAAACTTATTTCAAATACCTGAAGTCATGCATAGAACCTTATATTTCTATGTATATGCACTTTATACAAATATAAACTCGCGATTGGATGTATCCATCTACGATGTAAATTTCAAGTTAATTAGCTTTATGTTTCGAAACTTGCGCACATCTAATGATATAAAAATACAATCACATTGAATACATATACATATTCTAGTAAAATTTTTCTGCAAAAGTTTAATGTTATATCATGGCATTAGTTTTGCACAATGCGCTATAAATGATCCGAATTTAACACTGCGCCCTAAGCACCCCATCGACGATGACGTAATGCATAGAAAGGACAAATCTGTCAAATGTTTCGTTACTCAACATCATTTGGAGCACTTACATTATGAACGGACTACTATGATATTCTTAACCAGCATTTAATAATCGGGTGCTTGATACGGAAAGTAATTCAATCGTGTGAAGAGCCGCATCACTATGGAGCCGAATGTAATCTATAGGATCTTGTACCGTATTGATTCTCGGAGAGGATGATGAACTGAAAACACGTTTAATGAAAACCTTTTCATGGCTGCAGTTCAAGGTACTTAAACATCGTTTGGTAAGCGTATTCAATATTCCAAATAAATGTGAAAATATGTAGGTAGTTTGTTTCAACTTGGAAAAGCTATGTTTTTTACTTGGATTGTATAAAAACGATAATGAACAGCGATAACTTCAGAGCTATCTCTGAACGCCCTCTCCCACACTACGTATCGTTGACGTCTGACATCTCCTGAAAACTTGCATTGAAAAATCAAAATCTGGCATTTGGGTATATTATTGAAGATAGTATAATAAATATTTTCACATAACCTTTTGCCGCCGGACTTACGAAATGTTGAGCGACTTTTGCAAGCAACAGTGCCATAAATTGTATACCAGAAGTAAAGGGGTATAAAAACTGAACAATATTAATTTCCCCGTTCGACGACGTTCCCTGAATATTGTCAATATTCCCGATCTCTTGCCACCGTATACATATACATGGACTGATAAATCTGGCGTTACGTGATATTCATTACCTATACGAGATAATTGACCTAGCCTGACAGACTGGACCATTGTTGTGTGCTTTCACGTATGTGATGAATCTCAGCAGGCAGGAGTTTCCTAAAACTTAATTTTATTTCCTTTATAACTGTTGCGTATATTCTTCTTTAATCAAGTTAACGTTAATGAAAGTCTTCTCATCCTTATTTGTATTAAACTATATTAATACAGTATATTAAGAAAATATTTAATTGCCACCATCTAAGAAAGTATATTTGGTGTATTGAAATGTTTCTTTTACTGTATTATTTATATGAGTTTTTCTAATCTTGTTATGAAGATAGTAAATTTTAAACTCTCAGTAATAGATTGTGTGGCATTCGTAGTTGGATATTTAAATGCAATTCCATACTATGCACGTCAGAAATATCTTCTGACTTTCGTTTTCATCTATTTGTATAATATTGGATATTCAATTTAATTTAATTCGATTTATCACGAGTAAAACATTACATAAATAGCTAATGAGTTTCCTATCCGTACATGTTTAATTGATAATGAGAATTCACATATAAGATAAGTTACAGTTGAAGATTGTTAAATATTCTCAGTATACTTTTGAGTGAAGATTGAATTCGGAAACTCTTAATATTGTTCAGTTTTTGATGACATTCGAAATTATGCATATATGTTCATAATTGATAACGAATGTACGAGACAACATATTCTGTCTACAACTATCGTGGGATGGAAAATATGGGTTCATGGGGAATGATATCCAGCAAGTGTCGATTTCGTTTTCTGTCATTTCAAAATAAGTGGTGGCTCTTAAAAGAGCCGATGTGTATGCAGGGAGCAGCTGCTCACTTGGAGCTAGTGTATTTGGTCACTGCTTTGGTTCCTTCACTGACAGCGTGCTTGGCGAGTTCACCAGGTAGCAAGAGTCGAACAGCAGTTTGAATTTCCCGAGACGTAATGGTGGAGCGTTTGTTATAATGAGCAAGACGGGACGCTTCCGCAGCAATGCGTTCAAAGATGTCGTTGACGAAGCTGTTCATGATGCTCATCGCTTTGCTCGATATTCCAGTATCAGGATGGACCTGCTTCAGGACCTTGTATATGTAAATAGCGTAACTCTCCTTCCTCTTACGTTTCTTCTTCTTGTCTCCCTTGGAAATGTTCTTTTGGGCCTTTCCAGCCTTTTTAGCAGCTTTACCACTAGCCTTGGGTGGCATTTTCGGTTGCGATCACGATCCTACTTGATACGGTCAAGTTTCGAAGTCTATAGTGAACTGTGCCGGATTTTTGACGCCGCAGTCTATTTATGCAGCGCTAGTTCTCGTTGACCGGGCCAATCGGAGCGCGCCGGAGGCGACGCGGCAAACTGATTGGCCCGCAGGGGGTGAGTCGAAGGTATAAAGTCCTACGCGGCCACCCAACTGGGCACAGACACACTTCGACGTCGCGAGCGCTCCGTTCGTCATACTTTAATAAGTCTATTTCAATCTTACGTTAGACGTCATGTCCGGTCGTGGCAAAGGCGGCAAAGTCAAGGGAAAGGCAAAGTCCCGTTCCAGTCGTGCTGGACTCCAATTCCCTGTGGGACGTATCCATCGATTGCTTCGTAAGGGAAATTACGCTGAGCGCGTCGGCGCCGGGGCGCCTGTGTATTTGGCTGCGGTGATGGAGTATCTGGCCGCTGAAGTTCTCGAATTGGCTGGCAACGCTGCTCGTGATAACAAAAAGACCAGAATTATCCCGCGACATCTGCAACTGGCAATCCGCAATGACGAAGAGTTGAACAAGCTTCTTTCGGGAGTTACTATTGCTCAAGGTGGAGTTCTGCCGAATATTCAGGCTGTTCTTCTGCCAAAGAAGACCGAGAAAAAGGCGTAATGCGTAAATTGGTTACACCTTATAAACCACCGGCCCTTTTCAGGGCCACCAAATTATTGAAAGCGAAAGAATTTTTCATACCAAACACGGGGCTAATAACCGATTTCTATACATATCACTTCTGCAGTGTGTGCATCACACACTATGAATACATCTCTACTAATATTTTTATCAAATTCGTGTCAACACCAGTTTGTGTTCAATATTACGTTTGAAATTGCTATACATATAATAGTATAGTAAATCATTGATCATATAAATTCACGTTGAATTTCTCGTGTAGTCAGAGCTCTGTCACTACACCGTATGATCTGACTTACTTCTATTTGACGTGTATCCATAAACGAGATGTTTGTGATCAATACATTACTACTAAAGAATTTTTTCAAATGGCCGCTCTCGTAAGATGCTCTTACAGAGTTCGTACTCCTTTTAGAATCTGAAATTCCCTGAATTTGCCAGGTAATCCAGCCTGAAAATAGGATTTTTTCAGTAACCTTTCATGAAAAATGCCGATTAATGACAATTTTTTCATACCTTCAATACTACCTAGTAACTAACTTAGTGTGTTATCAATTTACAAACAACATCCTGCGATTTTCCGTAAGAAAAAAATTAAGAGGTTTGGTATTGAGTAATATACATAGAATGTACGAAGTAGTGCGACGAAACAAAATTTTGATTTTTGCCAGGTGTGATGTAGTCAGCCCCTTGTGTCCTGAAAATGTTGGATTTTGAACTGCTTCCCACGTGAAGCTAATTGAATGTTTATTACTAACAAGTTGCAGCTTCCTAAATTACTCGGCAGCAACAACTAGAATCGAATTCACAGCAATTCAAATTGACTCACCTCTAATTCTTACCTCACAGTAAAAAAAACCATTGATCCGAAATGCTACTATGCAGTGCGCATGCCTGCTCCGGAAATAGTCAATACTTGCAAGAATTGGAGTTTTTTGGTTGAATGTTCCGTACATATTCTCTGTAATTCGTTTTGGGCTTCTATCTAAGGACAGGATCGCGCTAGGCTGGGAGAATTGTTGCAATATAAGTGCATCTTTTACCATCCGAGATATGACGGAACACGTATTTCACCAAAGTGGAGTGAATAGCGTACATTATACCTGAATCTGTAGTATTATTAGTTTACCACTTCGTTCGTTCAACTTGATCGGAAAAAGTACTAGTTTTCGACAATTTTAGCCGAAAATTTCTTCAGATTCACAACTTTTCTTTCAGATAAAGTATAGTATAATTGGTTGCTTGCACTGAAGAAAGTCGTGGAAGTGAAAAATGCAAGCTGCACTTGTCATCATTCCGAAATATTTGTACGAATGGAACATTAAATTAGATTATTTCTTTGAATAATTCGTATGATGGTAATTATCATAAAAACGAATCACCTTTCACACGACCGCCATAAATTACAGATGCAAATATACGCACTCTATCAAGTGAAGAGTATTATATCTGATTCAGTTCTACGGTTAAGATAGGCCAAAGAGAATAAGTGTTACGTATGGCATATAATCTATGAACCAATTGAATAGCCGTTATGTGATGTGAAATTCGATTCTTTGCATTGGACTAATATTGTTGGCCCTAAAAAGGGCCGATTTGTCCTAGTCGCAGACATGTATGTGGCGTTGCGGTTTAACCGCCAAAACCGTAGAGGGTGCGTCCCTGGCGTTTCAAGGCATAGACGACGTCCATAGCGGTGACGGTCTTCCTTTTCGCGTGCTCCGTGTAGGTCACAGCGTCACGAATCACGTTCTCAAGGAAGACCTTGAGGACACCGCGAGTCTCTTCGTAAATTAGACCTGAGATTCGCTTGACGCCGCCACGTCGGGCCAACCGACGAATGGCTGGCTTGGTAATGCCCTGGATGTTGTCGCGAAGCACCTTCCTGTGACGCTTTGCACCTCCTTTGCCCAATCCCTTACCTCCCTTTCCACGACCAGTCATCTTGTTGCTTGTCCGGGGACTTGGATAATCGCGAGTGTACTTCCTACGACCGTGACACGACCACCTCAAGGATGCAACTGTGCCCTGTCGTACGCCGCGCGCAGTTTTTATCCGCTCAAACGCCACGATCCCTACCACTGCTCCGTCAACCAATCAGCGCAACGCACGATGCACCGCCCGAGAACTGATCGTGGGCCCTTGCCCCTTCAAATGTTACTGACGGTGAGTAACAGTTAAGATTCGGAATATTATCGGATATACCGATTTGACTCATTGTCAGTCTGCGATGGAACGTCGAAGAAATAGGATAAAATTCTTCCACCGAAAGATTACAATCATCTGGAGGATCAAAATCAAAGACGTCTTAAATTATCGTAATATAGAATAGCGTATAATTATATTTGTGAGGAATTGTACAGCCTCGCTATACGAAGTAAATTGTAAATTTCCTCCGGCTATCTAACTGTCAGAGTACCTGGTGTTAAAAATTTTACGAACAAGCATCTTATTTAAATATTATTGCCCTTTCGAACGACCCCCGGCATCCAAGTTACAACTGGATTCAAAAACTCGTGTATCGATGGGCGTTAAGAAGCGAGTGATGCTGAAATTTCGTTGGCATTTTGAAATTTGGGGATCGGCGTTTTTTATGCATTCTCTGCCGGGATCGTATCTCCGAGACCGAAAATGACTCTTGAAGGGCCACCGAATGCAGATTATATGACAGATTGTCTTCGTCTAAGATTTGAAAAAATAAATTATATTTTGGTAAAAAGAATTCTTCAATTGTATAATAATGGCGATAATCGCGCAACCTTATCGTACTTGGGTATTTTGTAATCCGTGTCGATACATTTTGAAGATTTCACCGCAGGAATCATCTGTATCTACCATGCATAGAACACGGAGAATTAAACGACTTACTTTACTTATTAATTAAAAAAAATGAATGATAATTTGCCAAAGATTACAGTACTGATTATAAGTGTATCCAACGCTCACAACACAGCTAGCAAAAATGTGCAGCATTTAATTTTTTTGTCCTTGAATGCAAGAGGTAAAAAATGTTATGACAGCTGTCATAACAGAAAAACGCACGAGATAAACGTGACTTGCGGTTTCAGAATACAGCGTTCAAATGAACAGAGACTGAGATCTTCTATGATTTTGGAAATCTTGAACTTGATATTTTCACACAATCAAGTTCAGCGACATTCTTGAACTGCCTACGCGATTAAAACAAGCATCTAGAGAAATCAAACGCTTAGGTGACTACCCGATACGTGAGAGCGACATATACGTTGTAATAACCATGCAGGCAAGTCGCCATTGATCCCCTTGCCCCGCTGTGCCACCTGTACCAATGTTATCACAAACCTCCAAGATTAGATACGGTCTGCCACCTCATTTAGTCGGACTCACCGATGGCTGGGTTAATTATCCGCGGTCGCTCGGAGTGCTGCTATTTCTGGATTTTGTTGTTCGCGTGTAGACGCAGAGATTTTTTGGGGGGTGGTTGAATGGTGAGGGGTGACAATGCCCCGTACTCAACGTCTTCGTTTGGACAACGTGGTCACGTCGATGGCGGAATTGGGCCCCACAATTCCCGATGGTGGTTATTCCTGGCTCGTGTTTCTCGGTATTATCATGATTCAGGTAAGCGTCTCGCCCATGTTGTACGTCAAATCCCAAACCTTTTCAGATAACAAGATAAAAAAATAAAATAAATAAGAATGATTGTACGGATTTCTTGCTGCACGTTATACGTAGCATAGTATAGTAGGTTCCATCACCTCTTAATCCAGCCGAGAAATCTAGATTAAATTCATAGAGTAGCATAATAATGAAAATACATTAATTGCAATGTAAGTCACCGTTAGCCTTAGTGTTAAAAAAAAAAAAATGCTACTGTCAATAATCAAATCTGTGAGATGGATACTCGGATTAAGTCATTATAATGGACTATCCACCATCTCATAATGTACGTTGCACCAAAATGAATTGATTATCGTGTTACAATCTGCTGACTTTTCGTGAAATTAGTGCCACGTACATCATTCATTAAAAATTTGTAAATTTGAGAATCCGAGAGTTGCTAACACTTATAAGTAAGATTGATGATTCGCAAGTTTATCTAATTTATTGCGATGTTAGCCTCATTACCTACGAATTCCACATCTATTTAACGCCGGTACAGATAATACGCAGTTTATGACTTTTCGTGAATTTGCTCAAATAACAAAAAATTGTCTAGATAATTTCCAGAATAATATTTTCAACCTAAATAAAACCATACATTGTAAAATGAGTGCTTTTACCTGGGTTCCATGTGATAAAAATTGCATTTGAAATAATCACTACGTCATCATTATATTCTACACTATGATAAATCGCAATTATTTATGGTATTATCTAACATGCACAAACGTGTGTTGCACTCAATACCTATTTAATAAATCCATGTTTAAGGTTCGCACATTTGCAGATCACGGTTCCTAGTGTCCTGTCGATGTATGGCGTCGTCTTGAGTTATTTGCACAGCGATTCGGAACCAGATATCTATCTTTGGAAGGGGAGCGTCACCCTCACGCCGATACTGTTTACCGCTTTCTGGAGTTTAGCCGGTAATTGGAACACTTTTTAATAAGACACTGCAATTTATTCAAATACAGTAGCTAAATAAATTATTAAAATTTTACGATACACGTAGGCTTTCGATAGTTTTCGGATGAACTATCTTTTCATTAGTTCAGCGTTTTGTAGAATTCGGCCATTTCATAGGAAGAATTTTTCTCTCTTTATTGGAAAAGTGAACTCCGAAACAATCGTTGTGTTTTGACCGTTGTTGTAATATTCTACCGTGCTTTATTTTTCATAATCTGAAAATAACAAGGTAATACACAATTAAACCTTAAAACAGGAAGAAAATTCTTTATAATGAAATTGAAAAAGCACATTGCCGTATCCTTTCACGACGTGCCTTACTTTTGTATTAGCGTTATTATAACGACCGAATGGATGGAAAAATGTGCAGCTGTCTAAACACACTCCTTACTTTGAACCTGGAAATATATGAGGACTATTAGTTATGCTCCAATTGCTGAATCCATATTTAACCACCAGTATAAAACGTGGTGTTAAAGTATAACAAATGTTAACCGACTATTATTCATATTTTCCTAATTCGTGATGAGCAAAAGCGGTCTATGATACTTATGCCAAATATATAAGTTGTCCAATATTATTTTGTCGTTAAAATATTAAGTCATATGATGTTCTTCAGTAATAAGTGCCGTTTCTAGGGTAGTGTGCGAGTCAGGCTTGTCGCCCGGGAAAAATATGATCCCAGCTACAAAGTTTCAGGAATACTCGTATACATTTGAATTATTTTATTGGTAGTTATACCAAGTACATTTAGTAGATTAAAATCAAAATTAAGATAAAATAAAACAAAACAAAAACGATCAACAAAGAAAACAGAACAATATTGTAAATTATGGAAGAAAGACGTATAAGTGAACTTGTTTCTTATCTGGTTGGTATTTTGGAGCAAAAAAATGTTTACCAAGGTATCCACAAAGTGACGATGGAGGATGCTGGATCACTATTCTGGCCGGTCAAAACCACGAATAATAACATCCGTGAAAAAGTTGTGGGCACTGCATGAGAATTCTAGTTATATTTGAATAATCATCATCATTATGATGGAATGAGAAATATTCTGCAGTGTATATTGTCATTCATTTATGGAAGCTTTGAACCCCTATAAGACGAACGTAAAACTGTATACCTTGCACGAAACGTAGAAGAGGGATATAATGGCTCCCTTTCTTGCGATTTTGGAGACAGAAACTTTTTGTCCCAGAATCGATTCTAATAACGATTTCTAGACTAATTGAACCCCAAGGTACCCAAAAAAGGCATCCCAAACCTCGTAGGACCAACAGCTGCTGATATACGAAGCAAACTTGTCGCCTAACTGAAATAGTGATTTATTGCACAAAAAAATATCCAGTCTCAAAATATTGTGTAACACTTTGTGTAATACTATACTAGTTTATCGTAGAATTCTTTAGGTCTTCCATCATTACTATTAATTTTGAATTTATCGTTAGATCCATGGAGCCGTACGATTGTAAACCTTGCCACAGTACCACGTTTCGTAGGGCTGACAGGAGTAGCTCTGCTTGCGATCGGCATCCTAGCATCGGGATACCTCGAGACAGGAGGAGTCGGAGCTTATCTTGCGCGGTTGAGTGCCGGCGCTGTTATGGGGATAGGCGCAAGCACGGTGCTGTTGCAGAGCGAGAATCTTCTACGAAGACATTTTCGGACGAGATTAGTTCTAGTATTGACGTTGAAGCGAATATCGTTTTCTCTTGGCATCGCGATGATGCCTGGATACGCATACATGCTGTTGCAAAACACCGGGCTTCAAACGGGCCTCCTGCTTCTCTCCACGGCCCTTTTACCCGGCATCCTTGGTGCTTGTGCCTTCGACGCCCCGGTACTCCAGAGAACAACGCCGTACCGTCTGCTCATCTCCGAGGAGGACAACGAATTGAGCATTCGAGAAACCCCCGACGAGACACTGAGCTTTCCGAATCTGGAGGAAGAATTCAGAAATGAAACAGAAGAGAATGATGGGACAACTACCGGAGAACCAATCCCAACACCTCTTTTCAGTGAAGGGAGTAATTCGTACTCTTACGACGAGCCGGAGGATGATATAAATCTATTCGTCACCCCTAGTGGTTCTTCCACGACCACCTGGCTCGAAGAATTTCGATCACTGCGACTAATCAAGTTCTGGAGTGCCGTTGTTACTTGGTTTTCCATCAAGGGCTGCGCGTTTTCCCTCCTCGTGCTTTCTCCGTCTATGGCCATGACCCAAGGCCAGGGGTTCACCACCCTCGGTCAGTCCGTCACGTTGACTACCGTCATCGGTCTAGGGACGTTTCTACCTGGTGCAGCTTCTATTTGGAGTCCCAAGACTGCGCGATGGCGAAGCGTTTATTTTGGAACCATGTGCTGGCTTGGAAGCGCTGCGCTCTGGGGTTAGTAATACCCAATTAATTATATTTAAAGCAACCATAAGTAAATAGAGGAACCGTGTCGGTGCAATTTCTATGGTATTGAAAATATTCTCTGTCACTCTATAAACATGCACATTCTTGATCAGAGATTATTCCTGACCTACTTATATAAAATGTTCATTTTGTACAATAGGAATCGTTTCCAGCAGTAAGCATGTATGGTTTTTACTTTGGGCTTTCGTTGGAGGAGTGAGTATAGGCGGTTGTTCTGTTGCGGAGGAAAGTGCACTCCGTGATCTACTCGGAGCAAAAGGTGCCAATAGAGCACTCAGAGGACTCAGTACGATTGTGGGACTGGCTTTGCTGTTTCTAATATTTATCGAGGGTAAGAAACACGTAGATGTACTGTATCGGTTTCTTTAATAAATTACGGTGTACGCTTGACAATTTGGAAGAAGTTTTCGCTGCCGTTATAATCGCGAATAATGTAAAATTCGAAATTCAATTCTTCTTCCAGATTTCTCAACCTGCCTACGAATTGTGTCGATAGCTGAACTCGTGGGAGGTGGGTACTGGATTCTTACGCCATGCTTTGGTGCGTTGCGGGCACGATGGCCACAGCGGTGATATCGATTTAAAAATAAGCTAATTGTATGTGTGGACATAAATTTGTATACCCATTATTTTTTAAGAATCAGTCTAATTGTAAGTCGAACTATATGTAATTTTTAATTTGAATAGTTTATATTTTTCAATACAAGATATTTATTTTTCTATATACATTTAGATTATTGATAATTCTCACTGATAAAATGGGATGCTTTCAGACTGATGATTATCAGTTGCGTGACTCTGACTGACATAAGTAATTGAAAGTATAGTTACGTTGTGGAAAAATAATTAAATATGACCGTATTCGGATGGATCAGAGGTTGAAGGACCACCTACAATTTATATTCGGTAAGAGTGGATGATTATAATAAGAATGATGGATGCAGAAAAAAATCGAATTCTATTCTTTATTGAATCTGGTTATATAGTTAGATTGGATATCCTTTATGTTATCTCAGTTATGTAATTGTGTAGGGATAGTTAATTGAAAAATAATTTACTTCACTATACATATTACATAAGTACTCATTTGAGCTAGATTTATGTTAGAAAAGCATAACACTCTGTTAGTTTACTGATATGAACATACTTTGTGTATTTAGAAAAACTCAATCTATATTCTATATGAAATGCACCAATGCATATAGATATTTTAGGGTATAAAGTATGAGTTACTGTGAACGTGAGTGAAATTCTTGGATAAATTCCAATTAAATAAGTGATTTTTGATTAAACTAAATTTATAAATACACTGCAAACAGTACTTTATAGATTATGTTCGTAAATTTTAACGTAGGTGTATTTATAACGTAATTTTCTACAAAACGGGTAAAATTCGTGATTACATTATAAAAATGTAAACTGTCACAAATTTTAAATCTGATGCTTATAGTTAACCAGTTTATTCGAATTTGTATCATAATAACAATTGTCGAAAAAAAAGATGAATCCAAGTTGATAACAGTTACCAAACAGTCATTTCTAGCATGTACAACGGAAATAGTCACTAATAACGAGGTGCACGTATTCTTGTAGAAATCTTCCAAACTTTGTCGCGATTTTACAAGTACAAGTCCCGCATTTCGTGGTTCCTGCAAAAGGAAAGAAGCAAAACACCTTTTATTTGAATTTTACAATAACATGAGCAGAACTAGTACAGAAAAATCTATCTGCAATATATTCACCTGTAATGCTTGAGTATCACTTTGTAACAGTTAAGTCGAATATTAAACTATTCTCTAATGCAGTCAGTTTGTATTAGCTAAGTAAGTCCATAATGTCTTGTGTGGATAGATTCGGAGTCGTTCGTGGTTGGGATACAAGAGGTTGAGACATCCCCTGTGCCCCTCCTTCCGGTCTCCATTGTGGCCTTATTCCAGAATTTACAGATGATCCCCAATTCTGACCTATATTTTGATTGACTCTAGTCTGATTCCAGTTTGGTGCAGATTGCTGAGATCCCCCCCAATTCATAGTTGGATTCATTGCGTTTGAACCCCAACCTGACATTGGGTTTTGAACAGTTTGTGGTCCAGCTGTGATTGCTAGATCACCCCACTGAGTTTGACTGTTTGTCATACCGTTAGTCATTCCAGTCTTTCCCCAGGACGGAGACTGCAAGGCGGCATAATTTGATTCAGAACTTGAAGACTTAGTTAAAGGTTTGTTCAACTGATTTAGATTATTTTGTAAAAGCGTGTCAGTTAGATCTTTGGGCTTGGATTTCACAGGTTGAACAATTGGCTTTGGAGCCATTGGCGCTTGGGCTTGCAGTCTCTGATGTGCTTCTTGTTGCTGGACGAGTCTGAAATAAAAAAGTTGATTCAATGAGATGATTTATTCAGGAATTACCAATGTGTAAAGAAAACTTCTGGAAACTATGAAAAGGCTTCATCGCAATGCACATAACTTATTGGAAAATTATTAATGATAAAAACTCTTGTACATAGCTACTACTCACTTTTGCTTCTCTTGTAGGCTGAGTACTTTTGTATCGCACGTTTTTGCCGCAGCAGTAGGCGGTGGTGCTAGTTCAATTCCAGCGAACGTGTCACTCAAACTACTAGATGTAGGATTGCCAGCTTGGGAAAGAGCCTGATCAAATTGTTGAGCTTCCTTTCGGACAGCATCCAGTTGACGGAGAGCTTCACGATGCTCAGAGGTAACTCGTGTCACCATATCTCCCACAAGCGAAGCTAGTGTTTCAAATTGTGTGGGACTAAGTCCTGGCTCAACACAGAATGGAAGCAGAAATGGCAAAATTCGAGTTGCCAACATTTCCTTACTCATGCCCAGCTTGCTGTGGGTCAGTACCAGCTTGTAAATACCTGTAAGTCGCAAGGTTATCGTTAGTCTATGATTAGACGAATTTATGGCATTAGCTATGGGATATAACTTGCCTGAATTACAACTAGCTCCTTACCTATAATGGCCATTAAAACGGCAGGTTCGCCAGAATGTGGGACTTCTTGGAGAAATGGAAGAATTTGATCTAGAATCAACCACTTGTCCAAGTGGTCTAGCATTTTAGCAAGGCACAGAAGACAGTTCACCCTCACCCCCAAGTTGGTACTACCTTTACTTGCTAGACATAATTTTTTAATTCTAGGTAAAATCGCATTTTTCATTGATGGTCCATCGATCAAGTTGGCTATAGAAGGGAGCGCAGCAAGGCAGAGCTCTTGCAGCTGCTCCCAATCGGAATCTAGAGCTCGTGTAAGAAGTGGCAGGACATCGTTTCTGATCGCATCAGCCGGGCACAGTTTCAAAAGTAGATCAACACGTTGTAGTAAAACTAAGCTGACCTATAAAAAAGGAAGAGTTACAAATTAAATTATATGATAGTTTTAAAAAATCTGTAGAGTGGTAAGTAATCGATATAAAGGAAATCAAACCTGTGGTGGGTCTTCCAGTGCCAACACAGGTTTTAGGTTGGGTAAAATGTGTTCCTTGAATTCTTCTGCAGTGCCATTTTCCGATACCTGTAGTACACTTGGGAGTACAAAAGGCACCATTGGAGCATTAACAAATTCTTTGTAGAGGGCTGGTAATACTCTGTGTAGGGCAACTCTGTGCGGAAGTTGCTTTATTACTTTTGGCAGACCTTTGTAAAACTGGGACTTTTGTAGATTGTCCCATTGAAAGAGTTTGTCCAAATAGTTCAATGTCCGCACTCCAATATCAGTAAAGTAATCAATCTGTAAATATTCATTATTTATACAATCAACTTCAAATTTTCCTACAATTTTCGTAGATATAGAAGCAACACCTTTGTACCTTAATAAATTGATGCGCATCTGGTCTCAGTTCAGGATTATTACTTAGCATGAGTTTTGTAGTATCTCTTAGTGGTTCAGGAATGTGACTAAGTTTAGATGAGGAAAGAGAGTTCTTTAGATCTCCCAAAAAGCGTCGGCATTTTGACGGATCTCCATGACATTCGTTCAGTGGACGGCCCCCTGGTGAATGTAAGACATACACGAGCATGCCCAGTGAAAAAATATCACTAGGTGGACTGCAGCTGCCTGCAATTGCACACTCAGGTGCTAAATAATCTAAAGATGGCTGTGCTATACTCGGTATTGTTGGGTCATAATCTGCATATGACCACGATGGCTGGAAAAATTGAACAGTGAATAGAAAATATTCGGTACGTGGTAAAGATAGTAATATTTGGTCACTTGCAATGCTTTACAAATGTGAAGTTCAGTAACTTTGGAATTAACTTTGGATGCATCTAATCTTAAATAGAAAACATTCCAAGTCACAGAGTTTCGGACGTATTCGAATGAGTTATAACTTCGATTAGTGTTTATTAATACCTGTTTATCGTTCGGGCTCTGATTAACAGCACAGAAATCAAATCCAAAAATTTTCCAGGCTCCATGTCCATTGATCATAATGGCTTCTGGGCACAAATTTCTGTGCAACAGTTTGACATCAGTATGGAGAAAGGCTAAACCTTCGCCTAGTTGCATGAGACCGTAGCGAATTTCGACATCAAGTAGTTTATAATCTCTTAAAGCAGCTGGCGTTGGTTGAGGTACATTTTCAAGCCGGCCTAGTACGTTAGCAAGGCTTGCAAAGACTGGTTCGGTAGCAAAGGCTAAACTGTCCCGCGACTCCTCCAGCGGATGCTGAACTATCAAAACCTGAGGATGGCGGAGTTTTGTGATTTGAGTAACCCCACGTCTGAGAGAATCAAGAACAGCTTCACGCTCAACTTTTCCAGACCATCGGTCTAGCTGGCGTTTCTCAAAGACAAATATAGCTGCTTCCTGTTTGGTTGATTTTTTATAACCACTGTAAACCTTCCATAGCAGGCCTGGACCAGCGCTGCCGACATGTGCAGTTGCTTCAAATTCTCTGGTTACTGGATTTCCAGGCAGAACACTTGATAGTTGGGAGAGACCATAAGCTGTACTGTTAACAGTGTTGCTTATAGTATTGCTTATGGTGTTGCTCACTGTGTTTCGGAGCTTGTTCAAGACGTCCATATTTGTAACTCTTGATTAATATCAGTTTCACTGAATGGATGGAGAATGTTGTTCTATACCGTTGACCAGACCTTCACAGCTCAGCTTTATCAACGCTGTAATTGTACATATTTACAATTAAACCGATATGTCGAATGTCACTTTATTTGACACATCGCCCACCTACGGCTGATGACTAATGCAGCCACATGCCTGCATGTGGGGTACGTCCTTTTATTCTCTCTGCGCAGGTATGCATGAATACCTATATTTGTCTCCGTCGTACTTGGATATTTAGTAAGAAATGAAGATACAATCTACGCGCAACGGCCGAATGAAAGAGCGCACCCTGTGGTTTACTCAACGGAAGCTGGTGTCGAGGCCATTCATAAGTTGTTTCTACTACTTTGTGGTTGTTTCTTAACAAAAGTAAGTACGATATGACTTTTGGTTTTGTTTCAGTGAAAAAAACATACATCTGTGCGTACGGTAAGTAATATCGTTGATTGAAGTTTGCTGAAGGCAGTTAGCCATGGGTATCATTTTCAAACAACTAAGAAGGTGCGTCGTGCACGGCACGTAACGGCAGTACTGCTGACCGTGACGTCACGCAGTCAACTGCGAACTGCGTTCCGTTTTTACTTCGAGTTGCCAGTCGCAGTAAAATCGGAACGCTACACCGAGGACGTGGCTTTCTCAAGTACTGCAACTGCCTCACGTCCCAGACCGCAGTACTCACAGTCAACATCATCACAAATTTCATGACGGCACTGACTGGCAGCAGTAAGCTGTCGCGCGATTTCGGAGCGCGGTTGCCAGTACTTGCAGCAGAGAGACTTGCAGTACTGCGAGTATATTTCGGAATACACCCAAAGTTTGCTAACCGGATACGTTGACTCAAGAATATAAAGACGGATGCCCCTGGGTAAATTTTGGTCACCAGTTTTCGTCGGGCCAGTGGGCCCAGGTGGGCCTGGGAGCGTAGGAGGGTTCTGCTCTATCGACTCTACCTAATAAATTTCTTCCAAAATTCGTAGCAAAACAGTGATTTCATTGAAGTATAGGTACCCAAGAGAAGAATGTATACATAGATCATAAATATTAAGAGATCAGATGTAATAATGATGCAGAGGCTAGAAAGTATATATGTATATATGCGGTTCATGTACGATATTAATATATATGATCAATTTACGAATAATACGTGATGCATACTATAAATTTTATAGTTTTCCAAAAGACAAACTGGATCATCTACAATAATACGTCTATCATATGGAAATAGAAGAATTATTCATTTCGAAATGACATTCTATTCGATACGCGCTCGATGTATTCCATAACATTGATATTCATAATTATTCGAACAATTTTTCATTTGCTCACTCGATCTTGAATTTTCGTAGGCATAGAATCGAAACGCTGTTTTAGCTAGTCGCAAGTGAAGTACCTACTTTGGGTAGAGAAGCAGAATTGTTTTCGAAGAGTGTTCGTATGGAAAAAAATTCAGAGTAACTGTAACACATTACGGATGCGCTAATTTTGATCGAAATGAAACGGATGCTCCGTATGTGAGACAGTATTTAACACAGTGTCCTGATTTAAAGACTTGAAAACGTGATTGTCGGTATTTTTTTTTTTTGAAAGGGAGTAAAAGAACGAAGCTTCTTAAAACTTCGAGTTTATTTTATCACACATTTGAAAGGTACGAGCAAAAATGTTGAGCATCCAACTGTCGCAGAACGGCCGGGTTATTAGCTGACTCGTTAACTGAAGAATATATCTTCAGTCAAAGGCTGACCATCGAAGAGCCTAGCCGCTTCAGTCGGGAATCGGCAGGAAAGATGAGGTGCGTATTGCTTGTCTGAAATGTAAAAACTAAAATCATTATACATCATGTCATATTATACATAGTATTGAAGTTCGAAACCAGAGTTTGGATGTTCGGATGTTCGGATGTGCAGAATGTGACGTCGCCCAAAATTTTTTTGTTCTTGACGTCATCGATCTATATAGACGAAAATCAGCTAACCGAATTCATCAGTCCGGAAACAACCGCGCAGTAGAGAGGACGTATGAAAATCGCGCTGCGCAGATTTCGAGTACCGGGTTCTTTACCTTCTGAATCCTGCGCTCTGAGTCCACTTTCTGGTGTAACTCGAGTTCCAGGACAAGCGGTCCGTGGTTCCTGCGCTCCAGGTCCGCTACCTGGTGAAACTCGACTTCAGAACAAGCGCTCCGTGGTTTCTGCACTTCAGGTCCGCTACCTGGTGAAACTTGACTTCCAGGATAGGTGCTCCGTGGTTCTTGTGCTCCAGGTCCGCTACCTGGTGGAAGTCGACTTCATAACAAGCGCTCCGTAGTTTCTGCGCTCCAGGTCCGCCACCTGGTGAAACTTGACTTCCAGGACAAGCGCACCGTAGTTTCTGCGCTCAAGGTCGACTACCTAGTGAAACTTGACATCCAGGACAAGCGCTCCGTGGTTCCTGCACTCCGGGTACGCTACCTGGTGAAACTCGACTTCCAGGACAAGCGCTGCGTGGTTCCTACGCTCCAGGTCCGCTACCTGGTGAATCCTGACTCTCGGAGGACAAGAAAGACGAGGAGAACAAGGTGGACGAGGAGGACGAGGATTTCTGCACAGTGAGTATAGATAACATTCGTGTAATATTTAATGGAAATTGTAAATATATTTCATCTAAGCTTTTTCAATCTTGTCATGTACACAGTAAATTACTTCAATTCATTTTTCGCGCAAGCACGAGTTTCGTAGCTACAAATGCACTGATAAAATTTATTATATCATGAATTATTTAATTAATTATATTAATCCTTACACAATATTTTTGCTGTGTTCTTATACTGAATATATTTATTTCTATTCAAGGTATAACTCGAGGTGGTTATCGGTGGTTGTTCGAGGTGGTTGGCGATTGTTGGAGGTGGTCGGAGGTGGACGAGGAGGAGGACGAACTGAACTGAGTCTCAAAGCCCTGTTGACATAAAAGCAGCTATCCGATAGAAATTATAGTTTGTAGTTTACACAGCCCTTTGCATGATATTTCATTATAAATACATATGTTTCAATGTATTTAGGAATAATTTATCAAATATACAGAGGTCATGTGCAAATAATAAATGAATTCGACCGCAGTTTGATGTATTTATTAGAGCTTTAACAATAAATTTGAGCTTTGTTACATCTTTTACTTTATTATGGATAATCAAAAACATTTCCGACTAATCGTGCTGTGAAAGCATGGGGATTGAACCAAAGGTAGCAAAAGATTAGAAACAGTGTATGCAGAGTACGGGTATTTTTCTAATAATGCAAATAGAATAGAATACCACGCCTTGCGAATTAGCTTTCCAGTGAGAGATGAATGATGAATTTTAAGGACTGCATTATCGTTGTTGAATACTCTACTCCTCATGGGAAACGAAAATCTGTAACGATAAAATTGATGCGCCGGATCATCGTCGACTTTGACTTTTGAAATGTCCTACCATTTCCGAACACCTCCAACCATCTTATTTACCTATATTACCAGATTAGCTATGATATGAAAAGAGAAGAATTATTCATTTCGAAATGGGATTCTATTCGACGCGCGCTCGATGTATTCCATAACATTAGTATTCGTAATTATTCCAACAACTTTTCATTTGCTCTCTCGATCTTGAATTTTCATAGGCATAGAATCGAAACGTTGTTTTAGCTGGTCGCAAGTGAAGTATCTGCGTTGGGTAGAGGAGCAGAATTGTTTTTCGAAAAGTATTCGGATGGAAAAAAATTCAGAGTAACTGTAATACATCACGGATGCGCTAATTTTGAACGAGATGAAATGGATGCTTCGTATATGAGACGGTATTTAACGCTGCGTAGTGGTTTGAAGACCTAGAAAGGTGATAGGGAGAGAAAGAACGACGCTTCTTAACACTTCGAGTGTATTTTAACACACATTTGAAAGATACGAGCGAAATTTTTCATCATCCAACTGTCGCAGAACGGCAGCGTTATTAGCCGACCCGTTCACTGAAGAATATATCTTCAGTCAACGGCTGACCATCGAAGGGCCTGGCCGCTTGAGTCTGGAATCGGCAGGAGAGATAAAGTGCGTATTTCTTGTATGAAATGTGAAAGCTAAAATCATTATACATCATATCATATCATCATACCTCATACATCATACATCATACATCATACATCGTACATCATACATCATCATACATAGTATCAAAGTTCGAAACCATAGTTTGGATGTCGGACGTTCAGAAAGTGACGTCACCAATTCAAAATCAGCTAGCCGAATTCCTCAGTCTGGAAACAACCGCGCAGTAGAGCGGACGGATGAGCGTCGCGCTCCGCAAATTTCGAGAACCGGGTTCTCAACCTCTCGGATCCCGCGCTTCGGGTCCGCTACGTATTTCGAGTACCGGGTTCTCAACCTCTCGAATCCCGCGCTCCGGGTCCGCTACCCGATGAAACTCGACTTCCAGGATAAGCGCTCCGTGGTTCCTGGTTCATGTTTACAATAAATTATTTCAATTCGTTTTTCGCGAAACTCCAAATTCGGTAGCTGTCAGTCCGCTAATAAAATTTCTCGACTTCCAGGATAAGCGCTCCGTAGTTCCTGGTTCATGTTTACAATAAATTATTTCAATTCGTTTTTCGCGCAACCCCAAATTCGGTAGCCGTCAGTCCGCTAATAAAATTTCTCGACTTCCGGGATAAGCGCTCCGTGGTTCCTGGTTCATGTTTACAATAAATTATTTCAATTCGTTTTTCGCGCAACCCCAAATTCGGTAGCTGTCAGTCCGCTAATAAAATTTCTCGACTTCCAGGATAAGCGCTCCGTGGTTCCTGGTTCATGTTTACAATAAATTATTTCAATTCGTTTTTCGCGCAACCCCAAATTCGGTAGCTGTCAGTCCGCTAATAAAATTTCTCGACTTCCGGGATAAGCGCTCCGTGGTTCCTGGTTCATGTTTGCAATAAATTATTTCAATTCGTTTTTCGCGCAAGCCCATATTCAGTAGCTGTCAGTCCGCTAATAAAATTTCTCGACTTCCAGGATAAGCGCTCCGTGGTTCCTGGTTCATGTTTACAATAAATTATTTCAATTCGTTTTTCGCGCAACCCCAAATTCGGTAGCTGTCAGTCCGCTAATAAAATTTCTCGACTTCCGGGATAAGCGCTCCGTGGTTCCTGGTTCATGTTTGCAATAAATTATTTCAATTCGTTTTTCGCGCAAGCCCATATTCAGTAGCTGTCAGTCCGCTAATAAAATTTCTCGACTTCCAGGATAAGCGCTCCGTGGTTCCTGGTTCATGTTTACAATAAATTATTTCAATTCGTTTTTCGCGCAACCCCAAATTCGGTAGCTGTCAGTCCGCTAATAAAATTTCTCGACTTCCAGGATAAGCGCTCCGTGGTTCCTGGTTCATGTTTACAATAAATTATTTCAATTCGTTTTTCGCGCAACCCCAAATTCGGTAGCTGTCAGTCCGCTAATAAAATTTCTCGACGTCCAGGATAAGGTTGCTGGGTGAGTAAAACACTTTTATAATATTTGATGGCAATTGTAATTATATTTCATCTGAAATATTACAAACTTGTCACGTTCACAATAAATTATTTCAATTCATTTTTCGTGCAAGCACATATTTAGTAGCTATGGATAATCTTATACAATTTATTATATTATTATTTAATTAATTAATATTCTTATAATATTTGATGGCAATTGTAATTATATTTCATCTGAAATATTACAAACTTGTCACCTTTACAATAAATTATTTCAATTCATTTTTCGTGCAAGCACAAATTCAGTAGCTACGAATAAGCTTATACAATTTATTATATTATTAATTAATTATTTGATCAATTACTCAATTATATTAATCCTTACACAATATTTTCGATGTGTTCTTATACTGAAAATATTTATTACTATTCAAGGTATAACCTGAGGTGGTTGAAGGTGGTCGGAGGTGGACGAGGAGGAGGACGAGGAGGACGAGGATTTGTGCTGGGTGAGTAAAACACTTTTATAATATTTGATGGCAATTGTAATTATATTTCATCTGAAATATTACAAACTTGTCACGTTTACAATAAATTATTTCAATTCATTTTTCGTGCAAGCACATATTCAGTAGCTATGAATAATCTTATACAATTTATTATATTATTAATTAATTAATTAATATTCTTATAATATTTAATGGCAATTGTAATTATATATCATCTGAAATATTACAAACTTGTCACGTTTACAATAAATTATTTCAATTCATTTTTCGTGCAAGCACATATTCAGTAGCTATGAATAATCTTGTACAATTTATTATATTATTAATTAATTGATTAATTACATTAATCCTTACACAATATTTTTGATGTGTTCTTATACTAAAAATATTCATTACTATTCCAGGTATTACCCGAGGTGGTCGGAGGTGGACGAGGAGGAGGACGAGCTGGACGAGGAGGAGGACCAGGTGGACGAGGAGGAGGCGGGGTGGGTCGTGGGAGAGGACCTCTCCTCTCCTCAGAGGAGGGGAGGGGGAGGGGCAGGGAAGGGGGAGAGGTGGGCGCGGAGGGGGAAGGGACGGGAAGGGAAGGGAAGGGAAGGGAAGGGAAGGGAAGGGAAGGGAAGGGAAGGGAAGGGAAGGGGAGGGAAGGGGAGGGTGGCGGGGAGGGTGGCGGGGAGGGGGCGGGAGGGGGGAAGGGAGGGCGGGTGGGAGGGAGGGAGGGAGGGAGGGAGGGCGGGAGGGAGGGAGGGAGGGAGGGAGAGAGTGGAGGATGTCGATGCGAGCCCGTTAGAGCTAATAGAGCAGTACACCCCCCCCCCCCCCCGCCCCCCCCCCCCCCCCCCCCCGCGCCCTCCCTCCCTCCCTCCCTCCCTCCCTTCCCCATCCCTCCCTCCCTCCCTCCCTCCCACCCGCCCTCCCTTTCCCCCTCCCGCCCCCTCCCTGCCACCCTCCCCGCCACCCTCCCCTTCCCTCCCCTTCCCTTCCCTTCCCTTCCCACCCCTTCCCTTCCCGTCCCTTCCCCCTCCCCGCCCACCTCTCCCCCTTCCCTGCCCCTCCCCCTCCCCTCCTCTGAGGAGAGGAGAGGTCCTCTCCCACGACCCACCCCGCCTCCTCCTCGTCCACCTGGTCCTCCTCCTCGTCCAGCTCGTCCTCCTCCTCGTCCACCTCCGACCACCTCGGGTAATACCTGGAATAGTAATGAATATTTTTAGTATAGGAATACATCAAAAATATTGTGTAAGGATTAATGTAATTAATCAATTAATTAATAATATAATAAATTGTACAAGATTATTCATAGCTACTGAATATGTGCTTGCACGAAAAATGAATTGAAATAATTTATTGTAAACGTGACAAGTTTGTAATATTTCAGATGATATATAATTACAATTGCCATTAAATATTATAAGAATATTAATTAATTAATTAATAATATAATAAATTGTATAAGATTATTCATAGCTACTGAATATGTGCTTGCACGAAAAATGAATTGAAATAATTTATTGTAAACGTGACAAGTTTGTAATATTTCAGATGAAATATAATTACAATTGCCATCAAATATTATAAAAGTGTTTTACTCACCCAGCACAAATCCTCGTCCTCCTCGTCCTCCTCCTCGTCCACCTCCGACCACCTTCAACCACCTCAGGTTATACCTTGAATAGTAATAAATATTTTCAGTATAAGAACACATCGAAAATATTGTGTAAGGATTAATATAATTGAGTAATTGATCAAATAATTAATTAATGATATAATAAATTGTATAAGCTTATTCGTAGCTACTGACTTTGTGCTTGCACGAAAAATGAATTGAAATAATTTATTGTGAACGTGACAAGTTTGTAATATTTCAGATGAAATATAATTACAATTGCCATCAAATATTATAAAAGTGTTTTACTCACCCAGCAACCTTATCCTGGACGTCGAGAAATTTTATTAGCGGACTGACAGCTACCGAATTTGGGGTTGCGCGAAAAACGAATTGAAATAATTTATTGTAAACATGAACCAGGAACCACGGAGCGCTTATCCTGGAAGTCGAGAAATTTTATTAGCGGACTGACAGCTACCGAATTTGGGGTTGCGCGAAAAACGAATTGAAATAATTTATTGTAAACATGAACCAGGAACCACGGAGCGCTTATCCTGGAAGTCGAGAAATTTTATTAGCGGACTGACAGCTACCGAATTTGGGGTTGCGCGAAAAACGAATTGAAATAATTTATTGTAAACATGAACCAGGAACCACGGAGCGCTTATCCTGGAAGTCGAGAAATTTTATTAGCGGACTGACAGCTACCGAATTTGGAGTTTCGCGAAAAACGAATTGAAATAATTTATTGTAAACATGAACCAGGAACCACGGAGCGCTTATCCTGGAAGTCGAGAAATTTTATTAGCGGACTGACAGCTACCGAATTTGGAGTTTCGCGAAAAACGAATTGAAATAATTTATTGTAAACATGAACCAGGAACCACGGAGCGCTTATCCTGGAAGTCGAGAAATTTTATTAGCGGACTGACAGCTACCGAATTTGGAGTTTCGCGAAAAACGAATTGAAATAATTTATTGTAAACATGAACCAGGAACCACGGAGCGCTTATCCTGGAAGTCGAGAAATTTTATTAGCGGACTGACAGCTACCGAATTTGGAGTTTCGCGAAAAACGAATTGAAATAATTTATTGTAAACATGAACCAGGAACCACGGAGCGCTTATCCTGGAAGTCGAGAAATTTTATTAGCGGACTGACAGCTACCGAATTTGGAGTTTCGCGAAAAACGAATTGAAATAATTTATTGTAAACATGAACCAGGAACCACGGAGCGCTTATCCTGGAAGTCGAGAAATTTTATTAGCGGACTGACAGCTACCGAATTTGGAGTTTCGCGAAAAACGAATTGAAATAATTTATTGTAAACATGAACCAGGAACCACGGAGCGCTTATCCTGGAAGTCGAGAAATTTTATTAGCGGACTGACAGCTACCGAATTTGGGGTTGCGCGAAAAACGAATTGAAATAATTTATTGTAAACATGAACCAGGAACCACGGAGCGCTTATCCTGGAAGTCGAGAAATTTTATTAGCGGACTGACAGCTACCGAATATGGGGTTTCGCGAAAAACGAATTGAAATAATTTATTGTAAACATGAACCAGGAACCACGGAGCGCTTATCCTGGAAGTCGAGAAATTTTATTAGCGGACTGACAGCTACCGAATTTGGAGTTTCGCGAAAAACGAATTGAAATAATTTATTGTAAACATGAACCAGGAACCACGGAGCGCTTATCCTGGAAGTCGAGAAATTTTATTAGCGGACTGACAGCTACCGAATTTGGAGTTTCGCGAAAAACGAATTGAAATAATTTATTGTAAACATGAACCAGGAACCACGGAGCGCTTATCCTGGAAGTCGAGAAATTTTATTAGCGGACTGACAGCTACCGAATTTGGAGTTTCGCGAAAAACGAATTGAAATAATTTATTGTAAACATGAACCAGGAACCACGGAGCGCTTATCCTGGAAGTCGAGAAATTTTATTAGCGGACTGACAGCTACCGAATTTGGAGTTTCGCGAAAAACGAATTGAAATAATTTATTGTAAACATGAACCAGGAACCACGGAGCGCTTATCCTGGAAGTCGAGAAATTTTATTAGCGGACTGACAGCTACCGAATTTGGGGTTGCGCGAAAAACGAATTGAAATAATTTATTGTAAACATGAACCAGGAACCACGGAGCGCTTATCCTGGAAGTCGAGAAATTTTATTAGCGGACTGACAGCTACCGAATTTGGAGTTTCGCGAAAAACGAATTGAAATAATTTATTGTAAACATGAACCAGGAACCACGGAGCGCTTATCCTGGAAGTCGAGAAATTTTATTAGCGGACTGACAGCTACCGAATTTGGAGTTTCGCGAAAAACGAATTGAAATAATTTATTGTAAACATGAACCAGGAACCACGGAGCGCTTATCCCGGAAGTCGAGAAATTTTATTAGCGGACTGACAGCTACCGAATTTGGAGTTTCGCGAAAAACGAATTGAAATAATTTATTGTAAACATGAACCAGGAACCACGGAGCGCTTATCCTGGAAGTCGAGTTTCATCGGGTAGCGGACCCGGAGCGCGGGATTCGAGAGGTTGAGAACCCGGTACTCGAAATACGTAGCGGACCCGAAGCGCGGGATCCGAGAGGTTGAGAACCCGGTTCTCGAAATTTGCGGAGCGCGACGCTCATCCGTCCGCTCTACTGCGCGGTTGTTTCCAGACTGAGGAATTCGGCTAGCTGATTTTGAATTGGTGACGTCACTTTCTGAACGTCCGACATCCAAACTATGGTTTCGAACTTTGATACTATGTATGATGATGTATGATGTACGATGTATGATGTATGATGTATGAGGTATGATGATATGATATGATGTATAATGATTTTAGCTTTCACATTTCATACAAGAAATACGCACTTCATCTCTCCTGCCGATTCCAGACTCAAGCGGCCAGGCCCTTCGATGGTCAGCCGTTGACTGAAGATATATTCTTCAGTGAACGGGTCGGCTAATAACGCTGCCGTTCTGCGACAGTTGGATGATGAAAAATTTCGCTCGTATCTTTCAAATGTGTGTTAAAATAAACTCGAAATGTCAAGAAGCGTCGTTCTTTCTTTCCCTATTACCTTTCTAGGTCTTTAAATCACTACGCAGCGGTAAATACTGTCTCATATACGAAGCATCCGTTTCATCTCGTTCAAAATTAACGCATCCGTGATGTATTACAGTTACTCTGAATTTTTTTCCATCCGACTACTTTTCGAAAAACAATTCTGCTTCTCTACCCAACGCAGATACTTCACTTGCGACCAGCTAACACAACGTTTCGATTCTATGCCTATGAAAATTCAAGATCGAGAGAGCAAATGAAAAGTTGTTGGAATAATTACGAATACTAATGTTATGGAATACATCGAGCGCGCGTCGAATAGAATCCCATTTCGAAATGAATAATTCTTCTCTTCTCATATCATAGCTAATCTGGTAATATAGGTAAATAAGATGGTTGGAGGTGTTCGGAAATGTTAGGAGGTGGTCGGCGCTGGCAAAAGGTGATAGGGGGTGGTCGAAAGTGGCCATTGACGGTCGGAGGTGGCAGGGGGAGGTAGGAGGTGTTCGAAAATGGTAGGACATTTCAAAAGTTAAAGTCGACGATGATCCGGTGCATCAATTTTATCGTTACAGATTTTCGTTTTCCATGAGGCGTAGAGTATTCAACAACGATAATGCAGTCCTCAAAATTCATCATTCATCTCTGACTGGAAAGCTAATTCGCAAGGCGTGGTATTCTATTCTATTTGCATTATGAGAAAAATACCCGTACTCTACATACACTGTTTCTAATCTTTTGCTACCTTTGGTTAAATCCCCATGCTTCCACAGCACGATTAGTCGGAAATGTTTTTGATTATCCATAATGAAATAAAAGAAGTAACAAAGCTTAAATTTATTGTTAAAGCTATAATGAATACATCAAACTGCGGTCGAATCAATTCATTTATTGTTTGCACATGACCTCTGTATATTTGATAAATTATTCCTAAATACATTGAAACATATGTATTTATAATGAAATGTCATGCAATGGGCTGTGTAAACTATAAACTATAATTTCTATCGGATAGCTGCTTTTATGTCAACAGGTCTTTGAGACTCAGTTCAGTTCGTCCTCCTCCTCGTCCACCTCCGACCACCACCAACAATCGCCAACCACCTCGAACAACCACCGATAACCACCTCGGGTTGTACCTGGAATAGCAATAAATATTTTCAGTATAAGAACACATCAAAAACATTACGTAAGGATTCATATAATCACAGGTTTTGTTTTTTGGCTGTAACTTTTGATTCGCTGCTCGCAGCGTATCGGGACTGCGCTTAATCGATTTGTCTCGCAAAATTACGTCTGATTAGTGCCAGAAAGAATTCATTCCAGCACTTTTCAGAATCGCGAAAATTTTCGCCAAAAATGGAAAGGGGTTAGCCTTACTTTTTTCTTCATTTTTGGAGCCAAAAATTTGTGGTCTCAGATTCGACTTGTATGACCCTTTCCTGACTAATTGGATCCCCAGGAACTCAGAGAACGCAGTGAAAAGAGCGTGGGATCAACAGGAAAGAAGTTACGAAGGAAAAAGCACCTGCTGAAAAATATCGAAAACACAGGTTCTGGTTTTTTGACTGTAATGTCTGATTTGCTGCTCGCAGCGTATCGGGACTGCGCTTAAATGATTTGTCTCGCAAAATTACGTCGGAATAATTCCAGAACGAATTTATTCCAGCTTTTCCTAAAATCGCGAAAAATGTCGCCAAAAATGCAAATCACCTGTAGTGGACCTGGAGCGCAGGAACTCCGGAGCGCTTGTCCCCGAAGTCAAGTTTCACCGGGTAGAGAACCTGGAGCGCAGGAACCACGGAACGCTTGTCCTGGAAGTCGAATTTTATCAGGTAGCGGACCTGGAGCTCAGAAACTACGTAGTGCTTCTTCCTGAAGTCGAGTTTCACCAGGAAGCGGACCCGGAGCGCAGGATCCAGAACCCCGTACTCGAAATTTCCGGAGCGCGATTTTCACACGTCCGCTCTACTGCGCGGTTGTTTCCAGACTGAGGAATTCGGTTAGCTGATTTCCGTCTATATAGATCGATGGCGTTAGGAGAAAAAAAATGTTGGGTGACGTCACTTTCTGAACATCCGAACATTCAAACTTTGGTTTCGAATTTTCATACTATGTACAATGTATGATCTATGCTGTATGATATGATGTATAATGATTTTAGTTTTTACATTTCAGACACGAAATACGCACTTTATCTTTCCTGCCTGATTTTAGACTCAAGCGACTAGGCCCTTCGATGGTCAGCCATTGACTAAAGATATATCCTTCCGTTAACGGATCAGCTAATAACGCTGCCGTTCTGCAACAGTTGGATAATAAAAATTTTTGGTCCCACCTTTCAAATGTGTGTTAAAATACACTCGAAGTGTTAAGAAGCTTCGTTCTATCTCTCCCTATCAAAAAAAATATATAAAAATCACCGGTAATCACCTGTTTAGGTCTTCAAATCAGGACACTGCGTTAAATACTGTCTCATATACGGAGCATCCATTTCATTTCGATCAAAATTAGCGCATTCGTGATGTATTACAGTTACTCTGAATTTTGTTCCATACGAACACTTCTCGAAAAACAACTTTGCTTCTCTACCCAACGTAGAGTGTTCACTTGCGACTAGCTAAAATAGCATTTCGGTTCTATGCTTACGAAAATTCGAGATCGAGAGAGCAAATGAAAAGTTGTTGGAATAATTATGAATATTAATGTTATGGAATACATCTAGCGCGTGTCAAATAGAATTCCATTTCGAAATGAATAATTCTTCTGTTTTCGTATTATAGCCGATTATTGTAGATAATCTAGTTTGTCTCCTGGAAAATTATGTCATTTATAGTATGCATCATGTATTAATCGTAAATGGATCATATATATTAATATCGTACCAGGACAGCATATACATGTGTACTGTTTGGTCTCTGCATCATTATTACATCTGATATAAATATGTATACATTCTTCTCTCGGGTACCTATGCTTTAATTAAATGACTGTTTTGCTCCGAATTTTGGAAGAAATTTATTCTCGTTATTAATTTCTTGTATCGCCGACAAGTCGATAAGTACAGACGGCCAAGTACTGGCTTAGGCTTACCATTGCGAAGACTGTGTTACTCGGAAAGTGAATGCAGCCAGCATCATGCCGAAATCGGTAACTCCGATGTTCTGCAATAAGTTCTCAACTCTACCGTTGGAACATCTCAGAAGGCGCAAGCGCAAGAGGATTTTCGGTTGTCACACCACAGCCCATAAGGGACAACTGTCTTTATATTCTTCAGTCAACGAATGTACTAAATTATTTTGGACTACGTAAATAGTTGAGGTTTTGTATACTGCGATTTCACTGACTACTGAGTCACCAGAAATATTGAATTGTTGAACTCAGCACACTTCACTCCCAAGGGTACTTCTTCACTCCAACTACAACTGCTAATTCATATCATGCTCTTTTGCTGCGCTAGCGCTATTCTGGTGGGTTGTTGAACTGTTACTTGCAGCTTACAACTGGACACTTTTTCAACTTGTCCCCAATACGTTCACTGACGTATATCCTCAGTTAATGTTTCGTGGCCATACGGCTCATTACGGATACCTCTGGCGGCAGTTGATTCAAACACCGAACTCAAAAGTTTGCTTCAACGGCTACAATAGCGAAACACCAAAGGCAAACTAATTATGCGGGGATTCTCCGCTGTATAGTAAAAATATCTGAAACTACTTCTGAATGAAAATGGCCCAAACGCGGGCAAGCAAAAAGGATAAAAACCAACACATCCAAGTCTTCGTTCGTGTCAGGTACTTGTTCGAATAAAGTACAAATAATCCAAGCCTTAATTGAGTTTGTCGTCATCCAAAAAGCATGGCAATCACAAATCATTACAAACCCTCACTTTCCATTATTCATAAAGTACGTGTATGTAATATATTTCGATCAACCCCGTTCACCAAAGTATTTAATGATTCATTCGATATTTCATTGTGGTTTCATCTTCTGTCAAATACCACTGTCAAGCATTGATGCTTCTGTGTAAACAAGTTCACTAATCCTACATTGTTGCTGCTCAAAAAAACCCGACGAAAGGTCTAATCTGAGTGGTACTATAAATTCTACTCACAAAGCAAGTTTTCACATAATGCAGTAAATCGAAAGAACACTTCACTCTGAGCTATTTTAAATGTCAAAAATAGTATTTTTCGCAACAAGTGCGTGTATAACAGAGTTTGATCGTCGCACACGTGGGTTGACCAGGCCGGCCCAAGTGTCTCGCGATTATAGTATACAAGAGTGTACAATTCTACATAGCAGTTGCCAAGAGCATTTTCTGATGCATGGTGCGTGAAATTCATAAAAAATCTCAGTGGTGGGCTAAGAATAACAGAAATAATAATCAGACATACATTGTTGCAATGTATCAGAGGTGACCAGTGGTCGGAAGCGGGTCGAAGGATGCAGGGGTGAATCCTCACCCTGGGAACCCTCCCCCCCCTCCCATACCTAAGAATATTCTCTTAAAAATAAAATCGATTCATGGAAATATGACTAAAATAATTATCTTGCATATATTCTATATTACAGCAACATCACTCATTCACATGATAAATAATCAATATTCACTTTTTTTTTTTTATTCACAGCTGCCATTCAAATTCCAAAAATAAATGATCATTCATATTAGCAACCTTAATAACTTAAATAGTAAATGATGAATGTTTACCATTAGGGCAACTCTCATTATATTTCTCAGTCAACGCTAGGTGTTTTCGACGTCTACGAACGTCAGAATATTGATTTGCTTGGTCTGATAGGAAATTACTATACCACAGTTCCGCGTTACGTGTCTCACCAGTTTTCGATATCGCTGTGGTGTCTACTGGTGTCTACTACGTGATCAAGTGCAACAACCTTGTAAAACCAACTACTGACCGATTTATTTTTTGGAATATCAACACAGCTACTGAAACGAGAAGATAAATGCCATTTATCTGGAGTATAAACTTTTCGATTGAAGTCAAAGATCTTTATTCCTACCTCTGACGGGTATGCGCGTTGAAGTAGTTCATACGAAATAACATACGAAATTTGTCTAGGAATATTTATAGCTGCAGTGTGGCAAAAGTTTACTTCACTCTACTCTAGTACACTAGTTACAGAGTTACCCTACACCTAAGGTCCACGTACACTTTTCGGTTGATACGTTTAATATAATTAAGGATAAAATAATTTTATTTCAGAATCACGTCAGCTAAGTTATATTCGTAAAATCAATACACATTTGCATCACCGAATAGCCTGAATTTGTCTTTTAAAAATCAGAGCCTGCTCTCCAGATTGACAGTTACGTTACTGCACTGATAGATTTGTACGGGAATCCTGGGAGCGGAAGTAAGGCGTCTGCTGCAGCGGTCAATTGCTCGGGTATCTGCGTTTTCCTCGCGACAGGCAGACAAGATTACGTTATAACAATGTTGGGCCAACTTCTGCGACCAGTAGGAAGAAACGTTTTTCGCAGCGGTAAGTTTTGTCTCAATTGAGACTTGATATAGTACAATTGTGATCAGCTGAAGTCAAAATGGTAGCTTAACGTACTTCGCTTCACTACCTTCGATTTACTCTATATGCTTCAACATATTATAGATCATACCGATGGTATTACGTAATATTCTTAGCTTAAATGCAATTAGAATATCTGAATCAAGACCCAGAAGTTTATTTTTCTAGTTAAACATTGACCCTCGATGTATTCAAGTTAGGCGTTTCAATTTTACACAATGTTATCCGTACTTTCGTAGCAGTGCAATCTAACTTAACCTAGGTCAAACTAAATCGAGCCATTGTCATCTTATATTCCAATTCATCCTTACGTCTTATATTTACTGCTAGGATCTCGTTCGTACCATCCGCCAGCTGAATTCAAGCAAACGACACTTAATGACCTGCCAGTACCACAAGGCGCGTGGCAGACCCATCATGACGCTATGCAGAAAAAATATAATTTGCATCTTCTAATAGGTGTTGGTTTCACGATTGGAACTGTTGCATTTGTAAGTATTTCACTGTGGCGTTTCAAAGTTTCTACTCATGTTTATTATAATACATTTCTTTTAAATTTTAATTTAACGAGGATGGATACAGAAGATTGATTACTCTTAAGTAACTTATATAAAATGATTTGAATGCTCAACATTTATTTCTAATCGGTGTTTTATTTGCAGGCCAAGTTTTCTGGTCTTATCTACCTGAATGCCTATCCTCCAATCCCCAAATAGTGAAACAATTGTGTTGCTTGTAATTAGTAGACTGTGAACTGTAAAGTAATGTATTACTTCAAATATACTGTTGTAAATTTGCGAGAATCCCTATAACATTCTGTATTCTTGAATAAAAGGAAAACTTGAAATAGGTATTTGTCTCGATTATTCGGGGTTATTTTTACTACCTACTTTTCATAGAGTTTGTTAATAGATATAACAAACTCTTAATGTAAGACTGCAGACTGGGATAAATACCAATATGCATGTAGAAAAAGCCAATTATTCGTCTAAGGCTAGAAAATTACTATGTATTTTAAAATCCTTAAGAATTGGTGCGTTCAAAGTCAGGTAACAGCAGAAAAAAATTGACAATCATTCTGTAAAGAAAATTCATAAACGTGAAGCCAAATCTTAAACTGTGGTTCTTTTACCTAGCTACTACACACACTTAATGAAATAATTGATATATTTAAATACGTTAGTGTATAAGCTTATCTGGATCGTTTTAAATATCTACAATATGTATACATAATTATTTACATTATTCTGCAACTCTAAGTGAAAAATTTATATAGTATTCATAATTTTCATATTATAATTATTATGTATCAACTTGTTCCAAACTTTCCCACGTGTCCATAACATAACTCGACTATGCGTGCCTTTAGTGAGACCTTGCTATCTCTGAAAAGAATTCTAATATTTCTTGAATACTGAATTCCAGGGTGACCATGCTGTCGGGGTAACATCGTTGGATCAACTCTTCGATATTTTTGTACTGAGCAATAAATTCACGTTGCATTTCGCTCCAAACAACCTACGTATGTGATTTTTTTAGTGCGCATATTATTATGCAAACTGTGAATGAATTTTTGTGGATGCAATGAGACGTTTTTTTTACCTGGAGTAAATTTTCTGTTTCACAAAGATGCTTTTCAACCTTTCGATATAGATTTTCCAATCCTTTTTTTACCTCTCTAGCTGGATACTCTTTAACAACTCTGCGCAGTTCCTGTTTGCTGTATGCCATTTGGTAGCTGATTTCGGATTCTTTTACACCTGACCCTACCTTTGCTTGTACACCTTCAAAAAAGAGCTGTGAAGCAAATAAAATCAAAATTAACAATATTGTTAATGAATTTGCAAGATGTAAAAAATAATAAAAATATAGGTAGAGTGTGGATCTTACATTCAATTTCTCAAGTGGGCGTCCAAAGTACTGAATCACATAAGCTCGGAGAGCATCATGGTATTTTTGCTTAGCTTCTTTTCTCTCATGATCTAATACGGAAATTTTCAACTGGGACAAAAGGTCGTAGAGATGATGAAAATTTTCTGCAAGAATAATATATTCTCTTTTGGGTGTAGGAACGGTATATACATAACACACATATACAAACTATATCAGCATGGTGAAAATTGTTCAGATAAGTATTAAATCACAAGATTGATTGAAACAATCACAGGGGATGACCGAATAATGAAAGTAACTCACCCATTTTTATGACCTCCGGTGGTGTTTTATGATGTTCACCACTGTGTATTACAATTGCTTCGAACATTGCCTCAATGAGTTTGGTGTACCACTTCTCTAGATCGACTTTTCTATCAGAATTTTTGAATATCCGTTCTGCAGTTCGGGCAAAGGGTTGAAGATTTTCAACGTAAGGTAATATTCCACATTTGGTTCGACGGTTGACTTTGGGGTCACGCAAGATAGACTGTAGTTGCGCCTGCATAAATTTATCAAACGATCTCTTCACCTGTACAAGTGCAGATGCAAATGTCATTGAAAGAAAAGATCCCGTATCCTGCGCTGACATTACGTGCTGTGAGAGCCGCACTAGTACATATAAACACCAACTGGAAAAAAAATATTTCACTTGCTGTTATTGTTATTAAAGTTGTTGGACAGTAATATTTTTCTTACTACAAACGTAACTGATAATGAATTGTCGGGTAAATTATAGTTATTTGACAGAAATATTAATGCTAAGGATAACGGAAATCTAATAACTTACAAGCTGTCTATTTTATCCAAATATGATATAAAATTGTTCAATTCAGGCTCAAGGGATGGAAATATTGCAGCCATTGTAGCTCTAACTTCTTCGTTAACTTGTCTTTCCAACTTTTTACTGGCAGTAGAATTTGCTGATCCGGGACTTGTTGCTCCATTGCTAATACTATCAGTCTCGTCCGCTTCAGTTCCCTTTTAACAATTAATCACCTCACGCATTATATACTGATCAATTGCTATATTATAACTAATAGAAGCAACTAACGATATACCTGTGATTCAACGAAATGTAAGTAAAGAAATATTTTGTACCTTCACGGGCGACAGAACCGAGTCAAGCTGGAAAAACGAAACGCAAAAAGCTTGTTCAGCGAGACAGACAGGCTGCAATTGAGAAAGAGCTCTATCTAGAACAGAATCTAAGAGGGCTCCCTCTCCTTGAGGAGCCCAAACCTCCCCACCCAAGAGACAAAGAGGCGCTGGACTAACCAAGTCATCCCCTTTTTGTCCACTAGATTTCGATGTATTGGCTGTAAATATATGTAAGATGCACAACAAAATGTTTACTTTTGCGTATATACTATGGCTGAATTTGTGTAAGGTTATATATACCCACCATTAAGTTTTTTGCTAGTAACGCGAGTTTTTGCTTCCTCAAAAAATAGCTTTAGGTCTCTCTGGTATAATTTGCTCATGGTGCCAGTGTACACTTTTGTTAATTGAGTGAATGCTTTGTTATCCAAAGCTCTGAGTAATCTCATCAATTCGGTGTATGGTTCTAGTTCACGATGTACAGCTTGATGCGTAGGCAGCGTAAGATCTGTTGTCGAGGTTGAGGCTTCGCCTGTGTCATTGCCCTGAAAATCAAGTCAAGTAAGATAATGGTTACAGACTATTGCCTAAAGCAATATACGGCAAGAAAGAGAAAATAGAGACAAACCAAGTGTATGAATAGATTGTTCAGATGCCTGGCTACAATCAAAGAGAATTTAGCTCTAAGTTTGTCCAGACGCCGACGTTGTTCCGAAGCAGCTCCTAATTTATCAAGACCAGGAGGTAAAGGAACAGATGTAGCTTTCAATAAAGCTACTCCTGCTCGTCCGAGCTCTTCTCTACCTCCTGGAAGTTCTGCTTCGCTCAATGTGCGTTGGTGTTCTGCTGGTATATCCAGTTGTGTCTAGTTGAGTAAAAATTCGAAAGGTGAGTGGGAAAATCTGTAGATTGTAGAATACTCAGGCAGAATCCTTGTAGTTACACACTTACAATTACAGCGTCAAGCTGTTCGAGGAGAAGTCTAGCGTTGTGATTAGCCGTATGAATGGCTTGGTTTTTTTGACCAACTCTAGCCATTGCATCTCTGATTCTACCAAGTGCCTCGTCATAGACAGCAAGACGTGATTCTACTAAGGATGCTTCGGTAATAGCAGCCTCGATACCATTCATTAATTGAATTACTTGAGGCTCGGAAACTAGGACCGATTGTACATTTTGCTATTGAAGTAAGAAATATTCACATTTATTAACATGTTTTATCTTTACTGATTATTTGGTGCCTTAAAAATTGAGAATATCTTACCCCATCTAATATCGATAGATCTTTAGAGAGTGTTTCCATAAAACGTTCTGCATCTGAGACTGCATAGTCACAACTTGCCATCAACGATGCTAGATACGTAGCCTCCTTGTCAGTAATTGGTTGATAATCTGCAGATACAGGTTGAGACAACAAATCTGAAAAAATTCAATATACATAATGATACATGTATCTTTCTGAACAACAGCATCAAGGTTGTTTGAAAATTATTTACCCGGTGTGAAAATAATGCTGTCGCTTTCTTTAAGAGATGCAGGATCGATCATCCAATCACTGGGTATATTTTTAAACTCAGGTCTTTGCGGCATGCTACAAGAATATGTGTATAAATTCCGTATGAACGTTGTTCTTTCTTGAGCGTAGGTGGCTGTCCATTTATAGACCTTATCGATGTATATTTCCAGGTCCAGCGAGTCAATATTGACACCATCAACCATTTGTATATCAGTCAGAGGCCAGGACTGTTTTTTCTTGTAGACATTCTTGTCATTTTTTTTAACTTGGCAAAGCAATAGTGAGCCTGGGGTGTCAGTTGTTCTAACGATACATAAAAAGCTAGTCTTTTTTTTTTTAAAAGCCTTACAAACATGACAGAGACTAAGCAATTGCTGATCGGCTGGCGCAAACAGTTCTCGTTTTAGCGCATGTTTTATCACAGCCATTGCATCAACAAATTTTATTTAATTATTCAGGTTTTCTTTATTATTCAAGCATCAGTGATGACTGGCTTTTGTGGTCGGTCTAGCAGCTCTTCCGTCTGAAATGTGAGGAATAATTTAATATATCGAATCACTGACAAGGTTAGAGTGCTTTAAATTAAATTGCTTGTTGTGGCTCATGTTCTTACAGAAGAGAAACTATGACTCGTGTGAGTGGTTTTTTAAAGTTTGGTTAGAATCACCAGATTCACAGACTTGTAGGTCAAAGAACTGACCACAATCATTGTGCTATTATTGAGTCTTATGCAACACTGTGCGCTGCTTGGAGTTGGATAAGAAACCTTGGGAAAATAGTGATTGGTGGTCTGAAAAGAGTGCCAGCGATTCCATAGATGAAACTTGTCTTTCGGATATGCGTACGTACTCGGTGTATTTTCTGAAAATCATCATTCCAACCTCGAAATTAACATTTTATTACCTAAGAATTAAGATAGTGTTACCAGGCTCCTGAAACACTGCCAGTTATTTCACAACGCTTCGTATATCATCACACAATTGATTGCAACCAATTTTTTTTGTTCTTTGAGGCTGCAACTGTCATTTGACAGCCCACATCGAGGCTTTGAGGGCGTAAACAGGAATCTAGCTATATTCTGGAGCGCAGGCGTGAGCTTAGAATTTTTTATTTCGTGTAGCTCTACATTTGTCTGACGCGTTATGTGTTGCAGCTATTAGGCGCAAATTCATTGCATTTCTCAAGTAAAAATGAAACAGAAATTTGATATTATGTACTGAGTTATCGTTGCTACCTGCATAGGTTGAAATTGCATTTGGCGTGGTTGAAATTTTATAATCCGAATAATACATTATTTACTAAATGTATTTTCAGTTCTAGAAAAGAATTAAATACTCAAAAGTTCAATGCCCTATATTCACAGAATTCCAAATTCACAAATTATATCTTACTTCGAATATATGCCTGATTGTTGAATGAGAATAGTACAGTTGAAATTTTGAGTCGTATTAACAAAATTATACTTGTAGCGTGTCCGAGCATCCAAAGCGCCTGCAGATATGCAACTCAACTTTCTCTCGTGGAAGAAACGCTATTGTTGCCATCGGATAGGCTCATTGGATTTTTAGCATCTGTATTATATAATATCGATACATTTTCCCATGCCGTACTTTCACGAAATCATCCGTTGTATGTATAGTAGCGATTGCATAATGATGAATGCTACGTATTTCTGACCGAGTATAGATTGATTACGGTATCATGTAGATTAGGTCTGTTGCGTGATAAGCTCGAACAAATTTACAGTACACTTCTTCGAAGAGACGCTTTTGCTGTATATCTATCAGCATTCTATTACTTGAACTGTACTCGAGTAGTGAATATAGTTTATAGTTTTGTAGATCAGTAGACTTGTAATTCGTACGCTCCTACATCTATTTCACATCTACTTCGAGTCTATCGACGCTGAATACACAATTTCATCCGGAATATGAGTTTGATTTGTTTTAGGCGTATCGTAGATTCCATTCCAGACGCTTGAAACAAGCGATTCTTCCGAGAGTTCTTTGTATATAAAATGAAGAACTCTAAATATAGTCTTGGTTCTCAAAATGAAAATGAGGATGAAACATCAGATGAATTTCCGGAGGTCGACCATATTGGTCTTTACACATTGGGCATGTATTTCATTTTGAGCACGCCACTGATACTATCTGCTGCCCGAGGATTAGGCTACGTTTTTACAACCGCACCAGTCAGTTACAGGTTCGTGCTGATAATTTTTTGCTCTTTATTACGACTTTATAGCTCACTAAATTGTACTACAATGAATATAAATAATACGCGTTCTGCACATATAATTGTAATGCTCTAACAACTGTCGATCCTACAGCGAAATTTTTTTGTTTTCTTGTAGGTGTTTGGCAAAAGAGTGCGAAAATCCCGGGGATACTACTTTGCATCCGTTATGGTTACCAAACGCAGTTCCTTACACCGATGGGAAACCGGCGACATGTAGCCGGTTTACTGTACAGAATGTTACGGACTCGTGCTTAACGACTGTTTTCACCAACGATACCGAACCTTGTGATGCCTGGGTGTATGACCCTGAAGAGATAACTATTCTTAACGAAGTAAGTGCATGTGTTGTACCATCTAACCGATGTGACTATGAGACGCAAAGGTAAAGATTTTAAAGACATGTTTAATCTCGACTTTACTTCTTAGAGCAGAAATCGACTCATTTTGATTTTTCATTCGCAGTGGGATCTCACTTGTGATAATAACTTGTGGAAGTTGACGTTGCCAGGAACGATAAATAATTTTGGCCAGTTTCTTGGTTTGACACTTTGCGGTCATCTTTCGGATAAGTAGGCTTTACTAGCTGTATTGGAGATTGTTAATTCGAAATGCTAACACAAATTTTTATCGCAGATACGGCAGACGGAACCTGTTGGTAGTTGCTACACTAATGAGCTCGATTTTCGGATTGATACGGTCCTTTTCGTTTAACTACTGGATGTTCATCACTTTCGAGTTCCTAGATGCATTCTCGGGCTCGGCCGTGTACAGTGCTGCATTCGTGCTAGGTCATTGAATAAGTACAATTATACCGTGACTATCGTTTCAGTCACACGCTTAGTCAAAAATGTGTGAAACTTTAGTCTACTGGATACAATTTATATCCGATTAAAAATTTTCTTTGTAGGGATGGAGCTTGTTGGACCAAAAAAAAGAGCACTGGCAAGCATTCTGACTTGCACCATGTATATCGTGTTTGTGGTTTTCTTGGGGTTGTTCGCCATGTGGTTTCGATCTTGGCGGGTTCTGCTCCGGATCTTTTACACAGCAGGATTGTTTGCACTATTCTTACCTTTCATAGTGCCCGACTCTGTAAGGTATAATAGTAAAACAGTCTTTCTAAAGTCTTTGTCACGTAAGTCTTGTATAGTAGCGTTGTACTTTCCAATATGAGGTCGTTGATTAATTTATTTTCTGAATTTGTTTCTGAAAGATGGCTGCTGAGCAAAGAAAGAATTGAAGAGGCTGAAGCTGTTTTACGGAAAATCGCGGCTGGAAATAAAATAGAAATCTCCGAAAAGTCAATACTATTGATAAGGAATTGGAAGAACAAAAATCACGACAAGGTACATTTGTTGCTATTGCACAAACAGTTCGTACACTACATTGATTGACGTATTTTATAAAAATTCATGCTGTAACAATAATTAATTGCAGGTCGACACAACTAACCCTCCAGACGTTTCTGCGGTGCGACAAGTTATTGGCAATAGAACCGTTTTGATTCGATTGATCATTTGCACTTATTGCTGGGTGGCTAACGTATTCGTTTACTACGGATTGTCATTGGGTTCGATCTATGTGCCCGGAGACAAGTACATCAATTTTATTTTGGTGAGCCTGGTTGAAATTCCGGCTCTATTTGTTGCGTGGATCCTCGCAGATTACCTTGGACGCAAACCGACGCTCAGCCTAACTTTTTTTTTGAGCGGAATATTCTGCATCATCACAATCTTCATTCCTGCAGGTTGGCCTAATTGACATAGAACCAATTACGTGACCCAATTTACTGCAACAACATCAAAATTCATAAGCTACACTATTTTGAAATTACAATATTAAAAAACATGAGTTTCAAAGTTTAGTTTATCGATTTGAACTCCATTGATTGATTGATTGAATCATTTCTAGTCCCATCCTGTTACAATAATATTTCCGCTCTTTGGCTCAACGAAAAATATCAGCTATGAGATTACGGATTATAAGATTACGGATGATGCGTGCAATGTAATTATTGAAATATTTTTCAGATTGGGGGTATCTTCCACTAATTGTCTTCTTGTGTGGTAAGTTTTGCATCACGACTGCTTACCACTTGATATACATGTACACAACGGAGATGTTTCCTACGTCACTTCGTCACTCACTTCTCGGCCTGTGCAGTATGGTTGGACGTATCGGGTCTATGTCAGCTCCGCAAACGCCATTGCTAGTGAGTACTGGTATTGTCGGCTGTAACAACCTCCTGAAGTTTATATTTCCAAGCCTATGATTAGTTGGCAAATAACTGGAAGTTTCAATATTATGGTTGTAATTATATAAGGACTGCTAATGTTTTGTAAAATTGTTCTGCTTATAATTATTGTCTGTGCATTCTTTCGGCTCACATTCGTTTCGAAACGGAATTTACCCCGATTGTTTGTTTTTCTTACAGGCCCACTATATGAAGTCGCTACCTTTCATATTATACGGGGTGATGGGCATCTCAGCGAGTTTTTTGTCCCTGAGCTTTCCGGAAACATTGGGGATAAAGCTTCCGGACACCGTCTGTGAAGCTGCGAAAATCGGTGAAGCAAGGAAGAAAGAGCGATCAGACAGCCGCGTTATCTGAAATAATATAAATCTATGAAACGTAGTATCTTTACTCTTGATGATCTTATACAAAATATCGATAATCTGTTAGTTGTATTACAGTTGGAGATAATATAATTAATGCTATCTTAAATCGTATTGCAAGACAAAAAATGATGGGAATCATTATACAGTAATTCTAGACCGCGTTACCATGCTGTAGAAATCTTTGTTTCCATTAGTGAACAAATGCTTAATTAGATATAAAATGTAACCTACTTTGCATAGTGGATGTTTTCTCAAGAATTAGCTTGCTGAGACGTCTGGTTAATAAGTTTTTACAATCTGTTTGATATCCTTATCAACTTACATTTGGACATAGTATCATCCAGTATCAGCCACTTATGATTATTTGATTAACGTAATAACTTTTCGTATCAACTGGTTTTAGATAATTAGAATTTAAAATTATTTAATCACACAATTAGAACTCACATGGTCTATGCGAAAACCCACTTAACATTGGAAAAAGATCTGATCATATTTAATGTATCTAATAAATATTGAGATGTTGACAATAAACTTATCGTTATTGTATTTGATTTATCATCACTTGCTACCATTATTTCCCACTCACTTGTTATCAGAATCCTTGTATTGCCGATTTCATGGTGGTAGGGGGGTAAAGCTGATGAAGTATATTTGCATCACATATATGGGCCAAGAGTAAAATTTAGCGGTCAGCTATCTCTCGATTTATACAACTGGCATTTAGCCGTGACATGTTTGAATAAATTCGCCGTTCTCTTCAGTTGACGGCTAACGGTTACAGGGAAGAGATTATTAAATGTTATTCTATTCACCTCTTCTGTCAAGATCTTTCAGTTTTACCTTACGTTTCTTACCTTAATATTTCAAGAAAAAACTACACTGTTTACTTGCTTATCAATGAGTGTATGTAAACATATCTTGCTTTATTGCCCCACTCGCGACAAATGTTGCCAATAAACCGGTTACCATTGAAGAAACAGGTATTTTAATTTACTCAGTCTGCAAAACTTGAAATCAGTTACTACTTCTGGAGTTCTTTGACTGTACGATCATACATTTGCTTAAAGGTACAATATAATTGATCGGAAATCATTACTCATTCGCATATTTACTAATAGGGTAAGAAAGTGCAAATTAATAATAGTAGACTGGTTCGCAATATTTCATTCAATAGATTTTTTCATGGTTCCAAGCGTTCAGAGTTTAAAATGTAACGTTGTTCCTTCGATGAACTAGACAAGTGTTTAATACGTCCACTGAACACGTGTACTGAAGTTGTAAAACTGTTCAATCTCTAATACGGTATTATGAATACATCATTCGTTTTCAAATAAGATTGTTATCTATCAATGATATTTATACATTGTCGCGGTACATAACCAAGGCGGTATATGTGGGCTTATAAGGTATTTGTGTTGGCACAGGTACTACTGATTATTCTCTAACATTCGACGGTACATAATAATCTCACTTTTTATCAATTAAAAAAATTCACCGTCCTGAAGCAGTGTAGCTGTTTTCGGAGTTTTTTAGTTTCGTCGTGTGCGGCAGGTTTATTCACAGTTTGCTGGCTATTCGGAAGGCAACTATGCACACTCACTATTTTAAATAGCTGGCTGAGTAACTTAATTTCAATGAGCTCTTTTAAATTCTGTTTTACCCAATGTTAAACTTTAGTAGACATTTCATGCCAGCACGCGTCACATTGCTTTGTAAGGAACGCATATTGTCTCACGTATGTTTTCATTTTACGATCTCTAATAGAGGGTTCTTATTTTAGCTATTATTGTCACTATAATGGTTACGTTATGTTTATTTTTTTTTAATCTACAATGAGATACCGATGGCCTGAGCAATTGGATATTGAAGAGTCTGCATGCTCGCGTTCATTCGTGAGGATGATCTCACAAGTGAATAACTTGAAATTTTTCCCTGGAAGCTCAACGTCGGACTTTTACAATTAATGTAATCTGAGATAGATCTCGCTTTCTTCATTCGATTTCGACAAGTTCTGATAACGAGTGATAATAGTGGCCGACATTCACTAATCAACTCTTTTGCTAACTCCTTGTGGTTGGCTACCTCCATTAGTCTATTCTCCTCGCCCTCACCGGTAAGCAAATTCGAAATCTCCATCTCAAATCACGGAGCTTCAGAAGAAGCCAATAAAGTGCCCGTATAAAGTGGCTGGATTCAATATATCTAGGTAAATTATTCATTATTTTTCTGCATTCTTTTGAAGTGAGTGAAGTGTTTCTTATACATGACACACGAGAAAATTATGTTGCCACATTACTTCTCAGATCGTCCATGACTGTAATTTACCTGACAGACATTATACCATTGTTACATTAGGCGGTTATGGTTCGTTATTTTCATTGGTCAACCGGATCTTTAAGAAGGAATAGTAAAGCTGATTAATAATTATACTGGAATAACGTAATGTACGATTTAATGGGACTAGTGTATAAGATTCAAAAAAAAATTGAATGTCCGAAATGTTACATAAGATTGCGTCGTTTCTTTCAAATATATTTCTATTCCGTCGTTCATTTGAACCAGTATATTTTTTTTTCAGATTTAGTGATCGCGTCGATATCGGCATCATGCAACTGTTTTGCTGCCAGCAATATCCATCCGAGTCCAATGGAATATCATCATCGACACCGAAAGAAGCGGAGCAAAATAATTATGACGGTATCGCACTGACAGTTTGATCGAATATTTTCATATAAACTTATTTCAAGGATGGCACGGCAAAATGGTGTAAGTGCTATCATTATGATTTTTCAGGAGAGTAAAAAAACTTTCTCAAAATTTGATTAATAAATTTTAAAAGAAAATCAAAAAGTGTATTTGAGAGTTTTTCAAGCTCTTTCAAATGGCCTAAGCCTTGATTCAATACAGCAATTTGCCTTTGAGAAAATGATACTTACTAGCAAGAAAAAAATCGATTCTCGCGAGTCATTTTCTAGAAGACAGATTGCTATGTTAAATCGAGGTTTGGGCGATTTGAAAAAGATCGAAAAACTATTGGAAGGTTTTTTTTTTATTTTTGTTTTAAATTAGTCAATCAAATTTTGGCACAATTTTTTTAATCTTCTAAAGACTCACAATGATGGCAATTACACCGTTTTACCGTGCCGACTTTTTTAACTTTCACGATTAAATTTTCGTCAGCCATATCGTTTTGCAAGGACATGTGCAATGACTTTTCAGAAATTTTCAATAAAAAATGTATCTTCGACATTTTGGAACTTACTCAGTTTTGCCGTGCCGCCCTTAATTTATTTATCGACGATGCGGGTCTAGTTGACTAGTGATAACTAGATAACAGCTCTTGATGTATCCAGCGTCGCAAAAAATACTTGCAACTGTTAAAGTATAATTAAAAAGTTCAGTTAGTTTACGATAATTGCACGATAATTTTCCACTTGGATTTGACACACGGTTCTGTTTTTACAGCCAACTGTGGGGATGATGAGATACCAAACGATTTTCCGGAGATCGACCACATTAGTCTGTACACCTTGCGCATTTATGTTATTTTAGGAATCCCAATGCTACTTTCCGCTTGTTTTACAATGAGTTACGTTTTCACCGCTGGGACTGTCAGTTACAGGTTAGTGTTTGTAGTTCATACCATTTATTCGCAGATCATGTTTGTATTAGAAATTTATTGACGTTATAATAAACATGTAGAACGAACGAGATTTTATCATGCGTTTTTAAACAAGGTCACTAATACTTCCAATAAGGTGATAACCTGCATTGATATTGATTACAGCTTGATAATATGAGAAGATAAATTGTTATGAATTGCTGTGCATTTTTTTCACCAGGTGTCTACTAACAGAATGCGAAGATCCTGTAAACACGACACTGTATCCCACCTGGTTGACAACAGCGGTTCCCTACGCTGACGGTGTATCGGAAACCTGTACGCGATATACTGTACAAAATATCACAGATTCGTGTTCAACGACTGTGTTTACAAATGAAACCGAAAGCTGCGATGCCTGGATCTATGAAACCGAGAAGCTCACCATTCTCAACGAAGTAAACTATAAAGAGGGTCTTATATTTAAAACATTATTTTCTACGGCGTTTATACTTACTTTTCAAAATTAGAACGCTTCACAATAACAGATCATCGTTATTTGTGAATATGTAAATTTGCAATGAAAAAGTTGTATGTTTGTGGTGTTGCCATGTATTTTTTAATCACAGTGGGACCTCACCTGTGATGCAAATCTATGGAAGTTATCGTTGCCGGGAACAATCAACAATGTTGGACAATTCTCCGGATTGATATATTCCGGTTATGTATCAGACAGGTAAAATATTCAGCTAAATTTGAAGTGGATTCTCGTTCACACTTATTCGTACAAATTTTAATGACTGCAGGTTTGGCAGACGTAACCTCTTGGTACTTGCCACTACGATGTCCACGATACTGGGATTAATTCGGTCCTTTTCCCTCAATTACGAGATGTTCATCATCTTTGAGTTTCTTGACGCGATGGCTGGCGCAGGCCTGTACAGCTCTGCATTTATTTTAGGTAATCGAATAAGTGTAGTATAGAGCGTAGAATAGCAATGACTATGATCTGCTCATTGTCGGGCTTCTAAATCAACCGACTGTGCTGGATTTGAGTGTTCATCGTATGGAAATATGGGGATCTCTTTCGGCGATTACTGCTTTAAACTGCTTGAATTTTGAAACACTTATAGTACAGCACAAAAACACTAACACTATAACTACGCATAGAGTCACTGCGCTATTCGCACTTGTGGTAACAAAATTCAGGAGCCCGAGTAGATTAACGTTCCTTTTACCAATCAATGTTCTTTGCAGGAATGGAGTTTGTTGGACCGAAGAAAAGAGTTTTCGTCAGCATTGTCATGTGCTGTATGTACCCGCTCGGAGAAGTCTTCATGGCGTTGTGTGCTATGTGGATTCGATCTTGGCGTCATCTCATTTGGGCACTCTATATACCGGGATTCATCGCAGTATCCATACCATTCATAGTTCCAGAATCTGTGAGGTGACAATCGCGTACCGAGTATGACGTACTTGTCGAGTCTGTAGCATATAAAGTTGATTAAAACATAACCAGATTCTGGCATGTTCTGTCTTATCACGACGAATTATAAAACAACTTTCATTACTTCGCCCAGAGAAGTGAAATACATTGATATTTCCATTCCTCAGATGGCTACTGAGCAAGGGTAGAGGAGATGAAGCGGAGAGCGTGTTACGAACAATTGCAGTCAAGAATGGCGTCGAAGTTACACAAGAATCGATCGATTTAATCAAGAATACGGCGAAAAAAAATCAGATAGAGGTACGCCGATCTCGATTATATGCGAAGAGTTGGGATGAGTAGTATGCAACCAACATGTTACCGTTAAGAACGTTGTCTTACAGAAAAAAGGAGCAGAATCAAAACCGTCAGGCATTTCGGCGCTGAGACAAGTTCTTCGAGAAAGGGTATTGTTGCTTCGTTTGATGGCCTGTGCTTTCGGCTGGATCACCAACACCTTGGTGTATTACGGCCTTTCGCTACAGTCGGTAACGGTAGCAGGTGACCAATACGTGAACTTCATTTTGGTGGCTTTGGTGGAGATTCCGGGTAACTTGGCTTGTTGGGCCCTGGTAGACTACATGGGGCGAAAGCCAATCCTTAGCGGTTCGTTTTTCCTGAGCGGTGTCTTCTGCATCTTGGCAATTTTCGTTCCTGAAGGTTGGTACAACGCCACGGTGGCTGATTCTCGAGAAGGCTGAATTAACGCCCACGCATCGTTCCGAATTAACGAATGTTTTTCGTTTCCTAGACTGGTGGTATCTGACGCTAATCGTTTTCCTGGGAGGCAAGTTCAGCATCACGATAGCCTTCAGCACAATTTACGTTTATACCACAGAGATGTTCCCCACACCGTTCCGACACTCTTTACTTGGATTTTGCAGCATGATCGCTCGTATTGGATCAATGATAGCACCGCAAATGCCCTTGCTGGTAAGTACAAGTAGTTTAATTAACGTAAATCGAAGAATGTTCATTTTCCAAGTAGCCCAATGTGTCTTAAAGATAATCCTGAAACTCTGATTGGCAAAGTTTTAAAACGATTGTCTCTCAGGCCGAATAATTATATGCGCCACGGAGCCGGCAATTTAATTCTTAAAATTAGCTCCTGTCGCAGCTACTGTTACAGGATGTGACATTGCGAACGAAATTCATTCGACTCCATCTTTAATTGTAATTTGACCGGTGTTCTAATCGATATTACGTTAACAGGCAACATATATGGCGTCGCTACCGATGCTGGTTTTCGGAGCCGTCGCCTTGGTAGCCAGCATTTTGTCTTTGAGTTTTCCGGAAACCGCTGGGATCAAGCTTCCGGACACGATAGAGGAGGCAGTTGTAATCGGCAAGCTAAAAAAGAAACCTAAATCAATTATTCCTTAAATTTTGTATACTTGTACAAAGTAGGCTTGGAAACGTTTATTGCATTGTCACGGTAATCGATTTTGGTTATCGTGGAAAAAAGAATGCCCTGTCTTGGTACTGATCGGAGTATCGTAAGTTTGAAGAAAAATTGTTGTTAATACTTTGTCGATATCAGACGACACCAAGTATATAAGATTCAGTGTTATCTATGAGAGATATCTATTAATCATACAGACCTACTATTCATATTTCGCCACAGATTGCAGTGTTTAATTGTCAGTCTGTTCGCCGTATCACTGTATTGTTTATAACTTATTTAATCAAGATTATAGAGCAGTGAGATTAAATTTAGTGCTTGAATCCCATATATTGTGCGATTTCACATACCTATCAGCGGTTCAAATTTAGTCAGCAGTTTTTCATTTTGATGCAATTTAATATTATTTGATTCAACGAAATACGTGGTGGATTGCCGAAGCTCAACTAGGTTAAAGTCTAGCTTGCGACGTAATTCGGCCATTTTACGTTATGAGTCGTCGTCTTCCGTCATTAAACTCTAATAATCCTTTACTAGCTGGAGTGCGATACAAAGTTGAATAGTATATCCAACCCGCCGGTATAAAACGCAGAACGAAAATCTATATTTATCGTCACGTTGGCACTGAACTGTCTTAGAGCAATGTACCCGGTATCTTTTTATAGTTTCAGCATGTTTTCTATGTTGATGACCTGCGCGGTTTCGGTGATCACTCGTGATTTACGAAAGTCACTTTCGGATCATTTTCTTTTCAATAACTTATTCACAAAACAGAACTTCTTCGGTAGCAATTACACAACCACCCATATTCTCCTCCTCGTTGAACTGCCATTGAATTTTTGAGGTGTTGAGATGCTTGTGGAGTTTCGCACGTGTTCCACCTTCGAAGTCATTTGCCAGTGTGCGTCCGCGGGTTCAATGGCTCGTGAAAATTGTTCAATAAATTCGTGTGTACGAGGTGTGTAACCAGCCTTGTCCAACAAGTAGTGGTCATGGTGCACATCGAGGTAAAAAGTAAGCAGGTAAGTACAAAACTGGCTTAAAGGCTCTTGAAAGGCCCGGTGAGGTGAATGAGGGATTGAAATTCACGTTCGCGTTTTTAGGGATTTCATTGATCGGCAGAATTTTATTTTCCAAAAATGACACCGCTCGAATATTTCTTCGTTCCAACGGTGGATCTTACAGCCATAGGGTGTGAGTGTGTAGCTCGTTTTTCGAAGGTGAACTAACGAGTTACTGGGTGTGACAAATAAGCCGGAGGATATTTATGCAAATAAGGAAAATGCAGAGCTGAAAGGAAGGCGGGTAGCGACACTGTTTCCGTTTAATCAAATTCTCTCGAACCTGCAGGAACCCACTGTGTGAACTAGGATTCGGTAACGTAATCATTCCCACAAAGGCGTGGCCTTGATTAACATGACAAAGACGTACCTACATACCCTTCCTACGTGGTTTTCGCCAAAGACTTCTTGTCTTGGCTTCGCTTTCTCTGTTCTCGGAGAAAACTACGTCGCTTCTATTTACTCTCTAGCACTCATTGTTACCGATTGACTCCCGTATGGTGAGACACGTGTTCGCCGGTATTTCCATTTCTGTTTTCAATGCTGGATTGAAATTTAGGAATAAGTGATAAGACGTAGAAGCAAGGTTTTATTTGGATGGCGTATTTTTGAAAAATTCGCGATTTGGATAATATTTCAATAGCAGAACTTTAACATAGCAGATACAATGTGATGAATTCGCGTAATCAACATACTACAACTTGAAGTATGAATCCTCAAAGTGTAATCGTGATACAAAATGCATTGCGTGTTCCGGTGCTGTGGATCAATAAACAGATCAAGCAATATGAATTTTTGGATTGATTTCAACAGCCATTATTACAAAATATTTCTATTGAGTTGCGAGTTTTACTTCGAATATAAATAACTGTGACGATAAACAGCGAGGCCGGTGATGACTTACGACTCTTAAATCTTAGCTGGTTGAATTGCGTTTCACGAAAGAATTTCGTGGATATATGCACCGGTATTTATAAAATACACTTGTGATGTAATAAAGGCAGCACAGAATGACTGAACTTTCCAAATGAGTATTAATTCAGAGGTTATGCGATACGACATATTGCTAACTGTGGTAACTGGATCAAAGGTACACTGTAATTTCAAGTAATGAATAATTCGTGTAAACTACAGTGCAATGTACCGCATAGTTAGTAGATAATTACAACTAATGACATTGCTAATTATTATGCGAAACCATATGCTTATTGCCTCTTCCCGTATACGGGTTATTTACTGGTCGTGGTCATAGATGCGTGATAAACGGGAAAATTACAAAGGAATTCCGATTCATTGTCAGGAAATTAATTGGCACTTGTAATTTAAATGTAACTGTTGCGTTTGTCGACAAACTTCTCTGATTCCACGTGGTTTATATTCCTGCAGTCCATGCTACAAAATTTTCTAGAAAACGGTATTCAGACAAATTTTTCACACGTGACGTACGATCCGCTACTACACATTAACCATTATCGGGATTGTAACAGTCCGAATTCTAAACCGACCAGGCAAGCTGTACGATGTATAGTATCCGGCTTAGAAATAGCACAGTGACTATAACCTGACCATTCACTGCAGAACAGTTTGAACGTTACTATACTCAGTTTCAATATAAACGATCAAAACTTCGGTGTGTTCGCTCTTAGTGTTAGTCACATATGCATATGTCAAGTATTCATGTGACTGATGTAGCCTTCGGTGAAATAGGAACTCCGGCAGAGGCGGAATCGCAGACGGAACAGTGATCCGCGCGTTGTACTAGCTGCTGGATGGAAGTTGAAAAATAGAAATGCGAGGCTGAAGTTTTATTAAGAATTTGTCAGTGCGTTGTCTTTATAAAAAAATATTCCAGAGGAACATCAAAATTTAAATAACTATACGTACGCGACGTCGTAAATCCTGTCACATACACTTTGGCTATTTTCAACTTTCATTTTGTCTCGATCTCGACGTTTGTAAGCACGTTTGCGGTCGCACGGTATTGACATATCTTTAACTTTACGTGCTTACCGGCCATCGTTGTATAAGACCTGACAATCAGGCAAACATAGTTATTTGCTTTTTCCAACTTTTCGACAATTCGAAGTGACATTTTGTAATCTTCGTTCACTTTGCGTCGGCATTCAATGGTCGAATAGCAGTTGCCTTCTTGCAAAGTGTGCTACGAGAATGGATTACAGCATAGTGAACGTGATATTCAGATATATTGATAATAAAGTAGATATATTTCAGATTACACTGTTATACTGCCGAGTGAATTCCGCTGACAACGAGTATGCGGTATCGGAGTGACCCGGGTATCAGCAGTCTTTACAGGAAATTCTTCTCCGCGAAATTCTAACATAAAATCCCTCCTCCGATCGACTACGTCACGTTGTGCAGTCACGTGGTATTCGACCGGGCATCGCAAAGCATTTACAATCAGTTTCAAGCCTTGTAACGATGGATTTTGACGAGGTTTTAGAGGAGCTCGGCGAGCTGGGAAAGTTTCAGATAATTAATTACTTTTTGATTTGCTTGCCGGTGTTTTTCAGTGCTGCTAACAGCTTATCTTACGTGTTCGTTGCAGGAGTACCGGATTACAGGTGAGTTGATGATTGTGGTGTTCGCTTAAGCGTCCGCTTACATTCTCACTTCTGCTCGGGCCAAGGTGGTAAAAAAAAATTTACACATTCTTAAATTGTCTGACGGTCAAGCTTGCTCTTGTTGTTATACAACAACCGGTGAATACAAAGATTTTCGCTAGTGCATTTTTACGATGTTTTGAACACTTTTCGTATGACACTGATGAGTCCGGCTTGTGATTTTTTGCTATCACACCTTTAACCGATTTACAGATCCATCTACATAATTAATGTCTGCGGTAATTGAAATTCTCAATTTTTCAAGTTATTGTCACACTAATCGCGTGTAATATTTATGGGTCATTAGAAAACATATATGGTAGAAGTTAATCTTTGTCGTTCGAAAGAAAGATTGGTATGTTCGGTATACATGCAAGCTGTTGGGTCAAACCAATGACCTTGATGATAAGCCTGTCTGAAGTGGAACGATGATTACAGTTATTTGCATGCATATTTCAAAAATACCTTTGACAATGCATGTACGTCGTGTCGATTCATTTTTGACAACTTGGATAAAAATTAAATTGCAATTGGAATCTGTTTTAACACGATTAAGTCTTCTATTCTATGATATTTTCGAAAGATTAGGTGAGGCAACAAATTTGAGTTTATTTTTCACTATCGAGTTTAACGCGTTCTTAAATACATGAAGCTACTCATAATAGATATACGTAGTTTAGTTCAGCATGTGCTCGATTGATTTATATAATCCAGCTTTCGATGTGTAACGAAAGAATATCACGAGATTTGAGATTTATTTGATACACCTGAGCATACTGTGAGAACATGATGTACAGCCATCCACCACGAAAGTGTATCAATTCAAAACTTATGACACTTACGTTCATGGTCCTCAGGTGCTACATAGAGGGGTGCGATGACCGGAGTACACCAGACTATTCAGCAGCCTGGGTGAACCAGACCATTCCTGATCTCGAATATGAGACGGAGACAGCCAATGCCGTATACGTTCCCAGCCAATGCAGCATGTATCTTATGCAAAATTCGACAGTCGGTCAATTTGATGTCAACGATACGTGTCCGTTCAACTTTTCGACAGATACAATTATTCAGTGCAACGAGTGGATCTTTGATCCGGAAGATTGGACCATCGTCGGCGAGGTTTGAAACAATGTTTTCTTTTTCATTGTATTAAGACTACAGGACCAAACGATGTAAGGAAAACCAGTTTCTGAAACGTTGTAGGATCGAAGGTTCACATATTTTCCGTTATCGCGATTCTTTTCGAAGAATTTGTGACCCTCCCGTGGTAGTTTTCTTCAATGGTACAGGTGCAGATAGGCTTGAAACACTTACAGTTCTGCAGGTGTACGTTTATTACAGTTTCGACGTAAATACTGTTAAGCTGCAGATGATATCGTTTCGTTTAATAATTTATCGCCATGGTAATCTGGAACAGAGATTTATCAAGACCGAGTAACGTGGGTCAGTGCCCCACGGTTCTTCTTGAGTAGACAACGATTTAGACCAAACCATGGACCATTCGTAACCAGGTTAAAAAATACACGCCGAATATATAACAGATATAGCTGCTCGAACACTGCAACATTCATCATCATTAATTAACTCAGAGAATAATGGTTAATAACTGTTTCAGGATTGACAAGTTACAATTACGTGTTTTAGTGGAACCTCACCTGCCAATCGAACCTGTGGAAACTTTCTCTGATCGGCACTGTCCACTTTGCTGGAATATTTTGTGGTTCAACTATTTTCGGAATGCTTGCTGACAGGTATGGACATTCTATCGTTCATCACGAAATTTATATATTATAAGCATTAGCTAGTGAATTGCTTTCGTAAAACAGTCAATGCCAGAGTATACCGGAAATGGTTAAGATAATTCTCTCAAATGACGGAAAGTTTGTAAATATTTACATAAAAAATTCCGCATATCGTTACGTAAAATCTTAATTTGAATTTAATAGCATACCTCAATATCTTCACGGGCGTATTTCATGTTTGTTCGTTTCCTTATGCTGCAAAAAAAGTGATCACCTTTGGTGATGCTACACAACGATTCAACTGTCGGGAAACACGATATATGATTACAGAACAAACCGGTTTTCTTTGCTAATACCTTGAGAGCTAGTTTGAAAAATCACGATCTGCTATGGATAGTGTAAGCAATATGTAATGCGATGTTGAGTTTGCTGTATTTCTTAAAATCACAAATACTGTATTTTTAACCCATATTTTACATGTTACTCGCGAAGAAATTTCTGGCGAATCGTATTAATAGGAGAAAACTTATTTCATAGATATGTAGTTGCAAAGCTTACAACGCGTTGAGAAATAATGAGTTCTAATTTACAAAAAACGTGATACTTTTTCACAGATTCGGTAGAAAGCTAATGTTTATTACAAGCATCATGATGATGACCATCACTGGCATTGGGCAAGTATTGTCCGGTTCTTACAACGTCTTCAATGTGTTCGTCTTTTTAAACGCTGTCGGAACTGCCGGGATATATCCCCTCGCTTTTATACTAGGTAAATATAAATTAGCTCAACATGAAAGCAAAAGGGAGTTTCCTAATTTTCTCTTCATCTTTCCATATCGTTTACCCACTTGAATAATTTCAGGCAAATTTTTGTAAAGTGATTAAGATTTTGTCTCTTTTCATCTCTGCAAGAAATTTTTAAATGAAATGTGTTGCATTTATGTTGGTGAGAACGAGTCTGGTGGTTTTCCAGGCGTCGAATTGGTGGGAAAGAGGAAGCGAGAACTTTGTGGAATCGTCCTGAATTACTTCTATGCACTGGGCGAGGCAGCTGTCGCCCTTTTTGCCTGGTGGTTTGGCTCCTGGCGTTTGTTACAGTTGGCGGTGTCGGGACCAGCGGCTATTTTTTTGTGCTACTACTGGCTCGTACCAGAATCAGTGCGCTGGCTACTAGCGAGAAATGAAAACGACAAAGCCAAGTCCATAGTTTCGACAGCTGCCAAGACCAACAAGGTTGTTCTTTCGTCACGCATCATGGAGTCCATGGAGGTGAGACAGGGTTTAAAATGAACTAATTTTTTGCTCGATATCCGACCCATTCGCGGTTCTCATCGATATAATACTTTCCCAGAAGATTTCGGGCGGCGCTAAAACTCCGGCGAAGGATCCTCAGCTGCTGAAGATGCTGGGTTTGGCTTTTCACTCCAGAGTGCTCGTCACGCGAATTTCAGTAATGTTTTATGTTTGGGCTGCTACTGCCTTTGTCTACTATGGTTTGTCGGTAAACAGCACTAGCCTTTCCGGGGACAAATACCTGAACTTTGCTCTGGTCTGCCTCGTTGAAATTCCTGGTTACACACTCGCCCTGTATGCCTTGCCACTATTCGGTCGACGAAGGGCTCTTATATTAAGTTTGCTGATCTGCACCGTGACGTGTGCGGCGGCAGCCTGGTGAGATGAAAATTTTATTCGGTTCAATCCTTGCATGCGGTGAAATATTTTAACTGGAATCTTTTTTTGAACAAAAGAATTTAATACTGAAGACAGAGAGCGAAAAATAACATGTTCAGGCTTTTCAGGACATCTACTTCCTTGTATTGGGTTGCAACAGTAATGTTTCTGATCGGAAAATTAGCAATCACAGCAGCGTTTGGCATTCTTTACGTTTATACTGCAGAATTGTTCCCCACTGCGGTCAGGTGAGTGTTCTACTTGTTTTTGCAGAACACCCCATTCTTCCTCTCTTCATCCAAGGCTTAACGTTCCTCGACAAATTGAAATTGAACTGCGCATCGACGACGAATGGTATCCTTGTACTGTACACTTTGTAATTCATGCGAAAATTTGGACGAATCCGAACAAATCAACCGTTTAGTTCAACTTACTCTGAAATTACGGTAGTTGAAAATATGTCCCCTCCTTAGGAGTTGTGCGGTTGGCCTCAGCTCGACGATGGCTAGGGTTGGCGCCATGGTTGCTCCCTTCGCACCGATGCTCTCTACAGTGACACCGGGACTGCCATTGATATGTTTCGCGGCTGCCCCTTTATTCGCAGCCATCCTGACTGCCCTTCTACTTCCTGAAACCAGAGGACGCCGGCTCCCCGATACCGTTCGCGAAGCTGAGGCGATATAACGTTAATTCTAATTAGTCTTCGAACAATTCTTATATTTGATTGTTTCGTACAAAAAGTATACTGTACGGCGAACAATAGAAGCGAATTCTTCCGTATTATTCACGTCACGACTCAAGTATACTTATTATCGTTACTGATTGTTGCCTGATATTATTCTAGGAATAACTTATAGGAAAACAATTCAATTCAGAATTTTCCTTTCGAATTTACGATCGTGATAGCAAACGTCTTTGAATAATGTCTCGAATGACCCGGTAGTATTTTCATTAGAATTTCTTTACTGTCAGTGATCACAATGATTGATCTAGTCGGTATAAAATTTTTTAAAACGTACGGTTTGTAAGTAGGACTCATAACCACACTTCATGGACTTGAAATTACGAACTCCAGAAACTAGGTGCATCTCAGATTCTTTCCAAATCAAAATCGGAACGATGAAATTTTTCATCTGCATCTACGTTCATCTGCACATCGCACAGACATATAATATGATCAGTAATTATCTGCACCTAGTAATTACTTGAATGGTACAAAAGATTCGATTGACAAGCGATAGTTTGTGGGCGTGTTAAGTCATTATATAATAAACTTATTTCGAATGACAAGTAAAATTTCGTACCGTACAATTAATAATATTCATGACATGTGTAGTTGCGACCAATATTTGTAAGCCATTGGTGTAATAATGGTTGAAATGACCGTGCGATTCTATACCACTGCGATTTACAATCAGTAACGTTAACAATACATGTAATGCACCATTGTCAAGTGTTTGTGTACTTATACCGAACCCCTTCTGCAAGTTAATGGCAGCTAAAGGTGATGAAGCGTTTTCACCAAGATCGTGTAATCTAGTCCATTCTGTAGAAATGGCATGGTGGAAAATGTTGCGAATGCGATAGCGCATCGTTTCTTGTTATTTTTTCCCAAGTAACGAGTAGCTAGCGAGCAATCGAGAAGCCATAGATTGCATAGATGTTTCTGACAGGCATTAACATCGCGCAAGATGAATGAGAAACAAGTGGAATTTTGAGAAAAGATGGTACAAAATTATACAGTAGAGCATTTGCAGATGCGTGGCATTACATTGCATTAGAATTTCCCAATGGTTCAATACTGGAATTCTTTATCCCCTCTTTTATCAAGCGGAAAGACTGGACTCGGGAGCAGTCTGAAAATTTTCGTTTGATCAGATGTCTACCGGAAAATCAGGAACATGCATAAGAAATATAAGATCCTGGAATTCGCCAAAGCCAGTTGGCGATGTCAGCTTCGGGCGCTTCCCTGCTAACAGGCAATTTTAAAGTAGGAATATCATCGAGGGAATTTCAATTAAAACCGAACAAATTATGTTCGATTCTTCGTATAGCGAAAGATCCTTGTTCATTCCTCTGTAGTCGTAAGAGCTAACAGAAATCTCGGATAACAATTACCGTATAAATTGTAATACTGGGAAATAAATGCCCTCTCCCTCCCCCCCCCCCCCCCGCCCTCGTATGACGCGTGATGAAATTCCTGGCACTTGGGAATGGGGGTCGAGAAAATGCCGAGGCAAGACTTATTGACGTTCTAGCTGGGGTCAGGAGAGTTTAGGCAGGCCAGTGGGTAAGACGACATTAAATATGAAGACGGCACTTCGGGGAATTTCCTGCTATAGGTATAACAAGGGGCGCAGGAACGAGGTTCAGAGCCCTGGAAGCTCGGACGGAAACAGGCATCCTTCGTTCTTCGTTGCCCCGTCGTCTTGGTTGCGGCGATCGAAACTCTTCGGAGGACGATGTCGAGGACGCGAACGAGGAGGAGGGAGGATCATCAGCGGTTGGAAGGAGCATTTGGATAATTAGAGAAAGGCGACAGCCGGTGAAACGTTCTGTTTGAGAAGTCTTAATTTTCGTCATCTTTTTCTGATAACGAATATGAGCGAGCCGGTGGAAGGATGATCTTGAAACGGAGGGTAATCTGCGGATTATCAAGTCACATGTATTTCGAGCGAGAAAGGAGAAGAAAAATAATTAAAATGAAAAAATTGTAAAAATTATTCGAAAGAATGAATGGCTGACTATTTCTCCCGTTACAGAGTTTTTGTGTTGACAATAATCTCCCGAATATCGGATTCCGAAGCGGGGATTTAAAGCCGGGATTTGGATTCACGCTGATTGCATCCGTTTCCTGGATTTCAAACCACGCGTGCGGTGGAAATGCATTGCATGTTTGCAATTGACAGAAGTTGGAGCCCCGTGACGGAAACATAAGCTGACCAGCACGATGACACGATGGAACGTTATAAATTTTGCGTGAATTTTTCACCGTTTCCGCTCTTTTATCGTCGTCATTCATGCTCGTTCCTTCGTGTCTATTTCTGCATACCTCGGCTCCAAGTCATTCGTATCTCTCGCATAAATGGGGGCGATTCGTTTCGCCCATGTGTTTCCTACTCCGATCGTTTTTCCCTGTACCCATCGAACCACAGCTCGAGTCAGCAACAATAGGCATTAGTGTCTTATGATCCGTAAAAGCTACAATTCACCATCACCATGCGCCATTATGGGGTAGGTCAGTCCGGTGCATCGTTATTAATCCGTATATCGACGTGTGTTGCCATAGTTCATTTCATGGGAGTAAACGATACTTCAAAGTGCGCCAATTAATACACGAGAAATAAAAATTCATAAGGGTTGTTTTTCATTTTCGAAAGCGTTAATATTCACTCGAATTCTTTCGAACGTCGAAAGTTTCCGCGCTGCTGTGACTGATACAAAAAGTCGTTTTTCCAGTCACGCGCAATTATTTGTTCTCCCCACTCAGACAACGTCTATTATTGCTTCGTTTTGTCAGTGTGACTGATGAGGTTGTTGCGGTATAGAGAACTTTCAGCCCTCGAATTCGTTAGAATTTTTAATTACAAACGAAGCCTTGATGTGCCTGCAGTAATAGGTGTCATCGAGTTAGCAAGCAGATCGCTTTGCCGTTTATTCTATTATTTTCCCCAGCTGTCTGGGAGCGCTGTAGTAAGGTTAGGATCGGCTGCGCCTAATTGCTCGCACGAATTCAATTAGCCCAAATCGGAATATCGAGTGAAACGTGATGGATGGTTCTCCCCGACTCCACCACACGTTTCAAATATCCACGAAAGGAAATATTGCAGAAGCGTTATAGACGCGGGGATAATATTGCTCCGAATTCTTGTTCAAACTAAATCCATCAACAGGTCTTGTTCGGCGCTGTAGTTTCATTTGTATCAATCACCTGGATGACAGCTTCAATTGATTAACTTCAATAAAATTCCTCCAACCAGTATTATCGATACGTGTATCAATTTGTCTCACAATTAAATATCATGTCTTTTTCTTCTTCTCATCTCGACTCCCGTTATTCGAAATTTTGTATTTGCAACATCATGGTTTTGCATACTCGCAGGTTGCGCGGTAGGATTACCAAATTGTTTCATAGTAGCAGGTGTGTATTTTGGCAGTGTGGTAAATACGAAGCGATCGATCCACAGCTGCACTTGTACATATATATATATGTAAACTGTCAAAGCCACCGATTGCAACTAATACTTTAAGTCCTCCGATTGGAAAATCGATAATTTATAATGGTATGTCGATTAGTGGCGCAAAGAGGGTGAATTGCTTGTGTTTGACAATGGGGTATAGGGTTCCACTATGAGAGTGTGAGGGAGAGAAAGAGAAAACGAATAAAAAAGAAAGAGAAGAAAAAAATACAGCCCACCCTCAGAAACGTGATTCATTTTTGGATTTTAGCTTTAACGTGGGGACTGGGGGCTTTCCCGCGGGACAATAACGGCCACGGCTCATCGCCTGTCCCGCACATTTATGCACTTACAGACTGAGTAACCGTGCAGTGATTGAGCACCGAGTATATATGTACGTGTACATATATATATGTATGAATGTGTGTATACATGTATACATATATATATATATATATGTATATATACGTGTACAATTTGCCAGGAGTAATCTGACCGTCTGGGAAGCGTGATGAGCAAGCTGACGGTGTCGGCGAAATTTGAGGTATATACGGCTGAGAATTGCTCCATCTTCACGGTGGAAATCGATCGCACTGGGGTGCAGGGCGAGGCATGGATGAAGGGTTCAGAACTTCCAAAGGCATTAGAGGGTTAGCGTATAAACTGTCTAGAGTTGGCGCATCAACATGATCTTGCAATCTAAAAGTTTCTTACTCCCCCCGGGATATTGCCGCGCTTTATTTTCACTCTCAATTGCATCCGAGTTTGACCATTGAGACGAGGTAAAACTTAAGCGAAGCATATATTTCGTTGAAATCTTACATCGCCCAAAAGTCTTCTGGCAACATCAGACGAGTTTATCTTCGGTCAAAAATTTTATTTCATGATTAATACCATCACTTTATAGGGGCACCGCCATAACTATACTCAATCACTACTTTAGCTCAACTGAACTTCCTGCATCACGGCCTTCACGAATAAAATGTTTTGTTAACACTCAAATTCTGTTTTGCCGTTGTAACAGTTTCGTTATTATCGCTATCAGGTTATTATTATTATTGGATTTTCATCAATTCAAAACATGGTCGGCACATTTCAGTTGGAGATATGTATTCATCTTATACTTGACCAACAAATCTAAATGCGATGTATTTTATTTCTTTTTTTTTTAAACGTGTTGTAAATCTCCGAAAATATTATCTCGACGCATCTTTGTATCGTTAATGACGAGATTGATGAACATTTTATCGGGCTTGTACAATTTCTGTTCTGACAGTAAATGAAAAACATTTCTTGCAACTGTTTCGATAAATTTTTTGGTTACGAAAGTAGATGTAGCAGAATTTTTTAAATTAAAATCACAAAATTTCAGCCAAGTAATGACTGATTCCTAGTATAGCCGACAAATAGTTTTAATATTGCGTGAAGAAAGAAAATAGGATAATGTTTTTCCGATTCCTTATGAAGTCAATTGCGCAAATCCTTATTTTCTCAAATTATATCTCGAAGCAACGTTTGATGGTTTGATGAAGAAACGGGAGAAACATCGGTATGAGCTCAGGGGCGACACAGGATGAAGAAAGGGGGATTCCCAGGTTCCACTGCAGCCACGCGCCCAATGCGTTCCCAGTGCTAGATGGATGCCGAAAAGAGCCAGGGACTGAGCTGAACGCGACACGTCACCCGACAGCAGCTACTTAGTGGAATGGAATTTATCAGCGCCGAGGCCCGTCAAATAAGATTCAAATAAGACGAGGGTCACCCATCCCCGGCTCGCGAGTCGCTTGTCTGCAGGTTAAGGCACTTTAATGTGTTTGCATTGGAAATGGTGGCCCTGCTATAATCCTATAAACCCGCGTGTTATTAGAATACAAATGAGCGAGAGTCCGGGTGGTCGGAGGATTTTTATTAATCTACATACTCTGACGTCGCGGGGTTGTAAGTATCGCGTGGCCGGGATCAGAACTTTACCGGGACGCAAGAATTCTCCTCCAGCTCGACCTAATCCCCGAGTTCATTTTGTAAACAATATATTAAAACGGAACCCGAAAACGGGATCCAGGGGGATCGATCGTCGAACGCTTCTCCGTCATCTTGAATCAGCTGTACACACGTGTGTATTCCTTTCCGCATGACGTGCGGCTGGGTTTTATCCACCCTTTGACCCGCGTACTCACGTTACTTCGGCTAATTTGTAATCAACTGATTAATGCGGCGGAATTATGTCTTCCTACCTGCGGTGGTAAAGCAACCGCTATATGAACGACACGGCCTCACGTCGATACCGACCATGCTGTGTAGCCCACACGCACTGACCCACGTGAAGTTTAGTTACGGTATGATGTATCACGCGCTGCGCCGTACGTTAACCCCTTCATTAGCAGTGCTTTGAGCCACGACCCTGCCTTCCAGACAGAGCTGGCCAGCCGCTGCCACCCCCAACCGCTTACAGCTCACCCGACCGTCCCATCCCTCAACGGCTCTCTATTTAATCCCAATTAACGTCCAGCCATCGCTCGCTCTGCGATGTTGCGGAATAAAAAGTCTCCACTGTCAAAGAATTGCACGGGGAGAAAATATTGCACAGCTGATGCTTCTGCAGTGTAATACTCGTTATCCTTTTTTGTTCTCGAAAGTAATTCGATACGGGAACCGAATTTTTGCCAAGTGACCGAATTAGGAAAGTCTGCGCGGTACGACTCTTACTTTTGATACTTGGAAGCCTTCGCCTTTAAATCCGTCTTGGGTTACGCGACTTATAACGAGGCAGTAACTAGTTTCGTACGTAAGAAAATAAGACTCGAAACCCCGCTCGGTAACAAAAGAGATTTTATTATTTACTGGGGTGTTTAATGGTTTAGCATGATTTTGTGAATCCATGGAACGTAAGCCGACACTCGCGTGTAGACCGAAGGCGCGTTCCGACCTCCGCAAGGAAAGAGTCCCCAGGATACGACGCCCACGATCTCCGCTTGGCCGAAGGCGTTGACCACCACCAAAGGACCTCCCGAGTCTCCCTGGAAGAGAGAACAATCACCGGATTGAAAATTTGGTCCGTCGCTTGTTTAATCTGCCGCGAAAGCACGTGAAAAGCCTTTGTTTCAACCAGGCCATGCGTGTTGACACAGTTTCATTCTAAGCGTTTGTATTGGTGAAATACTAACCTTACAAGCGGACTTTGTACCGTCGAGAGGACCGGTGCAGATGTTTGTGGGATGTAAAGGGTTTCGACCCTCGTGACGCAGAGCCTTGTCCAAGGCGCGTTTGCAAATCTCGTAGTTTAGAATGGGGAGAACAGCCTCCTGCAGAGTCGTCGGTTTGTTTAGGTCTCTGCCGCGACCGATGCTGCCCCATCCCGTCAGCATCGCGTTACCCCGAGGAATGGACTCCGGATAGGGAAGGCTCACCGTTGCGACGAAGGGGTTCAGCTCGAAGGGTTTTTCCAGTTTCATAAGCGCGATGTCGTACGGCGCGACGGTGCTGAAACCGAACAACGCGGTGGAGTGACTCTTCTCAAGTTCTCACCTTGGAAGTGGGCGGGAGTTTTTCAACGCGTATGGCTCTCGTCACATCTTTTTACCCCGAGTAACCTGGATAAATGAAGCTCCTCGTGACGAGGCAGCTCTGCTCCGTTTCCTCGGTTGTTCCGAGCTTATACTTTCCGGCGAGGACAAGAAACCGTCCCGTGGGATGCCGAGGGGACAGGGTCTTGCAGTGCGCGGCTGTGAGCACCCATCCCGCCGTCAGAAGGCTGCCTCCGCACACGTGGCGTTGCTCCAACCCCCGAATCGGGTCGCCCCAGTGGATGGAGACCTGCCACGGGTGAAGACCTTTCTTCGCGTTCATCCCGCCGACTATCCTCGTCGGCCTTTCCGCCAGCAGTGAGAGCTCGAAGACCATAGTCGACGCTGCCGGGCGGGAAATAGGAAACAAAAAAAAAAATATAAAGTATAAAATGTTGATTGGAGTTACAGCTGCAAAAGTTATCAGTCTTGTCGACAGTTTGGATGAAGTTAATGGGCGCAACTTGGATTACTTGAATGTTAGTTCAGCGATCGATTAACTCTCTGAGAGCGAGACCCGAAACGAAACGTTTAAACATTAAGACTGGCACGGGTTACCTGTGAGTTCAATTTTTAATAAGATCCTCAATGACATGGCATTCGAGCGATAAAAAGGCAATTTGTTAAATTGCTCGGCGAGTTTTCTCCCGGCGGTCCAGAGACCACATTTTCAAGAGCAACATTTACAATCCTGTAAATCTTTGACCTTCGTATAACCATAAAATTCCAACTGTGTTTTTATTGCCTATCTCGGTCTTATAGTTTCGCGGATATAATTATACTTGTACGCGTTTTATGTCGCAGAGATCACTTGACGCGAGTAAAAGATCGCACAGATTATTTAAAACACAGCAATATTTGTGAGTGAATTATCGCCGGTAAAAATGATCAAGTCAAACACGATGAACCTACAGCGTGTGTTTCATAGGATATAACCAGCTTCCGAATCACTGTTTATGCATGGAAAATATCAAAATTGGAGCGATTGATTTACTGAAAAATATTCCTACCGTTTTCTTCGGCGCACAGTCCACGAAAAATCACAAACACAAGTATGAAAATTCTATGAGGAAACATGGCAGAGTATTAAGAAACACGACGCGCTACGCGTCAACAAACTCGGCCAAGAGGCTGTGAATGAGTTGCGTTGTTAACGCGTTCGCTCAACCGCGATCCTGAAGGAGAACGCGCCGCTTCGTTTCTATAGGGAGTATCAAGAAATGCGGATGCGGAAGTGATCCGCAGACACGTTTGTCGCTCTCTTATCTAGTCAATACGTTATAGTTCACCTTATCCAAGACCAGATCCAGATCCGTCGATTTAAACTGGTGGGACGAGCGTATAGAGCAATTGTGTAGACAGACCCCGTTAGAAAAGTAGTCTCGCAGCGGTTTCTTTCCTTTCGGTACGCTTCCGAGTGCAGAATTTGGAGTTACCAATGTCGTCTATTTAAAAGTATCTCGTTCCGGTCGAATGATTGATGTATCTTCCCAATTTTTACCGAGCTTGCGAAACGAGCTGGGATCATGTTCTCATTTTGTATTTGCCATCCGCTTGTCTGTCACGAATTTCTTATTTCCAAAAGTTTGAATGAATTTATCGTCGCGGATTGCGATTGAATGGATTGATCTGTAAGTAGTTGATTACGATAAGGAATCGGATGTTGCTGTTTGAGTTGCGTGAAATAAATTATTTGTTAACGTGAAGGTGAAACACTTTCGTTCTTCTGTCGATTGCATTGGATTTTCTGTGTCACATCATTTCGATGTATAAGATCTGATAACTCTCGGATTCTCGGTACTAAACGTACGGCGACAAGGTTTACTGATCTACTTAAACTGAGACTATTTCATTGTAGAATTACAGGATGGACTGTCAAGCACCGTTATAACTTCCTTTCTCGACAGTAATGTTATTTAATTACACGGGAGAGCCTCCAGCGTTAATGGATGTTCTGGATTGAACGTGAACCTGACAGAACCGTTATTTGCGGCCGTTTACACTCGCGAATTGATTCCTTTTCGAGTCAGCGGTTATATCGTTTAAACGGAGTATACACGTGCAGAGTTGATTTGTAGGAACGTCGGACAAATCCGAATCTCCGATTGCTTACGCAAATTGTTTTACGATTGACATGAGGGTAAACGCAGGTAGGTACGCTGTACCAGCTGTTATTTGTATGTTTTTTTTCGAATTGTAGAAACAACAGAAAAAAAGAGTTTAAATCAATCAATCGTCATGTCATGATTCAAATGTGATGTGAGAATTGAAATTTTACTAATATTTGAAAGAGTAAAATAATTATCGAACAATTTAAACAAACTAAATATTACGGCACTTGTTACAATATTCGATTGAAAAAATATTCTACAGGCAGATGATCAATTATCGATTCTACAAATGAATAACAAATAAACGCGGTCGCGATAGCAATTAAAGGTTAATTGAATTTTGTACGAAAATTATACCCAATTTACGCTGCATATGAAGCGTGCGAATCTGTCGATGACACCAAATTTTATCACGCACGTATGAATCCCATACAGCCAGAAGGTGAAATTCGCGATTAAAAATTTAGCCACCGCCGAAAAGGTACTTATTTGAAATTCGGAAATGTAATAATTGTAGAAATTATTTTGCCTCCGTATATATTTTCTGCAGGTTAAGCTGCTCACGAACCGAAAATTATACACAATCCGTTGAAACACAGTACATTATGACACGCCAAGGTGTGGTGCTTTCAACTATTTCATGAAACGCCGCTTGTTGTTGTTACTGGCGAAACGGGGGAGGTGGTTTCTCACGTTGTTCATCGTGCCGCACGTGGCAGGTTGCAATTCCGCCTCTTGGCGTAACGTTAATTAATTTTCAACGGGCTGAGAGAGTTCGCTGTTCTCCAAGTCGTTCACTGTCGCGACATTGAATGCGGAATCGAATCAGTCCGTACCTGAATGCCCATATTCGTTCAAGCGCGAAAAAAAAGCGACGGACACTTTCTGCGAGAAAAGTGGTTTGACCACCGGTTGAAAATCAGTTCACGATTACTTTTTAACCGGGATTAACGGTCTTGGTATCCGAGAAAACACCAGAATCACTCGCCTTGCGCCATTTTACAGAACGAGAATATTCCCCGAGTATTGCCCGATATTCGTTTAAATATTTATGAACTCTCGCTGAAACGGCAGAGTTTTTTTTTTTTTTTTCTAATTCCTGTGCCATCAAAGGCTCATAGCTTTGACGATGTTCACGATATTGTGCGGATTTAGTGGATTTTCGCAGTTCTTGAACGTCCGATGTTTTCGATCCTTCTGCCGGTGCAGGTCGTGGACTAAAAAATTTTTGTCAATTAAGAGTAAGATGGCCGGAGATGAATCTGATGAAGACTTGTTACCGCTGATACACTTTGGTTCTCATTCACTGTCGAGGTGCACGGCTAACAGCGGATTTCGTCGACATTATTTAAATGGTTCATAGTTTTGAAACTTTTAGTATCACTCACCTGACGGGACGGCGGGCGAAGAGATGCTGGAGTATCCTTAAGCAACGCCGGCGTCTTCACATACGCCAAAGCTATAAAGACAGGCTAGAGCCGAGAGAGTGCATCTAATACTCTCTTAAATATGCATCCAAGACGCAAATGCTATTTCGTATGAATGTGAATTTGCTTCTTTTTACCTCTACCGGCTATCCTTCCTGCTCCCCTTCTTCCTGTAGGATATTAAACAGCTACGACCTCTACAGATCTCTAGCAAACTATGTTCAGCGGAATGCCTTGATATTAGATTGGAAGCCGAAATTCGAAATGTTATTAAATATAATGAACTATCTGAGACGTATACTGAGTCTCCTGCGGACGTGCTCGCGATTTCAAGCAGCTTTCGGTAACAAATCTAGGATTTTCTACGCAAGGGGAAGTGGTGAAAGTACCATAAATTTTCTTTACTGGTTAAGAAACAACTCATTTTCACAAATGAAATATTAAAGGGAATTTAACAGTTTACGGGTAGTTGTGAAAACCAATCGCTAATCAGGCACTCGAAATTCGGGTTGCAAATCGATTCAGAGCAATGAAACACGCGAGAGAATATTGATTTTTATCGTCATTATTACATTGATTTACTATTTATATTTCCTCGGACTGTACGAGGATAAGCTTCCATTGGGTTTGTGTTGCTCTAAATACGTACTTATTACTGATAATACTTAACAATACCTTACAAGCAACTTATCACGAGAATTGCCTTCAAAGAATTTTGTCTAGACGAAAGGTTCGGTCTGCACCGATTTACAAAATCCATGCAATCAATTATACTAGGGTGTGTTCAGAAAGAATGAGTATAGCAGATTTAGTAATCCCCTGTATTAACGCATTCCCACGAAAATGTCTATAAACTGACTGTAAAAAATGCTAAATGAACGGCACGGAGCTTTTATCGCGTTGCAAAAACTAAGACGATGCTTAAGATAGTCAATATTTGACGGGTAGGCAAGGCCGCTGAAATATTTCATGGTAATTTTACCAAAAGGAGGGATTATCCTAGCCCGTCTACGTCTTTAAACGATTCTCAGATCGAAATTCTAGTCTAGAAAAAAATTAGAACGCTCGTGACACGGATTTGAAATCATCTAAATGAGCTTTTGAAAACTGCGTTTGTTTTTGATTGCCTCGGAATGATACGTGATTGGAAAAACTGATGCACAATTTTGATCAGGCGAATTGTTATTCCTACTTTGGCCACTGTCCGTACGTTAAATGATCCATTTTATCATCAGGTATATTTATTATGTATCTGCTTACTTCAGCCCCGATTTGACGTTATGTAAACATCGATTTTCGAATTTACGTCAACGTCGTATTGCTCATACAGCAAAGCTTTGCATGATAAATCACGACTCTGCTCTTTTAGTACAGCTTCTCGCTTCTATTTTTCTAACTGACTAAAAAAATCAACAATCATGCAGCGGGTTAACCAGCATGCTTTGCGTGTATTCGTCCGCCCCACGGGATTCTAATTATTGAGTACAGCGCGAAAATGTTTCAGCAAACGACCGCGCCAATAATACCCTAGCTTTTCGGCGCGCGCATACGAGTTCACGCTCATTGAAAGGGCGCAGTTTTTCATTAAAACCGTTGGCCTGCCCTAGTTCCGCAGAGCCGCAGTCTTCCACCCGGTCTAACGCGAACAAATTACAACACGCCCCTGCATCCCAACACGCGATGGTTGTATGCAATTTTTCCTTTTTCCTCCACCCGTTTCTCACCCTTCGAGCTCAGCACCGTCCGCCAATTTCATGACGAGCCACGAGAGGGTGGAAGAAGGAGAAGGAGGGCAAGGTGAATTTTCAGACAATTGACCTCGCTTCCAACAGTTAACTCTTAAAAGTGATAAAACACGATGGGACGAATTTGCAGTAACAGACGATGTGTCGGCGTAGACGCCGTGAGTTTTTTTGCGGACTTTCGTTTATTTCATTGAATACCTACTTGAGACAGGCTGATTCATTCACTCGTTCGTTATTTGTACAGCAATTCTTATAACGTCTGAGAAGGGTAGAATAATTATTTTTCGTTTCATTTCGTTTTTGTTTGTAGAAATTGAAAGTTTACGAGTTGTGTTTGCTCGAAGAGTATAGAAAAAGGGTCAATCTGACAAACTTCTATGTATGGCTTGGTGGGATGAGATTCAGTGCCGTGGATTACGACCCAGGATATATTCCGTGTACGGACGATTTATATCGGGCGGCTAAATTTCATGGCGAATGAAAATAGCGCGGGTTTCGCCGAGGGGATGACCCGCAGAGCCTGTGCAACTGCAGCTATAGTGGAACGAAACAATATCAAATATAACCCTGCCATTTGTCATTCTGAAAAAGCGGTACCAAGTTGGCAAAGCCGCACGTACGTCGCTTCGCCGCGTTTAAATAAAATCTCATAAAGGCACCCCCCCTGCAAGAGCCTGGCCATCGCTTAATGGCATACTTTTTAAGATTGCCTCCAGGGTGATTCCCGCTTCGTGTACATCATGTAAGTCGATGCAGGGGTGCTTTAAGGGTTTGGCGACATGCGTGCGTTATATCGAGTGGAATTCGATCGCATAAGTCACTGGAGGGGGATTTTAACGCACGTCGATCGCCGTCTGGGCGTTATTGGGTGCGTCGGTGTGCCCCTCGTACGGTTGCTTTGCCTTCTTTTTTTTTTTTTGACTTTCTCTATATTTTCACCGGTGGGGTCAGACCGGTAGGTTGAACGGTATTTTAAATCCAATGGTGCGCGCTACTAGCCTCGCAGACTTCTCAGTCGTTGCGCTATTACTGCCGGGGAATTTTACGTCACGCATTATTCAACGCCGACTTAATATTATCAGAGGCATTGAAAAGTTAACATTTCAGACTTTTCCGTAAACATATCCGTTACTGAACTGTAAGTGTTATTTGAGATAGCAATATACCCGTGCACGATAATGTTGCCCATTGCGAGGAAGTTTTCATACTTTTGAAAAAGAGATTCGTGTATATATTTATCATCTCAACGATGTATTTCGTACTTCCTCTACGAATTGTTGTACCGTCGAAATATCTACCATTAAGAAGACGATTTGGCAGATAGCTGAAGAAAGCAGGCTACGCGCGATGCGCGATATTTTGCGAAACTGCGCGATACCCTAGAATATGCAGGATAAATCGTTGCAGCGCTTGATCAGCAATCGTTCGAGTCTCAATACCGATGCGGTGGTTGCAGGGCAACGATTAGCGTGTTCTTTACATAACCTCTGCGGTGACGTTAGTCGAGTTCAAATTAGCTGCAAATCCCTGAGTTGCACTTTGCTCGGTGCAGCATTGTACCAGGTGTCATCATCCTGACGGGTTAATTTCGTAACGAAGATTTACGGACGCGTTTTGTCAACCGACAAGTAACAGCTGAAGTACGGTGGATAGAAAGTTTATCAGAATGTAGTAGAGAGACGCGTGTTAAGCGTTACAAGACGTATATAATACAGCTGTAAATGATGTTTCATTTGAATTGTTCTTGGAAATGGAAAACGAAAACAGCGGTACATTACTTCCGAACAAGCAGATTCTTTTCGTTCCAACGATAATCAACAGAGCAATTGAGCTTGCTTCACTGACCTTGTGGCAATTGGTGTCCGGTCATCCCGGCTCCCAGCTCCTGGATAAAAGGGGGATTCCCTTCAGATGACGGAATCCCATTAGCACCCTCATTGTTTAGCGGGCGGGAGAAGTAACTAAGGCTTAAAGTACCGGCCTGGCTTAGATTTGCGTTAACCTCCAGCGAGCCTCCGTTGGGTAGCTCACTTCCTGTAAAGAGCCGATCGATGTTGTAGCTTCGTCGTCGTGATTCGATGCGGCCAATTGGCCACAGTCCTAAAACCCTCGTAAGACTGATTTACTTGGGGTAAAAAAATTGGGGTCAGTTTTCGCTGATTTTCCCTGCAATTGATTAATTAAGCTTATAACCTGGCAAGACCAGTGTATTTTAGCAAATTGCATGCTTACAGATTACGAAATGACATTCCTTCAATCGGACGATCTGTAACCAAGTAGTCGTGGCCATAATTCTCACCAAAGCATTTATTCTGGAGAACGATACATCAACATGATTCATCTACATAAATCACACACAATTAGTTAAAGTTACTTCGCCACGCGAATGTACACACGGGGTTAAAACGGAGGGTAAGAAGCATGGAGCGTTGATGGAAAATCTGCAAATCGAGGAGAAAATTGGAAAAGTTCAGCGATTTAGTGTATGCTACATTGGCCTCGCGAGACCCACTCATTTTTTCAGCACGACGGCTTAGTTTTATTTTTACGTTATCTAGCGCAGGGGATCGCTCACCTATGACGTGAAGATACTGGCTTCCACACGAATCCAAGTAGATACGAAAACTTTAAATCACACTCGGTTATATCTCGGAATGATTGATGAAAATGAATTCGATTATTTGTAAACGCAATGTACGACGAGTTCAAGAAAGAACGTAATAGTTGACAGACAGCAACCGCATATGAAAATTGACATCGTTCGCTGCAGGCCGTTCCGAGATAGAACAGACTGGTCAGTGTCATCGGTATCCTTCGACTGTCCTGAGGTTTTTGTTTGTATGATGTCTTGATTTTTGATCAACTTGGTTGTAATCCCAGCTTCGTACATTCGGGATAGAAGTTTGTTGATGGATGGCAAATATGGCGAGCCGCGTGGAACGGCAAACGCTCTGTACTGCTTAAAGACGTATTCGTCAGTGATAGCGAAGGTGGGTTTGCCACTCTGCATTGTTTTTTCTATAAACACTTGCGCGGCGACTTCCTCCAAAAAGCAAGTTATGTTCTTTTTTGCTGGCTCGAGCATGAGTGTCAAGCAGTTGTCCTGGATTATGCTTCGATTTAGTATTCGTTTGAATTTTTCGTCATCCCCAACACCAGTGGCGATCAGGAACGCGTAGTCGTTCGCTTCAACCACAGGTATACGGCCGCTTTTATCCAGTTCAGCAAAGGTGCGAATCCTGGTCGGTTTCAAGCCGACCGTCAGCTCGTCGATGAGGCGGCTCTGAAGCATGATGGAAACGAATACAGCCAAAATCATCCAAAATGTCAAAAGCACTCGTGGTGGCCAACGGCTCGGATAACGTGACATACCTCCACCAACGATAATTGAGTAGAGCTGGAGCAGCGTGGGCATCTCGGATTGGAAACGAAGCACTAGTGAGGCTAGATAGACAATTCCGACGAGGGAACCGCCGATGGCCAGCGATGAAAACGAACCACGGAATTGATTAATTAATAAATCGTATTCTATCGGCACCAAAGCAAATGCACGGCCGATTGTATGGAAAACACTATACTCTGCGTAAATACTCAGATACTTGTAACGTACTATGAACATAGAATTTGCTAGTATGTCAGTTCTTCTTTCCATAAAATCCAAAGCCAGTCCATCGACGTTGCTGGCGTTGAACGGACCCCACCGTTCGTTAAAACGCGGAATCAGTCGCTGAGTAGCATTCAACTTCGACGTTAGCAATTTGATTACCTCAAAGTCAGATCCCTTCATCACTATTGGCATTCCGGTCCCGTTGTCGCGAAGAACAACAGATCTGGGTGGACGACTGACCGCCGATTGACGCAGTGGAAATCCCTGCATGTCTTCAACATGGTCAACGAAAGGCCTCGCTAAGCTGGGGTCTCGTATCTTTTCGCAAAGGCTGGTGAATGGATTGCACGCATGAAGTATCAAGCTGCATTTTTCTCCGACATCGTACGTTACAATTGAAATTCTGAAAGTTAGACTGTCCCAAAATTGTTGATAAATAAATTTCACGTCGCTGCAAGCAGCCGATGTTCCTATCAAGTACATCAGGTGAACACGTTGATACCACCAGCACTGTACTTGCAATTTTTTCAGTGTGATTTTGGTTTCATCTACAGTTGGACATTTTTCTGATATATGAATGTACAGCACGAACATTTTCACTGATATTCTCATTTCAGGGGCTGTAGCACAATCATCCAGACGATCGAATGTCAGCGATTCAATCGGACCCTTTGAAGCCAGGTCGTGATACAATTCAAAGTTGGTCTCTCTGTCCATGGAATCGTGCAAAATTATTGTAGTATCTTTTGGTTCTATGGTTTTCCAAATCCGCGTGATATTTTCCGACAGACATTTTTTACTATCTGGTGGCAGTGAGATCCTTTTACAGTTTAAAAGATATATTTCGTTAGCAATGACACCGAGCAGGAACAGCGATTTAAACATTCCGAACTTGCGTTGGATATCGAATTTCTTATACACGCAGATAATTCATGTGGTTGAAAATTAAATGATGAATTATTTCTCGTTTCGAATTTAGAACCAAGTGACTAAGATATGCTTGCGTACTCAACGCCGAATACTGAACTGAAACCTGCAAGCCCGATAAACTACCGAGATAGAGAAAACAGGTTGTGTATCTTTTTAGGAACTCCATTTTCCGATCCATTTGTACATCGAAATATAAATTTTTTGTCATCAAGGTGAAGGTACACTTTTGTGCGAAAGTTCGGAGCGGATAAGCTCCTTAGGTTTCACTTTTTTCTGTAGGGGGAAAAATCTAGTCGCGCGGCGAATTGAATATCCTATCCTAAATATCATACGTCTGAAGCGCGTTAGATGGAATCGGTATTATCTGTTTTGAATTCTGATTGCTTGACGTAACAAAGTTTGGACAAGAGCTGATATAGTCATCCGGACCAATTTGGATTACTTCAGTTGGGTTGACTGAGACGAAATTGCGTGCGACGTGGCTTTGTGGATTTGCAAGCAGTAAGCCAGTTACGTCATTTCTAACACTGTCATGCAAATAGATGGATATTGCTCAGAGCAATCACACTGCGACATTCAGTACCTTGTAATTATAACATACGTAGTATTTCCCCATACGTCAACCATAGAACTTTTTGCAATGGGTGTACTGGTCGGAAAGCATCGCGTTGATAGAACGGCGATATGATAAGTCTTTTTGGTCAGGTAATAAAATCCATTAGCTTTGAATCGACGTTATGCTAGAAAGCATAATGACCCCGCATCCCCGTCACTCGATGAACTTTCCCTATTCGCTGTTAGCGCTCTGCAAGTAGTTATTACATTCGACACCGACCTGTATAAGGTGAACGTGCAGCATGGTCACGTGGCCGTGGGTCAGGCGGTAACGTGATCATCCCTGTCACGTGTACTAGATCGTGTGGAGTGTTAACACTCACCCTGGCATCATTAGTGGCCATCACCGTTCGTCAATCGCCTCGAAATATTTCTTTCATATCAATTACATTAATTGCAATTAAAAGTATGCTTACGTAACTTCCTCGTTATTTCTATGATCGGCCATAAGCTTGGAGTAAAAATCAGTGCAGTTTATTACACAAAACGTGACCAAGATGTAACGACGGTTGTTACAAAATTCATACCAATTGCGTGAAAAATACATGTTCAATTATGCCTTACAATTAGATTGAAAATAGTGATGCGAAGATTGTTCGGTTGACTGCAATGGCTCACTGCATCAAGCTATATCCGATTCACAGAGTAGAGATTTGATGCGGGACTGTGTGAGTCGAATTTCGGGACATTTCTCAAGCCAAAATATCCCGAGTCAGTCTTGGCATTCAATTAGTTTCCGCAGTGTGAAATATGTTGATGACTTCTCGCACCGCCTGTAAAGTAGGCACTTAAATATCCCCGTGAAGTTATAGCTTGTTATTTATAACTATATAGAAACGGATACTGCGGAAAAGACTCTAAATCATCTCGCAGCTTCAATTTTCACACCGGTTTATTTGTGTGAAAAGCCTGCGTTTATGACCGAGTCGCTGCCTTGCTTAATCGCTTGAGCTAAGCCAAGGCCTCATTTACGGTGGACGAGTGCTAACGATAAGCCATCTTCGTGAGTGTATTACCGAGCTTAAAAATTTCAGGCCCCGAGGGTTTTTGCGAGGGAGTGACAAACGACCTCCTAATCTCCAGGCGAAGTTACTTTGCACGCTTATTAATTAAAATTCAGTCATTTATTTCTCTTGATTCAAATGACTTATCAACCTGCCCACGGATTATGTATCGAACATCGGGAATTCGTTCCGGCAAGCTCAGATACAACATATTGTTGGGAAATTTTGGGCATGCGCTTTGTGCCTGAGTATTGAAATGCGTTGAAATGAATGCCTCATCGATATAAACTGAAATCCTTGTTTTACTAGCTCATTGTTCTAAGTACTGGCCAGTTGGTTGTTGATTTAAAATAATGTCGTCAGTTTACAGTCAACAAGTTTTCACTATTTACTTACGACTGGCGCATCGCGTAACGCTGTTCTTCGCTCAATCGATATCGTGCATTGACAATTCCACGTTCTCTCACAAGTTTCGAATGTGGGCTGGTGGTAATTGAGGTCTGCTCTGCCGTCACCTGGACCCGACGATAAATTAACCACGCCAGGGACAATATGCAGCATTAATTAACTACAATCCACGAATTCTAAACATTGGGCGTGGAGGTTTGATTGTGTTAGATCAGGAACATCGTGCTTCATTTTGCTCGACTCTGGATGGGTGGATTGCTATTTTAGACCGCACACTACCAGACAGATATCACGTATCTGCCGAGCAAAAGTGACTTCGAGACACCCGCGGTTAATTCGGCCTGCCAGTAGGTAGCACCCGCATTTGTAAATACCCGAAGACACGACGTGCAGATTTCCCGAAATTGAAAACATGTAATCTTCCTGCGCTTGCTATCGATATTCTTATGCAAAGTTGACGAGTCAACTGACATTACTATGGATGAGCAGCGCGTATCTCTAAGAATAAAAAATGATACGAGGTAAATCGTAATATCGTACCGGTGCTATGATTTTGAACGTTCAAAACTACATTGGTAATGCTTCGTTGTCCCACTTACGGTGCATTATTTTTACACAATCATAGATTATGTGAGTTCAGGTATATATTTATTCCATTATACTGGTATAGAAAACAAGACAATTTGAGCTTCTTCAAAGCAGCGAATTCTTCTCGTAAAAAGAATGCATCAGGAACACATATAAACTCGCGATACCAACGACGCGACACAGATATCAGGATATTATGGGTTTCTACATCGGTAAGTTCCACATTCATGTATATTAGTATCTTGTAAATTACAGTTATTTCAAGTCAAGGCGACTTGAGAGTCTGCGGATTAACACTCGTGCACCGATAATTGCACGAATGGAAATTACTCTAATGCAATTTTAACGACTGTTAGTCAATCCAGGACCTAATACAAATGTGTAGAGTTGTTCACACGCGAGATTATTAATACATGTTGTGTAACGAACGATAATCATTAGCCAGAGATTGTAAATACCCTGCCGGGGTTTGACCCGCATTAGAGATACCCCAGCTACTAAAATAGAAATTGAATTAATTAAAGGCACATACTCGCCTAATTATTAATTTGCGCGCAGATTGTAGGTCAGACTAGCGGTCTTTCGCCCGGAAGGGATTATACTAACAGACCTGTGCTCCGATCTGTGGAACATTTGCGTACAACCGACATTATAACTCTCCGGTTGATACGTCCCCGGAGAAGATTCATCCCTGTGAAGAGAATTCATTGTACCAAGGCAATGTTTATGAAGAGTTGTATGCCTGTAGGATATTCGATGGAATGTTTAATAAAAATAACGGAATATCTACCGAAGTTGTACAGAAAACAATTATTTCACTTTTATTCGGTACGGTTTGGGCATTGTTTAGTATCGATGCGAACAATTTCGAGTCACTCGCGGACTGTTCACGAATTTTTCCGATGGAATTCTGACTCGTGGCCGCAAAAGATTGATCTCTACCAAGTGGGAATTGGGGATCAAAATGGCGCGGAAAGAGGTCCGTTTGTCCTCCTCTTAAGCGACATCCCCAGAGCTTCGGCGTGGGGCAGTCTGCGAATTCTGCGGGCGATGATGAATCACCCCGATGGCAATCCATTACCGGACACTGCCACAACCCCCATCACCACCTTCGGCGTGATTGTCACTTTGTCCAGAGACGGTTCCGCGTCGTCTGCACCGTCCCCGTCTTTCGTCAACATGCTCAAAGCTCCTTTTCCATCAATCTCCACATCAAGAAACCCGCGCGACGGACTAATACTCGATCCGTATCGAGTTATTTCTTCGTAAGTCTATTAACCGAGAAGGGTGTTTCGGCTTGGGGTTATCTTTCGAGGTGTATCGCATTTTTGGTTTCAGTCGCGTGACATTTTTTGCTCCACGTATCCTGGTCACAACTTTTTCCAGTCACTTGGTGCCTTTACAAGGAAAACGCCTCATTTTCGATCTCGCTTCTGGTTCGTATAAGCAATTATATGTCAATGAAACTTGGAACGTAGCGAGAATAGCAAAATTGTTTGTCATTGATCTAGCAAGTATCTAGTAACCAAGCAGTTTTTTTGACCGTACAACATGAGAACATAGCAATGAATTGTGATCTCAGAAATAATCATAACACAGGCGTGGAAGCAGCGAAGAAAAACAAATTCTAGTAATTTATTTTTTTTTGTAAAAATGCTAAAGTTCCTAGAGAAAGTTTCCAGAGTTTTACAGAAAGTTTCGCTCAAGTAATTTTCGTACTCAGGCGTGCGCCGAGTATTCGATACGAGAATAAAGTGAACTTTATTAAAGATAAAGCGCGGTCAGTATTTTATTGGTATTTTCTTAGCAAGATATTACTGCGTTTATGGGACGTAAAAACCTTGTTGTTGTGGGTGGTGTTTCTTCTTTGCAAAGGAGGTGGGTAGTGTTATACACCCGGACGCAGAGAGAGAGAGAGAGAGCGACATCAGGCAAGGCGAGCGCACGTAAGAGCGTAGAATACTGAGGCAACGAACGAATTCGACTCACCGCTATCTACCGGCTACTCCAGCCCTCCTCATCTTCTTGGGTGTTACGGACCGAAAAGTACCGTGGCTAGCGAGAGAATAGGAAGCGGGTCTTTGTCCGTCCGTGTTCAATGCGACATAAAATTACGAGTTGAATTGAATATAGGATGGTAGAGATTCGCCAAATAATTTTTCGATAACCCTTGTCGTGCGTTGCAGGTTTCTGCTTCCCTCACTGCGTTAAAATTTTGCGAAAACATAATTATATGCGCGCGAATCATTTCCAAAAATACTCGAAGACGCAAGGCATGAGCGATTTTTGTGAAACTGGTGCCTACTTATTTGTAGCAAATTTTTTTCGTTTCAGACAACGTTTTTTTTTGCCCAGGCCTTCGTATCAACGGTGTATCACCGAGTTACGCAATGTAATTCCGTTTTGGTACACAAAGGTTTGACTAATTAGCGTCTATTGTTCTTGTACCCCTGAGGTAGCTCTAATTCAGCGCGTCTATGCATTTCGGTAGTCGGACCAACTTCGACGTTCGGATCGTGGTGTACCTATTAAGTGAAACGTTCTTGCTCTACGAAGGTCGTTTGGGTTTCGGTTCGCAGACGTGTATATCGCCCTACCGTCCAAGCGATGAATCTGTAACTGCATTTGGCTGTAGCTTCCCAAACCAGCTACGACGATGAGATGCGAAATGTTTTATTCATGAATTTTTTACGTCACACTTTATCGCCACTGAATTCGCCCACTTCGTAATTCACATAATTGCTGCACAAGTTGAAACAATCAATAAAAATTCAATGAGCTGTATGTACGAGTTACGACGTTGTTTTATGGGTTTAAGAAAATTTAAGACCTTGATCTCAGTGCGTTGATATTATTTTAACTGCAGAGTCTCGGCCGGTTCAGAATCACGTACCGGTTCCATTATTAAGAATAAAATTTAAAATAAATGGATTTAAGAAAGCTGGAACCCATTTTACACCCTTGTCTCTTGTTAGATTACATCAATTACGTAGTTCATGTTCCATACTGTCAGGATAAATATCATACGCCGCGGTTCTTCCGCGTAGTTTTGACGTTTCGCCTCAGGAATAATGGAGATGTATATATTATTCCGGCAGGGGATTGCTCGGAACTGCAGGACCTCCCTTTGTTTGCTGTTTGACTTTGATACCGCGTAATCGAGGACCTGGGGCAAGTGGAGCTAATTATGCGGTGAAGAAAGTTACTCGTATGTGAATTCCGCGTGTGTTTGAACAAAAGCGGGTGAACTCAGAATCCGCGTCACATTTCAGAGGTGCTTTTACGGAAACTTATGTTGTCTTTCAATCCAAAGTTCCCTGGCAGACTAGCCTGGGCGAAAACGGAACTGTGCTCCTGATCGACGACGCAAACACTTGATATCTGACCACCGAAGGGGCTGGGCTCTTTCGCGGGTTCGGTTCCTCAATCGAGTGGAAAACATGTGCTGCGTTAACGCGAGAGGATGGCTTTGACGGTGTGGAGGTGATACGACCCCACAAACACACACACGTACACGCGGTCAGTATGGCCAACCTGATTTTCGTTGTTCAGATGGGTCGGGTCCAATAGGTTTCACGTTACAGCTAGGAACCCGACACGGCAGAAGACAGGAAGCATGCTTGTCCTGGTATCCGTCAAGATTTTCCAGCAAATCAGACTGCCGCGTTTCCGCCTCGCGGTCAATCGGCAATCAGCATCCCTTTCGTAACTGTCAACACTTATTTGACTTCACGGTTTAACTTTTGTCAGAACCGAAGGTAACACAACTCAACGAATTTTTCTTACACATCCACAACTTTTTCCTGCAGGTTACTCGCAAGGCGCTAACGTGACGAGCTGATTACCGTCTATTCATTTCGTACCGTCGCTCTTCCTTTCGTATGAATTTATTTCCTCGTCAACTTCGCGAGGAATCACAAATACTGTGATCTCGGTTAACGAGAATTCGGCCTGGGATGGGGAAACGAAAATTAAAGTACGAATCGTTAGCAGCAGTCGGGCGAGTCCAAATTTTATAAAGATTCTTAATAGCCTCGATTCGACTGGAACATTATTATTATTATTTTCTTTGCGCCAAAATGCGCGTTGGTGCGTCGAAAACATGTGAACGAATTTTCTGGAAGTCACCATTATCAAAGTTCCGCCACAGGTATCTAATTTCTTCCTTTTATTTAATCACTCAGGGTTCAGCTTTTTCACCGAAGAGGTGTCTCAATAACTCCTTTCATTCGAGCACGTTCAGAGTTATATTGTTAATAGGATTAGAGCACAATGATAGATACGTATGTGAATTGCGTAACTACAAACTTGTCAGTGCCTAGATGCGTGTGTGTTTGTGTGTGTGGGTGTGTAAATAATGACAGCCCATTGAATACCCCAGACACAGATTTTAGATACAGTTGTGCATCGTGAAATGTTCAACGCCACCTATTACCCTGTTCCGTGCCACGGGGTTCATGGTGCACAATGCAGCAACGCCATAACGTACACAATGGATATAACGCCGCTCACTTCTAATATCCGTCTGTCATTATTTATAATTTACGCTCCCGAAAGTATTTATTCGTTTCGTCCCCGCGGTCCCAGTGGACTTTTTACAAGTAGCAGACGATGTAGCAGAAGACCGGGAATCTCGGAGGGAGGCATCGCCCGCCGTAATCACCGGACGTCATGACTAATTAAACGCGGTCAACGTCTGGAGACACGAATCATTGAACGCGCGACGGGTTCCCCGTAGGTGCCTACGGGTGTCGGCGTAACCATGTGTGACCACTTACCACTGCATCGGAGTAACCAAGTGGAACCGATTATAATACCTGACCCGTCAGCCGGCTATGACGAGGGTAACGGACCCAAGGCCTCATTGTACGCATGTCCGTTCCGGCCCCCCCGGCTCGGTAACTTAGCCTAGTTCGGCTTCCGTAGAGCCCGTCCTGTGCCGATCGGATGACAGATTCACCTCATTAACACCATCTCTCATTTCTTGCGGCTAATCGGCTGGAACCACGGCCAATTTATGGCCCGCTGCTTCACGATCAGCCAAACATGTCGGCTGTGTTATTTCCCTCGGGGTGCTTGAGGGCTCCTCAATGTCGCAAATAACCCGCTTGCAAGATTCATTTACGTCGTCGTATCAAAGACGCTACGCATCTCCTCTCAACCTGGCAGGCTTATCGATTTTTCCGTTTGCAAAAAAAAAAAAGATGCGACGAATTCAGGGTTTCGTGGGTATTCATCAGGTGCTCTTAATTCAATGGATTTCAGTCAGGTTTATCAGATCGCTGTGACTCTTCTTCAGCTCCTGATTTCAATGATTAAAGGTTCAGCAGGGTTGATATCGGAGGTTTGGTGAACTGCGAAAAAGTCTTATTTAACGTCAAGTTTTGTAAAATTTCCCGACATTGAGTATTACGTGTGTATAGAGGGAGGGGTTGGGGAGGGGGATAAGATTTCAAGTTGGGATGGAAGAGGGTGAGAGTCACAATCCCTATCGTAGACTATATCTACACACTGCACTTGTCGCATTTTGCACATGCTCGGTTGACAAATGCATCCAGTGACCACTGCAGATGTGGTTTACACGAGGCAAATAAATGTAGCGTGAAATCATAATTAGGGATAAACCGACACATATGGCCTCACAGTCGTGATACCTGCAGCTCGCGTCACTTTCAGCCGATATTCCAAAGCCATAAATCATCATTCGCGTATACGGTACACAGGCGGTTGGACACTTCACGCATCTGTTTAATGTTCTCCGTTTGGGCCGACTCCAGTGAGAACTGCTGTATCATGAGGATTAAAAAAATTCACTCCACCAATCACAGGTCGAAGCTAGCTCAGCAATTAGGAATACGAATCACGCTGGTCTCTATTATTCATTTGGTCGTTTAATTGGAAGGCTCGGTATGTTCCCCCCTATGAAGCCATGTGAAAGCTTACCAATGCTTTTACCGTTTTCGACTGGTTTCATATGCAGATGGTACAGAGTACAGCCACATCAAACACTCCATCCATTCTATTCAGCTCCGTGTACGTGGGTGGTATAATCGTCCTCAAACGACGTGAGCTAGCATTAGCCTACAGCGTTACGTAGGGAGACCGTTCTTTGCTATGCGCGGAGCCTTACACGGCCCACATCAAAAGGATCCGCCAAGGATACCATGCCCTATTCCATTCAAAGGTATTATATCACACTGATCTTGTCCCTGATGGCTTTGTTGTGCTGTATTTTACGGTTGGGAATATACACCGTAGCTATGGTTGACGGGCTAATCGTCCTATCAATTATAAATTATCTGCGTTTTCATTAGTGAAGAATTATTCTCCTGCTTCCACGCGGTCTGAACTGACGCATGAATAACGCCGATAACACACGGTTAGACATGCTTGTGACACAACACGCTGCTGCAGTTACAGAGGGTAATGTTTTTTTTTTTTTTGTATAAGAGCTGTCTAAAATTAAAATTGTGTTCTTGATTTCACATATACACAAAGTAATAAAATGCGGGATGTAAAAAAATCTCCGAGGTATGGAGAATGACGTCGTAAAAATCCGCGGTAAGATTAATTAGTTCACTCTAGTATGCGTTTGTGACGTAAAGAAAGTTCGTGCAATGTCATAAAACGGAGTTTAGGTATTGACTTGGAACCGACCTACATGCAGGACGAATACACTGGACACACACGGTTTCCGTTTATACCTATTTCCTGCCGACTGTATATACGGGGATTTCGTTAATCTACTTACAAAATAGAACCTATACACTGCACGGAGCTTGGAGCATTTGAAAGAAGCGAAGCAAATTGAAAGGAAACGAGATTAAGGCACGGTTATATTTTCTGTCCGCGTTTTCTTCGCACGCAAGTACAATAATACGCGGGAACTGCCGGAGAGATAAAACGCAACGAAGATGGTGGCATGGAGAGAAGGAAAGATAAATTTGGAAGGGTACCTTGGTCGATGCGTCCTTGTGAATAGTCTTTATTCTCAATTTTTCGTAAGCACATATAGATATATAGATATGTACGTATGTATATATCTGTATGTGTATGTATATATATATATATGTATATATATGTATACACACCTGCAGCCTTCCTTGATCGTTACGCGAAGAGTGTCGTCGTGCGTCTGGCAAAAGAGCTGACGCAGAATCCTGCGGGCTCCTTCTCCGAGGTGAAGGATGGCAAATAAACCTGGCGACCGAGCACCTTTCATCTCTTGCTTTCATCATTCAATTCGGTGGATGGAACACGGCGGAATGTGAAGCGGAGTGAGTGACGGTCTCATTACGCTGAAACGGTTAACAATAAATTTCTCCTCTGCCAAGACCATGGAACGGGGGGGGTCCCCGTTGGAGGAAGAAATGCTGCGAAACAATTAGCCCTTCAGGTAATTGTCAGAAACGACAAATCTCTACCAAGTACAAAATAAAAATATATCAAGGACCAGATCTTCCTTGTCAACGTTTTTTCAATTCCCCCTCAATTTATCTTACTCACTTTGCTGAGATGTAAGCACTTCTGTACAACGCCGCTTTCCATTTCGCTGAATCGAATACCTTACTTCAAGATGCACGGTACACACTTCAGGCACCATGACTTCTCAAATGTAACAGAAGGAGAATTAATGATGAGCGGTATGAAATTTTTTTTTACTAATTTCGCGTGTTCACCTGTACAGTTACAACAACAACAACAACAACAACAACAATTAAGCGGTGTTTTATTCTTTGGCGTATCAGCATTGACTTTCTACATAAATCATTGAAAACTGTATCGACGATGCTGCATCGCATGCAGTTGATCATCTTGCACCGGATGACGCGTTGAAAAACGTGAAGCAAGATCGATCGATCGTTGCCACAGCTCGAGGTAATCACCATCTGCCGATGAAGTAGTGATGAATTATCGTCGAACCGTGTAACATAACGCGTGTGTTTGCGGATTGCGTTCGTGATTCCGGGATGCGAGAGCGTGCAAGCACAAAGATTTCGGTTAAACCATCGAAACGGTACGTGTGAACGGACGGTTACACTCATGGAGCTGCATTAGAGGTGCTCCGCAAACAAAACCCGGCGTATTTGTAGTTTATTGCGGAGTGTGCATTAACGTCCTGATACGCCTGTCCTGGTGGCACAGCTTGTACACGCGCTCTAACCCGTCCACAAATGTGGACCGAGCGTGACTTCTCCTAAACAAACCATATAAACGTGCTAATGCGCACGTCGAGATATGAGATAGCGACAGAGCCTACGGGACCGTAACGTGATTCCTCTCGCAAGGTATCGAGCTGCTCTCAGCGATATCACTGATAACAAGAGTTACACATCCGTCGAACGCGGACTGACGGCTGGCCGAGCCTGCGTTTGAATTTTTTAATTTCCGATCTCGATAAGTAAACGTCTTAGAAATCATCACCAGAGACTCCGTCGTAATTCACATTTTACACATTACGTTAGCTAAAAAGGCCGACCATCCAAGTGTCGGGAACGAATCAATTACACTATAATAATGAAATCGACGTGGCAGCTTTTATACGGTCATTTAAAATCACGCGACGTTGGATTAGATCGAAATTCTAGTCGACTAGGAACTTTTTGGCACAGCACATTTTTCTTGGATGTTTCGATGCAGCTCTCGCTACTCGACAAGGACACTGTGCCTCCTTTCATTGTGCAGAGCATCGCGAAGGGCGTTGAAACCATTTCTCTTACTTACCAGTCGTCTATAACGGGGGAATCGACAAAAAGCACGGATAAAAACTTCAATTGTAAACGACAGATACTCTGGGTGGATAGTAGGAGCGTAGTGATGGGCTGGGAAACTAATGCCAAGGGAATTTTTCTCCTTTTACTTCTCTCTCCTCACTTATACGAGTACACGATTTATGTATTTTTTTTCATTTATTCAGTACGATGCACAAACCAGAACGTCGATTCTTCGTGGCACGGGTTATTTCCGAACATTTGCAATTTGACGCAATTCGAATTTTCTCTCCCTCTCAGATCTTTCGCGCTGACTTTCACCCGAGTCAAATCTAATGGGGCTCGTACGATTCACCGTAAATCAAAAGAACGGTGAAAAATATCGTCTTACAGATGCTTAAGAGTCAGGTTTCTACATGGCGTTTTCTTTCTTCTCCTGCCTTTTCTTATTACTAGAGATCAAACACTTGATGCTTGTTATTTGCAGACAGTAACTTGAGCCTCGACTTTGTATTTTCTCGGCATTTTTCTTCGAATTACTACATCCAACTCCCAGTTGTTACGCGAAAAAGATTGTTCTTCTAGTGGATATACAGTGACCTCCGATATTCTTTCCGCCCACGCGGAAAAGAGGTACACGCATCGACCTCTCATGGAACGTACCTACGTCCGTTAACCAGACGCCAGCCGTGACACTTCGTGGGCTTGCGAAACTCGAAAAGAAGAATAAAATGTAATCGCCCCGTTATTATCAAAGCTCTTTTCTTCGAAAAGCCAGAAGACACAACCAGAGGCCAAGCCTGAGAGTCGAGATGTGTCTGCCGGTGAACGAAATCCTTATTCCTTCGAGGGTGCCTCGGGTGGTGGAGCTGTAGGGTGGTTTCGCGGAATGTGAAAACTCTTTTGCCTAAATTTCCTCGCGATTCTTATTCTTCTCAATTCCCGTTTCGTTGCCCCTCAGATTCGCTTCGTGGTTTTCCCATCGAGTCAATTTGCGAAATGTTTGCAACCGCCGCGTCTTATCTTATGCTGGATTAATTTTCCTCTGAATTTACGGCCTTTTGAAATAACAACTGGGCTAGTTCTAACCAATGCTGACATATTATCGGGTAATTACAACTGTAATAACACGAAGAAATCACGGGCAACTGTGAAAAATTGTCATTTTCCCAAGATGACGATTCATAGATTGTGAATCAGATCAAAAATCTAGAAAAAGCCTGTGGCTGGCTCGATCAAGAGTTTGAAAAAGGATCTCAAAGTGAAAGAAGTTGCCAAAAGTGAGTCATTACGTACACGTATTCTTTTAACGATTGAGATAGTTTTATTACACATTGACGGTAATATGTGA